>NC_137896.1:3829172-5029172 GCF_963455335.1 Martes martes
GAGTCACTGGGGCCACAAGTGATGACCACACCCTCTGGTGGGGGCGGGGCCGGAATGCTTGCTCGGCTCCCATCGATAATGGGTATCGATCCCATCATACTGGATCTGGATCCCAGAGCTGCAGGTGTCTCTCAGCCGCTCTCTTTCATTAGAGACACGAGCAAAGAAGGTTCTAGAGTTCGTGTCTTCAGGGGATGAAAAAGACCTCTTGCTTGGGGTAAATCTTATCACACCTATTGCCTCAATCTTGTGGTTTTGGGTGGGGGGAGTGGAGCCGGTGCAGGACACACCTACGGCGCTTTAGGCCCCGGGACGGGACGGCGGCGTCACGTGGACACAGGGTGCCGCCCCCTCACAGAGGAAACTTAAGGCTGAGAGGAAAAGTGAGTCACGGAGGCAGGAGGGAAGGAGCCCATCTCTTTCTTGCTATGTAGGATTTTTTTTTTTTTTTTTTTTTTGCTATGTAGGATTTTTAAAGGCAATCTGGAGATTCCTAATTTTTGAAGCTTTCACTTGGTTGATTCACCAAGAGTCCTGGAACGGAGGGAGGTGGCGATCAAGCTCGGGACCCCTCAGGAGCGGGGGAAACACAAGACACGGGGGGAGGGGGGGTGTTAGCAGCCGGCGCAGGCCCGCAGAAAGGTTAGTGGGAGGGAGAGAGCGGGGTGCAGGGGTCACGTGCTCGCCTGCCCACAGGCCCCCTCCCCCCCCCATCCCGGGCCCGAGTTTTCTCTGGAATTGCGGCAGCTGATGCCTCCTGCCCGGCTCAGTCTCATCAAAAGGTCCGCTTGCTGATGTGAGGAGGGCGCCCCGACCCGGCCTTCACTGCATCCCTAAGCCAGAGGCGGCCCTCTTCCTGGGGAACCAGCCTCAAAGACACGACACTGCGTTTCCTACCAGAGGAAGAAGCTAGTTCAGAAGTATTCCCAGCGGGGGAGGGGCGGTAGGTTTTGGGGTATGTTGGGGAGGGGGCGGGGGAGTTTGTGGCACCAGGAACCCCCCAGGGCCACCTCAAAGTGCTAGAAGTCAGGAGAACTTGAACAGACATGACGGCAACAGGTGTCCTGCAAACCATGGGGGGCATCTGCGCCCTGATCAGAAGTCTGGCTCTGCGCCCCCCCCCCTCTGTGCAGCCACCCTACACTGAGAAGGGACCAAGAAGAGTCCTAACCCTTCTGTGGGACTTTTCTACATGGTACGTGCACCACTGAGACTCATTTCTGAAATTAGGCACCATGTCCAGAGTCGGGGCTGGAGTTCCAATCACTTCCTCAGACAGGGGCAAGTTTGTAAAGGACGCGTGTTTGCCCCGAACGTTCGCTCACGGACTCCAATCTACCTAAAACCCCACAGGACAAATCCATTCCCATTCATTAAAAACAGGCTCCATTTCCATGGTAATGAGAGCCATTAACCTTCAGTTTCAAGGTCCTACAGTAGTTAAAATTAGAGATGTCGGGGTATTAAATACCCAAATGTACGTACAGCAAGAGGAAAGAACTTCCAGAAACTAGGCTCTTTCATTCAGTTTGATATTTTGGTCTAAGTAGTAGTATGATAATTGGAAAACTTCCAGTCTTAAATACGGATATTTTGAGAACGTGTTCAGTATTCATCTACGTATGTGAATAGGTGTGGGAGTATATCAAGTATAAAACAGCTAAAATAGAAATCTAAAATCTAATTCGGGTGTGTAATACTAAAACATAAAATTCTTCCATTGAAGCAATTACTATGTAGATGGAGATATTATACTGGGGCTGGCAAGTTTATCATCATTTTTACTATCGCTTAATGAATTTAACGTTGATTGTGAAATTCAGAGAAAATCCCTCAGATGTCTCTCAACTACTTAACAAAGCCAAATTACGTACCAACTACTACAATCTGGGCTGACTAAAATATCAGGGCTGGGGCTAGAAGCGCTTTTAGCACACTGGCCCCTTCCCCCTCTCCCCCATGTAAATAAAGCCTGTGGTCTGGGTCCGAATTTTAAGAGCCCCTCCCCTCCCCCCCAATCAGCTGCCTACATGGTGGTTGGGTGGGGGGGGGGGGCTGCATTGTACCAAGGGTCTCTTTAGGTCCTATACCTTATCTTTGTGCTTTTGTGGGAAAGGACAGACAAAAGAAGGAAGACAGAAGACAGACGCAAGATACCGGGATTGCTGAGACATGCAGAGAATTTTTATTTATCACATATGTTAATTCTTCTATTTACTTGCAGAACGGAGTCACAGAGAGAAGTGCAGGCAAGGTATTAGTAGGGTTCAAGGGTTTAGCACAGCTTCTAGTACACAGGAGGTGGTTCGGTAAGGGCTTGTCATCGTCCTCAAATGCCAACTTTTGGTACAGTAAACTGTCAGTCACTTCTATGGAGATGCCTTTTTTGGACTACTAATAAACTACATTTTTGCCAATTAAGGATTTCATTCCACATTTTTTGGTGTGTATTTTTTGTAATTTTTTGTGTTTTTTTTGTATTTTTTGTTTTATCTTTTGAGGTTAGGTGGTGGGGCCCCTCCCCCTCCCCCCCACAACAGAATAGTATTCTTATTAGAAGTTCCTAAGACCAGGCAATTCCAGCATGCAAAGTGTGATAGGACATAGCCGGGAAGATGAGAAACTGTAGCCATCATCTAGGGATAATATATTCTAAAAGAAACAGATGAACAAACATGTGTAAGTTACTTTGTCCCCCAACCCCAGGATCCTTTGCCCCACCCCACCCCGCCACCGAAGCTACTTCTTTGAGATGCGCTAGGCTAGGTCAGTGGGCTCTGCGTGTTCTCATGGGAACGGCGGCTTCGTCGCTGCATGCTCAATGTGCAAGCGCGGGCCTCCGGTGGCTACCTGGCATGCGTGTGCGTGTCAGCGTGTAATGGGGAGTGGGATGTAGGAAGTGGAGAAAAACAAAATTGATAATGAATGGGGAAAAAAAAGGGGATGCCATCGTGAACTTCCTATCCACTAGCTAATACAGTATGCCTCCAATTAAAAATACACTTGAAAATCTTAAAAAGATCAGAGGCTTGGAGATCATTCTTAACATGACCTCCTGCAAGGTGCTGAGACACTTTTTTTTTCCTCCTTCTCCAAGTTACAGACAGTGCAGCACCATGTATTTTGATAAGGGGAAAATATTTTCTCCGCCCCCCCCCACCGAAGTCTGAAATTTTAAAATCAGACCACGCACTGGTAGGAGGGGAATATAGCAGATACTTTGAAAAACAAGTTGCCAATACGAATGGACAGCTGGGGTAGGGGTAGGGGAAAACAGAAACCATATGGGGGGGGGGGAAGAAATCAATACTCGAAATCTTCAACTGATCCTCTGAAGCTGACGTCTGTAACTTTTCCCCAGCTGGATTTAGTTAACGTTTAAAGGATGGCTCCCGAAAATTACGTTTTGCACTTCACTTGCTCGAAAATGGTGAGAGACTGCTGAGGGGTCCCGTGCAAACGGATAGCAAGATGGTTGATGGCCCTGAAATGAGTTCTGCTTCCTCCCCGGGGGCTCGGCCCTCAGTTTCCCAGTATGATCTTCATGTCTGTCTGTTTGTTAAAAAGTTTTTCTGTTTTTGAATGTGCCTACCCATCGCTGTTGCTCCTGGCAGCCTGCGGATCCTCTTCGCCGCCCCTTTTAAAGAGAGATTGAAAGCTCACCTAATCTGCAAGGCACCGCAATTTCCCAAAAACCCCACAAGCCTCTCTACATTCCTCAACACACGGCCGCCATCCTCCCGTTCCGTCCTGGTCGCCTTTCTGGCTAAGCTGGAAGGTCTACGGAGACGGCAGGCCGTGGAGGGAGCGCCACACCTCCGCCACTGAATTAGCCGAGCCCTCTGGAGACTCTCCCGTCGGGTATACAGAAGGGACGGATAATTATTTTCCTGTGCTTTCACTAAATGTACATGCATTAGGGAGATAAAGCCGTGATTTATCTCACAATTCTTTTGAGAATATAGCAGCGCGTAAGGCTCCCGGATTCTCCCAGATCTCAATCTTTACCATGTTGTATCTGAACACACAAAGGCCCAGACACGGGTGATTTTTGCCCGTGATTTCCTGGTGCAGGACTAATGTCCTCCCTGCTTGCGGTCGGGGAAACGACGTATGAAGTGTGTTTTATTTGTATGTAACTGTTCCCGATAAACTGTCATCAATTAAAACTGTGTGCACCGTGAGGCAGCGTGTGGCGGGGGGTGGCGGGGATTGGGGGGGGGGTGGAGAGAAAAAAAAACCCTACTTAAAACCCAATCTTCCTAAATGGTAGGAATTCCTCCTTGGAAGCGGGAAGGGCAGGACGGCTAAGCGTTCTACGTGGTTTTGTAATTGATTAGCTTATTAGCTCAACCAATATTAATGGCACTTTTTTCTCCTGATACTAAAGGTAAGGAAGTTAGCTTCGAGTTAGGAAAATCGGCACTTGACCTCTGTATTTCTCAAGGTCAGATTAATATTACACCTCACTCTCAAAATGTAATCGGCACGGCAGTCTGCGGATAGTTAAGGCAAATTTAATAGCTCAGCCCAGCCCTGACAAAGCGCACATTTACGGGAGCGAAGAGGAAAAGGCCCTGCACCACGCAGAACACCCTTTAGTGGACGGAAGTCACCGTGCCTTCCCAGGGAATGCCTAGTGAAGAAGGTGACCACTTTTGTTGCCATACCGCACTGAGGAAAAAGAAAAAAGGAGGCTCACTTGAAGGAGACAAAAATAAGGTTTCTAGACTCACACGAATTCCCCTGGATGTCACTTCCACAGGCTAAATTTAACACCCTGAGAGATTACCTATGGCTTCCTCTACGAGGCAGGCGAACTGGGAATGTCGCTTCCTCTTTTTAAAAAGAAAATAGAAAAGAGAAGTTCTGGTTTAAATGCCTCGTGTGCATTACAGACTGGCTCGCCAAGGGAGGAGAATCCTTTCTCTAAAAATTAAAAAACTGTAGGGCCGTCTGGAGAGTGATAAAACCTTAAGTAAATTGCTCCAAGGCTGTCCTACCTTCTGCTAGACTCGAGCTAAGGTAAACAGCAGCGGCCGCATCCTTTTAAAAATGCTCGCCATGTCCAGTTTTAATCAAAATATTTATCTGGAGGGTACATGGTCAAATTATTTTTGCTTAACTAGACTCATGAAGAAGCACTCCCCAGCAAGTTATGGGGGGAATAATTATGCAAGATTTGTCTTTAAATTACAAATTCACATAGCTAAAAGTCGGTTTCTGGCTTTTTGTTTATCAACCGCTGGCAATCTCTGGGAATACAGTTTTATTGAAGGGTGTGTCAGGAATTAAGAATTTCAGAATTGCTTTGTGACAAGTGAAAGTGACTAGTTAATTAGCCGCACGTATGTGCGTGTATTGATAACTCACTGAGTCACTCATAAAATTGGTAAAATAGCCCATCCTTCTGAATTTGTGCTTAAAGAAAGCATCCTAAACCAAAACACCCATTTATTTGTACGCATGACATCATCCTCAGCACTGATTATCTGACCGAAGAAATTCTAGAATGTTCCATAAAGAGCTGCCTTCAAGTGCAGTCCTTTCACCTCTGAAAGGTGATAAAATTCATCTTTGTGTCCCCAGTGCTTGGTGCATAGTAGGTGTCTGTAAATGGCTCTTTATTGGTTTGTTTTGTGTGGTTCTGGTGCATAACTGAGGCTATGCGGCCTTGACTCAATGTACCCCTTGAAAAGGGAAGAGGATGCAACGGGAGAAGCAAGTTTCCAGCTGAATCCAGGTTTAGGGAAGGGAGTGGGATTGCTAACCAGCTAGTAACTGTTAACTAGTGCCTTCAGGTGTTTACAATCCAGTGCAGTGCCTTTTTCTGTTTCACGAGTGGGCGGGGGGGGGTGCATTTGGGGTCTGGGGAGAAAAGCAATGCCCTGATTATAGTCAACGCTCCCCTCTATTTGCACTCTTCATGGCACGCAGGACCCCACATTTCTCTTCCATCCCTAGTACGCGCGCACTCTCTTTTAATCTTTATTCTCAATGCGGTATCGTCACCTTGTCCTAAACCAAGATGCCTGCAAGGACTTTTCAAAGGCAAAAATGCCCCTTGACCCAGCCGGAAGTAGCTAACTCCCAGTCTCCATCACTTAAATGCCTCCTTTTTCTTTAGGCAAGACTATTGATTTTTAGAAAGGGAAACCGTGATTTGCCCATAATATTAATTCCAAAGGGGGTGGTGGTGGTGAGGGCATGAGGAATTATTAACAGGGGCTGCTGCCTCTTTCCAACTTTGTTTTCCGTGAGAACATTACTAAAACAGTGTTTTTGCCCCTAACAGTTTCAAACATCCTGCATTGGTGCACTGCGCTGGCATCTGCGGGGTGGGGCGGGGGGGCTTCTCTGCAGTGGTCAGGTTGCCTACAAAGGGGGTGGCCACGGCAGGTGTCAGCCATGTTGGAGACCCACTGCACCAAAATCTCTGGGCAGGTCTGCGGCAGACCTGTCAAGGGGCCAACCAGGTACTATTTTCCTGGTGTGTATAGGGGGGCATGGTGGGGGGGGAGGGTGTCGTATTTTTAAAATACCGGTGCTTTATTATTCCCATTCTTATTTATTGCTGCACCAAAGATTGAAAGCGGGGGGTGTGGAATTCTCAAAGAGCTCTTCCCTGGATTTTCTATTATGTAGGCTGAAAAAATTAAGTGGAAATCAGCTGCCCAGCCCCCAAAATCTACCTAAACTTCCTAAAGATTAGTATACAACGTGGTACTTTTCCTGTGCCCGTGCACAGAGTTGACACTTACTCTCCATTAAACCCATTAACATGCAGGATCCTCATTTGCTTCACAATGGTGCTTTTACCAGATTCTCCGGCACCTAGAAAATGAAAGTAAGTCTGAGGTTATGAAGGAGGTATTTTACACACTCTGGGCAGGGAAGAGGACTGCTGTCTTTGCCACAGAAGCAGCACGCAGAAAACACACACAAGAACACACTCGCAGTTTTCCTTGGCGTTTCGACGCAGAGAAAATAAAACACATGTCCAACTCGGTCTACCTGCAGCATTCACCAGCACAGTCACGAGAATTAAAGGGTTTCGTGTTTTCAGGATTCCCCCCCCCCCCGCCCCACCTCTGGGTCGTGTTAAAACCTGTGGGGTGGGGAAGCCAAGGGGCAAAGAGAAGGAATGACGCAATTTTGTCATTTGAGGGGGGAGAAAATCGAAGTTAAAACTGAAACTGAATCCTCGGAATCGAGCATTCGCGGGTGAAACGCACACAGCAACGGAGGCAGCCACAGAATTCACTGTTTGTCGGAGGTTTCATGGTTAAAATACCCAGGATTCACAAACAATGCCCAGACACCGCAGTCTCCTTCAGCTCACGGACTGACGCAGCATTTCCCTCCCGCAAATTCTCCCAATGCAGCTTCTTTCCGGGTAGCTTTCTCTCCCCTTGGGCTACTCAAAAACCAACCCTGACCCGCAAGGTTACGTGGGTCCTCTTTTCCCGCAAAGGGTATTTTCCTAAAGATAAATTCTCTGGATACAACCACCATGTTGCAGGGGGGAGGGGGGGGAGTGGGAGCCCATCAATTGTATGTCATCTTCTCGAAAAACACATTTTAATATCAAATGTAATGCTTGAGAACAATCATAATCACATGTAGCAACAACTGTAAAAAGTATTAAAAGGACACGACTTTAATCAGGAGGGAAAATATTCCTGGGAGCTACTGAATTTTCAGATTCCTCAAGCCCATCTCAAAGTAAGAAGGAACACACGTCTCCATTTTAAATCACCTTTCATTTGTAAACATATATTTTATGGAAAAAGCACATTTCCAACCAGCTAGAAGGAGGACTGCTATTTTTTCATTTTCTTTTTTGTAAATGTACACTCACTTCAACAAATACTCTTTGTGTGAAAAATTTTTTGCCCTCCTCCCACACAAACCTGTTTGGGTTTTGTTTTTGTTTTTGTTTTTTTTTACCTTTTTTCTTTTTTCCCCCCACTTTTAATTTTATTAATTGCTTTTGTTTTTACTGCCCAGAGAGCAAAGCATTCCTCCTTCTCTTGCCTTTTCACAAGGCTGTAATCAATATCTGTAAAAGTTAAAATTAGTTTCCACAGAAACATTGATTTCAAAGCAAACACTGTATCTTAATGAGCCCAACTCTAATAAGTTAAAATATTAAAGGCACTTTTCAGAGACTGCACGCAGAAAATACATGACATTAATCAGAATCTCCAAATTATTTTGTCAGAAGTGTTAAGATGTGTAACACCTCTCTCTAAAAGACACAAACAGATCTGTGCCTCAGTTTCCACATTTATGAAATTAGAGAACTGGGCTGAAAAACGACTGCAAGATCTTTTGTGGCGCTGTAATTTACTCAACTTTATGTCATTAAATTCAGATGCAGTTAAAAAGAGGATTTGGGGTATCATTAGGTTTCCTCTTGGAGGGGGGGCATTATTTGGTGAGAACCGCCATTTAAAAATGCAGAATCTGTGGCACTGAGTGGGGCTTGAGACCCTCGTGCCAGAGGCTATCAATAAATCATGATAAAATGTAGCCATATAGAGGACACCTGGGGAAAATGAGCCCACAGGGATGCAAGGTGTGTTCAGAGTAACAGTCTCAATTAAACAGAGACTTTGTGATCACTGAGCAAAGGTGTTAGAAATTTAAGGCACCCTTAGTATCACATTTGCTTCAAATTAGTATTCAGGTAGCAAGATGGCATTCCTAGGAAAGATTCTAGACTTTTCCAGGCTTATACTTTGAAATCAAGTTATATGCATATTAATAATTCACATAGCATAATTCCACCTTTACAAGTTTTAGGCAAGACTTCAACATATCTATCATTTAATTACTGAAATTGCAAATGCATAAACACTAGACTTATTTCCACTTAATTAATAATTTTCTGCTTTGCATAAATCTGGACCCAGGAGAACAAAGAGGTGACCCATCCAAAAAAAGCAAACCAAACACCACCACAGAGGAAATTCAGCCTTTTACATTTTTATTCTTTATAATGAAGCTGTTTTGTTGAAATGTGACCATGAACTAGGTTTTAACCTAGCAAATTCACAAATTAACTCAGCCAAATTACCGAGGAAGTGGAAAACTTCCACACTAATTAATGCTTGTGTAATTCTTCTGGTCAATTCAACAATTTCTTTTATGCTTATATTTTGTCCCTCCACCCCCCCTTAAAAAAAGGAGGAAAAGCCATCTCCTTATAGTTAACAATCCCCCCACCCCGCCTTTTTTTTTTTTTTTTTTGGCCAAAGAGGAAAAACCGCAATCAAGAGAAAACCCAAAACCAAACAACCAAATGTCACTTGACAAACAACTAATTAACGTCTTTTCATCTCCTTCCACCTGGAAAAAAGTCTTCTCCTTAAAGCGCTCTCAATGCCCCCTCCCACCTTGAAAAGGACATAAAACAAAACAAAACAAAAAAAAAACCACGCCATTTCCAGACCAAGAAGCCATTTACAGACAAATGTCATTTTCCAGTTCTGATTTGTGAATGTCTTTTTTTTTTCTTTCACAAAGCACTCTCAATGTGGCCGACTAACAGGAAAATGTGTGTGTGTGTGTGTGTGTGTGTGTGTGTGTGTTAATGGTTTGGTGGTGGGGTGTGTGTGTGTTTGTGGGAGGGGGGTGCTACAATTAATTCTGCTTTTCAAAAAGCCTGCATGTCTGGAAGGGGATAAAAAGGTCATACTGTAAAAATGACGTGTCATTTGGCTTCACTGGGCACTTAGCGTCCTAACTCCATTTTTTTTGGTGGTGGGGGGTGTCTTATTTTATTCGATTCTCCTTGTCTTCCTTCCACGGCCCGACCCGGCCCGGGACACGTCTGCTCCGCGCACACAGTGTGTCCTGCCCGAAACGCACCGAGTCGCGCCCAGCGGCGGCCGCGCTCCCTCCTCCCCGCCCCCCCCCTCCACTCCGGCGCCACGACTCGCCCGCGCCCCCTCCCCCTCACTGCACCACCTTTACCACTCCGATCCCTTCCGAGGGGCTGATGTCACCCGCCCCCCCCTCCACTCTCCTCGGCCACTTCCCCCGCCAAAGCCTCCCCTTGGCGAGGTCCCCTTGGCTACAGCGGCGCCCCCCCCCCGCGTCACCCCCTCTTCTCTGGCCCCTCTTTCTTCTCCCTCTCCCAACAAATCACACACCCCACGGAGGCGGGTCCCCCTCCCTCTGCCCGCCACCCCATTTCCTGTCCCCGAAACCCTCTTTTTGTCGCAGTCTCCCGAGCCCTATGGGGCTCCCCCTCCCCCTCCCCAACAAGCACCCAAACCCCTGGCGTCGTGTAGGCCTCGCGGAAAACAGAGAGACGAAAAAAAGAGCGAAGGGGAGGGCGAAAGAGAGAGAGAGACAGAGAACGGGCGGACCAGGGGAGGGGGCCCCGCGCCCGCGCCGCCGCGGCCCCCCGCCCCATTTTGAGCCCCCGCCCGGCCGAATCTGCGCCCCGGGGTCCCCCTTCCGGCCTCGCCCCCCAGAGACAGAGCCCGCGAGCGGGCGGCGGGCTCGGGAGCGCGCGCCCGGGGCGGGGGGCGGGCTCGGCGCGCGCGGCCTGCGGGGCGCCCCGAGGGGCCCCCGAGCCGGGCCGGGGCCGGCGCCCCCCGCCCCGCCCTTACCCAGCAGCAGCAGGCGGTGCGTGGCCCGGTAGACCTGCTTGTCCTTCTGCAGCTGCTTCTCGATCTTTTTGTTGGCCTCGCGCTGCGCCTTCTCCTCGTTGCGCTGGTCCTCGGTCTTACTGTTCCCGAGGCAGCCCATGGCGGCGGCGGCGGGGCGCGGGGCGCGGCCGGGCTGCGGCGGCGGCGGCGGGGCCGGGCGCGGGCGGCCTCACGCGGGCCGGGAGGGCCGGGGCAGCGCCGGGCGGGCGGGCCGGGCGCGGGCTCGGCTCCTCGGGGAGGAGCGCGCGGGGCGGACTGCGGGCCGCGGGGCGCGCGGGGAAGGGAGGTTGGCGGTCGGACCGAGGGGAGCGCGGAGCTCCCCGCCCCTCGAGCCGAGGCCGAGGGGGCTGATGGCCGCCGCCGGGCCGAGGCGGACCAGAGCAGGAGCTGCGGGAGCTGCTGCCGCCGCTGCCGCCGCCGCCGCTCTTATTGCCTCGGCCCGGGCCCGCCGCCGCCCCGACCCAAAGCTTTGCAGCGGGCGGGGGGAGGCGGGGGGAGGAGGAGGAGGCGGCGGCGGCGAGGGGGGGTGGAAGGAGGAGGAGGAGGAGGAGGAGGAGGGATGAGGAGCAGCCGCGGCAGCGGCCGCGGCGGCGGGGAGGGCGGGAGCTGGCGGAGGGAGGCGCCCCCCCCCCGGGTGCCCGGGAAGGTAGGGGGGGGTCCCTCCGCCCGCGCCCGGCCCGGGACGGGACGGGACGGGGAGCCGCCCCCTCGCCCCCCGACTCGGGCCCCACTCGGGCCCGGCCGCGGGGGGAGAGGGGGCGGCCCCGAGCCAGTGACGACCCCTCGCACGACGCCAACGCTCCACCCCCCGGGCCGCGTAGCCTTGCGGCCCCCGAGGCCGAGCGCCCCCCCCTCCCCTCCCGCGGGCGCCGCCGAGGGGCCGGGGTGGGCGGAAGGGGAGGGAGCGCGAGCCCGAGCCCGGACTTCGGAAAATTTTCGAAAAGAAGAGAGAGAGACACAGAGAGAGCCAGAGAGCAGGGAGAGTGTGGAAAAAGCGAGGCGAGCACGAACCAAAGGACAGAGCAACCGAAAAGGAAAATGTGTCCAAACACACACACAAATACTTAATAAAAATCCACACTACACAGCGATGGTGGTGTCTGGTGGTGGTGGCGGTGGCGGGGGGCGGGGGGCAGGGGGCGGACTAGATGAGCCGCTCGTCGCGCCCCCGGCGCCGGGCGCCATGGCCCGAGCCGAAGGCACCGCCGGCCCCGGAGCGCCCGCGGCCCCTGCGCTTGGCACGGCCGCCCAAGTAGGAGAAGAAGGCGCAGCCCAGGAACACTCGGAAGCAGCAGGTCGCCCCGAACACGAAGCCGCAGCCGCGGCCCTGCTCCGTGCGCTTCTGCAGCAGGAAGTTGAGCACCCACGAGGGGCTGCGCACGGAGAAGACCAGGAAGACCACGAGCGGCAGGTGGGCGCTCAGCGCGCCAGCCTTCAGCGGCCCGGGCCGCCACACGACGCCCCCCACGCGCGGCGCCGTGTAGTAGGCGTCGTCCTCGTCGCCCGAGTCCGTGTCCCACGCGGCCCAAGCCCTACTCGTGCCCTCGCCGCCGGCGCCCTCGCCGCCCCCGCCGGCGCCCTCCGCGGCGCCCTCGTCGGCGGCGGCGGCGGCGGCAGCGGCGGCGGCCTCCGGGCCTCGGGCCTCCTCCCGGGCTTCGGGCGGCTTCTTCTTCTTCTGCATCTTCTCCAGCTTCCTCCTCTCCTTCTCCTTCTTCTTCTCTTCTTTTCTTCTCTGCTCCAGCAGCTTCTTCTCCATCTTCCGCCGCTCCTTTTCGGTCAGGAACTTCTCGGGGGGCGCCTCCCGCGCCGTCTTCGGGGTCTTGTCGGCGTCCCCGCTCTTCCGCGGCGCGAGCGGCTCTCTCGGCTCGGCCAGCGCTGCAGCCGCCGCCGCAGCTTCGGCAGCCACCTCGGCCGCAGCCGCCGCCGTCTTCTTCTCGCTCTCCGCCGCTCGGGCTTTGATCTTCATGGCCATCTTCAGCATGGTGGCTCGGCCACTTCGGGGTGCCCGGCTCTCGCCTGGCCCGGGCGCCCTGCTTGCCCCCGGCCTCGGCCTGGCCGGACCCCGTGCGCCCCGTGTCGGGGGGAGTCGGCTGCGATCCCCGCTGCGCTGCCCCGGGGCCGCGGAGCGCGGCTGCCCGGGTTTCGGGCTGCTGGGCTGGCTGCCTAAGAGTTAGCGCCAAAAAAGGATGAGCAAACGAAAAAAGGGGTGAGAACAAACCAAAAAGCACCCAACAACAGCGAGAAACCAAAAAGCACCGAGAAATGTCAAACAACTCAAAAAAGAAAAGTGCAGAGGCGCGATGGCACGAGTTTGCTGTTACCCTCAGGCGCTCCTCGGTTTGGCTCTTGGGCACGCCAATGGAGAGGAGAAAAGAGAAAAGAGAGAATTGGGGGGTGCCCGGGAGGCCCGGGGCAGGGCGGCAGCGCCGGGGCGCCCCTGCCCTGTCCCGGCCCCGGCGGCTCTTGCCCGCGCCGGGCGACTCGCACTTCCGCGGGAGGCCACGGTGCACCCGGACTTACATGTGAGTGAGGTGCACTCACACGCAAGGCAGTGCCTGCCTGCCTGCCGGCCGCCCGCCGCCGCCGCCGCCGCCGCCGCCGCCGCCGCCGCCGCCGCCGCCGCCCCGCGCCGGGACAGGGGTTCGCTCCCGCCGGCGCCGCAGCCCCGAGCCGGAGAGCCAGCGAGCGAGCGAGCGCCGCGCCGGGCCGGCCACCTGACGCAGCCCGCTCCGCGGTGCCGACGCGACTGAGCGTCCCCGCCGAAGACGGCGCTCCTAAGCAGCCCGATGACGCCCCAGCCTCTTCAGAGGACGGACCCACAGCGGCGGCCCCTATAAACCGAAGGGGAAGCCGAAAAATCGGCCCGCCGGGGACGCGCCCAAACGGGCCGCCCCGCACGCAGGGGGTGCGGGCCGTGGTGCGGGGGGCGCGGGAGTGGGTAGGGGGCGCGGGGGGCGCGGCGGCGCGGGGCGCGGGGCCGCCCAAGGCGGTGGGCGCCGGACCCCGCCTCCCAGACCTGCCTCCCAATTTTCGGTGAGTGGTGTAGCCCTGGGCGGCGTGCAAAGTGTGCGACGGCGGCGCTTCTACCCCCGCCGCGCGCCTCCTTACCTCCAGTTTCCCGGGGAGCGCACGCGGGGCCCGCCGCCCACCCCTCCCTTCCCCGGCGGCGCGTGCCCGTGGAGGCAGGTGGCGGCAAGACAGATTAGTCGCGACGCCGGCGAAGGGTTGCGGAGCTCGCGGCGAGAGGCGCTACGCGAGCGCAAAGCCAGCAGCGGCCGCGAGGAGCAGGAGGCGGGCGGCGCGCCGGCGACGCGAGAGCCCGGCGGCGGCGGCCCAGGCTGTGCCCTCGCCGCCCGCCGCGTCTTCCCAGGCGGGAGAGGTGGCCTGCCGGGGTGTCCTGGTTATCCGTGGCCCGGCCTGGGCACCGCGGAGGCCTCTGGAACAGACGGAAAAGTAGTTTATTGAACATGCGTTGGTCCGACACTTGTTAAAAAACAAAACCAAACTCTGAAGGGTCCCCACACTAGGACGTGGAAGAGCGCACTGGGCGGAGGGCGGTGGTGCTCAAGTCCGCAAACTCCACCGCGGCTCACTTCTCGGGGACCCCGGAGGAGTCCCGTGCTGCCACCGGGGTACCTGCCTGCGTGTAGTTCATTCATTCATTCATTCAATACACGTGGTCCCTGCGGCCCACCTTGTGCCTAGGTGAGTCCCTGCCGTAGCCCAGGTGGTCAGGCTAAGACAGGGCGACTGCCTTTGATGGGTGAACCCAGGTGGGCAAAGTTGTCATGAGCTCTCGCCCACCTTTGACCTCATCTGACTTCTGCACAGTCCCTCACGCTTCCGACGCCCGGGGGAAGAGAAGGAGAGGAAGCCTGCTAGGAAGTAGAAACACACCTGTCACACCTGGGGGTATGAGGCGATGGATACTTCCAGAGGCCTCGAGCCAACTCCATACAGTTCTGAGTTTTCTTTGAAAACAGACACTGGTAACCACTCAACAGAACGACCGGCATCCCCTTTCCCAAAAGTAAGAAAAGCTGTGACAGATGGAGATATCACATACTATTTTTCTTGGCCCCATCAGGTACACCTCTAACCCTGTTCTACAAGGCCTCTTTTTTATGGATCTGAAAGACAACAGAGGGCAATTCAAAGTCACGAAAGAACACTGGGAATTAAGAACAGGAAGCAGCAGCCGCAGGCCAGGCCATCACAACCTGCAGCTTCTGCCTCGCCGAGGGCCTCCGACTTTCTCCAGCGCTGGCCCGTCGCTGCGCAAACCTAGCCAGGCCTTTATCACACTTCGGATTCTGGCCTCTCTTCCACACAAAAATACACCTTCCTTTGAAAAGAGCTCAAAAGAACTACTGTTCCAGGTTGACACTTTTTACCTAAACCAGAGCAGATAAAAATAGTGAGCTCCCTGACCCAAAGGGGGCCAGGCCCGTAAGGCACCTCAGCAGCGCGGCCCTCCGAGCAAGGATTCCGTGGCCTGCTCTTTGCACAGATCATGACTCACAATCCTTCACCAACTAGGTTAGAAACTAGTTGAAGACAAGGCCCCAGTTTTATATCTTCCTATATTAAATAAAAACTCCGCGGCTGAATCTGATTCACTGATTGGCGTTTTCAAAAATTGGCGAAGACTTATAAGGAGGGGGACAGGCCAGAAATTTCTGTTAAGCTCCATTTGTTCCAAAGCATCTTCCTTCCTGCTTCTAATGTGGCAAAACACAAACACACTGTATTTAAGAGGAACAAGGTAAATAGTAACCAGTACAACCTTGATACTTCTGTCAGTGGCTACACATTACTACAGTGGATATAATGTCCCCTCTCCTTATTTGGAAATCCTTGAGGTGGGTTACCATCCCCTCCCCCCTTTGGATAAACATCACACCTGAACTTTGAAAGGGGCGAAACTGTCCCATGTCACAGAGACACATATTCCAGGCAAGGCACAATCGGGACTATTGTCCCGGAAATGTATTGAGCAAGGTCAGACTTGAGTCGTTCCAGCTTCTAACCTAGCAGGCCATCCTCCAGAGGATTTCACTTGTCTCCGTACGGTTTTCACCTATATGTCGTGATGACCACTGACGGACAAATAAAGCATTTACTTTGTAAATAGATGACAGCAGGTGGAACCAAGGGTTTACAGGTAAGCAGATGACACCAAGCACTCTGGAACACAAGCTCGTTTGTGGTCTGTTGGGCTTTCTGTTTTCACCCGACACAGACTGAAAGACGAGATTTTACTTAATTGGTGTGGTGAGCCGACGCCGTCTAGAGTTTTCGGTCTAGCATCTGACCTGCCCAGGCCTTAAAAGTTTTAATTTTTAAAAAAGGCTTTCACATTTGGAGGCCACCATGCGTGACCTTTTCATTATGAATCAGTAATTTATTCTAATAGATCGCTGCCGTTTTAAGTACCTGGCTTTCGCTCTGAAAGTACAGAAATCCATTAGCATAATTCTTGGAAGAGTTCAACTAGAGTTTTCTAATGGAAGGGGCCTCTCATTTGGCTCAGGGAGAGATGTAAGTCGTGGAAACTTCAGGCTCCAGAAGGGGGCAGAGGGCCAGAATATCCTGGGTATAAAATGTCTAGGGAGGGCACAGGTCCCTGGCTCAGGTGACCTGCTTCCTGCCAAAGCCAGCAAGTTGGGATAACACAACCTTAACCTAAAACACTAGGTCCCCTAATGATACAACTTCGTTAAAAACAGATGGTGTCACACACACTACCCAGAGGGATGGCCTCGCAACAGTTCTTTCCAACACGACATTTTACGACAATGAGTCCACATGTCCGGGTTTGAGTTGTGTGGTCTTGTACGCTTCATATTTGTGGATGGATGTGTCCCTTGGCTCTTTTGCATCTTCCTGTCTGAGTAAGAATGCCTTGTCTGCTTTCAGAAGCAATAGACTCGCTACAGCTTGGACTCTTGAAAATATTGTTACACTTAATGATGTAATTCAGTTTTTGGACAAGGGTGTTCTTCTTGGCCTTTCATCTGTTGGGTCGTGGAAAGAGCCCAGAGAAAATATAATAATATTTTAATAGCCTAGGAAACAATAAATAGGTTTCCACTGAAACAGAAACCCCAGCTATAAGATTTTAACAGTATTTAGTGCTTCCATGGTGTTTTCAAAGCACATTCTGCACTTTAAGTAGAATGACCAAAATTGTTGCAAATGAATGTGACCTGAAACCCGTGCTATGCAGACTACGAGACCAAGAATTAACACCCAGTACATCCCTGGTAAAGAGATCCTATTACTTAGGACCGTAAAGTTCTTAAAATCTAACACAGTGATTACCCGGGACTATATATATATATATATATATATATATATATATATATATTTTTTTTTTTTTTTTTGGTCCTACTCCCTAGTTAGTAACTTCAATCACAAAGTACTTCTAAACTTACATTCTAAACTAAACACAATGTTCAAGTTAGGAAACCTTCATTTCAGATCTGAAGTCAAAGAATTAACGACATGCCCTAAGAAATTTCCCTATTGAATTGCCATCAACTAATTTCAAACCAATTTGTTTCAAATTCAAAGCACAGCTGATCCAAATGGAATGTGGGAGCACCCTGGCCCATGTGTTTGGACCCAATTTCTCGGGCCAGTGCTGTGAGGTCCCATTCAAGCATCCACTCGAAACAAGGGTACACAATGTGAAGGCAACCGGGACTTGTTGCCCCTTTACTGATGTTTCTTGAATCTGATGAGTGGGCCCCACGTATGAGGGAAGCTTTCTGGTGTCTGTGGATGCCCGGGTTCCAGGGCCCTGCGTGCCTTCCCTTCCTTACCACAACCCCAAGACCCCCAGAGTGGGTAGGAGTAGACTTTTAACAAAGCCACCATCTACCTTAAAAGGAGGAAACAATCAAAAAGAGACTATGTGCTTGACTCTGTTCCCTTTAAAACTTAAACCTAAACAATACGATACACATGTTAGCCTTGACTTGAGACTCTCGATGGACAAACACTTTGGATTAGGGGTGCAATGACATCAAACATAGACCCATGGACCCACTTACTGGAGATCATAATTGGGTTTGAAGGAAAAAAAGCTATACAAGTGTCACGGCCCTAGAGCAGGAAGATTAACTCTCATTAACATAAAATATTTTTAACTCCTTTTGTGGGAAAAATGTTTCATGAGGGCTAAGGTAATAGTAAAACCTCTTGTTTAGAACTTTTAAGTTGGCCTTGAGGACGGAAACTCATCCAGGATGGGGAGTGGTGGAGGGAGGGCCAGCTAACTTCAATTTTCATTTACAGGGAGCCTTATTTAAATGACATTTTGATCCGACATCTTACTAAAAGAGTAACCACAGGGGAAAAAAACAAAACCCAAGTTGGTGCAATCAATAGAATGCTGAAGTCCTAATAAGACCTCCTCAGATTAAAGCAGCCCTTTAATTGCTCTGATTTGAAAGATTTTAGTTTTTTCCCCCCGTTGCATTCAGTTCTTCAAATTCAGCCCCCTATAATTAAGAGTTTAGAGAGTTAAACACTCTGGATTAATCAGGCAATAAATTTCCTTTCACTAAATGCTGCTGTGTGCACACACATATACACATGCCAACAGCTTCTAGACACGAGTTCTACGTCCTGGGTTTTACTTTATTTATCCACTAACTCAATGTGGGTGATCATTTCCAAATAGCCTTTTGGTGAGTTACTAGCCCGACTCCCATCCCCCAGATTCTGGCCAGGTGGGGGTGTCCTCTGCCTTCCCGGCCGGAGCCCCCTCCCTAGTCCCATTTCTATCTGCTGTTGGTAAACCCTGAGGGAAGCAACCCATGTGACATAATTAGCCACATGCCTACTTCATCTAGACATGGATCTACCTTTTCATCTTTTTGTGTTTGCCCACACACGTTTAGACTGAAATAGAAAAATGTGTAATTACAGTGGGGCTCTACCTATTTCCCTGGGTTTTTGTTTTCAGGGGGAACAGACCATCGCAGGCACGAAGAGCGTGGCCCCCAGATGGGGAAGGCGGCCCCCTGCTTTCCACTGAGCTTTCACAGAAGCCTGAGCTCTCCTGGTTGTCCTGTCCCCCTGCCCTAAAAGCTCCATTCAGCCACCATTTGATGAAATTCAGAGTTTCCTGGGAGCCCTAAGGCTGCACTCCCCCCACTCCCCTGCACTCAGGCGGCAGGATCAGCAGCGGGCACGACCCTGGCCAGCCTGTCAGGAGCCCCACTCGACAGCAGCAGAGCCCCACTGGTGCCGTGGCTTCTTCCTGAGGTCTTTGCAGACCTCTAGAAGTTAGGAGGAGAAAATCACGCAGCCCAAGCATCAAGCATTTTGCCACCAGTCTGGGGATCAGATGAAAAGGCGATGTTTCCATGAGCTCCAGACCTCAGCCCTAGCCACAGCCGCGTCTCGGGGTCTCTGCACGCCGCCCAGGACTGGGAAAGCTGCCTCTGCCGCTTTCTTGAACATTCCTGCCTCTCCGTTGCCTTAGTCTCTACTACCTTCTCAGATTACCGCTCCTTTTGTGTTAATTACGCTGAAAAAATGGAAAGAATGTCGCTGACTTTACAAAGAACACAAAGCAGGGTTGCCTTAAAGCCTAAATATAGCCAGTTTCTTCCAGAAGGCGGGCAACTCAGCTTTCAAACGACCCGCACTACGTGGCTTAATTGTAGATGGCCAATTCATTTATTAAGACCCAGGTGACAGAGGGGCCCAGCGACTGAGAGGACAAATTAAAAACGTATGTTGCTTTTGGGGGCCCTTTACATACAATGAGAAGATCTGATTAATGATGAGCTCCCCCCCCCCCCGCCTCCCCAACCAACCCCATCCCAGCGCTTATTTGTCAATCCTGACTCGCCAGCCACAGCAGGCTAATGTAGTGACCAAGGGGACAGGGCAGAAACCGAAGCCGCAGCCAGGCAGAAAGCAGTACCTGTACTATGTGGGTAAAGACATACATGAAATGCAAGCCCAGCTTCTCCCCCGCCCGGGGAAGGCTGTGGCTGCCCTCCACGATGGGAGAAGCCAGCTCCGGGAGAGACAGCCCCGGGAAGGACGAGCTACTCCTGCAAGCCAGACAAACATACTAGGGATGGCACCACCCCTCCTTCTCCGAAATCCTCTAAGGGTTAATAGGTGAACGGTAGCAGCTTGGAATGATTTATTTTTCTAAGGAACATTAAATACCGAATTGCTCATGCTGAAATAATACCACAGCTGTGACCTGTAGGGCTGAATTTTGGACACCGGCTCGAGTGACAGGTGGACTAGATGTATGCCCAGCTTGGCTGAAGTTGTGATGCCCCACTCAAATTCCGCTCCCCCTCACCCCTCGCCCGATTAATGGGTGGGGACTCTGGAGTGGGCCAGGAAAGCAAAGCATGTTTTGCCACAGGCACAGAAGACCATGTGTGCTCCGCTGTCAACAAAACGGCAGCCTCAGGGGAGAATGGAGGCATTGCTCCCTGAACGTAAAAGGAGAAAATCCAGACAGACCCTGGGAGGTGGGGGAAAGACAAAGGTGGGAGCAGAGACAACGGATCGGGACCAAACCCTTCCAGGTTTTAAAGCAAACAGGTCTGTCCTATAATCGCCTCTTGGAGGATTTTAGCAATTGAAGCGAGCCCGGGATTCTAGGAAATGTGTCACCAAAATTGGTATTATTAGAGGAAGTGGCACAAAGCTAGAAAGGCAGAGTCTAATCTGTAACATACTAATTATAGCTGTTTTTATCCCAGGGTTGCAGTGACCTAACACCAAGATGGAAGATCTCTAGAAGACCAGCCCTTCACACATATAAGACATGAAGACCTTGGGGGTGGGCGTCATGGGGCAATGGCTTCACTGGGTCCCTCAGTCCTCTCTGGGGTGAGAAATCAGCAGTGACCCATGAAGGCAGCTGATTATCGTGGGAACTTGGAATCAGTGAAAGAAGTCAAGTGAGAAGCCAAGACCAGTCCTTGGGGGTTCTGGGGGTGATGTCAGCAGGCTGGGAAGAGGGCAACTCTGAAATGTCAGTCTGGCTTGGGACATTGGATGATGCCCACAGGTGTCCTGGTCTACAGAGAGAAGGAAGAAGGCTAGGCTGTGTCTTGTCAAGCCAAGATGGACCCTACACAAGGCGTTCCTTGGTCGGTCCCACTGACTGCCAAGGCCCTGGGTCCCTATCTTCCGGCGAGAATGGTGGCAGCCGGCTGATGGATGGAACCAGGAGACTGGTTCCAGAAAGTTCCAGTAAGTGCTTCTCACTAAGATGGCAGCTGAAGGTGTCGACCAATGTAAAGCCGTGTTAGAAACATTTTTTGCTTTTTATTCTTAAAAGATAATCTCTGCCTTCTGAGTTCCAGGATTTCTTTAATAATTGGATCCCTAGAGCTGCTTCCAAAGCACAGCTGTGAAAGAACTTTCAAGGAAGTTGATACAAAACTTCGTTGGGACCCAAAGACACCAGATCTACAAGTTAAATGGGGTACTCCGCTTACTTCTGCCATTAAAAGCATCCCCAAGTCTAGAAAAACCTAACTGACCCCAAATTCCTACGATGTTGTTATCAACCCAGGCCTCAGGGGGGCGCCCCAGAGCAGGGTAATTTAAAATCACGCTCAGCCTCAAAAAAAAGTGAGTTTCTTAGACGGCTTTCTTTTAATTAAGTCAGTAAGTACTGGAAATATATCATTTCAATGAGCTGCTACGAGTTGGCTGGATGCAAAATGTGAAAAAAAACAAAACAACCCAAAACCAAACTGTTGACTAACTAGCGTGATCCCCAAGGACACTTAACGCTTCAATCTTCAATATAAAATACCGTGATATTTCATTTTCCTTGTACATTCTTAAATGTGTTAAACAAATGTGTTTTGGCATAGCTACGTATCTGCTAGATCTACTGAGGTTACGGAGGGCAGAGAGGGGAACTCTGGAAAAAGGAGGAGGAGGACAGGACTGGAACTGAAGGAAGGAATTCTGCAAGGGACACCTAGTTTCTAAAATGGACGCCGAAGGCAGGAGATTTGGGGAGAAAAATATACACGTCCTCTCTACAACGTGCAAAGCAAAACAGCACGTCTCGCAAATGAAAAATTTTTAAAAAGCTCCTCGCGGCACGCAGACCCCAGGGAAACAAATGAAAAAAATCACTCTAATTTATCGTAATGGAACCCTTGCTTAACCTTCCTCCCGATACCTGGTAATTCTGTGAAATCACCCAGCTGTCACTCTCTTCCTTTTAGGAACGTGACATTGATTTGTCTGGCAAAGACCCATTATTAGAATTCCGAGGTCTGCCTAATGGAGCTACTAATAATATCTACGTCATCAATTCTCGACCTTTTTCTCCTGAAATTCTCAGTATGGGGTAAATCGCTGAAAACACATTTCCAAGGTTCCGTAACTGTAACATAAAAAAAAAAAGGATCAAGGCTGGGCGGTTTCGGAGGTCTGAGCACATCTAGGCTCTGCCCTGCCTGCGCCCCGGAGGAAAAGTAAGACAGGTCAGAGACAGCATCTGGGGGTAATAGCAATGCTCTGCTTTGGGCTGAGCTGTTTGCAAATAGACATGAAATGCACAAGACTGGAGGGCAGGAGGGAGGTGTGCCAAGGGAGCCTGGACCTTTCTCCTGCCTCTCTTCCTCATCCCTTTCCTCTTCCACCTGCCTGGCTGCTGACCGCACGGAAAGAACAGGAGAAATGGAACCCAGAGAGTCGATATTGGCGATCCACGTAGGAAAGAAAGAAAACGAGAAAAGACTGATGATCTAGTTCTAGTTTTGGTGACTCTGAGATAAAAGGTGGTGGTGGGGGGGGGGTTAATCAGCTTTTTCTGAGAACCTGAATCATGGATATTTTTTTCTTTTTCTATAAAAGCTACAATTTCTCCTCCTCTGTTTTTACTGATGGGTCTGAGCTGGTTGTAACCTAAAACAGAACAAGGGCCGGTGGCTTTGGCTGCCTCTAAATGCTAAGATGGCTTCGGGCACCAGACGAATCTTGACCCTGCTGATGATGTTGCCAAGAGAGCCAAGCCGTGAAGATGTCTCTTGGCACCGTCCTGCCTCCCTGCGCCTGCCTGTAGGGACCCGCTTGCTGCTTCATCCCCACCGTCCCTCTGCAGACTTCTGGTGGCCACTGCAGAGAAAGCAAGAGACTCCAGCGTCTTGTTCATTGTCCTCCCTTCCTCATCCCTCAGAGCACAGCCTGGCTCCTAGGTCTGTTCCCTCTGGTTCCAAAAAATAAGTTTATCTATGGCTTTTGGGCTGTGTTGGGGTGATGTCAGGGTAGGTGGCTGGATGAGCTGTTCTTCTGAAATATTCGGGCAAACGGTCTCTCTGTAGACAAAACAAGCAAATGCTTTTTCACGATTACATTTTGGACCAAATTGATGGGAGGCTTCGGTGGGAAGAGGACAAAAAACTCAAGTCAAGAAGGTCACCAGAACAGGAAATTTGTGGGCGATAAGAAGCAAGAGGAACAGCGGAAAGCATTACGTTTTTCTAGCAATGAAAATCTGAGTTTTCAGATGGTGTTAAATGACTCAAAATTTGCCAGAACCAAGCCATGGCAGAAAGAATGGATGTTTTCAAAGGTTATATTGTTCCTATTTATTTGGTGATGCTGCTGCCCCAGACTGGCCTGAGCCCTCCTTTTTAGCACTGTATAAAATGTAAATGGTCTAAATTAAGAAGCCATCTAATCTTAACCAATATTAATTCTGACATGAAAAATGAGACCAATTCTCCAACAGGATTATGACCACCGCCGCCTGACAGTAACCGGTCGCCTCACTGTGTTTCTCAAAGAACGGGGTATTTTTTCTTCTCCGAAGTGCCAATTTCTTTCAAAAAGGGGATGCGATCCTCATTCTGTCCTCATTCTGGCATCAGAAAGGCACCATCTCCTAAGGTGGTCGAGCCTGGACCGCACCCCCCCCCACACACACTCTGCCAGCTTCTGTATCTTATTTGTCTGGTTTTTTTTGTTCCTCCGAACTATAAAATCACCATAAAATAAAATACCCAAGTACCCCGAGAGTTGTACGTCAAGATGTTGTCCTCCCATGTTTCTCCCTGCAGACGAACTGCCGGCTCCTAATATGATTTTCCAAGCGAAAAGGGAGGGGAAGGGGCTTAAGCCTCTTTTCCTAATGCTTCCCCCTCAACCGATTCACTGAAATCGGCGCGATCGTGGAGCCCCCACCTCTGCGGCACGCAGGACTGCCGTGCCTCTGGTTAGAGCAAGAATCTGCATCTCGGCTTGGCTCAGACGGGGAGACTGCAGTGGTTCCGGGGAACCGGGGAAAGAGGCATCTCAGCCCAGCCTGCAGCCCCGACCGCAGCCCCCCCCCAACCCCCCGCCCAGGATTCTACAGATGTGGCATTTTGCTCGTTAATCCCCTTGTTAAGTGCGAGAAATAAAGTGGTTTTACTCGTAAATGTCCATAATTCATCTACCACAAAGCCCTAAGTCCCCGCTGTTTCATTAGCCGCTGCCCGTTAATAATCAAAAATTAGAAGTGTCTCCAGCAGCACGCCAATTTAGTGAGGGGAAGAAGGAGCCCCAGAAAAATCACAAATTGTTCGGGGGAAGTTGCCGCAGAGAGTGCCTCCTTGGAGGGAAATAATGCCCATCGGTGTTTAATTCAAGGCCGCGGGGAGCTCGGCAGCGGCGGCGACATCACTTTTAACAGAGACATTGTGTAATTCAGTTACACAAAAGCAGCCGAGATGAGCAGGTTCAAATCATGTCTCCTGCTCTGTGTAATTCCGTGCTGGAGGCTTTGGAAACAGCCGGCACTGTACGTTGCATGGCATGACGGAGCCCTAGAACAGAGCAGGGAGGTGAAAGGGGCAGCAAATCATGCCCCTCCCAGGTCTGGTGTCTCCCCCTCGGCTCCCTGCATCCCTGCGGACCCCACAGCTAACCTGGACGCCTCCTGCCCTCTCTGGCTTACGTTCCCATGCACGGCAGCTAAGGCTCTCTTCAGCTGGGAGAGAGTCTAGTAGCCACTTTCACATTTCTCTCTAAATGCTGCCAGACCGGGGTCCCAGGGCCCCCGTCAGGGGTGGTACAAACACACCCCCCAGGCTCCCCCGGGGGCCCGATGCCTAAGGTCAGGGCAGCGATCACAGACAAGCCCGGGAGGGTGGCAGGGGGACAAGGGGACGCTTTACCCTGATGCTTGCCCGAGTTGAATGAGGTCTACCAACGTCTGCCTCTCTAACCCTCTTCCCCCTCTAAAACATGGCCTCTGCCCATCAGAGCCTCAGTGCCCCGCTCTCCCTGCAGCTCCGAGGCCCCTGGACGTCCATCTGGCTCGGGCACCTGACTTTAAGGGAAAAAACATCATTTTCAACAACGGGCTGTGTGATCACTCGAAACCCCGCCGCTGCTTTCAAAGCCGGTGGAGCAGAACGCAGGCCGGCCTCCTCCTCGGGGTTAAAGTCCCCGCTCACCCCCACACCAGGGAAGGGAGAGGCCGACACCCAGCAGCTTGCTGACTTCTGTCCTGTGGGCCCTTCCTAGTCACACTGCACCCCTGGTGACAAACAGCGAGGCGTGCCAGACCGAGCTGGGGCCGGGACCCGGGCTGCCGTGGGGCGGGGCGGGCGGGCAGGGGGCCCTCGCTCCCCCTCCCCGAGTATCCATCACCCTGGTGACAGGCGCGCTGCAGCTCGCGTCTCCTCCAGAGGTCCCTTCCCTTCCCCCGCCACAAGCCTCCTCTGTAAAAACCAAAAAACATCTTGTTCTTTCATCATAATTAAAGTGCTGTCAGGGAAAATGGCATGGCTGATTTTTGCTGCAGTTGAAATGACCCTCTCGTTCCTCTTCTCTCATTTGCTAAAGTGGTCCTTTCTCTGCCTGAAATCAGGCCCTTTGGGGATGGAAATTTTAGCTGGAAGCAGAGAGTTCTAAGCAGAATCCTAACCTTGGGAGGGTTGGGGGCAGGGGGGTGGGTGCGGAAATCGATGTTTCCAGCGGCCTCTGTCTGCGGCAAGGTGCGGGCGAAGCCGTGTCCACGGGCAGGACTGGTGGCGACAGCCACCTCCGGGCTCGGCTCCACACATGGCCCCTAATTACCAGTCATTGTCAGGGCGCACAATTCAGCCACATGGGGAGGCCGATTCTCCCCGTGGACTTAGCAGAGGGGTAGGAGGAAGCCGTTGGGAGGAAGTCAATAGGTTCTGGAACCGGGAAGATAAAATCCGAATGCCGTGCACGCTCCCAGGGAGAGCGTGACTGTGTATGTAATACCGGCGGCGGCCTGCGTGTTTGTGTTTGAAATAAAGCTCGAACTTACACGCATAATGAACTGTCCTCCTGCCCCCCTGCCGAGCACGGCCGAACCACTGGGGGACCCCCACCCCCCCCCACCCCCGTCAGGGACACTGCAGCGTTTCGGGCTCCCGTCCTGGCCATGGCGTCGCCTCTTGTTTTGTGCAAACATCACCGCAATCCCCTTGGCCATCGCAGAACTTTCTGCAAAGAGCCTTGCCGGCGGGGCGCGCGTCAACGTTTGAGAAAACAAAGGGCAGAAAAGAGGAAAAAACCGGGAAGGAAAGCAAAAAGAAGAAAGAGGGAGCCCACGGCCCCGAGTAGCGCGGAGCTCTGCCGCAGGCATCTCTGACATATGTTCAAATACGTATCATGTGAGGAATCATAATATTCATCTTAGCCTTCCACTGCGTACGTTCTAAGGAAACTCGTATGTCAGGAGCTTTCAAAATTAGCTTAATTTCCTTTTCCTAAAGATCACACATCTTGGAAAGGCCCCTTCTGAGTTACACTGGGGAGCTTAATTGGCAGGCTTCCGGGTTTCTGGGAGGGTTTGCTAATACCGAGCAAGTCAAAATGGCAATCCAGGCCTCCCTCCATTGAATCATTAGCTGTTAATGCAGCTCTAAGTACCTGGAAGCGAAGGTGTGAAATCCACCGAGTGTCACTAAGCGCCCGGTCCTCCCGGGGCTGCGACGCAGGGCAGTTGGGGGCTGTTTATGTAACATCCGGGCAGCAAGACCGCTCGGCCGCTGGGTTATTTGCCGGCCTGGCCTCCCACCTCCTCGCTCCTTTCCCCCCCACCACCCCCGACATGATTTTTTTTTTCTTTTTTAAAAAAAGCAAAGCAACGATATAGCACTCGAGCCCGTCATTTCCTGACTGTTCTGTGTGTCATCACAGAGGACGCTGGAGGAAAACATGGGGCTTGTTATTATCGACCTGAGCCGGAATGAGTCAGGCACCTGAAGGCTTCAATCTGGACCTGACTCGGCCACTCGGACGCCCACCCACGACCCCCCACTGCCAAGCGGAAGCCGGGAAGGCACCCTAATAGCACCTGGAGAACTGGGGGAGGGGAGGGAGGGACCCCAAGTCCTGCAGGTTCACAAGGGAAAAAAGCCGATTCAATGAATTCGCTGCACTGGGCGGGTGCAGGGCGGGGAGAATGGGGGGGCGGCCTGGGACAAGGGGTGGGGAGGGAAGTCCACTGCCCAGTTGCCCCCTCCCCTAGCCTTTCCCAAGGCCTCCAGTTAGAATTCGGACCGTTAAAAATGTGACTCCCCGCCTTTTTGTTTTCCACCGGCCTCGCAGAGCTCTTTATTAAAATGCAAATTTCCCTTAAGGGTAGCCCTGTAAGCCTTTGCCAGCTAATGGGATTAACTGAACCGAACACAGCCACCTGCAGGGAGGTAAGGGGGCCCGGGGTCAAGTCTCCGCTTCTCAAATATGCCAGAGGCTCATCTCAGAGGGCCCAGCACACAAAACAGAGGAATCCCTGTTTCGGGTCTCTTTCAAGGGGACTCTGAAGCCAGGGCTTGAGTCCCAGCGGGGGGAGCATCTGCTCACTGACTTCTCATAGCCTCGATGCCCTCATCTCTGCCCATCATTTCTCTTGGGGTGGACAACACTTTGTTCGTGTCCTGGTAACGTGGCGGGATGGACAGAGCGGCAGCAGGCCAGCGCGGGAAAGCGACTGCCCATGAACTCATACATTTACAGAGCTGGCGACTTGTCACAAGGGACGTTTTCAAAGTAACCTGGGCGACTGATTTCTCTGAGCGGGCGAGCAAGCTTCGGCTCGGGTCCTGCAATGAATTTTCAGTCACACTGATGGCTCCGGCTGCCTCTCGGGCGCAAAGCATTCAATGTTACAAACAGCGGGGGCCGAAACTCAACTCTGTGAATCTGAACTTTACTCCTGGAACAAAGACCAGTCCCTGTCATCTGGGAGTTGCTGCCATTCAGTCCTCCACGCAAAAGCGTGTCCCTGGTCTTATAGCTAAAAGCATAGTATCTCTATCTATAGACACACATTAAAAAATTGTGTTTTTATAAAAAGATCACGTAGGTGCCGAGCATTACAGGAGGCCTACAGGTAAGATGCTCTTCCAAGAGTAACGCACAGATAAAAAGTATTTGTTAAAGGGAAGCAGGAAATTAGTTCTGGAATTTAAGGTGTGTTTTCTTTCTACAGTGACTGGGAACTAACTGTACTACTTGCATACAGAATCTATCTGCATCAGAGAACAGGGAAAAGAGGCCCAAGCTCAGGGGCTAAGATGGAGGCTGCAGCTAAGATGGAGGGCAGCTCAGGGCCTAAGATGGAGGTCTAGAGCTAAGATGGAGGGCAGCTCAGGGCCCAAGATGGAGGCTGCAGCTAAGATGGAGGGCAGCTCAGGGCCTAAGATGGAGGTCTAGAGCTAAGATGGAGGACAGCTCAGGGCCCAAGATGGAGGTCTAGAGCTAAGATGGAGGACAGCTCAGGGCCCAAGATGGAGGCTGCAGCTAAGATGGAGGGCAGCTCAGGGCCTAAGATGGAGGTCTAGAGCTAAGATGGAGGGCAGCTCAGGGCCCAAGATGGAGGTCTAGAGCTAAGATGGAGGGCAGCTCAGGGCCCAAGATGGAGGCTGCAGCTAAGATGGAGGGCAGCTCAGGAGCTAAGATGGAGGCTTGAAACTAATATGGAGGCCTGCAGCTAAAATAAAGGACCGCCTAGAAGCTAAGACAAAAGCACTCTGCCTCCATCAGCACCTCTGGTAGCAAACTACGAGCACTTTCCCATCCCACCCTCAGAACAGGAATCCCACAGAAGATTCTAAGATTGGGTGGAAGAATTTAAGCCCATCTCCTGAGAGTGTTTTGAGTCCTAGATCCCCCGTGGCACCACCTGGCTCCAGACAGACCAGGGAGGAGAGAGGGGCTGACCAAGGGCAGTTATTTACACCAGCCCTGGCCAGGCCTCTGCAGGCCCCTGGGTTACACCACGGGAGAAAGGGCTCTTGGAGTCCCAGGGAGGAAGCCTTGTCACCCCACTACAACGGGCTCCATCCCAGCCCACTTACAAAGTTGTGGCCTCAGACTGACATGGAAATCCACATGGTTGTACCTGTCCAACATGGACACGCCATTGTTTGTTCCGACCCAGGTCGTTCTGGCGGGTTCTCTGTGACTTAACGATTAGGGTGCAATGATTTCATGGAAGCCCTGATTTGGCTTGCCCCATCAGCTTGGAGAAGTGTCGAAAGGTTTCTGAGGTCAGTTTTTTTGACCGTCTTTCCATCTGCTCTGAACTATTCTCTCTCTCTGCCCTATTTCATTCCTCAGCAGAGACTTCCTGGGTTCGTTCTGATCGTAAGACCATCAAAGGAAGCCGCAAGTCTGATACCTTTGTCTTCCCCATGGGGAAGGGCACATATTAGGCACTCGATATGTGGACAGTGAACACGTCAATGAATGAATGAATGAATGAAAATGCCCAAGTGAAGGCAGACTCACCGACCCGGCAAGGATTTCATCCTTCTGAGAGGCTTGGCAGACACACTGACGGCTACCGCAAGCTAAGAGATGCTATTAAAAAGGCAAAAAGGAAACAAAGCTATTTGGACATTCAACTTAACACCCCAATTAGGAAAAAACTTATCAGTGAGGGAAAATGGGTACGTATGTACCAAGAACCAGGCCGTATTCCATGCTCTTTGCCAAGTTGGACATAATTCTGCATATGAGGTAAACCTCAGATCTGCCAATAGCCAAGAATTTGAAAAATTAATTTGTGACAACTGTTTTCATTTGGAACCGTGATTTTCCTCAGCCAGGCGTGTCGTTTTATGCTGAATTCCCATTAAACACTTCCCAGCAACCTTTCCCTTTCTCTGAAGAACAACCACGACCCCCGGTCCCCCTCAAGAATTCCTTAATGTCATAGAAGGCCCGTTTTATAAACATAGCTGTGGTGAGTCCCTTCTCTTGGCCAGGGGGACAACCATTGTTGTCTCCCCCTCCACCCCCACGCCCCCGGCCCCTAACTGACCATTTGCTAAGTCTCGGAGCAATACAAATTTAGGTCAAATCAATTAGTAACACATTTCTAACTCTTGGCACTTGGGAAGAGTGAGGACTTTTCCTCATGGAGAGAAGCTAAGCCTTGAGAGCAAACTGAAGCGCGCTGAACCCAGCAAACCCCCTTCTGCCTCTGTGGGCTGTGCTTTTTTAAACAAACCAACCAACAAGGGCAACCATTTGGGAGAACTGGGGTCTCACCACAACAAATTAGGACAAGACTTTGATTTTTTTTTTTTTTCTTTTCACTTGGGTTAATGAATAAAGCGCAGGACAGAGAGGCAGCTGACGAAATATTTTCCCCACTAGCTCCAGGAAGCCGAAGGTCTGCTCTGCTGTGTTGTTCCTCGTTGGAGCCTGAGAGATTTTCATCTGGGTGTGATGGTCGCTCTCCACCCGCCAGCACAAAGTCATCAATCTTGTGTCTCCTCCCGCAGAACCCTGCTCCCCCTGCTTCCTCCCCCCATTCTTCCTCACTGAATAGAATGTCTCCCCTCTCTAATGAACATACCCAGGAGAATAAAACTTGTTTTTCCAAAAGGGGGGGGGTGGGGGCAGAAGAAAGGAAGGAAGGGAGGAAGGAAGAACAAAAAAGAAAACAATGCCTATATTGGGTCTGGCTGGAGCCAAATTCTCGAGGACACCAACCTGTAAACTTCTAAGGGTTTCCTCAACATCTGAGATGTATACGTAATGTACAGGGTGTTTGCTTTTAACTTTAGGATTGGCTTTGTTTTGCTTTGAGTAATTATCGAATCAAAGAACTCACGAAGACTGGATTTTTTTGAAGGATGAAAAGATCCACCGTGCGCCAGATTTCTTAAAGCAAAACTGCCCCCACTGAGTGGGGCAAGGCATATGAAAACGCCTTGGAAAATTCGGGCTGTGCTAGAAGGGGGTTAATTACGAATTTCAAAAAAAGAGTCTAGAAATCGAACAATCACTGTAGGACCGGGAGAGTAATGCGGGGCGGCATAAAGGGCCCACTGTGGGCGAGAGAAGGCAGTGGTCAGAACTCGGGCTCTCTCTGTGGTATGCACCCCCGGGCTCCCAGGCCCTGCCCTGCTCTGTGGGCTCCTGGCACCACCATCAGATAGAGGACGATACCTCCCCCTCCCACTCCCGGTCAGGCCCTCAGCTGTGCTGGAAGCTCCCAGGACGCTGGCAGCCCTCCAAGGGCCTGTCGCCACTGCCTTGACTTGCAACCCGATCCTCCCTTCTCCTCCCTTCTCGACTGGAAGTTCCCACAGGGCAGGCACTCTGTCTTAGAGTTAAATTGACCCAAAGTGCCTTTTCTTTCTCTTTTTAAGACTTCACTCGGTCTCGGTGTTTACATCTTCACCGCCTTCTGCACCTTCTTTCCTTCTGTCTCTCTTTCAACAATAAAGACCTGGCTAAGGGGAGTTGGTTTTAACTTTGGGGTGGGGGGATCCTTCTCAAGCACTCCGGCATTCCAGGAGTAAAAACAAAGGAAAGGAATTCAGAGTCCCTTTTTCCCCCGTTCCCACCCCAGTGGGAGGACAAAGCAAGCAGAAGTGGAAGGCAGGATGGAGGACGTGGGAAAACCGCTAAGGAAGTGTGCGTGTGCATGTGCGTGTGCGCGTGTATGTTGGGGGGTTGGGGTACAAGCACAGAGTGGTTTGTATGCTGTGGTTAGTTCCCCCTTTAGAAACATCCATACATCTGGCTGAAGAACAGGAGATAAGGAGATGTAAAATCAGGGCAGGATAAGGGTGGGGTAGGGGGATTTCCTGTCATACTCTAAAGTCATTTTAACAATAAATACGACCTTCTGGAAGAAAAGGGGAAAGGGGCCAGGGAACGTATGGGGCTCAGATTCCCAGCCCTGTGGGCCACCCGAGTGGGGAGTTTGGTCACATGTGGGAGGCTCTGAGGTCCCCTGTCAGGAAAAGGGGTGTCTGTGTGCGTGTATGTGTTGGGGGGCTGGGGACACAGGCAAAGAAACCCATCAAATGAAAAGACCGAAGGCCCCCCGGGCCCTTAAAGCACAGAATGGCAGGAATGGTGTCCGAACTAACCCTCCTAGGGAACCGGGACAAAATGAGACCCCAACCTAAGATATCCCTGAAAGGTGGGGCTTTTTTCCGTTTGGACTTCCACATTCCATCTAGAGAATTCTAAGTGATCCCACTTCCTGCGAGCGGGCAAAGCCATTTTGAGCTCTCTGCTGACCTCTGGTGGGAGAGGAGCTCTACGGGTCTCAAAAAGGTGTTCTAAACAGGGGCAGCCCACCTGTCCTGTTCCCCAGTACCCCCCAAAATCCCGAGTAACACCCCCGGGGCTGCCATGGTCACGTGCCTTGGCCAAGGTTCAGGGCTGGAAGTTGGGAGGTGTGGGGAGAAAAAAAGAGCAAGAAAGGCTTTCGAGAAGCCCCAGAAGATTACGGGCTTAAGACAGGAATGTCGGAATAAACTTTGCTAACTTAAAAGAATTTTAATAGTAGGGTGGGGGAAGCTTTTGCCTGAAACTAACACATTTTCTTCATTTCTTTGGACTCTTCAACTATCAAAGAGGGGAACGTATCTAGGAATGGTGTATGGAAGATAAGTTCTGTTGGAAAGGAATGAACTCCCACTGCAGGGATCAGCAGGGCCTCCCGTGAGAAGCTCACACGGCCCTTCACTGATGGATGACCTCAAGACTTATGAGGGGGTGGAAAGAAATGGCGAAAGGGTGCCTGTTCTTTTTAGAACCAAGGAACATGGCCCCAGATGTTGTCAGCACTAGCTTCCCCTCCACAGAAACTTGGCCTAAAGAAGGCAGAGGTGGCCCGCCCCACATCCTGAGGTGAAAGGAGGCAGGGGGGAGGGGGCGGGGGCGGGGCAGTGGTGTCCCACCCATAGGCACAGAAGCCTCTTCATCAACAAGAGTGTCTTCAGTGCACTGTGGGTTTGTCGCACTGAGGAGTAGAGAAGGGCTGAAAGGGGAAAAAACTAAAGTTAGCCCTGAAATCTCAGAGACCCTGACAAACCCAAGGATGCCCTTGTAAGTAGGGGAAAAAAACCAAACCAGACCAAAACAACAGGAATTCATCCTCAGCTAGTACCTTCTCTCCTAAGAAAGCATTGAGCTTCCATCCCAAATTCTACTCCCTCATCTCCTTGTATCTTCCCATATTGTCTCAAATGCTAACTCCTCCAGGAAGGCTCCTTGGGTTTCCCTGGTAGAGAAGGGACCTCTGCCCACTTCTGAATCTCTTTTCTAGCCCTTGACTGGGGTGGGAAAGATGCACCACTCATCTCTGCTTCCTGCAAGGATTTCCCAGAAGTGCGTACTCAGAAATTATTATTCACCAAAGGACAACAAATAGATCTAAAATTTCCTATAGAGTCGGCCATTTTGGAAAGGACCCCTTAAAGGTTGCTTGGGGGCGGGGGCAGCGTACCCGTGCTAACTGAACTTTGAGAACTAAAGTTTTAAAGTGAGGAGGACATCCCTCTCATTTTTCAGATGAGGGAAACTGGGACCCAGGACATTGGCCCAAGGTCCCAGAGCTGGTTCCCAGAACCACAGCACGTACCTGGGTTAGGAATTTGGAGGTCACTGTGATAGTGTTTTTCTGCCCTAAGGTCTCCAGACCCACTAGTTAAAAGTGACAGGAGTTGTCCTCAGAAACCAATTGTTCAACTGAGAATCTTTAAAACTATCTCCTAGGCCTTGGGGGTGGGGCCTGTGGCCCTGAGAAAGAGGATTAGGGGAGGGGGATGCCCAGTGGCGCCCGGGGCGCAGCGCGGGGAGTTTTGCAAAGGCTCCCAACAGTGAGAGCCGAGCGCCATCTACCAGCCGGCCTGGAGCACTCGTGCTTTATTTCACTCTTCATTTCCCAGCCCCAAACAGTTGGGGAATCCCACCTCTTTCCCTAAAAACAAGCTATCTCCTGAGCCAAAGTCCCCCTAAAATAAGAATATAATTGTTTGAAAAAAATCTCAAAATGGAGGGGAAAGAAAAGGAAAGCCAGAAGGGCGTAAGAATTCCCTAGGAGGCTGATTTCTGCCCCCACTTCTGGGCTGCGCGGACCTCTGCGGGGACAGGAAGGCCCCGACGGTCTCCTCCTTGACTTCTTCCTGCAGCAGGAAAGATCAACTCCCAATCTGGAGCCTTCACATCTGAAGTCAGACCCCCACTCCCACCTCTGGGGAATCACGGTTTTAGGGCCAGAAAGAAAAAGAAAAATGAGTTCTCTGTCACCTGTCAAACTCAAGTCTTAGGATAAGACATCTACAAGGGTTTTGATGTGCTCTACCCAGAATCCTTTTCTCAAGCCCTGCCCCACCCCGCCACCTGGGGTCATTCATTACCTCTTCATACATCAAGTTGGACAAAGAGATACCGCCGGCTTTCTCTTGGACCACTCATCAAATTTAAGTCCCTCCCTTGACCATGGCAGGACCCCAGGACTACTCCTGCAGAATCATCACAAAATGAAGGCTTGTCAACACTTTTAAGAATCAGACTTTGGCCTTTTCTGGATATCACTTGGCAAATTCATGGGATCCTTGAATAGAGCCCTAGAAACCACAAATGTTCCAGGAATGAGAATCCCCCACTAACGCCTAAACCAGTGAGTGCTCTCTTTCCACTGTCCTAGGAACCCCCAGGAGAGTTGGGGATCCTCTGCCCACCCCTCCCCCATCAGATCAGACTCTCTCCCCCATCAGGGCAATGTGGGAAGACAGCAAGGAATAATCACCATTAGCGCATCCCATGCCAAACCACCCCACTATGAATGATTTCCTACACTTGATCTTAGCCAAAAGGCCGAGAAGCGATTCTATGAATGATTTCCTAAGAGTGCTCCAGAATGACTGGATCCCATCAGGAAAATTTCCAAAGACTCCCACTTGGAAAGGGGAACCTTCCTTCAAGTGTCCATCTTAAAACCAGCCCTGGCCATTTGTGAAACAAAATGATCTAATATGCTTCCTTTTTAGCAGCAAGAAGGAAGAAATGAAAGCACACGCAAATGTTTAATTATAAATAGCTATTAGTTTTCTGGCAACCAAACTTTAGAAAATTTTCCCTTAATGTCTGGCATCTGTTTTTGGGTTCTGTCTGGAGTCTTCTAAGTATTTCCTTGGAAGGATGTTGTACTTGGTCCCAGGCAAAATGTCAAAATCAACATTCAAAAAACATGCCTTGGGTAATTTCGAGGATTCTGCAATAAGGATGTGTTAGTTAGGGGCACTGCACTCAGCTAAAGTTGAAACATATAAAAAATAGTATTTTTTAAAAATTTACATGTCCGATGTGCACTTTATTGAACTAGTAATCACTTTCTATACCTCACCCTAAAGTAATCCTAATAATAAAAGCAAAAGTGTTTAAACTCATATAGATGGCTGCAGGTGGAAACTAGTTATTCTCTTAATTTTTTTTTCCTTCTAGATTTTGTGATTAACTTAAAGATCACAAATTCCAAATGCTTTAAGAAAAAAAAAAAAACACAACTTCGCTTACGTATCTTATACGGAGAATGTATAAGCTCTAACAGCTCTAGCAGAAGACCAGATGGGGACGAAAATATAAATATGTTGGGCTTAAAATACAATACAGAAGCAATAACGTCTTCTATAACGATTAACTGGGGGAGAGGCTGTTTGGGTGCAAGGGCCGGGGGGTGGGCCAGGCCACGGTTTAAAAATGAAATCATGATTTAGTCTTGTTATGATTATTACAAGAGATGCTGGTTACAGACTCTGCCCTCGGATGGAGGAGGGGGCGTTGACAATCTTATCCAAGACCAAGTACAAGACTCTTGATCAGGGAATGTCCTTGGATCATGACTTCTACTGGCACAACTATGTTTTATTTCCCAAAGGTCTTATTTTACCTTCCTCGGGTAGTCATTGAGAGGTATTCCTTCCATGGGCGCCCACCAGCCCACAAGGTCACTTCCTGCCTTGAAAGATCAGTTGCCAAAGGTCATGGGTCACTTGCATGCAGTTGGGTTGGCCCCTGGGGCCCTGGGACTCAGGTGACCCAGCGAAGAGCCTACATTCTTGCGTGTGCGCAGACAATACCAATTAAAGGCTCCATTAATGTTTTGTGGGATATGTGCAAAGTGGGGCCCAGCCATCCCCGTGCGGCTGTATTTATAGCCATCTGAGTCCTATCCCCGATTAGCCTGGCATCGTTCTCACCACTGCAGAATGACTTAACTTAGTACACACCAGACAGAGGGAGAAGCCGCAGCCTGCTACAAAGTCTCCTAAAAGAACCTATAAGTGGTAGAGACGATCATGTAAGGGTTAAAATCTATTTAAGCCTTGATTTATCCTGGCCCATTGATTAGCTATGAGACTGACTTCGTTAATCAGAGTCTTAGACCAATTCATTACTTACTTCCCTGGGATAATTCCCTTTTCTATTCTATTTAGGGTCATCTGGGTCACCTTCTTTTCCACAATTTTTCGGAAATTACTTCTACCCAAGAATGCAGGGTCACCACCACAGTGGCAAACATTTCTGACTGGTCATTAGTAACTGGAGTCAGGAACCTTCTCTCTGAAGATATCTTTTCTTTTGAAGGTGCTTGAGTTACGACATGTGTCATCTCTATCTTCCCCAGAATTTGATATTGATGTGTTAGGGCAGTATGTTATCAACGGGGATGATGCTGTCCCACAGGGGACGCAGATCTGACTGTCACACTGTGTATGTACCCGGTGGTGGTGGTGGTGGTGGTGGTGGGGTAGGGGTGTGTGTGTGTGTGTGAGTGTGTGTGTGTGGGGGGGGAGATAGAGGGGTGAGAGATGGGCATCCAGTAGGCAGAGGTCAGCGATGCTGCTGGATATCCTTTAGAGCCTGTATGACAAAGTATCAGTAGACCTATTACGGAGGACCCTTGTGTTAGATACGGCCCCCTAAAATCCCACCACCTAGCCAACAGGGAGATGTCACCACTTAAAAAAAACAAGAGGCTGGGTCTGACTAAAGCTTTGGGGCCTATGGACCGTGGGCTCTGTCCTGGGGTGGGGGTGGAAGTGCAGCAGGACCCCCCCCCCACCCCTGCTCCCTGGCCCCTTCCCCTCTCATTTAATCAGATACGACACCTTTTTTCTGCCTTACACCGTCTCACCATCTAGTGGCCAACCTGAAGTCACAACTTACCTTCACCATCTCTGGACCCCACTACAGTCAGTCACCCAAAAATTCACACTTGTGGGGGGCAGTGGGGGGGAGGAGCCCTGAATGACAGATTTGATTTTCTTACTGTGTTCCTTACGCATCTCGCAGGCCTACTGGACCCGTAGAGTCCGAAGCGGTCGGGATTTAAGATGGACACTTTCCACGATCTGAGAAGCCCAAGAAGGCCAAAAAACCTCAAGGGACTGATACCAAAGAAGGTTTCATGTTTTATAAACAAGGACCTCGCAGGCTTTTGCCTAAGTCCTTCGGACACTAAGGAATTACCATAGACGAGAAGACCGAAGGGGACGTGTTCACATGGTCCCAGGTAATTAAGTACCCAGACTCTTCCCAAGTGACACCATCAACTCTCTGTCATTTTCAGTTGGACCCAGGCTGGTGAAACAGGCCTTCTTGGCCCAGACCCTAGCTTTGCCACCTGACTTCAGTTTTGGGGCATTAACTAGGATGAGCGTTAGACTTTCTTTCCAAAAATCCTACAAACTTACCTGAATGCAGGCTCCCTGTTTAAAAAAAAAAAAAATCCCCTCATAGTCATCTGCACACTAGCCATTGGTCTGATGAAAGGAAAAACTGTTCTATGTAATAATTAGGAATGAGGAGGGAGGTGACAAGAGTCTGTTGACTGGGGGAGGTGAGAGCTGTGTCAATCAAGGGCCTCTAGGCGCCCCTCGCCTCCCTGGGAGAGGCCACTGTGGTCTAGAGGGGACGGGAGCCGGATCACAGTGCTCCTTTGGAAGTGGGTACACGAGATCTTTCTTCCCATTATCAGCTCATTAAAGGCAGTTTAAGGTACTTACTCTGTCCCACACACCAAATGTGTGTGACAACGTCGGAAATGCTGACTGACTCATAATAAGTCTGGGATCAGATAACAATTTATACACCTCTCTCCTCACCCCAAACTGAATCATTAAGAAGCATTTAGTAAGATCTAATGTTCAAGTTAGCATGTGGGCAGAGCTCCACAAGTCTAAGGCTCCCAAAGTCTCCTGAGGTTTAACAAATTACCCTGTAGTTCAACTTGGGGTTTTCCCTCTAAGTGAGTACAACAGAGTGAGTGAAGGGAGTGAGCACACTCCCTTCGTTTTTGTGACTCTGTCACAGATCAGTTCCCTCACATTCTTCCCGTGGTCCAGCCCCCAGTTCCTGCACCGGCCACAACGGTTCTGGTAATTCTAACGTGAAAGGGGGGCACCGTGTGCTCACTGCTTGTCCGAGACCCAACTGAGCACGGGATGATCAACAATCATTAAACGTCAAACATTGCTTTTTCTTGTTGTTCTTACCTCATTCTTGGAGGTCTCATCTTCAATTCCCACCGGCTGGACTGCTTCACCATCTGGCTGTTCGGAAGGGAAACTAAAAACAACTTTTTTTTTTTTTTTTGCATGTATAGTAAACATAGAACAATTTGCGCTCAGGTCCCTGGGTTCAACCACAGTACAGAGTTGGTTTACAGATTGGAGGATAATATAAATAATAAAAAGAGAAGGAGGTAGAGGCGGTGGGGGATAGGAAAGGGGGATGGGGGAAACTTTTCTAGGACAAGTAAAAACAAGGTCTCTCTCCTCATCTTCTCTTGGCCACATCACTCCCCTGAGAGTGGTTTCACACAACCACAAATTTGGCAAGGTGTCATCTGTCTCCTGTTAGAGCGGACCCTTATCTATATAGTATGTACAAAGAGTGTACTCTGAAATGTAGAGAAAGAATGGGTGCCTAGTACTTTGAGAGTTTACAAGTTAAGAGTCTCATGGGGAATACAGAAAACAAAGAAACACAAACCCCAAATTCTTACTTGGAGCAGGGAGAGAAAAATCTAAGAGAGTTTCTAGAAACAATGGTAACCATGTTTTGGGCATGGGCCTGTGACAGGCACAGGGTTGAGAATTTCTAGAGGGTAACTTCACTTCTGGTATCTGGCGCTCTTTTTAGAGGAACTGTGGAAAAACGATGTCTCTTCCTCTGATTCTTCTGGAGACGCCCCTCCTCTCCCTCATTCAGAGGCTCTCTGGCCTAGCCCTATGGCAGTTTGTATCTGGAGCCTCCCACCTGTCCTTTTCACTTTTAGAAAGGCCCCTGAGGATTTGCTGATCCTCCAGCAGGACTCTCAAAGAGAGAGAGACTCAGGCTGATTCCCCACCCTCCCTGAAGAGGTCAAGATCTCATGCCCAGGGTGACCACAGGCCAGAACAGGAACCTGATGCGACAAAACCCCTTTCCAGTCTAATTCAAGGGAATTTGTCAAGGAGGATGTCAGCAGAGGCAGAGTCTCAGAGTCCTTGTTACTGGGGGACACCAGGGCTGGAGAGGGCTAATTATTAGACTGACTAATGCTTGATGGTTTCACCTGGGGGGCAGCGGCAACCTTGTCCTATGGATCGGCCCAGCCCTTCCTATGTTGAAAATTGTGAATCTTCCTGAGAAATTTGATTCTGAAATGGACAAGTGGCTTGTTAATTACACATTCCACTAGGAATCCCAGGAGGCACAAGATGGAGGTTTGGAAAGAACCCCTTTGCCACCGGTTCAAGAAATCAAGAAGAGTGGAAACCAATTTTAATTCTATTGAATGAAAGGCTATTTCTGTGTTTTCTGAAAGTTACTTTATGTAGAAGCATTGGGGTGCCACAGTTTTGCTGGGGGTGACCGTGAGTTCTATTTGGTGGGGAAACTGACTCTGGAAAATAGCAGAGGAATGACAGCATGAGGAATTTAAAATCTAGGCAATCAGACTACCTTCTCTTAAAAAATACACTTTTTTTTTTTTTTTTTTTTGCTTAATACCAATGTTCCTGCATAAAATCAAAGGTGATTTCTAAGACTATGCGCTAACTCTTGCTAAGCTAAGTAAGAATTAAGCCCCAACAAAAAGGAATACTTATAAAAAAAAAATCACTATGAAGAATATTAAAACAAGAGTGATTTTAATAGGGTTACTAGATCCAGGCCGAAATTTTAAGCTGTCTCCTCCTCTAACACTGCAAGTATAGGGAGCCAGGCACTGAAGCCCACTTTTTAGTATTATTGTCAATTATTATTATTTATTATTATCATTATTATTATTATTTTAGTGGAACACTGAGTAAGGAAAGCTTTAGACCCCACTGAAGAAAACCACAGAGGTTTCCTGAAGAAAACCTGCAGCTGAAAAAGAACAAAAGCCCAATAAACAAACTAAGACGACAGCGTTGGCAGATGAGTTCAAGCAAATGTGGAAACCAAATATCCCCCTAGCCATGACAGGTATGTCAGAAACGGGGGGCTCACGTGTCACGTACGCTCAATGGACATTTATAACCGGAGATCTGCGGGGTCTGGCTATCCTTCAGAACGCAGAAGACTGCGAGACACCTGTCCCTTGACAAGGGATTTGAAGAGCACACAGCACACTCACCATCATGCTTTACATTTAAATAACGTTTTGTCGCTGATTACCACATTTTTTGTTAAGCACGGTCTTATCTGAGTTAGAAACTTTTGATTCCTTCACTTACCTCGAAGTCTTTGAGCAAAAGTCCCTGACATTTAATCTCTGAGCTCTCGGTTTATTTGCCTATGACATGGGGTTCTACCACATTTTTATTGCCCACGGCTGTTTCAAAGGACAAATGTGACTTAGATGAAAGGCTTTTAAAACTACAATAAGAATGTGGTATCATTATGCGTGATCATTACTATTACTGGTTACTATACCTGAAGGCAGTGAGGCTATCTCTTTCAAGTCAGAAGGGGGTGTGCAAAAAGCCTAGGGACCCCACTTTTCTTTGCCTAATACCAATTTCCCATGATAGACATAATGTGGGCAAATTATAAAAATGAACCTACTTGTATAGAAAACTTTTTTTTTTTTTGAGAGAAATCTATGGGAAATTGGATTTTAAAAGGCATTTCGGCCTTCAAGAGGCATAAAACACTACTGGGGGGACAGAGAGGGAAAATCATAAAAGTCTCTCTTAATTCTAAAGATTTGGTGGCCTGATAAGCTATGCCCTTCCCACTGCACCAAAAAGCTCAGTGGAGGCATTCTGAATATGGAAAAAATTGCTGTACTAAAGAAAAATTAGGAAAAAAAAAAGTCTCCTGCATGATGGAATGCAATGCATCACTATTGTACCTGGTGGCATAAATAAATTATCATACAATTAATTGCAATTCACTGTATAAATAAAGTGTCATGGCAAGCTGGCCATTATTATCTATAGCATTTGCCTGCACAGTTTTAATAAAATGTAGCAGATACTAAAAAATTCTAATCTGCCTGCCCCTGCAAGTCTTAAAAAAAAGGGGAGGGGAAATCATACCCAAATTGGGTTTCCAAAAACATGGAAACAGTCTATTCTTGAACAGTCAAATAAGAAAAAGACTTCATCTCTTACAAATTCTAGAATTTTAGTCATGTTATTGATTATCTATCTATCTCCTTTAAAAAGAAATTTCCCTATAATGTGGTTAAACTGTCTGGGCAATAAAAATGGAAACAGCACACACACACACACACACACACACACACAGAGACACACACACACAGCTGTAAAGCAACAGATGAGTGTGCATGTCACAAATTTGTGACCGTATGAAAGGATGCTCTTTTGACCTGCATTTTCAGTGGTAAGGATATACGGATGTCTTGTTTTATGTCAGAATCGGACTGTCAGCTAGAGGTCTTGTCCTAAATGTAAGTCCTCATCCTTCTTCTCCCCCCTCCCCATCAGTAGCTCAGACCCCGATGGGCTACCTTTCTTGTCACTTTGCCAAATGAAGGCTGGAAATGAACCGTTTTCCCAAACCGCATTACGGCAGCAGGTAATGCCGGCTGTCCTAGCTCAGGCTCATGTCTCAGATGCCTGGGTTTTGGTCTTCTTGACCAGAGACTCCCTGAGACTCCCTGAGAGCAATCAGGGCAACTGCAGGATGACCCCAGCAAATTTCCTTTTACTGAGGTTAATTTTGCACTCTGCACACAAAACAAGGGTGAGCAAGGTAAACTTCTAATATTCTTAAGGCTTGGCCCCAGACATGGACTGACAGTTTGCTGCAGGGTGGGCAAAATCTGTGGTTTAAGCCCCCAGTCCTGATTTAAGTGGACTATGCTTTCCAAAACCCCCCACCCCCCAGAACAGAGGACGCGAGACACGGCAAAGGAGACTGTAGTGGAGATCTGCTGGGAAAGCTTCATGTCCCAAATGAGACAACAGAGACTTCAGCAAGTAAGGGACACTGCCAACTAGGGGGCGAGTGGACACTGTCACCTGGCTTCCTGTCTGTATCCACTTGTGTCCCCCCCCGCCATCAGAGGCCAGCGTTCTAGAACTAAGCTCAGAATATTGAAATGGGACTGTTATGGCAAAAGCAGTTGCCCGCAGGAAAACAGTGCCTTGTCATCTAAGGCTCTGGCTATAGTAAGGTTGGGACATCCCAAATTTAAAACTGCTTCCCTTCTATATGGGATTAGGAAAACGATGGCATCATTATTTCCCCGGGTGGGCGTCACTAACATGAGCGCCGTGTTTTAAACTGTGATTTGTGAAAGACACACATGTCACAGAAGCCAAAGGTTATTGTCCATAATGTCATTACTAAAAAGCATCACACATTATAAAATATTTAGCCAACAAATGTAGCCCAGCTTTAGAAATTGTGATCTTTAAATCCCTTGAAAGGTTTTAGAGAGTAAAATAAAGAAATTAAGATTGTGGAGGTTCACTTTTGAAATTTTCATTCAAGCCACACAGTTAGACTCTTGCTAATTGCTGCTTTGATGGACTGTGGCACAAGGAGCCAAAGCCTCAGATGGGAGCCAAGGCCAGGCTGGAGGAGGGGCAGTGGGGGGAGTGGGAAGGGCCAGAGAAGCAGGGGGATGGAGAGGAGGAGGGGTTTGGGTGGGTGGGGGGAGAGAGTCCTAGAGGGGCCAGAGGACACCTGAAGGTGGGAAAGATGAAGAGAGGAGGAGGGGAAGGCGGAGGGCCGCCAAACGTACCAGATGTGGTTATGAACACAAGACCTTTTTAATTTCTTGGTATCCCAAGTCCATTCGAAGAGGATCTTACCTCTCTGCCCCAGCTAAAGCTGCTTGAAAAGATTCACATGCAAACATTGACATATTTCACAAGTCATGGTCAACAGTTTTACCACATTTCGTCCATATACTTAAAATACACTGGAAACATTTTTAAAAATTTTTTTATTTTAATTGCATTTCGAAGACAAGACAGCATTCCACTCCCAACGCATAACAGTCTTTTTAAACCAAGCCCCTCCTACTGTACTCTTTGTAAAAGAGGAAATGATTGGCTTACCTCGGGCTCTTCCCTAGGAAAAAAATTATTTCATATTTTTTAAACACAGCCACGCCCACCCTCTTGGAACCAGCCCCCTGTAGGTTTGGATCCAGACCTGCCTGTAGCAGATTAAGAGGGTTTTCCCCCCTCCTCCCTCCATCCCCCCACCAGGTGAGCCGAGTGTGTGCAGAATACTGAACGGATGTGTGTAGCCCCGACGCCCCAGATACCTGAGTGTCTGGTTTTTCAACCGTAAAGGCGGGAGGGTTTGGCGAACGAATGAGAAGTGAGGAAACGCTTAGCGCAAAGGGAAAAAAGAGAGAAAGATACAGAAAAAAGGTTATGGAGGCCAGCGAGAGGCGGCCCCCTCTCCCCCCGCGCCAGCAGCCCAACACACTCCCCGAGATGTCCCACCACCTTCTCCTCTGCATTTTTCGCGCCGCCCGCTGCAGAGCGCCCGCGCACAGGTACCACCAGAGTGTGCAAAATACGGAAAGTTTTTGCCCGCGCCATGGCGCAAAACACAAGACAGCCCGTTCCCCAGTACGAGTACACAGTCGGCGGGTAATCTGGGGGTGCCAGGGATGCGAATTGGGGGACACTTGAGCATATCATGCACAGGCGGACACAATATGGACACCAACACACACCAACGACAAGCTGTCTGAGTCCAAGCAGCAGTGCCAGGCGAGGCGGGGGCGCACCTTCCCCAACGACCCCAGCCCACCACGGCCCCAACCGGCCTAGCCTGGGGAACCCCGGGGCCCCTCCCCGGCAGTTCCTGGCTCACCTGAAGCCCCCTTCTTTCTTGCCGGCCCCCACCCCAGGACTGGGGGCATCTTACGGTCGCTGACGCTGGCTTGTCCAGCCGGAAACGACCCTCAGTGTTGCTCGGCACCACTTTTCTCCCTGGAGGGCACATACTTCGACCACCCAAGCCCAACCGAGGCCCCCTCCCGCTCCCAGGGCAAAGTTAGGGCCCCTCACTGGAACTTTCTAGCAGTCTCTTCCCGCCTCGGCCTGGACCCCCTCCTCCCGCCGCCAGGCCCTGAGCTCCCCCGGGCAGCCCTGCCACCCCCTCCCGGGGTCCCCCCGCGGCCCTGCTCCCCGCGGGCAGAGTCCGCCGCATTACCTAGAAGCAGCAGGCGGTGCGTACACATGTACCCCATCTTTTCCTCCTGGAGTTGTTTGTCGATGAGCTTGCTGCGTTTCTTCTCTGCGCGCTTCTGGGCGCGCTTCTCCAGGGCTTCCTTGCGCATCTGTCTGCGCTTCTCCGCCAGGGGAATCTTCTTGACCTTGGGGCTGTGCGAGGCTTTGGGCTGGGGGCTCTCAGATCGGCCGAAGCAGCCCCCGAAGGCCTGCATGAGGAAGTTGCGGAGCAAGTTGCGCCGGGGCTTTCGGCGGCGGCGATTTCGCCGGGGCTGCAGCCAGCGGCGGCATCCGGAGGTCCCATCGTCGGACTCATCGCTGCTGTGGTCGTCGCTGCTGACCGACCCCTCGTCGTCGTCGCGGCTGCGGCCAGACCTGCCCCGCCAGGCAAATGCGCGAGTAGGCTGCGGAGTAGGCGGATCGGCAGCCTGGATCTCGGGGCTGGGGGGTCTAAGGAAGCGGAGCTTGGGTCGGGCTCCAGACGCAGGGGCGGCAGGGGCTGCCCGGGCGGCTGGGGCGGCTGGGGCTGCCCGGGCGGCTGGGGCGGCTGGCGCGGCTGGGGCGGCTGGGGCGGCTGGAGCGGCTGGAGCGGCTGGAGCGTCAGGGGCGGCTGGGGCTGCCCCGGCGGCTGGAGCGTCAGGGGCGGCAGGAGCGGCTGCCCCGGCGGCTGGAGCGTCAGGGGCAGCGGCGGCTGCCCCGGCGGCTGGAGAAGCAGACTTGGCCCCGGCGTCAGGGGCTCCGTCCCCCGGAGAGGGGACTTTTCCTCCTTCCGCAGCAGCTGCGGCTGAGCCTCCTTCCATCTCGGCTGCTTCTCCCTCAACTGGGGGTCTCTCTCCCTCTGCTCGCTCTCTCTTAACTGGGGCTCGGGAGACCTCGATGGGCGGGCCGTTAAGCGCGATTGGGGGGCTGTCCATGTTGACGGGAGCGTCGTCGACCCCAACGGGGGCGCTGCCAATCTCGAGCGGGGGTCCGGAGATCTCCATCGGGGGGCTGTCGCCCGCGAAGTGTGGAGGAGATCTGACAGCCTCTCGGGATGGGCTGCCGATGGCGGCTGGGACCCAGAGGGGGGGCTCGTTCGCGGCGGGAGCGAGGAGGACCGCACTCGAGACCGCGGCTGCCGCGGACTGGCCGCCGCCGCCGCCGCCGTCGATTTGTGGGATAGCTCGGGGGAGCCCAGGGGGTGGGCTGTCGTCCCCAAAGGCTGCTCCATCAAACTCAAATGGCATAGCCTCCTCAGGGGGAGGGCTGCGGTCTCCTCCAAAGCCTGCGTTTGCAGGTCTGAGAGCTTGGGGCTCCTGGGGAGGCGTGCTAAAGACCCCCGCACCTGGGCCTCCTGGAGCGAGGTCTGAGACCTGCAGGAGAGGCTGGCTGCCACCTCCCTGGGCAGGCTGCTCAAACTCAAAGGGCATGGCTTCTTCAGGTGGAGGGCTGTAGCCTCCCAGGCCTGGTCTGGCATCACCGAAGGCTCCGGGCTCCACGAGCGCTGGGCCAAAGACCTCCAGGCCTGCACAGGCCCCAGCGGTGTCTCCAGGCTGCTCCGGGGTAGGCCAGAAGCCTCCTGAGCAGGGCTGCTGGACCTCGAAGGGCATGGCTTCCTCAGGAGGTGGGCTGTAGCCTCCATGGGCTCCTGCTTCCTCGACGGCCTCTCCCACGTCCTGGAAGTTGGGCCTGGAGACTTCTGGGGATCCACAGGCCTCGCCTTCAATCTCGAGGGGGACGGGCTCGCTGTGAGGCGGTTCGGTCTCCATCTCTTCGGCTGCGCCAGGCCCAGGACTGGGGGCAGCTGCCCCTGGGGCCTCCAAAGATGGTTGCTCGGGCTGTTCCCCGAGTTCAAGGGGGATATCGCGTTGTCCTGACATATTATTGCCGTCGAGGCAGTTGCGCACGCCCATAACACGGTGGCGGACTCTTAAAATAAACTTGGGGCCCCGTAAGACGGAGCACCCAACCGAACTAGGGTGAAGAAAAAAATTTCCAAAAAATTCGAAGTACCAGCTAGAAAGTTCTCCAACCTCACTTTCCAACCCTCTTGAGGTCAGGGGGTTCAGGGCCTCAAACCCAAGACGGTGGCGGTGGGTTTAGACGCACCGCTCTATTGTTGCTGGTGGAGTCTTGGCTCCTTCCTGGCCACGTTTTATCCCCTCAGGCTGCCCCCTGGCCTCCCCTTTGGCCTGCCCTTGTCCCCTCCTCTTGCTCTCTGCTTCAGGCCAGCCCCGCCTGCTTGGATCTGAGGAGCGTGCCGATTCGGTCCGAAAATCGCTGGTAGTGCTCGCTGTCTGCCACCAGAGGACGCCGGCCCCGGTGCCCAGGCGGCTCCGGGAGCCGGATCCTGGCGCCGGTAGCCCCGGACTTTGGGTAAGGGGGCTGATGAGCGCAGGCCTCGCAGGGATGTTTTGGCTCCTTCCACTCCTCTCCCTGACTGATTTGGAGTCTTTCTCCTCTCTTATCCCCTGGCCAGAGAGAGAGAGCTCTCCTGCGTTGCGGGACACGTGACGCAAGACGTGGGCCCCGGGCTGCTTGAGCGCAGGAGCTGAAACCCTCCCTCCCAGACCCAAATGACTCTCCTCGGGGGGGAGGGGGGAACTGCAGGAGGGTTTCATCACCCCAGGATACCCCTGAGCCCCTGAGCCGCAGCCCCCGGACCCGGGCAGCCTCCCACCTTAAGCTCCAAGTCCGGAGTGCAAGGCTTCGGGCGCGTGGGAAGGGGGCGCGGGTGCGCGCAGGGATGCGACAGGTGGTCGTGAGCCCACCGGCGGAGCGGACAGGAGGCGAGGGGCGAGGGGCTGCCGCGTGTGCGCACATAATTTGTTTTTAAAATGCCTTGAGGTACTTTCCGCCGTTTCTGCAGCCTTTGTTTGCCGGCTCGCGGAGACTGGCTCCCGTAAAGGACTTCGGTGTCCCCCATCCCCACCACCCTCCGGGGGTCCTCGCCGTAGCCTAGGGTGGCGCAGGCAAGGGTTGCCCCCCTTTATGTGGATAATGATGAAGGGGAATTAAGAGGGTCTTCGGCACGTTCCATGGAGACCCTCTAAGTGTAGTTGCCGCGGCACTGAACGCGGGTTGGTGGGGGGGGGCGCGGGACACACACGGAGACCCCGTCCGACGCAGGCCTCGGAGTTCCGGGGTCTTACTGTTCTGGGGACGGGCTAAGGGGATTTCAGTTGGGATTTATGGCCGGCTTGGCGTGGTCTCAAGAGACTGGACCCTGTGCGCGCTGATCCCAAAGGCAGACACCGTGCCGCGCCGGCGGCAGCGGCTAAAATGTGCCGCTTATCCGCCTCGGGTGCCGGCTGCCGGGCGGTCGGTCAGCCGCCCCAGGTCCTCTCCAGCCCCTCAGCAGCCCCCTCCCAGCCCCTCTCCTTTCGCCGTGGGTATCCCAGAGCAGCGGCTTCACTTTTCCACTGCTAAAGCCCTCTGAGGCGGCACCGAGCCCGGCCACAAGTCCAGCGGTCGCCTGGCTGCGCTCCTGTCGCCGAAGCTCGTGGGGGCTTAGAACCGGCTGGGGAAAATACCCGCACCGCCTGGGTGGGCTGGGTGCGAGCACGCGCACCGCTCTGGGTCTGGGGTCTGGGGTCTGGAGTCTGGAGTCTGCGGAGGGATTTGAGCCGCGGGAAAAAAAATTGCTGCTTGCGGGTCACGTACGACCCGGGACGTGGCCAGGAGGTCTGTCTCGCCAGCGGGCGGCACGGACCTGCAAGCCACCTTTAGGCGCAAGGCATCCGGGCAGGAGCCAGGTGGTCGCCTGGTGCGCGGGCGGGAGAGAGGGCACGACGAGTGTTAGGAGGGGTGGGCTGCGGGGAGCGGGAGCGCCGCTTGGATCGCCGTGTCTGCGAGCCGCAGGCGGGCGAACGACGCACCGCTCAATCTCGTTAGGTCGAACGCATCCCTCTTAGAACGACGGGACCACAGCCACGGCGCATCACTGCCCCGCATCCACCATCCACGTGGCCATGCCGCGGAGGAGAGCTGACCAAGTCGGACCCTGGGCAACGTGTGGGGCCCCCCAAAGGCGTATCATGTCAGGTCTAGGGGTCTACACACTTGGAAATGCCACCACTGAACTTTGGCTCAAACTTTGTCCAACTATCCCCACACGTGACGGCTCAACCCTTTAAGCATCCACTGAATGGGCCAACTGGGTCGCGACCGTCAACCCCCTCCCCTCCGACCCCAGCCCTGGGTCAGCCATTGGGCTGGGGTCACGCCAATCAAGGTTGCCTGGCGAATGAGCGGGGGGCGTCGGACCGGAAACCGGATATGAATGGGAGGTCCAATAGGGGGCGCCGCGTTGGAACGCCCTAAGAGGTTGTGCTCCTGGGGTGGCTGGAAGCGGCCGGTGGGCCGGCGTATGGCGGCCAGGCCTGGGAAGCCACGAGGCTGCCTGGCGCCGTGGGGTCACTCTTCCTGAAGCCCCACGTCACCAAGGCTGGAAGGGAAGGTCGGGGGCTGCCAGGGGCCAACCTTAGGTATCGCTGGTGGCGGTGGGCAAACCCACCCGGCCAAGGGGACCGCCGCTGAGGACAGGCGAGGAGGAAGGAAATGTCTAGGGCCTGGCGGTAGAGAGCCAGGCCCCGAGGAGAGCCAGGGCTCACTGCCCCGATGCAGAGGAGCAGTCCCAGACGGATAAGGAGTTGAGGCCCCAGGGATGCTGCGCCCTGCCGAGCTAGAAGGTCAGTAGACACTGGGGTCTGGAGCCCCCAAAGGATGGTTTATCCCCTCTGCTTGGACTCTGTCCCCAAGCCCTGTCGATCAAGGAATGGATACAAGGTCTCTTTTTCTGACATCCTCATGGGCGTGTGGGACCCCTTTGTTCAGCACTCCTGGGTATCTTGGTCCTTTGCCTGGAGAGCACAACTATTGAGGGGATAAAGGCTGGGCAGACACCAGTCCTCCAGCCTAAAGGATGAGGATCATAAAAATGAAAGCAAAGACCTCTCCTGGGGTTGGGGGTGGGGGCCCCTGCAAGTCTTGATGGGGAAAATGGCGTTTCAGAGGGGGCTGCATAGGAGGGTAGGGCGCCTGCCCACCAATGGGGGGAATGGGAGGAATGGGAGATGTGGGCCTACCCTGAACAAGACCCAGTAGGGGGAAGCAAGGGACACCATGTGGAGTCTTAGAGGGGCAGTGAGAGTGAAAGTGGTACAGACTGGGACAGGATCTCTCTGGGGATAGTTGGAAACAAAAGGGCAAGCCCTTTTGAGGTTGTTTTGGTAGGAAATAGAGCAGATGTTGAACGTTTTTTGTCCTGCAAGTAGGGTCTGAGCCTGGTTTTCGTAAAAGATGGAGGCCATGCGGGGGGGGGGGGGTGGTCCCGATGGAGAGAATACCGGAAGCTGTGGCTGGTCACGACCTCTAAGGCAGCAGGAAGGCTGAAGGAAGGGACTCAAGAGGGATTCCAAAGGGCCCTTTCTGGCACAGCGGGTGGAGAAGCCAAAGTCTGAAGTTCAGAAGGAAGGTAAAGACCCAAGTTCAAAGAGACAGCCGTCCTTATAGGGTATGAAATGACTGATCAGAGACCACCCTCAAGGGGAAGAATATGTTTGGTGATAGAATCTTGAACACTTGGAGTGCCGGGGAGGAAAAGGAAAGATGTCTCGGGACAGTGGGCTCGGAAGGGACTGGTGGGGGTATGCGGGAGGGGAGAATTGAAGAGACGCTCAGAGCACCCAGTGGAGATTATGGCTTCTAGCCTCTGCACTGTTCACATCGGGGCCCGCTGACTCTCTGCTGTGGACTGTCCTGGGCACCGTAGGGTGTTAGCAGCATCCCTGGCCTCTACCCACTAGATGCCAGTAGCAGCCCCTTAGTTGTAGCAACCGAAAATGTAGACTTTGCCAAATGTCCTCTGGGGGGCAAAATGGCCCCCGGATGAAACCACTGCTGTTGGCTGAGAAAGGACCCTTAGACTCGAGTAGGAGTCACCTTAACTTAAAGGTAAATGAAGACTGGGAAAAAGAAAAGCCCACAGTTTAACTCCAGTGTTCCCCATTTTTATCTGTTGTTTTTTTTCCTGTAGGGATTGGCCACCAGAGTCTGAAAACCGCAGATCACTTACGTTGAAGGGGTTCGAAGCTGAAACCGTCACAGAACAGAGTGGGGTGAGACACCTCAGAAGTGCAGCCAGATGTCTGAGGAGCTGGCTGACACGAGAGGCAGCTGGTGCGCCCGGCCCCAGGGACCCGAGGAGCCTGGTGCGGTAAGCGCTGGGGGCGGCCGCGGGTGGGCTGACTGGGGCCACTGTGGTTGGTGGGGCTGTCTGGTGAGCCTTCCGGCTCAGGACAGAAATGTGGCCTTGCCCTGGATGGAGCTGGCCAGCTACAGGTGGTGGTGGGCAGCCGAGTCCAGACCGCTAGTTCTGGATGGATTTCTTGACTCAGGGAAAGAGGTCACTATCTGATAGAAATAAGCAGGAACAAGGAAGGAAAGCTGGTAAAAAGCTGGTCACAAAGAGGAAGGCGAGAGAGGCTCGTCCGGGTGCCTGAGAGAACAGGGGTGAAGGACAGAAGCTGCGTGCCAGGGTCTGGGCCCTGTTCCCGCAGGGTGTGCGGTGAGATAGTGTGTATCCATCAGAGAAGGAAAGGCTTGGCTATCAAAATCCCGGCGAAGGGTTCTGGGAAGTGGTGTATCCTCAGCTACTTAAAAAGACAGATTTTTTACACTCAACGAATTAAGGAAGGAACGGCAAACACTGCTCACGTTTCAGTTAAACTGCATTTTGGAGGCAAGTCAGCCTGTTCCCCACATGGCCCAGGTCCTTCAGATGGAGTAATGGGTGGGCTTTCTGCAAGCGAGCAACCCCCAGCGGGAAGAACGCATCCTTCGCTTGCGGCTCTCCGAGCCGCACCGCTGGCATCTGCAGGGACCTGGTCCCCTTCCTGGGTGACCCCTTGTGGCACCCTAGGCTTCCCAAACTCAGTCTTCCTGCTCTGGTGACACCTCCCCGTTGGCACGCGCTATAATCAGCAGACGCTGTTCGGATGCTTATATTGGGGGATTCTTACTCATTGCCAAAAGCACAAGCACATCCAGGTTTTAAGCAGCTGCCTGTCAACTTTCCTTCTTAGTTCGTCCCTGTATCCGTGAAAGGGAAAGCAACGCAGACAGGGAAGGAGGTGGTTGAGAGGGAAAGGAGCAGAAACTAGGAAAAAGATCCTTTTTCAGCAGTGGGATTTCCTCCTAGCTTATGGCTTGGGGCTGGGGGTGGGGTGGCGCTTGCAGAAGAGTGGTCTCTGAGGACCACCTCCGTCCCTGTTGTCAGTGGCTTTCTTTCCAATGAGCAAAAGGAGAATCTCTTCGCCGGTGGTGAGGGAAAAAACACAAGCAGAAAGGAGAAAACCTGGAGAAGAGGATTGAGGCACCTATTCCATTTCTCAACCTCCCAGTGACAAATGCTTTTTGAGTGCTGACTGAGTGGCCATAAGACTTTGAAGCTGTTCAGTTAATTACTGTTCAATTAAGACTTGCTGCGCCCATCCTTTCCCTCCCCGCATCTCCTCTGCCAGCCTTGGCCGGTGGAGGCAGCAGCAGCCTGCTGTCTGCTGAAGGGTCTGCGTGACCAGGCTGTTCAGGCAAACGCCAGCTCGAGAGAAAATGCCTCAAATGGAGGTTAGGAGCAGGTGCAGGGCTGATATTAAAGATCGTCGGAACCAGACTGAGGAGAATACTCGATGTGCTCAGATTAAAAAGCCCTGAGCTGGAGCCCCAGGGGCCAGGGGGCTCCTGTCGGGAATTCAGACCCCCTCGTTCAGCTCAAGAGCTAGACTCCGCAGCCCTCAACTTGGAAGGGCTCCCCGTCTCTGCTGCAGCCAGACACACGACTGTCCTCGGACCACCCGTGCTGGTACGGCGGGTCCGCACGTTCTCAGCCGTCATCTGAACTGGGCTCCTTCTCCGGGCTCGGTCATGATGCAGCAGAGAGGGGAGTGGGGGGGGGGGGGGGAGAAGTGGCCATTCCAGAAAGGATGAACAGTGCCCCGGGCAGGGAGGCTAAGAGAGGGGTAAAAGTGGGGGCTAGGAGGTCATGAGGGAATCCCTGAGGATAAATTTGGCTTTACTGGAAGCTCTGTCTAACAAATGTCAGTAACCACGGTGGGAATTCCAGGCCCTGTGATTCGACTGTAAGGGGGATGGCGTATTTCCTGTTTGCGCCTGCCCTCCACTTCCCAGAGCCCATCGGAAGGGAGATAGCAATGGAAGCTAGGGCGCTCAGAACCGGCTCTTGCCTGGGGGGAGGAGAAGCGGGTCATCTTCAGCTGGTGGCAGTCCTCAGCCAGTTCGAGACGGGGGAGGGGGCCCCTCTCCCTGAACCAAAATCCAAGATTCAGCATTCGAACTCGAAAACAAGATTTCCTGGGTTTTAAATCTTTTCCATGTGGTCAGAGCAATTGAAGCATGAGTACAAAAACCCCACCACACCTAGAAAATTGAAATTTCTGGCCAGGTCTGTAGAGACCCTCCGAGGGAAAGTGACCGTCCTCGTGCCTCTGCGGCAATCCCAGGGGAGGGGGTGGGTCCTCCACCACCAGGTGTGGCTCTGAGAAATGCTCTTCCTGACCTTGCTTCCGCTGCCACCAGACTGTTGAAGACTGCGGTGAAGTCTCTCCTTATTTCTTCCTCCAGCTCTTCCTAACCCTAGCGTGGATGGGCTCTGTGACTCCCTATCTCCAAATCTTCCCTTCTGTTCCTTCCCTAGTGTTCCTGTCATGGTCTTCCAGGTTTTTCTGTGATTCCCCCCGCCCCAAACCTTCCTGCACATTATGGACACCCCTTCCCATCTGTACACACAGCTTAGTGGTACCCCGGCGTTTCTGATAGCTGTGGCCCCCTGTTAATTTGCAGCATGCTCACCCTAAAATAAGCTCATAGAATAAAAATAGGCCATGTCCACAGGCAAAGCCAGGAAGGCAGCCTCCCCAGTTCTACCTTGCGGCAGGGACTTTGCTGGCGGGGGAGTGGGGGGTAGGCGTGGGGTGCTGTGGCGCCGTCTCCTCTTGGATGTCCTGCCGTGACTGGCTGAGCCCTGTCAACAGGTGACAGTGGCTCTGCACTGCAGACTCTTGGCCTTGGAGAGAACTAAGTCACTAGGCTGTTCCCTCTGGCTCCTCTTGCTTGGACTTCGCTGGGTACTAGCACCAGGATCAGTGCAGGGATGGAGAGTGGGGTGTGTGAAATGTTTTAAAAAAAAGGGGGGGGGGACCAAACATTAGTAAAATAAAAAACAAAAATGGATGTCAAATCATTAATTTGACTTTTTTTTTTAAACATTGTGTTGTCATCCCAGGCATTTGCAACAGGGGAAGCTTGGTTTAGGGGGAAATGCAAAAAACAAACAAACCAAAAACCCCAAAACACTTTAGCGATTACAAGGCCTTGCAATATGGAAACAGACACCCAATACATCTCTCTGACTGTGGTATTAAAATTGCATGGGAGAGGAGCAATTAAGGGGAAAAAAAAAGTCTGAAAAAGCTCCCAGGAGGGAAGGACAATAACAAACACCAAGGCGGAGGAGACCGAGTTACCCTAACTAGCTGCAGCCTCTGAGCGGTGTTTGTGGGTGGGGCCTAACCAGGACACTCCTAAGTGCTACCGAAGACTACCTGCAACACCCGTGGTCAGCTGGCCGGCGCTGCTGCCCGCTGCTCTCTCCCAGAGCCTTGGCATCCGCAGGCTGCCGTGTGCTCAGTGTGGGGCTGGCCATGGGCCGCCCACTCCCACTCGGAAACGCTTGTTTCCACACACAAAGATCAGGGAGCAGGTGAGGGAGAGCAGCACACAGAAGAAAGCCACTGCACATGTGCTCTGAAGGATGCCCCCCCCTTTTTCCCCTCAGACTAGTAACCAGACACTGGGGTTCTTCTCTATTCTCTACCTTGCCTTTTTAACCTCCCCCGCTTTCTTTTTGGCTACCCATTCAAAAACAGACTGGATAAAATCGAAATCAGAACAACACAAAACAGATTTCTTCACAACTGATACTTTTTATTTGATCGGTCTTGCACATTTCTTGGCCCCAATAGTGTTAAAATCATGGATAGAGTCAAATTGGGCAACCCTGGGCCTCCATCAACCTGCAGTGCATTTGGAGCTGAAGGGGATGCTAGGAACACACTTCATTTTCCACGTGAAGAAACCGAGGGAGGCAATGAGGTGCTGCTGTGTCTGACCCAAGGCCACTGGGTGGGACTAGGCCTAGAAGATTCTTAGGTCTTGCTGTCCATCCCTGGGGTGTCCCGATTTAGGAAACAGCCATTAGCATAAAAACCCTGCAGAGCAGATGAAGAATTCCATCCCTCATCCTGGAACATGGGGATTAAAGATGTAATGTGAGGATTTCATCCCCTTTGCTGGGCAGTTTCTAAGAGAAGGGCAGCCTTGAGCTGCGATATGACATCACTCGGCTCTGGAAACTTAATTTGATTTTAGTGATTTGTTTTTTGTTATAGGTCACCTTTCTGTTAAGATACATACTTTCCCCAACACCACGGTTTCTGCTCAGTTTCCCCTCAACAGTCTCCTTCTGTGTAAGGAGCAGTGATGACACGGGTAAATTAAGTAAAATCCATTCAGGTAATTAAAACAAAGGAAAATAACTCATTCTTACCCACACTGAAGTTTCAGCTTCCTCGTGAGATCTTCTGTCCCAGCTGCTAAAAGTGGGGGCTAATAGAGTAAAGGGCTGTGAGGAGTTCTGGGGGGTTTGGGGGGGGGGGGGCTCTAGCCCATTAAAGAAACATCCTCTTAAAACAGTTCCAAACTGTAAAATTCCCAGTTCTTGAATTCTGATAAACATAAAAGTTTTGTTTGCCAAACTTCAGAAGTAAACCTACACCAGCTGGTTGACAGCACACACTATCTGAACGCTGCTATGACTTTCCAAGTCAAAAAAATTGAGTTACAAGAGGGTCTTTGTCCAAGAAAAAGCACATTTCCAGTAAGTACATGATTAATGTAGTAAAGGAAAATCCTAAATGCCAGAGCATACCATCACCTTTAACTGGCGTTACCCTCCTCCTGCCTATCCATGTGAGATACACAACCGGCCAGTAATTCACTTCTGGGGTCAACTGGACTGTCTGGGTTTTCTGGGCGAATTTCCTCACCAGACACACCCCACCCAAGTTGAAAGGGCAAGTGATCCCATTCAAATGCTAACCCCAATTTAGCAGGGTGAAACAAAGGGCCAGTTTGGAGACTAGTGAGTTGGGAATGCTCAGCAGAATGTGCCAGAAATGCCTGGGGTGGGGGTTGGAGGGAGGCAGTGGAGCACGTGTCTCAGGTAGAAAGAGGGTCTGAAGCGTCTACACAGCAAAACCCCTTCCCTGGGTGGGTCCGGAGCGCCTCCCGGGGGTGCCACATATTTCTGGGTAGTTCTGTGTAGCCCCTAATGGCTTTTCCACCCTGAAATGGGGGTGGGGGGGATGGGGGGTGGAGGGTGGGGGAGGGAACTGAGTGGGGGGAGGGGCTATGTGGGTGGGCAACAGCCTTTCACAGTCACAGGCAGTTTATCCAGAAGAGTGTGTCTGAAAGGGGACAAACTACTTGTGGGTTCCTAGATGGGGGCCACCCCCTCCCCAATAATGAGGTGGGTGTAGTGCTTACAATTAAGAAAGCAAGTCTCCCAATATGCAGGCTTCTGGTTAAAAACAGACCAAGACTGGCCTGAAAAGTGCGTGCTTAGGCACTGAGGACTTCTTTAAACACTTGTTTATTCTTCCTGCAACAAGGCAACATGCTAATTTCTCTAATGAAAAACCTAGCTCTGCAGGAAAAGGGGGCCCCCAGACTACCCAGTCTGGGAAGAGCGCTCCCAACACCAAAACAAGCCAACCCAAACCCTGGCTTCTGTTGTACACTCACTAGACACATTTTACTTGGTGAACTCGGGCTGCTAAGACATTACCAGAGGAAAAACAACACTTAATGCCACAGAAAGGAACCCCAGCATCTCTGCTGACATAGAGTAGAAATTGCAACTTTGGGGAGCTCCTCTCACTTAGGCAATCTCACACGTTAAGCCAAAGGCAGGGCACGCCTGGCCCTTCTGCAGGTCCTCGGCAGCCTCCAGACTTCTGACACCTGCCCGCTGCCCAAGGAAGCCCCCTGCTCACAAGTGCCTTCCCAGCACTTCCTAGTTAAGACCATAAACGCGTCCAACGGTCATTAGTCAGCGCCGCAACCGGCAGAACTGAGTTCCAGGGCGCCGAGACGCCCTTCCTAGGGGAGAGACGGGGAAGGAAAACCATGGACAGTGTTCTTTCTGGCTTCCCTTTTTCTTAAGAGTCTATAAACCCGACCGATCTTTTCATTTCAAGCCTCAAAACGCTTCGCCCCCCCCTTCCGCCCCCAACTTCACGATCATCAGACTAGCTCAAACCGGCGCAAACCAAGACGCGCGCGCGCACCAAGAACCGATCAGTTTCCATATTGGATGGGGTTTTGTAACGTATATTTCACTTCTCAGTCTTTCTCCAGGGTTGGCGAGTAAGGCACACTTTATGCACCGAAGATGCGTTACCCGACTGCAGCCGTTTTTGTCCTCTGGCAACAGGGTGGTTTCACCTCCAGGTTACAGATTCCAAACTTAGCTCCACCCGAGCTGAAAATGGCGGGTGCGCCGCCTCCCCTCCCCGAGGCTGCCCAAGCCGCCGGCCCCTGCCCCCTCTCGACCGACCCAAGGACGCAAGTCCAATCGGACATCTTTCCCCAGCTCGGCGGAGCCGCGCTCTTTGGGGACGCATTGTAGGATATCCTGATGAAAGACGCGATCCCCTCTCCAGCCCCGTTTCTTGTGCCGCTTTATCTTTCCGCTCGGCACCGCCTTGCGGCCCTCTTAGCCCCACTCTTCCCTCCCCAGGGCCTTGCGCAAACAGCCCCAGACCTCTCCGGCCAAGAGGCACCCAGCCCCGCCGCCAGATCAGCTGCGCCAAAATGTTAGCGATGCCCCGACGTGACCAAGCTTACGCCACCAACTCTGGGAGCCTGTAGGGGCACCCCCTAAGACCCCGTACCTTCTCTGCCAGCCCTCCAAGTACGCGTAACTCGTGGGGAACCGCCGGCCAGCCTGGAGAGGTCGGCTCTGGAGCGCGCGGGCAGGTGCGCACGCTCTTTGCGGCGCGCTTGGCCCCGTGCGCGCCCGGAGGCGAGTGGCGGCGGCCAGGACTGGCGCACAGGGGCGGGGAGCCCTGGCGCCGAGGTCCCGCGGCTCCAAATTGGCAGCGTTAGGACCTGGGCTCCGGGCTCCCAGCGCCTTAAAGCGCCGCGCGCGACTTTTCCCGGAGCCGGCAGTCTCCGGACTTCTCGCCCAATCCCAGTGTGATTACTTTTCGCACATTGCAACAGTGTCGCTACAGCGCGGCCGCTCTCGCACAGTGAAAGTTGGCGCGCGCACCTTAGAACATCGTTTCGGGCGCCTGCCAAGGCCAACTGGTTTGAGACTAGTGTTTAAGAGGAAAAAAAGCATGTAAAACAAGTGACTTACCCGTGCCTTTTGGGTGTGCAGCTCGAAACCTGGGGCGCGCCGGGGGTTCAGTCGCGCGTCCTGGACACCAGCGCGGAGACCTCAGGCTGTCTCCAGCGGGGCGCGCGGAGCGCCCCGCCGTCCAACAAGCCTTTGGCCACCTGGGCGCTGCCGGCGTCCTCCCAGCGTCCTGGGGAGCCTTCCCCGGCTCGCCCTGGCCCCCCCCCCCCCCGCCTCCCCGCTCAGGCTAGCTGAGCCCACTGTCCTCCCGCATTCCTCCTAACCTGCCTTTCCTTCTCCCTCCCTTCCTCTCTTCCTCCCGCGGCTCCCACACCGACCCCAGGTTCCCCGGTTTGGCGGCGGGCAACTAACCTGAATCAAAGAAAACGAGGAGAATCTGGACGGCGTCCTCCATTAGTGACGCCGGATGGGGATGGGTCCCCTTTTGGAAGGGGACTCCGGGGATGGGTCGCGGCGGGTGGGCTTCTTCGGCTTGCAGCGGCGCTGCTGCTTCTTCTCCTTTGGCTCCTCGGATTCTTCGGGGTCCCTCGGATCCTTGTCCTCGGGCTCCGGCTCCTCCCCCTGTCTGGGGTTCTGGGGCTCCTGAGTGCTGGGCTGCGCGCGACTCGGGGAGGCGTCGGGGCTCCGCAATCTCAGAGCGTGCAGACGCTCGGTGAGAGATTGGCCGAAGGTGGTGTGCTTTGGCACCACGGGGCCGCGCTCGTCTTCTGGCTCGGTCTCGGGCTCAGTGGCGGGGGCGGTCTCCGGCTCGGTCTCGAAGTCGGTCTCGGATTCGATTTCAGACTCGGTCTCGGTCTCGGTCTCAGATTCGTAGTCAAACTCTTCCTCGTACTCTAGGCACTCGGGGAGGGACAGCTCGAGGTCTCCCTCCTCGTGCTCGTGGTCAGATTCGGGGGGCTCGGGGAACACCTGGGCGGCGGAGCGGTGGTGGGCGTTAAGGAAGCTCCGGCGCTGCTGGGCGGCCGCGCGCTGCTGGGCGCGGGCGTTGGAGGTGGCAAGGGCGCGGAGGAGCGCAATGGAGCAGGAGAGCCAGAGGAGCGCGGTGGCTGCCCGGCGGCCGATGGGTGGGCACAGATCGTTGTAGTTGTGGCGAGCTCGGCGCCACTGCTGAGCCCGGGACCTACGATCCATTCTCTTAGGCGCACACCGAGAAGACCACCCGCCCTCTGGCTCTGCAGAGAGCGGCTCCGATGCGCATTGGCTGCTGGAGCCGAAAAAGGTGCACCCCACGAGGTGAGAAGCTGGGTCCGGAGGTCCCAGCCCCACCTCGGTGTGAGGGGGAAAAGGGAAGCACCTACCTCCCTGACCACTCAACTTTCTAAAGCTTCAGCGCCCCTGCTTGCCTCTCCCAGCAAGACGAAGGGATGGGGAAAAAGGAAGAAAAAGTCTCCCTCCGCCTCGGCTCCTCTCTCTAAGTCTCAGACTCTGCAGTCTAAGACCCGGGAGAGGCGCCTCCGCTGGTCCTCTCGCCTGGGAGAGGAAAGAGGAGACTGAGGCGGGGAGGGACGCAGCGGAGAGGTTCTGCAAAGTTGCGCGCCCGGACTTCTGCCGGGCATGTGCAGTAAGGAGGCGGGGGCGCCTCCCCGCGAGCTGCGCGGTGGCGCCGAGCCCGTGGCGCAGACCCTAGTGGGCCGGCAGGTGGCAGGAGGGAACCTTGTTTGAAAGGATTTGGGCGAAGCGAGGGGCGGGGGGTCTGGCGGGTGCCAAGGACCAAAACAAGTGAGGGAGCTAGCCACAGGTTAGGGTACTTGGGCAGCTGGGCATGGTTCTCCATGGGGTCCATACCCCTCCCCAACTCCTGGGTAATCGGTAAAATGCAGCTAAAAACCAGACCGCAAAATTGCAGATACTCGGCGGAACGAAACGAGGGGTCTGTGCATGGGTATTAGTGATCAGCCCCGGGCGATTTCCAAGGGCTTAATAGTTTGAGGATGGTAACCTCAGGCAGTCATTAATCATGAAACCACCTTCGGCCGATCTGTTATAGTGACTGTAATTAGAGCGTTTCCAAAAAGTACCCCTCTACCCGCCCCCCTGCCCCGTCATCTCAATTGGCTAATTACCTCATGGACAAATAAGCGTCTTTCCTAGGAAGAGCCCCACAGACAGGGTGATGGTTTGCAAGTCCACAAACCCATCAGTGCACTGCCATGCCATGAGCTCGCGCGGAGGACATGTGCTGGAAAGACGCCTCGGATTAGCTGGAACCACCCGTTCAGGGGAGTCTTTGCTGCGCGGATGTTCAGTGCGTACAGCCCCGTTCTCTGCCTCTGTGGGGCGCTGCAGGCCGGCCCGCTATGCAGGCAGTCTTACGGGGTACCCCTTAGAGCTCTTGCATTTCATACACGGGTAGGTTTTCAACAAAGCTAATTCATTGAGGGGTTGTTTATTGAGTGCCTGGCGCGTGCCAAGCTCTGTTCCAGGTGCTGAAGGTAAAGTTAAAAAGGAAAAAAAAAACCCCACAACATTAAGGAAAGCCTGTTGAAGGCTAATCTGCTGTTAATTAGAGCATTAAATCACTCAGAATCCCCCCTTGCCCACCAGTATTTAATCCACCTTGAATTCGCCATGAGAAAACTATTGGGTCAATCAGAGCATTAAGGTTAGGTGTCGTAGCTAGACACCCCTAGACTCGGAGGCCAGAAGGTTGGAGGAAATTCGTACATCTCTTTCTCAGCCCTGGAAAATCAAATGAGCTCCATGACCCTCTGAAGGGGGGATCCCTGGGTGATCTTTGCTCGGAAAAGCGTGCCCTTTGGGAAGCTCTTGCGTTCCATCTGTAACCAGGCTGCTGTTTCTGGGTTGTGCATGATGCCTTCTTTGTTAAAGTACTGGGTGCCTCTTTCATCATAGTGGCAAGTCCAAGGGTAGTGTGATTCAGAGCCACACCATTTTCCTAGAGTCCTCGGACGCGTCAACCAAGTTGCTCCGCTTGGGACGCATGGGTTTTTCTGTTTTTGGTTTTGTTTTGTTTATTTTGTTTTGTTTTGGGTCTTTGAGTCAATACGGGGGAATTTTGGAGAGGCATGACCTCTTGTAATTCCGCTTTCCCTTTTGAGGTTGTCCACCAGGCTTTCCCTCCTGGTACTCCCTTCTTGGTGGCTAATGAGCCACGTGCCTGCAGCTGCCACTCAGCATAGTGGAACTGGTCCTTCAACACCATGCCCACGTAGAGCGGTCACATCCCGAGTGTAGACCTTAGCAAGCTTCTAGCAACCGCCTTTGCCTTGTTGAGGTTTTTTTCTGTTTCTGCATCTTGGCTGTGGACGTTCTTGAATGCTCTTGGTTTCTTGGCTGTGTCCATCCTTTGTCTTGTGTGCTTTGAGTTCCTTTGTGGTATTAAAATACTGATGGGTCTAATAAAGTAGGATTGATTTGGCAAACCCCATAAAAGGACAAGTGTCTTGTTTTCTAGTGTTGCCCAACTCTTAACACGTTGCAGAGACACTGAAAGGGTTTTACTATCACAAGTGCCTGGTTCCAGTCATCGTGGGGATACTAGTATGGGCCACTGGACGGGCTGTTCACAGCTGTGTATCTCAAATCCTTATCTCTCAGCCCCCACCCAGGAGGATAATCTCTAAAGGTTTTACCCACATCGACCCACCTGTTTTCTCTCTTTCAATTAGCCCAGCCCCACTGACGGTGCATGGAACGTAAAGACGTCGTTCAGGTGACTTTTCAAGGCACACTGGGAACAAAAGTCAGGAATATGTGGGTGCTGGTGAATGCCCTTCAATGGAGACGAATGCCAGCTGTCAGCAGCGAGGTGGATTATGATTCTTTAGTGTTCATAAGAAAGTACTTAGTTTTTCAGAAGGAGTGCTTTATGCCTATAATGGAGATGGCAGCCCCGAGCTGATCCGCTAATATAGATACACCGAGATTGCCTGCATTATTAACAAATGTGCATTACATAATATGTATTTTTGGACTAGATTCTGCATTAGTAATGCACTTTCTTTGCAAGATGCATTTTAATCAGCAAATGAACGTTTAACAAAACACTGCGTTTTAGAGCCCTAGTCCTGTATAGTTACAGATACGTTCTGGTGCACATTCCACGCAGGCTCCAGGAGGAGCAGCAGACCGCGCTGAACGACGGCTCCGTCTCGCACTTAGGGCCGAGGTCGAGCAAATGGACCTGTGCAGAAAATGCTGTTTAAAATGCATTACGTGCACGACTCTAAAAAGTGCTTGCTGCAGAGTGAATTTCAAAAAGGAGCAAGCGGGTGATGAACGACCTCGGGTTGTCAGCGGCGGAGGAACAAGGGGCTCTGTCTGTCTGCCGGTCAATAAAGTGTGGTCTTAGGTCACCTTCGGGCTCCGCCGGAGGGAGGCTCCGGAACCTGTTGGACGGGGAAGTGTGGTTCCCCGTTCATCAGAGCATCATACAATAAGGTTCTGATTGGGATGAATTGTGGAGAATTTTGTCTTCAGGCCCTTCAAGGACTGTCCTGTGGAACAGGTAGTGAGACGTATTTTATGTGGCTCTAGAGGGCAAGAGTCTAGCCTACGGGCAGTCGTTACAAAAGGCAGATTTCAGCTCAGCCCAAGGAAGAATATTCTAGCAATTAGGGCTCTGAAATGGAATGGCTGTCAGGAGGCAGTTGGCTCTTTGTCAGAAGCGGTGTTAAATCAAAGGACAGATGAGCACATACTGGAGATGTTTTCCGTGGGACTCATGAGCTGGGCAGAGCTGGAACTCGACGCGCGCCAAAATTCTTTTCAACTCGGATCCTGATGCCGTGAGAGGCATTTGGAGACCTTGGGAGAGGGGCTGGGGGCTCTACTGATGGACATGCCCTTCCGACTCTGCTTCTATTTTAGAAGCATTTGAAAGTGCAGGCGGCTCAGTGACAGGAAGGAATGTTCGGGTGGCAGTTTCAGGACATGAGCGAACAGGTGTATGCCGAGGGAACCGGTGAGGCTGCGTTGCGCGGCTTTCCTAATCGGGCTCCGAGGCGCTTTCCTCCACGGCTTTCTTGCTGGAGCAAAGAAAATCGTCAAGTCCATCTGTTCATTCTGTCGGTCCTCTGCCTCGCCTCCCAGAAATTAGGAATGAACTTGGCTGTTTGGCAATAGGGATTCGGGTGACTTTCCGTGAGCAAGATGCTGTCCTGGGCACTGGGGCGGGGGGGGGGGTTGTGGTCACTGAGTCACTGAGTCACTGAGAATGTACCACGCTCACCCTCCAACATGCGTGTCAGTGCATGGTGCCCCCAGATTCGAAAAAGCAGACTGCCAACAGGTGCCGAATGATAAGCCCTGCACAAGGCCCCTGAGCCGCTAAGGGCAGCGGGTAACTGCATATACGATCAGAGGGGAAGCTCACCTGCTGGGTTTCAAAAAAGTGGTGTCCCCCCCCCTGCCCCGGTTCTAACTTTTGAGATTTTCTTGTTTTTTTAAAAGTTAGGGAGAGGATCGCTTCCCATCCCATCTATTCTGGTGAGCCCACCGTGTACATGGCCTGTGCTGGGTGCTCTGGGGGAGACAGAGATGAATCACACTGAGTTCTCAAAAGGCTTGACAGGCTGTCATGGGTCCCATAGACACCAACAGAGTTTCCAGGGGGAGAGGCGAGATAAAAGATTGGTTCTCCTCTGCCAGGTGAATGGGTATAATTATTCTTGAATGTAATTTTTTGGACAATCATTGGAAAGAACTGTTTTTTCAAGATGGAGAGCTTTTCAAACTTTCTTTTGGGTAGAAATGAATTCAGGGAGTTTGAAGTATTCCCCACCCCTGACTGTGGCAATCAGCCAGAAAATCTCAACCCCACTGAGAATTTGGCGTCGCCCGCACCCCCCAAGAGGTCTGGGCGCAGTATGGAAGCACGTGGCTCATTTCTCCGGGGCACTATTTCACTCTTCTGCTCAGACAGCACTGAAAGCAGTGGCAATAGTGACAACCCCAAGCTCCCGGTTTCGTGGTTTGGGGGGATGCCATCCAGAGCTAAGGCAAATGATGGGGTGAAATAATCATCTTTTTGACACGGCTGGATTCTGTCCAGGCCATCGCTGGGATTATAATACTCTATTCGTGCCCTTGGTTTTTAAGCGGAGACAGGATCAGAAGTGAACCGGCTTCCCGTGTACAGAGCTGTTAGGAGTTGTCCTCTCAGGAATGGCCTTTCTCTCCCTGGGATTTGTGCCTTACCAGCGTTGGCCCATCCATCCAGCCGCCACTCACCTCTCCACCTGCCTGCCCGCCTCTGCCACGGGGCACTCTCTGGGCTCCTCAGCCAACAGGGAGTGTCTCGAAGCCCCTCGGTTAGGCAGAGTTTAAGCCTAGGCTCCCGGGCCCTTGTCGGGCACGGTGCCGCCTTTTCTCCACTTCAGCTCTAGCTGTTGGCTTTCGTGTGGCCCCTGGTTTACACCCTGAACTCTGGCTGGGGCTTGGCCTTATCCTGTAGAAACTGGGACTGGGTTCTGTCCATCTGCCTGCCCCCAGCTTACACTTTAGCACGTCTGGCTCTTTCCCACGGCCAGCTGAGACAGTGGCGTCCCAGAGTGTCCACAGCCCAGGTGATGCCAGTGTCCGATGTCCCTGCCACCATGCACACCAGCTTCCTCCTGTAACTGGTGGGCTGCTGGTCGCAGAGGACTCAGCCTTCGGGATTTAGCTACTTTCCAGCTCTCCACATCATCCCACCCTTACTGCTGGCTACCAGCACTGACCGAGAGCCTCAGAGTTGTTTTTCTCCCGTCTGCTGCGAATCTGACTCACCCCTGCAGATCCGGAGGGGGAGTGAGCGAGCGAGCCACGCGCCCAGAGGGGAGAAACTCTTGGCAGTGTCATGGTTCAGGCTCAGAAACCCTTTCAGCTCGAGCTCTTCAAAATATGATTAGACCAATTTTACATGTCTAGTCACTGAGGCTCTGGTAGATTGGGACTGTTTCTATATGTGCAAAGTGAAGTGGGGAATTGGGGCAATTATCTTCAGGCAAATGGCTCTGGGCTCTGTAATCAGTCGGTCCTGGTAACGGGGAATCAGCCTCATTCACTGTAGCGCTGCTTTGAGTTAAAGAGGATGCTAGGTATTTGTTATTTGATCTGGGCTTTGTTTTTCCAAACGGCAGTCCGGGGAAGCTACAGCCCATGCCGCACAGGCGTGAGGGTGTGTGGCTCCCTTGGCAGCAGGACACTGCTGACCAGTCGGAGGTGGGGGACAGTGACGTGGATCTGTCCGTGAGCTGCGGTTCAACTGACCACCTCCGTTTCTGGGGGAGGTGGCTCTGGGTTCGCCTCTCTTTTTCTCCTCCCTCCTTCCTTCCTTGTGCCCAAGTCCTGAGACATGGGCCGGCGGGGTGGACAGGGTCGTCTCTGCGCCGGGACCATCCAGATTCCAACGGGGCCCACGGATGGACACGAAGTGCGCATGCTTTATAAAAGTAGGAGAGTAGCACAACAGAAATGAGCAGAATCAGAAATGAAATGCAATGAAATTCATGAAATGAAATTTCAGAAATGAAAACTCGTCATCGGCTGGCCATGGCTTTTCCCTCTTCCACTCATTGTTTTGGCTAAACATCATTGTGAATTGTGGGTTTTTCCCTTAGCTGGTCTAGAAATATGCTCGCGAAACAGCCATTACTTCCCTCTCTTCACTCAGCGAGCAAGAGAAGACTCGTATTTTTCCAAGGCACAGAGGGCTGTTTTGGTTTGAGGCAAGTATGGACTAGAACAGTCCTTGCCATCAGGAGGCCAACCAGTGGGTAACCAGGGTCGCGTGGGGCCTGCCGGGGGACCCTGGGCACAAGATCCTGGCCAGGGAGCCCAGATGGGAGATTCCTGCCCGTCCACTTCCCATATCTCCCTCACCCACACTTGTGCTCAGAGTCCGGGAGCAGGAGGACCTGATTAATAAGCCCCCAGCAAGGAGGTGGTGGGCTGGAGCTGACCGTGGGAATATGCCGAGGAGGCAGGAAGGGTTTCGTTTAGACCCTCAGAAATCTTCGTTTTTGTCACTTTGAAATTTCCCGATGTTGCTGAATTACTTAAACCTAAAACTTCCTTTGCACATTTGAGATACGAGGGTTTTGCAAAACATCAAGCCAGAGTATTGTGGGATAATGCGGCTTGTGTATTTTTTTAATTACTGATAGCTACTTTATCCTGCTCAGTTTGGTAAACTGTAGCATCTTTCTCTAGTGTTTTACCGTGATTAGTTGACAGCCTTTATGATCACCGTTTCATACTGTGTTTTAAGATCTGCTGGGGCACATGCCTTCTTACAGGATATTATCTCAGAACCCTCTGATAGTTTTGCCCGTTTATTTTCCTATAGAATTTAAGAAACATTTTTATAAAGTTCTGTAATGACCTTGGTGATATTTTGATTGGAATTGCATTCAATCTATAAATTAAGTTGGGAAATACTGTCATCTTTTCTGCGTTTAGCCTTAAGCCCCAGTATGATCTCACTCTTCATTTCCTTGAGTTTCTACCTCTCCCATTAAGGATTTGTGTTTTCTTTATATAATTCTCATATATCATATGTAGAGTTTGAAATGTGAAAATAGATCATGTGTTTCCCAAGTGTTGTTACTTTTGTTGCTGTTGTGAATGGGCTCTCTTTTTTCATTATATTTGCAGGCTGTTTATTATGTGTTTATGGGAATGGTATTGATTTTGTGCATTTTTCTCATAGTTTGCGACTTTTAGAATTGCTTGGTTTATGAGGCAACCAGCAGGCTGCTTAAGCAGTGAATGTTGAAGATAATTTTGTAGAAGGGATTCCTGCATAAGGGAGAGAGGCAAGTTAAGTCAGTTGTCGCCAAATGCTAATCCACAGTGAACTGAGAAAAATTAAAGACGATGTAATGGGCTTTTCACCAGGCTCAAGTTATTCAGAGAAGGGACGAAGGGATGATTCTTTTTTTTTTTTAAGACTTTATTTTTAAGTGGTCTCTACTCCCAACATGAGTCTCAAACTTAACAGCCCCGAGATCAAGAGTTGCGCCCTCCACCGACCAAGCCAGCTAGGCGCCCCTGGGACTCTTCCCGATCACAGAACCTACAGAACTTCCCTCCTGTTAGTCTGTCAGCGGCACCTCTTTCTGAATCACAGCAGAGAGTAATTAGAGATTTTTGTTTTAAGGTTGTAGAGAGTTAAAAATTTTGTTTCTATTCCCTTTTAAAAAATGATTTTAGGGGCGCCTAGGTGGCTCAGTCGTTAAGTGTCTGCTTTCGGCTCAGGTCATGATCCCAGGGTCCTGGGATCGAAGCCCATATTGGGCTCCCTGCTCGGTGGGGAGCCTGCTTCTCCCTCTCCCTCCATCCCTCCCCCAGCTTGTGTTCCCTCTCTTGCTGTCTTTCTCTGTGTCAAATAAATAAATAAAATCTTAAAAAAATAAAATAAAATGATTTTACTTCTATTAAAAAAAAACAAGTTGGCAACCCGAGCTTGGCATCGCACACTTCTTTTGAAAGTGTGGCATTGTCTGGAGTCTCTAAATCAGGAACTTCTACCTCACGTCCTCTTGGGTGGTACAGTTTGTGATATTTGGTAATTCTGGGCTTCTCTTTATTTGAAAAGAAGTTTCGTTTATTCTTTAGTGTTCTTCTGCTTAGTCTTTTGTGTTCTTCTGGTTAGCCGTGTCAGTTCATTAGACCGATGTTTTATGTCTTCTCTCAACTTCTAGTCTTTTTACCCTCCCTTATGCCTCGCCATGCTCTCTGGCAGCACGCAGCAGAGAAGAGCCCTTAACTCCTTTACTACACAGGGGAATGGGATGGAGGCATCCTCACTGTGTTTCTTTTTTTAAGGGATTTTCTCTTAATGTCCTTTCCCCGGCAGTATTTAGGTGGCTTGTAAGAGGAAACAAGATGGCATCTCCTGAGAGGGACTCAACAGAAAGGCTGAGAAGGGTGAGAGGTGAGAAGCCAGAGTTGGGACCATATGGGCCTGGATGTGCGTCTTGCATCCTCTGTTTCATAGCTGCAGTGGTGTTACCTGTCTGGATTTCTCTCTCCTCCAGTGCAAAAAAAGCTCTTTCTAGGGTCCAAAAAACTCAGCCTTTCAGCGTTATGGAAAAGATCAAATGACGTAAGAAATAGAAAGTGCCTAGCAAGGATCTAGAACAGGCAAACTCTGAACCAGTAGTTTGACTGACAGTAGCTGTCAGTGATGGTGATGGTGATGACGGTGATGATGGTGGTAGTGATGACGGTGATGGTGGTGATGGTGATGGTGATGATGACAGTGGTGGTGATGGTGGTGGTGGTGATGGTAGTGATGACGATGGTGGTGGTGACAGTGGTGATGGTGGTGGTGGTGGTGGTGGTGATGACGGTGGTGGTGATGGTGGTGATGATGGTGGTGGTGGTGATGATGACAGTGGTGGTGATGGTGGTGGTGGTGATGGTAGTGATGATGATGGTGGTGGTGATGACGATGGTGGTGGTGATGGTGGTGATGGTGGTGGTGGTGATGATGGTGGTGGTGATGGTGGTGATGACGGTGGTGGTGGTGATGATGACAGTGATGGTGGTGGTGATGACAGTGATGATGTTGGTGATGGTGATGATGGTGGTGGTGATGGTGGTGATGACGGTGGTGGTGATGATGACAGTGGTGATGGTGGTGGTGATGACAGTGATGATGTTGGTGATGGTGATGATGGTGGTGGTGGTGGTGATGGTGGTAGTGATGACAGTGGTGGTGATGGTGATGGTGGTGGTGATGGTGATGATGGTGGTAATGGTGGTGATGATGATAACGATGTAGGTGGAGATAACAGTGACGGCAGTGGTGGTGATGACGGTGATGGTGATGGGTTTTGTCTATAAATTGCCAGTTCTCTCTTAGTGGCTTCTTGATGAAGATGTTAGAAACCACAGTTTGATGTATAGAAGTACACAGAGCACCTGCTATGGGCCACGCACTGTGCTAGGCACCAGGAATATGTTGGTGAGCTAAATCAGACCCTGTCTCTCCACTCAGTGCATTCTGTGGGGGCTCTGGAAATAATGAGTCATCACGTTAAGGAGAGTCTCATTACAATCCAAGCTCAGGGCACTGGAAAAGAACCTTTTTTCCGAGCATACAGCAGAGGAAGCTGCCCTCGATTTGGGCATGTCAGGGAATACTTGCCTGGGAAAGTGATACGTGCACACTTGAGCTGTGAACTGAAGGATGGGCGTGTGGCGGATAGCGGGGGTGGCGCAGTTCCCAGCGCAGGAAGAGCGTGTCCACGGGCCCTCTGCTGGGAGGGACTGAATGTATCAGTGGAACTGGCAGAAGGTCAGCAGAGCCTGGGGTACAGAGTGAAGGGAGTCAGCGGCCTGGCCCGGGGCTGCTTTATAGGGCCTCTGTGGGGACAAAATGCAGCCTTGTGTCTTGAACACCCTCAGGACAGTGGGGAGCTGTTGTCCTGGGGGCTGGCAGGTGCCGCCATCGAGCCGTTGCACAAATCCCTCTGGCCATGGGCAGGGGGTAGAATTTGAAGGGAAGCCAGAGATGATGGGAGTAGTTGGGTCTCGGGCAGGTAGTTCTAGAAATACATGAGACTGGTGGCAGTGAGTGGCCTTGAGAGGCATCTGGGCTGTCGAGGAGCAGGGCTTGGTGGCAGCATGGACTCGGGGAATGGGCCGTGTGAAGGAGGGAAGTCCTTCGCTTTTGCTGAGCTGCAGAAGGGGTGGGGGTGGAGAGGGCACACGGGCGGCGGGCAGACCTTGACTTCTGCCAAGGTGAGGAGGGGGGTGACTTCTGTTGCTGACTTGCTGAGTTAGATGCTCCTTGCACGACCCGTGAGAAGGAATCCACGGGGCAGAAGGGTGGTGGGAGGGGGCCTGTGGCCCAGTGGAGGGGTTCTGGTGGCGGCTGTACAGGAAAGGCCCCCCAAGCTGAGTTTCCAGCCAAAGTCGTTGTGGACTGAAGGGACTGGAGATGGAGTCGTAGCCCCTCCGTGGTTCAGGGGAGGAGCCTGCAGCTCCAAGATGGTAGGTCTGTTGGTTTGGGGCAAAAGCCCTCGGAGACAGGAAATTCCAATCCTACTTCAGTCCCTTCACCCCACACCGAACGGAGTGTCTTCATGGAGAGAGGGAATGTGAACTGAGGGCTCAGATGTCAGCCCTCTTGATATCAGATCTATTTTTTGTCAGCGTCCAAACGGGCAGTTCACAGCTTCGCATTCTTTTCTTGATCACTTTAGAACTGACATTCTGCTGGCTCCTTAGTAAAAAAAGAGCAAATCAAGAGCTGGCTGGAGGTGGTTTGGAAGCTGGAAATAGAACTATACCATGCCCTTAATACTCAGACCTGGCAGGGTCCCCACGGCAGCCGGGAGGGACCTGGGCGAGGTTAAAGCTAAGAGCATCTGGTGACACTCTTTTTCTGCTGGTTATTCAGAAATTCAGCCAAGGCCCAAAGCACTGGTTATTGCTTAAAACTGGTCCCCAGGACATGGAGATTAGGTATAAGAAAGGCAAACCCATTTTTCTCAAGACCCTTGTTTAAGATGCCTGCTCTCTGAAACCTGTGATGTCTCAGCAGCTTCTGTTACTTAAAAAAAAAAAAAAAAAAGCAGCGTTTAATTATGTGTGGCATCCGTGAATTGGATACATTACATGAAAAGCCAGTAAAAAAAAAAAAGAAAAAGAAAAAGAAAAAGTCTGCTTTAATGGCCCTCCAACAGCCACAGTCTCCATAGCCCACCTCTCAAATTCTGAGGCTACCATCTTTGCACAGAATGACCCGTTTTCACAGAAAAATGTCTCCTTCCTTCCTTCCTTCCTTCCTTCCTTCCTTCTGGGCTCCATGTCCAGGATGGAGCTCAATGCGGGGCTTGAACCCATGCCCTGAGATCAAGACCTGAGCTGAGATCAAGGGTTCGATGTTTAACCGACAGAGCCACCCACGTGCCCCCAAAAAAACGTCTTTTTTTTTTTTTAAACACAGGTAGTGTTGTGTCACTTTGCAACCTTGTTACTTGGCAGCGTTATCTTGGAGACTCTTATGTGTTGGTTCACCTAAGATCTCCTTTGTCCTTTTCAGTTGTCACCCCATCATCTGTGGTCCCAACGGAAGACTGTCCATAGTCTTTTCCCTACCAATGTACCTTCTAGCTGTTTCTGCTTGGTCCCCTGTCCTGGCACGCACTTCTGGGTATGCATTTACAGTGGTTTGTCTGGGGTCAGTCTTGAGTGAGGTCACCGGGAGACACAGCACTTTGACTCAATTGCCCTTCAGTACAGGGCTACCGGTCTGTCCCCCAGGCAGCGTGTGTGTCCCACCTTCTCACACTCCCTGGTTGCTCTGGCCAAGAGCACAGGGCACCCGTGGTGTGTCCAGACCCCTGTGAGTTGGGAGTCAGGCCCCAGCACTGTTTCCCTGAGGGGCATGACATTGGCTTTGACCAGTCAGGAAGAAAAGTTCAACTTTAGTGAAATACATTTCTGAGACTTGCGACAAAGGGGGGTGGGGGGAGACCTCACTGAGAGAAATTAGACCAGAGGCAGACATATGGGCTCTGCACTGTTTCTTCATGTTCTTATGAAGGGCACTGAGCCTTTTGAGACACTCATTGGCGACCGGCTCTTGCTGTTGCCTCCTGGAGAACTCTGAGCGGTGGTCAGATCTCCTGATCACTCCGAACCCGCACGGTAGACCCCCTCTTCTAATTCCCCATCTAGACGTTTTAAGTTGGGAATGGCCACAATCGAAAGAATGCTCTCCAGCCTTTGAGATTGGGGACCGTGTCGCTTGCGCTCCTCCCCACCCTGCTCCTTGCAGGCATGGACGGGTTAGTCACGGTGTATAACCAGGGTCACTGTATGATTTGTCACCCAGCTGGGATGTTTTTGAGTGTGAAAGGCCGCGTTAACTGGAGGGGATTCTGGGATGATAGGGGTAAAGTAGGGCTTTCTTGCAGATCGGGTTGTATGGGTGTCATAGCTCTTCCTTGATAATAACATGAACTTATTAATAATATAACATTGGAATTGAGTTTATAAACAAAATTAGTGAAATAAGATGATTAACATTACTGTTATTTTTAGCATGTTTAAAAGAGCAACTTCCCATCTCTGACTAGTTTTAGAATAGACTTCTATCTGAACAGAGAAGGGTCCGCCCCTAGGAGCCCTGGTTAAATTGGGTGAGCTGTCTGCTGAGAGGGGAGCTGTGCCCACCTGTGCTTCTGGAACCACTGTGGAAGCTTGAGGAAAAAAACTGAGGAAACTTGGGAGAAAGAGCAGAGGAACTTTCTCTGAGACCTTCCTAGGGGTTCCTGACTGGAGAGTTGAGGTGCATGACCACCGGCTGTTGGGGACTTCCCTCAGCATCGGTGGCGAGGACGCGGGGCTCCTCCTTCCCCTTCTCATGCACACCATGCTGTGGGCCCAGCGCACCCTTTCAAGCAGAATTGAGATTTTTGCTCAAACTTCAGTTATTTCCATACTAACTAGATGATTTTTGCCATATTCCCACACTATGGTGGTACTTAGTGGTTTTCTTTAAATCAACTTGCTGTATTTATGTAAATGAACTTAGTTTTAAAGAAAATTATACTATCTATTTATTCTAAAATTATACTATCTATTCTATACTGTCTATTCTATTATTACTTGGCTTCTGGCTAAGAATATTTTAAATACACAAGAAAATAAATGCATAGCTCTTAAAATGGACAGTGTTGGCCCTTGGCCCCTGGAATCATCTTGGGCGCCATCTTGGTTGGGTGCCGCACTGTCCTCCCCGCAACAGACATGAGGGGCTAAGTCTGTTCACCCCCCCTAGGAACATACTCGTCTGGAACCTTGAAAAGATGTCCTGACAGGTGGTCTTCCCGGGCTGGGTAGTGTATTCTCATCTCCCTAACCAACAGATATTTACTATGAAGGGGGACACATTCGATTTTGACCCTGGGATCTGGTGAGGCGACTCGTAGCTGCGGAGTGCTGGGAAGGACTCTGGTTCCAACCGCCTGAAGCCCGGTGAGTTTGCACAGGACTGCAGTACTCGGGGGATATTTTCTTTCCATGACATTTGTCTTCTAATAATAAATCGACAGATGTAGTTGTCTCGATCTGCCTTTACCATGACATTTGCCGTCACTTCACATGTTTTTGTTTGCAGACGCAGCCAAGAAACAGGCTTATCGGTGAGGCTTTAACCCGTGCCCTTGGCCCCAGCAGAGCTCTGTCCCAAACAACAGGAGCGTGAGCTCGGGCACCTTCTACTTCCTGCTGGCGCGGCTTGCGTGGCCCACCCACTCCCCCTGTGAGCAGAGGACTCTCTTCTCATGCGGGTTTTTTCTAGGGATTGGGGTGGGGGGAGGTGGGTCTTTTCTCCCATTATGTGCTTGATTCTTGATTGGATGCCAGAAAATGCCAGAAAAGAGTCCGTGGCTAAAAATACGCCTTCAGAAGTGCGAAGTGCGGTAGGATATGCTTCTCATACAGGTCAAAAGCCAGCAAAATGAAGCCAATATATGCAGGATAGAAGGAACACATTCACAGAAAGCACCTGATAAGTTAGAGTTTTGTTACTTTGTTACTCTGGTGGAGAAGGTGGGTGAGGGCAGGGGAGAAGGGCATTCTAGCACTTGAAGTTACCGTCTGTGTCTTAACTTGGGTTGGCTCGTTGTATATTTTTAAATACTAAATTTAAAAAGTATGTGTCAAGGCTGTCTCCATGGGTCAGTGGGGTGGTACAGCTGAAACAAATCCAGGGCATTTGGGGAGGGGACCCGTCGTGCTGTGGCCAAAGGAGGTGGTTTCCAGGCTGGGCTGTTGCTGTCCAGACGCCAGGGTTCTGCCTACCTGTCCATCTTTTGTACAAATCGAGAAGTGACCAGAAGGGCTCCTAGCACATGCAAGGTTTTTAGTAATTGGTTGATTTTTTTTTCACATGTATATTATGAGTATTTTTGAATATTGAATTCAAATTTTGTTGAATTTTTGTTGAATCTTTTTTCACATATGTAAGTTTAAACTTGTCGTTCTGGAAGTTTCCTGGCACACTGAGGTGGAGACGAGAGCCCGGGGCCCCAACACGGCCATATAGCCCATCAGCGCTTGCTCCCTCTTCGGGGGTCTTTTTTAAGGCATGTCCCAGAAATCATACCACTTTATGCTGCTCTTTCTGGGGTCTTTTGGGGGGTCCGTTGAAGTCACCCTCTTGCCCACAAGGAGAGCGAGTCAGGTAACTGACTCTGCCCTTCCCTCCTCGTCCCTGTGAGACACTTAGTCACCACGCAGGTGTGGGGCACCCTTGCCGGGGGAGTAGTCCCTAACCCCTGGGAGCCTCAGAAGTCTCCCAAAGCCACTGCCCGTCTTCTGGGTCCCTTCTTAAAAGCTGCTTGATGGACCGCGGGAGGTTTTCCCCATTCCCAAAACAATGTAGGGACATTTTCAGTGGCCGGGCGAATTTCAGCTATGCTCCTTCTAAAAGAATGCACATTTGGAACGTACAGAGCCCAGATCAGCGTGATGTCAGTTGTCACTGCTCGTGGGGAAGGATTTTGCCACGGCCAGCTGCTGGGCCTCTTGGCGCTGTATTAATAGCAGGGTTGTGGGGCCCAGTGGGGTCGGAAGACGGGGAGAGGAGAGGGACAGCTGTGGCGGACATCACACCATGCTCCAGGCATGTGCTCCCCTGTCATGGGCACACAGATGGCCCACACCTTGCCCTGCCGCTCAAAGCCCCCCAGGTCCGTGCCTGTCTTCTCCTTGTAGGGGCAGGAATGGGCTCAAGCAGACGGCGCACTTGACGAAGGAGCCAAATTAAGATTGGCGTGATTGGGATAGAGGGTTCGGGTGGCCCAGTGTTCTGGGTCAACTTACGCTTTTACTGGAAGCATGTGCGGGCCGAATGAGGCAGTGGTATTTAAACAGCTGGGGGTATTGGGTTCTATATGCCAAGGCTGGACAGATATTTTTAAATGTCACAGGCCAAATGGAAGCTCAGTTGGCAGCAGGATAGAGGGGCAGGGGGATTTGGAGGACACCGCATTGCCATGGCTAGATATGGTCAGGAGAGCTGGGTAGGATTAGTGCCTGGAAAGAAGCCCAGCGTGTGAAGTTCAGTGAAGAGGTCGCGGGAGGGTCATCCGAGTAAGCGGTGGGCACCGGCGGGTGGGGGCCGGGGCAGATGGAAATGTGTGGCAACGCCAAGGACGAGTCTAGAGCGGAGAGGTCAGCAGGGCTGAGCCCCCTTGCTCACGGGAACAGGCCGCGGGATAAACCTTTGGGTTAAGGTCCCCGGTTTTGGCGTCTAGCAGAGTGGAGCACCAACCTCAGCACCCCTCTGTCTGCCCCCGCACCCTTGGGGCGACTTATTTATCCGCCGAGTTGGTTTCCTGACTTACGAGGAAGGGGACCTGGGCTCCAGGAGGATTAAACGAGACAAGCAGCACCGGCCGCTGAGCAAGCCCCGAAACGGTGGCCGCTATTCTCGCCTGCAGAACCCTGTCTGGGGAAAGCCACTGTCGTGCAGTGGGGCTGGCGGCTGCCCTCCAGGGCGATCCCACCCAGAAACAGGTTGCGTTTCAACTGCACAGATTCGCTTTTTTAAGTCTAAGTTATGATGGCTGCCAGGGTTTAGATTTTAGGAGATGTTACCAGAACTTTTGGAGAGTGGACTTCTCCTGGCCCACGCTCCGGAGCCTCCCGCTGCCCGGGCCCTGTCCGCAGGCAGCCGTCGCCGAGGGGGGGCTGCCCCCTGTCGGCGAGCTGCAGACCGCCACTGCGCCCGCTGCCATCTGGCCCCGTCACTCATCTCTGAGCAGGGCCTGGCCTCTGTAGGCATTTGCACTTGCTCTCTGTGCAGTGAAGTGGACCTATTATTATCTCAGGAGGGGCGAGGGCTGTCAGAATTAGCCACCGAATTGCTGGCTGGGGCCTCCTTGACTTTGCTGTGACATTGGTCTTGGGAGACCTGGGCTCATGGAAGAGCACTGAGTGGCCTGGCCTGGGAAGGGGGAGCGAAGGACGGGGCCAACGAGCTTTTGCGAGGGCCTTTGCCAGGTCCCTGGAGGCCGCTTGGCTGCCTGTTTCCCTCCCTGTGGCCCCCCGGTAACCTGAATAGAAGCACAACGTGGTTTTAGGGCAGTTTCTGCGGCGATGCCAACCTCCATACTGCTCTGGGCCTCTCAGCCGCAGCATGGGGCTTGGGGAGGCCAGGGCGGGTCTGGATCCTGGAGGCGGCTTCTCAGCCTGGGGGAGGAAGGCAGGAGGGCTGGAGGGGGCTGCTCAGGGGGCTCTCGGGGCCCTTGCCTGGGGGCAGGCAGCCCTCGAATTGATGCCTGTGGCTGTGCAGAGCCCCTTGCTTGTCCAGGCCCCTGGGGAGAACCCACGGCCCCAGTGGCATAGCTGGGCCCTCAGGGCCGCCTGTGTGAAGGCTTGGGAGACCCCTCCTCCTTTGAAGAACCGTGTCCAGTGTGGGAGACACACTCGGTAGGGTCGGCTGTTTACACACGACCAGCCTGAAACTCGGAGAAGCTCTTCCTCATGGTTGGTTTGCTCCTTTATCGGATGTCTCATGGTGCCCCCCATATCCTAGGCATGAGGGAAATGCATTCCTTCATTTAATATTCACAGCGACTTTACAGGGAAACTGAGGCACACAGGTCGGATAACCTGTGCAAGGCTGTGCAGCTGGACGGTGGGACGGTGGTGGAGTCGGGATTTGAACTCCAGAGCCCGCCTTCCAAACTGCTGTCTTTGAATGCTGCTTGGAGATCGGGGTGCGGGCCGGACTCTGGGGAGGAGCCTGAGGTGATGCTTGGCCTGAGTCAGGAGCGTGGGCATGTCGCAAGCTGGGGAAAGGGCCTGGCGTGGGAAAAGCTGGCCATGGGCTCTAGGGACAAAGGGAGGCCAGCCTGGCTGCTGAGTGAGAGGGAGGCTGGACTAGGGCCATGGAAGCACTGAGGGGTCTAAGCCATGGTCTGAACCCACATCCTCTAGTGCCCTTGCTGCTACCAAGAGGAAGAGGGATTGCCAGAGGCAGGAGGAGCGGCTGGGAGAGGAGCTGGTCCAGAGGAGGCCTGGTGGGACCCGTTAGTGGTGATGATGAGTATGGGTGAGATGCGCTTGCCTCTGGATGTGCTAAAGGTCAAAGGGCGCTCTGATCTGATCAGGGTGTGAGCCGGGTGGGCTGAGTGGGTCTGCTTCCTGAGGTGGTCCAGTCTTAGGGAAGGATGCTTTCCCTCTGAGACCTCTTTCTTGACAGTGTAGAGGAGGGTCTCTGGAACTTCTGGAATGTTCATTCGCCTGTGGTCAGAGCTTGTTCCTTCCAGCCTGGAGCAGATAGGTTGTCAGGATGGGGTGGCCTTGGAGAGCTGACCTCGGTGGGATGTAACTGTTAGGAAGACCAGCCAAGCGTGGCCAGGCTGAGGGCAGACACCTGATATCCCGCAGTGCCTTCCCTCACACCTGCACTTCTGGAAGGAGCAGTAGGACCTATAGATGTGGTGTCCTGAGTCTTCCCATTTGAACTTTCTGATAGGTGAGGACAGTGAGCCTTGAGAGGTCAGTGCCTGAAGCCGCCCCTCACGGCCCTGATGAAAACAGTCAGCCTGGTGGGGTGTGTGGGTGGCCACTGCTCACTGTGCGCGCACCACAAAGAGGTCTTCTGCACAGCCCCAGGTTCGCTTGGAGCCCTGCCCCTCCTCTTCCTCTCTTTGGGTGATGGATGTTCCTGGGGGCTCGGACCGAGGCACAAAGTGCCCCAGTCCCTCACCACTAGATGGCGCAGCTGCAGTAACGATGTCGCCGGTGCTCTCTGTGCCCCCTTCCTCAGGAGAGCCCCTGGGGTCCCCTGGTCCCCAGTTCCTCTGGTCCCCTTGGCCTGGGGCACCTCTTGGATCTGCTCTGGACCTGGCCATGTGGTCTTGGGTAAGTGACAGCACCTGCATGGGTTTCCTTGTCTGGAATGACAGCTGGGTGCAGGGGTGATGGGTTTCCATTGGTGCCGTCATTTGATGGTGAACGATGCCAGGAATTCAAGTGCCCCATCTCTTCTTGGGCTCCCCAACCTCTGCCTCTGCTCTACGAGATCAGCAGGCCCGCCATAGTCCTGTCTCCTTCCTCTGGCCAACCAGAAAGATTTTGGAGAAGGTTTCTCTGAGCTTGCCTCCGTGTGCTCTGCCCGAGGCTCTGGAGTCAGCTGTGGGCGGGTGATCTGTCCAAGATCACCCAAGAAGGCCTCGGAGACTGTGGCCCCCGGCTGATTTCATCAACAGCCCATTCTCTCTCATCAGAAGAGGGGCCACATTTCCAAAACCATCACTCCTTCTCTCCGAAATCAACACCAGACAACAGTCCACAGGTTGCCCATAAATACCAGTTGCACTTGACGGCTGTTCTGGCCTTCGGGAGAAAGAGGTCAAGTGCAAGAGCCAACCGCATGTGACCTCGGGTGGTTGTGGCGTGTGCGCACGTGTGTCTGCCCATGTGTGCCCTGTCCACCCCCCCCCCCTTTTCCTCTTCCTTTCTGTCCAGGCGTGTCTGCTCTCAGGTGTCCTTGGGGCCTCAAGTGGCAGTGTCCCTTTGAAGCGCTGGCCCCGCTGAGCCGGGCTGACGCCACCTCCTTGATTTGACTCTCTGTGCTTCAGCCTCTTGTCAGTGGGACTTTACCCTTTTCTCCCTGGAGGGGAGGTTTGCTAAACACACGGATTCATGTAAACTAAGTCTGAGGAGGAGGAGACTGGTCTTCACCTTCTGCCAGAACCCGTCGTTCTTAAAGGGCTTCAACGCCACGCTCTTTGCGGATGTCCGTCGGGAGTGGTCTCTTTGGGCGCTGAGCCCAGGCCCGGCACGGCGGCCCCTACAGACACCTCGGCAGAGCGCGCTCTGGGTTCAGCCGGCTTCTGTCCAATGGCTTGATTACTTCACGGCGGCAACCGCAGCCCCGAGCCACGTGCAGTGGGAGGATTCACCGTGCCCGCGGCCTGCCGAGCCGCGCCAGGTGAAAGCGGGAAGCTCCAGACCATCTGTTGGTGCAAAGAATTAATAACGGAACATCCACCGAGCAAACACTTTGTACTGCTGCATAATAAATGTGGAATGCGGTGACCTCGGCGGACGCGGCCCGCCTTTGTCTCCCCACTCCCTGCTCTTCCGGGGCACCGGGCCGTGGGCTTTGCCGCCTTCTGCACCCCCCCCCCCCCGGAGAAGGCTGGAGGCCTGGCCCTGGCTCTGGTTGCTTCCATCATTTTCGCCCTCTCTTCTCTACGCCATGGCGAATGTTCCAGGCGGAACGTCCGGGCTCCTGTGGACGCCGCTCCTCCGCCAGTGCCGTCGGCCTGGGAGCTCCAGAGCCAGATGTGCGGCCGCACCACGGAGGCGGTGGGCCCTGGAGGAGGCCCCGGGGTGGGCCGGGGTGGGGGGGCACGGGGCGGCTGGCGGTCTTCCCCCACCACGAAGGACCAGCCTCCTGCTTCGCTTAGGAGTGAGCAGACAGCTTCTTTATGATATGCGGCTTTTGTTCAGAATGAGGCCGGTTTCGGGTCAGGCAGGGGGTCACAGACTCTGCTCCTGGGGCCCCACCCGGAACAGCATCGTGGGCGCGCGGCCGCCGCTCAAATCAAGGCAGCGACGGAAGCGTCCGGGAGAAGCCGTCGGAAGATGCACTGCGGGGGCCGGGCGCGTGAGGCCGGGCCGGAGCCGGGATGAAGTTCCTGCCCGTGGTGCTCGGAGCCTGCCGCCGAGGCCCCCGTGAACCCACGTTCAAAGGCCGTTTCTTCAAAGTAGACAGTGCTGCCTTTGAACTGGGAAGGGAAACGGGCCGGAAGGCAGGTCTCTGTGTGCGTGTTTGCCCGGGCTCCCCCAGGAGATGTGCGTGGACCCTGGGGGTGCAAAGAGGGGCCTTTGGTGTCCTGGGACGTCTCCATCCATCGGGGGCCACCCTAGGTCCCCATGAGGGGCCAGGCTGGGAGGGGTGACGGGAGACCCTGGGCCACGTTATGAAATCAGGGAGGGGGTGCGTGAGGCACAGCCTGGTGTCGGGGTGATGATGAAGGGCTCTTCCGGAGGGCCCCCCCCAATCCTGTTGTGCCAGATTCAGAGGGTTGGGTGGAGGCTTTCCTGAAGGGCTCTGAGGAGCGCTGCACCCTCAGGCTGTGCCGTCAGGAGGCGGGACACAGGGAACCCGACCAGGGGAAAGACCGCGACGTCCGCCTGCCCCACGGAGACCCCCACTCCACTGGTGAGCCCCCCACGTGGTGGCCAGAGGCCACTGACCATACTGTTCTTCTAACCCCAGGCCTCCAGGGACTACCTGGTGCGCAACCCGCCTCTGAGCTTGGCCTTCCCCACCTGCGTTGTCCCCCAAAGCCCCGGATGCTGTTTGGCCCAGAACTGCCTGAAGGCCTGCCCCGGGCCTGCGCTCCCTCCCCTGGGGCTCTTCCTCATTCTCACCGCGGCCCCCATCATCTCTGTCCCTGTGCTGGGAACGTTGGCTGCCACCCCTTTAGTCCCTGAGCTCACGGGATAAGGGCCAGAGCTGCCCTGAGGATTATTAATATTCTCCAACTTGGACTTCTCCCATGGTGTGCAGTCGGTGCCTAATAAATGTGTGAGCTTGAGTAGGGTAAATGTCTTTGTTTTTGTTCATTCTCCACAGAGCCCTCCCTGCTCGCCCTGCGCCCCTGTCCCGGAGGCAAGCGGGGGTCTATGGCTCCCTTGTCTCTGCTCTGTTTCCCTTGAGCTCCCAGTAGCTGCCCGCGGGGCTTCTCGGGAAGCTCGGTCCGCGCCTCCGCCCCGGCCGAGCTGGGTGAGCCCCCCCCACCCCCCGCCGCCAGTGCTCTCCTCTGATCACAGGCCGTGCTTCTCCATGTCATGGAAGGTACTGGCCAAAGGCCTGGCTTCCCCTGCAGGCTGAACCCCGGGGGGCGGGGCCTGCCCTTTCACGCGCTCAGCACAGCCCTCAACCTCTGGCACTGCTGCTGCTTGGGGCTGGACCGCCGTCCTGCGTGCTGTGGGGTGTCTGGCAGCGTCCGCTGGCCTCTGCCCCCGGAGGCCAGCAACCGCTCTCTGCCTGTGGTAACAACCAAAGACGTCTCCAGAGACTACCTGGCATCCTTTTGCGGGGGGAATCCAGGCGCCACCGGAAGACTGCGGTTAGCTTACACACGTTTTACCTTGACTTCATGAGAAGAAATAAAAGACAAAAAGATTTCCTGTATCACCTGACCTGGAGTTGATCCTGCTGCCCCAGGGTAGCTGAGATGTAAAGAGAGCCTCTGCCCTTGCGTGGGTCCCTGTGATCGAGGTTGTTTAACCTGGAGGCTGATCGACATGGCAGAAATAGCTGTAGGTCAGTGTGCATCACGGGCACCTGAGCACAGACAGATCTCTGAGCTCCACGTGGGGCCCTGGGAGGCCTTGGAGCCAGTGTGACCCCAGCAGCAGCAAGCATGCCCTGCCCTCAGACTCTGGTCCCCGAAGCTGCTATCCAACAGAAGGAACCAGGCTTCTTGTGAAAAGAGCTTATTCCTAGGCAGAGGCAAGGACCGTGAGGAGCGAGGAGCACGGTGTTGTGGCAGAAGGTAAGGAAGAGCTCCAAAGCCTAAGTGGGGGCCATGGCAGGGGGCACAGGTGTCCCCGAGAGTGCTCCTGGGGACCCAGAGTGGAACCATCTGACTAACAAGCTAGCACTGGATTCTGACCCCCGAGTCTACACTGTCGTAAGTAACTGAACAAATGGAGAGATGTGTACAAGAGGGAGATGTCTTGCATGGAGAATTCCAAAGAATATGTTACAGGATTTTGTGTCCCCTTAGTGCCCACCGTTCTTGGTCACACGGGTTCAAAGAATGCAGAGGTAGACCAGATGGAGGGTGGTGGGCAGCAGAGCAAAGTTGATGGAATGAGAGTGTAAAGCTCCTGGAGAGGGAAGGGGCTGGCGTGGGCAGTCCCCGGAGTTTCTAAGTTTAGGGGTTTTTATGAGTCCTTCTGCGGAACTATCTTAAACAATCAGGGTGTGCCCAGTCATGCTGAGCGGGGCTTTGGTCACGTATCTGTCTACCTATTAGGTTCATGTCTACATGCTGATGGCCTTTTTTTTTTTTTTGCTGACGTCAATGGGCTTGGGTCTTAACTGCCCCTTGCCTGTGATATTGACAGATGCTTTTGTGGTTCATTGTCTTATTTTAGGGCGTTTTACAGAAGTCATTTCTGCAAAGGCTGCAAAACAGAATGTCCGTGCGGTCCTGTCCAAGTTGCAGAACAGGACGTCAGTGCTGTTTGATCTTAGCCGTCCTGACTCCGTATTTCCTTGTTAGGGACCTTGGCCTGACTCCCTGACTGTCCAACTGACTCCTCACAAATTCATATAAGACCCACTTAAGAAGTGGGGCCGAAACTACCCATCCCTTCAGTCTGGGTACCGCTCTGGGACTTGTTTCCAGAGCGCAGTGTGCAACCTGGGCAGAGGGGAACGCTGCACACAAGTCGGGGGCCAAGGTTCCCATCGCCAGTGACAGTCTGCTGAGAGCACAGACCCAGACAGGATGTGATGAGGAGACCTTCATCATGTCGGTGAGCCCCCACCCCGAGCCCATCACCCCGAGTGCATCACCCCGATCCAAGAACGAACCAAACAGCATCACATCGGTGAGCCCCGCCCCGAGCCCATCACCCTGATCCAAGAACTAACCAAACACCGGGGACTTCTACCGAGGACCTACCAGCAGTCCTCAAAATGGTCAAGGTCATCAAAAACAAGAGAAATCTGGGACACTCAGCCAAGAGGATACCTGACAACTCAATGTAATGTGTCCTGGTTGAGATCCTGGAACAGAAAACAGGCATTTGGTGAAACCAGTGATAACCTGAGCAGCGCGTGGCATTCCGTTAGTAACGTACCAATATTGGTCCATCACTGTGGCAAATGACCGCAGCGGTACAACACCAGAAACTGGGTGCCGGGCACGCAGAAACTGTACCGTCTTGGTAACTCTTCTGTAAATCTAAAGCTATTTTAAAATAAAAAGTTGAGTTAAAATCTAGGCATGTGTGGCCCAGTCTCATGACAACCAGAAACCAAGGCACCAGGCCTTCCTGGATGCCGCTTGGCGCCACAGAGAGAGCAAAGACAGTGAGACTGCACCCTGCCCCCACACCCACGCGGTCTCCGGCTGCCCCTTTACCCTCCATCCTGATCTGTTTTCCGGCCACGACACCCAGCATTGCACAGTGAACCCACATATGGGCTTCTTCTTCCACCCGAATGCAGGCTGCACAGTGAGGGGCCGCTCTACTCTGCCCACCGGCGTGCCACATGTCCCGGACGCTGGTGCCCAGCAGGTACACAGCCGATGTCAGGTAGCAGATAAAAGATAAGGGAGGGCGGTCCCTTATGTGGGGGTAACTGGACAGGAGGGAGGCAGTTGGGCTGGATATGTGGCGAGGTAGGGCTCTGGCTGGGGCCAGATGGCCAGTGGGCAGGTCCGAGGGTGGTGCTGGGTCTGAGGTAGGGCACAGGAGGGTGGCCAGGGTTTCTGGCCCTGGAAGGGCTCGTGCTCCCAGCGTGTGTACCCAGGACCTCTTGGGAAAGGCCCAGGTCTCCTTGGGCTGGGACCGCCAGTTCCTGAGCCTCCGTGACCCCTTCGGGCCTGGCAGGCGCTGTCCCCATGGCCCTGAGTCCCTGTGGGGCCTGGCCTTCGCAGCTGCCGACGGTGGTTTGCACAAGTTGAAGAAAACCCAGAGTATGCTCCTGGCAGAAGGAGATCCAGGGGAGGCCCCCCTCTGCCCAAAAGTATCTCCCCACACTCCCCTGATGACATTCTTCACCTTCTCAAAAGGCAGGATGTTCTCCTCATCTGAAGTGAACTGGGACTGATGCCATCTTCTCAGAAAGAAAATGTGCCCATGTCCTGGGCGTTGGCACCTGCCTGTGGATGGGGGCCATCTGTGGCCTGTTCCTTCACGATGGGCTGTGATGCCTGCAGTCCAGGCCAGGGCTGGGAGGGGGTGTCTGCCACCTGACCGAGGCTGGAGTGGCGGGGGTGGGACGCCCCCCACTCGCGTTTCCTGAGGGCCAGCTTTCTTTTGGGAAGAGGTTGGAAAGGGCAGAGAAAGGGGAAGCACAGGGGCCCCCACTGCCATCACCCATTCTTGGGGGCCAGCCACTACCCATCCCTCCCTGCGGACAGCCTGAGAAGATATCTGGCCACTCATACTGTATGCCAGGCCCGGTTTGAGGGCCCTAGGGACACAGAGCAGGACAAGATGGACATGGGCTTGTCCTTGTAGAGCTTAGAGCCTGTGACCATGTGAATAACAGGGGCTCGGCCAGGAGAAGCAGGGAGGGCTACCTAGAGGAGGTGGCATGCACATGGAGGGAACAAGGTGGCTAGGCAGCAGGGAAGTGTGTGCCCATGATGGGGTGGGGGGGAATGCGTGGGAAGGCTCTGACCCTCAGGACTCCCTCAACCTCCACCCCAAGCTTGGATTTTACTGAGAGGGCCGCGGTGAGCCACTGAAGGATTTCAGACAGGCGACAGGCAGTTTGCATTTGGGAAAGTTCCCTTCGAGAAGCCTGGAGATGTAGGGGTAGGGAGGCTGTTGGAGTCACTCCTCAGTAGATGAGAGCCCCTGAACGGGGGTGCGGGGAGGCTGGCAGAGGGAGAAGAGAGGAGTGCTGGCTGCGGGGAGCCCGGGAGGCTGGGCACCCCAGGCCTATGCAGAAGAGGCCTCGGAAGACGCAGAACAGGCACAGCTGGGGAAGGGGCCATTTGGGGTAGGACGTGCAATAAGTTGGCATCTCCCCCTGGTCTGGAAGTCCCCTTATGTAAAACAAGGGAGCTTAGCTGGCTGTTGGCCCCCTGCTTTCCGAACTCGGGAGTCCCAAACGCAGTGGACGTGGGGCTGTGGCACCCAGAAGGGCTCGGACGGCAGCGCCCACCTGTCACCCCAAACTTTAGGAACCACAGTGTGCAGTGCAGTCTCCTCTCTCTTTGATTAAACATTTAGCTGTCCTCAACCACAGCCCACGTCCACAGCCACCGGGTGCCCTTTCTGCATGGGTGACTCACCAGAATTAATGTTCATTTGATTTTTACTATAAATTACGCCTCACATAATTTCTCCATTACGGGCGGAGGATGGCTCCTCGGGAAGGCTGGAGTGGGCCATTTGGTCACTCATGCCGGGGAGGCACTGAGTCATTCCTCCTCCCACGCGCTGGCTGGTAGCGGACCGCCATCGCAGATGGCTTAATGGACGCGTCTCCCCACCTCGCTAATGGGGGTGCTCACCTCGGCCCCCAGGAGAGGAGGAGGAGGCCGGCAGGGAGCGCTGACATTCACGTACCACTTGAATATGGATAATTGGGATATTGAAGTTTAAAAAAAAATAAACTTTTGAAGATTGGGGGTCTCCCCTCCCACCTTTTCCTTCCTCTTGCCTTCTTCCTTCAGATACTCATCAACTGTGCTCAGCGTTGTGTAAAACACTGGCGATACAGTCGTGAACAAAATTAGAGCCTCAGCCATCCCGGCGCTTATGGCCCAGTGGGACTAATTGCACAATCACAGAAGCACAGGTCAACCCACCACCGTCGATGACGCATAGCGGAGGGGGGGTCGACACCCAGAGGATGCGCTGTGGGGCCGAGATGTGATTGACAGGGAGGCATTACTAGGCAAAGAGGCAGGGCTGCAGGCGCAAAGCCCTGTGGCAGCGAACCACAGGAGCGGGAGGGGCCCAAGGAAGTCTAGGCGACCTGAGGGAAACGGGGGTCCAAGCAGGGCCTGTGGGCCCTGGGAAGAACTGTGCTTGTCATCCTAAGGCCAGGGACTCGCTGACGTTCTAAGGACTGGAGATCATTTTAGGAAGCAATCAGAGGCTCTGCCAGCCCCACTGAGATGGGTAAAGGGAGGGTCCCTGCCACGTGCAGATGTGGCCCCAAATGGGCCAGGCCTGGACTTCGCATTTCAAGGACCAGGGGAGTGCATGCGGCGGGGGGGGGGGGGGGGGGGTGAATGGGGGTGGGGAGAGCAAGGACCCAGAGGCTTTGCACCAGCACTGAAACCATACGCTACTTTGTAAAAATCCGACAACCCGAGGACTGTGACTCATCCTCCCCAATTCCCCCGGCAATGGACTAAACCAATTTGCTCAAACCTCCAACTGATCTCATACATTTGTCTTTTTTTTTTTTTTTTAATATCTAAAGCTCAAAAGAAACCAAAGTTTACACAAAAAGAAAAAACCTAGCACACTAGATTGAAGCAGACGTGTGCTCATCTGTTTCTGAAAAGAATTGAATTAAAAAACAAAGCCCACAAACAGAACCTCAGCGCTGTCTGCGCCAGCCCCGCCAGCCCCCTGGCCGCTCCTCTAGCCTCAGAGCCTGGAATAAATCACCCTGCAGCCTGCCTCTCCTCCTTGGGAAGGGGCCAGCCTCCTTCCTGTCCCGGGGTCCCAGAGCTAGGTCCCTGGTGAGACCACCGAAGCAAAAACTTCGGAGGGGCCCATCGGGTCGTTCTTGGCACAGGCGCTCCGTTCCAGTTTCTGGAGACGCCGGAAAGTGAGGCTCGGAGACGTCAAGTAACCTACCTGCGGCTCTGACCTCGTAAATAACACAGCTGGTCCCCGAGCCCGGCCACTCTGATGCTAAATACCAGGGGACACAAAAAGCCATAACCTGTACGTACTCTCTTTGTCTCTCTCCACACACTGTATATATACATACACAGAGCAGGAGGCAGATGATTCCATTGATCCCCAGGGTTCTCAGCCGGGGTCAGTTTTGCCCTCCAACGTCCCCGAGGGACATTTGGGTTCTTGCAGTTCAGGGATGAGGGGATACTCTGGGCATCTAGTGGGTAGAGGTCAGGGGTGCTGCTGAGCCCCCTTCGGTGCCCAGGACGGCCTCACAGCAGAGAATAATCCAGCCCCGAAAGACAGGGGCAGGTGGAGCAGGGCCTTGTGGGTAACATAGTTGCACTCCCGTGCACGCGGAGGCCAAGGGCGGCAAGGACAGGCACCGAGACATCTACATTTGTTTATCTCTTGCTGAAAGGATTTGGGTAATTCTTTATTTTTCTTTTTATGTTTTCCTATACTGTTTGAATTTTTTAAGGAACAATGTGCATGTATCATTTTTATAATCAGGAGAAAAAGAGCTGTTTTCATTTTGTAAAAATTAAAAAAAAAAGAGGTATGGAGGACTTAAGATTCTGATCCAGTTCTCCCACTAACTAGTTGTCAGGAACAGCTCTCTGGGAAATGTGTCTATCTGGAAAGTGAGAAGAGCAGTCCCTTCTCGCATTATATTATAGGGATACAAAGTAACATTGTCCTGGAGAAGCTCTCTGAGCTCAGAGGAGCAAAGTCCTTGAGGATACAGAGATACTGTTTCTCTCACAGATTTCCCCTCCAAGCTGAAGTGTACATTTTTGCAGCATGGACATTTAGGCGATGGGGGACTCAGTGAGGGTCTTCTAAGGCCAGAGACCGGGAAACGGGGGTGGTGAGGGTGTCCAGACTGCCTCCTGCCCTCAGGTGAGCGGGCCAGGTGCTTCATTCCTTCAAGGACACCGTTCATTTGGATGGTGTCTCATGGCAGGGCCCAGGCTGGCTTTCTCAACCACGGAGCTGCTAATAATTGGGCTGGGGTAATTCTCCGCCATGGGGTGTCCAGCAGCCTCTCTGGCCTCCACCCACAGAATGGTAAGAGCCCCCCACCTCCCCCAAGTCCTGACAACCCCAAATGTCTCTAGTCGAGGCTGAACGGTCCAATGCGGGAGTGCCAGGATCAGAGCCTGCACAGAGCCACGGCGTGGCCACGCTCGGTGCTCTCAGGCAAGGCCCTCCAGGAGACGGTTCAGGACCCAGGATCGGGTTGCCGATTAGCTGCATCTCCAAGTCACTGCCCCTGTTTTCCATTTTCCGCCTTCAAAAGTCTTCCCTTTGTGCCCACCTGACCCCTCACGGAGGCAGGACCCCTGGAGGTCCAGGAGCCCCTGAGTGTTTGGGACAAGTCCCACCCCCACGAGGTTACGGTGAGGCCTGCGGCTGGGGCGCTGGGCTCCCCACAAATAATGCCAGGCAGGCAGGCCATGCTCCGGCATTGCCCCCAGCAGAAAGCCCAAAAGGGGCTCGTGTCTCCAGGGAGTGCGGGAGCCGACTCACCCACTGTGGGAAGGCCCGGAGAGGCCCGCTGCGGCCACTTAGCCTGCCGGCGCCGGAAGCCCGAAGCAGAAGATGAACTTTAAATTAAGTCAGATAAAACCAGTTTGGAAATTCAATACCTCACTTCCCTTCCCGTCTTTTTAAAAATCCATAATTCATGGAGAACCCAGTCAGGGAGAGTGCAGCTCAACTGAATTACCCGGGTTTTTTTTTCCCTTTTTTTTTTTTCCCCACCCCCAAAGATCAAGATGGGGAGAGGCCTGGTCTTAAATTGGAGACAATAAAAAGCAGTTCTTTGGAGCTCCTGTCCCCCCAGGTTGACCTCGTTGGCCAAGCCCTCTGTCCCACGGGACGGGAACATCGCAAGCACGTGCGAACAACATTCTAAGACTCATGCTAATTACACTGCCAGGAACTTATCCTTCCGATGCCCTGGCCAGGCGGGGGATGATGAATACCCAGGTTTGTTCACTGCCGAGCGCTCGGCAACAACAACAGGCGGGCAACGGTGTAGAAGCCTGCCACGAGAGCCGGTTAAATAAACCCATTCCTCCTTTGCAATGGAATCAGCACGGAGCGCTAAAAACAGAACCCGGAGGCTCATTGTATAGTGAGAGGAGATGCGTCACCACATTGTTGAAGCCGCGGTGGGGAACAGTGTTTATAGTATGCGACCATCTGTGTTTATAAGAAAAGGAAAAAATATACACGTATGCATTGGCTTGTATATACCTAGTGTGTCCCTCGGCTGGCTGGCTCCCAGGAGGGGGACGGGGAGGCCAGGGAGAGAGAGGGACAAGCCACAGGGCGCCTCCCTGCACACCCTTTTGTGTTTTGGTTTTTGAACCAGAAATAAGTGCTCAGAAATAAATACATAAAATTAAATTTCCTTTACGAGAAAACACAAACAAACCACACACTGTGCTAATTTGTTATGAAAAAACCACACCGTCGGGAAGGGACGGTGAATTCCTGCGAGGCACGCAAGTGTGTCGCCTCGAGGACGCCCACTCTGGACCTCGGGACGTTTCCAAACTTGGCCTCAGTTCTCTAAGGATTTTTTGCTTTTCTAACATTCCAGGATGCTTGGGTGTCTTCCACACTGTGACCCGGCCGTCGACACCCACCAGCCGTGGGCTGAGACGCGTTCCCGGACCTTTGGCCCCCTCGAGCCTGGCGAGGGTTGCCATCATTACGTTTGATCAGCCTCGGCTGGTTTTTATGTGTATTTCCAATTTGTGGCAAGTGATACCGGTCTTTCCATTCGCTGTGGCAGTGTAAACGTTCACTTTGAAGTAACCCATTTAAATAATGCAAACGCAAAACAGTGTTAAGTAAATAACAGCACAGTGAGGCCAGCAGATCTGCGAAACCCACAGATACAGAAACAGGGCGGGCTGAAATTCGCGGCGCGCCGCTCTGTGCTCCGTCACCCCTCTCCCCGGCAGAGTGACTTTACCTCCAGTGATCGGACCTCTTGGACTCTAACTCAGTGTGATCAAGAAAAGAGAAGAAATAGGCATTTGCGGTGAGCTTTCTATGCTCTGCAGGCAGCAAATGCAGGTGAGCGGGTGAGAGGTGGAAGGCTGCCCAACCCACAATGAGCTCCTCCGACGGGCCCGTCCGCCTGTGCACAGAGATGACCTCCACTTCCCATTCCATTTTAGGACACGTTGTTTGTCCTCCCGTGTCATGATGCCACAAATCCTAAGCTGATAAGATGCCTAGCAAACCCCAGGGTTTGGCTGGATCGACCCTTTCCTGCAGCCCATCTCAGAAAGATTGCAAACAGACAGCACCAGAAATAGGTCCTGGGACAAAACTTCCCTCAGAAGATCCAGGGTCCAAAAACCGGTTAACGGATAGGGTGGAGATATTGCTTTCTGGGGTACTTAGATGCAGGGGAGCTCCAAAGTACATTTTAGAGGGGCTCCAGTGGAGAAGGGCGTGATGGTGTCTCCTGATGGGGGCAAAGAGAATCCTTGCTGAAAGGGCAAAGGGCCGGGTATAGTCATTGCTACATGGAGGCGGGATTTCATGGGTCTCTAACTCTCCCGTTCACCTTCAAAAGACCCAGAGTGCCTGCTCATTTGGTCACCCAGTGCGTGGGCCTCGTACACCTTTCTGGTGGTTAGTCTCTCCCGGAAAGCTGTGTTAACCCTTCTGTCCAACGCTACTGTGCCTTTGCTTGGGAAAGGCAAAACAAAGACGGCTCTCTTCAACCCGGATCAATGCCGGTCTGGGGGGGGATGTGGAGGCAGGGGAGGCGTATTCTCAGAGGGGTGGGGTATGAGGTCACCGTCTGCAGGCCCCTGTCGCGATGGCTTCATCCCTGTACCACGGGAGGCAGTAGGCATGGGGTGGAGGGCTGGGAGGCAAGTGCCAGCAGGACTGTGGACTCAGGTGGCCGAATGTACTAGAAGATGACCATTTTATACACCAGGGTCTAATGAAGTTTGCCGGTGAATGTGAATGGAAATAAGAAGAAATAATTATCCAGGCCGGGGAGTCACCAGGGCTCCGGACGCTATGATTTTGATGCTAATGGAAATGTGGCAAAGGGGAGGGGTGGCCGGAAGGAGAGGCCGCTCTTGTCCTTTCCTGAACTTGGGGTTTCTGGTTCCCGAAAGTTCTCGCTTGGGGAGTTGAGATGCCAGCGTGGGCCTGTCTCCACCTGCGTCAGAAGCGAGCTCCCCCCTTTTCTTTGAAGTGGGGGCAAGGTGGGAAATACATGAACCCTCGATCTGGGCCCGAGCTCCCTGACCCTGCCCGGGGCGGAGGTGGGGGCGCTGGCAGGCGGGCGAGGGCTTGGAGGGGTCCTGTCTTCCCATCCACCAAGCACTTTCCTCTGGAGCTGGCTGAGCACCCGCCCCTTCCCAAGTCCCTTCCTCTGGCCTTGGAAGAGGGCTTGGTGGGGAGGAGAGTCCCCAAAACCACACGGGGGGCTGCGGGCTGGGTGGCCTGGAGGCCAGGGCGTCGGAGGGGCCCGAGGCCCTGCCCCCACACTCAGGTAAGCCCAGGATTGTTTTTGCGAGAGGAAGGGGCAATCCTCCCTCCGACATTTGTGGCCCCGAGCTTTCAATAGCTCCAGGCTTCTTGGCGGTGCCCACCTATTGTTTCCCGAAACCTGACTGTCCTTTTGGGAAAGCTGCAAGGGGGAGATAAGACTGACCTTGACGCGCTCTAGGCCCTAGCCTGGGAATTCCACGCACCGGCTGTCCCCATCCCCTCCCCATTTCCTGGAACCTGGACAATCATGGAACCTAAGAATGAGACTCAGTGTGGTCAGGGGTCACTGGGGCAACACGGACCATAGCTCAGCTAGTCTCCAGGGCCCCCCCGTCCCACCCTGCACATTTCTTGGGGGTCTGAATTACAGCCGAGCTTGTTCTGTGAGAAAGAAAAATCCGTCTTCTCGCCCTTCACACAACTCCAGCCTTTGGGCGCGGCCTTGGTCTACAGATCCCTTGTAAGGCAGCAGATAAGCTAAGTTGTCTAATTGAAGGCTCTCTCCTCCTCGGTGTGGGTGTGGTGGCGGGGGGGAGCGGAGGGCATGCCACTCTGCTTGGGGATGGGGGGAGCCTTAGAAATACCAAAATAACGGCTCCCAGGCCCCACCCCAGACCTGCCGGTTCTCAGTCTCCAGGGGTGGGGCCCAGGGTCCGCATTCTTATTTAAAAAAAAACAAAACCCTCCCCCAAACCGACCTAGGAGACACCGGCCTAAGAATAATTCCAAAATGGATTCTCCATTCAAAAGGTTTCAGGCTACGGCAGAGGTTGAGTGGCGAGCAACCCACCTGATTTGCATGAGGGTCTGGGCGAGAGAGGCTTCAGTTCCCCGAGACTCGCTCTCCGAACAACTAGAGGCAGTAATTACCCATGCACAGTGAAGCTGGAATTTCAGAGAAGTATCGGGAGGATTCAAGTCGGAAGGAGCAAGCTTGTCTGAAATACCTAGATAATTAAAGAAAAAATATATTCATTGCATAAATCGCTCATTAATTCACTCCTCTGTGGGGGCAACAGCTTAAAAGCAGGCACTTTGATTAATCCAAGCTATATTAAAGCCTCAAGATGCTTTTTCTTTTCTTTTCTTTCTTTCTTTCTTTTTTTTTTTTTACCCTGTGCCTGGATCTTCATATTTCCTTCCTCTAAAGAATCATAAATAAAAGTTGTCCCTTTGCAGAAATGCATTTCAGGTCTGGCTTGGCAGAATATGCCCTACAGTTGGTAGAATCAATTTGGGTGCACTTTTTCTTTTTTAAGTACACATTTTGAAATCAGATGCATTCTTTCCAGTTCACTGGAAATGCTAATTTTTTTTCCATCACATTTCGAAGTTACATTGTGTGTGGCTAAGCGAACAACGCTGGGCACAATAGCACTTCAGAGAGACCCAGTAGGAACACGATCCCAATCAGAGGGGAAAGCCAGAGAAATGGTTAATTTCAAAGGCAGGCTCTACTGATTGGGGAGAAGGATCTACAGAATTATTTATTTCCTTAAAAAAAAAAGAAAAGAAAAGAAAAAAAGAAAGAAAGAAAACCCTGAAAATGTAGAAACCACTTGGAAAGAACAAGTGTCTAATCCTGACAGGTTGATTTTCAAGACCCTCTTAATGAAATTTCAGCACATCTGTTCTCCACTCATTCCCCTGCCTCGCTACCCAAGGAGGCTCAGCCCCAGCTCCCTTGTCACTTCTCCTTCAGCCGTTTTATTCAGGTATAATGGATTCTGCTCCTCCCCATCCCTCTGGCGGGCTCCGGGAGGGGTAGGCCCACCCCACCTAGAACGTCTCTTCCAGGGGGATGGGGGAAGGGGACAAAAACAGATGCTGAGCTTGTAGATCCCACTGGGAAGCCTTGAAAAATCTAGCCTTTTAATGTGTGTTGGCTTGAGCCCCGGCATCCTCAGTGTCTTCCCAGAGATCAATATTAAAGACTTCGCAATGCCTTGTTTTACAAAGCAGACACATCCTGTCTGCAAACATCTTTTTTGGTAGATGCGGGGAGGTGGGTCCCTAGGCACTGTTTTTAGGGGCACTCGGGGATACTCCTCTCCAGTCAATTCACCCGCTGATGGACTGGGCCCCAGATTTTGAGATTTTACAGGCCAGTAAAAAATAAAAATAATTAGAGGGGAGATAGCCACTTTTTATTTGATCGAGAAAAGGCATTAAAAAGCAACCACCTTCTAAGGCGGGTTCTTACTAAAGGGAGGGCATTAAGACTTCCTAAGATCAACCGGAGCTGGAAGGACTGACTCTCAGAGCTGGTTCCGTCGTGCATTCATTCAGCCAACACTGGCCAAGCACATCCTCTGGGCCCGTCGCATTCGAGGCACTGGGAGGTGGGCAAACGCTACCCTTGAGTCGAGTACGTCCAGCCTCGTGAAAACCTCACGGTCTGTCCCCTTTTGGTTCACTTTCCTGTGGAGGGGCCCCAAACTTGAAAGAGGCCAACCCAGCCTGTGCATCCCCCAACACTGGGAGGCCACACCCACCCTCACTGCCCCAGCACCACCCCACCCTGGGGTCCAATATCCGCAAGCAGGCTGGATAGCCAGTGGCTGGGACGTTGCACCAGAAGGGCCGCAAATCAGCAAATGTCTGATAGCAAGGAGACAGAAGAGGTGGCCCACGTTATTTCTCCTCCTGAACTCCTTGAGAAAGCCACCACCCTGTGGGAGAGCCATCCCCAGGGACCTAGGTAGGGCCCAGGGCAGGGCCTAGAATCACAAGGAGACTTGCCCATGGCCTCCCATGCTGCTGGACGCCCTGACCATCTATCCCCTTCCCCCCGTCCCTCCTCCAGGAAGCACCAAGACCGTCCTAGGAGCCGTGTGATGCACCGGGGGCCTCTGCACCAAGACCATCCTAGGAGCCGTGTGATGCCCCGGGGGCCTCTTCTGCCGGCAGCAAAGGGGCATGTGGACCGCCTTTTGCTCAGGCCACGCAACCCTGAAGCCCACTTTGACTTTTCTCTCCGGTAGCACCAAAGCAGGGGGCCCAAGGCTGAGGGCGAGCTCGTGATTCAGTCACCAGAGAAAATCCACACGGGCACCTGCCCTTCTTCCTTCCGTGACAATTGTTTTTCTTAACAACAACAACAACAACAACAACAACAACAACAACAAAACACATGCCTCCTGACCTGTTCATGCCTCATTCTAAAGGGGCTGCAGTGGAAATGGGGAGAGGGAGGCCAAGGGCCGAAGGAGGAGACCCAGCCGGAGCAGGCGTTGGCATACTCTCACCTGCCAGCTCTGAATGGTTTTTACGTTTTTAAATGGTTTGAAAAAATTTAAAAGAAAAAGGTTTCTCTTCTTTAAAAGAAGAAGAAGGAACTGAAATTTGAATTTCCCATAATGTTTTATTGGCGTACGGCCGCGCCGGTGTGAACGTCTCGGCTATGTATGGCTGCTTTGGCTAAAGATACTTATCTTTGCAGAAAACTTTGCAAAATACTTTGCAGATACTTAGATTTGCAGAAAATGGTTGCTGAGCTCTGATCTGAACCCATGGATAGACCTCCAGAGGGTCTCATGGATTCCCTGGAATTGTTTGCAGAGTGGGGCTGAGGCAGTCTTCCAGAAGAAAGGCCCATGGTTTCTGTCAAGCTCTCGAAGGGGTCCGGGTCCTCACAACACAGAGCTGCCAGGTAGTAAACTCAAGCACAGCACCGCCGGTCACCTGGGGTTTCAGATAAACAACGGATACTTGTTTAGTGTAAGTCCATCCCCAATATTTTGTGGGACAGACTTGTACTAAGAAAATATCAATTTTTCTAAAAAAAATTTTTTTTAAAGATTTTATTTATTTATTTGTCAAAGAGAGTGAGCACAGGTAGACAGAGCGGCAGGCAGAGGCAGAGGGAGAAGCAGGCTTCCCGCTGAGCAAGGAGCCCGATGCGGGACTCGATCCCAGGACACTGGGATCACATGACCTGAGCCGAAGGCAGCCGCTTAACCAACTGAGCCACCCAGGCGTCCCTCGGATATTTTTATTTTTAAAGATTTTATTTATTTATTCGAGAGAGACAGAGATAGCAAGAAAGAACATGAGCAGGGAGGAGAGGGAGAAGCAGGCTCCCCGCTGAGCAGGAAGCCTGACGCGGGACTTGATCCTAGGACTCTGGGATCATGACCTGGGCCAAAGGCAGACACTTCACCAACTGAGCCACCCAGGCGCCCCCAAGTAACGGTATTTTACCTGCAACCTGACCAGGAGAGTGACATGACCAGCTCCTAAGCGTCCCTTTCCCGTGGCCCCAATTTTACTCCGGGGCTGACCCCACTTCCCTCCTCTGATCCCTCCTGGGCCCCTCCCTCCAAGGCTTCCTGGGCCTTGGAGTGGTCGAGTAAGAACACGAAGTTACATTTATTCCCTCTAAATCGATCTTTATATATTTTTATGGCCTAAGCTCTTCTGCGATTACAATAGAAATCCACGCTCATTTTAAGAAATGAAATCCTTACAGACGAAGGCCGCAGACCTGTGATCCGGCCGCTGGACGCCACCTGCGCCCCGTCGGGGCTGACTGTCCTGCGTTCCCTCCTCGCCGTGCTAAGTAAGGCCCGTGTCCCTCCAGGCACACCGCGGCCGGCTTCCCTGCGCACGGCGGTCCGCGGACACCTGTCCGCACCAGCTCTGACTTCACCTCCTTCCTCGTAACCCCCACCACGGCTCCGCTGACGGCTGCTGGACCCGCAGGGGAGCCGACAGAAACCAGCCCTCCACTCTGCACCCCGGAACCTCCCACCTCATTATAGGAATTAAGGAGATCTAGTATCGCTCTCACTTTTTCTTTTTTTAGCCAAGTAATGCACGTACGTAATTTTAAAGCCAAAGAGTTCTGACTGCTTATGAGGACAAAGCCCTCCCTCTGCCCGGCCAGGGCCCCCACGATGCTCTTCTAGTGGTTTTCTTTTCTGGTTGGTTCTAAGGAGCAGGTCTCTGCGGCTGTTTTTGTCTGGGATGCTCGACTGTGGACTCCTTCACTGGTGAGGGGACTTGGCTCCTCAGAACTCCCCCCCCAGATCCCTCCTTGTTCTTGGGAGCCTGGCCCGGCCACCTGGTCGCCTCTCCCCGCTGTGGCCCCTCCTCACCCCGCAGGACGGGGGCACTGACTGGGTCCCACAGCGAGCTCCCTGGTGGGAGACGAGGGTGCCGACGCTCCTGCCCCTGCTCCTGTCATCTCCTGCCCCTCTGGAAGCGGCCCGACAGGGAGTCCACGCCAGACCCCCATGACCCCGCGGTCCACGCCAGACCCCCACGCCCCCGCGGTCCACGCCAGACCCCCACGCCCCCGCGGTCCACGCCAGACCTCCACGCCCCTGCGGTCCACGCCAGCCCTCCACGCCCCCGCGGTCCACGCCAGACCCCCACGCCCCCGCAGGCCTTTGTTCAGACAGTGCCCGTGGGTCTGCCGAGTGCTGGGCAGGGCGTCCTGGAGAAGCTGGGCCTCCTCTGTGGGTGCCGTCGGGGGGCGGGGGTCCTCCAGCCTCCAGAGTCATGGGGTGCGGCGGCCCAGGTGGCGAGGGCGGGTGGCTGCCGGGGTAAACCCAGACCCTCCAGCTCCCGTCTCCCTGGAGGCCCCCCGGACGCCCTGGCCCCGCTGGGGAGATGCAGGGCGAGGCCGGGCTCGCTGGAGAGGACCCGACAGCGGCCACGAAGGGGCCCCCAGTATGGGCAGCGGGCCAAAAGCCAAGGCACTGAAAGGTCTAGAGGCCAGAGGAGGGCCGCGGAGGGGTGGGCGAGTGACCAACACCCACGCGGCCGCGGCCCCTGGCACACCGGCCGGGTCACAACGTAGTCCCGGTAAATTCACCGGTTGCAGATGAGAAAGGAGGGGAGTAGAGGGGCCTTCGGGGCGGGGGAGCTGGGAGCTGAGTATGCGGACTCTGGGGTCCCTGCTCTTGTGCCCACGCTGGGTCACTTCACTCCCGGCCGTGCAAAGGCATCTGGAAGTCAGCCGGCAGCAGCAACGGTGTCGGTGTCGCCGACGCTAAAGTCTGGCCTTGCAACTCCCACCACGCCTGGACCTGGAGGTGACGTTGGCCAGGCGAGGCCGAAGCTCCTGGGGCCCTTCTTAGACAAGACGCAAGATTCAGAAAGCAGAGGGGCAGGGGGCGGGGGCTGGCTGTGCAGCCTCCCCACGGGCGTAGCAGGGTGGACGCGAGGAGTGTCGTAGGGTGGCAGCGGCGGCTCCTCTGTGATGCCCACGTCCACTCGTGAGGCCCGGGGCCTTAGAGGCCGCGCTGGGGACGGACCCTTGCGGGGCTGCGGAAGCGCCAGCGAACAGCGCACACACCAAGGACCTATACCACGGGGGACCTGTCCGTTCAGTGGAAACACCGGGAGCCCACGCACCCAGCCTAAATGCAAACAGCTGGGAGGACCAGGGAAGCTCTACCCACCTCCCCAGTTTGCTGTGGGCACAGATGCCCAGACGGTTGGAGAATTTGTGCAAAGTCACTGCCCAAGTCCAGGTCACCTCCAAGCTCAATGATCTGCTAGAAGTGCCCTTGGCACTCAGCAAGGCTGCCTTCTTGCACTCACGGCTTCCCTCATGGAGGAGGCAGAGGGAGATCAGCCCAGGGGCAGGGCCGGAGAGCACCAGGCAGGAGTCTCAGTGGTCCTCCCTGCTGGAGCCATGGACAGCACTTGCTTCCTCCCCACCACAGGGGACACCATGTGCATGAGCCCTGCCTCTAGGATGCTCCCTGAAGGCTCCAGGGTTTTTGTAGGGGCTTGGTCACTTAGACATGGACGTGGGGTGCCCACGGCAGCATCTTGCAACTTCCCAGCTGGCTCTCTGCATGCAGGCTGCTGGGAATGACTGCAGTCATCAGGATCAACCATGCAGTTCTGGAAGCTTCCCTCCATCCAGGCCTCGAACGGCCAGAGATTGTAAACCTTCTAATTCTGTTGCTGTCCTGCTGTCCACGGGTCCTCCTGCTGTAACCCTGGGCCCCATGGCCTGGGGTCAGTTGTTCCCAGGAAGGCAGAACTGTTTGTTTACCTGACCACCCTACAGGGGAAAGTAAGCTGATGAGCAAATTCTCACTAAAGTGTGAATGCCTGATAGCTGATTACTAGGTTTCTTCTCCCATGGTACTAAACAGAGGGGATGTGATGGTTTAGAGTGCAGGAAGAGAAGATTAAGGAGATGTGAGAGTTGCTTTTGAATGTTTGAAGGCCTGTTGTGTGGCCGAGGTGATCAGTCTGTCTCTGCTCCGCTCCAGGGAACAGAAGGAAGGTGGGAGGGTGTCAGGTACAGAGGCAAGTTTCAGTTTGGTGTGCAAGAGAACAGGAAACAATTTACGGCTGTTCATTGACAGAGACTCAGTGCATCACCTGTGTCAGTGTCAGCCCCATAACATTACGACACACTCACAGGGACACTTGGAGGTTTTGCCGACCTTGAAAATCAGTGGGGCAGGAGCCCCGGGGAAGTGAAGAGGGTAGAATTCCCTAGTGGGAAGCAGGGCCAGAACTGGACACACGGCTGTCTCCAGAGCCCTTGCTCTGAAACTCTGTCCAGCTCTTTACAGCTTCGCCACCCAAGCATTGGTCTCGGAGCTGACAGCCCAGCTGTGGCCGTGGACTCTGCGTTACAACCCCAACTCTGCTGGGGTCTGCGTCTACACAGCCACCCCCCTCCCCAGGCATGGTTCTAGAGCTTGCTCTGCCCAGTAACCAGAACTTCCTGGGACGACAGAGGACACGTTCTTTGTACCATCCACTGCCAACAGCCACACGTGGCTTTTGAGTGTTTGAAATGTGGCTCACGTGACAGAGGAACAGATGTCTCATTTTACTTAATCAAAATGAAAATTCAAAAACCAAACACTTGACTCAGTTATTGGAAAACCTTAAAGTTTGTTTGCAACCCTCGAGCGCGTGTATCTGTGTTTTCGGCTTTACATTTCATGAATTCTAAATGCACACGGAGTACTTCTGATGAAAATGTAGCATCCAGATTGCAACATGCTATCGGAGCAAAACACACACCAGATTTTGAAAACTTGCCACGGCGAAAAGGATGTAAGATATCCCAATAGTTCTGCATGTTGCTCACCTGCTGAGGTTGTTGCGTTTCGGGTGTTCGTTCTAAACAGCCGCACATGGCTCCCAGCCCAACCCCTACACCAGAGAGCACTCCCCGCCCCAGAGGGTGGAGTGGAGCGGTGATTTTGGGAAGGGACACCCACTTCATGGTCCAGAGACCTCAGAAGCCAGGATTTCTTGGGGGAAAGCCTCTATTTTCAATATGCCCCCCCTTGGCCTCTTCCTGTGGAAGGAGTCTTGGGTAAGAAGCAGGTTCATAGGTGGGATTCTGTTGGTGGCTGGGGATTCACAAGCCACATTTTCCTCCGGAATTGGGGAGAGATGGAGGGCTCCACACGGGGTCCCCGCACAAAGAGGAAGACCCAGAGCCGTACTCTGTACTGTGGCTCTCAGGCAGCAAGGAGGACAAAGCAAGATATCCTTGTGGGGGCAGGCACACAGCAACCACCCACTTTCTTCCCAGACTGGAGTCATGATAATCGTAACAGCTCTAATTGGAAACTGATTTATTGGACTTTTCCTCTGTATCAGGTGCCATTTTGAGTGTTTACATTGGAGCACCCCCCCAACCCATGGATGCCCATATTAGGCGGTAAAACTGAAATCTGGGCCCAAGCAGTGTGACATGAGCTTTTGTCTCCAGAGCACGCTCTGTGGTCTCCTCAGCAGGAGGGAGGCGGGAAGCCTGCTGGGAACGTGGGCCAGTGAGGAAGTTCAAGCACACCACCAGGAGAACCCCCAGCTCTGCAAACCGAGATGGTGCCCATGGGCAGTGGGGTACCTGGAACTCTGTGCTGCAGCACCCCACGTGTGGCCAAAACTGGTCAGCACAGTGGCTCGCCTGGGGGAGCTGTGTGGGCGGCCAAGTGTGGGGCCAGCACACCACGCCCTGGACTATGTAACAGGCCTGTGTGGGAGTCTTGGAGGGGCAGGCATGGCGTGGGCTCACAGACGACCCGGGGACTAGATGGCAGATGGGAGGTGGAGTTCCCAGAAGCAAATAACTCGTCCAAGGTCACAAACCCAGCTAGCTTTCCCTGGCCGCGATGAGAAGCTGTCCACCTTGGAAGGAACAGCCTATATGAGTAATTGCACACACCAGTGTCTCCAGGGTGATTCTATTCCGGCTCACCTTGGCGGGATGGGCCCATCCTTTATCTTGCATCTGTTTGTGTGCAGAGCCCCATGACAACACAGGGCACCCAGGCCCAGAGGAGGCCCGGGACGGATTTGTAATACAGCCGGCTCCCTTCGCTGTGCAAGGCGCAGGCTGTATCCCCGCTCCGTCCATCACTCTCCACCTGAGTGCTTTCCCGAGTTCATCTGCTCAGTGTCAAGTCTGTCCCCTTGGGCTCAGTGATGCGTGGCTCCACAAGAGAAGGGTCTGTTTGCAGACCCAGGAGCGCCAGGGTGGCCTCGTGGGCTCCGTCGTCTCCGTGCTGTGCCCAGTGGGCACTCCGGACACGGGGCGTGTTTTATAGCAGCTTGTTAATAACTCCGCGCCCCCTGGTTTTCATTTCACCGACAGCTCTAGGAAGTGAGGCAATGGAAGGATGTAATTAATATACTATCGACCAAGTTCTTCCCCGACGAAGCCAGGCTAGCAGAACCTTCCACCCATCTCGGAGTGCTGCCCAGGACAGAAAAGTTCAAAACCAGAATCCGCTGGGTAGTTAACAAAAACCCAACAGTGTGGGCACGCGCCTTGAGGCAGCCTCCCAGAGTTTCCTCATCGCCCTGGAGCCATGAGGTTGAGACCCTGACCCCCGTGATGGGCTTGGGGATCCCTCCCTGCACACGGTGACTCCTTCCGTAGTGCACGCCCTTCAGAACCTTACGGTATGATGCTGTGATGAACGGGGAACCCCACTTTCCTGTCCAACAGGTTCCAGAGCCTCCCTCCAGCAAGACCCAAAGGTGACATAAGACCACACTTTATTGACCGGCAGACAGACAGAGCCCCTTGTTCCTCAGCCGGTAACAACCCGAGGTCGTTCATCATCGGCTTGCTGCTTTTTGAAATTCACCAAGCAGCGGGCGTCTCTTTAAACTCCTGCACGTAATGCATTTTAAAGAGCATTTTCTGCACAGATCCATTTACTTGACCTCGGCCCTGAATGCAAGATGGAAAGGTGTTTTAGCAAGCACCTGCCTCCCCCCAGTCTGTTTGGAATGCACATACCGACATGTACACGCGGCTCTGGACCTCCTGGGCACAGAGGGGAGGTTGTTGTTAACACCTGGGCTGAGTGACAGCTCCAGGCAAGCCCCCAGGCGTGGGGATGTGGAGTCCACAGAAACTACAAGGCTGGGTTTCCGTCCTCCCGAACTTAACCATCCAGCCAGGGCGCTAAGATCTGTGTGTGAATCGTTCCTGTGGGGTGAGGCGTTGCAGTGGTGAGGGGAGGCGTGTCCAGCTGTGGCTGGCCACCTCTGGGGCTTGTGCACCCTTCCTGGGGAGGCTGGGTGCCGGCTGGTTCCTGGAGGAAGAGCTTGACTTGAAGGATCGGGTGGGGGCTCTCTAGCGTGGAGATGCAAGTGACAGGAGGCTCACCCTTGGCTGCGGAAGTCTCCCAGGTGAAATATGTACATTTTGGTGTGAAAGAAGTAGCCCTCAGGCTGGAAAAGGACATTGGCTGAAACGTGCAGTGGAGCTGGACTCTCCTGGGGGCCCTCAGACCTCCCCCGCCCCGGACCCAACAAGGTGTCATCCCCTGATCTGGTCTCTTCCTGAAAGTCCTGCCTCGGGGAAAGCTACTTCTGTCCCACCTAGTACTGAAAGCAGCTTCTCTCCCTCACCTCCAACCCATACCTTGTGCACCTAAGGATGCTGTTGTATTGTCCTGATTTTTCCAGAATCCCCCGTTGCCCTCTTCACTCCTCCAACTGGCCCACGCCTCCTCCTACTCTCCCTGGATCTCTGCAAGGCCCCCACTGGTCTGCCTGCATTCTCCTGTCCCCACTGCTCTCGTCTCAGTAAGTCTAATCTTGCCCTCTGCCCCCGTACCCCGAAAGCCTTCAATGGCTCCCCATTGCTCTTAAGATGAAGCCCAATTTGCTCAGCGTGGCGGATGGCCCCGGATGACCTCGCTGTCTCACAGCAGACCACCTTCCTCCTTGCGTTCTGGGCCGGTTTCCTCCCTCTGGCCCAGTTTCCTCCCTCAAGCTGCACCCCTCGCCCTCAGAGGCTTGTTACGCTCTGTTTTCCTTCCCTTTCCGCTCCGCCAGGCCTCACCGGTCCATCCTTCAGGTCAGTCCTCACCTTGCCCCGGGAGCCGAGCCCGGCCTTCCCAACAGCCGCGCACCCCTCGTTGGGACTCTGATCGCAGCTGGAATTTCACATTTGTGCATATGACCCTCTACTGTCCCTCTCCGGGGCGGCTACAGGCACAGGGGTGTTTTTGCTCATTGTCATATGCGTGGAATATCACAGGCTCTTGGACAGGTGGACGCAAGAGACCTTCATGCGGCCGGGGAGTTCCAGCACCTGCTATGGCTATTGGTGTTGGGGTGGGGGGGCTCACCGGTGGCAGGGAGAGGTTGAAGAAGGCAGACGCCCTAGGATGACTCTTCCAGAGTATAGTGAAGGACTGGCGGGACCAGGTTGGAGGCAGCAAGAGGACGAAGAGGTCAGTGCTGCACGTTGGGTAAGGTCAAGTTCAGGGTGCCGGAAGGAAGGGAAGGAGAAGTCATGTAGAAAGGATGCGGGGTCGAAAACAGGCATTTTAGAAACAACTCTGACTCTGTAACCTCCCATGGAGTTTCCTATGGGGTTCATGGAAGCCGTTGCCAGAACGTTAGTGGAAGTCAGCCCCCCCCTGCTGGCTTCTGCGGTCTTGGGGCCTGACAGCAGGTGTCAGGAGTGCCACCATCCAGGCAGCCCCCAAGAAGCCCTCCCTCTGGGCCCCCCAAGACGCCCTTCTCAGGCGGGGGCTGGCAGAACCTTCCCCCTCTGCGCGGCCATGAGCACCGGGGGCAAAGCTGGCTCCTGGCACACCAGCTTCCTTTGTGCTGGGAAAGAGTAAGTCCTTCTCAGGCGAGACCCATGCGACCTGAGGAAGGCCTCCGTACCCCAAACCGTCCCAACCCCTAGACTCAGAGGAGCTTGAGAACCGTCAATTCCCGAGTCTGCAGTAGAAGCAGGAGGGAACTGACACGTGTCTTCCCGGAGAGCTGGGGGGACAGTCAGGTTGGAGCTCTTTCTCAGTGCCTTCCCACGGGGGGGGGGGGCGTCCCCCATGTTACCCATGTCACCAGGGTTGAGGGTTTAGATGGGCACACGTCGGGGCACCAAGGCCACTCCCCAGAGGAAGCCAAGGTACAGCCCACATTCTCTTGGGGGAATGTTCTTTGGGCAAGAAAAACCTGGGTTGAGGCTGCGAAGGTCATGACTTTCTGTCCCAGTTTGGCAATTTTTTAGGTTCCCGATAGTGGTGAGACAAATGACTTAAAGGTCTGAGCCAAGCTCTGCCCTGGAGCCTTCAGGACACCCACCGTCTCATCCCGTCCTCCCAAAGACGAAGTGAGCTTCCTAAACAGGGACTATCATTGCACTCATTCTACAAAGAAGGAAATGGGGTTGCAGCGCCTAAGTGACCGCCCGCGTGCCCAGAGCCACGTCTGGCTGCGTTCAAGTCCACGCTCCTAACTGCTGTGGGAGAGCAGGATTTCTGGACCTCAGCACCATCAACAGGCGGGGCCGGACCCTTGATTGCTGGGGGCTGTCCGTGCATGGCGGGACGCCGCGCCGAAACCCCGGACAGACCCCACCACCACCTGGGCTAGATGCCAGATTCATGCCCCCTGCCTTGCCCCAGCTGTGACAGTCAAAAATGTCACCAGAAACCTTGGAATGGCCCAAAGAGGTGAGGGCTGTCCACATCCCCATCTCCTGTCCTTACCTCCTGCGGGGAAAGAGGCGCCGGATCCTGAAAAGCTCAGACGCACTAGAGGTCACCTGCCATATTGTCTGGTTCTCGGTGAATTCTTGGGACTCTCTCTGTCCAACCACATTTTACCTCCTTGGAGGACCGAGTTGATGTTCCTGTCTCTTTAGTGGTCCCTGTGATACTCAGCACAGGCTAGGCGTACAGAAGGCACCTAATAATGGCCTCCTGTGTGACGGAATGCCATGGACCTCTTACAGGGAATTCCTAAAACTGCACTGGGCTCTTGCTGTGGGGACATCTGTCTCACCCATTTATTCTGGAAATATCTACCAGGAACCTTCCAACTGTCAGGCCCTCTAGGAGGTTCCGGAATAGCCCCTCACGGCTGTCATGTTGGCTCAAGAGTATTGGCAAAAGGTGCCCTTGGGCCCAAGGACAGGTTCAGGCAAGACGCGAAGGTCGTGCGTTTTGATCCGAGGGAAGGTGTGGGTGGGTGGGTGATGGGCCAAGGCCGGCCAGGCTTCTCTCGATTGGCCACAGGGGACGGGTTGGGGTACACTGTGGAGCCGAGTCCTCTGTGGGCTGACAGAGCCCACCGGCACATTCCAGGCTCCGAGCTCAGGGACCTCATTTTCCATGGCATGGCTCCCGATGGTGGTTTTGAGAATGGGAGAATCTTGAGACCCTTAGATCTGAGGTCCCAGAGCCCCAAGTGCCCAGCTACTCTGGGACACCCACCTGGAGCTCTGCCTGTTGATAGAATGCAATGGCTCCAAGCCTTGAATCCAAAGTGGATTTGAGAGAGGGACCAGACCAGCGTGTGCCGCACGGGGGACCGCCCTGCTTGGCAGCCCTAATGATGGGGTGACAGCTCCCGGTGGGGGAGGGAGAAGCTATATTTAGAAATGTACTCCTAAGAAGGCTCTGTAATGGTTGGTCCCCAAGATGGGTCCAGGAGAGGAGTACGGGCCTGTGCACCTTTTCTGCAGGTGGGGATCATAACCCCCTTCCCTCCCCGGCCCCCCGACAGCTGGCTGGGCTTCATCCCACTGCCTTGGGCCTGGGTCATCCGAATGGTCCAGAACAGCTGCCACCTGGTCCTGAGTAGCGGTTTGCAAGTGGGCCGGACTGAATCCCCACTGACCTCGATCTCAGACCCCACCCCCAGCCATGTCTCCACCTGGGGGCCGACGTAGGGTCACTTCTCTGTCCGAGCTCCAGCGGGGGATGGGGCCTGGGGGTTTTCCATTGCAGACCAGACCATGGCACAGGGCGCGGGACAGTGGGGCGGAGAGCGAGGGCTGGCAGGTGGGGACCGGAGCCCAGCCGAGCCCCCAGCTCCCTGGGGACCTCTGCATGTTCATTTTTGCTCTGGGCTCCAAATTCCTTGCCTCTGAACTGCGGAGGGGATGGGCAGTGTGGCCCCTCCAGTACAACATTTGTTTGCTCTGCGGGTCACGACTCGAGCGGTGTGAGCCGGGTGCACGGCAGGACTGGGTGGGCACATCCCGGCCACCCCCCCACCCACCCCCCGCGATGCCCCCTCTCCCTGGGCTCTGCGGCTCACGCCCCGTGGGCCTCTGAAGGAAACAGAAGCCTGGCTCTGCTCCTGGCCTCAGTGACAGGATGGAGACTCATGATTCATATCCCGGGGAGGCTGCGGGTAAGCGATGAAGTTGTCATTTGTTTTCCACTGCGGAGTCTCTGTGCGTTTTTAGTTTGGCTGCAGCTATGGTAGCAGGTCCTGGAGCGGCAGACGCTGGCACCGGCCAAGAAAGAATCTGGAGACGCGCGAGAGAGAGAGAGAGAGAGAGAGAGAGACTCTGAGGACTCCGGATGGGCTGCCTCCTGCCCTAGGAGGTTCAAAGGACATTTAGGCACATTATTTTGAAGTTAAGCATTCCTCCTGGGAATCCCAGCATCTTAGGGCAAGGTGAAGACACTCCCTGGGCACTTGTCCTGGCCTGTGCCCCACCAGCCCCCCCCCCGCCCAGTAGCTCTCAAAGGGCACACAGGGAGTGGTCCCAGGTGGCCCGGGTTGCTCCCAGAAGCTCTGGGCAGGGTCCGCCGCCAGCCTCTCCCCCAGGGAGCTGCCCAGCATCGGGCAAGGGCTCTTAGGGTACCAGCTGTGTCCTTCAAGACTTTGGCTCTGGATTCCCTGGCCACGGGGAAGACAGGAACCACAGCCCCCGTCCTGAAAAGAACAATTCCCCTGGGTGGTGGGATGAGCAGGGGCTCTTTGGAGGAAGCCCTCTGATCCCTCGTGGTGCCCCACCCCTGAATACACTTTCTTCCCAGCTGCTGAGAGGGTGGCGGGGGGCTCCCGATGGCCTCAGATGCCTGCGGTCCAACTATCTCAGTGTCTGAGCCCCCCAGAGACCTCTTGCTCTTGTCAGTGAGAGATGTCTGACCTCAGGCCATGTTAGCTCCTGTTGGAAGGGACCATGGTAGAAACCCCAAAGAAGAGAACACTATGGCTGGTCACCGCAGGACCCCGGCACTGTCTTCAGGTGCCGGGGAGGAGTTAGGGAGAGGCAAGAAAGCCAGAACTGGGGGACCTCCCTCACTCGTAGGGAGCAGGGGTCTCTGTTTGGCTTTGTACAGCAGCCCCCTTGGGGACGAGACAGGCAGGAGGCGAGGCCCCATGACCTCAGGTCCTTCCCACTCTGACGCTCTGGCTCTGCGGGCACCCATGCTGTCTGCCTACCAGCGCTCTAGCATGAGGGCCTGGAGCACCACAGAGCTTAGCAGGCCCAAGGCCGGGCTTGCAGGCCTCTCTTGGTGGCAAGCACAGGCCTCCCACCTCGAGATGGGACCACGGAGTCCTGGAGGGCCGCCACCAGGGCCATCTGCACTAACGCATGAGGTTGCACAGCCTGACCCCGACTCTACCCATCAGCCCCGCTCTTGGGATGACTCAGCCACTCTGACACCCGGGTAGAAAGCGAGGTTGCCTGTGTGAGAAACGCAGAGACAGAGGGGGACATGTGGCTTCTGGAAGCTCCAGAGCCCCGGAGTCCAGGGCTATGAGCGCCTCGGATGCAGCTCTTCTCGGGCTCTTGGCTTTGCTCTTCTGCAGGCGACGGAGCTCAAGGCACGGCCCCCTGGCTTCCCGGCGGCGTCTCGTAAAAACTTGCTTCGACGTTCGTGTAAGAGTGAGCCTGGGCCCCGGCCAGCAAGGTCTCCTGTTGGAAAAGATGATTCCGCTCAGGGAGCCTTTCCTTCCAAGCCTCCCCTTGGCTGTCCCGGGGGCGCCGCTCCCGCCCGGGCTGGCTCGGGCGCCCGTCCATTTCTGTGATCGCCGAGGACGTCTATCTGGGAGCGTGTCTGACCTGCAGATACGCCCTAATTCATGGACACGCGTCCGGAAGGATCTTCCTGATGGCCACGGCCCGTAGTCAGGGCTGGTCCTGGTCACAGTCTACACCGAGCACGTCCAGACCCTTGCTGGGTTTTTCCACCCAGCTCCAGGGCTGTGTGAGGAGGAGGAGGAGTTGGGTCCCCGGGGTGGGCGGGTGTGCCTCCTGCATCCGATGGGCTAAGAAGCACCGGTTAGGCCAGGACCCAGGGCTTTCGGGGACCGAGAGTGGATGCGCTATCCCATGGAGACCGCAGAGAACAAGCGAGCCGTCGCCCGCCAGGGCCAGCGTTCGACAGTGAGCTGCTTGTGCCGCCCTGCAGGGAGCGCAGAGGGCGAGGGTGCCAGCCGGGGGCCCTTCTAGTTGCTTCTGTGTGTTCTGGGCACTGCCGCGAAGCCCCCAGCTCCCCCAGATCTGGGGAGGAGCCTCGGCCAGCTCTGCCACGCTCAGAGCCCTAAGTCCAGGGAGCGGGGGACCCTCCCGTCGAGCCTTTGTTACCAGACCGCTGCTGGGTCCCCACCGCCACCCCGGGACTGAGCTGGACACGCGCATCCCTCCATCCCAAGGGCAAGGCGGCGTTTGTGCCTGGAGTCCACAGCTCCCATGGCTTCAGGAGAGGGCCGGGCTCCCCCACTCACACCCCCCACCCAGCTGAGAATGGCTTGGGGCCCAAAGCCGTGTCCCCTCCGCCCACAGGAGCCACGCCTGGGTCCCTCGCCGCCAGTACCGTCTGGTTATCGACAAAGGGGCTGAGGGGCCTTGGACAGGTGGGACCTACGGAGCCCCAGCCTGCTCCTGGGCGTGCACGCGGGCCTGGGGACATTGGACAGACGGGCACAGTCGGCTCTCCCCCGTGCCCGCTGCCTGCCCGTGGGCGTGTACCCTTCGGTTTCCGCACTCTAAGGAAGCCCGTCGGAAGACCCCCGGTTCGCAGAATATTCCCGGGGAGCGGAGGGGCACACGTGACGGGTCCGGCGGAGCCTGGGGCCGCATTTGGAGACTCTGCTGTAGACGCGGGACGGGCTCAGCGCAGGGGACAGGAATTAGACTGACTTTCCCTCTGCCAAGTCATCATCTGTGGGGGTTCCTGTGAAGTTGGCGGGGAAGGGGGACCGTGTGTGTCTTTGCCGAGCCCGCCGATGTGCCACCGGCCGCCACTGGGGCCGAAGGGACCCCCTCGCTGGGCTGAGCTGGCGCTTTGCTTCCGCGTGGACTCCTCCGGGGACAGCGTGAGCGCGGTCTGCTCATGGGATGTTTTATGAGCCCAGGGGTTTGTTTATGTTAAGTTTTTACCGTTCTGTACTCGAAATTAAGACGCTGGCTATGAAACTTGTCTTTTAAAGGTTTCCTGATTTTTAGACGGAGTCATAAATACGTTAGAATATGGCACAGAGTTCTTCCCTGAAGGAGGGGTAGACTGCCAAAGCCGATCGTCGTCTGGGCGAAGAAAAACGGGGCGTGAGGCCGCCGTCTTCCGAAGGCCCGGCTGGGTCCTCCGGCTCCAGGGCCCGAACCCCGCGCCGGTCCCGTGAGGAAGTACGCGGTGTTCGCTGTGCACCCGCGGGCTGGTTCTTTCCTTCCCCAGGGGCTGTGAGACCTTCCCTCTCGTCACGATGTGCGGCTTGTTCGTGGTTCTTCCCCAGCGTTGCTCCGAGGTGGGACGTGAAAGCCCTGAAGAGAGAGGCGAGGGCACCGGGAGCTCGAGGGGTCCCCGGGGAGCCGGGAAGCCGCACCAGGAGCATCGCGCCCGCCCTCCCTGCCGCGCCCTGCAGTGACGCGCCGGGACGCACGGGGCCCGGCGGAGGAGCCCCGATCTAGAGGGAGGACCCGATGCGGGGGGAAGCACCGTCTTCTGAGGCCGCCGGGGGCCCCCACCCCCAGGGTCAGCTCCCGGGACGCCATGCAGGGGTGAAGGTTTTCAGAGGCGGCTGAGGATGCTTGGGGCCGGGTTGCCATGGTAACGCAATTGGAGCACCAACCCCCACAGCACCGCCACCGCGAGCGCCCTGGGATCTGTATCCCCCAGCAACGCGCAGGAAACCGACGTGCCGCCCCTGGCAGACGCCTGAGGCTCTTCTTTAAAATTCCTGCTGCCGGGGTTCTCTCCTGGGCGCCCCGGCCCCGCCCGGGATGCACCTGCTCAGCCGGCCGGCTCCTGCGCGTTCGAGTGTTAATCTAGTTCTTTAAAAAATTCCAGCAATGGATGAGCGCCCATCACTCAGGCCTCGCTAAACAGACGATGGCACGTCTCGGCAGCGGGGGCTCTGCGGGCGCTGTGTACACTGATGGGGAATCAGCTTCCACATCCAGCAGCGAGCGAAGCAAGCAAGGTGTAGATCACCAGTCGGGGAACGTGCCACCATTTGTTTAAGGAAAAGATACACAGACACACGCACTTCCGCACCCCTGGCGTACCTCTGGAAGAACTCAGGAGGAGCTGGGAATGCAGAGGGAGATAGAGGGGGAAAGTCAGTTAATTTTCACCGTGCACCCTTCTGTACCCTTTGAATTATTTTTTAACTATGAGCACACGTTGTCCAACCAATATAATAAATGAATACACTATTAAAAATCTATTGCAGAGTTCGCGGCTTCAGTAAATCCAATAGAAAACAAATGCTTTTATAAGCAGAGGAGACTCTCTTTCTCTCTCTCTCTCAGGTTTAAGGCTAACCCTGGACACTTCGGAGGAAGAAGTAAGAACTAAAGAGTGAAGGGAAATGCCTTCTTCCCGTTTGACTTCTGCAGTCAGTGGCGCCCTAGGAAAAGCACAAACATGACCCCTAACAGTGCGGAGCAAACCAAGCCAAACAGAAGACTTTTCTAATGACCAAGGCCTTGGCTCTGTCCCTGACACTTTTTCCCCCTGCCTTGGACCCATTTCACGGACGGGCTTCGATAAAACCGGCTCGCTAGTTGGTACTCGATTCCCTACATTAAGCGCCGGAGGGAGGGTGCTCTGCCTTTGGTTTTCAGCCTAGGACCTGGTGGGGGAGGGGAGGCACTCAGAAATGTGCTGACACAACAGGCAGCGCGGAGCATGGGAACAGCCGGAGCATGGGAACGGGGCCCGGGGGGGGGGGGGATGGGAAGCTGTCGTCTGGGAGGCATTGGCAGGTCAGAGATGCCGTCCCCCCCGCCCCCAAGAAAGCCTGCGTGGTGCTACCCGGGTTGCTGCTGCCCGAGGCTGCTCCCCGGCATCACCAGGTACCTGGGGCATAGACAAAAAGAGCTGATGCATTAAAAACAAAACAAAACCAAAACCAAAACCCAAGGTTGTTGACCTGATTCTCTGATTCAACACGGCCTCCGCACATTTTATTTGAGGGGGCACGCGGACTGTCCCGGTGGTGGCGTAGCCAGGATGTCATCGCCCTGACATCTGCCTGCAAGCTCTGGCCCAAGCAGCCGCGCCTTTCCCTCCCTCCCCAGACGGGAAGCCAGTCCCCATCTGCCGGACCTGCCAGCTCGGAGCTCCGTGACATTTCCAAGAGCGGCGAGGTTGACGGTTGCCACTGTATTCTCAATTAAAACACAGTTTGCAAATTAAAAGTGACAGAGGTTCCTGGAGTCTGTGCCGCTCACTTGGGGAGCCGGCGGCTTACAGGTGACCTGAACCCGTGTGTGTCTCTGGTTCAGCCGGTGCTTGGGACCCGAGGAAGAAACGTAAGGCCTGCAGCAGGGTGCCCGATGTATTCCAAGAGCTTCATACACACTGGGCCACATCCAGCCCTCCGGGGTGTGGATGAAGCCACAGCCACCTGCCCACGGCCTGTGGCTGCTGCCTTGCTACGAGGGGAGAGCTGAGGGGTGACAGAGACCGGACGGCCCGCGTGCCCACACTGTATGCCTCACGGCCGTCCGTGGCGTGATGGAAGCGTTCCCACATATTTAGGACACGGAGGACTGCGTTCCGGCCATGGGCCACCCAGACTATGCCGCGGGCGGAGGGGAGGGAGAGGTCAACATGGGGATAGGCAGTTAGAATTATCGGAAAAAGGCATTCTTTTAAAAAAGAGACAAAAACAACCCCTTCCTAGTTCTCTGCTTTGTTCTGGCTTTCTCTCCAATGCTGTCTATGTGTTGTTTTCAACAAGGAACTAGACCCACAGCCTAACCGGGGGCAGCCGGTGAAAGCCTTCCTCTCCCCCCAGATGAGGGAACGAGTGATTGGGGCTCGGCAGTTGGCAAGCTGACCGCTGGTTTTATGAAGCTTCTAGAAATGGTTAATGGAACTCGAGTGTTTCTGTGGAACGTCCTGGAAACACACGTCATTAAATTTGCGTCCCCACAGTTATCCGGCTCATGCTACAGGAGGAGGTCAGCGGCCTTTCAGGAGGGCCCAGGGCTGTGCTGTTCTGGAGGCTTCGAGTCGGGTTTTGAGACCTCTCCCTCTTTTTCTGCTCCACGTTGACCTCTTACTGAAGGTCTGCTGGATGCATTTTTAATTCTCACTCCCCCCTCTAATTTGAAATGCTCTGCTGGGAGGCAGGAAATAAAGCCACGCGAAGGGCCCGCAGACTTTAACAGGGGGAGGTTTCTTCGATGACTCCCTGTTTTATATCCTCGGGGTGGGGGTGCCCTGCCCTTGTCCAAATCGCACCGGTTCGGCACCCGCTGCCGTGTTTCCACCGTCCGGGCCTGTGCGATGCTGGTCTGCAGGCCGGTGAGTGCCTCCCCTACGCGCTGCACAGAGGAGCTCTGTTCCGGCAGAGCTTCACCCCTGCATGGGAGCTCCCTGGGCAGAGGCTGGGACCAAGTTTCCATCTCCCCAGCCGATGGCTTTGTGGAATGTTCTCCAGGGAGAGCTGCTGGGTGAACCGTTAAAACACAGAGATCTGGGGGAAAAGGTCTAGAGCGATGTCTGCCGGTTGAAGGGGGAGAAAACGAAGGCTTGGCTGGAGGGGTGTGAGGGACTCGTGGGGACTCGTGGGAGACACGTTCCATCCATCGGTTCCTTCCACAAACGTCCATGGGGGGCCTGCCCCGCGCCGGGTGCTGGGCTGGCAGTGGGCCCCCCCCCGGAGAGCCTGGCGGCCAGATTCCAAAGGGACACATGGGCCCCTGCAGGGAAATAGAGACCCTGCGATGGGAAGGGGTGGGAGGGGCGGTAAAGAAGCCCACCCTGAGGAGGGGATGGAAACGTTGGGGAGGGGCAGGTGCAGGCGAGGACAGGGCCGCGGGCATTCCCCTGCCCCGGCCTGTCGAAGTGCATGTGCGATGGTGAGGGGGGCGGGGCGGGGGGGACACAGCCTGTCTCGGGTTGGGGCAGGGCTGGGTGGGGCCGCAGTGGCCCTTTGCTCCCATAGCAGGAGGCTCCAGAGACACCCCTGGGAGGCCAGGCATGGAAGTGGGGGATCTTGATGGATGCAGCTTCCTGGGGGCCAGGCCTACGAAGGCGCAGGACACTTGTGCCCAAGGCAGACTGTCCTGCCGCCTCTCTGCAGCTCCCGCCTGCCCAGGCTAGTCCAAGCCCGCTCAGCCCACAGGGACGATGGAGCCGGAAGGGACTTTGAAAAGATGGCCTCGTTCTTAACAGGGAGCTCCTCTTTAACTGGGCCCTGCACTTGGGGCTGGGGGGAGACAGGCAGGAGGCCTGGAGGACTTGCAAAGAAAAATTGAGGCATTGGAAGGGTCTTCTGGTCCATCCTGGGCTTTCTTAGGGCACAGGGGCCCACCTGGGTCTTTCAGCCGGAGGCCTTTCCCGGGTAGTCGTGCAGCTTGGGTCACTCCTGGGGTCCACGGACGGGGAAGACACACCACCAAGGACCCTGGCATCGTTTCTGTCTACCCCAAGGCGCAGCAAGGACGCAGGACGTGGCCACCAGCCAGGTTTGCTGAAGAATCACTCCCCCACCTGCAGCCTGGGGGCCTGGCGGTGAGGCTCAGGGCCGTGAGGAGGTGTGATGGCCGAGGGTTGCCTTGTCTGAAAGTGGGGAAGGAATAAGGGCCTGTGATTAGCAGGCTCAGAGAAACGGGCTGTCAGAGAGGCTCACCCCTCTGGGATCCATGTGTCAGGGAGGAGATGAAGTGCCCGGGCCGGGCCTGGCACACGGTAGGCACCTGCTCAACAAGCTTAGCACCCCCTTCCCTTCCCGGGGAGCATTGCATTAAGTAATTGCTTTCGTGGCCAAGTTATAGATTACAGAGAATGAACCTGGCTCCGACTTATCATTCACTTTTACTGTTTTGCCTAGAGAGGTTTCTGTGGCAGCTCGGAAAGCCAGGAATGAATAAGGACGGAGGTGACATTAAAGCCGGGCTGTTAGCAGAAGTGAAAATTAAACAACGCAGCCAAAATCGAAGCCTGGTAGCGCCTTGCCTGCACGGACAGGGAGTCATTGCTCCCCTCCTGGAGCTCTTCCAAAGTGCTGGGAGTCTGCATGGGGTTCTCTCCTGAGATCCTAAGCCTTTCAGCCCAAGCCTGGGGCATGAGGCTCGTAGCCCCACTTTCCAGAAGAGGATACTGAGGCCCTGAGAGGCAGAATGCAATGTCCAAGGTCACGCGGAGAAGGTATGGTGGAGCCAGAATGAGATCCCGCCTCTGGGTCACAACGTGGCGGGTGGGACATCTCATTTTGCCGGATCACACCCAAGGACAGGAAAGCAGAGAAGCTGTCCCCCCTCCCCCACCTCCCACGCAGCAGGACAGAGGGCAGTAATGGCAGGTGCAGCCTCGTGGGGTGTGACCCCCGCCTGCACTCCAGGGGCTTGGACGCTCCCGGACCTCAGGCTCCAACAAAGAGGAGCACTTAGGGAGGAAACGAAGGGAGGCCCATGTCACTGCCAATGTGCCTAGGGAGCGATCACAGGGGTGGGGGTGGGGGGTCGCGAAATGTCTGCTGCGAGACACCGGGCTGGTCGTGATGAAAGCAGCTAACACTTGGGGGTTAGAACCCCGCTCCCTGGCGTCCTCCCCAGCCAAGCCCTGCGTTTGCTCACTGAATTCTTGTCCCGGCCCCACAAGAAGGACGCACCGCTCAACGCGGAGGACTCGGCCCCCGCTCCATCGTCGCGCGGGAACAGGCAGCCCCTGCTGGTCTGGCTCTGGGGCCTGTTCTCGGGGGGCAACGAGCTCCGGAGGGAGAGGGAAGACCGACCTCGCTCATCAAGAGGAGCTGATCGTGTTCAGTAGGTGCTGAAGGCAGGGGAGGGCACCACCGTTTCTGTAAACAAGTTACCGAGAAGATGAACAAGGCTCTGCAGGGTGGGGCTCGGGGGCGTCTGAGTCACGACCGGCAGCCCCCACGCCCAACCCCCCTTCATTTCCTGGGACTTCCAGAGAGCGGGGGTCTCATTGTGAGAAGTTTTATTTTAAGAAGTGTCAGCCTCCGTTGGTTACCACCCGACTCCAGACTCGGCCCCCAGAAACTTCTGGAAAAGGACGAGCCAGCCATGCAAACCCTCAGACAGAAGTCCTATTTAGTCTTACCCCTAATCTGCCGACAGGGTGCACAGGAGGTCCCCGCACAGCCCCGGCAGGCCGGTCCAAACAGAGAATGTCTATGAGGTTCATGAAAGACAGCGAGGAGGCCAACCGCATCTGCATCGGAAGGCGGACAGCGCGCTCGGACCGTCTGGAGCCCCAAACAGACCTCGCTCTTCATCTCAAATAATTAGTCTCTTGCAAGCACCCCGAGCTGAAGCACACAGGGCATACTTATGGCTAAATATGATCTAATAAGGTCATCCTTTTCATTTCCGTGTCATATAATCAATAGAGAAAATACAGCATATTTATAACCCACAATTAGACTTTCATTGCGTTCCCCCTGCCCCCCATCGCTCATCAACAAACACCCTCTGTAAATCCTATACCCAAATCTCTCGTCCTATCAGTCAAGTTTGCTTGGTGTACGAAAGAGCCCATAGCTTGGCAACGGCATTTAAGGAAAAGCAGTGGCGGCGGCAGCAGCGCACTAGGACGGTTCTTAAATGCACACGCCGAGCGGCAAGATGGATTCCAGCATTAACCAGCAGCATTATTAAGAGCCGGCCGCTCAGAAGGGGAGACGTCCTTGAAAGGGTGTGATCGCATACACATTGTGTTATAAAGTAATATAATCAAGCAAAGTAAATGAACTCATTATGATTGGCTTTTTATTCCCAGCTTGTCAAGAGTCATAACTGTATGAAGCATTCTCTACCTCGATCAATTGGAAAATCAATACCTTGGTATTTGTGGAGAGCATCTCCGATAGGGAGAAATGAAAAGAAGTGTTTGGGAAACATGGGGGATATGATTTAGTCCTCTGACAGCCCGGGTCTCGGAGCGGCCACTCGTTGTCAGAGCGGGGGCTGGAGCGAGGGCTTTCTCTCGGGGGCGCGTGGCCCGCGGGGCTGGTAAAAGGTTGGGACCATCCAAACCACGGTTTTCCTGGGGGTCTGAGGGCGGCGAGTGTGGGTGCACATTTTCAGCCGTTTGCCCAGCGAGTGCCCCGTGCGGTGAGGCTCCCCACAGCGGGCAGGGGTTCGGGTGAGCTCTGTTCGGCTGGGCAGCCCGCCGTCTTCGCCCCCAGGACTTTGCGGGTGACACTGGGCGGCCTCAGAAGTCCACCGGCTCCAGAACAGCCTGCTGGGCCCCCGAGCTGTGCGTCACCGATGCCCCCAGGCAGGTATGTCTTCACTTGTGAGCACTCCGCAGGGTTTAGTCAACCATGGACTTGACCGGCTTGGGCGTGGGACGTGGGCATGGGACGCGGGCGTGGGACGGCATCACTGGATCCGGACCTGCCTCCTAGATTGTTGATTTTATTGATTTATTTTTTAACAAGAAAAGTACCAATCGTCCACGAACGCAGGGAGAATAGTGTCACCCACCACTCCCCAGCCTCAGCTGTTCCCAGCTCTCACTCAGCCTTGCTTCCATCTCCCCCCAACCCCTCACGGGTCCCCCTTCCCAGGGATCCTTCTGAAGGAAATGCTGGGCAGCGTGACGATTTCCGTGTCTGTCCGTAAAGGGTATGAGCGTCTCAAAAACCACAGCGGCCGTACCATCATCACACCTGAGAAATGGGCAACTCCTCAAATCCCCAAGCCTGTGTCCAGATCTCCCTGATGGGCCCAGAACCTTCAAAAAGAGTTTGTTCGAGTCAGGATCCAAGTAAGGTCCACACGTGGTCATTGCCTGCTTGGCCAATGCAGCGCGCAAGCTCTCCATCCAGATTCCCCACCCCTGCAGTTTATTGGTTGAAGGAGCCCGATCGGTTGCGGTCGGGTTTTTTTTACCGCCTCGTTGTCGATCGTATCTCCTCGGCCTCATTGCAAATGGTGATATTCTGGTCTGTCACGCCTTCTTTATCGGCTAATGGGAAGACTTCTATGAAGAGAGACGCCCCCTCCACAACTACCCAGTTTCCCTGAGATACATTTCTTATTTAAAAAGAACAAAAAACCAAAAAGGCAAGAACAATGCTCGATTCTCCCCAGTGGGGGGCTGGGTGAGTGGGGCCCCCCCAGGGGCTCAGCGTCTCCAAGTTTCTACCTTCAGCAGCCATCGTTCTAGCCGGGCGCAGACGGTCCCGTCTTCGGCCAGAGGGAACCCCTCGAGTTCTCGGCCAGCGACCTTCGGCGCAGCCTCTCGCCCTTGACCTTCCTTTCTTTGGACACCTCCGGCCCCTCGAGGACCCGGTGGGGCCCCGGCGCTCACCGCGGAGCGTCCCCCGCCTCCTTACCACCTCGCGGTCCACAGGTTTGGCTTCGTTTTCTCTCCGGACAGTCGTCAACGACTTGTGTCTTGTTGTGGATCCGATTTGCTAATGGACCAAACGGTAGAAACGAATTTCCGGGCCACGTGGTGCTTTGGCCGAGCAGCAAAACAAGAACAAGTCAATGAACCCAACTCCTCGTCCCCCACGCACCCCCAAACCTTCTCGCCCCAGGGGAACCACGGTGCCCACTCCTGCCCCGGCCCCGCGCTCGTTGGCGCTCACGGGTGTTGGCGTCGCGTCTTTCATCCCGCATCTCGGCTGTGTTTTGTGGCCGCCCTCAAGGCCATGTGGCGGCGCGCGGACTTCTCCTCCCGCACCCCTTCTCCTGGGCTGATTCATTTGTTGAATCTTCAGTGGAGAAAAGCAATTGCTGAGCTTTGGCCCAGAAACTGTGCTTTTTCTCGTCAGTCTAATGACCTTCCAGTATTTTCTGTGTCTGGGGCTGCTTCCCGCTTTCTGCGAAGGTGACCACACCACCTGCCCCCCCAGCGGCCCCGCGGGGCCGGGGAAAGGCTGACTCTGCCCCAGGCGTGTCAGGTTCCCGTAGGTGGGGCCGCTTGGGCTCCCACGTCTCTGCTCCTTTTTCTAAAAGAGTCACCACACTGAGAAGCGACAGGGCTCCGGAAATCATTTGGCCCAACACCTGGGGCTTCCTGATGAAGGCTGCCCGGGTCTGGGGACAGAGTCAGGCCCCACCGAGCCAACCAGGCTTGCTTTGAGAGGAGCGGTGGGTGCGATTCTGCCCCAAAACGCAAATTCAGGTGAGAGGGGCGGGAGACGGAAGCAGCGCGCCCCCTTCACCGGGACGCGCACTACCGCTTCCCACCTGGCTCCCGCCGCGGGCCCGCCAGGATAAGTCAGCCGGAGGCCGCCAGCCCCGTGGAGGGCCGGGGAACAAAGGACTTGGCTACTCCCCGACTAATGTTAACAGCCCCTGGCAGCGCAGGCCAAAGGGGCCCGTGGTCTGCCGACCGGGACGAGGGTAGCCTTTTCCTTGGATTGTCTTGTCCTGAGTCGAACTGAAAACTCTGTTCTCCGCTTAGAGGCTAGTTGCTTATCATATGGAGTCCCCTTCACGGCCGAGTTTCCTACGACCGTGTCTCAGGCCTCCGCCCTGTTTCCTCCCGGAGCTGCCCTGGCTCTCCTTTCCTCTGCCTCCTGCCCGTCCCGTTCTTCCCTCCATCGTCCCTCTCCCAGCCTTCCCCAGACTCTCCGTCCTTTCTCTCCTTCCCTTCTTGGTGTTCCCCTCCTCCCTGCTGGTTTCTCCCTCTCGCTCTTCCCTTCAGCCTTGCCAGCCCCTACTTCCTGTCCCCCAGGCTGGAGAGGGCCACCAGGCTCTGCCAGCTGTGGATCTGGACGAAGGGCCCTTGGGGCAGATAGGTGTCCTGGAGAAGTGGCCCAAACGCCACGAGGCAGAGCCGGTCCGGGCTCCCCCGGCAAGTCACTCGTCAGGGCTCTGAAGAAGTTGCCAGCATCCTCTGAACTTGTTTAAAAAAAAAAAAAAAAAAAGTCCTTCTCTTGACCTGGACATCTCATCTGACTTCTTCTTAGACGTTCCCTATGGTTTGAAGGAAGCATTAACAGAACATACACTCAACGATCTAGAAAAATAATGAAGACAAAAAGAAAATCGCTCCTTCCTTTACAGATTACCCACGGAGAACCTCAGGTACAGAAATACATTCAAATCCCATTAAGTGGTTGTGTCTTCCAGACTTTGCCAAGAAGCTGGATGCCAAGTTGTTACTCTGGGTGAGCACCGGGGGTGTCTGAGTGCCTCTTTGCTCTCAGAACTTGAGACTCGGCAGGAAGCTGGGAGCCCGGGACATGCCAAGTGCCGTTCTCAGTCTTCTTTCTCTGCCAGTCTTCTTTCTGATGTTCCTCCATTTCATCATCTTGTAATCACCCGGACAGGACTCAGAGAAGAAATATAGTTACCAGGTTCCAAGGGCTCAATCTAATTAAAAAATGCTTGCGTCGGAGAGAATTTTAATTCACAAGCATTATTCTGATGGGGTGTTGGGGGGTGGGTAGGACTTTCAAGAGATGATTTAAAATCCAGAGACTTAGCTAGATACTAAATAAAAGGTGGATGGCTGATTTGCGAAAAAGATTGTCAAATATCATCTCAAATAAAGGCCTTCCGAGGTTTGAATTTTGTGAGTTTGCACTCACCCATCCAAAAGTGGGCACCCTTTGCATTCCTTCAGGGGTCTGCCCTTCTCAGTTAGTCTAGAAAATATCCAACTTCTTGAAAAGAAAACCCAAACCCCTCCCACCCCTAACGCACACACACACCAACACCTTTACACATACTTCATATCACATACAAAAGGAGAGAAAAATTAACTTGAAATGGGTTATAGACCTCCTTGTAAAAAACCCCAAACTATAAAGCTTCTATGAAAAAAAAAAGTTGGAGAAACTTTGTGACCTCGGGTTGGAGAAAGATTTTTTAAAATAAGACAAAAATTATGAGCCTTAATAGGAACAAATTGATCAATTAGATTTCATCAAAATATAGGAACTTCTGTTCTTGAAAAGACCCCATTAAGATCATGAATGAAAAGAGAGGTCACAGACTGGGAGAAAAGATTTACATGGCCGATAAAGGGGTCATATAAATCCAGAATTTATACAGAATTCTTACAGCTCGAGAAGGCAACAACACAATTTTTTAAATGGGCAGGAGATCTGAACAGACTCTTAATCAAAAAAGACAACAAGACAATAAGCACATTTGGAAAAGATGCTCAACATCATTAGTCATTAGGGAAATTCAAATTAAAAATTAGAGTGAGATGCCACTACACGCTCATTAGAACAGCTAAGATGTAGAAAACCTAAACCACCCCAAAACTCAACCCCGAGTGCTGGAAGGATCGCAGAGCAACAGAGGCCTCCATCGTTGCTGTCAGGAAGGCAAAATGGTAGACCCGCTTCGGGAGACGCTTGGTGCTTCCTTATAACATGAAACACTCTCTCCCCAACTGACCCACCCAGCCTACTCCCAGTCTTTACCCAAATGAAATGGAAACATAGTTCCATGCAAAATCCCGCACGTGAACGTTTATGAACATTTACTCACACTCCCTGGCAACCGGGAGGACCCCAGAGGCCCCATTAACGAGCGAGCAGACAGCCTGGGGCACGAGCCTGGAGTGGAGTGTCGGTCGGCGAGGGACAGGACTGAACCCCGCGCGCACAAGAGCACCGGGAGCCCCTCCCCGGCATTATGCCAGACACAGAACGGTGCCATTTACATGAGATTTGGGGAAAGGCAATGCTACAGGGACAGAAAGTAGTCCCTGGCTGCCTGCAGGTGTGTGTGTGTGGTGGGGGGAGGGGTGCACCGGCTAGAAAGGGCACAGGAAACTTTCGAGGATGACAGAGATATTTCACGTCTCAATTGCGGTGGTGGCAACAGGATGGTGCGCATTGGCCCGAAGTCGAAGAAATACACACCTAAAAACCAGGAATTTCACTGAATGCAGGTCTGATGTCCAGAAGCCTGACTTGCCAAGAGCCCCGGGCTCACGGAGCTTCCTATCTATGGGGCGCTGTCCTGGGTCCCTGGGGGTCTGTTGCTCACTGCATCTCTCTCCCCTCCCCCGATACGTAGATGACCTGGGGGCGGGGTATGTTTGTGTCTGTCAAGGGACATCATCCCTGTTTTTCTCTTGCCCCGTCGATCATCCGGATCCTGTTTGGACGTGGCGCAAGGGGCTGGTGTTTGGTATCCTTCCCGGTGCTTTGCCTGGTGTTTCTTGTAGGAATGACAAGGATCCACATCTCGGTGGCTGGGCACCCGCTGGCCGTGGGATATTCCGTGCTGCGTGGGAGCCGCCTTCTCCTGAAGCCCGCGAGGTTCATCCTCCCGCCTTTGGACCGCCTCGCGGCTTACCGGGGATTGGTGGTTGCTGGGAAGATTTTCCTGCCGGCAAGGGATCGTCCTTCTTTCAAGGCTGCTCTTTGTTTTCCTAGCCTGACTGTCTTAATGCCCTAAAAAAGGTACTGCCAAAACCAACAGTCATCTTAAAAGGCCTTTTTCAAAGACATGTTTACCAAAGGTGGACAGATGTAAAGCGATCCCCCATATGTCGTGCGTGATGCAGCCTGTGCTCCAGGAGTCGCCTTTGATGTTGCAGAGCCGTGAACTTAAAGGAAACCAAGAGGGAGAAGGAAACACAGGAGAAAGCATGCTTTCTGATCCAGCTAATAACCCGGGACGATGCGCCAGTGAATCTGCTGTTTGCTCGCCGTCCTAGAGCGCGCCCTGTTAGCCTGGGGTATTTCAAAGTGCAGTCCCATTTGAGTAATATGGAACAAAGTAGATTAATCCTGCAGACAGAAGGCTGGTGAGGTCATGGGTCTGCAAAGTGGAAGGGACTGTAGGAGACCATTTGGTGCCTCCCTCCCTGCTCCTGTCTTGGGTCGGTAAGACTTCAGGTTTCCGTGGGATGGAGACAGAGAAGTCAGGGGCCAGCCCAGCCCTGTCAGCTGCTCTAGCAGACGCTGGGCTCCCAGGTCCAGACGCCCAGCACCGGTCTCTTGTCTGACCTGCCATGCCCTGTGCACGACATCCGACTGAGCTGCCCAGCAGGACTCCACTCAGCATAATGGGGTCATTCTTTGGAGATCTCGAAGCCTCGGGTCACCCCTCAGAACGCTGGCCCTCCTTGGCCTGAAACTACTGAGTGATTGCCTGTCAAATACACCAGCTTTTACAGTAATGGTGACATTCATATTACAATCTACCTTACTGCATCTCTGTGGGCAGCGACACTGCCGTGTCCCTTACTGTAATACGTCTTAGGACTCCCTCCTCCTAACGGCCAACAGCTCTTCCCAGATAGACCGCGGGTCGGGTGAGTGGGAAGGAGTCTCCAGGGTTGACGGGGCGGCTTTGCGGACGAGCACACTGAGACGGGCAAAGAGAAAGGCGCTGACTGGCTTGTGGCCTCTCCGTTTCTTACGCTCAGTCCCTCTTGACACCCAAGAGTCTCCTGTGGCCTCTGGGTTAGCTTCTCATCACGTCCTTGGGAAGGACCATGATTCGCTCTGGGGTGATGAGCGTCCTTGGGGCCCTGACGGCAGGGGCGAGTGGAGAAGGTGCTGGCTGGGGAAGCTGGGGACGGGGCTTGCAGACGGAGGGCTGGCAAGTAGGTGTGGGTCCCTGGGTGCGTTTCTTGTCCCCCGCCGCTGGCTGGTGCACAGTTGTAGCAGGGACCCCTCATACAAGGGTCTCACTTGGGTGAACCCTCCCCCCCAAGAACGTTCACCAGCTCAGCACAGGTGTGGACCCAGGGAACAGCTAATGCACAGCCCACGTGGTTTATTAGGAAAATAAGACCAGGGGTGCCTGGGTGGCTCAGTCATTGAGCGTCTGCCTTCGGCGCAGGTGATGATCCCAGGGTCCTGCTCGGCGGGAAGCCTGCTTCTCTCTCTCCCTCTCCCCCTGCTTGTGTTCTCTCTCTCACCGTGTCTCTCTCTGTCAAATAAATAAATAAAATCTTAAAAAAGAAAAAAAGAAAAGGAAAATAAGGCCAAACGCATAGAGAAGTTGAAAGAATAGAACAGGGGTCACTCCCACCCTGTCCCTAGATTTTCAGCCAGTTTCTTTCGCCGTGTCGCTTTATCCGCGTCTGTGCCCGTGTGTCTGTGTTTGTGAGATCACCGGAAGCAAAGGAGCAGACACCAAGGCGTTCTCCAACGTGACCCTGTGATCACTGGCGCACCCTCCGAAAATCAGCTCCGATCCCCAGCCTGGTCTGATAGCCCGGTCCGCATTCTAACGCAGTTGTTGCTAGACTGCTGGTGACAGCTGGGCCGTGATCGCTGGCATTCGGGCCCAGGATGCAGCCTAAGGTCACGCGCACACACGCCTGTCTCACCCGAGTCTCCTTCTAAGGGACATCAAGGGAAGCCCTCACCAAAATCGGGACACGTTTATTCTCTCCAGGGAGAACCCAGGACGAAAAAGCACAACCTCAGAGTCTTTGCCCTGACACCCAAAGTGAGGTCAAGGGCAGGGGTGCCCTGCTGCCGAGCGCCTCCGGGCTTCGGGGACGTTCTGGGTCCCCGCCAACCGTGCTCCCGTAGTCTGCACTCCTCCAGCCACCCCGCTAATTCCCGGGCTCGGGGCCTGTTTAGCGAGGGCGGCGCCCGGGGTTCTGCCCGACTGCTGCTTTGACTGGCTTCCTTTTATGAATGAAGGAAAAGGAGAAATGTGTTTATTTGAACTCTCGTCTCTGAGTGACAGCCTGGGTCGGGCTCTCCCACTCTCCCTGTCTCCCTCCGTTTGTTAAGAAAATAAGGGAGAACACGTCACTCCTCCCTCACAGGCGAGTTCCGAGCTCTGGGGCTTTGGGCTGGGGCCGAGGAGGGCAGGGTCCTGCGCTCACCGGCCTGCTGCCGTGATGGAAGGTTCTCTAGCCTTCTCACCTGTCCCGCCCCTGCCAATCACCCCCGCCGTTTACCCCCCAGGGCAGGCCAGGCAGCTTTTGGCATGAGTCACCTCACGGGATGGGGGAAGGAGGTGAACCAAGACTCCAGGGAGGTGCATGCGGAGGGCTTCGTCTCCTCACTCCTCTAGACGGTCCCCATTTGGGTAGGAAGGGGGGGCAGAGAACAGCAGAGCCCGCGGACAGGCCGAGCCAGCTTTGCCCGAAGGAGACGGCTCTGCCCACACAGAGCCTCACGGGACGCTGGCCACGAGGCTCCCGGTTCCTTCCGTCTTCCATGCAGCCATCCCCAAGGATGTACCCCGTGAATCCTTGGGAAAGGAAGGGGGGCGGTCCTCTGGGATGCCATGCGTTTTGCCACCTGCTAACCCAGGGACACATCTTCTAGAGCGATTGTTCCCTCTCCGGGGTGGCTGAGCGGGAGACCACCCAAGCCTCAGCCTCCAGGGACCCCGAAACCAAGGATAAAGACATCTGATCTCGGGGGCTCAAAGGGACAAGAAGGGATCTTTAGCCCAAGGATCCCAACCCTTTAGGGAGCACAGAAACCCCAGATCAGACCCCACCGCTCCCTTGGACAGAGGAGGAGGGCCCCTTGCAGTGGGTCACCGGCCAGGGGTCGGCTCTGCTGGCTCGGTGCCGAGCAGGACCGACCCCAGCCCTTCCTCCCAGGGCCTTTGCAGGAGGACCACTTCCTCCCAAGTCTGGGGCTCGGTTCTCTTATCTCCTCGGGGCCTCAAAAGGCGCGGCGCCACAAGATCTTGGGCGATACTAACCCGGTAACCTGGAGGGAGAGCAAGGGCAAAGGGTCGGCCGCTGTCTCCGCCAGCCTTTGGGGGAGTGGCCGTCGCTCTGCGGCCGGGTTGGGGGGCGGGGGACAAGAGCAGCCGAGACGCGAAAGGAGAGGCTGGCTCACTTCTGGGCGGAACCAGCTCGGCCCCTCCGAGGTCCACAGGTACAGCACGACTTGACCCTCGGCAACTCCCGCCCGCCCCGGCTCTAGGCTTGCAGCCTCATTTAAGTGTTTGCTCGGCCGGCTTGCCCGAGAGCCCGACAGTGACAGATTCTTGATCTGGTACTTAACGGTCACCTAACAGACCCCGGCCCGTTCTCCTTTGCCAATGGAAGCCAACAGCCCGGACTCAGGACCCCGCCTGGGCTTTAACACTGTACGGAAGGGAAGGGGCAGAGTCTGTTTCCAGGGGATTACAGCCTCCGTGTGGGTGGTGTGGACCAACATTCCGGAATTCAGATACGCCCCCCAGCAAACTGTGTCCGTTCCAACCCACAGCCTCTCCCCGCTGAGACCCTGCCCCGCGCAGCCAGGCCTCCTGCGTCTTGTAAGCATCTGGTCCTCTGCAGAGTTTCCACAGTTTGCGGAGCGTTCTGTCCTCAATGTGTGGGGCGAAACTTGGTCCTTCCGCTCTGCAGGTTTATGCTCTTCGGGAAGAGAGGGGGGGAGAGAAAGCTTCCTTTCGAGCAGCCTGCTAGACCTGTCTTGTTAGATGAACGATCGATGCAATTCATCTTGAATTTTGATGCAAAAACTGATGGTGACATTTTACCAACAAAGATGTTATCATGAAGACGTTACTTAGGCACAAAGATGATTCCTTCCACTTATTTTTTTGCGCACGTAGGGGTGCTGGGCTGTTGGGGCCATCTTTGGGCGAGGCGTTGGAACCCTGGGAAGAAGATCGAGTCCCAGCTGGTCACTGTGAACCAGTTACGTGGGCTTGTCCTGCTCCGCCCGGGAGCTCACCTCTTCCGGACAGTCTGCCGTGTTCTTCTTGCTTCTTTCTTTCTTCGATTCAGACGTCCCCCTTTTGCTTTCTTTCTCTTATTTTTGAATTTCACCAAGAGGAATCTCTCTTATTTCTGAATGTCACCAAGTCTTACTGGGTTGTAAGACTGGAAATGTGCCAGTGTTCAGAGTGTGGGGTGTTAATGAGCTGTAAATGTGGGTCAGTCAGCGGACGGAGGTGGCAGAAATTGCAGGGCTGATTCTCCTCGCTCGGAGAACAAAGGCTCTTGAGTGTGAGTTTCCCCTGGGATGACCTGTCACCTGATGTAATTCCTAGATGAGAAGGTGATGCTTTGAGCCTTTGATGACACAGACTCCCTGCTCTGGATAAACTCACTGTCCCCCAAAGGCCACTTGCTTCCCTGGGTCCAAGCCCGAGTCCAAGCCATCCTGTGCTAAAAGGAGCTACCGCTACTCTAGGTGGCCAAGACCATGGCCAAGGCCGTGCTCCGTTCTCCGACGCTCTGTGACACCCGCAGCCCTGGGCGGTACACGCACGAGCATGTTTTTTGCTTAAATGTTAGGTTAATTATCTTAATGCATATTAAGGGGGGGATATCTAGACCATCCAGTGAGTGGTTTCAAGGATTATTTCTTAGGATGAGTCTAAGTTTAAAAGGTAAATTGACTTTAATTAACTTTAAACATTAGATAATATTGGAAAAACCAGAGCATGTCCACGACCGGCGTTGGGGGCGGGGGCACTACTTTGTCGCCGCCTTTAGTGATTCCCAAACTGTCGAAGCTCACGAAGATTCTCCAACCCCGGACCTGCCTCCCCATCTGAGGTGCCCAAACCCCGTCCTCTAGAGCCGAGAGCAGACTGGCCCTCTCGCTTCTCTCACCACCCACCCTGGGCAGCCCCTAGAACAGCATCCTGTCCATGTGGGTGCAAGAGATGTTGGCTGTTGGTAATGGGGGTTATGGGGCTCTTTTTAGTGACAGGGAACTTGGCAGCCGGACTCCGGCCGTCTCTTGCCCTGCCTCGGGATTAGGGGAAAAGGCAAGCACAGAAACTGACAAAATGGCAAAGGTGTTTTGACTGGTAGAGAAGAAAATGGCTTTCTCTGTTTGTCTTCAATTGCCAGGATGGAGAAAATCAAAGCAAAGCAAAAGAAAATTGCCCTCAGCAGCGAGCCCGCAGGAGCCCTGACGACTTGGCGGTGAGTGTGGACCGCCTGGCCGCAGAGGAAGCCGCGAGAAGGGTTTGCGTCAAAGGTGACCTGCCCCCAGGGGTCTTGAAACAGGGACGTCACACTGATCTGTCCGCCACCAGCCTCCACCCCCCAGGCCCCTCCGGGAGCCAAGAAGAACACGGATTTCTCCCTTTAGAACTGGAATAATGAAAGTGCCCTTTTGTCTGACGCATCTCAAGACTTGAGCTGAAATTCTGCTCCCAACCTGAAGTCACAGCGGGGACCGCTCCCCATCTGCAAAATAAAACCTCCCCTGGTCCACAAGTGTTCTTTCCGGTCGAGCCCTGGCTCTCTGGAAATCTGTGGGTTACTTAAATAACATTTTCTGCCTTCCAGTTTTGAGGTTTTTCGGAAACACGATTTCCCCAAAGGGTCAGGTGGCTGAAGAAGAAAGGCGTTTCATTTTTTATTGGTCACGAAATAAATAAAATATCTCTCAAAAGTTGTTACTTTTAAATTGGACTGGATTTTCTCTTTCCTTCGGTTGAACAAGTTGAAGAAAATAATGTCATCTCTTGGCTACCAACCACTAAGATGATTCTGTTTTATCTGGCAATTTATATGCAGAGTGTGATGCATGGTTTAACCTTCCTAATTGGGGGACACACTGTCTGAATTAGTGACAAGTCTGAATTATGGTGCTTTTCAGAAAAAATATTCCATTTTAGTACTCTCAAGTCCATGAAACCATCAGAACTGGTCTTCCAAAGTAGTGCCCAGTGAAAGCTCCCTGGGAATTTTCTTGAAGCAAAGAAAAGAAGAGCTTGCCAACTTACATGTCAGGTAGACTAGCACACCCTTGAAAACGGCATATTATTTTAGGGTGTTTGTACATCTCCTTTCCAAATTTTATTTGCATGAACTCATTTGTCCAAATGACCGATTTCGTGAGGCGGGGGGGAAGGGTGGCTCATAAGCTTGGTTGTGTTGATTCTAATTCCTTCAGTCAAGGAGCGAATTTGACTCCAGTCCCTTTCTGAGTGACCACAACCCGGTCCAGGGTGGTAACGGCCAAGAGCTTTTGGAGGTCGCCTACCAAGGTGATCTCAGCATGGTGGAAGACGCTCAAGAGGAAGTATGGTGGCAGCCTTGGGCGAAGCGTCTTCTGAGCGAGGCAGGGAATGTTCATAGCTGCCTGGGGCAGAGCCTTCTGGAAGACCCAGGACTGGGGGCCAGTTGGGTCAAGAGGTTCTCCTCAGCGCCCAGGCTCTGGGAAATGCCTGTCATTTAACACAAGGATGTGACGAGGAGGCAGACGATGGCTCATGCTTGCCTCCCCTCTGGGGCTATTAGGAGGGAGAAAATGAGCATGTGCCCTTGGGGATGGTGGAGGAGCAGGAACCCCTTCGGCAGCTGGGGGCCACGCGCTGTCCTGCCATGACCGATGTGCGTGCAGTGGCTCTGAGCAAACGCAGCAGAGACTGGGGGTTGGAAATTCCATGGCTAACGAGGTGGACGGACAGTAAAGGGAAACAGGAGTCCACAGGGGTCGAATGTGAAATATCAATACTCATACATAATTCAAATCCAGTTAGGGAAGAAGGTAAACCCATTTGGATAGCACTCGCTTGTGCCGTAGAACGTGCCAGAAGGGAGGAAATCTCATGCACAAAACGACATGCCCACCGTGTCATGGAGATATCAAACATGTCTCAGGCAGGGCGGGACTGGTCGTGAGGTCTGTGGACCTCAGGGGGTCCACAAGGCGCAGGGGGGCGGGCGTTCCAAGCTTCTCACGGACATGTTTCTAAGTGATCCAAGATGGTAGCCATGGCCTCTCTGAGGTCAACAGTGAGGAAGAAGAACCAGCTGGAGGAACTGAGGCAGAAATGAAAGACAACTAATTGGCCAAAGCCCAAAACAGCTTTCCAGGTGACTTTTCTCCGGACTGGACTCCAGGGCATATGTCCACGCTGTAGGGAGTTTGAGGGGCAATGAGTGAGCATGTCCCCCGCCTCCTGCTGGGCACCAGCAGAAACGCGTGTGCATGACTGGGTCCACACGCAGGAGGTCAGACTTTGCAGAAGTCTGCCAAGAACAGAACTTCAGCCTCGACTTATTTAGATCCCATTGGGGAATTTCTAATTATAAAAAGAACCATCATTGCTCTAGAGGTCCGCCATGGTGGGAGCTGGGTGCTCGTTCCCTTGTGATCTGGGTGTGACACTGATGACGCCTTCCCTCTAAGAGGGCTCCCTTCCAGCTCTTGGGGAAAAGCGGAGGACTCATGGGGAAGCAGGTCAACTGGTCGTCTTGGTACAAATGACTCCCATTGTTAGGGACACACACAGAACCCAGCGGAGAAGAGAGGCGCTTACCCGGGCTTGTCAGCCACTCTCTTTGGGCTATTTCAGGCAAAAATAAATTATTGGACGAGGTGTTTTAATCCTTTTCTTTGCTATGCCTTGCTTGGTTGTCTCTGTTGTGCTCTTTTTTTTCCCCCTACGTGGGCATTTAGTCAAAAGTAATTACCCAGAAAAATATGGAAGAAAAGGAGGAGAATTCCAAGTATGATTTGCTTTTTGCTCCTGTCTTAAGGGATCGTATGTATATATATATATATATATATATATATATATATATATATTTTTTTTTTTTTTGGCAAAGCCAGAACTACTTAAAGCAGACCCAAGAAAGCCTGTCACCCCGTTTTAGCCTTTATACCAAACACCACTGGCTTTTCCGGGAATAAAGAGAGAGATCATCCAGCGAAATTCCGTTTGGGGTTGACTTTGATGTTCCGACATCTCGATGCAACTGTAAACATCTTTTAAATTCACAAACCACTCCTAAGAGCCCTTTCTCTTCTAAAAGGAAATTACTTGCAACAAATATGACATCGATTTTCCATCTCCCTTGATTAGTCTCATTTGGTCTGATTTTTATTATTTAAGGCTTACCGACAACGAGAATATACAGTTAGCGATGGTTCTAATTAGATTTTGTGACCTTTAAGGAAGAAAAGGCGGGTCTGGGCCCGGCTGCGCCTGAAACTGCCGGAGAACAGAGCTGGGTTTATGACTGTCTCCCGACAGCTCCCACAGGGCGCTCCCCGGGCCGCCGAGTCTGCTCCCAGGATGAGGAGGGCGAGGGAGGGAAGGGAAGAGGTACAGGAGGAAGAGGGCGGCCGGTGGCGCCAGCACGGAGGTGCTCTTGCCGGCAAAGCGGGGCTTGTGTGCGAACTGCCATCAACAGATGGTCCACTAGGAAACAGTGGCGTCAAACAGATCTGGCTTGTGACTGGGTCCATTGAGAGCAAGTGGACTGAGCAGGAAAGATGAGGTCATGGGCGCATATAGGAGGCATAGGGAATCTTTTATGCGTGCCCATGAACGGGGGGCATTATGGAGGCGTCCCCGCAGCTGGGACAATGGGATATTTGCTAAAGGGCCAGCTTGTTCGTCTGAGATGTTGGGGGGAATATGCATTTTTCCAAGCCTGTTTTCCATAATGGCTTGGGCTTTGGAACACATCAACCAGACCCAGAGAGAGATAAATATGTGGTCTGTCGAGTGTCCAATCTTTCCTGAGTGAGGCATTCAGTGGAGTTCAACCCCGGACCCTGACAAGTCGCAGACAGGAGCCAACACAAATTGGAAAGGCTTTCCTCTTTAGACGGACCTGCTTTTCCGAGCATCTGCCCTGAGGATCAGCTGATTCGACACTAACGCTTGCAGTGTGCCAGCGACTCCAGAAGGCGCCCACGGTGTTACGTTTGTTTGAGGTGGACCGTGATTCCCGTGGCCCATCAACACGCCGGCCTGGGACACACAGACACCCTTACCGGGATGCAACAGACATTTGTACAAACGCAAACCAAAAACAGATGGGACTCCCCAGTGGCCACCTATTTTGTTTTTCTTTGGCGTGATTCAGGAGGCGAGGGACTGGTAACGCGTGAGGCCGAAGTTGAGGCTGGAGCAGAGAGTTCCGATGAACCCGGCAGCCGTGTTTGAAACAGAAATAACTACAGCAGAAAAAGCCTGTCGCTGAGCCAGTGTAGACCTGGAATGAGCCTGCGCTGGGCTGAAACTAGGTAGATGTAGTTCAGAGACACCAGACCCAAGTACAACCTGACCCTCAGTGAGAAACTCTGGACCTTTCCAGAAGGCACTTAGCGAGGCATGCCGCAGCGTGAGCAGAGTAAGGGAAGAAAGGGGCACCCCAGCCCTTCCTGGCATGAGGTGGGCCTTCGTTTCTGGGAGAGGTGGTCTTCAGGGGCCAGGGTGGACCCCAGATCCCTCCAAGCGCTTCTGCCACTGCAAACCCATGAGAGAGAAGGCCGGAGCCCCCTGTGTCCCTGGGCTCGGGGAAAACGGGCTCATCTTCATGCCAAGATGGCGGCACTCACCCCAGCGGCGGCCTCACCACAGCCCGACTGGATGCCAGGCACGATCTGAACAGTCCCGGGTCCTACGCACAGCTACAGATGCTGACTGAGAGGTTAAGTAACCGGCTCAGGGCCCCTCCGCTAGAAAGAGCCAGATCCAGACTCAGACCCGGGACGACCTCAGCACCGAGGTGGGCCTCCTGCTGGACACGCTCTTCTTCTGGCTCATCCGTACCCGTCTACGGGTCAGCTTTGCCAGAGTGTTCTACTCCCCCCTTGTGATCTCCTAGGACTTGGGTGGTGGGATCTCGGCCTAGTTACTTAATTCCCTGCACCTCAGTTTCCCCATCTGCGCATGGAGGTTTAATGAGAGAAGCTAAGTCAGGGGCTTGCTCTGTGATGCAAGGGCCAAAACGGAGCCACATCAGGGCCTGGTGTACAGCTCAGTGGCCAACAAATGTTGTTTATGACGCAGACCTCAACACGGCCACTCTCTCCTCACGTGGAAGCAGGGGTGAGGCTGGCCGGGGGCCCTCAGACAGAGAAGGCCTCTCTCCGTTCTACCCTGGGGCCCGCTGCCTTCACCTGAGCTCCCACTTCGGACAGGAGCCTGCTCCGTCTGGGGACAGACACTCTTCCCAGCACTGGGGCTCCCGCCCAGCAACTGCTCGGCAAGGAGCTGGTAGACCAGATGGACTTCCTTTCTTTGTCTCTGTAAGACAAGGTGACAAAAAGGACCCGTGATGGGCTTGGCGGGGTCTCCTCGGCGGTTTGTCGCTGATCACCTGGGCCAGGCTGGTTCTGTCGCCGGCCGTGGTGAGTTGAGGAGCCGAGAGAGGTTCTCTTGCAAACTTCTGGCCACCTGCCTGCAGAAAGGACCGCCCGCGGGCTCCCGGGTGGGTGCTGGGGAGGGTGCGACGGGACGGTGTCAAGCAGAGGGCCTTGTGGGGACAGCGACGTGTGTGGCGGCGAGCTGTCAGGAAGGCAAACTTTGCAACGGCAGACATGGCTTTCTCTTATGACATCCATTTCTTTTAATTATTCCATCCCAACAACTTTGAAAGTCACTCGGTAAGCTGACAGATGATTTATGCCTCGCATTAGCTCCCGGCGGGGACGGCCGAAGGCCTGGGCCGCCGCCCGGCCGGCTCTGGGCGCCCTCCCCGCGGCCAGCCTGTGCTCCTGGAGACCCTCCACCCGCCGCCAGACCTCCCGGACCCGTCCTGGGGGCCTTCCTGTGGGGGTGAGGTCTCTTCCCTCCCCTCCTCATCCTCACTGGCTTCTCTCCATGTTTTTCCTTCAGTTACGAAGATCCGAAATCTCTCTAAATGGACAAAGGCCGCCACGGAGAACCCCTGAGATAGGGCAGCTCCCCTTGCCAGCGAGCCCCCGGGCCCCCCGGGCCGCAGGAGAGATGGGGGTTACCTGGGCCTCAGCACCTGCCCCAGGAAGACACCCAATTGCCTAAGAACGTGCAAAAACCAAAGGCCACCGCTAGGAGCACGGAAGCCCGCGCGGCTTCGGGCCGGTGCCCCGGTGAGAGCCGGAGGGCCGCTGATGGTGACGGCAGGGTGCCCGCAGCCCCACGGATTCTCCCTGCCCTGGGAGGATCTCAGGTGAGGGGCCCCCGTGAAATGTCTGTCTCTCTGAAGGTCAAGACTGCTTTATGGGCCAAGAACATTTATAGAGCTGCAGAAGGGATCATTTTTGCTAATGCCGTGAAATTATACTCCGAGTTGAGTAACAGTGGCCCACGGCAGGTACGGAGGTAATTTTCCTCGAATGTGAAATCTGGCTTTTAGAGAAGTTGGAAGCCACTCCAGCTGAGGTTGACGGGGTCCCTTTTCCTGTGTCCTTTAAGCGATGTGAACGGGAGCTCTAACTCTGCAAACCGGCCGCTTGAGAAGAGTCGCGGGGGAGGGGCGGGCGGAGCCCTGGGCGTGGGAGGGCCAGCCAGTGAGGGATGCCCAGGGCCTGTCCCGGAACCTTCTGTCTGTTCCCCTGTGGCTGTGTGTGTCCGAGGCAGCGTGGGATGCAGGCGGGGACAGACACCTGGCTGCTGGGAGCCCTCACTGGGTGGGGAGATGGACACGGGGCAGTTCGTTCCAGTTAAGGCAGGAGCGTGGGACGAAGGCAATACTATTACCCCAGTTTGACGCCAGCGGTCAAGCTGCCGCTGCGTCCGGCGGCCTCGGTGTCGCTGTGGGTGGGGGCGGACGTCCAGGTGCTGCGGCCCCACCACTGAGCAGCCCCTGGCCCCGAACCTGCTCACCCTCCAGGGCCGGGGGCTCCTGGGAAGAACCACGTCCTTCCCGTGTCCCGTTCTGTCCTCTCGGGCTTCCCTGCGTGCCCGTGCTAGGGTCCTCTGGGCCTCCAGGTGCGTGCGCCTCCTCTCTTGCCCAGACTCCTTGGAGGAGAAAGCAGCCAGAGCACACCTGTCCTGGGCCGGCCTGCTTCCTCTTCCCTCCTGCGCCTGCAGCCGCGCTCCCTGGGGCCTCCGCACCTGTTCCTGCGGGCTCTCCTTCAGGGTGGGTCCCGAGCTTCTGCCAGGGTGCCCACCTGCTAAGCAGCCATACAGAAACCAAGTTCATGACCTCCCTTTCCCCGAGAACCAGTTCCCTCGGTGCTCCCAACGTGGGCTTTGCCAATGGAAGTCCCACCCCAGGTCTCAGGCGACATCTTCACCAGCGGGCCGGCTCCCGGTGTAGCGTCCTGGCAATAGCTGGCTGTTCTTTCTCTTACTTGTCCATCAGGTCGGGGGTGGTAGGGCAGGGTGATCCATGGACTCTATTTGGAAAATGCCTCCTGGTTCCAGCCCCATCGCTCCCATCCTGGGCCTGCTGCCCTCAATCAGACCGTCCTTATTTCTTGCCTGACCTATCAGCAAATTCTCCCTGCCACCAGCAACTCCGTCTGAAGCCTTTTCTGCACTGACCCCAACTCACCCCAGCCCGCTCGCCTCACCCCCTTTCCCAACCCCTCAGAATCCTCCGTTTCTCCTGCAGAATGAACCCAACACTTGGCCTGTTCCCAAGCCCTTGGCGAGCTGAGGGGGGTCCTCTTCCTGAGGGACTATGAGAGCTTAGAATTGCGCGTGATTTAACTTGTGCCCGGCATGTCCCCTCCCCGGGCCTCCTTGTCCGGTGCGGTTTCCACCCTTCTGTCCTTCAAGACCAACCCAGCCCCCACCCCCCCAGGAACCCTCCTGGCTCTCTGTCCTCCTTTGAAATTCCACGCCATCTCGGAAGTGGCTCTCCTCCAGACCCAGGGCCCCAGACCTGTGCACGTCCTCCGGATGCCTCTGCTCTCTAGGACGCGAGCTCATGCGGACAGGGGCCTGCTCTGTTCACGTCCGTGCCTCTGCCATCCCGTTCCAGGTCGAGAACACAACAGCTTTTAGGTGTCAGCTGATGGACTCGCGAAACCGAGCGAGGCAGTGTTCCGGGACAAAGCAGGAATAAACCCCACACCGTCCCAAGCGATTGCGAACTCCAGATGAGAGAGTCTGGAATCGTGTAAAACATGTAGCATGCCCTTTGTTGTCAGTGCGATTGATGGGTCATCAAAGGTTTTAATAAATGACGTCTTCAGGGTCTAGAGACGCCAAAGAGATGGTGATGCCCGGTTGCCGGGGGCCAGCCAGGGTGGCAGGGGCGGAAGGGGTGAGCAGGAAGATGAGGAGGACCCCACCCCGGGCAGGCTGTCCCTTGCAGACTGTGCGCCAGCGAGCCTAAGCGGCCCCCAGATCCCCGAAGACCTTCCCGTTCTCTCCGACCCACTTAGAGAATCGAAGACCAGCGGTGCCAGCAGGAACGCTCCTTTCGGGACACTGCCCGCTAGCGACCGGTGACCGAAGAGCCAAGAATTATCCGGAACCCAAGTCAGGAACCAGCCCATCTTTTCTGTTCGGTGCGGCAGCCCCAACAGCTGTCCTTGGGTGAAGTTAAGCGAGGAGGTGTTATGGTAGACAGTCCAGCCGGCAAGGCAAGCGGTTGTTTGAACTTGGTTACTTGTTTGAAAATACTTTACTCAATAGAGAAATTGTGAGCAATTGAGCTTTTTTTTGCAAATCATATATATATATATTTTGTTTGTTTGTTTTTTTAATGGATCTGGGGAGTGACTGTTAAATCGAAAACGTGATGGCTGAGCACTCCAGAAAAGTTAAAAATTGCTCCCCGGGTAGAGTTTGGGCATGGAGTTCTGTTTGCATGTTGGGCTCTCTCAAGGTGGCGGGGGCATGCCTGCCTCATCTCAGGCCGTGGACCTGTCTTTGCCGGGGACTTACCAGGCAGCCATGTCCGAGCCTGAGACGCTGTGCGTCCCACTTGCCATCTGCGACCCTCATGAGTTGTATGCTCCAGGCGTCTGCCTAGTGCTGGAATCCAGCTAGTGATGAGGGGCGGGGCGGGGGGACAGAGAATGGAAGTCCCCAGGCTTTCCCCTCCAGTGCTCATGCTCTCCCAAGCGAGACTTTGCCTTCAGGAGTCAGAAGGAAGTAATTCACGGGTTCCCACGCTGCCCTGCACGTAGTAGGTACACCGCACATGTGTGTGGATTCCTCTCCGTGGGCTCTGGCAAGGCATGCTTCTGTTATTTTAATTTAATTTTACTTTTTGGCATCTTGGACATGATTTACCACCCGCGCTCTCTCTCTCTGGTGTACTTTCTGACTCAGACACAACATTTGTAAACTTGAAGACAGCTTGTCCGCGAAATTAATTAGAGCCAAAGTTAAGTACCAGTCATTAGGTTGCTTCTCCCATCCCATCATTTTTATAAGCTTGTCTGAATGAACTATGGCTCCCCTGCCCCCAAGAGTCGTGGACGGGGAGGGAGGGGCGCCCCCTGGATCGGGGTCCCTTCCTTGGGAATCACTGAAAACACCCCTGTCGGAGGGGTGGCAGCCACTGGGCTAGGCTTTGTCCTTTGTCAGGCTGCTTGTGATCCACTGTCCTGGCGTGGAATGAGGTAAGAAGCGAGATTGGTATAAAAAAAAAAAAAAACCACAACAACAACTAATAAATGCCATCATAAAGAATATTCTAATCCCCTGGAAGGACTATGCTTTTAAAGGCCCGCGCTACATTTTCTGTAGGTAAATAGATGCTCCCAATTGCAAATGAAACAGATCCGTCTTGATTTACAGCTTAGAGCCAATTCCAACAAAATTTAATTCACCTAAAAGTACTCCTTTAATTTTGACTTTTAGTTCGTACCATCTCGCACTTGACGGTCTTGGTCTGGCAAATCGGCTGGTTTCGCCTCCCTTCCCATCCTTTGTCTCACTGGGGTTCCTGGACAGGGGTTCAGAAGGCAAGCCACGCCTTGTCCCAATTTCCAAGGTACAGCTTAGCCTGGCCACTCACCAGGTTTGTGTATTCGACGGTGGACGGTCCCAGGTCAAATCTGAAGAACACCAAAGCCTCTGATGCTGGAGGGAAGTGACTCCGGAAACATCCCCTTCTGCAGACGACGTATAACGGGGACCAGGCTTTAATTAAGAATAATCAAACCCAGGAGTCCGGCAAGAATTTTCTAATTCTCTGAAGAGAGGACCCTGGGGTTCTTCAACTGGAAAGGAGTCTGGCATCATCCAGACATAGCCTAGAAGGCTTGAATCCACCCCAAAGGACTCTGAATCCCTTTGGGAAACCTAGGTCGTGTTTCTCAGTTAGAACTAAAACATACTCTTGGATCTATGTGGTTCCAGAATCATCTTCTTGTGTACCCAATGCTAGGTGTGGTTCAAACCAGTCAAAATGGTGACCCCAGGGAAGTCAAGTACATGATCTTTATCTGTTTTTAAGTTTTGGAGCCTCCTAGCCGTGAATATTTTGGTACCAGCACTGGTTCTAAGTCACTGGCTATGTAGTCACCATATTTCCACAGGACCCTTGCCCTTAGGATAATGTGAGAATGATCTTGGGAGTGGGGATGTCGGAGACAGGAACCTGAAGAATCCAATATTTCTGAAATTCTCTGTATGCTATTTCAACTGCCTTCCCCCCACCCTTTTAAAATAAATTTGGTGTATTAAAATAAAACGGCTCTGGCTGTATAGATATCTATACTATTTAGGAAATAAATGATGTAAGGTTTCAATTTTAACGAGCCATTTCGTTATAAGAAACTTGAAATCCAGGCCTTGTCCCAGGTTGTAAAGAGAGGGGACAGCAGACCCAGCATGACATGGCCGAGGTCACCGACTAGGGCCCACATCCCCTGCCTCTACGTCCACTGACGGCTGCTGTAGACCACAAGAGGATGATACTCTCTGACACATGGGTGGCTTCTTCCTAAACCCCCATGGGGCCCCACGGCAGGGCCCGAATCTCCCCAAGTCCTGCCGAATCCGGCGTGGTTCTTGGGGTGAAACGCACCTGCTCCTGCCCGAGGCCTGCAGAGCGCCGGCTGCCGTCCGCAGGGCCCAGCTCCGGAGGGCAGGACACCCAGACGCCAACATCTGGACAGGGAGCCTTCTAGTGGCTTCTGGGCCCAGAGACGGCTGTACCCTCTCAGGTCATGCGTCTACCTTGGGGGCCGATTGTCCCTCCCTGTTCAGACTGACCAGCCAAAATACCCATCTCTGCTTGAAGAGTGACAGACGGTCAACAGGGCACCGGGTCCCAGGCAGCAGGTAAGGGGAGGGCCTGACCCCACCTGGAACAGGGCGTTCTCCACCCGTTGTCTCGCCCCCGGCTGCCGGGGCCACTGACCCCTTGTGGCTCTACAGTGGCCCCCCACTGCCCGCCCCCGGGGAGGCTGGAGGTGGCTGTCCACCCCCTCCTCTGAGGGGGCCCCTCGGCCTGAGGCGGTTTACCTCACTGAAGAACCTATACTTTTAGGAGTTTGTAAACAGAAGCATTGAAGAAGTGCCGGGACACGGTGCGTGCGGCTTTTCCCTTCCCTGGTTTGGGACAAAGAACAGGCATCCCTCCCTGCAACGTGGGATAATCCAGCAGCATTACAAGGTTGGGAACTCGGGATGACCTTTTCTCTTGCCAAAAGGAAATAAAGCCACTTTTGAGCACTTTCAGCATAAAGAGACAATCTCTTAAAATCACTACCCGAGCCCCGCCTGGGAGAGGGGACGGGCTGGAGAACCGACTTAATCTGCCTGCCAAGCAGCAAATTGATTTAGCAACAAATGTCAGGAGAAATTAGAAAGGGGGTCATAGCGCCAAGCAATGAGAGAAGGCCGACCAGCCTTCAGCAGCGTCGCAGGGGGCCAACCTGCGTATTCGAGGTGGCTTCTGGCTTTTTATTTCCTTTTAATCTCTAGCCTCTGCTGGTGACCAGAACAATCCGTCACGTGGACGAGGCCGTTTTGCGCACACCGGGTGCTCTCCCGAGTTCCAGGGCATGGGTGTGCGTGCACGCGCGTTTACACTCGGCTGCTTGCCACCAGCCGGCCTCCTTCTTGCCCCTGGGAGGCCACTGCTGTGGTCAGATAGCTCTTGGAGTTTGGACTCTTTCCCTGGACCACAAAAGGAATGCTGGCATCACTGGGGAAAAGCTGTTCTCTCCGCCCGATCTGATTGGGATTGCAGAGGGGGAACGGCCGCGGTCACCCCGCCTGCCCTCCGCCGCCCTCCTGCCCGGCCCGGGAAGATGCAGCGGCCTCAAAGAAGGGGCTACGGGCGTGGGGCTCCTTGCTTCACCGGCTGTCGTCTGCGGGTTACTCAGGGGTAGAGGCGGGCCGGCCGAGGCCAGAGTGGCGGTCCCGGCGCTGCCGATGAGGAAGCCCGGACCCTGAGCCGCGGCAAGCACCCCCGTCCCGGAGCTGCGGCCACAGACACGGGGCGCTCTGCGTGCCTGTTCCGGCTGCTGGTCGCGCAGCTGCGCTGCTCCCTGTTCCAGGGTCTTCTCCCTTCAGGGGAGTTTTAAATTGTTTGGTGGGAGGCCCTCCTGCTTCCTGGTCCGCCCCTGCAAGGGTCGGAGAATCTCACATCGTGTGGACGTTGCTCAGTGCCCAACCCTGGGAGCTGCCCCTGCACCCTGGGGGTGCCTAACCCGTACGCCCCCGAGCCCCGTGCTCCCCGCGAATGCGCAGAGGCCTTCTGCCCCTGTCCCCTTCCTGTCCTTCTCGGGAGACCTGTTGGCCACCTTCCAGCTGGAGACTTATTTCACCCCCTCTGCCTCTGTCCTCCGCATCCTCCCGGGGAGGGCTGCGAGGCGAGTGAGGCCGGTCTGGAGGTGGCCCTGTTTCACAGAAGGCTGTGCGCCCCCATTATCTGAAGGTGCCAGAGAGGCGTCCTCCAGCCGCCGGTCCTCCCTCGTCCTGGCCGGCCTTATCTTCTTCCTGTTCTTCCCAGGTGCCCCCCGCCAGCTCCCCTGCGCAGGAGCCGTTCTGGGCGTGGGGAACGCGGCTCTGAGCACAGTTCAACCTCTGTTCCTAGGTCGTTGGAATCCCAGTATCGGGTCCAGGAGTGGACAGTGAACCCGCACACCTCGAGCCCTGTGATCTCCCAGGACCCTCCTGTGGCCACGTCCTGAGTCTGTCTGGTTTTGGAACAGCCCCCAGATGACCGTTTTTGAGGAGACTGTCGGAGCCTTCGCTGCCCATCAGACTGATCGTTGGCTCTGTGGGTGGCTAGAGCAGAGAGGTGGCTGGGCACTGTGGCCGCTGAGCTCCAAGGTGCAGGCCTGCATGCTGGCCCCGCTGTCTCACGAGGTCAGCCTCAACGAGGGGTTCAGGGCCTCGGAGCTGCCCTTGCCCTTGAGGGGCAGGGTCCACCTCCTCCTGGTCCTTTCTCCCTCCCTTCTGCAGACTGCTCTGTACCCCTTCTTTCCTCCTGGCCTCCAGCTGGCTTCGGGAGCTGGCGTGTGTTGTCTCCAAGTCAAACAGTGGTGTGGAGCTAACTCCCCACTGCCTGCCTCACGCCTCCAGGGCACGATGCTATGGGACCAGCCGCTGTCTGGCTGGGCTCATTGCAAAGAACAGAGAAAAGCAAGGGGAAGAGAAAGAAAAGCTGGCAGAGGGGCTCCAGGTGGTCGCGGCCGCCAGCGACAAGCCAAGCTGGATCCCTCGTCCTAGGGGCTGTCATGGCCACTACCAGCTCACGGCCAGGCCTCCTAGAGGGGACAGCAGGCAGCAGGAAGTAGACGTAGGCTTGCCCTGTGCCTCGGCCCTTCCAGGTCTGGCCCAACGAGGAACACACATTAGTCTCAACCCAACTGCAGAGTTTGGGAAAGTGTGGACCACTGGGACCCCCAAATCCCTGGGCGGGGAGAGAGTCCGTTGGTCCCTATTCCTGGGACCACCACAGACTTCCTCTGCACCCCATGCATGTGCCTCCCTGCCAGCTTCCCCACCCCACCAGGCTTTCCTGTCTCCAGCCTATGGTCCAGACCCGACCCCTGGGATCGGGGAGGCAACAGAGCAAGCCCAGGCCCCAAACCAGACGTTGGTGGAAGCCACATGGCGCCGGTTCCCTCTCTCCCAGCCTGAGGGTGGAGCTCGAGGTGGCCCCAGCTAAAATTGCTTCTGAGAGAAAAGGTCAACGGAAAGGCCTGTATCATCGTGTCTTGCCAGGGGCTCCCCAAGACCCAGGATCCAGGAAGAGATAGAACCTTGTCACGAAGTTCCCATTCAGCAGAAGGATACTGATCTAGAAGCCGCTGGAAAAAGCCAGGAAGCTGGTCATTTAAAGGGAATTAGGGAAACTCATGCAGGAGTAGTGGGAGAGCCGAGCGGAAGAGGAAGCTGATGAGGCGGGAGTCTCCCCCTTCCTCACAAACCCTGGCTCTAGGTAGAACTGGCCTGAAAAGTAGGGTCCACAGTTACTATGGGGGCTCATGTGCCCTGGGAAGAGGACCTAGGCACTCAGGTCTTGGGAACGGGAGCTGAGCCACAGAGAGAGCACCTGGGAGGCCCATGCTAGGCTTGCATCTGCTGTTACTGAGAGCACCATCCTTCTGTCTCGCTGGTCCCTCTGCAGGACTGTAGGAGGCCATGTGTTCACCCTTGCTTTTGTCCAGGCCTTTGTCAATTCATACATGTCTTCTCCTATCTGTCCAATCATTCATCATCTGACCATCTTTGATCTGGGCAACCACCCTCCTTCCATCTTCCCTTGCTTCCTCTCTTCCACTGATCTGTCATCCTATTTCCAATGACCCTTCTTTCCTTCTTTCCATCCGCCCATCTATCTTTCCATCTCCACAACCACCGGCCCACCCACCTGCCCTTACACCTGCCCACAACTCATCCCTCCATCCACCCATCCATCCATCCTCCCATCCATCTATCCATCCATCCTCCCATCCATCTATCCACCAGTCCATCCATCCACCCACCTGTCCATCCACCCACCCGTCCATCCATCCATCCATCCATCCACCCATCCATCCATCCTCCCTTCCATCTATCCATCCACCCATCCATCCACTCATCCATCCTTCTATCCATCCATCTGTTGACTCATCCATCTATCCACCCAATCATCTACTCAACCATCCATCCACCCATCCATCCATCCACTCATCCATTCAGCCATCCACTCATTCACCCACCCACCCGTCTATCCATCCGTCCATCCATCCATCCATCCATCCATCCACCAACCCACTTCCCTATCTGCCATTCTCTTGCTCATCCATAGTATTCCCTGTATATTGCAGATAATCACACATGTACACTGTATTTTCTCATTTCCAGTGTTGTTTCAAATCGACTCCAACATATTATCCCCACAGGCACCCCATGGCATAGTCAGGCCAGGGCTCATCATCCCCATTTAGCTGGGAAATAGAACAACTTGCTAAGTTTCAAACAGTTAAGGGTTGGCATATGGTCTACCATTCTACCACACCAGTCTGCATCTGATTCGCCTTGGGTGAGACCCTGGAGATTCTGTGGTTGCGTTAGTTACGAGGTTCGACTAGGAGCAACCAGTCGTCATAGAGAGGAAGGTGTTAAGAGAAAGAAGCACAGCATTGGCCCCGACGTTGGTCCCTGCACACCAGAGCAGCTTCCTTCTGTGTTCTTGGCAAATACAGGTCTTAGGAAAATGACTCCGTGGGCTGTGTCCAGCTTTCCCGTCTGTCCACCAGCCTGGGGTGCGACGTGTGCGTCCTCACGTACCTGGTGGAGGCGCTCAACGCTCCCGTCTTGCTCTTTGGCTACTGGGCCTTTGGGGTGAGCCAGCGAGCGCCGGGCCCACGCATCTCTCCCCAGACTGCTGAGGTCAGCACTTTGGTTTTCTGGGAACAACGGCCAGAACTCTGGGTTCGTGGAGCTGCAATTTCCCTCTGTTGTTCGGGGGGTGGGGTGGCCATCAGTTGTCCTTAATAACCGAGCAAACAACAGTATAGCTCTGCCATTGGCTTTCTTAATAGCAGAGAGTGGTCTCTCTCTCTTTCGGATGGCAATGCCACAGACTGCATTACCGAAGTGGCTCTTGCCAACCCTGTCCAAGTGGCTATGTCGTTCTTTTATTGTTTCTCTGAAAAGCTCTTATTAATTAAGGTGAAAGCCAGACACAAACCCGGCCGTGCTGCGTTCTGAGGCACCTGGACTGAACTGTCCTTTAGGGGACCTGGAGCTGTCCCTTCCTCTTTGTCCGGGCTTTCTGGTCTCCTCTCAGAGTTCGTCAAAGCCTGAGCCCTCACCCCGAGAACTGGGGACATCTCCCAGCCACAGTGGGGCTGGTGGAAGAGATCGGACCGCCTGTAGCCCCCTCCGCTCTGCCTGTGCTCGGTGGCCAGAGAGCAAGGGGGCAGTGACCGTGGGAGCAGACAGAATCCCTTGCAGCTTTGGATCTCAAGCACTATGTCCCGTTCTGTGTCTTGAGGTTCAGGGAAGTGTCAAAGGCAGCCCAGTCCTCAAGGGACAGAGCACTGAACTGAGGAAATGGGACACAACGTCTGGGAACAAGAAGCCAACGGTCCAAGCTGCAGAACGTCCGGCACCCCCGGGCCATGAGGCCAGTCAAGGTCCTGGGGCATGCAGTAGATGAACATTGTACTTCAGAACAGGAGAGAAAAGGTCAGGGATCTTTCTGGAGTCCGGAGACATTAGAACGAGGCCTTGAGAACGAGGTCAAGTCGGAAGAGAAAGAGGGAAAGCACGCAAGAGCTGGAGAGGGCGCGAGAAATGGATCCCCAGTCGTTTCCAAGGGGCAAGGGAGGAACCACAGGCATAGAGACTAATAGGGCAGGACCAGCAGGAATTGGGGGCCGATGCCCAAGCTCAGACCGGAGGGCAGTGGGGGCTCCCAGAATCCAGGCTCAGACGGTGACATCCTGTGAAGTGGTAGAGGTGTGAGAACGGCAGGGATGGGGAGGGGGCTCCGGGGTGAGCAGGGTGTGCTCTGCCGCGCATCCGCCGCCAAGGTGCGGCCCTCCTCCTGAGCCGTCTTTCTGGTCCCGGCAGACACCCTCAGCCTGATGCGGCCAAGTGCCCTTGGAGGACAGGGTCGCTGAAGCGTTCCAGTTTGGCACAATGAGGGGGGGCCGGGCCCTCCACCTGCAGAAGCCTTGCTGGGGAAGGACGCATTCCAGGTCACCCCAAGCCCAGCACCCCTTCCAGCTCCTCCTCCTGCCCCCTGCCACTGGGAGGTATCTTTGCTGGCCTGTCGGCCCTCCGTCCTCCCCGTCCCCGGGAAGAAAAAAGAGAAAAGATCCACCTGCCAAGGAAGCATCTTGTAATTCCGAAGGAGTCGAGAGCAAAAGGCCCAGCTGATGCGTCGTGCGGCCCCCAAGCAGCTCTGTAAATAAGCCCACGGAATATTCATCAGGCCTCGTAAACTTCCCCCGGCGAGATTCCCCCAGGGACCACCCTGGCTCGGCCCAGCTGCACGTTTGCTCTCTCCCTGCAAAACCGGCTGGCTGGGGACACGATGAGCTGTCCCCGTGCCCCAGTTAAGAAACGTCCCAGGTGTCACCAGCTGCCCCCCGTGCCTGGGGCTCCAAGCCCAGATTTAGAGCAGCGGCACCACAAAACCTCCCTGATGGGGGCACCCCTGGGGCCTCACCCTAAACTTCTCTTGGTTTGGGGGGGATGATATTCGCCGCAACCTTGCTGGGGGGCTCTTTCCTCCCCTTCCGTCAGGAACTTCCCAAGGCCCCTCTGATCGGATGGTCTCCATTGGCCCCATGAAGAAAATTTAAGGATTATCTTAATAATAAATCAGCAGCCAAGCAGCAGACAGCCCGGGAGCGGCGAGGTTTTAGTACCTGCAGCTGTGGCTTCGGCTCCTTTGTCAAGAGTAGATGAGAGGGAATAAAAACTTGCTTTTTTCGGGAAAGCAAAGGGAGCACAGGTGTCCCCAGGGGCCAACTGCAAGCCGAAGCATTTGGGAAAAAGTAGTTTTATGGGTTTTTTCCTTCTTTTCTCCTCCAACTAACAATTACTCTTGAAAGCAAAACCTCCGTTTCCCCCTCAGCTCGGGTGAGCCCAGCGAGCCGTGCGGATTCCTGAGCGTCCAAGACAGCTGAGCACGGAGGCCCGCTCCTGGGTCCTGGGTCACCAGCTTTTCTGGGCATCCGCGGGGGCTTGATCTCAACCGCGTGGCTCAGATCTGCACCAGATAAACGCCTCCCTGGTGGCCCGTGGTGGACAGGCATTCCACCGCATCTCCCGCAGCACCTTCTGGACCAGTCAGAGGAGACCTGGCATCCCCCAGACCCTCAACCCTGTTGTGGGTCCCCAGCCGCATGTGGGGCATGCCGCACGCAAGCATTAGACGTTCCGAGCCCATGTGTCAACGATAATCATAATCACTGACCTTGAGGGAGGGCCTCGAAGGGGTCAGGCACTGTGTCCGTGTGTCCCTTTGTCCTTCCTTTCTCCTCCTTTCTTCTCTCCTCTTCCTTCTTTCAAAAAACAAATTCTGTTTTAAATCTATCTGCCGTTTGCCAGGCTTCCACTATGCTTAACGTTTAAGGATTAATTTGCTTTGTTTTAAAGTCTATTAAAATAAAAAAAAATCATCGAGAAACATTGAGGAAAGTGTATATACGTACATGTGTACCTCAGCATATAAAATAAGTGTGAAGTGAGATGCATTTTCACAGACTGAGCGCACATCACAAGCGGCACCCAGACCCGGGCCCAGAACTTGGCCTTGCCCTGAAGCCCCCATCATGTTCCCCTCGGCAGCTACCCGCATTTCCTGACGCAACCCATTGCCCTGACTTCTAACAACAGAGATTATCGTTGCCTGCTTTAGAACAAACAAAAAAAACAACAACAAAAACCAGTCACTATGTTTTGCTTTGTTTTATTTTGCGAGACAGAATACTATTTGTTTTCTTTTTAATTAAACGGTTAGAAAGAACGTGTTTTAAAAATGGACTTTCCGAGGGACACACAATGCGTCACTTGTCCCCCAAATATGTGGCAGTACGTTAATAGACTTTCCATCATGTTTTCGCTCTATGATCTGTTTTGTGCTTTGTTGCGGATTTTCTGAGGATGAGTTTGGAACATGGGATGGGGTGCGTGAGGGTGTGGGGGTAGCTGGCCGGCAGCACGTGTTTGTGGTGACTCTTTCATGGAGGCAAAGTTTCCACGCGGTGAATTCAGAGAGAAGTGTGCAACTGAATGGGCTCCGAGTCACGCACATACCCGGGCAACCACCGCTCCCAGCAAGACAGAGACAGGCCAACCGTTCCACCCGGCGTGAGCCGCCTCTCCTTGGCCCCTGTGATGCCCTGGCGGCTGGTGATACGAAACGACGTTACGTTGTCCATTTGTGGGTCTTCGTTGTGAAGTGTCGACCAAGCCTTGTTCTGCTTTTGCTTCTTTACTAAATCTTAGGAAGTCTTTATTCTGGAGATAACTTCTCTATCAGATACATGTATTGTAAATATTTCCTTCCTATCTGTGACTTGCCTTTCTATATACGCAGTGTTGACTTTGGATGAGGAGAGATGTATGTAATTGTGAAAAAGTCCGATTGGCCAAGGTTTCATTTTGGTGGTTACAGCTTTCCGGATCCTCTCTAAGAAATCTGCCTGCCTCAAGTTCATGAAGATACTCTTGTATGTATTCTGCTAGAAACTTCATAGTTCTGGCTTGTGTGTGTAGGTCTCTGATCTATCTCAACTTACATTTTATGTATGATGTGAAGTAGAAGTCAAGGCTCGTTTTTTCCTATGTTTCCTGCTTTTCCCACTCCATTTGCTGAAAAAAAAAAATAACATTTTTTTTTTTCTCATTGAAGGTGCCACTGTCTTGACACATCTGTTAAAAATCAGTTGACGGAATGCATCCAAATCTATCTCTGACTCTTGATTACGATCCATTGATCTATTTCTCTGTGATTCCGTCGATACCACACCATCTTGATTTCGGTAGCTTTTGATGCATGAAATCAGAGAGTGTGTGTTCTCCAGGTTGGTTGTTTACTTTCAAGATTGTTTTGGCTATTCTCGGTCCTTCGCACTTCCACTGAAATTTTAGAAACAAGTTTGTCAGAAGCATTCTACAAAAATGTCTCACTGATATTTGGGTTGGAATTTTGTTGAAACTATAAACATCCATAGTTCGATGGGAAAGAACGTGCACCTTAGCAATACTGAGTCTCCAAGCCACCCAGATGGTTTATCCACTTAGACCCTTAATTTCCCTTAGCATTGTTTCCTACTTTTTTTATATGCAAGTTGTGCACAACTTTAAAGTTATTCTTAAATGATTCATGGTTTTTTAAAAAAAGATTTTATTTATTTATTTGACAGAGGAAGAAAGAGCACAAGTAGGCAGAGAGGCAGGCCGAGGGAGAGGGGGAAGCAGGCTACCCACTGAGCAGGGAGCCCGATGTGGGACTCGATCCCAGGACCCTGGGATCATGACCTGAGCCGAAGGCAGATGCTTAACCTACTGAGCCACCCAGGCGCCCCGTTTCATGTTTTTTGATGCTATTGAAAAGGGAATTGTTTCAAAATTTCATTTCCAATTCTTTGCTGCTAGAATAAAAAATGTAATCGATATATTGATATATATATATTATAATACATTTGTGTCCTATGGTCTTATTAAATGTACTTATTAGTCCTAGTGGTTGTTTTCATATATTCTTTTTCATATATTCTTTAAAATTTTTTTACATAGTCATAACATCTACATGCATAGTGAGGCTTGTGTTTTCTTTCCAATCTACACAACTTTTATTTTTCTTGCTTTATTACATGAACTAGGAATGTCAGTACAATGGTAAAGAGCCAATAGTGAGGGCAGACGTTCTTGCCTTGTTTCCAGTCTTAGGAGAAAAGCTTTCAATGTTTCAGTGATAATTAAGATGTTAACAAGGATTTTCGTAGATGTATGTCCATTATCAGATGGAAAAAGTTCTCTTTGTGTCCAAGTTTGAGGACAATTTTGGTCATGAAGAAGCACTGAATTTTGCCAGATACCTTTTCTGTATCTTTTGAAATGACCATATGGTTTTATCCATTTATTTTGTTAATATGGTAAATTGGTCAATTTTACATCAACTACGCTTACCTTTGCATTCCTTGAAAAAACTCGGCTTAGGGGCGCCTGGGTGGCTCAGTGGGTTAAAGCCTCTGCCTTCGGCTCAGGTCATGATCCCAGAGTCCTGGGATCGAGCCCCACATCGGGCTCTCTGCTCCGCAGAGAGTCTGCTTCCTCCTCTCTCTGCCTGCCTCCCTGCCTATTTGTGATCTCTCTCTCTCTCTCTCTGTTAAATACATAAATAAAATCTTAAAAAAAAAAAAAAAGAACGTTAAAAGATTAGTTTGTTTAAAAAAAAAAAACTCGGCTTAATCGACTTAATCTAATTAACTCTACTTAATCTAATTTTAAAAAATCTACTAATCATGATGTATTATCCCTTTACATGTCCCTGAATTCAGTTTGCTAACATTACCTTAAGGATTCCTGCATCTGTTTTGTGAAGAATATCGGTGTATAATTTCCTTACAAGGCCTCTGTCAGGTTCTGGTGTCAGGATTATGCTAACCTCGTAAGATAATTTGATAAATATTTTCCTTTTGGTTTTCTACAGGAGTCTGTGTAAAAGTTGTATTATCTTTTTCTTTGTGTGTTTGATAGCACTCACCAGTAAAGCACTTGGGGCCTGGAATTTCCCTGTGGGATCTATGTATCTTCTTCGGTGAAGTGTGTGTTCAGATCTTAAGGCCATTTAAAAATTCTGTCATCTCATTAAAGAATCATAGGAAGTGTTGTGGATAAAAGTCTGTTGTCAATGATGTGTTCTGTAAATACTTCTCCCAGGCCATGCCTTGCCTTTGCCTTTTCTTAACAGCGTCTTTGGAAAAACAAATTTTTAAAAACGGTGACAAACCCACTCAAGCTAATTCTCTCACCGTCCGAGCTGCTGGGTGTCTCAACAGCTAGTTCCTTTTCACTGCTGAGTAGTATTTCATGGTATGGACATACCACAGTTCACTTAACCATGCTGCCAGTGAAGTCTATCTGTGCTGTTTTTGGTTTTGTTTAAGTAGGCTCCACGCTGGGCTCAAATGTGGGGCTCCAACTTACATCTCTGAGATCAAGACCTGAGCTGAGATCAAGAGTTGGGCTCTTAACAAACTGAGCTCCCCAGGCGTCCCTGGGTTGTTTTCTTTTGTCTTCCATGAATAAAGCTGCTATAAACATTTTTGTACATGTCTTTGCGTAAACGTTAAGTTCGCATTTCTCTGGATGAATGCTCAGGTGTGTAACTGCTAGGGCGTGTCGCGACCGTGGTTCATAAGAAACCGCCATGTTGTTTTCCAGATTGGCTGTACCATTTCACGTTCCCATCATTGATGTGCGAGTGACCTGTTTTCTCTCCATCCTTGCCAGCATTTGACATTATCACTATTTTTTAAGCCATCCTGGTCGATACGCCCTGAAAACTCATGAGGGGTTTCCTTTGCATTTCCCTAATGGCCGATGATGGTGAGCAACTTTTCATGTGCTTATTTGCCATTTCTACACCCTTTCCAGTGAAATGTCCATTCGTGTCTTCTGCCCATATAACTGGACTGTTTGCTTCTTAGAGTTTCAAGGATTCCTTGGGCATTCTAGATAGAAGTCATTTGCAGGATATGTGGTTTTCAGATATTTTCTTACAGTTTGTAGCCCATCTTTTTATCCTCTTAACAGGGTCTTTTGCAGAGGAAAATTTTAAAATTTTGATGAGGTTCACTTTATCAGTTTTTCCTTTTACAGTGCGTGCTTTTGGGGTCAATTTGAAGAACTCTGCCTGGCGCTAGATTCTGGAGATTTTCTCTCATGTAATTTGCTAAATGCTTTATGTGTAGTATTTAGCTCGATGTTCACTATTTTGCCCCATACTTGCTTCTCCAGGACTATTTGTGGAAAGGCTGCCTTTCCTCTGTTAAATTGCTTTTTCGCCTTTGTCAGAGTCAGTCAGGCAAGCATGTGCGGGTCTGCTTCCACCATCTCCATCCGATTCCACTCACCGGTGTGTTTCTCCCTCCACTGATCCCACACTGTCTTGATTGCTGAGCCCGCAGAGTAAACCTTCCCAGCAGGTAAAATAATTCCTCCCACTTCACTCTTCATTGTTGTTTCAGCTATGCTAGGGCTAGCGTCTACGTAAATTTTAGAATATGTTTTTTTATGTCTATAAAACAAACCTGGGCTTTGATAGGAATTGCATTAAACCCATAGATCAGCTTGGGGTGAGCTGACATCTTTATTACATTGAATCTCGCAATCCATAAATACGGTATGTTTCTCCATTTAGTTAGGTCTTTATTTCTTCAGCATTTTATAATTTTCAGCATATAGATCACGCACAGGTTTTGTCCGGTTTCCACCGCGCACCGCGTTTTCCTGGGAACAATTGTAAATACTACTGTATTGTAAATACTTTCTTCTGGGGTACAGAAAATGGAGCAGAAGGTGTAGAGAGTTCTCACATGCCCCCCGGCTACACGCACAGCCTCGTCCTCCCCCCAAGAGCAGTACATTTGAGACAATTGCTGAGCTACACAGACACATTCTTATCACCCAGGACCCAGAGCTTACAATAGGGTTTGGTCCCATTGTTGTATGTCCTATGGGTTTAGACCAACATATAATGCTGTGTAGCCACCATGCTTGTATCATGAGTATCATGCAGAGAGGGTTCCCTGCCCCCCAAATCCTCTGTGTTCCCCCTACTCTTTCTTCCCTGCCCCCAAGCCCCAACAACCACTGATCTTTCTCCTGTCTCCATAGCTTTGTCTTTTCCAGGATGTCTTATAGTTGCATGGAGCCTTTTCAGATTGGCTTCTTTCACTCAGTAATAGGCGTTTAAATTTCTTCTTCATGGCTCTCTAGCTCATATCCTTTTGGCCCTGAATAATATCCCATTGTTTGGACGTACTACACCTTATTTATCCATTCCCCTGCTGAAGGACACCTTGGTTATTTCCAGGTTTGGGTAATTATCAACAAAGCTGCTACAAATATCCGTGTGCAAGTTTCGTGTGAACAGAAGTGTTCAACTCCTTTGGGTGAATGCCGAGGAGGTGCTTGCTGGAGTGTATAGTAGGAACACGCTCAGTTTTCTGAAGAACTGCCCACCTGTCTTCCAACGTAGTCACGCCATTTCGCATTCCCAGCAGCCGTGAATGAGCCCTCCTACTGCTCCACGCCCTCGCCGGCATCTGGTGATTTGGGTGTCCTGGATTCTGGTCTAAGAGTTGTGTAGTGTACCTCACTGTTTCAATCTGCGTTTCCCAGACATACTGTGGAGCATGTCTTCATACACCTACTGGCCATATCCACGGATAGATAGATAGATACGGCAATTACTGTAGAGATATATAGAGATCCATGTAGACATACACAAATATCGATATATCTCGGGCAAGGTGCCTTTGGTTTAGGTCTTTGGCCCATTTTGAAATCAAGTTGTTTTGTTTTCTTCTTGTTGAGCCTTAGGAGTCTCTTGTATATTTCAGAGAACAATTCCTTTATCATACGTGCCTTTTGCACATATTTTCTCCCAGCCTGTGGCTTATCTTTTCATTCTTTTGGCAGTGTCTTTCACAGAGCAGAAATTTTTAATTTTCGTGAACTATAGCTTGTCAGTTTTCTTTTCATGAATCATCCTTTGGTGAACTTCAGACGTGCTTTTCATCCCCCATTCCCCGCTCCTCCCTGCTCCGTAGGTGGGACAGGATGGCTCCTGTGGGCTGGAGTCTGGAATTTCCCTTCCTCCAGGTCCGTAAGGCTCAGGTAAAACCCCAGCCTGCGGGGCTCTGGTTAGATGGTTTCTCAGAGGGCGCACCTTTTCCAGAAGAACGTGATGCTCTGTCTTGTTTCAAAACGGCCCCCACCCTGCCAGGAGGAGGGGGCTGCTCGTGGAGAGCACCTGGCCAATGTTCTGAAGGTAGGATCCACAGAAGTGTGGGGCCCCCGGTGATGAGATCCCCTGAGATTTTTTTTTTTTTATCTCTAAGACTTGCCTACACTGAGCCTCCCACAATTTGTCAACTGTGGTTTCGTTTTCCCTATGTGGGCGCTGGTTCCCGCAGGGGTTCGAGGTTATGGCTCTCTGCCCTGGTGAGCTGTGACGCTCCCTACTTGCCTCTTGGTCTCTTCAGTTTAGGGGGGCTGCCGTCTGCCCTGTCGCCTCCCTTCTCAGACAGACCCGAGAAGACTTGCTGATATGTCTACTTATTCATCTTTGTGCTTGTTTATAGGACAGAGGGGCAACTCCCAGGGTCTTAACAGCCGCTCCGGAAACCAGAAGTCCAACATTGGGTTTAAAATTGTGGTTTCCTCATGTTCTTCGTTAGCAGTTACCAATGTCATTAATGTTTGCACATCGATATTGTATCTCGCGATATTGCTGAACTCATTACTATTCAGAGGTTTTGGGGTGGGGGGTTGGCATTGATTTCAAATGTGATTCTTAGACCCTCAAGTCATGTGCAAATACAGTTCCATTCATTCTTTGCGGTCTGTGTGCCCTTTCTCTCTTTTCCTTGCCTTATTATAGTAGCTTCAACATCTGGGACTATTTTAATCTTGAGAAAGTATCCCATCTTTTATTGTACATTGTGATGTTTGCTAAAGATTTGTGTAGTCGTTCATCATTGGGTTAATATCCCTTCAATTCCGTGTTTGCTGAGAGTTTTTACTGTGAATGGATATTGAATTTTGTCCGAGGCCTTTTGCGTACCTGTTGAGATGATCATATACAGTCTATAGTCTGTGGGTATGGCAGGAGAGAATTCTACCACTGAACGACCAATGCCCACTAGTCTGTGGATATGAACGATGTTGATTAATTTTCTAGCATCCACCCAGGCTGAGTTCCCAGGATAAGTTTCCCCTTGTTACGAGATATCACATACACACACAAGTGGTTTCAGTCTGTAAGGATCCAGTGGGGGGTTTGGATCTACGTTGATGAGGGATACTGTTCCGTCCTTCTCTGTTCTTGTACTATGTTTGATTCTGATTGCCGAGTACTGCTATGTACGTGAGCTCTGATATGCTTTCCTCTTCTGTTTTTCTGGATGAGTCTGCGTGGAATTGGCATCATTTCTTCCTTAAATGTTCAGTAGAATTCCCTAGCAGAGTTATTTGCCCCTGGAGTTGTCTTTGTGAGAAGGTTTCAATGTTCAAATTCATTTTCTTTTTAACAGTTGTAGGGTAGTTCAGGGTGTCTGTTTCACCTCAAGTGAGTTTGGTGGTTTGTGTCTTTTAAGGAATGTGTCCGTTTGGTCTCAGTTACTGAATTTACTGACAAAACGTTCCTAATATTCACTTGATGATGTCCTTTTTATCTCTATAAGATTTCTAATTCTGATATTGGTAGTTAATATCTGATTTTCCTCCCCGATCAATCTGAACAGAGGTTTATCGATTTTACTGACATTCTCAAAGAATGAGCTTTTGATTTTATTGATTTTTCTATATATTTTTTCACCTTCCTCTTGTACTTTGGGTTTAATTTACCATTTTAAAAAAATTTTCTTTTAAGATGGAACTTTAGGTCAATCAAGTTTTTTCCCCACTTTTCTAATATAATAATAGTAATAAATCTAATCTAATAATAATAATAAATGTTTGAAGTTTTCTTCTAAGCCCACAAATTCCAAGTCATGTTTTAATTTTTATTCAGTTCAAATATCTTATCATTTCTACTGTGATGTCTTCTTTAACCCGCGCCTTATTTAAAAGTATGCACTGTAGTTTTAAATATTTGCAACTTTCCAGGTATTTTGATATTGATTTCTAGTTGAAGTCCATTGTGGTGAGAGAATATTATTTGTATCTTTCCAATCTTTCTAAAGTCACTGAAAGTTGTTTCACGGCCCCCAAGTGGGATTCATTTTGGTGAATGTTCTGCACGCCCTTGAGGAGCCCGGGTGTTCTACTGCTGTTACTGACCGTACTGTTCAAGGCTTCCGGGTCTCCACCGACTTTCCGTCTTTCTTACCAATTACCAAGAGAAGGCTGTTGAAAACCGCAATCGACTCTGGGTTTGCCTATTTTTCCTTGAAATCTGAAACTTTTTGGAGCTCTGTTCCTTGGTCTGTACGTATGCGGGACGATTCGGTTCTCTGGATAAACAGCCCTCTTTATCCGTGTAATAGTCCTTGCTCGTAAACCCGAGTCGTCATGTTTAAGCGGGAAGCTCCAGCTTCCTTTCGGTGAGTCCTAGAACTGGGGGTTTCTCCGCCCTCGCACTCTTCCTTGTGAATCTCGCAGTCGGTCTCTTAGGGACAGCACAAAGCTGGGTATTCTTTTTATATGCACTGCTACAATCTCTGCCTTTTAACTGATGTGTCTAGACTATCTGCTTTTTTTTTTAATTTAAATTTTATTTTTTATTTTTTATTAACATACAATGTATTGTTGGTTCAGAGGTGCAGGTCTGTGATTCATCAGTCTTGCGTAACACCCAGTGCTCGTTCCATCACGTGCCCTCCTTAACGTCCAACCCCCAGGTGCCCCATCCCCCACCCACCCCTCCAGCAGCCCTCCATTCGTTTCCTATGATTAAGAGCCTCTTGTGATTTGTCTCCCTCTCTGGTTTTTTCTTCTTATTTTATTTTTCCCTCTCTTCCCCTATGATCCTCTGTTTTATTTCTTAAATTCCACCTGTGAGTGGGATCGTATCATAACTGTCTTCTTCTGATTGACCTATTTCGCTCAGCATAACATCCTCTAGTTCCATCCATGTCGTTGCAAATGGCAAGATTTCATTTTTTGATGGCTGAGTGGTATTCCACTGCGTGTGTGTGTGTGCGTGTGTGTCTCACTGCTTCTGTGTATCTCACATCTTTTTTATCCATTCATCTGCCGATGGACATCTGGGCTCTTTCCATATTTGGGCTATTGTGCACTTTGCTGCTATAAACATTGACTCTTTGTGTTTAATGTGAGAATCGATATGGTTGAGCTTAAATGATCTTGGTGCATGTTTTTCTATCCGTTTGCCATTTCTTTCTTCTTCTTTTGTCTCTTGGGGCTGGAGAGTCTCAAGGCCACAGCTCAGGGAGCGGGAGGGCAGACAAGAGTCCTGGTCTCCAGGAGCGGAGCAGAGTTTGGGGTTCAGGGAGGCCCGGTGGTAAGAATGTGTGTCAGAGTCCGGAGAGAAAGCCGAACACAGAGAAAACACGAGGCATCGGGAGAGGGTCCCCCGGAGTCTAGCGGAGTGTTGCTCCCCGCAGGTGCACAAGGAAGCGACCCCAGCGGTGGGAAGCCACCGTGGGAGAGCAACAGCGAGACTGGTGCCTCCCGCTCCCAGCGGCCACGCAGACACTCCCACGGATGCGTGGGGCACAGAGCAGGCGCCCACGGAGCACCGGCGCATCTGCGGCTCGCTCTCCCCCGACAGCCTCCTGCCCTTACTACTTCCTGTATCCTCTCGCTTGGGAGTAGTTTGCTCTTCTTCTAGCTTCTTGAAAGGCTAATTAGATCACTGATTTTTAACCCTTTCTCTCTTCTCCAAAACTAACGAAAGCCACAGCGATCCCTCGGAGCCCTGCTCCAAGTGCACCTGACAGACAAGTTGTGACATGTCGGGTCTCCGTGACTGTTCAGTTCAGTGTTTAATAATGTTCCTTTGTGGTTTCGTTTTTGATCTGTGTCTTAGTTAAATCAGGGTTACATCATTTCCGGATATTTGGGAGCTTTTCTATTTTTTTTTCTTTGATTTCTAGTCTACTTGCGCTGTGTTCACAGGACAGTAAGATACCTCTGCGAGTGTTCCATCTTCTAAAATTTATGGAGACATTTCTTGGCCCCACATATGGTCTATCTTAATGCATCACAGACTGTGCTCTGTAGGTCTTTCCACGTCTACAGGAAAGGACGTACATTCTAGAGTCGCTGGGCACGATGTTCCACAGAGGTCCGTAAGGAAAGGGACTTGATGATGTCGGAGTCTTTAATACGTTGATTTTGGGGGTCTGGTGTTACTGCCAGTTTCAGAGAGGAAGTGTTAAAAATCCATCTGTGACTGTGGACTTCTCGGTTCCTTTGGTTCCATGGAGTTTTTCCCTCACGCATATTGACATTTTGGTATCAGGTTCATTTTTTTCTATCCTTTTATTGACTTATAACCCACCATGTCTTTGTGTTTTAACTATTTCTTGTGGATTACAAATAGTTGGATCTTGCATTTTTAAATCTAATTGGACAAGATCTACCTTTTAATTGAAGTGTTCAGTCCGTCTGTATTTTAATATAATGATTGATAAGGTCGGTTGAAGTCTCCCCTTTGCTAATTTGATTTTAATGGGTCATTTTCTCCCTTCTCTACTTTTTGCCTTCTCTTGGGTTAACAATATTTTGGAATAGTTTTTAATATCCCATTTTAGTTTCCTGTCATTGTTTAAAATACACTTCTTTAGACTTTGTTTTTAATGTTTGTTCCAGGGACCATGATATGCACTTTTTCCCATTTTTTAAACAATTTGTGGTAACATGCACAAATACAAAACTTACCATCTAATCACTTCTAAGGGCAGAGTTTCAGAGGCATTAAATACGTTCCTAACGTGCTACCATCACCACCGTCCACCTCCAGGATCCCTTTCACCCGCTACAACGGGCTCTTTGTCTTCCACCATTAAGTAGGATGTGAGCCCTTTCCCGGGGTAGGGAAGCACCCTTCTGTTCATTGCGTAGAGAATTTTTACCAAAAGTGATGCTGAGTTTTGTCAGGTACTTTCCCCTCATCTATTGAAATAGGACTTTCCTTCTGGGGTCTGCCTCTATGGTCAACTTACTTTCTAACGTCCAACCGTCTTGCATTACCAGCACAAGCCCCATCTGGTAATGATGTGTTTCACCATTTTATATATTTCTGGATGGGACTTACCAATATATATTCTTCTGATTCACCGATGTTTCATTGGTGACGTTTGTGTCTTGGTTTCCGAGGTACATCGGGCACATGGATCCACTTAACGCCTCTGGTGGTGATGACCAGTGATGCTGGCCCCATAAAATGAGTTGGAAAGTGTTCTCACCTCTTCCAATTTCTGGAAGAGCTGAAGCAGAATTGGTGTTATTACTTCATTAAATGTTGGGGAGAAGTTGCCTTTGAAATAAGCCAGGCCTGGAGTTTTCGTTGTCGGAAGATTTTAATCTAAAAATTCAATTTCTTTAGCAGATATTGGCATATTCAGGTTATCTCTTTTGTCTTGAGTGAGTTTTGGTGTTTTGTGTCTTTCAATTAATTTGTCCCCTTCATCTAAATTGAATTTATGGCATAGAGAGATCACCTTACTATCTTTTTAATATCTGTGGTGTCTGCAGCGATAACCCATCTTTCATTTTTTTTTGATATTTACAATTTGTGCCTTTATTTTGTTCAGTTTGTCTAGAAAGTCATCAAGGATATTGATCTTGTCAAAAAACTTTTGGTTTCACTTATTTTCTCTATTTTCCATTATACTAATTTCTGCTCCTATCTGTTATTTCTCTCCTTTCTTTGGGTTTAACGTGCTCTTTTCTTGGTTTCTACAGTGGGATCCTGGATTATTTGCTTGATACTTCTCCACGTGTGACCCACAGGTAATTTAGAGGTACGGTGTTTAATTTCCAAATATTTGTGGATGTTCAAGATGTCTGTCTCTCATTGACTTCCAGTTAAAGTCCCTTACAGTCAGAAAATTACACTGTATAATTTTAACTCCTTTAAGGTTAATTTTTTAATGACCCCAGAATATGATTTGTTTGAATGAATATCCCATTTGCACCGGGGAAGCGTAAGCGTCCCGTTTCTATCGTTTGGAGTGGTCTCTAATCTCAAATAGACCAAGCTGATGTGTTGTCCAGGTCTCCCCTTGCTGATGTTCTGTCTTATTCTATCGGTTACTGAGAAAGAAGTGATTAAGTCTCCTAATAAAATTGTGGATTTGTCTAGTTCTTCTTTCGGCTCGATCGGTTTTTGCCTCACCCAGTCTGGAACTCTGCCATCGGGGGTGTCCGTATTTGGGGCTGTTAGGTCTTCTTTGTGAACTGATTCCTACGTCATGAGGGGATGGCCTTATTCCTACATGGTCTTTTTTTTTTTTTTTTTTTTTGAAGTCTTCTCTGTCTGCTCTGAATATAGCCACTTCCACTTTATTTCGATCGGTATTTACTTGGCCGATTGTGTTCCATCTTTTTACTTTTAATTCATCAACATGAGGAGCCAGCAAACTTTTTCTGTGAAGAACCAGTAAATACCTATTTTAGGTTATGCGGCCACGTATGGCTTCTGTCTCCTTTTCCTCCTCCTCTTCTTTGCAACTGTTAGGACTTGTGAAAACTGTTCTTTAAGATGGGGCATCGGCCACATGTGGCCTGTGGGTCAGTTTGCCGCTTCCTGTGCAATTATATTTAAGGTGCATGCCTTACAGACAGCATCCAACTGTGTCTTTTTTCCCCCCTTTAATCCAACGTGATAACGTCTGTTTTTAATCACTGTGTTTAGACCGTTCACATTTAATGCAATTATAGCTATAGTTGAATTTAGGTCTTGACATTTTACTTTTCTTTCTCATTCTCATTATTATTATTATTATTTTGCCTCTGTTTCCTTTTCTGCCTTTTGAATTATTTGAAAATATTTTTAGTTTCCATTTATTTGGTCTATTAGCTTTTGGCCATAGCTCTTTATGTCACTGTTTAATTGTTGCTTTAGGGACAACACACACACCTAACATTTCTCCATCTGTTTAGTGCCGAGGCTTTACCACTGCATGTAAAATATAATCGTAGGTTCCCCTTTACCATCTGCAGGTTGTACCATCACCTTCTCTCTGTTACAGTTGTCACATGTATTGTATCCATCGACGTCACATCTCCCAATGCCATGTTTGCTTTTTAAAGTTATACGTATTTTAAAGTATGTCCCGATACTTACCTTTGTTGTTGTTGTTCTTCTTCATTTCCGATGTTCTGAGTTTTATTCTGTATCATTTCCCTTTTGCCTGGAGAATGTTCCTTCATATTTCTTTGGGAGCAGGTCGGCTACTGAATGAATGACTTGTTCTGCCTTCAGAGTGTGTCTTTATTTTGCCTTCATTCTTGAAAAGTACCTTTGCTAGACTTAGAATTCTGAGTGGGCAGTTCTTCGTGGCACATTTTTAAAGATATTGTTTGGGGCACCGGGTTGGCTCAGTCGTTGGGCGTCTGCCTTCGGCTCGGGTCGTGATCCCACCCTGGGATCGAGCCCTGCATCGGGCTCCCTGCTCTGCGGGAAGCCTGCTTCTCCCTCTCCCACTCCCCCTGCTTGTGTTCCCTCATCTTGCTGGGTCTCTCTCAGTCAAATAAATAAATAAAATCTTAAAAAAAAAAAAAAAGACGTTGTTTTGTTTCCCTATCTTTCGACTACCACTGTTTCTGACGACAAATCTTTGGTCATTATTTCCCTCCAGGTAAGGGATAACTTTTTTCTGCTTTCAATATTTTTCTTTGTTTTTGGTTTACTGTGTCTGGGTGTGGTTTTCTTTGAGTTTATCCTGTTTGGAATTCTGTAAGCCTCTTGAACCTGGAAATTTATGTCTTTTGATATATTTGGGAAGATTTGGCCATTACTCTTTCAAAAACTTTTTTTTTCCTTTTGGTTTTTGGTGGAAACTGAGAATTTTAGGGCCTTTCAAAATAAATCCATTCTGGAGATAAGCTGTAATACATAGGGCCTACGATTAACAATACCTTATTGTATGAACAACTTGCTAAGAGGGTAGATCTTGTGTTAGGTGCTCTTAGGACAGAGAGGGCAGGAAAAGTCAGAGGTGATGGGGAGAGGATGGCACGGACAGTGACAATGGGGTCATGTGCATATACTCAGCTCCAAACACACCAATTCTCTATAGTTTATCATTTAAAATATAATCTCTTACAATTTATAATTTATAGATTATAAATCATTCAATGCATTTAATAACTGTAGCTTTTTCTGGGTCAATCCTACCTCCAGAAAGTGGTTAACTTTTTTTCTGCACCAATTCCTTCCCTTTCAGGGGTTTCGATGGTGAGGATGTCGACAAGTCCCCAAGATGCTTGGTTTTTGAAATCCTATTTTTTCCCTCTCAGTTCTTCAGATCAGACAACGTCTATTGATGTCTTTCCCAGTTTGCTGTCACCTTCATTCTGCTCTCAGTCTAGCCAGTGAGATATTTTTATATCCCATATTTTGTTTCCCTGTTCGGAAATATAGATTGGATTCTTTTAAAATTAACTTTTCTTTCACAAATATTTACATCTACAGAAAGGCTGCAAAGATATGGAGTGTTTCCAAACACCCGTCACCCAGTTTTCCCTAATGCTAGCACCCCACGTGGCCACGGACCGTGGCACTTTTGTCCAAACTAAGACGCCGACATGGGGACGGGACTATTAACTAAACCCCAGACTTGCTTCAGCTTCCCCCAGTTTCAACACGAATGTCCTTTTTTTGGTTCCAAGATTCCATCCAGGAAACCACATCGCATTCAGTGATTGTCATAGTTCGTCTTTCTTTGCCAAAACTTCTATTGCTTCCGTGCGTCTCAAGGCTGTGCGGCTTTGCCTCATGAAGGATGATCAGGACAGCTGCTGCTGGGGCTGCGCCTGCTAATTCCAGCATCTGGGTCACCTCAGGGTTGTCATCTCTTGATTGCCTTGTCCCTGGAGATTTGGTCAGATTTTCCTGGTTCTTGGAATGCTGAGCAATGGGGATTTTCATTCTGGACATTTGGTTTGTTTTTGTTATGTGAGAAGACTGGATCCCATTAAAAATTCTCGGGAGGATGTCGATTTTCTCTCTCTTTCTCCCTGCCGCCCTCTACCCCTCCTCCTCTCCTCCTGCCCTTCTGTGCTCGTTCGCGGGCTCTGTACACAGCCAGGTGCCCGCCGCCGCCTCCTGCTCGCTGTCCGTTCAGTGTCCCCAGCGCCGGGAGAGGCCTGCATCTGTCCAGTGCACATCCCGCAGGCTCGGGGGCTGGGGTGGGACTGCTGGGGGGTGTCCCTGCCTGTAGGAGCGCACACCAAAACCCCCTGCTCCCCTGGCTGCCCCCCCCAGCCATGGGCAGTGTGTGGGACAGGACTCAGTGGGCACTCCGGGAGCCTCTGCGGAGCTCCGACAGCTTTCTCTCTGCCGGCACCCTCCAACCCCCAGCCCTTCCTGAAGCTCTAGCTCTCTCCTCCCACCCAGGAGGAGCACTGAGCTCTGGGCAGGCCCCCTCCTCCCTGCACTGCAGCCCACAAACCTCTCCAGGCAGCCAGCTGGGCCAGCTGGAGGGCTCGCCGCATCCCCTCGCTTTCTCTCGGACAGAACTCCCCGGCACTGCCTGTTTGCAGCATCTGAAAACCACTGCCTTCTATGTTGTCTGGTTTTGTCCAGGGCGGCTGGCTGAATCCCGGGCCTCCACGCCATCACGGTGGGAAACGGTGGTCAGACCAGCTGTAAGGGGACGCTTCTTTCCTTGCAGGACACCTCCTGGCCCCTGTCGCCGTGCCTCTCCTCAGCCACCGCAGCCCCGAGCCCCACCCTCTCACCCCCCAGGAAGACCGCCGCTCCCTGCAGGGCTTCTAGCCACCCTGCGCCGAGGGCTGGGGGGCATCCGCCCGCAGAGAAGTCACGGGGACGTGCATCACTCCCACATGCTCGCACCCCTGCCATTTCTAACTGCTTGTGGCTCATTAGTATCTCCCAACAGTTGTGTTTTCTAGTCTTCAAGAGTTGACACCTGCCATCCGTCGGTCTTTCCATGGCCACGAACACCGTTTGGTCCTTACGACCTCCTGCAAGCTGGACCCTAGTACCCCGTTCTCCTTTCCTGGATGAAAGGGCCGAAGCTCAGGGCCACAGGTCACAGGACCAGGAAGCAGCAGAGCAGGGCTGGACAGGCCTGCAAAGCTGCGCCTTCCCCTCACACAGCAGATGGGAACGTGGAGTCCACCCCACGGAGGCGGGCTCTGGCTTTTAGGGTCAGACACCTAGGAATTGCGGCCCTGTAGGTGGTTGTTCTCTCCCGCCCTCCTTAGAGCCTCGGGACTTCATGGGACTTGACCTGATCCCAGCTCCAACTGGTGTTTGGATGCGTGTCGGGGGGCAGGGCCCTGGTGAGCGGCCAGCCGAGGGCTCTCTGAAAGGTGTGAATTCAGCCTGTCTGTCGTCAGCTCAAAACTCCTCAGGGGCTCCCACTGCTCTTAGAATAGAAACAAGCACCCAGTGGCCTGCAAGTCTGTGTGCGCTCAGCCCTGCTGACCACACCACCTCCCACCACTGCCTATCCCTACGCCCGTTTCTCTTTTCTAGCCAACTGGCCTCCTTTGCTCTCCTTCCACATGTCATGGCTTCCACCACCCCAGGGCCTTTGCACACGCAGTTCCCTCTGCCTGAAATTATTCTTCCATGTTCTGCATCATTTAATACTCACTCATCCTTGCAATCTCAGTTCCGATCTCATTTTCCTGAGAAAAGCTTTCCCCAGCCGACCCCCTCCCTTGCTGCGCCTGTCCCCGCTATTAAACCGCCGTCTGTGGGTTGTTTATTTACAGCACATTTTCTTACCGGAGCCGGGGAGGAAACGGGACTGCGCTGTCTTGCATCCGCAGGAGGAAAGTGCCCTTCCTTGGGGGCCCCACCGGCTGGCAGGACTGTGTTCCCCGGGCCCTTCTGACCTGAGGCCCATTACCACTGGACTGCATTTAATTGGTCTCTGAAAAACTCTGGGGGGTAAAAAAATAAAGCCCTCTGTGGCCCGCCTGTGCTCAGAGCTTCCCTCGGACGCTTGCCAGGGCAGCTGGTGACAAGTGTGGGCACCCGAGTTTTGCCGGCTGACCAGGGATCTCGGAGGTTGAACCTCCGTGAAGCCACCACGAGCCCTCACTTCTGAGCAGCCGCAGGTCGGCAGCGGGGCCGTGGGAAGCCAGGTTCTGACCGCCCCGCGCTGACCGCGGCCCACCAGGCCTTCCTTGCAGCTGGGAGCCCGCCCCGCGCTGCCCTCCAGCCGCTAAAGGAGGGGCAGGTGCCGCGGCCCGTGGGAGGGCGCGCGTGGGGCGGGGGCTGGGCTGGGGGCGGGGATCAGGGGCCGGGCCGGGCATCCTGCGTTGAGGTTCTTGCGCCCCCCCCCCCGCGCCCCCGCGCCCCCCCCCCCCCCGCCTCTGTCTACCGGCTTCCCCAGCCCCACACCCTGGATGGGAATAAGATCCCTGGCCCGTACTAAGCAGACTGCTTATGAAACGCTTGTTCCCATGGTTGCCGGCAACACCCTCATGGTTGCTCCCAGAAAGTGAGCATTTGAGGTGGGTCTGCGGGGTCCTTCCGGCACCTGTGCCTCACTCAGCCCACACCCCTCGGGTGCGGGGGGCATGGTCTACTCCCAGCCTCCTGCAGCGCTGGCTCCCCCTTTGAGGCTGCTGGAAACGGCCTCGACCAGCAGCGGGGTTCCCACAGGAACGATGAGCTTTGTAGGGGTTGCATACAGGTGGCACTTAATAAATACTACTGGACAAGGAAGCTGTCCATCACCCCACTGGACCAAGCTTGCTCATAGACACCAGTGAAAGCCAGCCAGCCTGCCGGAGGAAAGGGACAGCGTCAGCATTCGAGAGAGGTCTGTAGTTGGGGACTTAAGGCCACGTCGGTCATCAACGGGGGACAGGCAGAGTCTCCCGCGTAGCCCGTCCCAGTCCACCACCTCGGCTCCAGGCCCCCACATGTCCCCATTGTGCTAACGTGGCCTCGGAGCTTTCCAGTCTGGGGGGCTTGTTTTTTATTTTGTTTTCCTGCCCGAAGAAAGCTCTCGGGACCCCTCCCCAAAGCTCTCAGGACCGCAGTGGGAACCCAAGCACAAACAGCCCACCGGTGGGAGGTCTATGAGGATCCGTCCCACCTCTTGAGGGAGTACAGGCTCCCAGACGCTCCTGCCCTCACATCCCTGTCCCCCTACCCCCAGGATGGGAAGGGAGGGCCAGGGCCGGTCAGGAGGGAGGGCAGGCCTGGGCTTCCGGATGTGAGTGCTCGGGAGCTGAGCCTGGCTCCGGGGCGTGGGGTGCGGGGCTCGCAGGATGACAATACCTCACATGTGCGTGGGGCCTGGTACTTTTCCAAGAGCTTTTAAATGCATTATCTTGTTGGAGGCTCATTTGAGGCAAGGACTCAGAACCAGCCTGGAAAACAACTGATTTACCGAATCCGAGTGGAGAGGAAGCCGAATGCAACGTGTGTGTGTTTTTGCTGAATCTCAAACCAAAACAACCTTTTGTTAAAGAACAAACAAATAAACAAAAATGCTGAACACCAATTCACCAGGGAACACAGCCTGAACAGAGGTTCTGGGCAGAGAATCACGCAGCAAATCCGAATTCGACAAACATGTCCTCAGGGAAGGGTTGCTGGGGCCCCAGACGTGCTCGGGAGGGGCCCCCCTCTGAGAGCTTTTAGGGGGCATGTGCACTGGGAACAAGTGACCCTGACCCTGCCAGGCAGGCTGCAAATGTGGGGCCCTCAGGAGGGGCCACAGAGGGGGGCCGGGGAGGGAGCCCCGGGGGGAGACACCACTCAGGGCAAGAAGGGGTACATTTGGGGCATCGGGCGGCGCTGATCCCGGGTGGACGCTGCATTGCCCATGGGGGCAGCCCTGGAGGCTTCCTAGGGGGACAGCCGGCCCCATTCGGACTGAGGCAGTGAGGTGGGCTGGGATTTTCCGAGACGATGGAATGATCAGCATTCCCTGAACGGAAAGGATTTCATCCAGTTGGAACTGCTTCTTTGAAATAAGTCCATTTCCCCGATTTGGGGGGTGACAGCTGGAAGTGTGTGTGGGAGTTTGGGGGCTAGGCAGGTTCTTGTGACCCGGGCTGCACGGGAGGTGCGACCCCCCACTTGCACCAAGCGCGGACCCTGGCCCCACGGGCCCTCACAGGCCCAGGCGCACATCCTGTGTGTTCACGAGGCCACCCGAAGGCCTGGCTCTCTCGCTGCTGGAGACTGACTTCACGAGCCAACTACGCAGGGAGCAGGGTGTGAGTGGATGGAGAGAAGCCCTCCTCCTGCCCGGGCTTCCTGGCTGGGTCCTGTCAGCCTCTCCCTGCCCTAAGGACGGGCCCTGAGCCCTGGGCTCTGCAGAACTTTCCGGCCCCTGCTCGCCCTGCTCCCCAGAGCCATCCTGCAAGGGGGAGTTCAAGGCCTGTGTGCCCGAGGCCCTGGGAGCGCACTGGCGGGCTTTACTGTCTCTGACATAGACAGCAGCAGGGTCTCGCTGTCCTCCCACCTGCTTGTCAAGGGCTGGGGAAGCTGGCTGGCTCTCAGCCACCACTACTGCCCTTTTCCCAAAAGGGACATTTCCAGGGTTTCGTCCTTCATTCCTGCCTACAGGGCGACACGGGTTCGGCTCCAGGCAGGTGCATGGCCCCTTCCCCGGGCAGGCGCTGGGGACCCCCAGACCCACCCGCAGGAGGTTTCGTGGGCTGTGAGGCCAGTGTTTCCTTCTCTGTGCCTCCCAGCCGAGTGGGGCTGCTCCTGGGATGGGGGTGCTAAGGCCTACAGGTCTCCCCGCCATCGGCAGGCCCTCCGTGTGAGCGGGGGTGCTGGGGACTCTGCCGGGGCTCTGCACCCACACCCTCGGGTCCATGAGCTGAGCAGCGGCAATCTTCACTGGGCCGCTCGCCAGAAACCACGATCGAGTGGACCCGCCAGTGCCCACCTGCCCCCCACTGCTGGCCGACCCCTGACCCTGTTGCTGGGGCTCCAGTGCAGCCCTGGGAAGTGGCCACCCCATCCTAAAGCCCTTTGGCCCTTGGGAAAGCCAGGCCTTTGGCTCACCCCCCCCCCCCCCCCGCACAGTCCCCCTGACGCCAGGCGTGCAGGCTAGACCGGAGCTTGCAGCTGGTCCCCAGCTGGGTCCCCGGCCCTGAGGCTGCCTTTGTGCCTGCACAAGGGAGACTCAGTTCGTCCCTCTCCTTGACCCTGCACCCTGCAGCCCCCTGGTGGGGGGAGCGGACAGTGCCAGCTGCCTGGAGAGGGAGCTAGACCACCTCCGTGACCTCTGCCTCCCCCAGGGCATCTGGGGGAAGCTGGAGAGAGCTGCCCACTGCAAGGCCATTAAGCAGGCTAATGAACCGTGAAGGCTCCTGGCCCCTCCGGCCCCCCAGGGTGCGTCCCCTCCGCTCACAGAGCCTGCTGCCCACCTAGCACCTTGTGACTGCTATTATTGTCACTTAGCGTGTCGGGCCATGGTTTTCCCAGACAGGGCTGGGGCCTCAGAGCTGCTCCTTGCCTTTTCCGGGCCCAGCTAGCACTGAGCGCAGAAAGCAGTTCATAAATATTTGCTTGGGACCAGGCCCAAAAAGTCACCTTGATTTCCAGAGTGAGGGAAGGGACTTGGGAGTCTGGGGACGCTTGTGCAGGTGTGAGGCGGTTAGCGGGCCAGGGCACAGCCCAGTAACCTGTGTCCTCTGTCCCCAGCAGAGGAAGTATGGGCAGCTTCCTCCCCGCCGGCTAGTGCCCGAGTCCCCGAAGGCGCACTGGGATGGAGCCTAAGAGGGGACAAAGGCCCTGCCCGCTCTCTCACCCGAGCTGGGGGGAGGCTGGCCCCCAGGCACCCTGCCTCACCAGCCACAGCTGGACCCAGGGAGGGCGAGTCTCCTGCATCTGTGTCCTTCGGCACCGAGGTTGTGCCCGGGGGACCTCTCGTGCGAAGGAGATACACCCGACTCCGTAGGGCACTTGCCTGGTGATGTGCACAGCGGGGAGGGTGGCCTTCCCTGCAGACAGCAGGAGCGTGGGAGGCCCCCACAAAGCCCCTGCGTCGCGAAGCCTCAGGAGACCAAGCCAGCCGGGGTGGGCAGCCACGGACCCGAGGACTCCGGCCCCGGCTCCCATCCCCTTCCCAGGGCCCAGCGCTCTCTGTGGCGGCAAAAGCGAGGTCGCCAACCACCTCTCAGTGCTGGATGCTGTGTTTCGAGGAGGTGGGAATGCCCGAGGCCTCGAAGCCACGGGCAGGCCGCAGCGTGGGAGACAGAGGAGACAGAGGCAAAGGTGTCCTGTGATACAGCCATATTTACTTCAACTGCCAGGGAATCCTAAGGGCCCAGAGCCTCCCCTTATGCCGTGAGACTGGGTCCCTGAAACAAGTCACGGCCACCCTTCCAGAGGGGCAGGGCTGCCTGGGGGTGGTGGCAGCCCCGGCTGGAGCAGGGGACTGGGCTCTCTAGCAGGTGGGGGCCGCGTGTGGGGCCAGGGGCCAAGGACAAGGCCATGGGCACCCACTGCGCCTGGAGCCTCAAGGGCGCGGGGGCCCCGGGGATGTGGGGGGAGCAGAGTCTCCGGAAGCCGGCAGGGAAGCTGGGAGGTCACTGGAAGGGCAGCAAGGCCCAGGGCTTCCCCCCAACCCACCCCCCGCAACCCTCCAGACCCTAAGCTGTCTTCTAGGACAGAAGTAGGAGCTGCTTCTATCACCGTGACAACTAAAAAGAAAAACAAACCAAAGCCTATCTCAGGTGTCCTCTTCCGCCTGCTTAAAATTTGTCAGTGCAAAGTGAGGTAAAGAGCCTGGTGCCAGGGGGCCAGGGAGGGACCGGCGTCACACGAGCCTGCGCCTCTTAGAGTCCCTCTCCACATCCCCCTCCTGGGCATCCACCTCGCAGCCGAGTGGGGACACCAGGTTCAGCAGGGGGTCCTCGGAGGCCCGGCCGAACAGCGCCAGCAGGAGCGCCACGCCGAAGCCCGTGGCGCGCTCCCCCTGTGGGCAAAGAGCAGGCTGGAAACCCTCTGCCAGGCAGAGCCGGATGCCCCCAGCAAGCCCCTCTCGGCGGGCAGGGGCTCCCGGTCCACCCCCCACTCGTCCTACGGTCCCCCTCCCGCTCTCCTGTCACGGGACTCAGCAGGGGGCAGGGTGGCGCAGTGGCTCCGTGCACTCCGGTCCCAAGCCCCGGGTCTTCGTGGGTGGGAAAGGGGGAGCTGAGGGCCCCGGGCCTCCAGGCAAGGACAGGCTGGCCGGAAAAGGGCCACACCCAGCAGCCCCTCTGTTTCCGGGGCCGCGGAGACCAGAGGTTGGGGGTGCAGTCACCCCTTGTGGTCGACCTGTGGAGGTCGGGCCACAGGCAGTGTGACCCCAACACGTAATGCTTCTGACGAGCTCCACCTGCAGCCAGAGCGGGCCCCGGACGCACAAGGGTGGGAGCAGCCTGGCCAGCGAGGGGGGAGCGTGGGGGGTCGGGGCAGGTGGGGAAAGGAGAGCACCACGGGGGAACCCGGACTCACGGCGTGCACCGGGGCGGCGATGTCCAGGTGGACCCAGACCCCAGGCCAGTCAAAGCCGATGTGTGAGGCGATGAAAAGGCCGGCGCAGGAGCTGGGGCTGTTGTCCCGGTCCTGGGGGGATGGCAGGACAGAAGGTGACCTTTCTGCTCCCGGCAGCGGGGGCGTGGGGGAGGGGCATCCGGGGCTGCTCCCGCTTGGACCCAACTGGGCGCCCCTGTGCCCCCTCGCCCACCCACACTCCAGACACCGCCTCCCCTAGTGGCTGCAAGAAGGGGGCCGGGGGCGGGGGGTCCCCAGTGTTGGGAGATTGCACAGAGGGACCCCGAGGACTTTGCACGTGGGTTAAGGGGTCTGTTCACCCCGGGGTGATGCTGGAGTGGCGAAGGAACACAGCCTGGAGCGGGGACCCCCAGTGCCCAACACGATGGATGCGCCGGCGGGGAGACCAGAGAGAGCCACGTCCCCGTTCTGGTTGCTTCCCCGCTGCGTGTGGATCTGGGGCCCCACTGCTGCCACGTCTCGGGTCCCTCGGGCGCCCTGCACACCTACCGCCACGGAGTTCTTCATGTCGGCCACGGCTGAGGTGAACTCGCTGAAGTGCAGCTCGGGGCAGTAGACCAGGGGGTGCACCAGGTCCCCGCACCTCCTCCCGGCCTTCACGCAGGCGGCCTCCCACTCGGCGCTGTTGGTGAGCACTGCGGCGTGGTACTTGCCGGTGGCGATGCCCTGGGAGGGTGGCCGGGCCGGACGGAGCACAGGCCAAAGATGGAGAAGCCAGGAGAGGCCGCGAGCAGCAAAGGAGGAAGGAAGCAAGAGTGTGAGTGTCCCAGGGAGGACGGTCCCTACGCTGTCTGCGCGCTGGGGCCCAGCCCACGGGCTCTGCCACCTGCACCGAGCTGGGGGCCCGGGACGAGGTCTCCGGCCTCCTCGGCCAGGCCCTGACGATTAGGGGACTGCACCAGGCCCCCCACCGCCCGCCCTGGGAGTCAAAGTGGCCCACCTGAGCTCCGGTCAGTGTGGCCATGTCCAGGATGATGTCCGCACCCAGGTCCTTGGAGGCGTAGGACACGCCATCCGCCAGCACCAGCCTGCCCTCCGCGTCAGTGTTGTTGATCTCCACAGTCCTGGGGCGCAGCAGAGACCCCAGCTCAGGGACAGCACTCCCTGGGGCACTGTTAGCGAGTCCCTTTGGAACTGGGGAGACTCTATTTAGAGCTCTCTGCCCTTTAGCTCCCCAGTCTCCTAGAGGCAGGGCCACACCCATCCCCTAGGGCAATGCAGCACCAGGGCCCGGGCCAGACCCCACCCCATTGCCCTCCAGTGGGAGCCAGGGAAAGCCGCCGAGCCCCCGCCTCGGTTTCTTCGTCTGTAAGATAGGAGAACAGGGTTGTAAGGGCACATACACTGCGCTGGGCTAGCCCTTGGCCCACAATGCCAGGCACTGGGTAAATGCAAAAACGGAAGCACCTCTCAGGGTCACCCTGGGGGCAGGCCCCCTCGCACGGGGAGCCCAGCGGGCCCTCCTGTTGTGAACCTGCGCCACCTGCTCCTCCAGCTGCTACGCACAGACTTCTAGGTATGTCCTTACGCAGCTGAGAAGAAACAGTCCAAGGGCTGACCTTGAGGGGGAAGCGCAGGAAGGGCCCCGAGCACGGAGTGGGGGAGGGGCAGGGCTTCAGAGGCACAAAGAACCTTCACCCTTAAGGTTGGGACGAACTCAGCCCACAAAAGCAGGCGGGATCCTACACTGGGCACCATGAGGGAGCCCAGCGCCTTGTCTGGTGATGCGGCTGCCCCTCCCCGGGCCCCTGTGATTGTGCCTTCCCCAGGGGATGCGCCCCAGCGGACCAGCCCAGCCCTGGGAAGGAGATGGGCCCCCTGCCAGCTCCAGCCCAGGGGTGGCCAGGGAGTGAGGGGAGCCAGACGTACTTTCCTGAGTACAGCAGGTGGATGTCGTCTGGCCTCGTAGCGTTGGGACCCACAGAGTTCTCAGCCAAGCAGAACACAGCGTGGAGGTTGTCTTTGAAACCCTGGAGGGAACAAGGGACACGTGGCGCGTGCATGGAGGAGGGAGGACAGGCCAGGGTCTTCTACCCTCAGGGACAGACAGACAGACAGAGCCCTGGGAAGCAGTCCCGGCAGCCCCCCAGCTGGGGAGTTCTATGTCCTCCATCAGAGCCCACCCAATGCAGAAACGAGCCCAGGAGTGCGGCTGGGCTCCCAGCTTTAATCCTGGCTCAACCAATCACCCAGCACAAGGGCCAGGCTGCTGGCTGAGCCTTGGCCTCCCGTCCACAAAACATGGTCGGTGATCAGTGTCTCTCACTGCACAAGCCCTCTGAGCTCGGCACTGCTGCACAAAAGCAAGCCACACACGTACAGGTGCACGGGGGTTGGGGAGAGTTGCCTCAGAGAAACTGAGGTGGGAAATTAGTTTTCTGATGCCCAGACATGACGTCTCTACATTGAGAGACGTGCACAAAAAAGGCTGAGGTGGTTTCCGCCCCACACGGGTCCTGAACCTGCCCCAGAAAACCCCAAGCAGGCCTCGCCCAGGTGGCAGCACTAAGGGGAGTAGAGGTGCCGCACCCTGTCCCTGCCTGTCCTCTGCTCCCGGACCCGAGCCCATAACCAGGACGTGTCTCCTCTGGGCACGGGGCGTGCCAGGCCCCTCCAGCGGCAGGCGACCCTTCCACCACAGGTCCACCTCGGCGAAGGTAAACACAGGCCTGCGGCAAGGGCTGGAGCCATGGCACCGGGCGGGGATGGCTTTGAGCCTGAGCCTGACACCCAGTGCCCGGGAAAGCACCCCCCCTCGCTTCTCGGGGGCCGCGACACCGGGCAGCCCGTCAGCTCGAAGGTACCCCCAAGAGTGGCTGGGATTAAATGAACTGTGACAACATGTGGTCTGGAAACCACATGTTTCAAGTGGGTGACCCCAGGGGCTCTGAAGCTAGAGAGGCAGGTGGGCCTCACCAGGGGAGAAGGGGAGCCTCGAAACCTTCCCAAAGAGCCAAGTCGGGTCTGGGCCCGGAGGCGAGAGGAGTTTGCAGAGCACGAGAAAGCACCACGTAAAGATGGGACAGCAGGATGGTGAGGAGAGACCACGGTCCCCAACCTGACCCTGTCGGGTGCCTTCCCCCCAGTTTTGGACTCAGAAGGTCTGGGGTGCTGCTGTTCTGATGTGGGGTCCCCCTTGGGAAGGCCATCTTAGAGGGTGCTGTGGGCCTTGGGCAGGGGGTTTCCGAGCTCATGTTGCAGGTATTGGGGTGCAAGGGTGAGACACACAGGTCTTGGGATCCCCAGGGGGACCGAAAAGCTGCAGGCAGCTGAGGTTTTAGGTATGTAAGGCTTGGAGGGTCATGGCCGTCCCAGAACCAGGTGCCACCTGCTCTTAGCAAGCCCAACAATGCATCGCACATCCTCTCCTTTTAAAAAACATTAAAACATCTAACGTTGAAATAATTTCAAACTCACAGAAAATTTCACAAAAATGGTACAAATGATCCCTGGATACCCCTGACTGGGACCCCCACCCCCTCCAGGGCAAACGCCTGATGTGCCCTGTGTGCTGGTCTGCACTGCAGAGTCATCACCGACTTGGGGATCGGGTCCAGTCCAGGCACAAGGACTCGGCCATCACCTCAGTCTCCTCAATTTGGGACTCCTGAGGTCCACCCTCCGTCTTTGGTGACCTCGCGCTTCACTGCCTCCCGGGGCCTGCGCTCCCCACCCACACTCGGCAGGATGCCCAGAGACCTGCCACTTTCTTCCTGGGACCTTGTCTTAGAGGTGGATCGTGTGTGGGGCCCCATCCTGGTCACGCCGTGGGAACACAGGGACCCTGCCGGGCAGAGTCCCCCTAAGTCACTCCCAGCCACGCCAGCCATCCCACTCCCACGGCATTCCCGCACTGGGTTCCAGCAGCCGTTGCTCACTCTTATGGTGCTGTCTGCCCCCCAGAGACTTGCCGTTTCTGTACCTCCTCGGCAGTGGGCGCAGGGAGGTTCTCTGGAGAAACAGTGCTCCCCTCCCCCACTTACTTATTTATTCAACACTTGGTTCCTACTTACAGTTGTGCAGATTCTTAGGAATTAAGAGTGGAGCCTCTAGAGAAAGGACCCAAATAAACAAAATCATGAATGAAAGAGGAGAGAGCACAACCCACACCAAAGACCTAAAATTATAACAACATATTATGAGCAGCTATGTGCCAACATTAGGCAACCTGGAAGAAACGGATGCATTCCTGGAAATGTATAAACTACCAAAACTGAAATAGGAAGAAATAGAAAATGTGAACAGACCCATGTCCAGCAAGGCGACTGAAGCAGTCATTAAAAAATCTCCCAACAAACAAAAGTCCAGGGCCAGACGGCTTCCCAGGGGAAATCTACCAAACATTTAAACAAGAATTAATATCTATTCTTTTTTTTTTAAGATTTTATTTATTTATTTGACAGATCACAAGTAGGCAGAGAGGCAGGCAGAGAGAGAAGGGAGGAAGCATACTCCCTGCTGAGCAGAGAGCCCAATGTGGGGCTCGATCCCAGGACGCTGGGATCATGACCTGAGCCGAAGGCAGCAGCTTTAACCCACTGAGCCACCCAGGTGCCCAAATTAATATCTATTCTGTTAATTCTGTTAATTAATACCTATTCTGCTGTTTCAAACAATAGAATGGAAGGAAAACTTCCAAGCTCTTTCTATGAGCCCACCATGACCTTGATCCCCAAACCAGACAAAGACCCCACCAAAAAGGAGAATTACAGACCAATATCCCTGATGAACATGGATGCAAAAATTCTCACCAAAATACTGGCCAATAGGATCCAACAGTACATTAAAAGGATTATTCACCACGACCAAGGGGGATTTATTCCTGGGCTGCAAGGATGGTTCAACATCCAAATCACTGTGAAACAATTCACTAGTGAAAAAAACAAAAAGGACAAGAACCATATGAACCTCTCAACAGATGCAGAAAAAGCATTTGGCAAAGTACAGCATCCTTTCTTGATTAAAACTCTTCATAGTGTAGAGATAGAAGAAACAGACGTCAATATCATAAAAGCCATAGATGAAAAGCCCATAGCAAATATTCTCAATGGGGAAAAACTGAGAGCTTTTCCCCTAAGGTCAAGAACATGGCAGGGATTTCCACTCTCACCACTGCTGTTCGACATAGTACTAGAAGTCCTGGCCTCAATGATCAGACAACAAAATGAAATAAAAGGCATCCGGATTGGTAAAGAAGAAGTCAAACCCTCACTCTTTGCAGATGATGTGATACTCCATGTGGAAAACCCGAAAGACTCCACCCCAAATTGCTGGAACTTGTACAGGAATTCAGCAAAGTGGCAGGATATAAAATCAATGCACAGAAGTCATTTGGATTTTTATACACTAACAATGAGACACAAGCAAGAGAAATTAAGGAGTTGATCCCATTTGCAATTGCCCCCAAAACCATAAGATACCTAGGAATAAACCTGACCAAAGAAGAAAGCAATCTGTACTCAGAAAACTATAGAACACTCATGAAAGAGATTAAGGAAGACACAAAGAAATGGAAAAACGTTACATGCCCACGGATTAGAAGAACAGATATTGTTAAAATGTCAATGCTACCCAGAGCAATCTACACATTCAATATAATCCCTATCAAAATACCATCAACTTTTTTACAGGGATGGAACAAATAGTCCTAAAATTTGTAGGGAACCAGAAAAGGCCCCAAATAGCCAAAGGAATGTTGAAAAAGAAAACTGGTGGCATCATAATTGCAGACTTCAAGCTCTATCACAAAGCTGTCATCATCAAGACAGTATGGTATTGGCACAAAAACAGACATACAGATCAATGGAATAGAGACCCCAGAAATGGACCCTCAACTCTATGGCCAACTAATCTTCAACAAAGCAGGAAAGATTATCCAATGGGAAAAGGACAGTCTCTCCAACAAATGATGTTGGAAAAACTGGACAGTCACATGCAGAAGAATGAAACTGGACCATTTTCTTACACCATCCATAAAAATAGACTCAAAATGGGTGAAAGACCTCAATGTGAGACAGGAATCCATCAAAATCCTAGAGGAAAACACAGGCAGCAACCTCTTTGATGTTGGCCACAGCAACTTCTTGCTAGACATGTCTCTAAAGGCAAGAGAAACAGGCAAAAATGAACTGCTGGGGGGCGTCTGGGTGGCTCAGTGGGTTGAGCCTCTGCCTTCGGCTTGGGTCATGATCTCAGGGTCCTGGGATCGAGCCGCGCATCGGGCTCTCTGCTCGGTGGGGAGCCTGCTTCCCGCCCCCCCCCCCGCCTGCCTCTCTGCCTACTTGTGATCTCTCTGTCAAATAAATAAATAAAATATTTTTTAAAAAATGAACTATTGGGACTTCCTCAAGATAAAAAGCTTTTGTGCAGCAAAGGAAATAGTGGATAAAACCAAAGACAATGGACAGAATGGGAGAAGATACTTGTAAATGTCTTATCTGATAAAGGGCTAGTATCCAAAATCTATAATGGACTTATAAAACTCAACACCCAAAGAACAGATAATCCAATCAAGAAACAGGCAGAGGACATGAACAGACATTTCTCTCAAGAAGACCTCCAGATGAAGAACAGACACGTGAAAAAGTGCTCAGCATCACTCGGCATCAGGGAAGTACACATCAAAACCACAGTGAGATCCCACCTCACACCCGTCAGAATGGCTAAAATTAGCAAGTCAGGAAATGACAGATGCTGGCGAGGATGCGGAGAGAGGGGAACCCTCCTACACTGTTGGTGGGAATGCCAGCTGGTGCAACCACCCTGGAAAACAGCGTGGAGGTTCCTCAAAAAGTTGAACATAGAGCTACCCTATGACCCAGCAAGTGCACAATGAGTATTTACTCTAAAGACAGAAATGTCGTGATTCTCAGAGGCTCCTGCACCGCAATGTTCACAGCAGCAATGTCCACGATAGTCGGACTACAGAAAGAGCCCAGAGGTCCATCGACAGACGAGTGGATAAAGAAGACGTGGGATGCATATGCAATGGAATACTACGCTGCCAGCAAAAATGGAATCTTGCCCTTTGCAACAACGTGGATGGAACTAGAGGGTATTATGCTAAGTGAAATAAGTCAATCAGAGAAAGACAATTATCATATGATCTCACTAATGTGTGGAATTTAAGAAACAAGACAGAGGATCAGGGGCACTTGGATGGCTCAGTGGGTTAAAGCCTCTGCCTTCAGCTCAGGTCATGATCCCAGAGTCCTCGGATCGAGCCCCACATCAGGCTCCCTGCTAGTCTGCTTCCCTTCCTCTCTCTCTGCCTGCCTCTCTGCCTACTTGTGATCTCTGTCAAATAAATAAAAAATCTCTAAAAAAAAAAAACAAAAACGAACAAAACAGAGGATCATAGGGGAAGAGAGGGAAAAAATACAATAAGATGAAATCAGAGAGGGAAACAAGCTGTAAGAGATTCTTAATCCTAGGATACAAACTGAGGGTTGCTGGAGGCAAGGGGGGTAGAGGGATGGGGTAACTGAGTGGTGGGTATTAAGGAGGGCACGTGATGGAATGACACCACGTATTGTGTAAAACGGATGAATCACAGACCTGTGCCTCTGAAACTAATAATACACCATGTGTTAATTAATTGAATTAAGAAGAAAAAGGAGTGGAGCCTCTAGGCCGTGGCCCTTGGGGCGATAGGGGGCCCTCAGCACCCTGCTGCGGCACCCTTGGAGGTGGGGAGGGGCTCCGAATAGTCCTGAGGTCACCCCTGGCCACCAGCTGCTGAATCAGTGCTAACTGCACGTGGCTCCCTGGGAACAGGGAGCTCGAGCCCCAAACATTCTAGCTGCCGGGGCACTCCACTGGAGCGGCGGCGACTGGCGTGAACGGGGATGATGCCAGAGAGTGGCCACGTGAGCCCTCCAGAGGCCTCCCGGGAGCCACCAACAAGCAGCAGCTGCTCCGCTCAGGGAGAGCCACCCAGCGAGCACCTTCCGGCTGGGCCTGTCCCCTGGGGCCCTGACAAGCTCTTCTACGGAGGCAGCCAGGCTCCAGGGGTGGGGGCAGGGGGCAGCGGCCAGGCTGGCGGTGCGGAGCAAGGCTGGCGCCTCGTCGAGTGCCGGCTCCTGGGTCTGCAGCTGGCGACGGGCCCAGCGCGCCTTTGGCCAGGTCCCCGCCTCCGGGTTTGGGCCTGGCTACTGTTCACGGAGAACCATGGTCGGGGCTCCACTCGGGAGAGACCCTGGGGGGCCTGCTGGACCCGGCTCGGGGCAGTGCCAGCCCCCTCTGCCCGGCCAGAAGCCCCCAAGCGCAGTCAGGGCGCCTCCCACGCCCACCTGCACCCAGAGCCCTTCCTTTCTCCTGGGAGGTCTGCTCCTCCCCGGCCACAGGCTGGGCTTCTGACCAGCCAGACCCAGAAACCGTTCACCAGGACCTTTTTGGTTTCCCTGTAAGTCCACCCCCAGGGGCCCAGCTGCACAGGCAGCCCCACGGAGAAGGAAGGTCCTGCACGAGGCGAGGTGAAGGCCAGGAACGTAGGAGCAGCGCAAGGACGGGGCTGGGGACCCCTGCGGCTCCCCCCGATGTCTTTGTTCCAAGTGGTCAGTCAGGCTGTTCCCAAGGCTGACCCTAGTCCCCTTCTGGCCAGTCACGGCTCACCAATGCCAGCAAGTCCCTCCCTGGGCCCCTTCCCCCTCTGGCTCATACAGGCGCGACCTGACACTTCAGCGCCGGGACACTGGGTCAAGAGTGCGGTCCTGTGAGCTGAAGCCGTGGCGGGGGGCAGGCCGAAGCGGCTTCCCTCCCCAGAGACCTGGCAGCTGTGGGCGGCCACCCTTCCCTCCCATGTGGGCACTGCTGCTACGTTAGACGACAGCCCCTGTCCCCGGGCTGTCACGGACCCCGGACGGCTGGTCTGCAGAGCATGGAGACAGTGGCCCCGGGTCCCACTGGCACATACAGCAGTCCCACCACGTGGCCCATAGATAACCCTTGCTCAGGGGTCATGGTGACGCAGAGGAAGGCTACGGGGGTACCCAGGAAGGCCTGTGCTCATGAGCGCGGTCCAGGGCCCAGCACGGTGGTCGTGCTCTGCCATACGGTTTTAGTCAGGTTTCTTCACAGAACAAGCACTCATGGGGGGGCCTGATACAGCCAGACCCTGAGTGACCCGCATGGCCAGACACACTCAGGTAGAGGCCATGTATCCAGGCAGAGGGGACAGCCTCATGGGAGGTGACACCCCAGGGAGCGGTGACACTCCTCGGGGAGGTGACAGTCTTGGGAGGTGACAATCCCAGGAGAGGACACCCTCAGGAGGGTGACTCTGCCAGGAGAGGTGACACTCCCAAGAGAAGTGACAGCCCCAGGAGAGGTGATAGTCTCAGGAGGGGTGATAGCCCCAGGAGAGGTGACGCCCCAGGCAGAGGTGACAGGACGAGCAGCCCTGGCAGAAGGCAGGAAGCTCTGGGAGCCCAGGGGTGCGCAATGTGGCAGTGAGAGGAGGGGGAGAGACACGGAGCGGTGGGGACTCAGGACACCGGGGTCTGATGGACCGGGGGAGGAGGAGGGACAGCTCACAGCAGGGAGCCCCCCATCCCGAGGGCTGCAGGGGACAGGGCTGCACTCACCTGCTTGATGGCGGCTCTGAAGGCTCCCAGGATGGCCGCGGCGCCTCCGCAGTCCCTCTTCATCCCAGGCATGGTGGTCTGGAGGGGGCGCGGAGGGGACACAAAGTGAGCGTGAGCAGGTGTCGGCCCTGCCGGCAACAGGGCCCCGCTCCTGCCCGGCACCCAGGGGCCCCGAGCGGCTCCCCCAGACCTGTGTGACCCACAGAACCCAAGAAACTCCCACTGGTCGAGTGGCTGCTCTCTAGAAGCAGTGGGACAGAAGGGTCAAAGGTGCGGGGCTCTTTCCGCCGGAGCAGGGCTCTGGGGCTACCTGATGAACCGCAGGTGGGAGGGGAAGGGGACCTGGGGAGCTGTCCAGAGCTGCCACGTGGGCTGTGGCCTGGCCCCTCCTCTCCGTGGTGTCCACCTTCCCATTTTCCTGGTTCCCATTCCCCGGCCCTCAGCTGACAAGGACACTCGGACCCTCACCCTGACAGGAGCCACAGAGACTCCTCTGTGCGCGCCCCTCCCTCCTTCCCGCCACCACCAAGGCCACCTTTCTACAGTAGACCACCCTGCGTGGTCACCGCCTGGCCTTGGTGACACTTTTGGCTGCGGCTCTCTCTGCTGCTTGATGTCACCATCTCAAACAACCCGCTCAGGTTTGTGTGAACTCTTCCCCAATGTCACTGTCACGTCCCGATCCCACCCCACCACGTGCTCTGTTGGTGTCTAATGAGGGCTGTCAGCGCCCGGGGTCCCCTCCCTCCGCAGAGGGAGCTGCGATTTTCTACAAACGGGTTGAGAGTGGTTGTGCATTTTTACATTTTATAGGTTCCCAGCTCTAATTGACAAGTTCATACTCTAAATTAACAACAGGTCATCAGATGTAGGATTTGGGTTTGAAATGGACAGAGTGATTTTTTCGAACCCTTATCGGATGACACAAGCCTCGAGTTTTAATGGAAAGTATTTTTAGACATAAACCGAGCTGCTTTCATAATTAAGCTGAGTGAAAACGACCCAGCTAGCACTATCGAAAATAAGCTGTCTCTTTGACCTAATCGGCGAGAAAGCGCAGGATTGTTTAAATGGAGAAAACGGGGCCTCGGATCTGGAAATCAAACCAGTCGCGAACGGCCCGTGCGGAATAGCTTGAGTCGGTCACGGCAACTGCGCTCGCTGCCGCCGGGGCCAGACAAACGCCAAGCGGCAAGTGTAACTCAATGACTGCGCGAGCTTTGCAGCGTTGCTCTTATTTTTATGAAAGAGACGATTTTCGGAGTCACACGAGGAGGTCCCCTGCCTGTGTCACGGGGTTGACACTCCCGCGATGCAACAGAGCGACGGCGGGTCGCAGCCGAGGCAGGGACGGACCCTGGACTCGCCGCCGGCCTCCAGGGAAAGCGAGCACAGCCCCCTCCGCTCGAGCCTCCTCGCTGAAGGACTACATGGGCGGGTTTTTCCAAAGCTCAACCTCGGAGCGCAGCGGTTTGCGAGATTCCCCGAGACGGACCAGAAGGAGCGCGCAGAGTGCCCCCGCTGTCCCCGGACCGGGCGGTCCGAGTGGAAGCTGGGGACAGTTGCCGGGGCTCAGCTCAGCTGGGCTCTGGGCTCCAGAACACGGTTTCAATTCGAAGCACAACTGACACGGGGCGGGTTATTTGGACTCAGGTGTCCCGCGGACATTTTCTTAAACAGCAAAGCAAAGGGGCGCCTGGGTGGCTCAGTCAGTGAAGTGTCTGCCATCAGCGCAGGTCACGATCCTGGGGTCCTGGGATCAAGCCCCACATCGGACTCCCTGCTCAGCGGGGACCCTGCTTCTCCTTCTCCCCCTACCCTGCTTGTGCTTTCTCTCGTGCGTTCTCTCTCGCTTGAATAAGTAAATAAAACCTTTAAAAAGTAAAAAAAAAAAAAAAGAGCAAAGCGAACCTTTCATTTCTAGGAGAATAGCAGACAATAGTTGGTGCCGGTGGGAAAATTCGAGATTTCAAGCAAGAGAATCATCATTTTGAAAAACTTGTATTTTCTGCCTCTGTGACAGAAAACTCAGTGATTTTTAAAACTAAACGGATAGTGATTCCAAGTGTGACTTTTAAAACTACCGTGTGTTGGGCCACAATTTGGAGGCCCTGTGTAACTCCAGGAACGAGGTATTTCGGGTGACAAAATGGTATTACGCAATCACGCTGTCATGGTTCAAGGCCAACCGTAGTTACTAAGTAACAGGGTGCCAAGGGTCACTGACATGGTTTCTGATTCCACACCGTCCCTCACCTTTCAGAGACTCTGGCTTGTCGAGTTTTGGTGTAATAGCAAAGAAGAATGTCCGTAGTTACTTCTAAAGGGCACTAAACTATTTCTGCCTTTTCCAGCTACGAAGTGAGTGAGGACAGATTTTCTTTTTGTGTTTCAACTCAGAGAACATATCACAAGAGGCGCCGTGCAGGGGCAGACACAGAATCTCGGCTGTCTTCTACCGAGGTGGACAGGAGAGAGATCAGCAAGATGTAAAACCACGCCACTCTTTTGGCGCATGTATTTTCATTTTGGAGTATACGGTTATTTTCATAAAGTTATGTTATTTGCATGAACATGCAAAAGATTTGCATTGTTATTTTAAAATAGACTATTAAGTATCTTTCCCAGTCTTCATTTCTAGTAGGGTAAACATCAATGTCTGCTAAATATCACTCTGATTAAAAGAAAATCCCCTTGGGGTCAATGCTTGTTAAGAAAGGAAGGGGTCCTGACACTTAACACATTTGAGACCTGCATTCACGCTGATCCTGATTTGCCTTTGAAGTCTTTGGAGACCGAACGGTGGCTCCTCCCGCAGGATTGGGTCTGGTGTCCCCAGCAAAAGGACTCATTCTCAGGAGCCCCCGCTTCTCACTCTGGCCTTCCAGAAAGCCAGCATCTGCTCGCAGGAGGAAGGAGCTGGGAATCCTACCCGCCAGCGCTCTGCTGCCTCAGGGACAAAAGCCGGCATCGTGGGTGAGAGAGGGCTGGCCAGTACCAGGCGCAGCCAGAGGGGCGCACTGGCCGTGGGGTCTGAAAACAGTAATTCACCGGCTGAAAGTCAGTCGGCCTGCTGTCATCAGGGGTGAAATGGTTCTCCCGAAAAATCTAAGTGAGTTCTGATCATATAGACAAGAGGTTCAAACCCAACTATTCTCACCGCTTATCCTCTGCCAGGTACAGGGCTGGCCGGACAGGTGGGGGCTACTCGGTGTGCCTCCCAGCCAACAGCTGAGGCAGGCCGGCGTCTACACTCCCAGTCTACACGGCCGTGATGCCACACCGTCCTGCCTCCAACAGTGACTCCCAGCAAACCCACGGGTGCAGGGAGCTGGGGACTCCCGGCCTCCCTCCGGCTATGGGAGCCCCTGGACTCGTGTTTAACACATTTTTACTCCACGGACACATGAGGGCCGCTAGAAACGGAACACGGGGACAGCATCACGATTTCTGGAGCTTCTTGGGCAACGGGGTCCGGGGCAGTCTCTGCCAAGAGATCCTCACGTGAAGGGCTCTTCCTGGGTGCCCTGCACAGACTGCTTCAGGCGACGGCAACTTCCTCATTCAAATCAAGAGTGTTTTTGGATCAAGCATGAGGGCAGATGGACCGACCAAGCTCTGTCCGTGCAGTACGCGTAGAGATGTGCGAAAGGCCAATTCTGATGAAGTCACTGACAAATCCGCGGAGGCCACGGCTTTCAGACAGAAGCGGAAACCTATGTCCTTGACCACAACAGGCCAAGAGGGAGGCAGAAGTTCTTTCCATCCAAAAAAAATCACATGAATGTGATTTAAAAGTGCTGATCTATTACTGTTTTATGTGTACTATAATATTTATATATTTATTTACTTACTTATTTAAAGATTTTATCTTTAAGTCATCTCTGCACCCAACGTGGGGCTCGAACGCACAACCCCGAGATCAAGAGTCGCGGGCTCCACCGACGGGGCTGGTGCCCCTGTAATACTTATTTTCCTTTTTTTTTCCTGGCATGATAATATGTACGGAATTCAATAAAGGTGAATTGGTGTTTGTTTGTTTGTTTGTTTGTTTTTAACCTTTACTATTGAATCATTTCCTGATCAGGCCTCAAAATCCTGCTGTTTATGGGAGGAGGGATGTTAAAAAAAAGCAGACAAACAGACCATCCACTCTAGGTACCGAATAGACCAGACAGGCTAGCGGCGCAAATGGTAGTGGACAATCTCCCCGAAATAGCAACCGATACCAGGGCCCAGGTCAGAAAGTGCCTCTCGGCTCCAGCGGGAGGCCTCCGGGTGGAGGTGGACGGCCCACACCACCGGATTGCCTCAGTTTACAAAAGGTCAGATAGCCCGTCTTCTATGAGAATTCTTCCTGTTTTTTACATGTTGGTAACTAATTCAAATTATAGACCAGCCCTTGGGCCAACAGGACACGTTTGTGCGCCGCACCAACTGCCAGCTTTCCACGTCTACTCCGCGTGAGCTTAGCCTGTCCTCTGTGTTCCAGAGCCTTCTCTCTGGGAACGTTGGCTCTCCTCTTCCTGGTTTCCTGGGGCCCAGATTTCACACACCTGCTCCTTCCCAGCCCTTCTCGGTCTTGGCGCTGTAGAGCCCAGCCCAGGCCCGGTGCCCAGTGTTGCTCAACCCAAGTGTGTGACATGAGCAGATGAAGACTGTCCCTCCTCCTCTTCCCCGGGCCATCCCGGCTCCCAGCACGCAGCAGGCCCGAACGTGCCGGGTGAAGGAGGGCAGGCAGCTCAGAGGCAGAGCTGAGGCCTTCCTGGCCCAGCCTCCTGAGATGACCCTGCTTGAAGGCCCCCTGTAGGAGGGACTTCTGCCACCGGGCCTCACGGGAACACCAGCGGGCGGCTGACTTGCGGGGCCAAAGCCCCGTGGCCTTCACCGGGGGGCCCGTTCTCCGAGTGGGCTTGTGCAGACTCGCATGAAGCATTCTGTCTGCGGAGACCCTGACGGTCGTGGAGACGCCACCCCACACCCTTCTCTTCAGACAGAATCAAGATTCCTGGAACTGTACCTCCTTGGGCTCGTTTTCCAGCCTTCTAATCATTTCTTCTGCTTTTCTCTGGATCCTGTCCAGACTTTTAGTTTCCAGATCCCTGTTCGGAGCGTGGACGTGATACTATGGCCCCTGCAGACGAGGAATCGGCCCCACCGACTCTTCCCGAACCTCTTCCCCAGACGCACGCCAAGGCCCCAGAAACCTTGCTCGCCGTCTTCCGCTGGCGCCTCTGAGAGCTGACGGGGCCACCGAGAGCCTTCCCCACCCAGGGGCCCTGCCCAAGCCCTGGCCCCAGCACCTCACCTTCCCTTTGATGCTGAGACCCCCGGTGTCATAGACGATCCCTTTGCCCACCCAGGCAATGGTCTGCGTGGCTCCTTCTGGGGTGTGGCTGAGGACGGCCAGCGCGGGGGGGTGGACAGCAGCTTTGCCAACACCATAGATTCCTGCAGAAAGCACAGGGAGAGGGTCAGCCGGGCTCAGGTTGAACTGAGCGGACAACCCCCAGCGGCCCCCCCAAAAACCACAGCTCTCCCCCCAGAAATATCTGCTGGCATGTGACTACTTCTCCTGGAGCGTGTGCAGCCCCAGCCCGAGCTCCCTGCCCCCTCTCCTGCCCCCTGGCCAGCGTGGGATCGGGGAATGCAAATTAGTTCCAATGCTCTGGGACTGCAAACGAATTCTGTGTGAAGTATCGTTAGGCAAGAAAACCCGCTGAGGGAAAAAAAACGGTATCATTCCCAGAAAGAAATGAACAGGATTGCAGAATGAAATGATTTTTGGATAATGCTTCAAGGCCACTCCAGCCCACGCTCGCTCCCCCCTCCCTGAGCCCTCTGTGTGCTCGGCGCCGCACCACCCCCTCAGAGCCCGCTCCCACCACTGCCTCACTGCGGGGTGTACGTGCCCCGTCTTCTCAAGAAAGCCTCTTGTGGGCAGAGACCAGGCCTCAGGGCCCCCCAGGAAGTGAACTGAACGATCATTAACGTCAGGACGAGAGCAGATAACGGCCGCCCGACAAACTCCCATGTATCCTGCAAAACCTGCTCTAAACGTCATCTCCTCGGTGAAGATTCCCTGACGTTCGTAACCTCTCCCTCCACTTGTTGGTTTGTGTGTTGTGTGGCAGGCCCCTCTAGGATCACCCCCACCGATCCCTGCCCCCAGGGTCCCCTCTCTCAGTGTGGATGGAACCTTGCGCCTTGCTTCCGGATATGGCGTTAAGTGATGAGACACCACCTCCGAGACTAGGCTGCAAAAAAGACATTGCCTCCTCCTTGCTTGCTCACTTTCCCTCACCCAGAAACCTTGCTTTGAGGGGATCAGGAACAGCCAACAAGGCCCCCAGGCCTGGTGACAGCACCACAAGAGAGACTGGCTGGGACCACATCACCGGCCCCAGTTGAGCCTTCAGATGACAGCAGACCCGGTCAAGGTGCTGGTCTCCGCCTGGGAGAGACCCCGGCCCCAGGACCCAGCCCAGCCATGCCTGATTCCCCAACCACCGGACTGTGTGTTTCCTTCAGCCGCTTCCTTCTGGGGTACTTTGTTTGGTAGCCACAGCTAAGGAATGAGGTGACTCTTCCCCAGCCAGACTGAAAGTGCCTTATCCTACTTGTCACCATGCCGCCAGTGCCTGGGCGGCAGTGAGCAGGGAACATGGGTCTGGTGGTCAGGAAAGGCCCTCTGAAGAGGCGGATTCGACCCAGGACGTTCAGGGTGTGACGGCCCCGCTCTGAGAGCATCTCGGGGAAGGACTCCAGAGAAAGAGAGCCGTGACGACGAGGCCCTGACGTGAACGTGGGCTTGTGTGAGCAAGGAGCAGAAGGGTCCTGCTGAGCTGGCCCAGGCAGCCGGGACAGCAGCCCTCGTGGACAGAGAGTGGGCCGGGGAAAGACTTGGACGCTGTGGCTTCCGGAACCTGAATCAGCGCTCCTTTCTCCCCCGGAGATGGTCCGCTTCCCGAGGTCTGGCCTTGGGGCTGGACAAAAGCTGGCTCCTTCCATGGGAAGCTGGAGGCCACCCAACGCATGGCCCACGGCCACCCTGCCACCCCCAGCGCCCGGGACCCGTCCTGAGGCCACGGCCCGCGAGGTCCAGCCCTACCCACCTCCAAATCCTCTCGTCTTCAGCTCCTCATCTCGGATGATCGTTGGGGTGATCCCCAGATCTTTTCCAACTTTCTTAATCTCCTGGACACGTTCATGGAAAAAACAACACAAAGACACGTGAAGATGGTTTAAGTCAAGGCGAGGGCGAGGCTCGGGGCCAGGAGGAGCCGACGCCTGCGTGGCAGAGAGGAGCGGGCCCGGAAGCCAGGGCCTCCCCTCTCTGGGCCTGGAGCACGATTAAATCCAGGACAGAAGGTTCACCCTCCAAACAACTACAACTTCCTGCAGACTGTGGCTGCGGTCCCGCAGAGAGGCCTTGAGGAGAAGGCTCTGTCCTCCCTCCATCCGCTGAGGCCTGGGGGCCCCTTGCAGCTGGGTGGACAGCAGGACGCCGTCCGCAGCAGCCCCAGGTGTCCCCGGGCAAGGTGCCGAGACTGCAGGCACTGTCGCCTCCAGCCCGGGGTATCTCCTGACTTCCTTGGTGTCTACCCATGATTCGCCCACCCTGGTCCCGCCGTGGCGTGACTCCCTGGGGCCACGAACCTCGAGGAAGGTGTCTGTGTTCATCTCATTGCAAGGAGTGTCCACGATACGGGCAGCCAGCCGCACCCCTTCCGTGGCATTTGCTAAGCACTGGGGAGAGAAACCAGAGGCTGTCACGGGGGACCTAGGACCAGGTAGGAAGGGCTGTCCCTCCTGGTCCGTTCCCGCAGGGACGGAAGGCACCAGCAGTATATGTCACTGGGGGGGTTTTCAGGGCTGCTGACGGGGCGTCAAGGTCAGGCGGAAATAAGACTCACGTGACCTGCTGTTGTCTCCCCCGTGTCTGTGACCCCGCCCCCTCCAGCCACAGAAAGTTCCACATGGCTCTGCACCTCGCCTCCAGGTTACACCAGAATCCTTCAGCCTGGCACCCCCACTGGCCCCCAGCCAGTGTCAGTGGGGCCCGCCTTCCTTTCCAGACCTCTTCTGCCGCTTACTCCCCTCGCCCTGGGGGCAGGTGGCCCCTGTGCCTGGCCCTGAGTGCACGCTGGGCATTCCTACTTCGGGCACCTGCCAATCCCACATCCTCTCTCGGGAGAAGTGCTGTCCTTTGCTATGAGCTGAATGTCTGCCTCGCCCTGAAACTCCTATGAAGCCCCCTCCCATGTGATGGTCGCAGGAGGCTTTGAGAGGCGCTCAGGTTCTGTGAGGTCGGGACGGTGGGGCCCACGCTGGGATTAGCGTCCTCAGAGGAAGAGGGAGGGAGGGCACAGCCAGGAGGCCGCCACCCGCAAAGGCAGACCCGGGAGGGGGTCTTCATCACACCTGGCCCTGATCTCAGACAGCCCCGGAACCGAACCGTGCAGCCTGCTGCTGCAGCCATCTGCCTGCGGGGTTTGCCTGTGGCTGCCACCGTCGACCCATACATCCTCCCTCCTCCTCTTGTCAAGATCCCAGTCCTCCTTTGTGGTCCTTCTTAAAGGCTGTGCCCTCCAGAAGCTTCTCTGGATCCTCCCAAAGGAGGGAATGTGCTCTTCGTCCTGCGTCCCTAGGCCCGCTGGCCCCCTTATGGCCCTCCGGCCAGAAGGGTGGCATTCTCCTCGCGTGAGCCCCATGCGAGCGCATCCCAGACTTCCCGTCTTTGTGTCCCGGCCACCCGATGCCACACGGCTCTGGGCACGGGGTGCGGAGGGAAGAGCGCACACACCCTGCCTCGTGCGGCGGCCCAGAGCCCAGGAGGGAGCAGAGACCCGGCCCCGTACCCGCACTCTGCTTGGCACCAGGGAGGCCCTCGAGACGGGTGTCTGTGCTCCAACACAGGGGCCGCCCGAGGCCCCACACTGGCCGCCCTCCCCGGCCCCACCCCTACTTTCTGGAAAGAACCTGTGTCCCACGTTCGCTTCGGTGCTGGTCCTGGAAGGTCTTTGCCTTCTCCTTCATGTCTGCGTAGCTGCTGCTCTCGTTGCCCCCTGCCCCGCCCCGGTGCCCACCCCCCGCCAAGCTTTGGACACGCGGTGGCCAGCCACCACCCCCCTCCCCACACCGGCACGCAGGGAACAAAGCCGCACGGGGGTGGCGGGGGTGCGGACAGCAGTGAGCTCATCATTGCTGTCCCGGCTCCCCGGGGTCAGCGAGGGCCAGCCCTGGGTCCAACCGCACCAGCCCGGCCGCCTCCCAGGCCCTGCTGACGAGCTCGGAGAGCTTCTGCCCTCCCGAGGTAATTAAAGCCCCGAGCCTCAAAGGCAGAGACGCAGGACTTGACAGCTCAGATATGAAATGTGACCGTGTGGTCCCTGCCGCCTGACCGCGGGCTCTCCTCTGGGAAGTCGAGGGTCCCTGTGTGTGGGCGCCATGGAGCCCATCCATCCCTCATCTCTGACCTAGCCCGTGGCCACTGTCTGGGAAGCACGTCAGGGCCCTAAGACTCGTCTCTAAGGGGGCAAGGCGCTCGCCTCGCAGCCCTGCATGGGCTCAGAGGCTCCGGCCCAGCCTGGCTGGGCGAAAGGGCACACGGCCCCAGTGGGGAAACCCGGGGGAGGCGCCCAGTGCCCCTCCGCCACCGCAGAGCCCCGCAATCTGGGGGAAGAGCCCCATGACCTTGGGAAAGAGGCCTGAAACCTTGGGGAAGAGCCCCTGACCTTGGAGAAGAGCCCCGTGACCTGGGGGAAGAGCCCCGAGACCTTGGGGAAGAGCCCCGTGACCTGGGGGAAGAGCCCCGAGACCTTGGGGAAGAGCCTCATGGCCTTAGGGAAGAGCCCCGTGACCTGGGGAAAGAGCCCCGAGAGCTTGGGAAGAGCCCCATGACCTGGGGAAAGAGCCCCGAGAGCTTGGGGAAGAGCCCCAAGACCTTAGGGAAGAGCTTGTGTCTAGTTGTCCCCCAGGATGGATCATTCGTTCATTCATTCATTCCATCCACATCTCCATGAGCCCCTACTGTGCGCCAGTTTCCACACTAGACCCTGGGAATTAAAAGGCGTCCAAGGTACTCCTGTCCAGCAGAGAATCACGACACCTCACTCCATTAACCACTATAGCGGAGGAGGGTGTGAGAGGCCACAGGGGTCAGAGGACTTGTGAGGGGCCGACGAGGTCTCTGTAGTATGGAAAAGGCCACACGGGGTGCCTGAGGCTCCCATGCTCACAAGCACAAGCCAGGACAGACGGGCAAGAGGGCTGACAGATGGCGGCAGCGGTGAAGACCTGGCTCTGTCCCTTGCTGGTGTGGCCCCAGTGAGTCACCTAATGGCCCTGAGCCGCCTCGGTCTGCTCAGCCCTATGATGGGGAGAACAACAGGTCCCACCCCCTAGGGCTGTCTACGCGAGCTGCGAGCTGTGAGCAGCAGTGGGAGGGAGGCGGAGGGAAGGCCTCTGGAGGCAAGACCAGTGAGGAGGCTGCCCCAATGGCCAGGAGAGTCGCAGGATGCAGGGGGGAGCACCCCAAGGCAACGGCAGTGGCAGAGGACACACTGGATGTGGGGGTCAAGGAGACCCACCAACCCCCTGGCCCACGTCACATACTGGGCCCACGCTAGGACCAGAGACCAGGTCCCTGCCCTCCCGAAGCTCCCACCCCAGGGCAGGGCACAGGAGCTAAGCAGAGACGTGTCACGTCAGGTGGGACGGCACGCAGCGGGCAGAGGGACTGACTGAGGGCGAGGCCATGTCAGCCAGCCGGCCAGCTGCCTCCGGGGAAGGGACGTGGGCAGATGGCAGCCTGAGACCACACAGGCCTGGAGCAGAAGCGCCCGGGGAGGGAAGCTGAGGAGGACAGAAAGTCCACCATGGTCAGCGGGGAAGGAAGAGAAGGGCTTGGAGGACATGGGGGGGGGTGCGGTCCAGGGTGTGCTCAGGTCTGGAAGTCAGAAGGAAAGCTCTGCAGCGAGAGGGGAGAATGGTCGTCGGTGCCCGTCGGTGGGATGGAGCCCACAGGTGCTCCGAGAACCCGGAGAAGACAGAACGAGGTTGGAACGCGGGAGTACTGGGGAAGGGGACGGAGAGGCGGCAGGCTGGAGAGCCAAGGGAGGGAGGCATGACTCTGGGCGGGGCAGACCCTTCCAGGAGGGATAGCTAGTCAAATCCAGCAGACAAGGCCCCAAAAAACAATGTCAGGATGCGGGGTGGAAACTCGGTTTTGGTGGGCTGAGGGAGAAAGAGGAGTTAAGAAAGGCAAAGCAATTAGACCGTGTTTTTTCAAAGTCTGGAGATCGATGCCAGGAAAGGAAAGGAGCTGTTGCAAGACGGTGGAGACGGAAGCACGTTCTCTCCTTCTAGAGCGAAGAATCCAGGGGGAGGAGGTGGCCGGTGAGGGGTGCTGGCGTGGCACAGCCGTGAGGGGTGGGGTAGGAAGGACAGCCTGGGTCTGGGTGGGGGTGGAGAGGGTGAGGCTATGGCCACGGGATCTGGGACACTTGCCACGGGTGAGGAACCCACCGGTCAGCCCAGACCAGGACTCCTAACCTGGAGTCCCTCCCAGCCTTGCTGGCCTCAAAAGGATTATTCTGAAGATCCAATGAAACAACACGTGAAAGTGCACCACAAAGGGGAACTGACACACGCACGGAGAGGATTCTCAGGATAAAACAAGAGAGGGCCCGGCACTGGGTAGGTGCTCAATAAAGACCACCTGAATCCTGACAAGGAGTCCCACCCCGAGGGAGGGGGCCAGCTACCTGGGTCTGGAAAAGCCTCCTCGGATGTTGCTACAGGACCCCACTGCCCCTGTCCTCCCCGGGAAGGTGCAGAGACCGCTCCCCGCCTCCCCTTCCAGCTGTCCCAGCGCACGTGGGCCGGGGACTCGGGGCGAACATCTGGACACCCACTTGCAAAGTGGACACCTCCACAGGCCCGTTGTCCTGTCCCACCAGGAAAAACTCCACCGTCACCGTCTTCTTCTCTGTGCGCCGCGCAGCCCCGGAGCGGTGGGTGAAGAGCGGGAGGGCCCGGGCCAGGGCGCAGGCAGAGGCGAAGGCGTCGGACCGCTCGCAGACCATCTGCAGCACAGAGGGGCAGAGCCCTGAGCAGGGGCGGCCCCGCGGGAGCCGCACCCAGGGAAGAGCCAGGGCCCCAACCGAGCCGCCACACGGGGACCTTCCTGGAACCACCGTCTCATGGTGGGAGAAAGAAAACGTCCGCTACCCGGTGCAGACGGCCCCCAAGACGGGAAGGCAGGACGTGGAGGGGCATGGGCTCAGGATGTCTGGGTCTGGGTCTCAGATCGACCACCAAGACTCATCTGGGGCAAATGGCCCGGTCTCTCGACCTCAGTTTCCCTATCTGTAAGCTGGGCTTATGATGTCATGGGTTGTGGGGGCATGTCCACCTCGGAGGTCCCATGAGCCGGGGTGCTGTGCCCGCACCGGGGCTGAGCGATGGGGACACACGCTCCCCACGATGCGAGGGTGGCCCTGGGCACTCACCAGAATGCACCGCTGGGTTCCAGGTGGCAGGCAGGTGCGCACCAGCCGGGTGACGAAGTGGGCGGCCGAGGGGCTGTTGTGCCGGCTGACCCTGGAGGGCAGGGCGGCCACGGTGGCACAGTTCAGGTACAGGGGACAGCTGTCCGTGGGGTTGGGGTTGAGCGTGCTTAGGGCAGCCTGCCAGAGCTGGATGGGAAGGGGAGGACAAGAGACAGACACGAGACTTCAACGGTCCGCATGCCGGCAGCCGGGCCCCGCATGCGCTAGCTCGCCAGGCCGCCAGGCCACGGCTGCGGCGTCCCCGGGGCACCCACGGGCGGTAATTAAGATGTGTGGCCTCAGCTCAGCGAGTGTGTCTGCGGGCACCGGTCCACCCTTGTGCGATTAAGCCGTGCGGATTTCAAAGGCCAGGCTGCGGGCCGCCGGCTTCAAACGCTGCGACCCCGGGTGCCGCCGGGAGGGCTTCCGGGAGCGGGTGGCCGGCGCCCCCCCCGCAGGGGCGGCGCGGGCCCTCGAAGGCAGCGCCGGGGGGGGGGCGGCGGCTCCCGGGCGCCCCCCCCCGCGCCGCCCCGGGCTGGCCTCGCGCCCCCACGGGGTCCGGGCGGGGCCTCGGGGCGGCCGCGCGGCTCACCGCTCACCTCCTCGGTGACCCGGGGCTGCAGCTTCCCGCGGACGTAGCTCCAGGGCACGCGGTGCAGGTGGTGCAGCTGCCCGAGCACCAGCAGCGGCCGGCTCTGCGGGTCCGCGTCCCCGGCGCTGGCCTGGAACTGCAGCCCCACGTTCGCCATCTTCCGCCGGCCCGCCCCCCCCACCCCCCACCGCCCGGCCGCCGCCCCGCTCCGCTCGGGCTCCGCTCCGGCCCGGCCTCGGCGCCGCCCCGGCCCTGCCCGGCCGCCCGGCCCCGCCTCCCCCGCCGCTCCGGGCCGCTCGCGAGACGTGCAGGGCCCGCCCGGGGCGCGAGGGGGCGCGAGGGGGCGCCGGGCCGGCGGGGCGGAGCGGGCCGCCCTGACCCCGGCCGAGCCCCGGGCCGCCCCCCCCCTCCCTCCGGGGCAGGCCCTGACCCACAGGCCCGAGCCTGCAGGCCCCGGGTAGGCCCCAGAGCCGGCAGGCTCCAGGCCCTGGGCAGGCCGCGATCCCCGGGGCAGGCTCCAAACGCGGCAGGCCCCAAGCCCTGGGCAGGCCCCGAAGCCTGGCAAGCCCCGGCCAGGCCCGGCAGGCCCCACGCCCCGCAGGTGCGCCGGCGGGTGCTGCCTTCAGAGGGAGGAACGGCTCTTGAGACAGCCTTTGCAGGAAGGGGCCCTGGTCCCCAGCCCCCGCAGTCACTGGTGGCCCTGACCTCCAGCAGGTGCTGAGGGGACCCAGGCCCAACCCCTGTGGCCCTCCCCAGACCACTGTCTGCATGAGCCCGAGTAGGCCCGGCGGCTCGGTGGTCCTCAGTGACCCCCACACTGACGGGCTGTGCCCTCACCGCACCCCCTGCCGCCTGTCAGGTTTGGATGGGCTGCCTGGCGTCCTGGGCACTGTCCACAGTCCCTTCCTCCTCATTTAATGGGTTCCCTGCCGCCGATCGGGTCCTCACTACTGCAGGCCTGGACCCGAGTCCCGGCGTCAGGGTGTGGGTTCCCACCCAGGTTACTGCTTCTGGGATGGCCGATTAGAAACTCAGGCATCCCCTTGTCCGGTGGTGGGCCCTGCCCCCGGCCACCCCTTTCTAGGAAGGGTCATCTGGCCCCAGTCTGAGCACGCTGCCCCCTGCGGCCTCCCACCCTCCTGGGGAGAGGGGAGGAGACAAAGAGCCAAGAGGAGAGGGCGGCACCGGAGCCCCGGCCACGGAGGAGGGAAGGCTAGTTGGCTAGTCGAGGAGGGCAACTGGAGGGTGCTGGGGGCATGTGGTGGGTGGTAGAGGGGCCCTGGGTGAGGGCAGAGGGGGCACCAGTGGGTGGTGGGTGTGCCCTTGGCAAGCCATGACCCAGTTGAGGAAGCCCCACCAGGACTCATTTAAAAATAAAGATCCTGCCCACATCCTGATTGCTCAAGGGCCTGTTGGTACCCCCCTCTGTCACCTCTAGCTACTTCCATGTGCCACTGTTCTCCTTTTGAGTTTCTTTTTCATTCTCAGCCTCAAAAAAAAAACAAAAACCAGCACTGCCAACTCCTGAGCACGGCATCCAAGACTTTTACAAAGACATTGACTCCCCGGCACACCTCCCCCACTCCCTGACTTGCAACCCACCCAGGAGCCAGAGCTTTGTCTTCCCCAGCCACACCTCTGTGTCTCCCCCTCAGTCCTGAGCCCTGGTCCCCCGTGCAAGGGTAGGGGCTCGACGACATGCTCTGGGGCCAGCGAGCTTCAGCATTCTGAAGGCAGGGCTTGTGTCCCCTTTCTTCTGCAGGGCCTAGCATAGAGCAGGTGCCGAAAACCTGGTTGCTGAATGAGTGAAAGGAATTCCTTCGAAAACCCACAGCTTTCCCAACATGAAAGTCGACGCTAATTGGATCTTATTTTCTTCAAAAGATTTTTACAGCAGCTGAATGTTTTCACACATTTGTAAAGGGTACGAAGAGCCCGTATGAAGATCTATCACTCTTTCTTCTGTTTGCAAATACGCTGCAGACAGGCCCAGGGCACTCCAGCAGTGGGGGGAGGCTGGGGGGATGCCCTCAGAGGGTGAGGGGTAGGAGCGGTGCCTGGAAGGGTGAAACAGGACTTCCACGGACACACGGGGAGGGGGAGGGCATTCGCGGGGTGGGGGGAGAGGCCGGGGAGGAGAGCAGAGACCCGGCATGTCCACAGGGCTCTGAATCCTGTGGGTAAGAACACAGGGTCCCAGAGAACAGGCGAGGGGCGGGCTGTGGGGGATTGCAAACTGGGAATTCACTCCACAGACTTGTGCTTGCTGGGGAAGGAGCCGAGATGCATTTTAGCAAGCCGGGTCTGGCGGGTTTGAGCACAGGGAGTTGGAGGGAGGAGAGAAACGGTTGGTAGAGAGATCATTCTGGAGATTCTTTCCTTTCAGAATTCTTCCCTGTGTGACAACAGACCAACTAACCCCCACGACCCCATGGAGGGATGGAGGAGATGACTCAGCTCAGCCAGCATTTATCGAACACTCATGATACACAAAGCAAAGGAAATGTTAGATGCTTGTTAAAAGCAGATAGTTCTGATTTTAGTTCTTAGCATCCCCTCCCCACCCCCCCCACCCCCGAGTCAAAGAAATCCAAACCAAACAGAACGCTGAGGAGTTTTCCACTTCGAATGCCTGCCAATTTCCTCAAGATGTAGCTTGTGACAGATACAAATATATTCCAGGAAAGTACTTTCCCCTTTGCACTGCAGACCTCAGAGACTCCAACACAAATAAGACAGGCAGCACTTTGTTTAGATAAATTTTTATGAAGGTATTAATCCACAGCTCAGGACGTATTTCACTGTCAATGAAAAATTCACCTCAATTTAATTTTCTTTAAAAAAAAAAAAAAAGAAAAAGAAAGAAAGAAAATTCAAAACAACTTACCAGATCTTTCCTGCAACCCAAGAAGTCCCTTCTGGTTTTGATGAGGTGCGACTCATTCCGCATTCAACGGGGCGTTCAGACTTAGCATTTGAGGAACACGGCTTTAAAAACTGGGAGGAATCCACACGAAGTCCCCAGGACTTATTAGGAAGCTTCTGGTACGGTTCACATTCTAGAACACACTTCCGAGCTCATGTCGTGTAAGATGGCCCTGGGTGTATGAAACGTGTATGTATCTATTAATTTCCTGCCAGGAGAAACATCTCCTCTACTGTCTGCGCACACCGATTGCCTCAAGATTCTCGGGGCCCATTATTCTGATGTGAGAAACGCTCATTCCCTTGGAGCACTTGCGGTTGCTTCCTGGTATTTTCACTCGTTCCTTTATTCACGATCTGTTTGTTGAATATCTGTTTCTAAGAGCTCCAGGCCAGGTCAGGCTTTTGGGGATACAATGGCCGCGGGAGCGAAGACGGCAAAAAACCTCGGCAAGCCAGTCCCAGGGAGAAGACGGAGCTTGGATTGAGCCATCCAAGGACAAGTCCCGGGGTCCAGGGCAGTCTGATCCCTGACAAGGGAGTGGTCCACAGTTCTAAAGGGCATCGTGCGTTTGGACCAGTCACACGCTCACGTGCACACGTAAAGTGTGCATGAGAAGGACGCCGAGCCACGGAGTTGGAACTTGACCTTGTGGGCAACAAAGCCAGTGGAGGTGCCTCTGTCACTACTAACGGGAGATCACGGCAGGGTTCATTCCCAGTGGACAGCGATCTGCCGCTGCACCTGCCCGGAGGGGGCGGAGGCGGCCTCCGCTCCACGAGCTCCCCCTGGAGCAGCTGGCCTGGAGGTGAGGCCCCAGCGGACAGGCCGACGAGGCACCTGCACGAGCTCCCAGGACGAGGCCTGTGCTCGGGAGGTCCGCGCCTTCCCTCGCCACGTCAGGGGGTGCACCTCGGCTATAATTTGTGAATTGCGTCTGGCCCGCCACCCAGAAGAGTCATGCTAAATGTCCCTGGATGGTTGAAAAGGAACCCGTTGCCGTGAGAAGCACATTTCTCTAGAAACTTTTTTGACAAATGCATTAATTTATGGAAACGCTGAAAAACCACTACAACGAACTCTTGTATACCCTTCACCGAGATCAGATGTGTGTATGTGTACATATATTTTTTTCCTGCACTTTAAACTTAGTTACATACACTCTAACCTTAAATACCTCAGCGTGTATCTATCTCTTAGGAACACAGACACCAGCCCACGCATTATCACATACCCCGATCATACCCAAAGAAAATTAACATCCAAACAATACGATTATCGAATACACAGTCCACATTGAAATTTGTTTGACTGTCCCCAAAGTGTCCTTCATGGCCTTTTGAAAACCCAGAATCTAAATAAGGACCAGGCGTTCCGCTTGGCTGTCAATTCTCTTCGGTCTCCTTGAATCCAGAACAATCCCTGCTTTTGTCCTTCCTGACATTGACGGGTGGCGTAGAAAGTCCCGCAGTCTGGATTCGTTGGGATCGTTTCCTTGTGATTAGATTCGGGTTAAACACATCGTGTTTGCCACCGTATCTCACCAGGAGCCACGGCACCCACGTGTCTCCCGTGACTGACCGAGGTGGGCTTTTTGGTTCAAGCGGGGTCGGCCTGATCTCAAACGGCAAAGGGCCGTCTCCCCCTCATAGTTAACGGCATTCAGCTCAGTTTCCTCTTCAAAACCCGTGCAGACTCAGGCCTTTCCTTCTCCTGACCTCTCCCTTGCAGCTTTCTGTAGCTGCTGAGGACGGCTGCCCACGTCCAGCACGGCTTGCAAGAGGCTGACTTTCTAGATGATCAGCCCTTCCAGACCTCCCTGCCTCCCCTCACCCCCTGGAAGGACTCACATCATCTGTGGGGTCCCGGGCAAGAAGGAAGGCGCAGAGCTTCGTTTCCAAGAGAGAATTTCACGACGGTGGGCACAGAGGGTGAACTCGAAGACGGGCGGGTGTCACGGTGGGCGGTGGCTGCAGGCTCCCCAGTTCTGTCCCTGCGTTTGGCTCTTTCGCGGTCACTGGCCCCACTCGGGCCAGCCAGGGCCCTACCAGGCTGGCACCCGTGTCCTTCTCACATGTTCCTATCGGCCTCTGAGGACCGTGATCCTTCCTGGCCCCGTAGCGAGAGTCAGGCGGGCCTCACAGGAGCCCTGGTCTCCTGGCAGCCGGGCGGGGATGGGGCATGGCTGCTTAGACTTCCATCTGGAAATCCAGTCCTGCCTGTGCAGCGCGCTCTCCACTCCCGGACGGTCGCTGTCTCTGATCCTTTCCGAGGAGTATCGTGTGTGCGCGGTTCCTCGGAGTCGACGCCCGTGATGCCGGGCTCTTCCTCACGGGTCCTACCCCATGTCGGTTCTTCTTTCTCCCACGGTGAGAACCCGAGGTCCCCGTCACCCTCCTGTGGCTCCTCCGCTGGTCCTTCCCGACAGCCTCCACTCGCGACCCCAAACCCACCCCCTCGCGGTCCAGAGTCCGCTCATTCTTCTTGTTTGAAGAACGACCCCACCGGGATACTCAACACTTAACTTCACCTTTGTACGGTCTGTCTGATACCTACCTAGAGTCCCATGTTTCTGTTTGTCCTGAACTGAGAGGCTTGCTGGTTTTTTTTCTTTTCTTTCTTTTTTTTTTTTTTTAACATTTTCTTTTTTAGAAGACGTACATTTATGTGGCTCAAAAGTTGAAGCCGCAGGAAGGAATGCTCAAGGGGGTCCCCTGCCCCTTCTACTCCTTTTCCATTCATTCTCCTGGAGGTCACCATTTTTCTCAGGTTTGGGTTTATCTTTCCTGTTTCTTTTTGAAAAACCGCGTTTTATGCGCACTCGATACAAAAGACGGCGCACTGCATGTAATCTTTCGCACTTTGCTTGAAAAGCACATTCTGTGATTTCATCTAGAGCGCTTTTTACCTTCTGATATCAGCGCGATGAGAGAATGGTGTTAATAAAAATGTGCCGGAGAAACCACTTATTAACAACAAAAAGCGTTCCTTCCCACATCAGTTTTTGGACTTTTCCATAAAATGAGGGGCTGAGCTAGTTGCTCTGGGCAGTCCCCTGCCGTTCTAGCAGCCTAAATTATCTTCCCAGGAAGCCCACCTTGTCGGACAGGAATAACCCTCCTGTCTTGGGGACCAAATTCTTGTTGACTTCTGAGCACCAGCAAAATCATTCCTGTAGCTGCACAAGTTTTCAAGGGCATGTGGAAAATCTAGAGCCTCGGCACGGGGGTGGCTGTGGGAAGGGAGGGAGGGAGAGAGATAATTAACCGACCCAAGGTGGTTCCGCGTTCCTCGAGGCGACTCGGTGTATGGAAATGAAGGTGTACGGAACAGCAGAAGGAGGGGGGGACATGTTGACGAGGATCAAGAAATCTTTTCTTTAGGAAAACCTTCCCTTACAGGATCCTCCGGAATAGTCTGTCTCTCCAGAGCATCAAAAATGAGTCCATCTTCAAAAACCCAAGTCACATTCTCTCCTCCAGAAACACCCTCTTTTTAAAGCCACACGTCTGTCGGCATTATCTAAATGCGGATCTTTTAAAAAGTAAAAAAGAATCACAAATCTGTTGCAGAGACTTTTGGCAGCTGAGCTGCATGAGGTAAAGGGCGGGGGGGAGAAATGAAACATTAAGCAGGAATTGTTGGTTTTTCTTAAGGACCCTGAGAGGGAAATTCAATACACACACACATACAGAGAGAGAGAGAGAGAGAGAGAGAGAAACATACATACATATTTTTTTCTCACTAAATCTGGAAGGTTCCATCTTTCAGGCTGGTTCGGAGTTACAGACGGAGAGTACTGAATTGGAGTGACCTTACTTATATTACAATGCAGGTCAAAATGCTAGATTTGAAATAAGATCACTTATCCCCACTCAGCGATTTACAAAACTGAAGTGACATTATAACCCAAACAGAATGAAAAGCATTCCAATCGGGGTCCCGGGTCTCCTAACATCTTCATCAACTCAAACGCTTAAACATCACCTATGAGAACCATAAAAAGACATTTTGGAGTCTTTTTCTTAACACGTTGGGAACACAGAGTCAATACGTGCCATAAAGGGCTATTTTTAAAACATGATTTGTTTGCCACGGTTATAAGCTCGGCAGCACGTGAGACCGAAGAGTTCCGGGCACACGCCAAGGGTACACACACACCAGGAGCCCCCTCTTTTTTTCCTCTTTAAACGAGGTTATTTTCTGTGTCCCGAGGCTTCGGGGGCTGCAGGAAGGGGAGGGCGGGAGGTGAGTTGGGGACCAGGGCTCTCCAGGGCGGGCTGTGGGAACCCGAGGGGAAGGAGTGCCAGGGCCGGTGGCTGGGCGGTGGGCTGCCCCGAGCAGGGGTCCCGGGCAGGGGTCCCGGTCGGCTGGCGAGCGGGCACCACCACTGGGGGCTTCTGCCGCGCGTTTTTGTGCAACACACATGGCATCCGCCACCGCGAGGCACAATGCAAGTGCCCGAGTTCTGTGTAAATTTAATTATTAGCATGAACTGAAGGTACTGTCATTGTTTAACTCAGCCGACCTTTTAAATGGATAACCAACCTTGAGGCTTAATTGGATTTAAAAAAAAAAAATCAATTTCTAGCCATTGCATAGTGTGGAAATGAAGTACCACATTCTCAGGCAATTGTACCATCAGTTTTGCTCCAGCCTATTTTTTATTATTTACAACTTTAAAATGACATTCTCCATGTCGGGGAGCGCGCCGGGTACACGCACACGCGTGTATATGCCTTCCGTCAACAGCCACCCTGCACACGTCTGCGTGCCGCGTCATGTCACCCAAGAGTCGCTGCTTTCTGTCCGGTGGCGGGATTAGTCAGCAGCAATCTCTTCACACCAATTACACGAAAAACTGAACTAGGGATAATGGCATACCACTGTTTGCGAATCTCTCCCAGCCTCGGTCTGGTCTCATCTTCGTAATAAGGAAAAAAGTCCTTGAGGAGCCTTTACCACATCCCATCTTGACCATTAAATCTCTCTGGAAGAAGGTCATTTAATTTTATGGAAAGAAATGAACAACTAAAGCGGCATAAGCGGTGACAGTACTGGTCTGGAAATGAGAAGCTCGAAGCTTCTAGCTCCAGCCCTGGGTGGTACTGGTCCTGTGACCTCGCAAGCGAGCCCTGGGGCGGGTCTCGGTTTCCCGTCTGGGGCAGCGGGGGGGGAGGGGGGGTGGGGGTGGGGGTGGGGGGGATGGGGGGGGAATGGGGGCAGGGGTTGGGGGGGCGGCGATGGAAATGGAGGGCTGTTGTGGGGTCCCGAGTCAGAACACCAAGTCAAAAAAACATGCTTCCCTCAGCACTTCCTCCAAGAGACACCAAATGATGCAAACCAGAGCCCCCTTTGCCTCCATTACATCTATGAAATGAGAGAAATAGTGATTACTAACGGCAGAATCGGGATGATTAGCTAAAAGCAATTTTAGAATAACAGTTGACAAACAGAAAACACTAAACCCAGTGGTCTACTTTGACTAAGTCTAATTTAAATGAACATTGTACTGAACAGAGTCTCGTTTCCATGGTCCGTTTTAGCCGGATCACAGAGCTGAACGGGAGGTCCACACAATTATCCTGAGCATTCAGGACAGTCCGGAGAGCTAATTTGGACAATTGGGCAAATGATTATTTTCTTTTGCCTCAACTGACCAGATAATTGTGCCCGAGTTTCTGCCATGCGACTCTGTGGAATGTCTGCTGGAGGGAGGTGGGGGGAAGGAGGTCTGGCCGGAGACGGGTAGAATGACGTGGAGGGTGGTGTGCGGTTGGGGCAAGGAGCACAGGGGACCCGGCTGATGTCCCCTAACTCCAAGTCCCAAGTCTGGAACGCTTTTAGGCGAGCTGTAGTTGCTGTGTGTGCCCACCCGGAGTCCACGTGAGTTCACCCCCACACCCACCACTGCCCTCCGTTTCAAAACAAATGAAATGGAAACATCAGGCAACAGGTCAGAGGTGGCAACTGGGTGGTCAAGGGAATCTGGAGGGAGGAAATTCGGAGATGCTAAGGGCTAACACACACACACACACACACGCACAGATATACAATTTGAATCCTACGTTTATATGTACGCACGCTGCTGTTTCACTTGTAGCCAAGATCAAACGAAGAAGTTTGCCTCCCCAAATCCTAGGAGACAACGGGAACTCACAATAACTGATCGGTCCGGTGGTTCCCCCCGCAGCCCTGTCCTGTCCTCCGTGCTCCCGACTACCAGACATCCCTCCCGTGAAGACATTACCCAGACCTCTCCATCTGGCCCCCACAGGTTTTGACTAGAATAGGGGAGCCTGATGGCCAAAATTAAGCCAGCATGTTAGAATAACACGCCACCCCACCAAGTTTACCCGCAAATCCCACCAGGCCAGTGAGTTGTTTTGTGGCAGCGAGGAGAGACCAGGGAGAACCTCAGGTCGGTCCCACCTGGGGGGACGATCAGAGCTCTTTGAGGAGATGCACTGAATTCGGCAGGGCACGTCTCTACCAGCCTGCCCTCCTCCGCCAGTGCGAGCCTTCAGGAGGAACCACCCCACGGCCCACGCTCCTGCGCCTCCGGGCTGGTCGCACGCGAGGGCCAGGACCGAGCCTCCCTCGCGCCCTGCTATCTGCACACACCTGCGGCGCCATTCCCAGAGGGAGCCACCGAACGTTCATCTGGAAACCTGCCCCCTGAGGTGACCGCTCAGGAGGCACCCCGCCCCCCCCCCCCGCCCCAGAGCCCACAGTCCGCTCACACGCATCGCCACTTACACCGCTGTCCCGGCCGGGGCGGAGGGCTTCTCCAAGGTTATCCCTGGCCAGAGTGTTCTTGAAGCCTGCGGCAAGTGTCTATCCTTTGAGGGCTGGGTTCGATACTTGGACAGAGCCAGTGGGCTTTGAACAAGTTAGGGACATAGAATTTCTAGCCAAAAAAGCAAGGAGCGAGCACGACAGGAGAAGGCCGCCCGCCCGTGCGGTTCACCAACAGGGAGGTCAGGAACCCCCATAAGCAGCGGGAGCCTCACAGGACAGAATGCCTGGCTTGCCGCCGTGACTCCCGAGAAAGCCCGCTCCCGCGGAGCAGACGCTGGGGTTTAAGGACACGAAGACAGACGCCATCACACCTGGATGGTGTGAAAGGCAATGCTTCGGTGACAAAGACCCATCCCGGCCTTCGAGGAGGAGCCCGGACGCGGGCATGTTCCAGGTGAAAACGTGGGCCTGGCTCTGGGTTTAGCTGGCAGAGACCACCCCTGAAGTGTTCGGTGTAACAGAACAGGAAACATCTAAAGTCACTTAGAAATTCCAGTCTCCCGGAGCCTGGCTGTAGTAGGATTTCTCAGCAAGGCACACGGACTAAATTTTAGCTGAAGATCTCCAAGTATTTCTGGGTATGTATATGAAGCATACATTTTCATAAGAAAGTAGTTGTCTGCCTTTTTGGCAGTTTCCCTTTTGTATGTTGGATAGCAGACAGATCGGTCCCTCCGCGAGCATCCATCAGGCAGATGGAAGGACTTTCAGACACAGGCAAGGCCTCAGACACAAAACAAAGAGTCACTGGCCCAAACGATCCCAGAATGGACCAGGCCCTCCCGGAACACAGACGCACTGGAAGAAACGCAAGCCCCGTCGTTAAAATTAATACGAGGACTGCAGGATGTTCTTTAATCCGCATGACTGCTTTATTGTACAAAAAGTTTCCAGGAACAGTAAATTAGTTTTTAAAAAGGACAAAAAAAAGTCATTTTGGATAGAAGCGCTTCACTAATTGCTTTATTTAAGCACACAAGAAGAAAAGTCTTATCTGACCAATTAGGTTGGAAGGGTTTTATTACCTTTAAGAAGCCATTAGCTAGGATAAAACACTGAAAGCACTTGTGTCAAAACAAATAAATAATGCTCTCTCAATTAGCAGAGAAAGCGGTAAATCCGTTAAATTAGAGACATACACTGCTTCACGTCCATGGCGAAGACAGCACCCCCCCACCCCCAAATTAATACAAGAAGAGACAGTAGATTTCAGTTACAATCTCGGGAAAGATCAGGAGCTTTGGAGACCCCACGGTCAACACTGACTTCTCTCCTCTCTGGTGCCATCCAAGGAGCCACCCCAGGACATGCTGGAGGGGGCAGGTGGCCGGGGCTGAGCCCAGGGGTGCCCGGAAGGAGCTTTCCCTGCCGACCCTCTTCTCTGCTCGCGCCGCAGGCGGGGGAGAGGTGGGCTGACGCACGTCGCGACCAGAGCCCGACCGAGGGATGGCTCGGCCTTCTCACACGCAAGGGCTGTCTGCAGGAGCCCATCTCCTTCAGAGGGGAAGAATGACCCTGAGGGGACCAGGACTCCATTACCAGTTTTCTCTTACTTGCTCCAAGGCTGCTGATCTTTCCCTAATAAAGGCTCAAAAGAAAAATACAGTGTTTCGAGGAGCTAGGCACGCTGGCGCCAGGTTCTGGGGTGGCCTCCCGCCGTGGGGCGAGGCAATGGCAGCAGACAGTGGGGCTTTCGCTGGCCCCACGCCGGCTTCAGACCACTCGAGATCCTTGACACCACGTCTGTTTAGCTCTATTATTTTACCCAAATGGGGTGAGGGGGTAGGGAGCAAAAACCAACCCCGATCACCCCTATTAACTGAAAATAAACATAAATAAATGGCGATCCTTTCTTTCTTGTGGTGATCCTTTCTTAAAGGGTCACTTTCCTTCAAGGGTAAGACTGAGCACGTTAAAAGCTCCACCAGTCATCCAGTAGTGCCACTGGAGGCCGTCAGGGAGGGAAGAGCCCTGCCCGGCGCAGCCCTGCTCCTCGGGGCAGCTGGTCTCCGGGACACCCGGACTCTGCCACCGGATTCGACTCGGCTGTGAGTAGGGAGTGTCTAGAGCTCCTCACGAGGTTTGGAGAAGCCCCACGTGTCGGGGGTGATCCAGGAGGTGGGGGTTCGTATTTCCCCGACCTTTTTCCCAATAAATAACTGTTTGTCAGGGAATACCATGTGATTTCCTGAAATGCCAGGGGCGCCTCTAGATCATTCTATAGTCACGGCAGTAATATGAAAACCACTGGCCTCCTGGAGTCACAGACGACTTGGGAAGGGAAGGCTGGGACGTGGGTTTGGGTATTAAGACCATGATCCGTTTGGATGACTTGAACCTCTGGTTCAACTTTAAAGTCAATTCTAAAGAGATATTTTATGTGACTGATCCAAATAAAGCACGGCACATCTAATGAAGTCATGCTCTTCTCCAAATTTTTAGGAGAGGTAAAAAACAATGGAAGAGCCATCGGAAATTATACAAAGACCATTAAAAAGATACTGGTGTCTCAAGACCCAATAAAACATGAACAACTTCAGCTTTCAAAGTCGCCATCACTTTCCACATTATTCTACAGTTCTAGAAATATATTCGAGCACCATATTGATAATAGGTAAGTAAACGGCAAAGTCTTGCTTTGGCGATCTGATTCATGCTCACGCAAAGGAGGGATTTCCTAATCCAGATTTTCAAAATCTGCAGGAACATGCCTACTTTCTTGGGTATGTTAGCAGCAGTGAAAGAGCTGATAAATCATACCACTGGTGGAATATTTTACTTTGAAACGGAGTGATGTTTGGTTAATAATTTGAGACCCACTAATCCTAAATGGGGTGGCCCATTCAGAACGGCCTGTGTGTAAATTCACAGCTCATTAAATGGTGTCTGGTTTGAACAGGCCATTATGTGGTTAGTATAGAAGTAATGGATTGAGCAAGGACGGCTGGGGACGAGCACAGGGACACACTGGCTGATTCTGGTGACTTTCATGACACTGCCCATCTTCCGTTTGCATGTTTTCTGGTGAGGTCGGTTTGAATCACCAACTTCTAAGTTTAGGTGGTTTTGTTTAGTAACCCCTTTTGGTTTACAGTAGAAGATGCAGGGCACGGATTCTGGATGAGGAACAGCCCATTTACAGTTAACTCAAACTTATGAGGCCGTTGTAACCGGCCCATCTAAATGTGTTAATTACCATCAATGATGGTTTCTTCTTTTTCACACTTTGTTACTCTGATCATTAACAGTGATGGAAAAGCTAAATTAAGTTAATGGGGAATGGATTATAAATTCTTAAAGGACTTCTCAGTTTGTTTTCAACTGGAAAACATACAAAGAAAGATGAAGAGGCATTTTTGCCTCTACTCACAAATTTTTGGTACCAAATTTCTTAAAAACCAGATGGTTTTTAAAAAATGTTTCCAAAAATCATTTTAACATGTTGCTCTGACATGACGGCTAAAAAAATAACATATGCACATACAGTATCGACCAGCTTGTGGAGTGCCTGTAAACATTCAACTCATTTTCTCTTTCTAAAAAAAATATATATTATAACTGATGACATAGCTCAATCTCTATTTTGCAGCAGTAGCAAAGGTCCTTAAATTCTTGACAACGAAGGAAAACCAGAAGCCCGTTCCCTCTGCTTGAGCACGACTGTGACGAGGAGTCCAGGCCGGCGCTCGCGGCCCCCACGCGGTCTGCAGTCTGCGCCTCTGCTGTGCCCGCGGGGTGGCCACGCCCCTTGCGCCTGGGAGACCATGCGGGTGGCACACGCAGGCCCACAGACACCTAGCGAGACTTCACGCCGATGAGGACAACAATGAGGACAATGATGATGACAAATAATATTAAAATCACAAGCATCTTCCGATTCTTCCTTTGGTACTGCTCTGCCTAGAGAGAGAGGGGGGAAGAGGCCGTCATTTTCCCAAAAATCCAAAATCAAGTCTCGCTTGTTTCCAGTCCTGGGCCCGCGGCTCTGTCTGCATCGCTGGCCTCTCTGCCACAGGCTACATCACGTCACTACAACCCCTGCCACCAGTTCTAGCACGTTCCTCAATGCGAGCGGACAGCCTGCAGGAGGCCGGAGCTACCGAGCTACCCCGGGGGCCCGGGACCCGGCCTGGGCCCACAAAGGACACATGCCGGTGGCAGGAGCCCCAGATTCCAGCCCGGGGCTGGGTGGACCTGCTTCTCCTCCCCCTTCCCCGGACTCCAAGGAGCCACTCTTTTGAGGAGAGCCTCCCGCTTCTGGACACAGTTTTCGGATGAACGCATACCTCCTTCGTGAGGACCTCCAACAACGGGCTGAGCTCACCCCAGCCAGTGAGTATGAACGGAGGACGGCCCCCAAGAGGCGCGTTTTTTGCCTCCCCTGATGCTGGAAACAGGACCACTCGTCTGCTGCAACAGGAGTGCGAAAAGCACGCCCCACGGGTCTCAAGTGCACAAAGAGCCTCCCTGAGATAATCGCGTGCCCGCAGTGCTTCCGCCAGCACAACAGCCAGGAGCTTCCAGGGCTCAGCACCCGCCGCGCTCCTCCCCTGCCCACAGCAGCCTGGAGGCCCTGCGCGGGGCTGGGCGGCGGGGCCGGGGAGGGGGACAACCTCACTCACACCACGCCTGTTGTGCACCACACAAAAACGCCCCACCTGGGTTCCTGGGGACTGACCCGGGAGAGGAGGGCGGCCGAGGAGGGAGCTGCGAGGTCACCCTCCCCAGGTGATGCTCCTTCACAGGGAAGGACACGAAGGAGACAGCCTGATGGAAACGTCTAAGAATATCCAATCTCTTCTGCTTTACTTCCGTGGTCCCCATCAACCTTCTGACTGGTGGTTTTGTTTCCTAAGGGAGCCTACACACCCACGGGGAGCCACTCATCAACCGGGAGGAACATCGGGGCAGGCAGATGAACCCGGCTGCAGAGTCCGGCCCGTGCGGAGCCACCCCCAGGCTCCATCCTCCTCAGATGAGGGGACCGCCAGGGGACTGGCCAGCCACGCCACTGACAGCAGTGTGACCGGAGGGGGAAGCCGGAGCACGTTTGCTGCTCTAATACGGAACCTAAAACACCAGGGAAGCCGATATGAAATGATATACTTTAAAGCTTCTCAAAGTGATTTATAAAGTAGAACCCAAAACAAAATTTCTAGTTCCCACTGGATTTGTACACTCCTGCAGAGAAAGCTCTGCCCTTTATCTGTGCCTTATTACAAAACATGTCTCACTAGCTTTTATTTAAGAAACTTCAAAACCAATGCATAATTCAACAGCGTATCAGAAAGTGGGTATTTCAGAGCAGAGAACTCAAGCTAGTTATCAGTGTTTCATACGCAGGTTCGGCAGCTCGAGAAGCCCGCTGCTCGCCCGGGGCAGGCCGTTCCCCTCCATCGTGCGCTGGCGTCACCCGCGCCCCGCCGCAGCCGCGAGCACACGGAAGGGAGGTGCGGGGTTCCCTTTCTGTAAAGCTGGTGTCATCGTCAGACGGGGCCACTCCTGCCATGGAGAGCAACTGGCTTCCGAACGGCGGCAGAGCCGTCCATCTGCGGACTGCAAAAATGCTCATTATATGGCCGCAACCATCACACGGTCTCAACGGCTGCAAGGAAATGGACGGGACTTACTGTATTTGTGAAGTATGAGCATCCATTCCTTTTAAAGAAAAGACGCTCCCAATTACATAGGGGAGCTGCTCGGCGGCCTCTGGATGTTTCTCGTCACCGATGCCAAGATTCCTAAGACGCTTCCCAGTTATTTTTCAATAAATATCATGAAAGATATCCCAGAAATAGCTACCTTATTAGCAAAGAGTAAGAGAGCTACTCTCACTTCAACAAACTATGCTTTTCTCAAGGTGGCACACAGACATACTAAGGTAATTAAAAGGGAAAATGAGATTTTTATCTGCTCCAGAACAATCCTCCGCCAGCAACGCATCAGAAATGCGTCACAGCAAGAGAGACCTGAGTCGGCAGCAACAAGTGGACAGAATGTTTGACACACACCTAGCAGATGCCCATTCCCTTGATTTCCTAAAACAAGAAGAGCCAAAGAACGAAATAATTTCCGAAAGGAAGAAACGCCCCATTCCTTTATAATCTCCTGCCACTTCTCAGCAATTTTCGAATCCAGGTGCAAGATGCCCATGGAGTTGCTCCCGGCAGCAGGATGACCGGGCCCCCCACGGTCAGCGCCGCCTACACAGACACAGGGCGCTGCTGCACGCCCCGCCGCTGAGAGCCCCCGCTCTGTGTCCCAGGTATTTGAGAATGGCTCCCCGAACTCTCGGCTGCAGAAACGCACGGCATTACCTTGTGAAGCTGTTTCAGGCCGTCTTCGGTCTTGACACAGGACTGCTCAACGTTGTAGTCAATTCTGTCAAGGACTGTACCCTGAGTAAGAGATGACAGTTACAGACGACCGACACCGGCCACTGGGAACCTGCAGCCGCAGCCGCCGTGACCCAAGCACTATCTGTTTTACTCAACTGCTGCTGGAAAGGGGCACGCGGAAAGCTCTGGAACCCGTCACCAAGCAGTATGAGGCACTCAGCGGCAGAGTGCTGTGTTAGTTACATGAAGTCTAACTCGTGAGAAAGAAATACTGACAAACTGAGGTTTCTTTTTCGGATTTCGCTGCTCTAACATATGCCACACTCAGACTTACTGGGGCTTTAAGAGATACACGGCTGACTGGAAACAGGCTCTGTGAGGCGAGGGCCTGACTTCTGTGCCCATGGGCTGCTTAAATGCTTGGATTCCAGTGAGCAGAGCTCGCTGGTTAAGCCAGGCCCAGTCACGATTAGGCCTGGAAACCGACCAGCACGCCTGTCAACATCAACATGGGTGTCCACAGGTCAGAGGAGAGGCGGTGAGCTCCGACCCACCATGTAAAATTACATGTTTGCCTCAAGGAGAATTTTGTTTTTAATTGTTTAATCTGTCGGTTCAAACAGACAGAAGGGAACACCAGGCTATGTGGAGGAACAGAGCTCTTAATGGAACCCGCTGCATCAGACGAGGTGGCAAGCACAGTTCCTCGGGAACCGCGGGAGTAATTACTGTAACTAGATCTTCCACGGCCTCAACACTCCACTGTGCAGCTGGTTGCAGGGGGATCAGGACCCAAATCCCTGCTGGCAAGATAATAAAATACCCTAATCAGATTGTAACACTGAACAAACAATTTAATTCTACTTGAAAGCTAGTGGTTCCAGTTGCCCTTACACAGTAACCTGCCAAAATTAGAAGGAAAACCTTATCTACTGCCAGAATCACTGCTGAGTGGGGGCAGAACCCACCAGACCCCCCCAGCAGAGTGGTCTCATCAGCATCCTTGAAGTATGGGCAGAGAACACGAGACCGTCTGCCCACATTTATCTTTTACTTAAAAAAAATAAACATTATCAGTAGTTTCATAGGAAATGGACATTAGTATATGCCTATCGTTTGCACATACACAGACCCACGTAAGCATGTAAGCGCGCACACACACACACATGCACACATACATGGGGGGAGGAGGGTCAAATTTTGTTTCCCGACACGAATGCAGATTCAAGAGTCTCCAGAAGGACCAGATGTCACGGCAGGAAGACTCAGAGATGAGGAAGGTGAAGCACATACCTGCTCTACAATCATTGCTCCTAAGTCCCTGAATATCTCATTCAGGTCTGAGATGGACTGCACGATCTGGCGGATCTCCCGCTCCCGCTCCTCCACCATCAGCGTGTTCTGCTCCACCAGCACCAACTGGTCGTCCGTAAAACCCTAGCAAGACAAGAAGTACCGGATTTGTAGCTTTAGATTCTCCTCTTCCCCCCCTAGATGGTACGCTGTACGGCTGCAGATACCATCTAAAGACCGAATTCTGAAATTATTTCTATAAAGCACATAAACACAATACATAAGCACTTATTTTTCCCTGACAGGAAAGATCCAAATTCCTACACAAGCAGGACAGTCTAAAGCACTAGGGGCGAAAGCAGGGGACACGAAGAGAACCCCTGTCTGCAGCTACACAGGGCGGAGCGGCAAAGCCACTGGGGGCGACCCTGCACTTCTCTGGGTTCTTCCTAATGTGCGGTGCGCAGACTGCTTTCCCGAAGGTTCTGGAAGGCAGATGGCAAGACCTCCTTGCAGCCTACAGAAAGGAAGGAACAGTATGGCCCCCATGACTGTTCTTCCACCTGCCGCAAAAACGACCTGACGGATGTACAAGTCAAGCAGCGCTGCCCCATCGGCATTGCACGGAAGCTACAGGTCTATGAGCAGAAGGAACAGAACGGAGCGCAAATGCACAGCAGCCAGCCTTGCAGCCCCTTCACGTACCCGGTCATACAGAGTATTATCGTCTCCATCATCCATTAGTGGTACTGATGTATCAAAAAAATGCTGGGATCTTTCCTCTCGATTCTTCATGCCTATCACAGATAGGAATTCACTTTACTTGAATACGTAAACCATCCTGGTTACTGTTCCACCATTAAAAAGGGGAAATCTAGAGTAAAACTCAACAGTCAAAATGGAGATATTCTTAGCTTTAAAAGGAGCCTATCTCCAACAGAGGCGGGGGGAGAGTAAAGGATTATAAACAGGTAACGATATGCAAGCACTGAGGGTTATTCAAGACAAAAATCACACTGTACACGTGTACAATTCACTTGATGCCAAGTGAGTGACAATGGGACACTTAAAGCCACCTGAGAGTCTCTAAGTGAGGCAGAAATATTTAAACTAACTGCTGTCACAAAACATTTTTTAAAAAAATCAATATTTCTCTCTACAAGCATCTCCAGTAACAATTCCAAATGGCCCTAATCAAATTTCGGAAGTACTGAAATTAAAATATAAATATGCCAGTTGTCAGAGAGAGGGGGAACTAGGTTTTGTTTTTTGTTTCTTTAGTATGTGGGGATATCATTGATTATAATGGCAATCAAGTAAAACCGTTTATGCGGTAATTCGAATGCGGATGTGGCCAACCAGACTTCCCACTGTCTAGGAAGAAAAGGTAGGCTGAGTGGGTCACTAGGGCCAAGCAGCCAGCAGCCAGTGGTTCAACTACTCCCAGAAAAGGTTTCCAGGCACTCAAATACTTCAGTTGTTATGGAAATACAAAGCTTTCATGTCATTACAACGTATTTCACCTCTCTGTGAGCAGCTTCCCCCAACCCAACATCTGGAAAGCTACAGGCTTTACAAACGCGCTGGAACGATTCTCCCACAATTCCTGAAGCCGGACGCTCAGCTGCTTGTGGGCTGTCCTGACAGCCTGTGCTCAGCCTCAGTCCAGGCAGCACCTCCCGTGGGGGCGGCTGGGGGCGGGGGCTTCCGTGGGCCCCGGAAGGTGGGAAGGCCCCAGGGGTCATCATGGAGTGTAGAGGAGGAAAGGGACAACGAGCAGCCAAAGAGGAGGATGAAGACCGGAAGCGGTCGCCGTCCTAGCGCTGGCGTTCCCGCGACCCCAAGCCCTCGGAGCAGCCGGTGACACTCACGTTTGAGGTAGCCCGACTGCGCGCGCCGGAAGCCGGTGGACAGCTCCTGCAGAGCGTGCGCCAGCGAGGCCACCACGTTGCGAAGGAGCCGCTCCTCCTGCTCGGAGCAGGCCCTGCGGGCCCGGCTGGGCAGAGCCTGCACGGCTCGCTGGCACCTGTGGAAGAGCTGGGAGAACAAGCCCACGGCTCACAGCGGGCCGGGAAGGGGCCCCGAGCGCCAGCGCCTGCGCACTCGCGTCCCGGGGGGCGGCAACCGCTCCGCTCGCGCAGACGGACCTCGGGAAAGGGGACCAGATCGAAGTGGTCGGAGGCCTCATCTACATCCGCAGAAAGACCGAACCGGACGGGAACGCATGCGGGGCGCACCTTCTAATGCTCCGTCGTCACGTGTTGCCCTGCTGTTGCGATCTTCTCATTGAACCCCCATCCCCACCCTGGGGCGGGCATTAATATTACTGTTCCCATTTTATAGATGAGAACACCAGAGTCAGAGGGATGAGAACCATGGCTTGTTACCCTGCCAAGAGCTGGGATTCGGACATTCCAACACCCAGGGCTCTCCCAGAGCACCTGGCCCCTCCACTGATGATCACAACCAGGAGATGCAAACAAGTAAAAAATGTAAAACACTAGAGCTCACACACTAGTCAGATTACTTAAAAATTACTCAAGTTGAGCATTTTACAAGGAATTCTTCTAGGGTACTAATTTCCTCAAGGATACTAATAAACTCGAGTCTTGGGCAACGGCTCCCGATCTTTTCCAATTACGAAGACCATTTTTTAACATGGATAATTTGTAATCACTAGTACACAATAGTACACACTTCTGAATCAGTCCATGGTGGTATCTACCGACAACTGAGAAAACTGGCCCCATTCCTCTACAACACATGCTGATTCCTGGGGGGAACTCAGGGCCTCATGTCCCTTTGTGAACTTGGGGTTGGGAAGTGTGATCTGATTTAGAGTCTGTACCACGTGATGGCTTCTGAGAGGGTCATGAGAAGGCTGGGAAATGCCCATCCCCCTGGGGTCCATTTCCAACCTCACCTGAGTGATCTCTTGGGTGGTTATTTCAATGGCGTGTTCTTGCTCACTGCTGTCATCCAGGGTGGGTCTGTTTAAATGCTGGTCGTGAAGGCTGGCTAATTCCTTCATCTTCTGTTTGATCCGGCCGACATCATACTGTATCTAAACAAATGAAATCACCAGGACCCCACTGATGCCTGCCAGGCATCGTCGGCCTCCCAGTTAGCTGCACTCGAGTACAGAGTGCAGGCTTCGGCCAACGTGTAGGCTCACGGACGCGTGAGCAACTTTTCATTCAAACACCCCCCCTCGTCACACAGTTCTTCAGTTTCTCTCTATAATCCAGGTAGTCACTCCTAACACCAAGATCGCGCACACACACACACACACACACGCACACACACACCTCTTCTTGTGGTGTGTGAACTGAGTAAACCTAAAGCAAAGTATTTCCAGGGACGTGCACTCAAGTGTAGCCGGATCAGTCTTTATGGCAGATAGCGTAACAAACGTCGGCATCATAATGACTTAAAGAAGTAAGAAAGTATGAAACTAACATTCAACTTACTTCATCCACTCCGTCCACCCATTTCGGAGGTGACCGTTTTGTCACGCCAATTGCTGCTTCTGGATCTAAGCTAATGCCTGACACCAGAGCCATACGGTCATCAGCAAGCTACGGAGAAATAAAGGGACATGAAAAAAAAATCATTCAGATTCCACTCTGATAAGCAAACTCTTACACCCTCTTAAATGTCGCTCCCTAAGAAGACAAAAAAATGGAGGAGTAAGTGCACTTGCCTGATCATAAGCTTGCTCTGAAACTGCTAGGATTTGGGACTGTTTTCCTATCTTTTCATGCACCAGTTCTTAATTTTCTTGGACATACTTGTGAACATGAATTTGACTTGATCTGGCTATAAAAATGTAATAAAAAAAATCAACAAAAGATCCTTAACAGAAAGACCTCTTAGTACGAGTACTGTGTAAGACACGACGGCATGAACCTCAAAAATTAATGCGATCACATATAAGTTAAAAAAAAAAACACTAGGTTACAAATGGACTCACACAAAATGTTCAACAGGAGCGAGGTTCACTCTCACACATTTAGCTTATTTCGGAAATGGGGCTGATCCAGTTATCTTGGTCACAAGATCATTAACCGTGTGTTAAAATCTGTGAAAGAACTGCCTAAAACGATTAGCAAATTACCCACCATTTGGCAAAAGCCATCCTGAAAAATCTGACTGCAATCCTGACTGCCGCTCCCTTTCTTCAGCTCCACGTCCACAGGCAACGTTTTCACTTATTTTGAAATGATACCGAGAGCTCCCGTTGATTTTCCCTGCATAAGACACTGCCTTAGAAAGCCTTGAAGATGGGGAGGGTGATCGTGGGTCTGGCTTGGTTAAGCTGCTCTCTTGCCTAGAGGCAGTGAACAGGTTCAAAGAATCCCGAGGTGCCTCCGGAGCTCAGAATTTATAACTGCCAGTGTTCAAAGATCCAAATGATGATCAAAAAATAATGGAAAACAATATATAAAAGTCTTATACAGGTAATACTTTGTAAATTTTCTAAATCATACCGCAGAATTGGGTGAAGAATTTATATTGCTTTTCTTCCCCCTTCCTTGCATTTATCTACATTTATTTTTTCATTCATTTAGCAAATACTTGTTTGCTCTTCTAATAAAGGAACAAGGCAAAGTTTAAAAATCCACAGATAAAGGGGAAAAACAGAACGTAAGGAAAAACCTACATTAAAAAAAATTCTTCAAGTAATAAGCGCTAAATCCTGAACAGTTGACAGTAAAATTCTGACAAGCAAACTGGGGTCTTGCGTCTGCCCCTGTCCCACCCCACCCCCTCGCCCAGTTCTGCCCCCAGGGGCTTAGGGCCTTCTGTGCGGTCGCAGATCACACTGAAGGGACCAGAATCCTCATAACTGCTCCCGGAGCGTCTGTGAGTCGTGATTAAGTCACCAGCATTCCGCCGCCGCGTGGACCCTACAGGACCACGGTGTCATCTGCGGTTGTAAACAAACCGTGTGTCATCCAACCTGCACGATCCGGGGCTGAGTCCACGAAGCGGTAACCCTCAGGCACGGCGGCGCAGCTCGTTTTTCAGAGCTCCCTAATAGGGATCTTATGTTCTTTGTATTGTTTTAGTCCTCACAGAAACTAGGTGAGCTAGGAACTATTATTCCAATCTGTAAACGAGGAAACTGAAACTCAGAAAAGTTAAGGAGCTTGCCCAAGGTCACAAAGCTATCCCGGGACAGACGACCACCAGGCGGGCGCACTCCAGAAGCCCCATCTACTGCACAAGCTACCTGGCACTTTGGCAGGCCCGGGAAACAGAATTGCAATTTGCTAAGAAAACAAATCAAGACAACAAGCCTCCAGACTGAACCACCACCAGGAAACACAGTCCTCAGGCCCAGTCCCCCCACCAGCGGTGCCTGGGACTACAGGGCAGGCTCCCAGGGAGTGCACACGCGTCAGGACAAAGCGGCCTCCCTCCCTGACCCTCTGTGGACGCGGCGATGAGGGTCAGACTCATCCTAGACAGAGCAGGACAGACAGCAAGCAGCGGAGCTGTCTATTCCTCCAACTCCTGCTCCGAAGTCCCTAGGAGTACGCAACCTCGTGCAGGGCAGAGGGACCAAGGCAGGAGGGACCGGCCACGCACACAGCGGTGCTGGACACAGAGCCGTGGGCCCGCGGGAGCAGAACGGGAACTTCCACCTCCAGCTCTTAAAACTCAGCGAGGCCCGGAGCTGCCGCGGTGCCTCCTCACGGGCGACACTGCTCTCGCGATCCTGGCTTATTACCCAGCCGCTGTGTTTTATTATTGTATCATTTTCAATGGCGTAATAATTTGTTTTATTTATGGCTTTTAAACTCAGGATCTTACTTTGTACTGTTTTTACAAATACATTGAACTAAGAAGATACAGAGATGGTATTTATCTAAATTTATCTGGATAGTAATTAGTATCACTTTAGCTGAAACTAATGAGAAACTGTCAGATGAGAAAAGTCAGTTGAAGTGGATTCACCTCTTTTCAGCAGTACTTAATTTTACACAAGAGCTGTGTTCCCCCCAAAAATGCATGTTAAGTTAAAACAGGGGCAAACACATTTCTCTTTAAATGTTCTAAGGAAGCCTGCTAATGAAGAGACCCCCGCCCACAGGGGACAGATGCCAGCAGACCAAGCCGGCCCTAGCATCCCCTACACTGCATCAGGGTTTTGCCAACTTGAAAAATGGGAAAACCTGTCCCCTCTCTAACATAGTCTATAGCCATGCATATCGTGAAAAAGAAATTCAGCAGCACTTGGATGAAATGTGTCATTTATTTTATCAGTACAAACTTAAAATTTAAAAAAATTTAAAAATTTTGAGAAGAGTAAACACAACTGAAGATAAATGTCAATTATTTGAAACAGGAACAAAGATGAACATTAAAAAAATATATTTTAAGTGCAAAACAATCACCCTTTCAGTTTCAGAAACCTCACTTCATATTTGAGAACATGTTTTCTTATTTTCTTAAGACCCAGGACATACCAGTTTTCAAGCTGCCATTCTAGCCAACACGGGCTTTAAAAACGGCCAGATTTTTAATTCTCTTTACTCATCCTTGCTGAATTTCAACCTAGTCCCCTCTCTGAATATAGGACACCAGTCTTTAAAGCTTTTCTTAAATGAACTTGTGCTTCTCAAGTAAAATATCTTCCCCTATTTTTTAAATTAAAAAAAAAATTAGTAAAAATTGTACTCATAAGAATTTCAGAATTCGTGTCTCTGATTTGTGGCTCTGTCCTCTGAGAACTGTGGGGGTGTGCGACCCTAACTCAGGGCTGCCAACACAGGAAAATTCCAACAGACGCTCAAAACGGCACACCTAAAAGGCTCCCCCCCCCCCCCCCGCAAAAGGCTTCTTACTAGTCTCACTCAAGTCATCTGTCGCCCTTGATCCACTTTGGATGTTGACATTCGCCCCTAAAAGAGCACCAGACAGTACAGACAAGTTCTTGATCTATGGAAGGAATGCACACACACACAGACTCTTATAAATCTGGCTGCTCCGAATATAGAGTCTCTCTACTCTGAGAAAACCCTGAGTTAGTGTACTGTAAGATTAAGGACAAGGCAAAGCCTCTGTTGAGATTAGCATGGCCAGACACACTCCCCCTTCCACCCCTCAGACCCTACATCTAAAAATAAAATAAACTACGTTTAGTCATAATGCACTGGCAACAAGAAACAATACCGACAATTCTGGATTGTTTGTGGCAATGAACATTTAAAAAGTCCAGAAGGGACGTTGAAAATTACAGCCTGGCCACCCTCACTTCCACATGGGATAATCAGGAGCACATCTGATGTAGTCAGGCCACGGGCATAACTCAATCAAGGGATGTCACCACTACCGTATGTTTTTTAAAATCTGTGAAAGTTTTAAAATAGTGATTACTTTTCCTGGTTACGAAACAATAAATGTTCAAAACAGACACCTTTTTAAATATACAAAAAAATATGGAAATACAAACTCAGAGAATCACACCGTCCAGGCAGAGACAAATGCTGCTGGTTTCACTGATTTTCCCTTTCTTCTCAATCACTATACACACCCTCGAAAAAGATCAGTAGGGAGCGATGATGGCCTGAGTTGTCGGTGCTGCCCTCCCGCTAAATTGATCTCTGTACCCCAATAAGTCTTTGGAGGGGACCGCCCCCTGTTGTACAAATATGGACAATGAGCCTCTGCCTCCTCCCTACCACTGTCGGCTCCCCCATGACAGACCTTCTCAGCAGGTGACCAGTGGGCCCGGTCTGGGGCCCCCATGTCCCCACTGTATCACTCCCCGCTGCCCAGGCTATGTGGTTTGAGAGCTTGACATTTACTTCTTGTAATTTTTTATTATGTCCTATTATGAATTTTAAAAACCCAACAGCTTGGGAGATGACTTTGTTATAGAAGAGGAAGTAGATTAGGGCAGGGAGCAAAGGAGAGGGCCGGATACTTCTCTGGGTTAAGAAAGTAGGGACGCCGCACTTGGTACTTCTGGAGAAGGAAGAAGAGCGGTCCCCCAGGCTGCAGACTTTCAAGCTGATCTAAGTAGGAGAATGACAGTCTAATGCGGACACACTATGGAGCGCCACCGGACAGGATGGCTTTACTCTGGGAGACCCAAGGGATGCAGTCAGCAAAGTCTGCTCAGACCTCAACTACAAAGGGGTGTGCCTCCATCTACCTCACGCCCAGAACCAGGGGGTCACTCTCACCATCCCCAGAAGGCTCTGACTTGCAGCCCCCCCCCCCCCCCGCAGCTCCGGTGAGGCAGGGCTCTGATCACCCTTTCCAAACATCCCCAGCCCCTACCTCAGCACCTGGGAATTTAGCGGTAACAAATACACAATTATAATTGCCGAGTCAACAGTAGATAGATGGAACGAAGTAAATAAAATGCAGTTCTGGAAGCTACACTCCATAAAAGATGGTTCTGGACAAAGGACGCAAAAGGGCCAAGCGAAGCGCTCGAGAGGACGAGGAGGCCCCATGCACAGGGACGGGGACTGGGCTTTGAGTCCAGAGGATTCCGACAGCACGCGAGCTGCGTGTGGCGAAGGGGCTCTCCACGCAGGGTCTCTGGTGACAATATGGCGAGCCCCTTTAAACGCCCAGAAGCTAAGAAGAAAAGCAGAAGGGCCTGTAGCTCCAACAGTGGAAGGAGGAAAGGCTGGAAATTGGCTCAGAGGGCCAACCCTGAGTACCCTGACTTTAGATGCGCTCCCTGTGTGGACAGTGGTCAATGCTTCCTCAATCCAAGCCGTCCTGCTGTTATCTGTCCCCCATCGCACACTTCCCTTTGGGGGCCATTAAGACCCGCATCTCCAAACTCTTCAGCAAGGGGGAACACCTGTTCTAAAAGGCCTCCTCCCTAAGCCCCAGACCTTCACGCCGCTCAAGTCTGGTCAGCAAAGCCATGGGCATCCCGCCGGCCATGCCCCGGAGAGGCTTCCCCTCACTGTGTGTGCTGCAGCCGCTTCTCTCGCCCGGGCCCGGGCCCAGGCCGAGCTCTGGCAGGGAGGCCATGGCACATGGCTCAATGAGCTCCCCACTTAAAGGTAGCTGCTTTTAAATCCTAACTGTTTTTTAATGACAAAAGTAATACATGCACATGTTTTAAAAACAGATATCCAACCTAAGAAAAAGGTAAGCAATGAAAGGAAGTTTCTCCTCCATCCCAGACTTTTCCTGGATGGTGTCCACTGCAAATTGTTTATTGTGTCTCTTCAGAAACCTTCTAAGTCCACACAAGTATCAATGTGAGTCCTTCTTCTCTAAATCGGAAAGCGAGAGAGCGGGAATCACGTGGTGCGCACTATCTGGCCCCGGGCTCCTTTGCACTCAGCCACGGGTCTGGGAGCTCAGGGGGCTGAGGCCCGCGGGGAAGGGCCATGCTCAGTACGAGGGACGGAGCATCAGGACGCGATCTACCTCACTTATTTCACCAGTTCTCGATGCAGGATATTGAGGTTGATCCCTGTCTGTTGCTATTATCAACTAGTTAAAAAGGATTTTAAAGCTTACAGGTAGATCTTTATCTTCTAGTTAGGAGCCCCAACGGTTTTGAAGATAGTCACCCTAATCCCAGCTCACTGGTCAGACTTCTAAATTAAAACAAAACAAAACAAAACAAAACAAAAAACAAAAAACACCCCCCTCCATTACTCTTTTTAAAAGGTCTACCCTCAGGAAAAATATTTTTACCCCTTTGCTGCTGAAACGAGTGATGGAGACACAAAACGGACAGCCACAGTTCAATCTCCTTTCTCCTCGACCCTTTCATGAGCGCTTCTGGAATAAAGTGCTAGGAATATGCACCCTCTTCATCTTCTGGGTGAACTGTCAGCAAGTCAGGAAAAGGCCAAATGTGCGGCTGGGAAGGGGGCAGAAGCAGACCCCGCACTCCCCAGCTCAGTGAGCTCACACGGAGGCTCGCCGGCTTCACCCCAAACACAGGGCTGTGAAGCCTCCTGGGCAGGTCCACCGGGCCTGAGCTCTGCTTCCTTCGGGTTCTCCCCAGACATCACATCCTTCTGTGCTCCACGTGAGTTACACACATAACCCTAAAAACAATCTGGGTTTTGGAAGTTCAAGAAAAGGCTCCACCTTTACTGCTGCCGAAGTCGAGACACTTTCCTAAGAGCAGTAAATAATAGTTCCTTAAGCCCTTCCCTAAACCACCAATTTACCTGGTGTGAAAGCATATTAAATAAATCCTGAGGATTAAATTGTTAAGCACAACAATTATAAGTAATCAAAATAAATGCTAAAATATATATAAGCTCTGTTAGCGTTCTGTATATGACCAAAGACTTCAGGAAAAATCCAACATAATTTTATTAACTAACATACAAAAATATTCAAAACACAATACCTCATCCAGCTCCTGAAGAGACATGTCGTTCCCATCAGTCCCATCCAGTTAGGGATAGCAAAGAGAAAAAGAAGGATGGGGACAGACAGATAAGGTATGGTCAGTTGAGAAAACACTGATCTTAAGCAACTCTAAAGCAGACTAAAAATAAAGATCCACTAACCCAGGCATTTAAAAAATCTTCCCCTTGTGATTGTTCCTTAAAAAAAAAAAAAAAAAAGGTACATCAATATACATTTTTCTTTATTTACTGTGATTGTTGTTTTGGTGAATGAAACAGGAAACAAACAATAAACAGTTGTAAAAATTAAAATACAATAAACAAATAAAATACACTCGCTTTAGTTTCACTAAAATATAATGCCAATCTGTTTCGTAAATACAAACTATCACACACAATATTCTAAATTTCCCTTAGGAAGATAAAAAAAAAAAAAGAAAGCAAAGCTAAAATGCAGTTTCACCGTGTCAAATACATGTACATTCAGCATGTAAATCAGCCCTGCAAATGCAGCAAAATTAGAAAATGAACACCCCACAAAAATCATCTATGGCTGTATTCAGATAATATTTGAGTGACCACACATGTAAGGTCTCTACAAATTCAATCCTGCAGACACGGCTTTATCCCTGGTAATAAGCAAGCCGAGAAACCATTCTTCCCCGGAGAGAGACACAGGTGGGAAAAGAAAAGAAAAACTCTTCCCATTTGCTTGCCGTATATTACTACTAGCCTAGAAAGCACATAGTTATTTATAAAGCTATTAGAAAAGCAAGTAAACAAAACAAAACAAAAAGATAAGGAGAGATTTTTTTTTTTCCTAAGGGGGGTAGGAAGGAAGAAGCACCGGCAGCCAGAGGATTAAGTTTCAATTTAAAACTAAAGGTCCTTTTTCAGATCAACATGGAACTTTATCTTCTGAGCAGATATTTACTAATGATGGATAATCTACACAACTAGGTCTTTTTTTCTTTCGTGTAGTATTGATCAGTGAAATAATTAGTGGTAAATTTCAATAATCAACTGTGGGTTTTTTTTAATGCTTAGCAGTAAATTTAGAAAATTAAAAACATAACTTCCTTATTTAAAAATTAATAGTGCAAATGAAACTGGTCTATCAGGGCCAAAATATTATTAGACAATGACAGTAATAAAAAGTGTAATCAAGCAATATTCCTCCATGTAAAAATTCAATTAGCTGATATTATAGAAAGCTGAAAGTCCTCTTCATTCCTTCCACAATTTGCTTTGAGAGCAAAGAGAACTATATTTATATATACACCCTGCCGTAACAGTAGTACTAGAACATTTTAACAGAGAAGATAGTGTCAAATGGAAATCTGATTTAATTACCTTTTACTTTAAAAAGAAAAAAACAAAATATTTCTATTTTTTAAAAGCTTTAACATTTTCATCAAGAAAGCACTGAAATGTTTGTATTAATAAAACAAGGCAAAGGGCAAACCCCTAACTTTGGGGTCTCCGTCTGTCCATCTGCCTGTTCTGCAGCAGCTCCCTGGCATCTGATCTTTGAACAAAGTGTCCCTGCAAACCACGGTTAAGATCTCTGCCACTCGGGAGCCTGTCCTCGATTCTTAACCAAGCACACACACCCTGATCTTTTGGTTTCTACAATTATTAGTTGATAAGAGGTGAAATCAGAATGACCAGCTAGGTAAGACTCTCTCTATCGCAAATAAGAAAACGAAGCTTCAAAATGTATAAATCCATTTCCCTAATCTCAGAGCTTAATGGCGGAGATGAGGACAGACCAGGTGTTCGGGCCACCTTCCACCCCACCTTCCAGCATCTCTAATTTTATTAACAATTCAGGGAATTACTAGCCATAGGCAGCTACTACCATATCACATCTGGAATTAAATTCAGAAGGTCATCTTTTCAAAGAGCCCCCCCCCATCCCATTTTGCTATTTAAAAAGAGAAGGCCTTCAAAACTCCCCCAGCCACCAAATTTCCAGAAAATTCTGTCAGGACCCAAATTAAAACATTTAGAATTACCACCAGGAAAAACCAAAATATAGCCAAATGAAAACACGTTCCTACACATCATCACCTTCTAAATCTTTACAATGTCTAAATCTAGGTTTCTGACCTGCTCATGGCATATAATCAAGCAAATATTGAAAACTCCAAGCAGCATGTGGAATTTACAGTCTAAAGAACTTTCTACATAAAACTGAACAGTAAGTGGAAACCCATCTGTGTTTACTCAGGAAGTCTGGGAAAGTTGAGCAAACGGAGTTGGAAGCACAGGTCTATGCTATAGTGCTATTTACTTTACTTCCGTTACTGCACAAATAAAAGTTTGCTTCACTTTTATCCAACAAAGTACCCTTATTCTCAAATAAGCCTCACTGCTCAAAGGGAATCTTTAGAGGCAGGAAAGCAAATGAATCTAAAGAGAAATATACAATGATTTCATACTTGGATTCTAAAGACAGAGAATTAATTTTCCAACAAACTCAGTGTGGACTAGAACCTTCAATATGCTGGTAAAAATGGACTCTGTATGGTTGCTAACTGACATACAGAAGATGCTAGCCTAGTGCAAGAAAAAGAAAAAAAAAAAGATTTAAACAATGGGTTCTTCCATTTCCCAGGACCTGCGCCACGAGTCCGGGAAAAGCAGCCAGCACTGCTGTGGCCCAGGGGTTAGCGTGGGCCTCTGGAGCCAGGGTCGCCCGAGGCCCCATCCCAGCACCCTGACTCGCCAGGCGGGTGACACTGGGCGAGCTCCCCGACTCCTGCAAACCTCAGTTCCCTCATCTGTCTCGTGAGAAAAACAACAGCACCTGTGTGACAGAGCTCTGTGAGGATGAAACGAGGCCGCACGCGGAAAGTGCCCGCGTGCACACAGCCCCAGTGCCAGGCACACAGTCAGCTCTCAGCAAGCCCTGGCAAATATTACCGTCAAGACTGAACAAGGATTTCAGATTTCCTACAACCTTAGTTAATCCTGAGTATCATTTTTTCCCCTAAAGCATACCATGTTTCATTAAAAATAATGTGCTAGTTCCAAACCAATCTAAGGCCAATTAACCCCAACTTCCATTTACAGACGGTGCGTTATCTTCAAGCAGAGGACAGGTCAGGCAGTGACCGCTAACCTGTCGCTCCAATCCCTCCATCAGATCCATCCCAGATCAAAGCAATCACGCGTGTCCTACAGCCCCTCATTCGATGGAACAACTCAACAACTACGTTTCATTCATTTAAGACTTTCCATGTTTTGGGGAATGATTATTTTACTTTGTGAATTCATTTCAGCTACCTAAAGCCAAGCTGCCTGTCACTGCGTGAATGAGGTGGTGCCTTAAAACCTGCGCTTGGCCAAAGCAACGTCAGAGTTCTTTCTGCAAAGCACTGAAGCTGTTTCCCGGGATTTCTGCGCGACACCGGGCTGACGGGCACGGGGACGCTGCGGACTACTCCCTTTTAAATGAAAGCTAGGGCCGTGGGCTGGGCCAGGAGAAACTGTACCGAAACCCTAGAAATCACCTAACTTAAGCCCCTCAACTTACAAATAAGGCAAAGACGTCGGAAGGGTTTAAAACGCTTGCCTACAGACACGTTCTGGGCCAGCCGCAGAGTGCGACGACGTAACCCTAAATTCCCAGACTTCAAGTCCCGCGCCTTCCGCCTTCCTTTATTTCACACCTGCCCTTGAGGCACATCGGCGATGGGGGAGCCCACATTGCGGCCCAAACACAATGGATGAGAAATGCCAACCACTGCATTTTGCTCCACATCTAAAAACCAAACCCCAGTCTGTTTCTAACAATTAGTTTTACCAGTATCAGTATAAGCAAAAACACAATGAAGTGGAATTGTGTTCGGTTCTGGGTGGTAAACTTGAAAAAGCATACAGAAACACTAGGTTTCATTCACAGGCAAGAAACTTAACCAGGCTGTCTGAGCAGGGACTGCTGAGCTAGACGGAGAAGGCTCTCGGCAACGCGAAGGCTGCAGGGTTATCGTGCAGAAGGAAGAGGCTTCCCGTGTCCGAGACCCCGAGGGCCAGAACCCGAGCTAGGACCACAGGACACAAGGTACAGAGCTGGGGTTCATACGGGCAGACTTTTTTTGGTAGCACAAGAGGTGGAATGACAGGCTGCTGGAATTTCCTACAGCCATCACAGAATGGGGTCAAGAAAGAGAGGCACAGGGGTTATCAGGGAAGGGATGTCGGGTCAAGGACCTTTAGGTCTCTGCTGGCCCAGGGGACTTTGTTTTGTCGCTGTACATCCTCCTTAAATTCCTGCTTAGCTGTGACATATTTGCCTGAACGCTGCAAAAACCTCTTTTAGTATGCATGCATGTAGGTACGCACAATAAGCCCCCCATCACCACCACCCAGCTTCTGGGGGTTTTTCCCCCTCTGAGCAGGATGCAAAAAAAAACAACCACCATGTTTAAGTTTCTTGAATGTTACGGCTTTAGGTGTACTTTGTTTTGAGGTGTGAGAATACACACATGCATACAACTTGACAATTTCCACAGCTTTTTCCTTAAATAAGGATGTGAACATTCAGATTTAAAACTTGCAAAAAACAAACCCCCAAAATCCCCAAACTATCAGTTCAATGTGATTTACTGATTTCTTTTGGGTTGTGTGTGTGGTAACAAACACACACTAAAATTAACTTCTACAGCTTTTTCTTCTAACGAGGAACTAGAAAATTCAGGTTATGATTTTTTAAATTAAGTTAAACTCTAAAATTTAGTTGCTTCCTTTTTAATTACCCAAGTTTTACATATTTACAAATTGTCTCCTTTTAATTATTTTTCTCACATTTTTAGTGACCTGTATATATCTTTTAAGTTTTTATTTATAATTTTTCAAACATACAGAAAAGCATGTAAAATGGTATAATGTCACCCCACAGAGTCCTCAACAGGCTTAATAATCAGTAATACTTTCCCTTATTTGTTTCATATGGGGGGGTTAAGTATATAAAAAAGTGGCATTTTAACATTTTACTACTAAACATTTCAGTAGGTATCTCTGATAAAATTAACAAACTTAATTATAATTACTTTAATTAACTCATCATTACTAATATCACCTAAAACCCAGTCTATTTTCAAATTTAAGAACTATGATTTTCTTTGATCTGCTACACAGTTATGAAATTTCCAATTCAGAAACGAGGTGTTAACATTTCTCTGAGCTAGATATGCAGAGAAAATACTGCCTAAGTTATTTGATAAAGTTTTTAAAAATTGTGTTAGACATGGCTTTCTTCCCAAATGTTCATAGCACTTTTCCAACTTCCAGAAAAGTCGAAAGAATTATACCCTGTACTTAGTCATGTTAACACTTGCCATGTTTGATTTTGTGTGTGTGTGTGTGTGCAGACCGTTTCTGTTGAATCAATTGTAAGCAAACTGAAGATATAATACTTTGCCCCTGAACGCTTCAGAAAAATCTGACATGCCATGTGTTTTTTTAATGTGCACAAAAATATGAATGTGTATTTTCTTTTTAAATTCTAACTTAAGCAAGCCATTTTTGTTTAATTGCAAATTCTGTTTTTTAGATCCTCTGAACTGACTACAAGGATATTTTACATGATCTGATTGCTTACAATCTGAGAAAAATTCCAAATAGACTAATTGAAGTATGTAGTATTTTAAATGGTAAAATATATAGAACATACCTTTCAATGTTCTGAGATGTGTGTATTTAGTCTGATCCTGCAATCTATTTTCAAGAAATTATCTGAGTTTGCTATACATATCTGCACCTTTTGTTGGCATATCTATTTTTCTGAATTGTATACTCCAGCCACCCATACTGAATTATCTGCCTTAGCTTATATATTTTTTTAATTGCCCAATGTAGAAAGCCATTTTTTAAAAATATGTTTGACTTAAAGATGCACTTTTAAAAAGCTGCCCGGCTTAGACACCAGGTTTTTAAACTGTCTGATTTAATAATTAATAAGAATAAAAGTCTCATGTTACCCAACGGTTCAGGGCGTTTTGAACCTTATATACGATTAAAAATTTAAAAGCAAACAACGTTTTTCAATAAATTAAAACTGATACCTTAGAAACCTTAATGCGAGTTTTAGTTCTGTGGGGTTTTTCTCCCCCATCAGTAGCATAAAATCAAGCCATGTAGGGAATATGCAATTTTAACATCTTATTTGATAAAACTGAAGTTCCATTGAGGAGTTTTATTCATTCGGTTTCTACTCTCTAATTCTTGGCTTATTTCAGAACCTTCTTTCCAAAATCTGCACTGGAATTAGCCTGTGTCCATTTACACTTATTTCAGTACAATAAGATTTCTTTAGTTAGCATGCAGGAAAAAAACATTCAAATTCTTAAGTAAATAAAAATCTAAACACACCCCATCCCTGTTTTCTATGCTTTTAGACCCGACTACTCTATTTTATTCCTCAAACTGTTCACACGGCTTGAAACAGCTTTTCTCTAGGAGCGATATGGCCAAAGACATTTTCGACTTGTGATTTACAAAAAGGAAAAACTGTCTTTGTGGACGGTCTTTCCATCACCAGGACACATGGCATGATTTTCCTGAAGCATTCAGTAAAGTCATAAAGGAAAAAAATTCAGAAGCAATATGGTCCCTAAGGGGAGAAATAACTGTGAGATCCCCAAAGCTGCGTGTCTCAAGTATAATGCCCGAGAGTCTGGTTTGGGGGTCACTTTATTTCCCTCCTCCCGCCTGTCTACAGCAAGGAGCCCCCCACTACCAGCTAGTTTTGTCACTTCACTTTTCAATTTCAGGTATTCCAGGGCTCATCTCCGTCTGGCACCGAGCGTCCGGACCCCTCGCCTTATTTCTCAGAGCAAGAAAGAGCAAGAAACCGAGGCTCAGAAAGGGAGAGCAGACCTCTTCAAAAACAAACAAAACCACCTCAGTCATCTTCCCCGGCCTCCCTGGTAGACTCCACCGCGGGGCTAAAGAAAGGTTCAGGTAATTAAATCAAAAAACATGGGCTATTCTGAAGGTTAGTTTTCACATACACACCATGGTTTTTTTTTTTTAAAGTTCGAATGGAGGGAAAAGCTTAATTTCCTGTGTGGGAAATGGAAAACGAGGATCCCAGCACCTTAGTCTCACACACACGAGCCCCCAGGAAAAACAGTGAGGCGCTCATTCACAGGGAACGCGGCCCCATCGAGGGCGGCGAGGCCAGGAGCAGAAAACGGGTGGGGAAAAAAAAAAAACAAAAAACAAAACAAAACACACACACTCACACACACGCACACACACACACACCCCCACGGCTTCCTCGTTTGGGGGGGGGGAGGGTGCCGTGCATTTGCAAGGACTGGGGTTCTGCGAGCCCACGACCCGGCCATCAGGACCAAAGTGAGGCCCCGTATGGGGGTGGGAGGCGGGGGGGGGGGGGAGGGGGGCTGAAACAAAACGAGACAAAAAGGCTTCAGAAAGGCCCCAATTTTCCCCCAATCTTCGTGTTAAAACATATGTAAATTGGAGGCGGCCAGTCGTGCGGTGACGACCGCGGCGGGGGTGGGGTGGGGGGAGGGTTGCGGAAGTGAGGAGGGGAGGGCAAGGCCGAGCTGCGGCGGGGGCCGCCCGCCGCCGTCTCCCCAGCCGGGGTTATAGGCGTGCCCGGGCCCGCGCCGGGGGACCCTGCGCTTCCGACCACTCTCAGTCTTATTACTCTTATCTTCTTTTTTTAAACAGAGAGACAGACAGAGACAGACAGACAGGCAGAGCCGCAGTGCACACGGTGCGTGTGTCGGAGAGGCCGCCGGGAGACTCACCGCAGCAATGCTACGTGAATGCAGAGGGCTGGAGGTGGTGTGACTACTCACTTGCTCGGCTAACAGCTGCCGGTTTTGGATGGAATTATTCCGCAACAACAAGAAAGCGTCGGTTAAACGCCTGGTGGCCATGGCTCACCCTTTGTGACCCCCCTCTCGGGGCCCCCCGCCCACTTATCGTCCTGGTTTATTCACTTTCTTTCTCTTGGCCGGGCCCAGGCGGCCCGCCCTGCACGGAAACCTCTCTGGACAAGGCCTCGAGCCCAACAGGCGCCGCTTTGCGCCTCGCCAAAGCGCGGAGACCCCTCCCCAAATAACCACCTAGGCTTTCCAATTGTCTGACTCCCCCTACTCAGGACCTGCCTTCGATCTCTAAGCACTTGAATCCCCCCAATCCTTGCCTGGCTAGCCAACGTCCCAGAGACCCCACCCCAATCCAACCTTGGATCTACAAGCGTCTAACTCGCCAATCCGGCTCTGGACTGGGAGGCCCTGAAGCCCCCTACCCCCCTTTAGTCTCTGGGACCCCCAAGGGTCTGTGCCCCCTACCCCTAACTTGGCTCGCGGGCGTCGAGGCCCGGCCCTGAGGCCTGCCTCTGACTCAGTTTCCCCACCAGAGGCCTGGCCCAGGCCTCCTTTGGACAACCCCGGGACAGGCCTGGGCCCTGAACTGCAGGGCTTCTGGCCCTCCCTTCCTGGGCCTGGTGGGAGCCGGCTAAGGCCCGGGCCCGACCTCCTGACCCCTTCCCTTTCTGGGCGGCCTGGTCCTCCACTGCTACAGCGGCCTGCCGGCCTCCAGGAAGGCAGCGGGGCCTGCCTCCCCAGCCTCCTCACTCCTCTTCTCCGGCTCCCTCCATCCCCGGATCTGACTGCAGCTCAGCCCCGGGCCGTTTCCGTGCTGTGGTCCCGGGTTCTGGCGTCCCCCCCGGCCCTCTTCCTGTCCGTCCCTCGCGAGTGCCCCCCTGCGACGTTCACAAGGCTTGCTCGCAACGTTCCGGGCGCGGGAGCTCCCTGCCCCCCTGCCCCAGGGCGCGGGAGCGCTCCGCCCTCTTGCCGGGGTGCTCCCGGGAAGCCCGTTTCCCCTTCCCAAACTGGGCCCCGGGCCGGGGGAAGCGCACGGGCGGGTCGGCCTGAGCCTCAGAAGCGTGGCCCGCGGCTGCACACGGGCGCCAGGGGCCTTGGCGCGCGCATTAGAGTGGAGCCGAGCGGCAGGCAGATGCGGGCCCCAGCAGAGGCGAAGTTTGAGGCGCGCGCGGAGCCGGGGCGGGAGAGGAAAAGTTGGCGACGACTGCCTCTGGAGGCCGAGCACGCTCCACTGCAGGCGGCGGCTCGCGCTCGCCTTTTTTTTTTTTTTCCCCCAATTCTGAGAAAAGATGTATCCGAAAAACAACTAGGAGAAGAAAAAAAAAAAAAAAAAAAAAAAGCCAGAGCCGAGCCGGAGCTCCAGGCCGCCCGGGCCTCGCCGCCGCTGGGAGTCGGGGGTCGCGGGGGGCGCCGGCCCTCCCCGGCGGCCGCCTTCTGTAGGGGGCACTGCAGGGTCGTAGAATGTCAAGTGGAAAAGTTCCCCGAAACTTGGACAGCCCCCCGCCCTGCCCCTGCCCAACTTTTTCCTTCGCAGTGAGCCCGGGGCCGCGTGCTGGGCCTGCCGCGGTCCCCGCTCCACGACGAGCCTCGCAGCGCCCCGATGTCCCGAGGGCCGGCCGGGCCGCCCTGGGGTCCGCTCCCCCGAGGACCCGGGCCCGGAGGCGGCGGGCGGGGGCTCCGCGGGGCTCGGGCCTCCCGGGCCCCAGCGCGGCGAGCCGGGGTCAGCCGGGCGGCCGAGGCCCGAGCCCCGCCGACCGTCTGACCCGGGGCCGCCCCACGGGCACCCCGAGGCCGAGGCCCGAGCCGGACGCGGCGTGGGCCCAAGCGGGCCGGCGTCGCGGAGCCGGGCGGCCGCACCTCCCCGGGGTCCAAGGGGTCTGGCTCCGGGGCCGGGCGAGCCGGGACCCCCACCGCGGGAGTGCCTGGCGCGGGGCTCGGCCGTGGGGTCCCCGCGGCGGGAGGTCGCCCGAGCCTGGGAGTGAGCCCTCGCGCCTCCATGGGCTCCTGCGTTCACCCAACTTGGCACACGCGTGTGTCTGCCGAGTTCCCGCGTGCCGAGCGCGGCGTTCGCGGCGAGAACCGGGGGCCGGGACCGGCTCCCCGGGCGGCGGCGCCGAGCCTGCCGCGGCCCACACCGCCCGCCCGCCCGCCCTTCGGGGAGCCCTCGGGGTCCCGGGCCGGGGCGACCCGCGCGTCTCTTTGCTTTTCTCCGGGAGAATGTTCCTATGGGCGCTCGTGACACTAAAACGAACGTTAAAAACCCCGCTGGGGAACACAGAAATGCACCGAGCGAAGGACACGAGCGCGCCGGGGAGCCGGGCCGGCGAGCTCGCGGCGGGGAAGGGGCTGCGCTGGCGGCGCCGGGCGGCGGGGGGCGCGGGTCCGGGGCTCCCGCGCGGGCGACACCCAGCCTCGCGGCCCGCCCCTCCCGATGCCGCGGCCTCGGCCGGAGGAAGGCGGCCGCTCCGGGGGCGCCGACCCCGGCTCGTCTCGTGCGCGGGAATTCGGGGAGCCGGGGTGTGCGCCCCCGGGCTTCGCGCCGCACCCCGGGAACACGGGCGCGTCCGCCGAACGCGGGAGCGTGCTGTCCCCGCACGCGGTGATGTGACCCCGGGCCGGGCGCACGGCCAGGCCCCCACTCCCCCCTCGGAGAGCACGTATTGTGAACCACAGCCGAGCCGGCCTTTGGGCAGGAACGTCAGATTAGACCCGCGGTCCGCCCTCCGCTCCGGACTTGGTTTCTTCAGCTCGGTCTCTCCCCGGGCTGGAACGCGAGCCTCCTCCTCGCAGGGGCCGCGTTTTGTTCATCTGCGTTCCCACTGCCTTCTCACCTGCCTTGGAAGAGGCACGTTTTTACAACATGCCTATGAATGACTGAGAGACCCGCGCTTTGGTCCCCACACTCTGCGACCTCCCTCGAGTGACTTTGAGCCTTTAGAGCCCTTATCTGTTAAGAAAGAAAAAAAAAAATGGGGGGTTTTAATAATCCTTGTAATCCGTGCCCTGTCTGCCTCTCTGGGGCTGTCGTGAAGATCCAGTGGGATGGGTGAAACGTTTGTAAACCATCAGATGCCGAGCAAATAGCACATAGGATGCTCATTCATTCGTCCCCTTCACTGGGAAAGCTTTTAACGAAGTAATTCCTGGGCTTGTTTTTCAGCCGATGGTGGTCGCCCTTCGTGGTCAGTCTTAAATATTTATTGAGGGACAATCTCGTTCTTACATTTAGGAAATCAATCAGGCTTCCATTTCTTTGAGAGAAATGAACAGTGCTTGCACACATAAATAATGGAAGAAAAATCCTCGTATTCCCAAAACAGCCACCCAAGCAACCCAAGGGCCCAAGAGCAGGGAAATCATGAAGCATCCATGAGATTGGCATAGCAACTCAAAGGCAGCGTTGTACAGCTCTAAGCCAGCCGCATCCAGGCGTGGGACTGTGTGCGTGAAATAGTGTTAAGTGAGAAGCAGAGAGGCGCGCTGGAAAAGATGGTGTCCGCGTACGCCCTGACCCATATTGGAAGGGGGAGGAGGATGTAAATCATTATATTTGAATGTTCCTTGGCTGTTTTATTTTCCTGTCAAGTGGCTTAAGCCTGATTTTTTTTTTTTTTAAGCATTCCCTCATGGCCAAGTATGTGTTTCCTTGGAATTGAAATCTAGGTTGATGGTTTTATATTTTAAAAGCTTTCATTGTGACTCATTCTTGGCCTGGGATAGGATTCTGTAATACTTCCCAAGCTCAAAGAGCCTGGGTGTCCTGTTTCTTGGGCCTCGTTCGGACCCACTTTCTAACATTTTGCCAGGGGATCCAAGAAGTCACTTTTGGAGACAAGTGTTCCATTGTCTTCCTGTCATCTTAATCAGTACGGAAGGGAACCATAAACATGGAATTTCCCGGCTGAAGCCAGACGACGGCAGGGACAGAAGGTTTTCAAGTGCTGACAAGTTAGTGGTTAGACAATATGGGTCAGCAGTGCGAGACTCACACCCTCTGGAGAAGAAGCCGTGATGAGACAGGGCTGGGGAAGGCCTGATTCGGGCCCAGCGTGTAGTACGTTCTACCCAGATGGGTAACGTGGTTTGTTACGGGAGCTGTCTTGCGGACACACAAAGGCTCTGCTCTTCCTGAAAGGGAGCCGCTCCAAAGAGTAGGGCATTGTGGCGGGTACTGCGTACTCTCCCAGCACATTTTCAAGATTCCTGTTCTGCGGTCTGGGAATCCAGATGTGCCCACAACCGTGCACTCACGTGGAAGAGGGGTTCAGCACTCTCAAATGCACACCTTTTAACTTTGACCTTCTCAGTGCCTCCTAAAAGACAGATGGTCATTCTTTTGTCAAGACGAACAACAAAAACCTCATAAATATCTCATTTGCACAGATCTGACACAACAGGCAGATTCTGGCCAGATTTAGGAAACGAGAGCGTTCACGTTCCATCTCCCGGAACAGCTCTCAAGACCTTGAGTGTCTCCAGCCTCAGACCAGCTCTGACCTCAGCCACCACGCCCCTCCCCGGCAGAACGTCGCCGGGCAGAGGCAGCAGACTCCATTATACCAGGCTGTAACACCAACACTTCAGTTCAATGGGCATTTCTCCCAACCTAGCAGTGGCCGCATCTCGCTCTTCTGGGCGCTGCTGAAAGGGAGGAAACAGGGCAAAACCCTTGCCTTCAAGGAATTTGCAATCTCCACCGACCCCGCCCGCACGGCGCTTCTAACCCTCTCCTCACCACCGGCCTCTCTTCCCCTCCAACCACCCTCCACGCTGCAGCCGTGGTGACCTTTCCAAGGCGCAAACCTCATCATGTCACTGCCTGATTGAGGCCCTGAAACAGCTCCCTCCGGCCCACGCCGGCGACGCTCAGCAGAAAACAGGTGCTCTCTAAGCCGGGCCCTCGCTAATAGTAACTAATGACGGTCTTTTCATGGTTGGCAGGAAAAAAATTAAGTTAATTGATGGAATAGTCTCCGTTTTCAGTGTTTCTCCCCTCACTTTTCTTAAGCCTTTGGTCCCTTCGACCACTTGGCTATATTGGATTACACTATAAGACTATATCTGATTTGTCCCAGAACCATGAATTTCATTAATTTTTCTTTTTTTGCACATAGCAACATTTCCTGGTGTTCTGCCTGTGGCTGTTCTGTTTTCTCAACACGGTGCAGTGTCCCTGGGGATGGGGACTCGGCATTCAAGGCCCTTCCCCACAGGGCCACCTAAGTGGTGAGCTTTTAAGTGCCTGGATTTTGAGCCTTGCCCATCGGCTTGGTTAAGCTTCTTCGAGACTTAGTGCCCCTGTCAAGTGGTGTAATAAATGTTTGTGGCACGGACAAATACATGGATTTCTAGAAAGGTGAGATTAAATGTAGGAGTGCCCGAGAGTACCAGATGGTCAGTGTCCTAAGTGGGTGACTCTGTCTTCCCCCCATCGCTTGCTGTGCCCACTCACGTAGGCTCTTTGTGTAACTGGCTCCTTCTTGTGACTCAGGCCTCAGACCACCCCAGATGAAGTAGCATCCATCCTCCGACCTTGCCCGTGCCAGTGGGAAAGGACTGTCCTCTCCCAGGGCCCGAGGCCCACCACCCCATGGGCCCGTGCTCAGTCAGCTTCAAGACTCCATCAATATCTAACCTCAGGGCTCTTGGTCTTTGAGGCCAAGAAAGAGACCTCTTTGGTAATAGCTCATGCCAGCAAAGCAAATCTTCTGCACTCTTTTTTTTTTTCCTTCCAGGATGATGTTGACACACGTGTACTAAAATAAATCAACCTTTCCATCTTAACCATCTCCCTTGGCAGGAACAATAAGTTGATGTGCCAAGCCAGGGCTGACCTGTGTGACTCAACCCTCGAAAGATATGAAGGAAATCATTGTGTTTTCATGGTAACAGGTTATAAGACCCAGCGAGCTCGTCCACATCGTTTCTTCCCATGGCTGTAGCCGCTGACCTGTTTGTGGGTTTCTGTGTGTTGTGTGAGCCCAGAGCTGGAATCTGGTTCTCGCCTGACACCACCTTTGTAACCGGCATTCTCTCATTCGCCAGGTAGCTTTGTATGCATCAGGAGTGCCTTGATCGCAAGCAACAGAACCCAAATCAGACTGGCTTAAGCTTAAAACCAAATGTGTTAGCCCAGGTGACATAAAAAAAAAAAAAAGAAAAAGAAAATCAACCTAAAAAACAAAACAACAACTCAGCAAAGCTAGATCTGGAGGGTACACGAGATCAACAACGGTCTCTTCCTCTCTCAGCCTTTCCTTCCTCTGCGTTGGTTCATGCTCAGGCTAGCTCTCCCCGGGAGGTAGCAAATTGATATCTGGAAGCTCTGCACTGGTGTTTCACAGCAGAGCAACCCCAGAGGAAGGACCCTTCTCTTCCCTAATGAGCCCAACAGAAGTTCTGGCATTAACTCGCATTGACCCGCCCTGAGTCACCTCCTTATCTCTAGACCCTGAAGCCTAAACTGAGGCTAGAAAGTAGCGATCATCTCATCCGTCAGGCCTGGGTCATGAGACCGCCTCTGGGCTCGTGAAGGTGAGGGTGGCAGGCTCAGGGCCGCCCAGACAGAAAGCACGACAGGTTTGCCTTTTTGGAAATCAGGGGGTTGGACCCGAGGAAAGGGATGCTGGGTTCTCCGATGCAACAGATTTCTGCCTCAGGCCAGTTTTCAATCCACACTCTGGGCCCTTTACACACGGCCATCTGCCCTTCCCAGAACTGATTCCCCGGGCTTCGGAAGCTTTGGTCCGACTGATTGTCCTTCACAGCCTCTCCGTCGCCCAGCCCGCCGGTGCTGATGGCCCCAGTCTTTCGTTGCTTCTCTGGTCCTACCCTTCGCCCTCCTGCGGTTTCAGGTCCTCCCTGCCCTTGGGCTCTCTCCACAAACGCCACTGTCTGCTCTCACCTCTCCTTCTGAACACTCCGTCCCAGCTGCACAAAGGTGCCTGGGTGTCCCACAGGGAACCTCAGCTTCCCATCGAGGGAGGCCGCTCCTCCTCTACTCCAGACCTGCAGCCGTGGCAAAGTCCGGCATCCAGGCCCCAGAAACACAGCCTCTGGCGTCGTCTGCCACCCCAGCTCCTCCTTGCCTGAGCCACCATACTGTTCCTGGCCAGAGTGGGGGGATGTCTGCAGCCCTTCCTCCTTCCCATCCCCACGGCCACTCCGCTGGCCTTGTCTCTTTCGCCTGGAAAATCACGACAACAGCCAGTCTACCTGGTCTGCCTGCTTCCAGTGCTGGTCCTCCTATAGGATAAACCACCACTTTACTGAAAAGATCGATCTGTTCATGTTCCTCTCCTGACCAGACCCTTGCTTTGTCATCCCGCTGCCTATGGGAGAAAAGGAACTCCTTGACTTCGCCTCTAAAAGCCTGAAGTGCCCCTATGGTCTCTCAAGCCACACCTGCTGCACATCCTATGCCTTCTGGAACATTCTCTGCCCACTCCATGCTTGTGCTTTCCATCCCCTCTGACACGTGCTCTCCTCTGCCTTGAATAGTTTCCTCCACTCCCACCCTCTTCTCCTTGAAAATTCTCACTCACCTTTCAAGATCATCATGATGATGTCATTGCCGAGGCCTTCCCATCCCCCCAGGGAACACCAGTCACTTTTGCTTTGTGGAGCACAAAGCACCGTGTTCATTCCTGGCCTGCAGGATACACCACCACCTTGTCTTGGGTTTTCACATCTGTGGGCCCCAGGAGCCAGGGACTTCGGGGAGGGCAGGCACTGGCCTATCCTCCTCTGAGTCTGGTGCCTGCCCGCGGGAGCTCTCGTTCATCCTGCACGACCTAATGAATGTCATGTGAGCACCTCTCACGGGGCCAGGGGAGTGAGGGGGACCCACCAGGATCTGAGGGGGCCGGGAGGCATTGCAGGCATCGTGGTGGGAAGATGGATGGATCCTGCTTTATACCCACAACCCTGGGGTCAGGACGCGTGGCTGGTGAGGCCAGGCCAGGCAGAGTCCAGGTAGATGTCAGGGCCTGCTCCCTGTAATCGGAAGCCATCCATAAGCCCAAAGGCCTCCGGGGTATTGGGGCTAATGAGAAGGTTGTGATGAAGAGGACAGAGGGGAAAAAAATCCAGCTGAACTTTGAGTCTCCAACTGGCACATCCCCTCCTCCCTGTGAAAGGCCCGCTCGTCCTTAGCTAGCGGTCTAAATCAATTTGAGTCTCAAGGCCGGATTGTCGGTGATAAACACATGTCCCTGGTACCCTCTTTCTCTTTTTTTCCTTCCAAAGTTCAGTAGCAAACCTAGTTAAATGTTTTCTTTGGCTCTATTAGATGTGACTTCACTATTCTCCCCTGATGGGATCCGCAGCCTGCTTCGTGTCTTTCTGATGGAAATAAAGGCTGATTGAGTCGGACTCGTGTCAAATTATCTCTGGAAATATGACTGGACGTGGGGTCTGGGTGAAGCTCATTCAATTCTCTCTGGGTGCTCCATTTCTCAGGAGGAGCCAGGGAAAGCAGGACGCGTGTTCCGAGCACCTCCCGAAGGACAGAGGTTTTCGGGCCCATAGGGACTAGAGAGTGGTTCACCTTGATGTAACCGGGGGTCACTCCTGCAGCAGGCCCGATGCAAGTGGGGTGGGGAAGGGTAGGCGAGGTCTAGAGAGAAGCCAAGCACCCACGGACTCCTCTGCGTGGGTGGTATTTCCCGCTACAGAGGTTACCGTGATGGTGACGACCCATGCTTCCTTGTTGCCCCAAGGACCCTTCCCAGCAATTGTTATTAAGACCGGAGTCAATCAACGGAGGGACCAATTGCTTTACCAATACGGAAGAACCGAAGAGCCACGATGAGGCCAACATTCCGGGACATGCTAGAGCTGGGTGAGACACTGCTCTCAAAGAACTCAAGCCTAGCTGGGGACACAAAGCCAACAGACGGGAGACAATTAGCGAGCAATGGAGCTTGAAAAAATATGCCAAACTGACTATAAAGGCAGCCGTGGCTCGGCGAAGGGAGAGACTGATCATCTCCGTGGAAGCCTCCTTCACGGAGGGAGGTAGAGGCAGGCCCGCGCCTCGAAGGAGGGATGGGGAAAAGCTTCAGGAGCGGAAGGGTGTGGCAGAGGTGGGGACTCGGTGTGCAGACACAGGGCTCACGGACAGGCAGGCAAGGGACGAGGAGGGAGCGCCGCTGAGCTGGGGAAACACGGGCGGTGAGAGGGGAGCATGCACACCCAGATTACACCCAGATCTGGGGGCGCCCTGGGAGTCAGGGCTTTCCTTCTGATGTTTATTCAGCTCACAAGCGTTTACGGTGCGCCTACCCTTATGGCACACCATACGTTTATGCCGGCCACCGTGAAAGGTGCTGGGGATTCAAGGATGAGGAAGACACAAAAGGTGAGTCAGACACAGGAATATCTTCTAGCAGGTGCTACCGCGGAGAAACGCACCAGGGGCAGGCAAAGGGGTGCAGCCCGCTTACCTCAGCAGAGAGTTAAGCAGGCTTCATGGAGGGGTCTCCTAGGGCGCTAGGAACTGGTGGGCTGTGGAAGAGACAGAGGCACCATCTGGGTGGGAAAAAAGATGTTCGCTACAATGTTGTTTACTGGAGCAAAAAAGTGGACAATCTAAATATGCAACAAAAGTGGCCAGTTAGATACATCATGACCCTCTGCAGGAATCCCATGGAGCATTTAGAAAGAATAAAGCAGGGGCGCCTGGGTGGCTCAGTGGGTTAAGCCTCTGCCTTCGGCTCAGGTCATAATCTCAGGGTCCTGGGATCGAGCCCCTCATCGTGCTTTCTGCTCAGCGGGGAACCTGCTTCCTCCTCTCTCTCTGCCTACCTGTGATCTCTCTGTCAAATAAATAAATAAGATATTTTTTAAAAAAAAAAAAGAAAGAAAGAAAGAATAAAGCAGTTCAGTACGCGCAGATTGGGAAAGGTCTGCAAGATAGAGTGTTAAGAAAAAAAAATTGCAAGACCCAGAAAATAATACATTGTTTGCCCTCTTCCACGTGAGAAACATATATATATATATATATAAAATTGATTGGCAAGTGACTAGATTATCTCTGGAAAGAGACACAAGAAACACGGAATGTTGGTTGTTCCCAGACAGAGGAAGCGGGCAGAGGACAGAGGGGAAGGCTGTCACTCGGACTTGGCGTGAAATGACTCCATCAGGAGACAGTGCCTGAAGCCTGACTCTTACAACGTGCTGGAGACCACCCAGGTGGGTGGGTGAGGATAGCATTCTGGGCAGAGGGGACAGACCAGATGAGCCCTGCGGAAGGTTTGGAGGAAAGTTCTCTTGCAACAGGCAGGGGGCCGGTCGGCAAAGGCTGGACCACGGAGAGAACGAGGTGCTGGGTTGAGCTGACACTTGGGTCAGAAACCACTCACTCGCGCTGTCCGGCCGCGGTCGTGGACCTCGCGTGATGGTTTTCAGAGGTGTGGACTTGCAGTCTCATTCTGGCTGTGATGCTGTAGCAGATTACACAGACCGGGGGGCTTATAAATGACAAAAGTCTCTTTCTCATCATCCTGGAGGCTGGAATTCCAAGAGCAAGGCACAGGCACACTCACGTTCTGGGGGCTGGAGCTCGGAAGCCCGGCGCCGTCTCTTTCCTAAGGAGGGGCACTGATCGCATTGGTGAGGACTGCACCCTCATGACCTGGTCTCCCCCCAAAGTTCCCACCTCTCACACCATCACCTTGGGGGGCTCCGATTTCAACAAGTGAATTTGGGGGGCATGCAACGTTCAGGCCACCCGCGTGACCATGCTGAGTTGCACTCCTAGAATTTCCTTCTTCGTGTGTTGACAACGAGGACGGGCTACAAGGAGATTTCTGCAGGATTTGGAAGGCGCTTTCCGCAGCGTGAGGTACAACGATCAACACACCAATGTGAGGCTTTTCCTTCCCACCGTTCACTTTCTAGGAGGAGGAAGCAGAAAATAACCGAAGAGAAGTAATGCGAGCCGGGAGATTGAGAAGTGCCGGGCGAAAACTAAAAGGCAGGATGGGGGCCGCTCTAGACAGGGGATATTTCGGGGAAGGGGGAGCTTCTCGGAACAAGTGACACAAGTGACATAGCAAAGGAGGGGGAACATGCGGGGTGAGACCAGAGCCAAAGGTCTTGTGGGCCTTGGAAGCCAAAGCCAGGAGTTTGGGTTTTATTCTAAGAGCATCCTGGAGTCAAGGCATCTTTCGAAGTTGACTGTGTGAAAGCCCCCATGTAGCTTTTCCTCTCCAGGTGTGTGTGTGTACGTCTGAGCGGGGGGAGAACTTCGTGTCTCGGTCTTTGCCTGAGGTTGACCCACAGTCCTCTCCATCCTGCATCGCTGTGAGGAGGGCCTGACTCCCTGCGGGGCTCACCAGAATTCCGTCTTTCCAAGGAAATCAGACTTCCTCTCACTAAGGAGTTCTTTTCAGGGCCCCTGATAAAAGCATCATGTGGACGCTGAATTACTCGTGTGGTTTCACGCTTCATTTCCCTAGGATGTCATTAGCAACATCAGGCACTTCTGTCTTCATTCGACAGAATTTCCTACCCTGTTCTGCCTGGAACAGGAGGAAAAACAAAAGGGAAGGCGTGGTGTTGGGAAGTTGGCTTGGGAGCAGCGGAGCGGCCCTTTCAGGGCAGCAGGGAAGTCCAGCAGAGGGAGAGCCCCTCACAACAGGACAGATGGCTGTCATCGTCCCAAGGGGTCACTGGTCAGCCCCACGTCCTCTGGCTCCTGTTCCGAGCCTCCCGGCTGTAGCGTTTCTAATTGATTTAGAAATAACGAATGTGTTGGTTGGATGCCCAGAGACCACGCAGGCCAGAGAAGCAAGGCCATTTGTCCGCGGCCACATAGCTGCCCAGTGCCAGCGTTGGCCTTGAACCCAGTTTGACTCCCTCCGAGAAGAATGAGTGCCTTCCCGGAGTCCTCTGTGAAGAACGCTACCTCCTGTGTGTGGTTCTCTGGGACGACAGGTGCCATTTCTCGCTCCGACCTTGATCCGGTTTGGAAGCAAGGCCTGGGTGGCAGGTGTACAGGTCAGAGGGAGCAGAAGCAGGCAACCACTTCCGCGCTGGTAAAAGGACTCAGACCCTCTTGCCAAGCGACACACACTTAGAACACACCAAGTTTTTCTTAGAATCATCTGGTACCTCGACTATCTTCACCCAACGTTGGGTGGCTGGGTCAGGACGTGGTGGACCGCGTCCTGGGAGTGCTGGCTGCGCTGACTGGTCGACTGCCATTTAAAGACCCAAACCTCCACCTTCAGGAAGCCTTCCCGGATTGACGGAAGAAGGAATAGGTTCTCAGATGCTGACTAGTGTTTCCGGACTCACTGGCCTTCCCGGCAAAGGTCCCAGAGCTGAGTCTCATTGGCCTGACCTAGGTCACCCAGTTCAATGAGTTGCTCTCACCCGGGGAGTGAGGCTCCCTCCGGCCCAGCTCTCCCGACCACGCAGACGGAGGTGGGCGGGGATGCTTTCCCGAGGAAAATCAGTCTGCTACCAGAGGAAGGAAAAGCAGACGCTGGGCAGGTAAGGGGCAGCAGGCCCCAAGGACTGAAAACAAGCATTTCCTTATCTCCCTCTTAGAGCCAGAGAGCCTATGTATACCCAACTCACTTCTATACTAGGCTCAAAAAGAGTGGAGGCTTTGTCAATATTTGTGGAGTGAACGAAGGAATCAATGAACGGCAGACGAGGGAAGGAAGCTCCTGAGAGCAAAGGCGGGGCTCACAGGTGGGAAGAAAGCAGGCCCCCAGCAGACCCGAGGCAGGGAACGGCCCGGGCCCCGCACGCAGCAGGCCCGGCCCGGGAGACCACACCTGGGCGCCGTGGACAGGGCTCCAGCGGCTGGATGGCCTCCCTGCCCGGGGCGCTTGGGCCTGCGGTTCGGCGGGAGGAGGCCGCGGGAGCTGGCGAGCCAGTGGCAGGTCCGTGGGCTTCGGGTGCAGCGTGGTGTGAAATGAGGGGCTCTCTCCTCAAATGGATCCGCCTTGGCCAGTGGCCCTGGTCCTGGAGCGACCTTCAAGGCAACAGATGAATCCGGAGCGATAGGCGGGAGCCCCCGGGCGTGGTAATTTCCTTGCTCCTTGAACGCTGAGCGGTTGCCAGCCCAGAATGGAGAATCACTGATAGGTATTTTTCTTGAGTTGGGGGATGGGCGGCTGGAGGCCTGCACCGCGTCCCGGTGGGGGGGACGTCGGGGCCGCGTGGCCTCCCCAGAGGCGGGCCTGGCCGGCGCGGGGCTCTCCGGGCCCCTGACAGCGATGCTGGGCAGATGGAACGACAACTGGGCCCGTCATTCTTCGGTTTCCAGGAAAGGAAGCCGAGCGCGTCTGAAGACGAAGAAAGGCCGCTTGGGGTTGCTTTTCATGCGAATCCCATGCCTGAGTTTCCCATGTGGAGGGAGAGGCTTTTTCACAGCTCCTTGATCTTTTAAAATGAGCGGGACGTGGAAGCAGGAACCATCTGCTGGGCCCCACGGGGCCTGCGGGAGGAGGAACGTCCCGGGCTCTCGGCTCCTGCCGGTTGTTGAAAAACTGCCCAACCGTGTCCCTTGCCGTGTATGCGTGCGTGCGTGTGTGCACGTGCAGGTGCGCGCACATGTGTGTATGTGTACGCACACGTGTGTATATATGCGTGCGCGTGTGTGCACGCGTGTGTGTATGTGTGCGTGTGTATATGTGTGTATGTGCGTGTGTGCGTGTGCGTGTGTGTGTGTGTGTGTGTGTGTGTTGGGGGCACTGCTATAGCTACAGCTAAGCTCAGCATCCAGAATGAATTGCCTCCCACAACTGGGAAACCAGGGCTCCTGCCCCCTTACTCTACACACAAAGAAGCAGGTGCGTGTGCTGACCTGAGGTCACGGAGGGGCAGAGCCAGGATGGGACTCAGGTCCAACTGGCTCCAGAGCCCACGCCCAGCCCCTCAGTCATAGTGTTAACTGGGCGGGGGGCGGGGGGGATGGGGTCACGGCACCCATGATGATTTGAGTTAAGCCACCTCAGCTGAGAGCACCTCCTAAGGAAGCCGTCCGAGGACTAACCTCGCAGAGTCCCCAGCAGTGACAGGGGGGCTGGGTCATCAACAGGTGCTGACAGAGCGGTCACCACATGCCAGCACAGAGCCGGCTGCCCGGGATGCCACGGCCGGCCTGGCACAGAGACCCGGCCTCAGGGCAAACAGGAGGCTCCCAGGAAGGGTGATCAGGGAAGGCCTCCAGGAGGAGGTAACATGGGAGCAGAGAGACTATCTGGGAAGAGCACCACAGGGAGAGGGACCAGCAGGAGCGTAGGAGCTTGGCTGACGCTTTCGCAGAATGGGGGGGCAGGGGGGTGCATGGGACAAGAAGGGACACACCAGGGACCAGAGGGTGCAGAGCCTAAGAGGCTGTGGGAGGGGCCCTGGATTTGGCTGAATCTAATCAGGCCGCTGGGGACTCCTGGGGTCTTTCCATGCGGGCCCTCGCGAGATGGGAGTCTCAGTCCCCTAAGGGTGGAGGTCCCCAGGCCCCTTCCGTAGCTGGAGGCTCTCTTTCAGGCCCTCCAAGCTGCACTGTGGAGAAGGTTCTGAGTGGGGCCAGGGGGGCCTCAGTCCCAGATCCCTGTGTCGCCTGCCCTTGCTTCCGCCCGGAACAGGAAGATTCCAGGGCCCTTCTCCCGAAGTTCCTGTGGACCCACTACGTGACCCCCGTACAGGGCTGGCCGGCGCATTCAGCTCCGCGCTGGGAAGAGTCACCACCCCGAACATTCCCTTCTTTCCGAAGCCTTCTTTCTGGGCTTCTCAACCACCTCGGCTCTCCAGCTGGCTTGACTCCCTTTCCTCTGGTGGAGAAACATTTTTGGCACTTGTCTCATCGCTCTTTGGAAAGGTGTCCCGGGCCGCCCATCTGAAACCAGAGTCGGAAAGAAAACTGGGGGGGGGGGGGGCGTGGGGGTGGGGGTGACCCCCTCTGGTGAGTCTTCCTGCCAACGTGACACCTCTGTTTGCTCCTGTCTAGACTGGGTGTGGCCTCCTTGACCCACGCACTGTCCTGGGAGACAGAGGAGAGCGGTCACAGCAGCTGCAGGCATCCCGCCAAAGAGAGGGGGCAGAGGACTCTCCCCACCAGTTCCCCAACTTGGCGCCGCGGGGCCGGGTAGCCCACTTGTGGGTGTTCAGCAGCAGCCCTGGTCTGCATGCATAAGATGCCAGTGACAACCCCCCTGGGGACAGGGGGCAGCCAAAAATGTCTCCATGGCAGATGTCCCCTGGGGGGCAAACACTGCCCACCTCCCCCCACCACAACCCGGGTCCAGACCCACTGCTCTTCACAGCCGGGGCTCTGGACGGAGGTCCCGTGGCTGGTGACTGTCTAGACTTGAGCTCCTCACACAGGCTCTCAGTGACTCTGGGGCTGGAGCACACACGCTGACCCTGTGAGGGACCCGGGGGAGACTGGCCCGAGGCTGGCATGAGGCAGCCGCTCCCCTCCACCTGAGTGCGCCATCCACTGGGACGCCTCTCCCTTGGTGTCTGGAACGGGGGTCCCCTCCTCTGAATGCAGAGAGGGCCACCAAAGCCTCTGTGTCCTAGAGGAGCGTCGCGAGTGCGTGTGCGTGCCGAGCTGCGGGGACAGAGAGGAGCCCGTGTGTTGGAAGCACACAGCCCTGCTTGGAGCCTGGCGGGTCTTTGACCAGAGACGCCCTACCTGGCTCCCCAAACTGGTGGGTACGGCCTGACCTTTACTTTTCATGCACTTGCATTTTTCATTTTTTCCCCTGGTTCTTGGCTCCGGACAAAGTGGAAAACCGTATAGAGTGGCCATACTGTTGATGTCTTGCTCAGAGAGGAGGAAAGATTTCACAGTTACTGAACGAAAACACAGGTTGACAGGTAGGCTAATAAATCACGCCCACATTTCTGCATCTGCCGGCGCGGGTCTATATGGTATTTTTCCTTTCTCAAGAAGAGAATTTGAGCTCTGGACTCTCTGACAAGGCCCCATTAAATAGGGCCTTTCTCCCACCCGCTGACGGCTGCTTTTTTAAGAGTGTTTATCAAACAGAACCCGAGTCCCCTTTTCCCCTCCACTGGGAGGGTGGGGAGCCCTGCACACCAGTGCCTCTGGGGGAGGTGAGTGGGTTTTTTGCACGAAGTTCATGAAATTAGAGATGGCAAAGTTGCCTTCCTGGGCAGAGGCCGTGGGACCCCGCATCTAGGACAGCAGCGGGCATCCATAGGCATTTGGCCAGCATTGGAAGAATGACTCCTTGTGTCCACGTTGGCCAGATGGTTGACCTTTGCCTCCAGCGCCTTCCCCATCTCCTCTCTGGCAGCCAGATCCTTCTCCTGCCTCACTCTCTCGCCCCTTCCCTTTATCCAGCCTGTAGTCACCAGGCTATAAAATGACTGTGGAATAACTCTCGATCAAATAACAAATATTTTTAACATCTATCATGTATATGCCACTGGGTTAAGACCTAGAAAATGTATGGGGCTTTGGGGAGGGGAATGAGGTTCTCAGTTATGAATGATGGCCAAAACATGGCATGCCTGTGCCCACTCTCCCCTCCCACGCTCGGGGCAGACATCGCTAATCACTCACCGGGCGTGTAGCTCCAGGATTCTGTCTGACATAGGGCCCTGGGCGGCTTCTCCCCAGGAAGGTCTCTTAGGACATGGCTCTGGGAGATACAGGGTCACCTGCTGGATCAGCACAAGGTGTCACATCCCTCCTGGGGATCAGTGGAACAGCAGACATCATGCTGCTCTAGTCTGCGTATCTTGGGAGGATTAAAAACCCACCCCTCATGATAGAAAGAACCGTAAGAGGCAAAACCACAGGGGATGAAGGCTAGATAAGGCCGTGGCAAGAGGCCTAGGCTTTCTGTGGCATGGCCTCTCACCTCCACCAAGGCCACCCTGGAAGACTTCCCGGAGGAGGTGACATGCCAGTGCATTAGCTGTCTCAGCTCTCTTAGGGCATTTGTCTTTGATGAAATGGCAGGCCTGCATCCCTGCTCCTCGCTGGGACCCACTGCTATCCTGCCACCGTGGCCTTGACATGGTCCTCTGCAAGGGCCCTCGGTGTCTGTTGCTCCTTCTGCCTGAAATGCTCTCGCCCTAGCTCATCCCGTGGCTGGCTCCTTCCCGTCCTCCAGATCCTGGTTCGAATGGCTCCTCTCAGAGAAGTCCTCAGGCTGTCCTCTACCAGCAGGTGTGCTCACAGCCTCTCTCTCAGCCCCCTGCGCTTCCACTAGCTGGGAGCTGGCCTCCCCGCCCACCACTGCGGCCTGCACACGGAGGGGCGGGCATATCGTAGGTCCGCAATAAATATGTGTCCAAAGACTGAAGAAGAAATAAAGCCCAGAAGGTTCTGCAGAGGGCTCTGGGGACAACCGGGCCTTTGCGGAGCCTCTCCACAGAGCGGCTAATGCCATGACATATTCCCCGGAGCCCCGGTCCCTCCTCCGAAGCAGCCACCCGTGTCCCCCGCAGTGAGTCTCCAGGCCTCTGTGACGGCGGCGTCTGCATGTGTCCTCCCACCTGGATGGAGGGCGGGGCTCAGCCCACCCCAGATGAGCTTTGGAAGCAAGCACCGGTGTGGCCAACCAACGGATGGCAGCCGGCTGCAGCGGGGAGATCCGGCCCCCTGAGTGCGGGCGGGGTCGCGCGCCAGCACCTGCTGTCCCACGGCTGTCTGAGGGCATGTCACGACAGCCTGCCGGGGTAGGCACCACTATCCTCTCCAGTTTACAGGCAGGGAAACTGAGACTCAGCGAGCTCAGCCATTGTTGCGTAGAGGGTTTTTGGAAAAGGAGCTCAGAGAGGTGAAGTCATTTGTTGTAGGCCACACAGCAGCTAAGTGAGAGAGCCAGGACTCAAACCCAGACTGCCCGACCCTCTTAGGGCCTGGCACGCTTCATCTGGTCCCTGTAGCAGAGGGTCTCGGAGGGGGAGGCGGGTGAGAGCTGGCCCGAAGCAAGGTGACTGTCTCACCCAGGGGCTCAGAACTGAGGGCTCTCCCTTGGTCAGGAGGGCCACCCAGGAAGGCCGGCTGCTGGCCACCACCATTCTCTGGCCTCCAGTCCCCAGTGGGAAGCAAGGGCGGATAGGCTAGGATCCCAGCCCGCATGGCGACAAGCTTCTGGGACCCTCGCCTGCCCTTGGGTGTTCTCCTAGCCTACCCGTTTGTCCCAGCCTCCCGGAGCCTGGAACGGTCCCCTCCACAGCCCCGTCCACGCTCCTAGCGGGGCCCAGGGCCCAGGGCCAGGCCTCTGATTTCTGTAACTTTCTCCCAGTGAGGCCCAGATTCAGACTCTTCTGGGTTATGTGGGGCGGCTGTTGTAAGAGACCGCCAGAAACGGGTGCTTCAGACAACGGGGATTTGCTCTCTCCCAGGGCTGGAGGTCAGGCACCTGAAATCGAGGTGCAGATGGGACCAGATGCCTCCGTGGGTCCCTTCTGGACTCTGGTGGCTCCTGCTCCTCCTTGGCTTGTGGTCCCGTCTTCACGAGGGCCTCGTTCCTCTGCGGTTCTGTGTCCTCTCCTCTGTGCATGGGGACACCAGTCACTGCACTTAGGACCCACCTGAAACCTGGATAATTTCATCTCAAGACCCTTAACTAAGTATATGCACTAGGACGCCATTCCCAAATAAGGTCACTGAGGTTCTGGGTGGATGTGGAATCGGGAGGCAGGGGAGGCACCGCTCAGTCCACCCCAAGGGTCAGCGGCCAGCTGTGGGCAGAGATCCCCAAGTATCCAGGGCTGCCCGCAGACCCAGATGCCCCCGAAGAGAAGGCAACATTAGCAGCTGGGGCTCCCTGCGCTCGTCATCCCCGTGGGTGTCACACCTCCCAGAGGGATGCTGTCTCTCGGTGGGGGAAGGGGGTTTGTGCACATCCGGTCCTGGGCCTGCATGGCCTTCTTCAGGGGCCAGATAGAGGCAAGGTCACCTTGGATTTCGTCATCCTCATCCCCAACTTGAACTTTGTTTTCATTGTGTGTTTGTAACTTGTTTTGTTTTAAAGGCTCACCGGGGCTAGGAAAGAGTCTTTAGGTCCTGGTAATGTTCACCACCGGCTGACAGAGGATCCATTGTCCGCAGGGCCAGGGACCCTCTGGGGAGATGTAGGTCTCTCTCCTGCTGGAGCCTGGGGCTGGTCTCAGCTGTCCCCGAATCCGGATTTGCTGGGAAGTGGGCTGCAGAATGGACCCCAGGAGAGTCATAAACCCCAGGCAGGAATGAAGCATGGTTTAAAATGTGAGGATTTGAATGGAATAATATACAGCCTGGGAGATAAGCCTCTTCTCATTCTGGGCCTGGATTCCTGTAACAAAGCCCACAGATAGGATTACTGCAAAGAACTGAACCAGGAAAGCCGCATAATGACCTGCTTGCCAGCCTTAGAGACAGTCAGCCAGGGTCTCGGCCCTCACGGAGCCCTTCACCCACAGGGGACACCAGCAGGCAAATGGGAGGTCCCATACAGGTGCTGCGGGTGAGGGGTGTGGAGAGAATGGGGAAGGGGGCAGGGAGCCCTGGGGGTGGGGAGGGGAGGAGGTTGGACAGAAGGCTTTGCAACACGCCTGCTTCTCTCGATCTCTTCTCCCTTGCTCCTGTACACTGAGCTCCCGGGTTCCCCCCGCGCCCCCAAGCATTCTCTACCCAAGAACCAGAGGAAGCGTTTAAACACTGGGTAAGGGTGCACCGGTATCAGACGGTCCAGCAATAACTGCTTTACGGAAAATGACAAGGATGGCATATCTTTTAAAATAGATTTATACATTTCACATATAATATACGCTATATAAAGATTTCTATTCTATAGCTATAACCCTCGGAATCTATCTAGATCTCCCTCTCACCTTGGCTAGGGGGAATTGCCACAGGCACAGGGAGTGAAGGTCTCCCCCAACCTGGCCGTGAGCAGGTGGTTCCCCCCCCCTCCCCGCCCCGCCAGTGCCCAGCATGCAGGGCCTCTCTGAGCTACCCCAGACCAACGAACCCCCACTACGGCACCTCCTCCCTGCTGGCGGTTCCTGACCTCTTAGCGGGGAGGGGGAGTTGACACGCGTCTCTGCCTACGGGCCCTCTCTTCTCCGAAAGTCGCCCACAGCTCTTGAGTCCGAAACAACCAACTTTGCCCAGGTTTGAAGGGTCCTTGACACGGCGCAGGTCTTAGTGGAAAGACAAGTTCTTGCCAGGGTATAAATGCAACCCTCAGCAGGGAAGAGCCCCTGGATTCCAGAACACTCCAAGCAAGTCCTCTCTGCGCCCCCACCCCCGGCCCCCAGGTCAGGTGGCTTCTGATGCCCCTGGCAGAGCCCGGCCCCAGGAAGATGCCTGATACGTACCCAAGAGGGCCAAATGGCCAAAACATGGACAATAAGGCTCGCATCTCTGTGCAGACCACTTTATTCTTCACAGGGAGGTGTACCCCTAAGCCAGATGGCAGCAAGACCTGGTACCTTTAGGACTAGGGACAGGGGAGAGAGATGGGGGCACGCCCACCAGGCCCTCTGGAAGCTCACGTCTAGTTAGGAAGACAAGATATTGAAAACCTCACGGCTGATAAGGGCTAAGCGGCTGGTCAGTACAACAGCAGAACAGACAGTCAAGGCATCACATGATTAATCACCGGGAGAATCGTAGGGATGATTGATGTTTTAGGAACTCGGGGGAGGGAGTCATTTGTTTTTTTAAGCTAGGCAGAGAGGACACCATGGGGGTGACTGTGCCCTTTCAGAGGGGGCTGGTGGGGCTGTGGTCTCAGGGGGCCCTTGTGTGGGAAACTCACGCTGGTGGGAATTTGGGGGAGAGTCTTATTTTTAAGGAGTGGGTCTGACAATCAGTCGCCCGCCTGTTACAGCCTAGCCACACTGGGGGCTTCGGAAAAGCAGCAAGTTCAAAGAAAGGGGGAGCCCGTAAAAGCTTGATTCCCCTTCCAGCTGTCCAAGCTTCTCCAGGACGAGCCACCCATCTGAAATCTCCCCTCTGGAGATGGCATCGGAATTTGGTGCTTGTGTTGTGGGAAACAAGGGTGAAGACATCAGCTTTGAGCCCCGAAAGCAGCTGGGGCCTCTCGCCCCTGGCAAACGGACCCCACCTAATGTAACAAAAACACATCGTTTTCATGGTTGTGATAAGACTGACAAGGGTTTGGATTTTGCCTGAAATTTCAAGAGGCGAGAGCCGAGAAGTTTCTCTGAAGCTCTCAGAGCTCTGGATTGTGTTCGGTTTGGGTATCTATTAAGAAAACAGCCATTTCATCACGGCTAGTACCGTAAATTGGTTCGTGGATGCCCAAGGCTCTATATCATTAAATCGTGTCGCTATCTATAAATGGCATTCAGCCTGTTTCTCTGGGAGCAAGGTTATCTGCCTGTTGAGAAACTCCCACCCAGAATGGGAGGTGCTGCTATGTGCAGACTTGGGTGAGACAGGCAGCAGGAACAATCCAGAAAGGCCCGCCGCCCTCCCAGGGCTGACGGTGCAGCTGCCCCCCGACCCCCCCCCACCCCCACCCCAGGCCTGCTGGGCCCCCGCTCCGGGCAGTGACAAAGCAGATGGCTGACCGTGAATCACAGACTGTCATCCGCCGGGGCTGGCTGGCCACGTCACAGCTGGGGAGGGGGCTTCTGCAGCAGGGAGAGACCCTGAGACAAACGTGCCGGGCACTGAATGAGCCTCAACGCCCGCCTCTCTCTCTCCCTCCCCCCTCTCTTTTTGTCTCGCCCCTCGAACCCAGCTGACTTGGCTCCCCCGGGAAAAAGCTAGTATCTGCACAGGCGCATCCCGGCCATGGCGTGAAGCCGTCGGCGCGCCCCTCCCCCAGCCGGCGGCCGCGATGGAAATGTGGCCCCGCGGAGGCTGCAGGGCCAGGGCCGGGGTGGAGGCCCCACGCTGCCGCTTGGGCCTGGCCTCTCAGCCTCCGTGCCTCACTTCCTTGCCTGGAACACGGGATTGCAGCGGGGAGGACCTCAAACGACGCATCCCAGTGGAGAGCCCGTCCGGAGGGGGGTGGTGCTGGCAGCACGAGGCCTCGCCAGGGATGTCCTGTCCATGAGAAAGCAAGTCCCTTCGGGCTTTTCCTCCAAACCCTCCACAGGCTCAGGCTACCACTTGTCTTCTCAGAACGCTGGCAACGGTGGAAAGAGGGGACATGCTTGGGAGAGAGGGACGTGGTCTGTTTGCCCAGAAGCCAGAAGCATGAAGAAGGGGCAGATGGGAAGGGTCAATGAGTCTGCGGGGGCTTTCCTAGTCCAGCCTCGCCGCAGCCCCCAAGGCAGGGGGAAGTTTGGCCAAGCCTGCGGGGGTTGGGGGGGAAGATTTTCCAGGCTGGACACGGCAACAAAGCCCCAGAGGTAGCAACAGCCCCGTGTTTACGGGACAGCCAGGAGCGGTGGCCAGAGGCACGGGGAGGGAGAGGAAGGTGGGAGCCTGCTGTTCTCTTAAATTAAAAATAAGTTCCATATGCTGATGGTCCCCCAAGGAAGGCGGCCTCGGCACCAAAGGCCCTGGCATTCTCTTGAAGACAGGCTTTCCGAGGGACAGGTCTTAACGGAGAGCATGTCGCCAAATAGGTCATCAGCCGTGTGAGCCACTGGAGGAAAACAATGTTCTGTGAGCCCCCCAGCACACGATGTTGTCAGGACATTAAGCTGGAAGGAAGTAAGTGCAGGGGAGCCATCCAGAGACCCCGGACTGGATGCTCCCCAGCGACAAGGCTGGCGAGAGAGAAGTTTCCAGAACCAGGGAACAACAGCTGCCGCTCTATGGCCCTGAGGTCCTTCACCGCACCGGGCAGCGGCGGTGAGACGGAGTCTCTACAGTGCACTGCAGACACTTTCGGGGGATGTGGTCCCTCCTCCCATCCTGCCAGGGAAAGTCCACGCCCGTGGCCTGGTTGTGCGGCCGCTCACCGGCAGGTGGAAAACACGGCGGAGGGCGTGGCTCTGGGACCCAGAGGGACCCGGGCTCCGCCGCCATGCTCGGTGGCACTGCCCCCCTGCACGCTGCTCCTGCTTCTGCGTGGGAGCTGTGGTGGACGATGTTTCCATCCGTAGCGCTCGTCTTAAGGACTGAACACTACGACGTGTCCCGTGTGCCGGGCACCCAGTAAATGTCTCCTGGTGTTCCCCTGCAAGGGAGGCACCACGTCCCCCTTATAGTGGTCGGGAAACAGGATCCAAGACAGTAAGCTTGCCCGAGGCCACACGGCCAGGAAGCTGGTGGAAGGAAGGGAGCCAGCGCTCAGGTTTAAATGTCTTTGCCTGCCTGACTTTTTTGTCTCCTCCGATCGCCTTTCTCTTCCCCCACAGAGGGAACCTCACCTCTTTCCTGTCCTGGCCCACTCCAGTGCCGCATCCCCCCAGCTCCGCCTGGGTTCCCCACCTGGCTCCGGGCTTCCTTCTTGGGCCTTCGCACTGGCCATGCCACCCTCTGCTTCGCACCTAGGCGGCCTGGGACTGAGTCTGGCTTCCCTCCCAGGAAAGTGGACCCCTGGACGGTAGCGGGCCCCCAAGCCACGTGCAGTAAGTGGAACCGGGCACCACATCAGTCTCGTGACCTTGGGTGGGCACCCCCGTGCCAACATCCGTGTGTATCCCACAGACCCTTCTAGAAACCCAGTTTCAGCAGATGCAACAGGCCTTCTGGAGGAATGTCATTCCCAGCCTGAGGACAATCAGGGCAGGGGACCCGCAGCGTCCACTCTTGTCCTGTCCGTAGAGTTCCTGGATTCGATGCAGAGGGAGGAAGGAACAGAACAGAGGTGGGAGAGGGAGAAGAAGTAAGAGAGAGAAGAAAGGGGGGGGGCGGGTGGGCAGAGGAAGCAAAGACACCAGAAGGGGGAGGAACCAGAACAAGACGGTGGGCGGGAGACGTTTGAGACCATCCAGAGAGATGACCAGCCTTCAGGGGTTTGAGCTCCGCCACCTTCAGGTTCACCCAAGGAACCTGGATCTAATCCCAAACGCGGGCCATCCCCAAGCGGGGCACTTAGCAGGCCAGGGCCCGGCCACAGAGCAGAAAATCGCCGAGGCCCTCAGCCAGGTGCCGCCCCGGCCCAGGGAAGGGCGCAGGGCGGGAAGGCCCACGGCCACGCTGTGGCTCTAGGCCACAGCCCCTCAAGGACAGGGACGGATGTTTATTCCCAGCATAGCGTCCTGATCAGAACTATCCAACACCCAAACCCTTTAAAGCTTTTGCCGCTAATAGCATGATTTCTTTCTCTGTCATCAGTGGTAACAAACGGATCTATAAAAGGTTTTAAAAGTGCTACAAATAGCTCCCCCAGTCCCCGGAAGTCAAGCTCACTGGGAAAACGGCTGATTGTCTTTCTCCCTGCCGGTCTGGGTGTTGGGACACGGGTGACAGACGGCTCACCTCTGCCGGCTCTGAGCCCGGTGCGCACCTCCGGGAGGGGGGCGGGCAGAGAGCCGGGTGCGGGCCTCCACCCCCCACTCTCCCTCTGCCCCCTGCCTCCCCCTCCCCACTGGAGAGACGAGGGTGGAGGCAGGCCAGGCTTGATACGTCAAACTCCTACAGGCGCAGGGTCCGGCCCTGGCCAGAGGGGTTCGCGTTCATAAACGCAGATGGACAGTGTTTCCCGTGGTCCCGACAGCTAGGAAGGAACATGGGGCCGTGCCTCTCACCCTCTGCCTGTCCTTTGTTATGTGTCTGTCTGTTTGCCATCTGCCCCCCGCCCACCCCCGACACACTGGCCCTGGGCTGCCGTGTGCTCGGTTCCCCCACTGCCCGCTCTGGGCACGACACCCCCATGGGGCTTCAGAGGGGGCCCGGCTGGCCAGCGTGTCCCCATCCCCCCTGCCAGGGAGCACATCCGCGTTGTCTTGGAGCCTGTCACTCTCTCCCTCAAGAAGTGCCACTTCCAACACAGCAGGGAGCGCAGGCGTGGGTGTGGGCGGCTGGCGGGGGCTGGGACGGAGGAGGGAGGCCAGCGGGGATTCAGTGCCCGCTCGGCCCCCACGTCTGCGCTCAGACGGTGAGTGACTCACCCGGCAAGCGGTGTGACTCAGCTGGGCCCCACACTGATGAGACTGGCATTCAAAATGCACCTTGATAATGGGCGAGCCAGCAGATAGCCCCGAACGCAGTCACACACACACACACACACACACACACGCGCGCGCGCGCTCACACCCACCTGTGCACACTCAGAACAAATGGATCCACCCCCACACACTCACACACTACACACACGTACATGCACACGTACACACAGCCTCCCCCTTTCCCTCTTTGCTTCCCACAGTTCTCCCTCTCCCCCACCAACCTCCTTCCTGTTAAGAATCCAGGCTTTGAAACCAGGGACATCATCCCCCAGCCCAGCACAGCCCAGCCATCCGTGGCCATGGGCACGTTACTCCACGGGCTGGTCCCTCATGCCCTCATCTACCAGACATGCTATTAATGCCTCCTCCTTAATTAAGCTCCATGCAAAGTACTTGGAGTGCGGCCGGACACGACACTGGTGCTCCATGCTGGTCTGGGGCTCCCCAGCTAGGATCATTCATGGAGCCCTGCATCCAGCAAGCATCTACTGGGTGCCCAGTCTAGGCCTACAATCCTCCCCAGGCCTTAGATCCCGGAGCAGAGGCAGCTGGTAAACAAGTGAATTATATGCAAGGCAGCAAGGCAATTACAGGGCTTCCTGGCTAAGTGGTGGGGGTGGGGCACCGCAGGCTTAGGCTCTCAGGAAGAAACCCCAGCAGAGATCTGGAGGCAAGACTGAAGGCAGGGGGACAACCCTCACACCAGTGCTCCTTGGTCTGGTTACTCCTGCAAACAGTGGGGGGAGAAGGGTCAGTAGGGACTCAAAAGCAGAGAAGTGGCCTGTGGCCAGAGGATCCTTAAGATGACTGAGGCTGGGTGGGAAGAACACACATTCCCTGTGCCCCTAATTTTTGTTAATTTTTGTTACTTTCCGGGGGGAGGTGCAGGATGTCTTCTAACAACAATTCTCCTTTGGTTGACAAGAGAAGAAACCCAGTTCAGTGTAGCTCAAGGAAAAACATGGGACTTCACTGATTCATAGAAGTGAGTATCTAGATAGGGTGGATTTCAGGCATGGCAAGATCCAGGGACATTAAAGCTTCCATCAGCATCTTGCTCCATTCTGAGCTCTGGTTTCCTCTACATGGGTGTCATTCCTAGAAGGTTCTAGGCCTGCACCACCTGTATGGTGGCTCTCGGTGGGTCCTGTTTTATAGCTTCTCAGATTGGCCAACCCAAGGAAAGACTTCCTTCATTACAGCTCCCCTCAGAGCCCCATGCCTCCATCTCTTGGACTCACTGGGTTAAGTGCCCATCTCTAAGTGAGTCATAGTGGCCAGAGGAATCCATCCTCTGACCGAGCAGCCTTGGGTCATGGGTCATGGGCTCCACACAGACCTCACGGGTTGGAAACTGCGGAAGGGTAGCGCCCCCCCCCCCGAAAACCAAGGCACCACAACCAGAGGAAGGGACCATGGGGAGCAACAGTGTCCTTCTTCTCCAGCTGCAGGGCAACACAGCCTGCTCTCTAAGGGGCCACGGAAAGCAAAGAGAGGGCAACTGAGAGCAACAGAGTAGTAAGAGAAGGGGACCGGGGAGAGGGGGCAGGCTGCACCCCCAGTGAGAGACTGGATTTTAAGGTGGATGCGGGCGGGGGGCTATAGTGAGTTGATGGCGTTCTTTGGGGTGGGGTATGAGATCCCGTAAGAAGGACTGGTTTCCAAGGGCTGCGAGACAACCATCAGCTGGAAGCCTTTAAACAATGGAAATGTATTCTCTCACGGTTCTGGAGGTCGGAAGTCCAAAGTCGAGGTGTTGTTGGCGGGGTCACGCTCCTCTGAGGTCTGTGGGGAAGGGTCTGTCCCAGGTTTCTCTCCCAGCTGCCAGCAATCCTGCGCGACCCTCCATGTAAGGTGCATTGTGTCCTCCCTGCCACCACCACCATTCCTGCGTCTGAGTATCCCCTCCTTTCTATCTCTTCTGGGGACTCATGACAGTGGATGGATGTGGGTCCTTCCCCGCCCAGGAGGGTCTCATCTCCAGACCCTCGCCTTAGCCGCATCTGCAAAGATGCTTAGGCCAGATAAGGTCACATTCCAAGGATCTGGGTGGATAGATCTTTGGGGGGAACAATGTAACCCAGAGGGAATTTACATGATTTTATGTTACTAAGAGAGGAAGAGCGCTATGATGAAGTCACACGAGTGCATTCGTTTCTTTGCTGATCCGTCCAATGTCGCAAGCATCAGCCAAGTGCACACGTGTTGAGGCTCCGTGATGGCTGCGGCAGCGGACGTGGTGACCTCCTCCCCTCCTTGCTGGGCTCACCCTCCAGCCGCGGGGGCGGGCGCCGCAACAGATCCCATTCCAGGCACCTTCGTGCCGCCTTGGCGAGGTCTGCAAAGTTCCTGGAGGAGGCAACGTGGCCAGGGTCAGCCTTGGAGCGAGGAAGAAAGCGTGTAGGAACAGACTGAACTCGCTTGACCACGGCGGGATGGGGGTGGTGTTCCCTGAGAACAGGCCGTGCAAGCAGGATTGAAGGAGACCAGGAGTCCCTCGGCAGGTGGGCTCAAGTTCGCTGATGGGGGCCCCGTACTCAGACGGTCATGGGGGGCTCCTGGAGGAGGTGGAGTGATAGCCGTGCGTTGGGTGGGGAGGCTGGGGTCCAGGGCTGTGGTTTTCGCGGCAGCTCTAAGTGCTGGCCTCGTAGTTCCAGCCCACGGCGGGAGCCCCCAGAGTTTTAGGAAGTGTTTACCATGGCGCGCTCGGGCCAGCAGAGTGAAACTCGACACTGAGGTCAGACCCTCGTGGGGACCCAGTCTTCACTTTCTTGGGCTCCAACCTGGTGGGTCTCGTCAGCAGTCCAAGACCACCTTGTGAAACCAGAAGGCGTGACAAAGGCTTCCCGCAGGGTTCTGGGAAGCCCTGGGTCGCTGCCCCAGGCACTACCCATCTGGCCTCCCCAGGACCCGGGAGGGAGGGAGGAAGAGGACCCTGACGAGGAGGAGAGGCCCTCGGCAGGGAGGTGGCCCGGTTTCTGTGAGGCAGCTTGTCGAAGCAGCCTCCCCGTTGATCGGGGTTGTTCTTGCTCGTGGATGCTAAGAGGTTTGGGGGGGATCATCTCTGGGACCACCCAGGAGTGGGCCAGGTTTAGATGCCAGATTTACCGAATAGAACCACACACAGAAACACAGACACACACACACACACACACACACACACACACATATGCTCTCACACTCACACATAAGCACACACACATTCTCACACACACATTCACTACACAATTCCTATTCCCAGAAGAAAGACAGTGAGAAAGGAGGGAGAGGGAAACAGGAAGGAAGAGAAAAGAAGGGGAAAGAAGGAGGAAGGGAGACAAGTCGCCAAACCCTTGAGGTCGCAAAGACCCTTCCCCTGTGAGTGGGGTCCCTGCAGACCTTGGATTCCCACATGCTGATCGGGGTCCCCTGACCGGGGGAAGGCGGCCTTCCAGTCCCGAGGAGAGCTGCCTCCTGGCGCGTGTGTATCCATGCCCAAGCAAACAGAGCAACCACATGGCCCAGGGACACTTCTGTCTTTCTCCCCGAGGCTCCAAGGACACAGACCCCCACCTACCACTACCATCTCCATTTCAAAACCAAAGGAGAGCAGGCTTCCCAGCAAGCCCCACTGTGGCGGGACCAGGGGCCCGTCATGCCGGGCCTAACCACGCACTGAGTCCCTCCCCATGTGAGATACGGGACACAGAGGGGCCTGCACCTCGTCTGCAGCCCCAGAAATAGGACAGGGATGAATGAACCACCTTACGAGGTAGCCCGTGTTTACGGGGGAGGATGCTGCCGTGTGCGAGATACTTGCCCAGGGTCCTGTCTGTCCTCAGCGCGGAAGCCAGGCACAGACCCAGTTCCATAAAATCTGCAACCAGTCGTGTGAGTTCCCTGTTGCTGCTGTAACAAACTCCCACCCTCTTAGTGGCTGAAAACAACATGCATCGAAAATCTTACAGTCCTGGAGGTCAGGAGCCCAGCGTGGCTCTCGCTGGGGAAAGCCAGTTAGGCCAGCTTCCTCCTGGACCTCCTGGGCCACAGTCCATGTCCCTGCCTCTTGCAGATTCCAGTAGCTTCCCACACTCCTCGGTCTGTGGCCCCCTTTCTCTGCCTTCAAAGCTGCAAACCTCACTCTCTGTGTGCCTCTGCTGTCACATTTCTGTTTGACTCCAGTCTGGAAATGTTCTCTGATTTTGAGGATCTGCGTGATTAGATGGGACCCAGTGTTTTAATCCAGAGGACTCTCCCCATATCAAGGCCCATAATTTAATCACATCTGCAAAGCTCTTTTCTACAGCTCCCAGGGGTTAAGACATGGGCCTCTTCGGGGGCCAGGCGTTTGCTCGGGCCTCTATACCAGTGCCTGGAGCTGCTCCCCAATCAGCCAGCAGCTCCAGAAGCTCCTGACAGAGCCCAGCTCTATCTGTAGGTTGCTCTGCCTAAAATCCAGGTGCAATCATCACGAACAGGGCACGCTGTGCCGCTGTAACCCCACCCTGGGGGTGCGAGGCAGGGTGTAGGCCATGAAGCTGGCGAAGAGGCGAGCAAGCGAGCTGCGTGGGAGGCAGAGGGCCTAGGGGAGTGCAGGGAGGTCAGTGTGGTCCGGAGAGTGGGACGCAGGGCCTGGGGTTGGTTACGAGGAGGGAAGGTGGGGCTGGCAAGGTCAGTAGAGGCCGGACCACAAGGAGCCCGTGGTTTATTCCAGAAACCCTGCTAAGGTGGCGGTCGGAAAGGGCGAGACTAGAAATGAGGAGTGTTTCTCCCGGGTGGCTTCGGGGCGGTTGAGAGGTGATGGCAGCTTCCGGCAGGTGGTAGCGGCGGAGCGGGGAGAGAAGGATGCTTTCAAGAGCATTCGGGGCAGGGAGAGCTGACGAGTCTTGGTGGCGCATTGAGTGAGAAGATGGTCTGGGAGAGGGAGGTCACGTGGTCTGGGAGAGGGAGGTCACGTGGTCTGGGAGAGGGAGGTCACGTGGTCTGGGAGAGGGAGGTCACGTGGTCTGGGAGAGGGAGGTCACGTGGTCTGGGAGAGGGAGGTCACGGACTCAGGCTGGGGCCGCCCACAGAACCTGATTTTGGGGTAGGTTGACCACTTCTCCCTTTTATGTCAACGAGGTGCAGCTCTGCTTGATTTGGTCCTCTGGACAAGACAAACCAGGCCCTCGGGTCCAAAAACTAGCCTGGGGGACGTGCTCCCCCTTCTTGGATTACCTCCCCTTACAGCTGTCCAGACTGCCCACCCTGGAAGGACCGCTGTGGAGATACACCCATAATGACAGTCTTAAAACGCACTTGAGTTAGTGTTTGGCTGGGTGAGAAAGCCCTCTGGTCTTGGCTCTGAACGTCACTCCGTGACCCAGTCATGCCCAGAATGGAAACCTATTCCATTCCCAGGAAGGAGTGAGAGACGATGGGGAAAGGGGGAAACAGGTATTTTCTTCCCCAAACTAACCCCAAGTCAGTCTGAACCCTGACCTAACATTAACCTTGACCCCAGCCCCACTGGAAACCTAACTCCAACTCCAACCACAATTCAACCCAACTCGGTTTGCAATCTCAATTTTAATCCCAGCCCCAACCCAATCCAACTCAACCTCAACCCCAACTCTTACCTCTAAACCCAGTCTTAAACCCAACACAACTTTAACTCTAGCTCAACCCAACCCGACCCAATTCTAACCCAAATTACTCCCCACCCTAAATCTAACTGCACTCCAACCCTGACCACAACTCAAAGCCAACATGATTTGAACTCTAAGAGCCTTTCCATTGGTGCCTTCTCAGAAAGCAGCTCCTTATGCATTGAGGGGAAGCACATGAGAGCTGTTGGTCCCATTGTCCCAGGAGGTGAAATGAAAAAAGAGGTGGTGAACCCCAGGTGCCTCAGGAGCCCCAGGACCGAGGTTCTGACCGCTGGGACCGATGCTGCAGCCACAGCCAGGACTTCGTGGACAGGGCTGGGTGTGGGAGTCCACCCTGAGCACCTGTGTTTCACCTGGATTGCCCGTGGGACCCAGCTCTGTGCTTACTGCCTGGCAAACACTCCCTGGCCAGCACGCTCTGAATGGCACATCGCCAGGCCGGCTGAGGTCACGGGATGACCTTGGGCCTGCTTTCATGTTTTGGACAAGCTTAAGGAAGCTGGGAAGGGAGGCTCAGGGAGATGCAGAGGAGGAGCTCCGGGAAAGAGAGAGCTAACGGTGAGAGGAGACGTGAGATCCCTCCCCAAAGGAAAGAAAATTGGGCTGTCACCAAGACGCTATTAGCCTGCTTCCTCCAATCTGCTTGATCCTCTGAGTGGGGAGCTGGTGGGGAGAGGAAAGCATTTAAAAAGCAGACACCCAAACCAGCATCCTTCCCCAGTGGGAGAGGCAGACGGGGCTTCCAGACGCAGGCAGCAGCTGCCCGTCCTCACTGCCTCCTGGCCCGCGGCGTTTATCTAATCTTGGGGGCCAAGACATGCTGGTACCTGCCGGCCCAAGCATCCCTCCCTGCCAGGCCAGGAGCCCTGAGCACCCACTCGGGGGCAAGATCTCTCTCCAGGTTGGGAGGCGATGGGCCTGGGCTCCAGGGTCTGACACGTTCGCATCTGCTTGCAGGCAGTGGCCCGGACGGACTTGGCTGTCCTCGACCCGAGGGGAAGGTACGGGAGGCCACCCATCGTCCACGGTCACCCACCAGGGTTGGGGAGCACAGCTCCGGCTGCACACGGCTCCTTTCCACGTGGAGCCGGTGCTGGGAGGGGCCCGCTCGGCCTGCTGCTGCCGGAGGGACAGAGGTCAGGCCCGAGCGGAGGATCTGCCTCCACCACCAAGTCAGGAGTGCAGGCGAGCTGGATTTCTCCTGTCCTCACCCCATCCCGGCCGGCAGCATGGCATGAACAGGGTTGGAACTGAGGCACCTTTGGAGGGTCCCACAGGCCAGGAGGGGCCCGAGCCTGCGTCTCTGCCCTCGGGGAAGCACTGGCATCTCTGAGCTCCATTTGCCCGTCTGACAAGCATCGGCTCAGGACTCGGCCTCGGCTTGAGAAACAGCTGTCCTGCCCCCGGCGCCCCCCTGGCTCAGCGCACCCCCACCAGGAGACGCGGGGCGGGGAGGGCATGAGCTCAGGATCGCACTCGCTCAGCCCTGCTCCCTACGTCAGACAAGTCGGCACACACGCAATCCAAACACACCCGGCACTCGCCACACTACCTATTAAGCACTCGAGAAACTACCGACGATCACTACTATTGCTGTTCCCATCCGTGCCGTTCCTCGCCCTTTGGGGCGTGGAGAGGTCGGCGGTCCGGGCCACCTCACCTGAAAGAGGCAGGCGTCCGCTATTATCCCTCATCACATTCTTTTCTTCTCCTTCATGGCACGTCGCACATTTGTAATTATATGTTGACGAGCCTGGTTCTCTGATTTTTCATGTTTCCTCCACCAGACTGGGGGACGGGAGGGGACGGGCAGGGTTTCGCTCCCCACTGCAGGGCAGGGGCCCGGTGCAGCTTTTCTGAGAGCAGCATCGATGGTAAATACTGAACAAAACTATTATTGACGTGATCGAATGGCAGATCTGATTTAGTAAGTGAGGGGGCAGGGGGCTAAGCCTGCCGGGCCTCCCAGCCCGGGGATGGCCCCTGGCGGCCACCTTCCCCGGGCTGATGAGCCCTGAGGCCGCTCCGGCCATGGGTCCAGCCCTCGTGGAGGCCTGAATTTGGAGCAGCTGGTGGACTCCCCAGTTAGGGCCCGTGGGGAGCTTATTGCTCAGGCAATACCCCAGCAACCAAGGGCAGGGGAAACCGTGCCTTGGCTCCGGAACGCCATGCATCGTCTTGAGCAGCACAGCCAACACGCTGAAGCTAGGACAGATCTTGAAATATAATTAGTGGGCTGAACCCAGCGCTTTTCCCCTCTCGAGGCCTTCTGAGCCCCAAAGGCGGCCTTCGTTTTCACAGACACCCCCCCCCCCGGCCCCCACCGCAACAGGCATGACTGTTTTCTTGGCCGACTTGCTCGAGGCACCGATCTCTGAAACACACGCATTGCCAATTCAGGGAAATAGGAAAAGGAAAGAGCCCCTTGCATCCCAACACAAAACAGGCAGACTGGCTTTTCGTGGAAAAGTCCTCACAGAGCAGGGTATGCTGAACATCCAGGATGCATAAATCACGAGCGAAAGCCCGAAAGACGGCAAGCAGATGGCGGGAGATGTTCGCGCCGTTATTATAGCGAGACTTCTGTAAAGCTCCAGCCCTTGGCAGGAAGCCAGAGGGTGACCTCGGATGGAGGATATGCTTTGCCCAAATCCCTGAGTCTCCCAGGGAAGGGGATCGTCCCCCAAAGCTCTCGGTGAGGGCCCTAAATTGCACTGAAGAACTGAGACCCTGAACACAATAATCAGCATGTAAGAGCGTTTGTTTTAAGGAATCTGGAAGCCCCATCAAATAAGAACCTAACCCCAAGGGAAGGGCTTCTCTAAATGGAGCTGCTGTCTCGGGGTCCAGGAAGCTGGTATTACCGAGAGGGAAAGCGTCGAGATCTTAACATGCCGCAGAGCTCAGTGCTGCTTGGACAGACCTGGCTGGCCCCAAAAGGGGATGTTCCACACGCGGGCGGGAGCAATTAGAAGCCCACTGCACGGGCCATTGTGTTTAATGGTTACAAAGGTGCTTGTGGCTGCTTATGTGTGTCCACTGGGTCACCGGTGTCAGCTGTTCTTGTCTGCGTGATTTGCATGAAATCGCTCTAGAGACAACCTGGGCTGGGATTGCGGGACTGCTCACACAGCTGGAGGGATCCCATCAAAGGCGAAAGTAAGCTTGCCCTGGCCAGGTCCCACTTCCCCCGGGGCGGGAAGATCAGTCACAGCCCCACCCCTGATACTCACAGTGCCCAGCACACAATCAGCGATCAGTAAATAGTTGTCAAAGGAGGGAAGGAAAAACGGAGCCTCTTATCCCTCCCTCTCTTTCTACAAAACCTTTCTTATCCTTCAGGGCCTCCTCAAGGACAGGACTCCCGGAAACAGGTGCCTGTCCCGGCACTAGCCGGGACACCGGCCCTCCCCTTCACCCTGACCTCCCAAGGCAGGGCCAGGTTCATGGCAGGTGCTCAGTCCAGACTGGTCCTTTGACTGTGAGCAAGGAAAGAGGAGACACGGTCTTCCATGCTCGAACATTCCGTTCAACCCTGCGGAGTCCCACGTGGTAGGGGGCTCCGTGAAGCTCCCACAGGGGAAGGGGACCAGAGGAGCAGGGGAAGGAGGGCCACTGCATTCATTTGGTAGATCAGGAAAGGCACTGAGTGAGAAGTGGTGGATAAATTCAAATCAAAACCACAGCGAGGTACCCCATCGCGCACTCTAGGACGGCTAGAATCCAAAAGACAGGCACTAACCAGTGCTGGCGAGGACACGGAGGAACTGGAACCCTGCCATGTTGCTGGTGGGCGTGCAGAACAGTGTAGCTGTTTTGCAAAATAGTCTGGTGCCTCTAAGACCGGCATTCCCTGGGCCCCCTGCCCTGGCCCCAGGCCCCAGCGGCCCCAGCCACGTGGCATCCCCAGCTCTGAGCAGGGTGTTTCACTCTGTCCCTCCTGCCCCCCCACCCCCGTCATCCCACTGGTCACAGAAATCATTTCATGCCAGCCCCTCTGAAAATGGGTCACAGCTGGGCCCTGGCGCCCCCAGGAGCCCTCTGCCCACCTTGCTTTGCTGTTCTTCATTGGAGGAAATGGATTACAAGGAGGAAGAGCGTGCGGACGGCTCCTGATCACCATTTCCTGCACTGCCGGCCGACACCGTCCTCGAACCCGGCCCTGGTGGTGTCTTTGGCCTGTGGGGTGTAGGAACCGCCTGCATCCTGCAGACGGGGGCATCCCAGGGAGGGAGTCCTGTCTGCGGCTTTCTTGGAGCCCAGCACGCATGTACGCTGTGTCCGTGACTACCCGGAAAGCATGCCACAGTCGGCACGGGGCTGGGGAGGCTGGGGTGGGAGGGGGTCATTCCGCGATGGTGCACCTGCTCTGAGATGCCCCATTTCCCAATCTGGGATATGGGGGTGGCTGTCGTGAGGTCCCCATGAAAAGAGGTGTGCAAAGCCAGTGCCCAGCACCCAGAGGGCACAGTGACAGCTGAGGCATGCACACTCACCTGGAGGTGGGTGTGTCTGCATCTCCCATTTCAATACACACACAAGCTAACCCGTGGTCTCCATGCTGGGCCTCCTGCAGGTAGACACGGAGCAAAGGGACCCAGGGCCAGAGGGGGATGCAAAGATGAATAAGGACCTTCCTCATGCCACTGGCCACTGCTGGAGGCGCTTTCCACATATTAATCTCGGCACCCCCACTGTAACCCCACAAGGCAGGGATGGCCATTAGCCCTATTTTCACAGGTCAGCAAACGGAGGCTCAGAAAGGTTAAGTCATTTGCCCAAAGATGCACAGCTAGGAAATGGCAGCGAGTCTCGGAAACTGCCCTCTCACAAAAAACGAGCCCCCCCATCCCCGCCCCACTGTTTATGAGCCTGGTGGCTTTGAGGGTGTCCCTTGCCCTCGCGGACGAGGCGAGCCCGCCCACTTCTCACTGAGCCTCCAGGTGGGGGCCACAGGGGCCAACGCGACATGCTCCCCCAGTGCTTGGGGAGTCACCTTGCTGCCTGCGGGGTCAGACAGGTGGGAGGTGAGCACCCCACAACGCCATCACCCGGGGGTAGGCGGGGGCACGCACACGAGGAGGCCGGGGCCAGTCGCCCAGGAGCGCGTGCACGCTGGCGAGTGTGTGAGCGGAGTGTAGCTGCCTGGCGGGCACGGGGGCAAAGGGGGCCGGAAGGAAGGGCAACCTCACAGGTGACCCGGGAGCCCCTGGGGGGGGCCTCTGGGCGGAGGCTGCTGGGCTGGGGCTGCAAGGGGTCGTGCCCTTTCCCTGTGGGCTCGGATGTTCCGGTGCATGTGTGTGTCTGTGTGTGTGTGCATGCGTGTGGGTTTGCAGGAGTCGAGGATGGATCCCCGAGGCCCTTCCCGGGTCAGCCTGGCTGGCAGAGCGGAGCTCCTGCTCCTCGCCCCCCTCCCCGGCAGGCCATGGCCTCCTTGTGCCCTCCTCCCAAAGCACAGCCCCCTCCTGCCACTCACGCTGCCTGTCCCTCCTTTAACTGCAGGGAGGCCTTCCCGGTCCCCCAGACCCTGCTGGGCCTCCCTGCTCTCTGTCCCCCACGGCACGCCCTACTTTCTTATAGCTCTGAGCACCTGGGAGGGCCTTGTGCCCTCGAGACCGGGCGCTCCAGGACAAAGAGCCACGTGTCCCCGTCTCTGCTGGACTCCCGACATTCCAGCACGGAGGGAGTGATGGCGGAAGGATGAGAGGCAAGGAGCAAGGTTTCCTTCTGGCCAAGGCAAGTGCTGAGAGGGGCCCCAATCATGGAGTTCTCCCTGGAGGAGTGGCTGAGAGGCCTGGATGGTCCGGAGCAGAGCCCCAGGGCCCACTCCGCTGCTCTTTCATGTGTTCTTTTTTTTTTTTTTAAGATTTTATTTATTTATTTGACAGAGAGAGACCACAAGTAGGCAGAGAGAGAGGGGGAGGCAGGCTCCCCGCTGAGCAGAGAGCACGATGCGGGGCTCGATCCCAGGACCCTGGGATCATGACCTGAGCTGAAGGCAGAGGCCCAACCCGCTGAGCCACCCAGACGCCCCCCCACTCTGCTGCTCTTGCCTAACGAACCCAAATGAACCCAGTGGCCGTGGCATTGCAGACTCTGGCTCCCGAGCCCCAGGAGCGCCGGGCCGGCCAGGGCGTCATACCTCCGTGCAAGGACAAACTCCCTGTGCTCCGGGGCCATGCGTCTGGCTCGCTCCACACTGAAGTGGGCCCAGGGACACAGCGTCTAATCTGGGGACCCCGATGTCAGTGGCGGGCCGCATGATTGGTGGGAGGTGGCGGGGGTAGAGCGGGGCCGCCACACAACAGGACGGGTCCCGAGGCCCAGGCCTTGTTCGGTTTGGTTCTCTTCGATGAAAATCACCCCCTCGGCCTGCTGCAGGCCCATGGCGCAGACAAACGCACAGCAGGTTTCAGTCCAAGATTTTTTTTTTTCTTCTCTTTCCTGATTGCATATTTCACTTTCCTCCTGAGAACAGTGGGGTCTCTACTCCAGGAAGCCCCCGCCTACCATCCCCTTTGTCTCTTTTCCTTTTTCCTTTGTATTTGTATTTGTATTTTTTTTTTTTTTCTAGGAAATGACCAGCGACTGTCTTATCCTCGGAGGGTCGGAAGGAGAAAGGAAACCCTGAATGTAATTAATACAACTTCATCTGTTTGGAGCTTCGGGAAGCCAGTGGCATCTCATGTTAAAGCATTAGAAGAAAAGTGGAAAAAAGCCTTTCCCTCCGCCTCCCACCCAATGCCCTCCTTAAAAGCCGGGGGGGGGGTGGTGGCGATGGGGGGAAGGTTTCTGTCCGTACAGGTTCCCACAGTGATATAATGTAAGTTTTTAGAACAACACAAACATTGACCTTGGCAGATGGCCCCGTGGAAAGGATAGGCATCATTGACAGAAGGGAATGACTTAAAAAAGACAAGATGCCCTCCCCAAGGAAGTAGAGAACGTGTTGTCTCCGCAGGACTATTCACCAGCTGCCAGAGCAAATAAGCCCTGGGCCCTGGGGCCTCCTGCAGGGGTGCAGCTCCGTGGTAGCACACCTCCATGCCCGTCTGCAGGGCACTGCCCCTTGTCCATTGTCCAGGCCACAGGCGTGGGAACCGCACGGGGCGCGACTTCTGCCCGCGTCCTCTGCCCCTCGGGGAGCCTTGGGACTGGTCCCTGAAAAGTGTTAGTTGTCTAGGTTGTCTAATTACTACAGGGGACGGGGGAAGGGAGGAGAAGGGTGCTCTTGGGAGCACAGACGCATGCATGGCAGGGGTGTGGAGGAAAGCAAGGCGAGAGGGAGGTGGGAGCGGTCCTTTCCAGCCCCCTGGATAGTCCAAGCAAGAGAGTAAGAGGTCCACCATGGATGCGAATCCCCGCCCTGCCTTTTCTGCCCAGGAGAGCTTGAGGGCATCCCCGATGCTGGCTGAGCCTCTGTGTCCACATCTGTGAGATGAGAGTCACCGACACTGCCTGACTTACGGGGTTGTTGCAAAGCCAAAGGGAGCCATGGCCTGAGGTCAGCAGGGCAGCTGCATTACCATGGTGCCGGGGGCCAGAGGGTGCCCAGTCCGCACTCACAGGGGGAGCTGAAGGAGGACCCGAGGTTCAGCAAGGTTGGCTCTCTTCCCCCCTTTGGGAGAGCACCTACCCAGGACTCAGGGTAAGACACGGCTGGGCCAGAGCCTGGCCCCTGGGCCCTTCCTTGGCCTTTAGAGATGGGGAAACTGAGGCCCGTAGATGTTTAAATCACTGCCCAGTTCAAGCTTATCATTCCCATGCTGGCGGGAGCCAGAAAACACGGGTGACCCCACTTTCCCTCTTGACACCTCCACCAGGAGGCCTCCGAGCAGGAGCCCCCACGGGCCATCTCTGTGGCCCATGCATGTCCCTCCCTGGCTCCCGGGCAAGGGGAGGGTGCTGGCGGGCGGCCATCCTTCCAAGAGGCCCATCTGCTTGGGGCCCAGGAGGAAGGAAGTCTCCAAGGACGTGCTGTAAGCTGACAAAGCCGGGGGCCTCCTAGGCCTTGTCTGAGCGTCAGCTTTGATGAGTGCCACCTGTCCTGTTTGTCCGGTTCTTTCTGCCTCATTGAATTCTGGGTCCCTCTACAACCCTGCTTACTCGTAGAGAGGCAACAGGGAGGTTTTAGGAAAATGCTTCTTTCAGAGAAATGGGAAAGCTGGGGCCGAGATCCCATTCTTTCCTCTCTGAGACCTCCCTTCCAGCCCACGCTTTCCTTGGGTCCTGGGTGGGGGTTCTGGGAGATTTCCTGGGCTATGGCATCTGTGAGGAGTCCCCACCCTCATGGTCCACATCTGTAAAGTGGGGCTGAGAGCTGCGGTAAATAACCAGGGCAGCGAAAGACCCTCGCTGGGCCCCCTGCCCACCACACCAGGTGCTGCGGGTCTCCTGGGCCCGGCCCTGGACCGGGTCTGGAAAGCGACAGGTGAGCTGTGCCTTGGAGACTGAGAAGAACACAGACCTAGGAAGAGGGTTCTAGGCAGTGGAATAGCATGTGCAAAGGCCCCGAGGCAGGATAGGCAGGTGGCTTGTGTGCTGAAGCTTACTCAGGGAGGAGGGTGGTAGGAAAGGTGGGAGAGGAAGGCAGCAGGTTGGACCACATGGGGACTGGGGAGGCCTTCCTGTCCCAAGACAGGGAGTCTTTACCAAGCATGGAGGGTCCCGATCAGGAGAGTGAGGGGCTTCTGCCCGGGGAGTCATGTGAATGGTACAAACCCCCCCTCCCTGCCTTAACCAGGCCAAAGAGTGCACTAGGGGAAGGGGGCAGACGGGTACAGTGGCCAGAAGGCTGGGGACAGGGACCCCAGCTCCTGCATGGGATCGCTGGTCATGCACCACAGACACCTTGTTCTGAGGCCCACATTCAGACAGAACTGTTCCCGGATCACTGTGGTCACCAGGGACATGCCCCATTGTGCAAAGGCTTCCCCTTACGTCCATCAGAGTGGGCTACTGGGTGATTGCTGCTGGCACCCCCTCGCCCAGTGCCAAGGACAGGCCCTGATGACTGACGCTAGAACTAGATCAGAGGCCCAGCGAAACGAGTCCTTGGAGGGCTCACCTTGAAACGCACTATCTCTTACGGCCACCCCCCCTTAGGACAGTTGGCCCAAGTCTCTGAGCCTATAATAACAATGTCGATAACAAAGGGCAGCGGCTCACGCTGTGGAGCCCTTAAAATGCTACTCAGGTCGACTAGCGGAATCTAAACAAGAACCACGTGACAGCGCTCCAAAGACTGAGGCCCAGAAAAGCCAAGCGACTTGCCTAAGGTCACACAGCAGGGAAGTGAGAGAGGCAGGATCGACCCCCCGGCAGCGTGGCTCAGTCCAGGCTCTTCAGGGTCCCTCGGGCACACCTGCTGCCCACAACAGTCATCAGGAAGCAGCTAGCGTTTCCTGAGCACGTACTACATGCTGGGGGCAGGGGGACCCCTGCACTCTCCCCATCCGGCCTCTTGTGAGCATCTTTCGACGATTTTCCCCAACTGCCCCTCCCCTGAGGTTTTAGTGCCACCGACGAACTGTGCATCTTTAATGCGTCTGCGCTTTGTACTTAGAGAGCAGAAGCTTCGCCCCACCTCCAGGAGCCAGATCTGGGGGGGATGCCGCGCTCTGCCTCAGGGGACACGGGGACCCAGGACAACTCCAAGGCCGGCGTGACTCCTGCGCTCACTTCGCGGGGAGCCTAGGGCTCGAGGAGGTGTGAGTCCCGCTCCGGGGTTGTTGGCTGGAGCCAGTGTCCGGCTGAGCTATCCCACGCCAGCAACGAGATTGCAGTCAGTCCCGTGACTCGCATTCCTGCACGGACACGGTGGCACGGAGATGACAAGCACACACCAGGATCGCCTGACCGGGGCCCCGCCACCTCCCTGAGACTGAAGGCCGGCGTGCGTTTGCACAGGCCTTCCCAAGCAGGGAGTCATCCCCAGGGGTCCCTGACCCCGAGCCAGGCCCCAGCGTGGCCCCCAAGGGAGGAAAAGGCCGCTACCCGCTGGGGCCCAGGCTGGCCGCTCGGACGCCAGGCCCCCTCCCTCCTCCAGAGAGGAAGTCGGGGACGCCGTGGGAAACCGAGCCAAGCAGGACTGATTTACCTCCCAGGCTGGTCCCGCTGACCTTTCTCCTGAGAAAAATGCTCACAGCCAGCAAAGCCAGGCCTTCACCCGGCACCCGAAATAGCTGGCACCTCCGGCCTGGGCCTCCGCGTCCTGAGGAAGCTCCTCGGAGCGGCTGCGGAACAATGGGGTATTGTGCAGCCCAGGGCCTCCCAGACAGGAAGCCGGGCCCCGCAGAGCCACCCGACAGTGACCCTGCCGCCCTGGGCCCACACGTGTGACCCAGATGCCAGGTGTGGTCCAGCTTCCGCCAGCTGGAGCGGGCCGAGGAGAGGGAGGGCAGGAAGCACCCGATGGCCGCCTCACCCCTGCCACGTAGGACCGGGGGCAGAGGCGTGGGGGACGATCACGTGGGCGAAGGCAGGGACACGCAGAGAGGTAGGGAGTCATGCCAAACCCTCACCGGACCCTGGCTGGGGTGTCCCTCCAGAAAGCTCTTCTGGAATGAGGGGGGCAATGCCCGATTCTAAAGGCCAGCAGCTGGCCAGCGACTGCTCTGTGCCCGAGACTGTATCGTGCGTGGGTCATGCACCACGTCATTCCAGTTCTCCTCCCTCTTTTCCCCACTCTTCCTCCAGCTGCCCCAGTCCCTTGCCATTCCTTGAATGCCCTGTGCACCCCAGGGCCTTTGCACTGGCTGTTCCATCCCCGGACTGCTCTCCTCCCAGCTATGTTTACGTTCTGCTCCAATGCCATCACGGCAAGGAGACTTCCTCGGCCAGAGCGTCCCTGTCCCCTCCCTCCCATTTTCTGGGGTGCACCAGCATTGGTGGATTACAGGGAAGTGCTTGTTTACCGGCTAGTTTCGGCCGCTTGCACCTAGACGTCTGCTCTGAGAGGACAGGGGCTTTGCTGACGCGCTCCTTATTGAATCCCAGTGTCTACACGCAGAGCTTGCATCTGGTGAATGAATGAAGTTGCGGATCTGTTTGGCTTGTGTGGTTGTTACCCCCATCCCGTTTTCAAGATAAGCAAGCTCACACCACCGAGGGGGAACAGCAGAGGACGCGGTGTGACTCAGGTGCAGGGAGCACCAGGCAAGGAGATGGGGTCTTGTAAGCCGGCTGGGGAGACAAGCAGCAGAAGGACCAAGACCAGCTGGGAAGCCAGTGAGCCACAGCAGGTGAGAGATGAAGGCGGCCCGGCCAGGAGAACGGCAGGGTCGTGGACAGATGCCAATGGTATGCCTAAGGGCTACCTGAGGCCTCCTTAGAGGCCCCGGAGCTTGAGGGCTGATTCTTGGAGCTGCGGCTGTGTGACCTCCAGCGAGACATTTACCCTCTCTGAAACTCGCAAGGGATGATAACAACCGTGCTACGTGATACCATTGGAAGACCCAGCCTCTGTGGTCAGAGCTAGTGGGAAGGCTAGTGATTATTGGTTACAAACATAAATATGGACTTCACTTTGAAATCAAGCCCCGGGCTTGGTCCCTGAAGTCATAGGGATGGGGGTTTGGACATCCAAAAAAGCCCCCAAAGGAGGACCTTACCTTTTCAGGCACAGATATTAAGTTTGCACAAGTACCCCAAATATTATTGATCTTTCGGGATGGACTCACAGCAACCAAATGTATAGGAGACTGAGGTATAAATCCCCCATTCACTTCACCATTTGAAGGGACAAATGTGACTCTTGGCCAGATTGGGATCCTTGGGTTTGGTCTCCATGGTATGTGCTTGTGGTCATGAAGGACTCTGGAGAGTCAAATGGGCCTTCAAAAGGCTGAAGTCAGCCCAGAAGTCAGAGAAACACCATCCAGGAGAGGAAATCGCCCACAGGACAATCTATGAGCTCCAGACAAGTCAGATAAACAAAGCGACTCCCAACAGAACGCACCAGAAAGCACGGCCCAAGACTCAGCAACTCTCCCCTGATGGTGTCGGTTAAAAGTTCACAAACCCGCCCTCCGACCCCCTTCTTTCCTCCTCCACCCCCCTCCCTCCTGCCGCCAAGTCCTTCCCAAGCCCTCTTGTTCCGGCACTAGAGCTCCCAAACCCATTGGTGGGAGAGATAATTGTAACTGGTGTGGGGTCAAGCGATTTTATTATGCTACTCCCAGAATGAAAGGAGGCAGAAGCAACATTTAGGGTTTGGGCCGGAATGCAGGCCTGGGGCTCACCATATCCCATGCCCCTCCTCCTGCCCTCCACGCCCCCTCTGCCCTCTCAGGTCTTCGCTTTCATTGGAAAAGAGCGTACTGAAGCCGCAATCAGGCTGTGGGTTTTCCTTTAAACCTTTTGTTCTTGGAAGCCCTTGTTGGAACCAGTGTGGGGCAGGGGCTGGACTGGGAAGTGTGGGAGACGGGGAGGGGGGCATCTGGGGGCTTTTTTCCTGTGGCTTTCGCTCCTGCCCCCCAGTGACGGTACATGCTGGTGTCCTCTGGGTCCAGGAAGGGAGTTCGGAACAGAATGTGGCAGGGTGGGGAGGGCAGGTGGCAGCCCGGGGAGTCCCCTTTCCTCGCCGCCACTGGGCGAGCCTGCCCCCGGTCCCCGCGAGGCCAGCACACACAGGCGGCCTGTCCTGACAAGCTCAGCAGCTCTTGCTTGCGGGAACAGGCTGATTGCTGTGTGGCCCGAACATCCCGAGCCGGGGGCCAAGGGAAACCAGAGCCGGGCCCCAGCACGTCCACAGGGCAGAGGGCTCTGCTGCAGCCAGGGAAGGGAGAGGAAGGAGATGAGGACCATGTCTACTTTGGCACCAGCCAACCTCTGAAAAGCCACAGAGAACATTTCACCACAGACTAGCAAGACCTGTGCAGCAAATGGCCTCCTTCGGTTTCCCCCTCAGACTTCAAATCTCTTGGATGGTTACAGAAGGGACCCGGAGGGCAGAGGGGAAATGTAGGGCTCAGCACTGGGTTCTTGGGCCTTCATCCCTCCGCCTCCTTCTACTCCGGGACCCGTGTGGTGTGAGGTGCTGGATATCACGATGAACAAAAGGCAACATGGTGCCTGTCCTCTCGGAGCTCGTGGACCAGGGGGAAGGGAATTAAATAATTGCTCTAAGGTGAGCATCGAGCCACAGCTCCAAGTTCCATGAAGGAGAGGAGTGGGGTGCCACTGGCAATAAAAATAGAGGGGACAGGCCTAGTCAGTGGGCTCAGGGAAGAGAGGACCTTATAAGCAGAGGAAATGGCACGTGCAAAGGCCCTGAGGAAGTGAAAGAGGCTGGTAATGGGGGCCATGGTCTGTTTTTGAATCATCCCCAGGTCATTGTGGAGAATGGACCAGAAAGGGCCAGAGGGAAAGTATGGGCATGTCAGAGGAAGGATGATGTCAACACCATCCCCTTCGCAGGCAGCCCTTTGCAGTGGACGAAGTTCTCTACCAGATTCTGTTTTCATTCCCAGAGCTACAACAGCCCTGGGAGGTGGGTTTTAAACCTCCTCTTATCACAGGAGAAATGCTTTGGGTAGAAGCCAGGACCCTAACCCAGGACAGACTGATGTCGGCATCCCAACCTCCCCTCTCCATGGGGCCACGGAGCGGATGAGGGCTTTCTGGGCCCCAAGGGGCCATTTTCCTGGATCGCACCCAGCCGCAGCAAGTTTCGGGTGCCCACATCTCAAGCCTCTCAGAGCACACAGGTGGTGGCAGCTGGCCAGCCCACTCTCTTCACAAACCCCACATCCAGGGCTGGTGGCGACCTGCCCGTGTGGCCACACGGGCCTGCCTTTCTCTTATAAGATGAACCCGCCTGGACGGGTGTCTCTTTGTCCCCCACCAGCCACAGGCCAGAGCTGCCAGACCAACAGTTTGGTTCACGGGACCCACCTCTGACTCTCACTGTCATTTTCCTGGATTTATTCCATACCTTGTGGTCCCCTGCCTCCTCACTTACATCTGGACCTGGGAGCAGCACAACTGATTCTAGTAGCCAGAGGGTCCTGGGCTTTTTGGGCCATGGGGAACCGTGGGGACCTTAGAGTCCTTCCCAGGCCAGACACTATGGTTCTCACCAGGGCTGTAGCCCATGAGCCAGCATATGGCTCCTCTCCGGGCCTTGGGATCTGCACTTGTTAAATGGGATTGGCGCAGAGCGGATCCCTAGGCTGCCACGTACAGATGTTCAGACCATCCACTGTGCAACCCCACACACCGTGCCTTACAGCAAGCCAGGTTGGGGTGAGGATCCTCTGAGCTAACGTAAACGGAGGACCTGTCATGATGCCAGGCCCAGGGGCGTGCTCGGTATGTATTAGCGAGGACTGTTATTATTACTACGCTCCCATGATCAATCATCGTTATGTTTCAGGGCTGGGCTCAGCACTTTCCATGTGTGATCTCCATCCCTCTGACAACCTGACATCTCCGCAAAAAACTGGAGGCGGGAGAGGCTGACCTGCCCGAAGTCACGCAGCGAGGCGAGAGCCAGGGTCTGAAGCCGGGACCACCCGACCACGGTCCAGAGCTTTACGCCAGGACACGGAGCTGCCTGTCCGTGCTGCCCACCCCAAGGGTCCCACGCCAGCCCTGCGGTGCTGGGAGGCAGGGGGCACACAGTGTTAACGGAGGAGGTGAGGGGAAGGCCTGCTCTGACATTCGCTCTTGGCTGGGGCAGGTCCGGGGAATAGGAGCCAAGTGCGATTCCTAGGCTAGCCCCAAACGCTGAATCTGACTCTGGGTCTCTAAGTGGCCAATACCTTCCCTAGGTAGGGATTTAGCAAAGGATAGGCAGGACACTCAGTTAAACATAAACTTCAGGTGAACACTGGATAATTTTTAGTATAAGTATGTCCCCAGTAGTTCATGGGCTATACTTATGTGAAGAGATTCTCTTTTGTTTATCTGAAATGGAGATTTAACTGGGCGTCCTGCCTTCATCCTGGCAATGCTTTCCCCAGGTGATACAGGTGCCTGAATATTCATAATTCTCACCATGACTCGTGCTCTAGGAACCCAAACTGGGGGTTGGGGGGTCCACATGAAGCCCACCGCTGCACGCCATCCCCGGTACACGAGGAACATGGGCGCGGCCCTGCTCTCTGAACACTCATACTCCAGGGTCACAGCTGGCTGGCTCCGAGGCTCAGAGAGAGCCTGCCCGGGGCCGTCCCTCCGAGAGAGGCTAGTCGGGGAGGCCAAGAGGCCGGCTGGACCCCAGCGCGAGCTCAGGCCTGAGGCAGGCCTTCCCGGTAGTCAGGGGCCATCTGGGCTCGGACTCAAACACCTGGCATCTCCCGAGCGGGAAACGGCCCGCCCTGCCCCCCGGGACGGTTTCCCGCCCACATTGGCCAGATGGCCCGGCAGAGCAGGGGGGCTGCCAAGGGCCGAGGAGGGGCCGGGGGATCGTGCGCTGGAGCCAGCCCAGATGCCTTTGGAGGGCAAGTATTTTTATTCCGGCCTTGGAGATTGGTCCTGTTTCTGGGAAGGGGAAAGCGAACACGCGCCCCCCCCGCCCCCCCCCCAGGCTGTTCCATTTCAAAGAAACCCAAGGGTTAGAAAGAATCTAATTAAGCATCTCATGGGCCGTCTTATCTTGCAGGGAATGGAATTGCTCATGAAACTTGGCTCATCGCGGACCAGGTGCTGGGGGTCAGCGGCTCCACTGAGACCTGGTTGGGTGGGGGGAGGGCTCTGCCAAGGGGCTGCTTTTGGATGCTACTGGAACTCTTGAACCTGCCCTCTTCCCTTTGGCCCAGCACCCACCCCAGCCCCTCCCAAACACTCTCACAGGCGCTTCAGGTGTTTTAGGAGTTGACTGTCTTCCCCGGGTCCCCCAGACCAGGCAGCACTGGGTTTGAATCCTCTTGACTAAATGTACAGCCTTGAGCAAGTCACTTTTTCTCTTTCTGAACCTTCATAAAATCTGTAAAGTGGAGGTGATCGTTGTTTTGTTCTAGGATTGCTGTAGGAATACATGAATCACGGACCCATCACAGTGTCAGTACCCAATGAGTCAGATGCTATTCCAATCAGTTTTCATTCCTTGTTGGCTTTGGTGCCCCCCACCCCCACACACACACATAAGAAGCTCCACGAGGATGGGACCTTCATTTTGTCCAGTGCTGGATCACGAGCATCCAGCCTCTGGAATAGCTTTGGGCTCGTAGTAGCTCTTAGGTAAATAAATACACAAGAGAATGAATGTCCAAGGGTCCGGGGGAAGCTGCCTTGTAGCTTCCAGGAGCTGAATGACGACCTTCAAGGAGAACGGGCTGAGGTGGGAGGAAGTCGGCAGGTCTGTCAAGTACTTTCCTAAGTGTTTTCAAAGTAGGATGGTCATCCCCATTTTCAGATAAGGAAACTGCAACTCAGAAGGGAGGATCAGGTCCCCCAGGCGGCTAAGAGAATGGAAATACACGTGTGGTCGCAGGTCCCCATGGTCCCCAAGGACTCCTGCCTCTTGCCATCCGTTCATAACCCGATACAGTCTACTCCTCTACCGAGTAGGGCAGACCTGTGTAGAGCACCAAAGGATTTCGTGGAAACGGCCACATGGCACTTCTGAGGCTATCACAGAAGACGTCCTGCCTTCCGTCTTGCTGTCTCTTGGGTTGTTCTACAGGGACACCAGCAGCTGTATTTTGAGGACACTCAAAACACCATCACATTGCAGACAAGGACCTAACATCCCTGAAATATAAAGCACCTTTCAACAAATAAAAAAATAATAATAAATAGATAAAGGATATGAATGGCTAATTCACCAAAAAGGAAACATAAATTGGTCTTAAATATATGAAAAAGAGGTATAATCTCATTCTTATCACAAGGAATACAGATTAGAACTACACTGAACTGATCATTTTTACCTGGGAGATGGACAAAAAGCCAAAAGGTGAATAATTCACTGTGTTGGTTAAACTTTGGAAAAACAGGCACTTTTATACATTGCTGGTGGGCCCATAACTTGGCATAACCCCTTATGGAATGGGATGGGACAACCCAACAACAAATCCGTAACATAGTTTTGGAATTAGCAATTCCAATCTTGAAAGTTCGTTCTACAGAAGGACTTGCACGTCTGAAAACTGGTGCATGTACATAGTTATTTCCTGAATTATTTTCCAATAACATAAAATTGGAAGCAATCCAATAAAATATTATGCAGCTATAAAAGAGAAAGAAAAGAGAGGAGGAACCTACCCCTGTCTGCTCAATGACTTTTTTAGTAGGTCTTTACCCACCTCCCCCTTGGAAGTCTCAAAAGCTGCTCTTTGGCATTTTAGGGACCTCTCAAGAGTCTCATCCAAGTACTAATGACCAGAAAACCATAGGTCTTTAAACTTGACTTACAGGTCAGTCTTCAAGAACAAGAGCAAAACGGACTGGTTTTACCTATGTAAATTTGTAAAATAATTATGGTTAGATAAAAAGTCACTGACTACTCACCTCTCTGTTTTAAAATATAGGAATGAAAAAAGATACACACACACCCCTCCTTCTGAGAAGGGTGCCAAAGTTACCTAACGGGAAGAGAATAGTCTTTTCAACAATTGGCCCCGAATCAACCAGATATCCACATGCAAGAGAATGAGTTGGATCCCTACCTCACGCTGTTTACCAAAATTAATTCAGAATGGACTAAAGATCTAAATGAGAGAGCAAAACTATAAAACCCTTAGAAGAAAACATAAGGACAAACCTTCAAGAACTTGATTTGGCAAAGGATTCTTAAATAAGACACTGAAAGTATGATCAACAAAAGTGAAACTAGTTAAATTGGACCTCTCAAAACTACAAAATTTTGTGCCTGAAAGGACACCATCAAAAAAGTGATAAGACCACACACAGAATGGGAGAAGATATCTGTGAATCATACATTGAATACGGGACTAGTATCCAGAATATATAAAGAATGCTGATAGCTCAATGATAAAAAGACAGAGCACCTAAAATTTATAATGAGTAAGGGATCAGAATAGACATTTTCCCGGGGAAGATCTACAAATGGCCAATAAGCACATAAAAAGACGCTCGGTGTCATCAGTCATCAGGAAAACGCAAATCAAAACGACAATGAGATACCACATTATACCCACGGAGATGGGTAGACTCCGAAAGTGCAAAAATCAGGGTCGGCAAGGATGTGGATAAAGCGAACCCTCAAGCAGTGCTGGGGTGATTTAAAATGGTTCAGCCGCTTTGGAAAGCAGTATCGCCCTTTCCCAAAGGATTAGACAATTAGGGCAATTCCAGCCCTAGGTATCCAAGAGACAAAACTATGCACCTTGTATGCAAATGTCTATAGGACCATTATGCACAACAGCCAGAAGCAGCCCAGATTTCCATCAACTGAATAATGGATAAACAGAGAGTGATTCGTCCAGACTGTGGCATATTAATTATTCGGCCACGAAAAGGAATGAACTACAGATTCACTCCATGCCATGGAGGGACCTCGAAAACGTTACGGTACCTGAAAGACGTCAGACGCAAGAGACAAATAATGTACGATTCCATGCACGCGAGAGTCAAGAAGAGAGAAAACAAAAAGGAGATCAGTGGTTATTTGGGGCTGGGGGTGGGGGTCGGGGCTAAGGGGCTGAGGGTGTGAAATCTCAGGGTTAAGGGGTTTTTTTGAGATGATGAAAATGCTCTGAGAACGGGTTGCACACTTAAAATGAATGAGTTGTATGACGCATGAGTTATACCTCATGCGTTTTTTTTTTTTTTAAAAAAAAGTGGGGAGTGGGCAGAGGAAAGAAGAAGATAGCCCCAAGTCCTGCTGGGCGGAAGACTGGAATCCACGGGGAAATGGCCCAGGCAGGCCTTCTGTGGCCAGCGGGAGGTCCCACCACACAAAGATGCAAAAACGCATCTTCATAGTATTATTTTCAAGACGTTCCTTTTACATATTCTTTCCCTCTGGGGAACACGTGCCCAGAAGCCAGAAATCCTACTTTTGGGCAGAATCTCGGACCACCCTTGAACTCTGTAACAACCCCTAGGTATGGTCCCAGGGGGTGTGATTTGAGAAAATTCAAGATGACTCCAACCTTCCAAACCCAGCAAAGCTCCATCTGCTGGGGAAGGCTCCCGCCTTCGGTTCTGCCCTGCCTTCTCCAGAGAGCTGTTTTCAGTGCAATTATCCCAGGGAGGACATAAGGTACCAGGCTCTTTGGGGAAGAATTAAGTAATCGGATCATTTTTTCTCCTTGACAAGGAAGAGCCAGGGACAGCTGGGGGATGCTGGAGGCCTAGAAGCTCTTTGAGGGGAAAATGAAATCTTCATTACAGCTCAGGTCCTGCTAATGGGTGAATGGAAGAACAGATGACCTAAAACCAGGGTGCCCAAAGCATGGTCCCCTGCAACGGCTGCCTCACCTAAAACCAAATTAGCAATGCAAATTCTCAGGCCTTACCTAGGCCCGCTGGGTCAGAAACTCTGGGTGGGACCCAACCGTCTGTGCTTTAAGAAGCCCTCCAGGTGATTCTGACGTGAGCTCATGTTTGAGAACCCCCAAACTAATGGGTGATTTCATTCATTCATCCAGCCATCCAGTAAATATTTACCAAATGTTCCCAGATATGCCTGGAATTACTGGAGGCTCAAGGGTCAACTACATCAATTGAATAAGATGTCCTGCGTTGAACGGTGGTCCCCCTAAAAGACATGTGTCCCCAAACCATGACTGTGACCTCACTCGGAGAAAGGGTCTTTACAGACATAATTAAGTTAAGGATCTTGAGATGAGATCATTCTGGATTACTTGGGGGGGCCCAAACCCAATGACAAGTGTTCTTAAAAGAGACAGAAGAGGAGAGACACAGAGAAGTCTGTGCCAAGCCCAAGGCACAGGGTGGGATGAAGTAGCCACAAGTCAAGGAATGTCTGGGACCACCAGAGCTGGGACAGGGTGGAAGGAGCCTTGCCTCTTGCCTCCGGAGGCAGTGTGGAAGTGCCAACCTTTGACTTTGGCGCCTCTGTCCCCCAGAATTGTGAGAGGATAGAGTCCTCTTATTTTAAACCACCTCATTTGTGGCAATTTGTTACTGCAACCACAGGAAAGTAATCTACATGACAAACAAAGGTGGTGACTTTAAAAATCTGATATTCTGGTGGGGGAGATAGATGAAATTATACATAGATAGATGATATAGATCAATGGATGGATGGATAGATAGATATAGATAGATAGGTAGATGATAGATAATACAGATGGATGGATATATAGATAATAGATAATAGATAGGTAGACAGGCAACATAAATAAGTGACTAAGATAATCTCACACGGTCTAAGTGCTATTACAGCAATAAAACAGAGGGATGTGTGAGAGAGAAGCCCAAAAGGGAACACAGAGTCGAGACCCAGAGGACGTGACTTCAGGCACAAGAGCTTGCAAACATGAGGCAGAGGGGCACAGAGAAGCCTGGCACAGAAGGACAGCCCAGGGGTCAGAATGAACGCGTCAGGGGAGTGGAAGGAGTTTGGACTTTTCCCCAAGGGCCATGGGAGCCTTTGGACAGTTAGAAGCAGGCAGCTGGTAGGAAGGGACAGGGCCTGTGGAGTAGAGACCAGGAGGTCAGGAGCCCCCTGCAGGTGTGCAGGTGAGAGGCTCACATGGGCTACCTCCTAACCTAATCTCAGCAGTGGCTTCCCATCACTTCTGCCTCCTTCTTTTTTAACCAGGAGGTTACAAGGTCCCACCCACATTCAAGGGGAGGGGGCTGAGCTATGGTGTGAGTACCGGGATCACCGGGAGCCCGTTTCGGCGCTGCCTACCACTCTGGAGGGGAACAACAAGTTTTATTCAGGATATGGTAAGTTTTAGCTGCTTCTAAGTGGTCACCTAAGATTGGAGCCTGACTGATAGTAAATAAGTAGTTGACAGATGAAGGAAGAGAAGGAAGGAATAGACGAGTAGAGAGCCTGGCAGACCGGACAATGGAAGACCCGCTGCGGAAGGCTGGTTGGTCCTGCCGAAAGCACTTAAAAGACCCCCGCCCCCGGACCCCCAAGCACAAGCTCTTTCAGAAACGGTGGCCCTGCTCCATCACGGACCCTCCCTGCCCTCCCTCTCCCCGGCCAAGCTCTTGGGAAGATGAGCTCAGAGGTGGGTTTCTGCCCGGCCAAATGGAAACTCGGGCTTCCATCCTGCTGTAGAAACGCTGGCGTGCTGGGGTCCGCAGAGGGAAGCGCTGACTGCCTTGGAAGGGCTGCTGGTGGATCCTGGAACTCTGCCTCGACCCATCATCTTCAGACCCATGAGCTTGAATTATGACAGAGAACCAAGAGCGGTGGGAGCTTGGAGGTCACCCACGAAGACGTTTGCACATGTGTTTTCTATCTGCAGCCTCATTTTCCAGCTGCATGGGGCACTTAATCCAACACCAAGTCCTGCCTATTACATTTTCTCCGTGATCACAGTCCCTTCTCCTGCTCCAACCGGCGCCAGCACCCGATGGGTGCTCGCTTTGAGTTCTCTCCGTGTGTGGATGTGCATGGCTTGAGCCGAGCCTTTTGTATTCGGTCCTTGGTCTCCTCCCAGGAGTCTGTGCTGGGCTGCTGGCGGGAACGGGGGGGGGGGGGGGAGCCTGAAGCATGCATGGTGCCTGTCCGTGAGGCGGGCTCCTGGAGATGGGTCCCAGGGAGCAGGATCGCAGAAGATAATTGGTACGGTCAGGGCAAGACAGAGGCTTTTCCAGATTAACCGGGCTACTGGGGGTGAAGATGCTGAGCTTGAAAAGAAGCTTCCCAAACTTAAGGCTATTAAGTTATCATGGCTGATTACATGCAGAGGGGCCTCAGCTGACGCGCCTCGAACTGGCAACACTCCTGTGATTTTATGGGAACGGGGCTGGGATGGGGGAGGCTGAGATCACCGGGAAAAGCAACCCCGCCCGCAGAGGCCAGATGAACTGGGTTTTGAATTTTTATTCTGGCAGCCCGGCTGGAATCCCAACGGCCCCTGGGTCTTCGCGGGTGGCCCCCTTCACAGGGTGGGGGAGGCCAAGATGAAGATTAGGGACTGGTGAGGACTAGGAGTCTCTGTTGGCCTTGGCTGGCCTCCGCAGCGCCCCCTTTACCCTTCGGTCCTTCCTCCACCAGGAAAGGGTGGTTGAGACCCCGTGACAGGAGGAGAGTCGGCAGCTGGAATGATGGGGGAAGGCAGGCGGTCAGAGGAGGAAGCTGTGTGAACACTTGGAGAAGGTCGGAGCAGCAGCCCTGGGGCCCCAGAACCTCCAAGTGGGAGGAACTTGGGAGCTTCATTTGCATCGCAAACCTGTGATTTTTATTTAGATTGTGGTTTATTTGGGGTTGTCTTGAGGGATCTTATGGGTTCAGCTGTTAAAACAAAAGGACCAGAGAGAATAGTGGCTTAACTGACACAGAAATTCATTTCTCTCTCCCATAAAGGTCTAGAGTCACAGTCCAGGGTTGACAGAGCCGCTCCACATCCATCAGAGATTGAGGACTCTGCTACCTCCTGTCTCTGTGTGTCTCATACACACACACACACACACACACACACACAGACCCCTTCCATCTCAAGACACAAAGTGGCTGCTCCGGTTCCTGCCATTACTTCTGCATCCCAGCAAATGGGAAGGAATAAAAAGGCAAGGAGTGGGCCCACCCCTTCCCTTTAAGAGCACAATTTTGGAAATCACTTGCACACTTCCCCTCACGTCGTCACAAGGGCCAGAATCTATCGCATGGCCACGTGTTGCTGCAAGGCAGGTTGGGAAGTGTGGTCTTTATTCTGGGTGATCACACACCCAGCTATAGTCTGTTAATGCAGAAGAAGGAGACTCACCAGTGGTTCCACCGAGGGTATGATGGAGGATGAGAGCCAGAGTCTCCAGCCCCAGCCTCCCCCGGGTACACACATCCCTTTGAGCTACAGGGATGGCTCCCCTCTCTTCTTTCGGCATTCGGGGCAGTATGCAAAATCTACCTCCTCCAGGCTGACTTCTGGGATTAATAACTGCACCTGCTGGCTAGTGGTTCGACCTCATCTCCAGCCCATTCTTCCCTCTGGGGGACCCCTGGCTACCTTGGGACCCGGGCGTTCCTGCATCGTCTGCCCTACCATGCTTAGGACACTCTGTGCTTCCTGAGTCAGGAATCCGAAGTCTTCCTCTGTGTATACCGGGTCTACTACCCCCCCCCCCACCGCCACGGGTGGGAGAGGAAGTGGCCCTCAGAGGCCGGAGAGCCCAGCCAGGCCAGCAGCCCTAAGATGGGTCTATTTCAGACCTGGACGGGAGCTCTTCCAGCACCTTCTCCCCTGTCCAGCCCATCACATCCTCCGGCATTAGCCCTACAAGAACCCCCACTTCCAACCTGGGACATTCTTTTCTGTTTTGAATTATAAAGGGTTAGCAAACTCTGGTCCAATGGCCAAGGCCTGCATTTACTTTTGTAAACAAGTTTCATTGGCACACAATTGCCTCTGCTCATTTACATATTGTCCCCAGTTGCTTTTTGAGACAACAGTGCTGAGTAGTGGGCAACAGAGACCTTCTGCCCCCCCGAAGCCACAAATATTTACTACCTGGGACCCGTGACACCCCCGTCCCCATTACCGAATGTCTTGGCTCCCCCTCCCTAAGGTATGTCCTGCAGCCTTTTGTCCTTTCCCACCATGGAGCCCACAGGTGGGTCGGTCTCACCTCCCTCTGCGGGCGGTGAGCCGCCCCCACTCCCCAGGGCAACCAGCCGCCCCCACTGGCCTCCTTCCTCCTGCTGGGCCCCTCTTTTGCTGTTCAAGGGCTCGGTTTTCTGGAGTAGCTCAGGACATTACCCAGCTAAATGAAGAATGTGGAATACTTGAAATTTCCACTCACACACTCCTTGGAAAAAACACATTAACCTTTAAGAAGGGAATAATAGCTTCGTTTTCAAGTGACCTTATGTATTAGCTCTTGCCGAGCACTTTCTGGAGGGAGCCACGGCCCATGGCAGGGACCCAGCGGGTGCAAAAGATAAGAAAACATAAAGCCCAGCAGAATCCTTTGCTGGCTCTGAACTGAGGCAGACAATCGTCGACCGACAACGGCGAGAGCCTCCCTCACTCCTGCAAGACACCAAGGCTGCCCACCAGGATGTCACCTGCTCTCTCGGATTTGCTCTGGCCCTGGGGCTGAGCGAGCAGCTGCTGCCTGGCTGGTAAGCCCTCTGCTCTCTCTTTCAGTTGTAGCTCCTTCTGCCTGACCCGAAGGCTTACCTTCCTCCTTGACACAGCCTCCCCCAGGAAAAGCTATCCCACCAGCCTCCTCTGCCTCACCTCCTCCTTAAAACGCAGACTCCAACGGTCCACATGTTGCAGAAAACTGCATAATCTACACTATTCTGGGCAGGGGGTGGCGGGGACGGTGGTGGGTGGGGGGAGATTTACAAAGCGTATTAGCATAGTAAAGGCTCTGAGAAGTCCTGCCAGGAAGAAACCTGTTTAATTTTGTGGAACACCAGCATTTTCCAAACTATTCTGGCATGGGAAGCCCCTAGCTTTTTGTATTTTTTGGATAACATCTGTGAATGTTTGGCAGCATTGCTTATCCATGGAGCACATGTTAGAAACTGTCGACCACTGAGCCTGCCTTCTCCAAGATCATTTGAGCTACAGAAAAGACCAGAGCTCATTCTTCATTCTCCAATTCTTCTGCTGATTTATTACACACGCATTCATTCCTTCATCATTCATTCATCAATGCCAGGTTCCGAGTCCAGATGCCTCCAGGAGCACACCCAGACCTGGGTGCCTCTGCTTCTCCAAGCTTCCTGGACGGCAGGAAAGAGAAGCGAGGCTCATGGGTTGCAGAATATGAAAGGAAGGCGCCGACGTCATGTTCCTGGACATCAAAGGTGCCACTTCCAAGGATGCTTTTTGAAGATAATTAGGGGGCAGATGATTTCAAAAGTCCACCACAAAGGGTCCACATTTAGACACTCAAGAAGCAGCTTGAAGGAGAGGGCTAGGAGGAGAGAGGAAGACCGAGCAGAGTGGAAAGGGGGGCGTGCCGTCAGCCGCCTGGGGAAGATGTGTGCGCCTGGCACTGAGCTAAGAGCTTCATGCACCATGTGCCTCCTTCCCCACACAAACACCTAGAAAGTGCTCCTCGGGAGCCAGGGGGACAGCAGGGTGAACATGGCCTGGCTCAGAACAAGCTGGGGAGGCAGAATCTCCCCAGTAATCACAAGGAGGGTGTCTGGCCGCCAAGGGCAACACTCAGAGGTTTGCTCAAAGCCATGAAGCTGGAAAAAGACAACCCAGGAGTCCAAGGCAGGACCCTTGACGCCCAAATCCATTTTCCTGCTGAAACAGGAAGCAAAGGGACAATAAACTTAAAACAGAACCAATCCCATTAGAAGATCAGTGATGTGCCCGAGAAGGAACAACGTTGGCAGAGAGTGAGCAGGAGGCTCGTGATGGATGTCAAGTGGAAAGGTGCAGCCGGTGGACAGAGCGGACTCGAGGGACGTGCATCTCCCCCCCAGTTCATCTCTCCCCCCAACAGGGCCAGTTAATTCCAAAACGGTCCAGCCCCTTTCCAGCAAGCTGACTGCCAGGGAGCACAGGCCTTACCACCAGCCTCGTCTGCCCTCACACCTTTGCAAGGGGCTGGGAGCAGCTCCTCATTCTCCGTGGTTCCTCTGCTCCTCTAATGGAAAGCCACCATGCCATTGTCACCAGAGGGGCACAGGGAGTTGGAAGACTGCTGGGGGCAGAGCTCTGTCCCTGTTAGCAGCCGATGGGGTGCCCGGAAGGCAGGGCATGGCCACCCCTTTGTGGTCCCGGAGGGGACAACTCAGCCCTGCTGGCGGCAGCCCACATCCCCCCATGCCTCCTGACTCCTCCAGCCCCCCAAAACCCTGGTGGAAAACCCATCCTGTGATGCTACATTTCAGACATCATCTTTCCAGAGACAGCCTGTATGTGTTCCCTCTTGCCGCTATAACAACTTTTCACAAACTTAGTGACGCGGAGCACAGACATTTTTTATCATGCAATTCTAGAAGTCCTAGAGTCGAGGCGTCAGCAGGGCTGGTTCCTTCCAGAGGCACAGAATCCATTTCCTGTCTTTTTCAGCTTCCCCAGGGGCCTGCGTGCCTGGATTCACGGCACCTTCCTCCCTCTTCACAGCCACGGGGCGGCACCTGCTCGTCTCTCTGCCTCTGATCCTCCTCCCTCCCCTGATAAGGACCCTTGTGATGACATTAGGCCCACCCAGATAACCCAGGATCATCTCCCCTTCTCCCGGTCCTTAATCACATCTGAGGGTCTCTGCCATGTAAGGTCACATGTTCTCAAGTTCTGGGTTTTAGGAAGTGGCCATCACTGGGGGGCCATTATTCAGTCCGACACAGAGTCCCCTCCTAAGGCCTCCCGACTTTCCTGGAAGTTCTGTCCTACTGCTGTGGACACCAGCCAGGGCCCGGGGTCGGGGGGGGGCGGTGGTGGTGGTGCTGCAGGTGGATGGCCGGATGCCTCAGAGGGCAAGAGAGGAATGTTTGCCTCGCCATCCCAGCTCCCACACAGTCGCCCGGGATACGGTGGAAGCACCGTAAGCACTGGCTGAGTGAACAAATTATTCTGCGCGAAGGGATCGTTGGACTCTAGGACAAGGCTCTTCCGCTATGAGACTTGATGTCCTCATCTGTGAAATGGGGGCGTTCAACCCCGTCTCCTCCTCCTCTGAAGGCCCGCTGGTGCCGCAGAGGTGAGCAAGAGGTGCGAACCCTGGCTAACAGCACAGCCCAAGAAGACCAGCCTCTCTTTATCTCCCAAAGCACCACCAGAGCCCACTGTCCCTCTGCCCTTGGGGACATAGGACGGCACAGCTGGTGACACCTGCATGGACCCTGTGCCAGGCACTCTGTGAGCATGTTGCAAAAGGCCACTCAGTGCTCCACAATCCTGGGGAGTCACTCCTGTTCAAACGTGGGGGCTCGGAGGGGGGCAGCACCAGCAGCCAAGGGCTTTCCTTTGAAGCCTTAGCTTTTGGCGCACACCGAGTGCTCAGGCCGAGCGTGGTGGCCAGCCGCTGTCCAGCTCGGCACAGGTTTACGTGACCCAAATCTTGAGTGACACAGGTCGGTTTTACTGGAAGCTGAAGAATAAGGAGGTCATGATGCACTCATTCATTCATTCATTCATTCATTCGCTTGTTCAGTCCACATGGACTCACTGAAAGCCTACTATGTGTCCGCACTGGGCCAGAAGCCAGGGTTACACACCAGGCGATAGCTACTTGAGGGGATGGGGAGAGCATGACCCCCGAGTCCATGCGAGCTCCCCAAGCACCGTGCTTCAGAAGCTGGGCTGTGCTCTGCACAGACGAGGGCAGGGCACGGATTCCTCTAGCTGCGGCCGGGAGAGCAGAGGGGCACTGGGGCCCGAGGAGACATGCCTAGTTCAGAGTGCGTGCCGAAAGCAGGAGGGACCACTGTGTATGTGAGCCCAGCCCGGCCTGGCTCCTTACCCTCACCCCACCGCGGCATGGATGACCACGGACCCGGGGGCAGCTCTGCAGGCCGCGTCCGCCCGTCTCCAGCCTGTAGCAGCCCCCAAAGACCAATTGGTTCCGTCCGTTGCCCTTGGCCTAGCAACCCAGGCAGATCGGATTCCTGTCACCACCGTGCTGATTCCCTGGCTCCCCCAGAAACCTGCACTCTGCTTCCCAGTCTCAACCAGTATCTTTTTGCAAAAAGGAATCACCCTTTTTGGCCGTGGGCTTGCACCTTCCCACTTTATTTGCCTTGAGTATCACCGGGAGGTAAATCAGAGCCCACCTGCCCTTCTCTCCAGGAAGAGAGCTTCAGAGGACGTGACTGTCCCCAGGTCTCCGGCCACTTGCCGTTCACTCACTCGGCCCATGGACACTTCTTGCCACTGGCTTTGTGTCCGGCCCCTGCTAGGCCCTGGGGTCCCATGCAAACCAGGGGGACAGAAAGCCCACTCCATGCAGTGTGCAGTGCCGGTGGGGGAGGCATGCCAACCCCGGTCCCCCGGCGCCCCAGGGCCTTTCCTTGGCCTTAGGACAAGCCCACGCACCCCCAAGGGCTCGAGACCCGGCCCAGCACAGGGGAGGGGGTGGTCAGTGTCTGCCCTGTGAGGCAGTGAGGGCCTCCCATGTGCTGGTGCTCCCAGCAATCTGGGGGCAAACAGTAATTCTATCTAAAGCTCAGAGAGGTGAAATGACTTGCCCAGGGCCCCACAGCTAATGAGTAGTGACATCAGGACTCCAGCTTGTTACCTGATTCAGAAGCTCATGGTCTGAACCATTAGGCTTAATGGCCTCTAAATTCCAGCTGACTCGGGCGGAGGGACTTGGGTCCCATCGACAGCCAAGAGGCCACATAAGCAAAGGGACCTGGGACAGAGGGACTGTGTGTCAACAAAGAAACTCTGAAGGGGTCAGAGTAAAAGACGGTGAAGACCCTGCAGGCAGGCCAGTGGGGAGCCATGTGGGAACGCAACACGAGCAGTGGACACTAGCCACACGACTCCCACCACGCACCCAGCCGCCATCTGCCGAGAGCGGGGGGGCCCGGGGCCGGGGGGCGCGTGCTGCCCGCCCTGGTTACACCAGCTAACCCGGTCCTCACCACCGTCCTCAAGGCGGCTCCCAGATCCACATCCATCACACCAAATTCGCAGTAAAACTAATCCACAGGGGGGTCACTTTTTATCGATGAGGGTTGTCATCCATCATTAAGATCCATCAAAATGTGCTTAAAATACCAAAGCCATCCTTTTAAGGTGCGCGCTCTTGGAGCCAGCCCTTCCAAGACCAAGAATGGGTCCTACAGAAATCACTGCGGAAGCCCGCAAGCATGGAAATCCACGGCAGCACCGTTTACAATAATGTAAAATTGGAAACAACCTAAATGTCCCAAAGAAAATCGGTTAAACTAATGACAGTACATTCACACGAAGTGAGGCTGTGTAGGCAGTAACCACGGGGGCAGAGGAGACCCATATTTATGAACACGGAGCCGTGGTTGTAACAGATTTGTTAAGGGAAAGCAGAAAGTCACAACACAGTCTGTTGAGAAGGATCTTCTTTTCATTTAAAACATGTTTTCAGATAGATGATAGATATGATTGGCAGACGATAGAGAGAGGGCGGAATAGGCAGGTGGGTGGGTAGACAGACAAACACACAGAGAGAGACAGACAGATGAGGGAGAGATCTAACAAAAATTTACAGAGCATCTACTATGCACCGAGCACAAGGCTGTGTGCTGGGAAACCAGACGGAACAAAACTTTAAGCCCCCGCTGCTGGGCGCTTGCATTCTGGATACAGACAGAAACACTGTATCAGGAGCGGGAGGGTGCAGTGCCAGGAGTCGCAAGTCATGTGAGCTTCGGGATGGGAGATGGGGATGGGAGAGCGGATAGCTAGGGGCAGAGAAGAACCAGGCGTGCCCAGCGCCGGTGGGTGAAGGGTGTGGACAGGCTCAGTAAACTCCGCCCTCTCCTTCCACACACATTTGAAATTTTCTGAAATAAGGATGGGGAACGAGTGTGGGAGACAGCTCCCCCGTGAAATTGTCCAGGTGCAAGGGCCATCTCCTCGCTCTGAGTCAGGTGAGCACTCCCCTCTCCCGGCTTCCCACCTGTCCGAGGGGGAACTCATCATCCCCCTTTGCAGGGCTGTGGGGGGCACACAGAGGGAGCCCTCAGCAGATGGTGCTTGGGGGGACGTGCACATCTGTGTAGGAAAAGCCAGGGGCCCCGGCATGCTCACTGTGCAGGGAATCGAGGCAACTGATGTCTGTTTACCTGTACCTTTCATGTTTTTGTCAATGGCCACGACTAACTCGGATGATGAAGGTATAATGGGAGCCCTAGATGTGCCCAGTGCAGCCGGGGGTGGGGTGGGGGGGAGGGTGAGGACTGGCAGGCCCAGGGAGGGGCGATCATTAAGGGTGTGAATTTAGAGCCCCAAGACCTGTGTTCAAATTCTGGACACCAGTTTTCTGCTTATTCTCAGTATGACCTTGGGCCCTGTAGCTTCTTCCCACAGTCACTCCTATTGTCTACAACACAGTATCCAAAGCATGCTCCTGGGGTGCTCCCAGGTGACAGCGGTCTCTGGGAAAGTCAATGTGAGTACCATGTAGCCTCCCACAGCCCTCCTGTAGTACCACCATGCACGCAGAGAGTCAAGGCTCTGACAAGTCCTGCAGTGTAGACAGCTGTCTAGCTTTGCTTAAAGCCATATATTATCCCCAGTCTGAGGCCTTGCTGTCTTGGGTTGAGACCCCAGAAACATGCCTTGAGATGAGGATGGAGGGAGAGGGATTAGTTAGGAAACATTTCAGGGGCTTGTCCTATGGAGGGTGGGGAACCGACTCACTCTTATAGCGGGCTTTGGAAAGCAGTGGGGATAAGCCACAGGGTCCTTCCCACCAGAGTGAGGGAGCAAGGTATATATAACCTCACACTCATATGCCCCAGTCATCAGTTAAAGGCTGCCCCCAGGGTGGGGGCTGTGAATTCCCAGGCACATGTGGCTTACCATGTGGGCAGACAAAGTAAGTTCTGGAAGCCTGAGAGGGGCCTTCAACAGAGAGATGCAGGTGCTGGACCCTGGGAGTGAAAGCTCCTGGGAACTGACAAGAACGTGGCAGAAGGACCGACATAGGAGCAGGTCACTGACAGTGTGGAGGCTCTGACAAGTCCCGCAGGACGAGCCGCTTTCTAACTTTGCTTAATCCAAACCTGTCTGGCCACGAGCCCTGCTCCGTCTCTGTCAGCTGGTTCTAGGAGGCCTCCTCCACGATCACAAGCACACAGGTTCTGCCCGCACGGTGAACTCGCACTCAACCATTCTTAACTTTTCAGCTTATGCTAATAGAGCTGCCCTATTGCTGGTTGCTGTAAGGCAGAGATGATGACCTCTTCTCCTCTCTGTGTCCTCCGGGCCTGGCATCCCCACGGAGGAGAAACAAAACAAATCTCTCCGAGAAGAAAATGAATCAATTCACCGTTTCTTTAAGCTGCGGAGTTCTATAGCTGGCTCGGGGCAGGTGGGAAGGAACCGCTCTCCCCTTGGAAAATGTGAGGCGCTTGTATATTTAATAAAGTATGAACTTTCTGTGCAAATGGAACATAAACCAATGATGTCAGTAGAGCCACCAGCCACTCGCTGGAGCTGCGCAGTGGCCGCAGCACCGGAGAACAGAGTGCTGTGGGAGGCCCGGGCCCCCCAGTCCCAGCATGACAGACGTCAGTGACTGGTCACGGAGGTGGGGCCCCCAAGGGCCTGTGACTGCTACCATCCCTCCTAAATCTGACCTTCATAAGTCCATCATGATGGCCAGCGGGCCTGGGAGCCTTAGGACAAGGTGGGGGGTGGGGTGGGGGAGAGCCAGAGAGGAAAACCCTAGAGTCTCTTTCTCTGCTCTAACCCTTTAAAATGAAATCGAAACTCCTCACCAGGCCCTGTGGGGCTTAGCCCCTGCCTGCCTGCATCTACACCTCCCCACCTTCTACTCCAACCCAGGATCGATCTCCCACAACCCCCTCAGCCTTCTTTCTGTGCCTCCAAACCACCCAGCTTCCTCCTGCCTCAGGGCCTTTGCACTTGCTGCCCCCAAGACCCTGGAAATCTCTTCCCCAGAGCTTTACCTGCAGGCTCTTTCTCATCGTTCAGGGCTCAGCTCCAACCCCCCTCTTTGGGGGTGGGGCCCGACCAGCAACCTCACACCTGGCAATCTCACCTCCAAGCTCTTCCATTTTCTGAAAGAAAATTCTTTCTGTGTGTTTTCTTAAATATTGCCTAGAATGGGCCTCCAGGAGGGCAGGGACCATGTCTGTCTTTGCTCACCACTGCGTCCCTCCTTACAGAGAACAAAGAAAGTGTTCAATGAGCACTAGAGATGATGAGCACTAGAGAAAGGAGGGAGGAGGAAGGGAGGAAAGGATCCTCGACTTGGCCTCCACTGCATATGATCTGGGCTTCTTGGGTGAAGCCAGGAGCAGGGGAGTAAACATTATAAAGATGATCTGCATCCGCGGGTGTGTTCCCCCAAAAGCAAAAGTTCAGAACTTGAGCCAAGTTCTGGGTAAGGTTCTTACAACGTGCCAAGGACTCTTCTGAGCCCTTCAGGCAGATTTCAGTCATGCAAATCGTGCCCCCAACGACCCTCTGAAACAGGTTCTGTTCGTGTACCCGCGTTACAGATGAGGAAGCTGAGGCACAGAGAGGTTGGGTATGTCACCTGAGGTCACACAGCCCTGTGCACGCTCGCGCCTTACTCCGCCTCCCCCCAGTATGGTCCTACCACGGCCCCTCCACAGAGATGCCTCACCCTGCTTCTTGGCCTGCCCCCAGCCCGACTGGCCTACATTTACAGCCAAGTGAGCAGAAGTGAACTAGCTCACGCGGTTCTGGGAACCCGTGAAAGACAAGCAGCCCCCTAGAGCCCACCACCACGCAGGCCACGGCCCTGCCAGCTTCTCTCCAGGATTTATGCCCCGGCCAGCGGCCGGTGTGTGTTGCCCTGCGGAGGTGTGAGGCGAGGGGGGAGGACAGAGGGAAGGCCAGCGTGAGGACGCGGGCGCACCTGCGCCGGGGGAGACGCAGAGTCCCACGGGTTCGGCCCCTTCCCGGCAGCTCCCACCTGCCCCTTGCCCCCGCCACTGGGGTAATGAGGGAAATGTCAACAGAAGCGATTGCAAGGAGCCTTACAGAGAAACTGCCCTATTGAGTTTTTTAAATTAAATCTATTTATAATTTATACCCTGCCTGCTTCCAAAAAGGATTTGAGGTGGTTTACCGTAAACGACACATAAAATGGAAAGGCTGTTAAGTAGAAGGAGAAAAATCAAGACCACCACGCAGCAGGAGGGGGCAGAAGATCTCCCAAACGCCCAGGCTTAGGGACAGGGTGACAGATGACGTATTCCAGCTTGACACCCAGCATCCAAGTGGCTGGTGCAAAATGGGAAATCACTGCCACAGACCACAGGGCTCTGAGTGACCCGGGGACGCTCGCCCCCGCTCTGGCAGCAGCTGGGTTTTCCCCGCTGGCTACAGAGTGAAGTGGGAAGACCCCCGGCGCTGGAGCCCGGCTGCCTCCCTTTCTCAAAACTTTCTGCTCTGCTCCCCACTGCTTCTCAGCAAATGGACTCTACTCCCCGGGACCAGGGATGCCAGCCTCTCCCCCTCCCTGATGGCACCACCTAGCATGAGCAACCTGTGAACAAGAACTTTCCCTTTCCCTGCTTTACAGGTGAGGGCACTAAGGCTCAGAGAGGGTAGGGCAAGTGCCTGAGGCCACACAGCCAAGCAAGGGGCAGAGCTGGGACCCGAACACAGGCAGCCCGGCTTCCTAGCTAACACTTGCACCTTGCACGCGAGTCTCCCCACCTCTCTAAATTGAGGCCCTGGCCTGTCTGGGAAACAGAAATTGGTGGCCGTGTTTCTGAGTTGCAGATGACACTGTCCACTCCTCTAGCTGCTCCAGACTGAGCCAGCAGGGGCGACCTCGAACACTGGGCTAGTCCCACTCCGTCCCATTAAAGGTTCTTTGCTTCTTTCTCACCCTGGCTAACACCTAGTCCTTTCGTTACATAGAAATACAAACTAAAATGCAGTGGTAGCCCTTTGTGTATCGCTGGAACCCCACGTCCCATCCGCCTAGATGCGGACGGTGTTAGGACACGGAGCAAAACTCTAAACGTGCCCTCGGGTCCACCAGCAGAGTCCCCGGAGCCCCACCATGGAGGCATTCACACAGGGGCAGGGAGAAAAAAGGCTACACATACATCAAATCATTACACTGGATGCCTTAACTAATACAATGTTTCGTGTGAACTACATCTCCGTAAAGCTAGAAAACCAAACACGGGAACAAACCGAAAGAACACTGTTTATAATGGCAGAACAGCAGTGCACCCTAATGTCCATCAACAAAGACTGGGGAAATGAGCACTGACCATCCACGGCCTGGAACACGACGCAGCCGGAAAAAGGACGCGGGATTCCTCCGCAAGCTCCCAGGGGACGAGCAGCTCCCCTCCTAGGTATAACCCAAAAGAGATGAAAACAGGTGCCCCCACAAAAACCCGTACATGAATGTTCACAGCAACACTGTTTTCCTGAGCCGGAAGGTGGAAACACTCTGAAAGTCCATCGACAGAGGGACTGATACAGGGAACATGGCACGTCCATTTGTAGGACAATTATTTAGCCATAATCAGGAGGGAGGGCCTTACACCTGCTACGATGTGGGTGCTAGGCTCAGTGAAAGGAGCCAGGCACGAAAGGCCACGTCTTGTGGATCCCATTCACGTGAAATGCCCAGAACAGGCAAATCCACAGAGACGGAAGGCGGATTTGTGATTGCCTGGGGCTGGTGGCTTGGGAGTGGGAATGGAGAGGGCCTGCCTCCTGGCACAGCGTTTCCCTTCGTGGGACAAAGTGTGTGTGTGGGGGGGGTCCTGGTTGCACAGCCTGAATGTACTTAACGCCATGAGTGGTGTGTTTTGAGTACGGTGGTAACATTTTATGTTATGTGTATTTTATCATGATTTAAATATGATAAAGAACAGAATAAAAAAGAATCAGTCTGCTTCACTGAAGAAAAAAAAAAGGAAAAGAGTGTGGGAAGCCTGTTAGCCCAAACTTGGGGAGACCACCAAGACACCATAGGGGTGAGGAATCCCGCATTCTTTTTACCTGCTGCGTCGTCGTGTTCCAGGCCGCGGATCGTCAGGCTCGTTTCCCCCAGTCCTCTGTCGATGGGCACGGAGGTGCTCTGCTGTTCTGCCGTTGTGAACAGTGTTCTTTCGGTTCATTCTTGTGTTTGCGTTTCTAGCTGTATGGAGGTGTACTTGACACAGAACACCGTGTACGTGGAAAACACAGGTCACAGGATAACGCCGACAGTAGGGTCCAGTTAATGGAAGAAAACGATTCAAATATATTCGAAATGCACACAGTTCATGCGTGATAAACGGGGCAACCTTTGGGGCAGGGGAGGGGTGAAGGGGGAGGATGAAGGGAAATTCTCCACTTTGAACCCTTTGGGGAAAGGTTTTGTGACAAGAGCTCATGCTTGTGCCCTATGTCCATGGAGAGTTCCATGCTCACTGCCTTTCCTCCCCATGGCCAATCCCTCCGGGTGTCCTGGCCTTTCTAGGGACCCTGTCACCCCTCCAATGTTCTCTCCCTTTACACAATTGGCTGACCTCACTGAGGCTTACTCTGGAAAGACCCCCAGACCCCCTGCAAAGGGAACTCAAAGTCTAGCAGGGAGACCAGCCACCATCACAGGACCATCCCTCATCAAATTCAGTGATGCTCACCAAAGAGAAAGTTCTGGAAGAGCTCCCAGAAGACGTGACACATGGACACCCACAATTACCTGGGAGGCTTGTTAAAGCCCCCAAATCTTGAGCCAGAATCTCAGCCTGGGGGTTCCTCCCCAAGGCCCGTCTGGGGAGCACAGCCATCAGCCACACAGCAGCTGCCTGAATGCCTGCCATCACCACCTGCATCCCTTCTGCTCCAGGCAAGACGCTCGGCCTACAGCCACAGCCCTCCCTAGGTCCCACTAGGGCCCTGCTGCTTCACATCCGCTTTCCTTCCTCTGGTCCCACGGAGATGCCTGAAATACCTTAATGCCCCAAGTTGGGAAACTTTGGAGCCAGATAAGAGGTCTCTATGTCCGAGGCAGACCACGTTCCTCACCTGGGTCGATAACCTGTAGCTGAAAATGATCTGGGTTTGGGAAATGAACGTGATGTTGGACCCGAGCTGTCAATGAGCTTGCAGACCCGGCCCTGGGTGGCAGGCCTGTTTGCTCAAGGTGATGGTCTGCTTATGGGGGTTATGAGCTTTTTATGGGCCAACCTGCGCCCTCCCGGCCTCTTCGCCGGGCCATTTGGCTGCGTCTAAATCAAGACATCTCAGTCCGCAGCCACTGCGAGGCATTCATGCGCCGGGCCGCCTTTCTTCCCCTTGTAATCGAAATCTAATTTATTGGCCCAGGGATGCAGGGAGCAGCCCACGCACATAGCTGGTGTGCAGTGAAGAATATAATATACAACGTTCTCATGTAATAAGGCTCTTTCTAGAAGGCATTAAGTAGGGGCTGGCTCGGAGCGCCAACGCAGCCATGATTAATCCCCGCCTGGAAAACATCTAGTTCCAGACCTCAGAAGGCTCTGTGGGGGCAGGACGGGGCTTGGCGCCTCCGAATTCTCCGGCTGCTTCTGCATCTGGATGGTTTATAAGATTAGATGTGATTAAGCTCCCTGAAGGCAGGAGTCATGTTTTATAGGTCCCTCTCCCCCGTCTAGCCATGATGGAAAGTATGCAATAAACTCCCGTTGAAAGAATCTGGATGGGATTGAAGTGAAAAGTTATTCTTTGTGCACTTGCTGTGACTTTGGGTTTGGCTTCCGCAGCTGATGAGGAACGGCCCTCTCCTGCCTCCGGAGGCCCGAGAGTCCCGGTGGCCTCCCAGGATCTGGGAAGCCTGGCTCCTGCGAGAACCACAGCGGCCCCTGGGCCTGAACAAATCCTTGAGCTCCCGGGGCCTCCGTTTCCACTCAGGTCCCGGGGGTGGTGGGGTCCCAAAAGGAGGAATGAAGACTGCTCGAAGGACATTCACAGAACACTCACGGAACTCACCGCGAGGTACCCCTCTTCCCCACAGAACGCTCAGGAGCACGACCGGAGCGAACATTGATTCACTCGCCCAACAAATCCTAAATCTCCTTGACTCTAAGAAAGCCACTCTTTTCACCTTAGAATCTCCTTGACGCCAGGATGCCTCGGGACACCAACATTTTTTATTCAGCAGGAGTCCAAATCCGGCCCCCGTCCAGCCCGTCGCCATGATAAACATAAAAACAGATAAATAAATAAATAAAACAAATAAAGTTTTATTGGGACACAATCCGGCCCATGTGTTTAGGGACCGACCAGGGCTGCTCTTGCAGCTTCTCCCTAAGACCAAGTCAACAGGAGAGCCGGTCCTCTGTGGCCCAGACCCCCAGCCCCCGACGACCCCTGCTCCCACCGGCGCAGACCCAGAGCTCCAGAAATGCCTCCGTCCATCCCCGAGCTGCACCCCCTTCCTGCCCAGAGTTCACTGGGCCACGTCAAATGCAAGTCGCGTCCAGTCTAGAAGAGCATCAACAAAGCACGTTTTAAATCACGTCAGGCCGCGGGGCCCGTGCTCGTCACCAGGCCTCTGGGAGGGAGTTCCAGCCGTCGTCAAGTATTTAATGTGGCCATAGACAACCACGGGCCGGCTCCTCGAGGGCACGGCCTTTGTTGGGTGACACGCAGAGGCTGTCACACAGGGCCTGGCCCCCTGGCTCAGGGGAGCGACTGCCTATAGCTTTGAGGCCAGAAACAGAGCACAGAGCCCCCATCAACCCACACCCTCATCGAGCACCTGGAAAGGGCCTTTGCTCTGAAGCACCGCGAATCCTCCCCCGAGCCCAAGGTTTGCTGTCGATCAAATGACAGCAGCGTTAAATCTCCAGGCGGGGCCCTGAGCGCATGCCCACGACACGGGCACTGTGTGGTCTCAGTTGACAGAAGCCTTCCCTGGGGCCCAGAGGTGACAGCGCTCTCTCCCGGAACGGCAGAGTAGGCTGGAGGAGGGGGACGGGACGACCGCCCGGCCCATCAGACGGCGCCAGCCCAGGCTCGGGCAGGCGGGGCCTCTGCAAGGTCAGGACGCTGCCCGGAGCCCGCCGGGCCCGCGGACGCTGGTCTGATAGAAGTCACCAGACCGCCAGGCAGCGAAGCATGAAGCTCCCCACCCGTGGCAGGTCATGCAAGCAGATACCTGCTTTCAGGAGGCTCCTCGGATGGCCTTGAAGAATTGACGGAGGCAGAGCGGAGGCCAGCCTGGCGTGGGGAAGATGAAACTCTGACATTGAACAACCCGAGTACAACAGCTGCTCCATTGCTGCGGGAGCGGGACGTGACGTGAAGGGTGAGCTCAGAGCACGGTCCCGCCAAGGCATCTTGGGGGGAAGGGGGGCACTAAACGTTCTGAGATCAGAAGCTCCCCCCACACTGAACACTTGGGCTCATACTAAGTGCCAGCCCTGTCCTGGGCCCTGGGGCCAGAGACAAGCAGAGTCCCTGCCCTCCGACACACACCAGCCAGAGACAGAGCACACGCGGTAGGCTGCGGTCCCGCTCATGCCAGGGTGACCCAAAGAGGGCAAGCCTGCGAACCCCAGTGCCCCCAGCTCCTCAGGGTCCAGGTCCCGTGGAGAGACCTACTCAGGCACGTGCATTCCAAACAGCCAAAGCTTATTCAAGCAATTAAAAAGAACACCACTCTAATTTGCATCTTTTGATAGAACAATAAAAATGGCACTGAAGGAGGAAACTTGTCTTCCTCCTTCCCTTCCTTTCTCTTTCTCTCTCTCTCTTGTCCTTCTTCTTCTTCTCCTCATGCCTCTCTTGGCCCAAGACCTGTGTTTAGACATTTTGGGCCTAGTGGAGACCATCGTGGCGGCAGAGTAGAATTTGCGGTTGAGACAGCTACAGATACTGAAAGGTTAATGTGTGCACAAGAAACTGTAGGTCACATCACAGACAAGAAAGATGTGTAGACGAAACTTCAGAACCCCCCCCCCCCCCGCTCTGTTCTAGGAGAGAAATTCCGAGTCTGGAGACGAGAGCACATTTTGGCATCATTGCTGACGTTCACGAGTCACTCTGGTGGATGTTGTCTGCGTTTTGCCCTGAAATAAAAACTTCAGTCTCCAGTGAACTGTCGTGGCCCTCGGGGACCTGAGAAACACCTGCTGTGCTCTGCTCCTCTCCTGCGCACACCTCCTTCCCAGCGCCTCACCCACTTCCCCTCCACAAACCTCCCTCTTCCCCAACGCCCTTTCCTTCATCTTCTAGTTCCCCGTTACGCTGGCGAGGAGCCCTCCCACCAAGGAAAACGAGTCCCTTCCCTCCTCCTTGCCCCTGACTTTCGCAGCTCCTCTTCCGAATGCTGGCATCCAGGGTGACCGCGCCTCTCTGGGGAGGGGGGCCGGTCCTGGTTCGTGCCTGTCACTCTGGGATCATTCTCCATCGCTTCCCTTCTCATCCTCAAAAGTGTCTCAGTTTGAACAACATGTTCTTTCCGCTAAAACATCACCTTTTCGTGAGGACTGCTGCTTCCCCAAACCTTCTTTAGGTAGCCCCCTGACGTTCTTCCAGATGGCCTGCTCTGTTTCCCTGTGGGGTGTCTTACTTTGAAGTAAGTATTTTGCTTGAGAGCAGAACATCTGTTTTGTTTTCCACCTAGAGCAGTGCTAGTCTTAGTAAACCACTGAAGACGCGTGTGTGGAGGATGGATGGACTGATGGGTGGAGGGAGGGACAGACGGGATGGAGGAGATTGGATAGATGGATAGATGGTTGGATGGACGGATGGACAGATGGTTGGATGGATGCATGGATGGATGGAATGATGGATGGATGGATAGATGGATGGGTTTTAGGGAAACCAGGCTCCCACCTGAGAGAAAAGTGACCTGGAAGGAGATGCTGGTAGAGAGAATGGATGGTTTGGAGTAATTTTGGGGGGTAGTTTGGTGACCCCCACTTTAGCTCAGAGAATGGAAATTGTTTAGGTGCCCATTTTACCTCAGACCTCAGCTGTCAGATTTGTACACATCAAAGAGTTAGAAAATGGGCAGTTACAGTAGTCTGTGTGATGGCCTCAGTATTCTCTGTGAAAAGCTATATGAGGAATCTCTGCTTGATATTTCTCTGTGGGACATACTGAGGTGGGTCTTCTGACTGAGCGCTAAGCCTCCAAATTGTTGCATCCACAGAGAGGTCTTTTTCCTTCCCTCTTTCAGCAGGTTTTAGGAAAAACAAACCACTCTTTCTGCATGGGTGAGGAAGAAAAGCAGCAGCAGACTCAGAGAGTTAAATCAGCTCCATTACTCAGCCGCCCGCCATCTTGAACCTACGCTTCTCCTGAGAACACATTGGTTATGTGAGTAAATGTGATTTTTGGTGGAAAGAAAATTCAAATGTGCTCTTCAGATGAACATATGGCTTCTGGACACCAGTACCGAGCCATCTTAGAAATATTTTCCAGAGGGTAGGGTTGGGGGTGGTGAAGCCACTCTATGACTAGACCTTAGATCTAATGCCCTCTTTCCACTGAGTCGGTGGCTTCCAAAATCACCACTGCGTAGGTAGCAGGAAGGAATGGGGTGGGGGAAGGGGCCCAGAAAATGGGTTTTTTGGAACTGTCGGCACATTTATAACAGAATTGTAACTGTATAATGTTATTGTATCATTTAACTGACATGTCTACTTTGGAATGTTTATAACTACCGTAAATCAAGAGGCCGCCAAGCCAGGGCAGCCGCCGCACATAGACATTCCAAGGAAAACGTATAAAATAAATAAAACAATCACACAGTATCAACATTCCATTCCTGCTCAGAAAATGGAAAATTAACAGCTCCCGCATACATGTAAGCGCCCAAAACTGAGTTTGGGGGTGCCGAGGGGGCCCGGGCCTCCTTGCTGGTTCTCAATAAAGATGTCAAGTGAGAAAAAAGTTAGGAAGCCCGTAAGAACAAAACGCTTGAGCCCCAACAGCAGCCTCCCCCTCCACCTGGTTCCTCAGGCAGTCCCCTCTAGGCGGGTGCAGGGGGCACCCTGATTTCTCCATCTTCGGTCTGTGACTTCCTGCACCGGGGAAGGAAGTGGGAAATCACGCTAGCTTTGCTCTTGACTTCTCTATGACTTCGGACCAACTGACATTAGCTAAAGAAAAATATACAGTTGCTGTCCCCAAGGCAAGAATTTCTCTGGATTGACAAACTGCTTGAGATTTCTGACCTCCGTGATGGTTTGGGGGCCTCAGCTACTCTGTGTTTTGACCAGAGGCTTATAAAATACGCGTCTCCATGAAGTCTGGCTCGATAAACATTGGGTCGTTACATAGAACAGCGTGGTGAGATCAAGGATTCCGAAAACGGTAGCTCACTGGGTTTTTTTCCTAAGTGTTTGCAGAGCACCTGGGTGAGTCAGTCGGTTGAGCATCCAACTCCTGATCCCAGATCAGGTCTAGATCTCAGGGTTATGAGTTTGAGCCCCACGTTGGGCTTCATGCTGGGCAGGGGGCCTACTTTTAAAAAATAACAAAGTGTCTGCAAACCCCTTCTGCTTCATCTTCCTGTCTTGGGGCCTTTAAGGTAGGACGGACTAGCTCAGGTAATAAAAACTACCAAAAGTTGAAAATTAATAACCACTGGGGATTCATTACCTCTTAGCGGGCCTTGAGGGAGCGTCTTCGTTCTCCCAGGGGAGGGTCTCTGCTTTCCCACAGCACTGGAAGAAAATGCCAGACTCGATTCCCCTGAAGTGTTTAAGAGGACAATTGCAAAGTATTTTTCGAAAACTCTATTTTCGTCTTTTTGAGCTCAATTTGTCTTTGCTCATCAAATCAGAAAAACGGACGGACTTTGGATTTTTTTCAGGAGCCTGGATTTCTGAGTAGGAAGCAGGGAATACATTTTGTCCCCACTTCTTTGGTGGCCTCAGAGATGTTTAGAAAGTTTAGACTCAAAAAGAACCCAAACACACAGAAAAAGAATTTCGAGTGGGGGCTGGTGCTAATAACAGAGACCCAGGGCCCGCCACAGCCATTCCGGCCCGTTGGTTGGCACAGCGTGTCTCCTTCCTTGGACCTTAATTTCAGAAGGTTAAAAAAAAAAAAAGAAAAAAAACTTCAAACTCGGGCCTAGAATTCTTATTTCTAGCCCAGGGCAGAAATGCGGGGACAAGTGCAAATATTTGACCAAGTCTGGCTTCTTTCTGGGTGCTTTTCAGACCAAGTCAGTTCTGAGAGTGTTTTTTGCAAGTCGCTACTGCTCTGGGTGTCGAACGCTCACTGCTTTGGACTGCGAGTTGGTGAGGACAGGGCCTGGCAGAGGGCCCTGTACCCTTGGAGCGTCTCATATGACAATTGGACCAACAGAACTGCGCCCTCCCTATACCTGTCCTTCCTGAAATGCCATGTTCTCTGCCCGCCGATGGGAAAGAATTGGCCCCTGATTAGCATTCCGTTTTTACACCGAATGGACAGGGGCTCAGACTACAGAATCCCAGATGCTGATATTTGTATTACTGGATCATAATTACATTTCAAAAAAAAAAAAAAAAGACTGCTCCCTGGAAGTTAGAGTCATTGTCCCTTCTTTGTCCTTCTTCTGCCTCCTCAAGCAGCCCTCGGGTGATTTATTATTTCGGGGACCCAGAGGGGACACAGCACTCCCTGTCTGTAAAGGTCATGCGGTTAGAACAGACTTTATCCGGGTCAGAAGTTACCCTCGGACACCAAGGGGAAACTTCCAGGGAGGTTAATCGACATCCGGCCCAGAGCCGGTCCGCGAGCCCGCGCTGCAGTCCGGGAGGGGACCTGTCCTCGCAGCGGTCCGATTTCTCCAAGGGCAGATTTCTGCGCCCCCGCCCTGTCCCCTCCAGATGAAGAAATCATGTTTTCAAAACATTTACAGTTCTGATCCTAGCCCCACTCCCAAATGAAATCCTGGAAATCCACTCCCCATGGAGCGACGCCTCTAACACGATCAGTTCGCTGGTAAGTGTGGGGAAGACTTGCGACATTGCCACGGCCAGCCTCTGGGAAGCCAGCTGGGGTCCCAAGTGCGCCCGAGTTGGAGTCTGGGGACGGTTTATTACGATAGAGAGGTAAGAGGTGGAAGGAAAAACCAACAGGTACATTCCAAGTCGTCCCTGACATTTCTGGTTCAGGTCACACATCCTGGGGCCATGAAAGGGCCCCGGGGCCATCCAGGGCAACCCCTCTAAGCTCGGGCAGTGGCTGAACGCTCGCCCCGGCTGTTGTGTCCCAAGGGCTCCTACGAGGCCCTGGTGCAGGGAGTCTTGCGGGCCGTGACCTGGGCCATGACTCACAATTTAGACAATTGTAACTAGCGAACCGCACACGAGGAGCACCTGTGGGGGTTCTCTCTGATGAGAGGACCAGCGCCTGCCCCCGGGACCCCCGAAACTTCCCTTCCATGCAAGGAAGTCCCTTTCTCTGATGAAAGGGACGAAAGTCAGGTGCGTGGAGGCGACCGTGAGAAACCCGCTGAGGGTCACGGTTCTTAAGAAGACGGCGGGAGGGCAGAGGTGTGAAAAGGAGACGGTGTTTGGGAGTCGTCTTTAATCCCACTGAAAAATGCCCAGAAACACCAAAATCAGCATCTGACCCTTCCTCCCCATTCAGGAAAGGGAGGTGGGAAAGGCCCTCCGCTCAGATCTGCCAGGCTCCCGGGGCCCGCGAGCGGGGCTCCCTGAAGCCGGGGGCCGGCCTTCACGCAAGTGAGCTGGTCCTCCCAGCCCGGGGCACACACCGGATGGGGCTTTCCTGCGGTTTCCAGCGCCCAGACAATGTGGGCAGAGGAACCAGCCAGGAGACGGGCAATGACAGTGACTGACTGTCTCCAGCTCTGTATTAATCTTTCAAAAAGGCTTCGCTCTGCAGGCAAGGTATTAGGTGGCTCAGCCAACTTCTTAAAAACGTTCCTCTTTCTTTCCAGAATGTCAAGTGAGATTTCAAGGGGGCATACTTCATAACCGAAGTATGTTTTCCTGAGGGCAATAAACCACGACTACGTTTGCTCTCCCCCCACCCCACCCGCCCCCGCCAACGCTCCCGGACTTCCAGCCAAAACCTTCATCTGTTTTTCAGAGAAAACAACAACAACAACAACAAACCCACAACAGAACCCGTAGGTGTTTTTTTTCAAGGGCAGCGAAGGTCCCTCCTGGGTGGCAGAAGGAAAGTTAGACGAACTTTATAAACCTCGAGGGAGAGCTGACTTTGGCAGCGGTAAGAAGTCGAATGGGTTTTTCTGCCCGTGTTATTTAATGCGGGACCAAGAGGGGCCCTGTCTCCCACGGCCCCGGGGGGACAGGGGAGTGGGCAGCGCCCCCCCCCCACGGATAAAGGGACAGTGCAGAAGTTAAAAGACGGGCTCCCGGACCCCAGGGCTCCCACGGGGAAGAGCAAAGAGCAGGAGAGGGGAGGCTGCCTGGGGCTGACGGGAGCTGGACAGAAATGGAGAGTCGATGGGTCGACACAGGGGCGCTCAATCCTGGGGACCCCAGCAGGGCAGACCCAGACGTATTGTTGCACCAACAGAATAGGAGCAAGTGTCAGAGGAAGAAACTAAGTGCAACATACATGTGCTCTGAACGACACGCCGCCTCCCGGGGAAGTCACAACAGGAAAGCCACGCTCGGTGGAGCAAAGACCTTCTCCTGCAAATGGGCAATGCCCAGGAGACATCCCTGTGGCCCAAGGGAGGGTGGCAGGTGGGGGATTGCTGGGAAGGGAGCAGAGCCCTGGGCGCCCAGGGCCATGGGGCTGGGAGGAGCAGCAGGGGGTGTTGTCGGGGTGGGGGTCCGTCAGCCGCATCCTGCAGTGTGGCCAGGACTCGCCCAAGGTCACACAGTGACTTAGGAAGAAACAATCAGCTCCTCCTCTGTCCCTGACAAGCAGAATCCTATCAAGAAGAAGAAAATGACTCTGGGGATTTGAACAAAGAAGCCAGCCTATAAATCCACTCTGCACACAGCTGTGGTTCATGTTCCTGAAATGCCAATCGGACCCTGCCCCGGCGGGATGCCATATCCAGATGCAGCCAGCACCCTCGGAAGGAGGGCTGAAGCCTGCCCCGGCCAAAGGCCAGGTGGTTTGTGGCTGGAAGATATCCGGACGCCATGGCCCCCCAGGCTCCCCACTCCAGCGTCGATGCCCCCAACAGACCAGTTCTCTTCTTTCCTTGTGTGTCTCCGTCTCCCTCTGTGTGCCCTCTATCTGTGTCTCTGTCTCACTCATCCAGAAACATTCACGCGACAAAGATTTGTCAAGCACCACGTTTCTCCCTGTCCCTGTGCTAGGCACCAAGGATGTAACAATGAACAAATGGACATGATCCTGTCCTCTTGGAGTTTCCAGCAAGAACTTAACCAATTAACCACACCAATATTTTAAATGTAAAACTCTATATAGGTCTGTGTTTTAAAAAATACTTGTGCAGGGCGCCTGGGTGCCTCAGTGGGCTAAGCGTCTGCCTTTGGCTCATGATCTCAGGGTCCTGGGATCGAGTCCTACGTCTGGCTCCCTGATCAGTGGGGAGTCTGCTTCTCTCTCTCCCTCTCACACTCTCTCTCTAATAAATACCTAAAATCTTTATAAAAAGATACCAATGCAGAAAGTACGGAAGGACTGATGGTCCAGAAGTGACCCTGCTTTGGAGGGGGGAGTCCCTGAGAAAGGACTTCTGGGGACTGAAGGGTGACCAAGCTGGAGGCAGGAGGGCCAGGTGGGTTCCAGGGCGAGCCTGGAGCAGAGAGGGAGGAGGCCTTGATCCAAGAGGCCAAGAGGACGGAGGCTGGGCGGAGCCTGGGGGGCATCGTGGGTCCTGGTCTGGACTGTAAAAGACTGTAAAATCAGGGGTGGGGAAAAGTTGGGAATCCAGAATCCCACTTTAAGAAACTAGAAAAAAGCACACGTTCAAGCCAAAATACATATAGAACGGAAACTCGGGGGAACGGGAAGAGAAGCTGGAGAATCAGGGGCATCCGTCCTCACCCCCGCGAGTCAAGGGCAGTGGGCAGCTGGCTGGGTTTGCCCGTATGAGCAGGGGGCTGGAGGCGCCCCACAAAGGTGCCCTGCTCCCCTCGTCCTGTCGGTGATCCCGGTGACCCCCGGATGCAAACGGCCGGCTTCTGGTGCAGGAGGGAGTGTGGGGGCTGGGCCCGGGGGCGCAGGCCAGGCAGACACACAGGGCCTCCCGCTTCAGACGGGCCGTGCTTGGTGGAGGGTCCTGCCATCACCGCCTTGAAACCATTCAATATCTTCTGAATAAACAACCCTGCATCTTCCTTTCGCACCAGGCCCTGCAGACTCTGTAGCCGGTTCTGCATGGGAGGCAGGGGACAAAGAAGGACACCCCCAGGGGTGGACACCCACAGTGTGTTCAGACAGCCCGGGCCCGCCATCTGCTCGGCGCCTTCCCGGGGCAGCTGCGGGAAGCGTGGCCTCACGGCGCGCCATCTCACACTGCCAGCGAACGTGCTTGCGAGCCGCTGGGGCACATTTCCTCCTGGCTTTTGTCACCTGTCTGACGCTAATACTAATTGTGGCCACTTACTTCCCGCCGCGGAAGTCTGAGCCTCGTGAACGGAGCAGACGGGGAGGAAAAGAGCACCAGGCTGCAGAGAAGCCCTTGTGTCTGGAGAAAGGCAAAAAGCCCGAAACTGGAGAAGCTGGGGGACCCCGTCTGTCCGACATCAGACCCCCGAGCCCCCTTCATTTCTCCCGCGCAAGGCCAGGGAGCGTGCCCATCATTCACGCAGGCTGCTTGCATTCCGAGAGCTTGGACGCGAGTGCAGGAGCCTGGGCAGGGTACCCTCCGCCGCTCATTCAAGGGGTCCCACAGGACACCTCCACCTGGCATTCAAGGCCAGGCACAATCGGTCATGGGCTCTCCCACCATTCTGCCCGGTGACCACTAGGCTGGGCTTCTGGGGCACCTCTAGCTGAGCTGTGCCTTTCTGAGGTCAGGAACCCCTTCCACCCGCCCCGGGGAACCCGCCCGCCCACCCAGCCCCTCCCCGTGCTCCTGTGTGTCTGAGCACGAGGCTGGGGGCTGACAGTCGAGTCGTCAGCTTAGTGCTTGAGAACACGCCGGAGCCAGACCCGCTGGGGGGTCACAGACCCATCGCCGTGCCGGAGCCCGAGTCCCGGCGGTAAATGACAGTGACGCTCTCTGGCCTGGCAGATGAAATGAGATAGTGTGAGAAGCCAGGAAAACAGTAATACTGACAGTGCCCTTGCTTTTATGAAAAACACGGCAGATTAGAAGGCACCGCAGGAGAAAAGTGGCTACAGATAGGAACATTAACAAAAAATCACTCTGGCAGCTGACAACAGCAGGCCAGCCAGAGAAACGATCAAAACCAGACACCAGCGCGTCAGAAGCCCCAGCGGTCTGAGACCGAGCAGGGCAAACATAGCCCCGGACCCCGGCAGGACCACGGCGCGGTCCTAGCAGTGGGAGGGAGTCTATGACCAGTCATCCTCCCGGCTGTCGGGCGCCAGGGCACACAGCACGATGCTGGGTCAAACGATAACATATTTCAGTTCTTAAGAAGCTGCTAGACCTCTTTTCCAACCAACAGTGTAGGGGAACTCATTCTTCCCATCCTTGCCGCCACTTGGCATCGTTGGTCTTTATAAAATGACGCCATTCCCGTGAGCGTAGTGCATTAGGTATTGTGGTTTTAATTTTCATTCTCCTGATGATTAGTGATGCTCGACAGCTTCACGTGTACTCACTGGCTGTGGCGTGTCTTCTCTTGCGATGTGTCTTTTCGAATCCTTCCCCATTTTCAAGGTGGCTGGGCTTTTTATTATTGAACAGGAACAGCTATTTACATATTGTAGAGACAAGTTCTTTGTCAGACACCCATGCTCAATATTTTCTCCTAGGCTGTATCTTGTCTTTTTGTTTACTTCATAGTGTCAGAAATTCTTTTTTCTTTTTCTTTCCAGAACGTTCCTTTATGACCGATATAATAATGCCTCTCCCTCCACCCACGGGTTTGCTTTTTCCAGAATGTGAACATTGTATAAAGGAAATCTCTGCAATGTGGAAGCTACTGAGCCTCGTTCTACATCTTCGTCACGATACCCGCACAGCCCCCGGATGAGCTGCGTCAGTCCTTCGTCCCTCACTACCGCTAAGTAGCTGCACGGTGAGAATCCCTTTTGTGTGGATGCTCCGTCCATTCACCAGAGATAAACTATAAACAGACGTGTGCGTGTTTTTATGTGCATCTGTTTACATGTCCTCGGGGCAAATACCTAGACGTGAGATCGCCGGGTCTTACGGTACACGGGTATTTGACTTTGTAAGAAACGGCCCCGTGATCTTCCAAAGTGGCCGTCCTGTTTGGCATTCCCGTCAGCAAAGGATGGGAATGCCAGCCGTTCCCCCAGCACTTGGTAAAGTCAGGGTCTTCGGGCGCTGTTTTTATGCTGATGTGTCTTGGTGAATATTCCACACGTATTTAAAAGAAACCGTGTTCTACCGTGGGGTGCTGTTCTGTGCTAAAAACTGCCAATGAGACCAAGGTGGTTGAACACATTGTTCAGGTCTTCCAGACGCTTACCAGTCTTCTTCCTACTTCTACTAATTCAGGGATGTTGCCACTGCCAACTCTAACTCTGGATTCGTCTGTTTCTCTTTCCAGTTCAAGTACTTTTGCTTCAAGTATTTCGTATCTCTTATTTCTGTGTGTCTACTTAGGATTGCCACACCTTCTTGTGAGTTGGCTTCTGTGGCGTTAAAGAATGTCTCCTGTTTAGCTCTGTTAATATTTCCTGCTCCGAATTCTCCTTAATACACCACTTCAACCTACTTTGGATTTGCATGTGGACAGCTGGCCCTTGTCCTCCTCCTTCTCCTCCTCCTCCTTCTACTCAAGATTTTATTTATTTGTTAAAGAGAGAGAGGGAGAAAGAAAGTGCACAAGCCGGAGCAGCAGCAGCAGGCAGAGGGAGAAGCAGGGAACCTGACGTGGGACTTGATCCTGGGACCCTGCCATCATGAGCTGAGCCGAAGGCAGATGCTTGACCATCTGAGCCACCCCAGTGCCCCTAGACAGCCCATCTTCTTCCAGCACCCAACTTTGACTCGTCTGTCTTCCCAGTAAAAGTGGCTTTCTGGAAGATGGCATGGGGTGGTGTCTTGCTTGTACATGCAACCTATCATGTCTGTCTTTCCACTGGGGTATCTTGACCATTGTATTTCATGTTAATTTAATATTATTATCGATGTAGTTGGGTTTATTTCCACCATCTTGCTGATATATGTTAATGATTCCATTTTATTTCCACCATTGGCTCACAAGCTAGAGCTCTTTATTTTACTTTTACGAATTGGCATCTTTAGCTTATCCTCGTCTACTCCACTCCCATACGATGTGATATTTTATCACAACAGACTTTCATTGCCCCCCTCATCCTTCCTGCTTTTGTGGTCACATATTTTACTTTTCCATGTTATAAATCCCACTGCACATTGCTACTGTTTGTTTGAAGTAGTCACTTGTCTTTTTTTTTTTTTTTTTTTTTAAGTAGGCTCCACACCTAGCAAGGAGCCCAACAGAGGGCTTGAACTCCCAACCCTGAGATCAAGACCTGAGGTGAGATCAAGAGTCAGAGGCTTAACCGACTGAGCCCCCCAGGCGCCCTGGTCAATTATCTTTCTAAATGATTTTTGAACGTGAAATCACTGTCCCTTCTATCTAATCACGTAGTTGCGATTCATCCCTGTTTGTAGCTAAGTTTCCACCTGGCATCATTTTCTTTCTTCTCTGACGGCTTGCCTAAGTGCTCCCTTCGTGCCAATCCGCTGCTGCTGATTCTATCCTCTATTTTGTTGTTGTTGTTGTTCAAAAAGTCTTTATTCTGTCATTATTTTGAGTAATATTTTTGTTGTGTATAGACAGATTGTTTTCTTTCGGAACTTTAAAGACGGCACTCCATCATCATTCTCTGCCTTATATGCATATTTTTGTGGATTTCTTGTTCCTCTTTACATAATGTGTCATTTTTTCCCCCCTGGATATTTAATGTTTTCTTCTTTGTCATTATTTTTCGGCACTCTGGGGATGATGTATGTCAGTGTGGGTTTGGGTGGGGGGTGCTGTTTTCTGGTTTTCATTTTTATTTGTTTTGTTTGGGTGTTGATCCTGTTTGTGGCTCTCCGAGCTTCTTGGACCTGAGCATTTACTACATTCATTGAATTTGGAAAATATTCAATCATTATTCCTTCATATTAATTTCTGCCCTCCCTCCCCTCCACAAACATGCTTCTCTTCCTGTGAATCCCAATCCCATATGCTTGCTATTGTCCCATGGCTCAGTGAAAGTCTGTTCTATTTTTTTCCAGTCTTTCTTCCTTGTTTCATTTCAGACTATTTGTTGTCAAGTTGACTACTCTTTTTACAGCATTTTCTAATCTGATGTTAAAGCCATTTGGTACATTTTACATTTCTGATACTGCATTTTTCATCTCTAGAAATTCTATGTGGTTCCTTTGCTCTCTTAAATTTCTTCCTTAAATACTGACTGTTTCCCTTAAATACTCGATTTCCTTAAAGATTGAATACACATTTAATGGTTGTTTAATTTTTTCTAAAGGTTTTAATTATTTATTTGACAGACAGGGATCACAGGTAGGCAGAGAGGCAGGCAGAGAGAGAGGAGGAAGCAGGCTTCCTGTCCAGCAGAGAGCCCGATGCGGGGCTCGATCCCAGGACCCTGAGACCATGACCTGAGCTGAAGGCAGAGGCTTAACCCACTGAGCCACCCAGGCGCCCCTTAATGGTTGTTTTAATGTTCTTGTTTGCTAATTCCATAATCCTTGTCAGTTCTGGGACTATTTCTGCTGACTCTCTCTAGGTAATGGGTCATATTGTCTTCCTTATTAATATATCTAGTAATTTTTGATTGGATGTTGGACATGATGATTATTACACTGCTGAGTCCGGATTTGGCCATCTTCCTTTAAGGCATGTGGGGCTTTGTTTTGGCAGGCCAATGACAAAATAAAGACTTTAGTAAACAAAGACCTTTCAAGGCCCGTTGTTAGGGTCTTTGTTAGGGTGGATTTAGTGTGAATTTTATTCCAGGATTAGTTCAGGCCACCACAAAGGTGTGGCCATCTGCTTTCTCTAGTGAATGTCTTCAGTGGTCAATGAGGACACATGACTCTGGTTAATCTAAATTTGAATGCCCCCCACCCCCCAACACACACACGTGCGCACACACACACACACCCTTGTGTTAGTCCTAGGAACTGTTTAGCTCAGAGCTCCTGAGTAGTTATGCGCATGGCTTCATGAAATGTCACCGAGTACACATGTATCTTAATGTCCCCCTGAGATCCAAGACCAGCACACGTTTCTAGAGTTTTTACCACATAGCCCCCTCCCCACTGTGTAATCTGCCCCCACACATCCTAGGCTCTTCAGCCTCCCCTAGTTCCCATCTATGCCTCCTCAACTTACCAGGACAGCCGTGTTTGCTTGGGATCCCCTGTGCTGGTCCACAGACAGAGAAGTGGCTTCAAGCAGAAAGCCAGGGTGACTGGAGGGCTTGCCTGTCTTGTTTCCTTCTCTGTGGTCACAGTCCTGGACTGCCCATGGTCCAATCATTGTTTCACTTACTCTGTCCAGGTTTCTGGTTGCCCCATTTAGCCCCTGTTATCCAGCATGGCCAGAAGGTGACCTTGATCTTCGACAGGGTAAATCACGTCATACTTAACACTTACTCAACATCCTCTCCATCATTCCAAAGATAAAGGCCACAGGCCACACCACTTCCCCTAAGGTCCCACTTGAACTGACCCTGCCCACGCCTCCACCCCCTTCCCTCTCCCCTCTTTACCCCTGTGGGTTTCGAAAATGCTGGTCTTCTGCCCAGAACACTCTGCCTCCTCTCACCACCTAGGTAATTCCTATTCGTTCTTCATCTCTCTGACCAATTGCCTTTCCCTCAGGGAAGGCCTAGCAGACTACGTCGATTACGTCCACTCATAACACCTTACACCTCGCCTTCGAGGAACACGGATTCTACACAACGTGGGACTGCTGTTTGCTTATCCCACAAGAGTGCCAGCCCCACGAGGCATGGACCTGTGTCTCCCTGGCATCTAGCAGACTGCCGGTCCCATCGTAGGTGCTTGGTAAGGGTTACTGAAGAAAGAGGCCTCTACCGACAGGCCCATCGCCCGTCCCCTTCTCTCCATCCCCCTTGCCTCGGTTTAGACTCCCCCCATGTGTTGTGCGGGCCGCACAAACCCTCTTGTGATAACCAGCCATCACCAGCTCGGCCATAGCTTCACCGTGCCACGCTCCAGCCACGTGAGCCTTCCGCCACACAGGACTGACACGGTCACTCACCTGATTAAAACCCCCCTGGTATTTGTCATTCTCTGACTGGCTTCCTCATCTATGGAATCTAACAAACAAACGGATGAACAAAGGGAAAAAGAGACAAACAAAAAACCAGACCCCGACATACGGAGAACCAACCGGTGGCCCCCAGAGGGGAGGGAGGGGGGTGAAGTAGCTGACGGGGCTTATCATGATGGGCGCGGAGTAACGTATAGAATTATCGGAACATTCTATTGGACACCCGAAACTAATGTAACACTGTATGTTAATTGTATTTGGATACAAAATCATAATAGTTAAAAAAACAAAAAAAGGCACCTTACAGAACTTCCTGTCACCTCTGGGGGAAAAGGGAGATAAAACATTTGACCTTCCCAAACGCTGTCTTTCGCTTCCCGTTCCACACTTGACCCTCCGGCAGCATCAACCCATTTACGTCCCCCAGACGCTGAGCAGTCGCAGGCCTCCGTGCTGCTGTCCAGGTGGTCCTTGCCGCATGACAAAACACAGATATGTCCCTGCGGACATAGCATATGTACCGGCCTTTCCACCACCCGTGCCGTGTGAGTCAGGGGGCGTGGGATAAATTGTAGGGGTCAAAAGTGGCAACAAGGGGGCCAGCGACCTCTGAGCCGTGCCCTCACTTGCCAGGCCCCTGAGCTGTTGGCCCATCGCTGAAGATTGCCTTCCCTCAGCAAGACACTCAGGGGTCCTTGCGTCACCCCCACGGGGCAACCTGGGGAATTCCGGACCCGCGGGACCCGGCAGGAGGACCTGGGAAACAGCCGTCCGGGACTCTGAGGTGTACCCTGGTGAAAATAGGGCCACGCTCTCTGTTCTGAGCAAAGACTCCGGAGCCAGACCCACTTCTGCTTCTGGCTCTCGGGTCACATCACCTCCTGTGGCCGTGGGTTTGCCTGCACTCCACCTAGAAAAGCCTCCCTGAGAAGTTGTGAGGGAGCCCAGGCCCAGCAGGCTCCCACCCAAACCCAGGCCTCCAACTCCCTGTCGCAGCTTCTCCTGACCCCCACACTAGGCTAGCGCGCACGGCCATTTCTTGTTTGCGGAGGGCAGCGGCATCCTCCTCGTGGGGCTACCAGGGCCCTTGGCCAAGAGACTCTGTGGGCGGGCGAGTGGAGGCGTCTTGCCTTGTAGGGACACAGGGACCAGGTTCGTGCAGCACCTCCGGAAGACTGGGCTGGCTTGGTCCCTGCACCCCTCAGGAAAGCAGGAGGCCCGGTCTGGGGCGAGGGTTCGATGAGGCAGGAGCAGGAGAGCCATTTCAAACCCAACAGCAAGGCAGAAGCTCCCAAGCAAAGCTAGAAACTCCCTCCCTACCAGTTCCGCTGCTCTTTGACTCCTTTGGAAAAAGCAATCCAATAAAGTCAATATGACCCATGGCAGGAGTTGACCTTCCCAGCCCTGGGGAAGGTTCTGGATGGCCAGACAGGGTCCTGACAAATCAGAATTCTCCTGCACTCGGTGAGGGCAGGTTTGGAGGTGAGAAAGCCATGAACCACCGCAGTGCCTTCCAAAAATGAGATAATGCAGTCAAGCGACACCCACATGAGGCAGACAGAGAGCTGCCTGACACACGATTTCCTTGGAAGGAGCCGGGCAGTGAGCCCCACGGGCTTGGGGGATGCAGAGAGCACGGAAGTCACGGGGTGGGGGTGAGAGCTGGGGCCGAGTTCACAGCCGCTTGGATTCTGGGAACTTTTCCTTGAAGCAAATGATAACTTAATGGGGTGAAAAACTTGGGTGGTTTTGAAATTCAAGCACAACGTCCCCCCCACCCCAGCTCCCCCAGCTCCCTCCCCCGTGCCGCCCCCCCCATCCCAGTGGAGCCAAGGGCATGGGCTGCAGCCATGGTCACTGATGCTTAATTCAGCCCAGAGTCCAGATCCGACAGCTGGGGGGCCGGCCGCAGGGGGACCATGCAGAACAGCGACAGAGGGAGATTTAACCGGAGTGACGGCAGTGACCAGCCACGTGGCCGTGATTCAGGTCCAATTTCTCCCTCTCCGCCTCTTGCCTTGGATAAACTCCATGTAGGTGACACCAGAGTGATTGCCTCGCTGCCATTTGAAGGCACCGTGACATATAATAAGCCACTCAAACCATAAGTCAACATTTATCTGTAGGGAGCCACATTCTGCGCGTCTAGAAAAGGCGAATTTTCCAGATGAGAAGGACCTTGAAGATTTTCTACTTCAGTGCTTCCCACCCTCCCGGCTGCCCAGCATCACTTTTGTTCTTCTCGCCGCCAGGCCTCATGTTTGCAAAGATTGTGTCGCCTAAACGGCCTCCGTTAAGTAATAATTAATTTGTTTCCCAATTGTTTAATTAATCAAACACATAAATAACCGCCAACCTGAGCTTTTAATCAGTGTGGGGGGAGAGAGGACCAAAATGAGGACACTTAACTAAGCACCTGCTGCGCCCCAGTCGCTGGCCAGCCACTCTCCCTGTTGTCTTCCATCCTGTCCTTGTGCGACCCTTCTGGGCGAGGACAAGGAGGGGCAGAGAAGCCCATTTCCTTGCTCAAGGTCGCATGGGCAGCCAGAGACAAAGCCGGAACTGGTTTCTGGGTCTGCTTGATGTCAAAGGGTCTATTCTTGGGGCACCTGGGTGGCTCAGTCGGTTAAGCATCTGCCTTCAGCTCAGGTCTTGATCCCAGGGTTCTGGGATCAAGTCCCACATCGGGTTGCTTGCTCAGTGGGCAACCTGCTTCTCCCTCCGCCTGCCACCCCCCCCCACGCCGGTCTTGCTTGTGCTCTCTCTCTGACAAATAAATAAATAAAACCTAAAAAAAAAAAAAAAAGGTCTACTCTTTCTACCACCCTGTTACTACCTCTATGCTCACCACACCGGAGTGTTGTAAATTCAGCCAAATGCAGAGGAAACGCAGCCTAAAGCACTGAAAATACCTCCTGTGTTGGGTTAAGACTCTTTCCACTGCAAGTGACAGAAGCCTGACTCACACTGACCCGGGAAAAACAAAGGGAATAGGAACTGGTGGGCTCACACGACTAGAGTCAAGGTGGTCAAGCATCAGGCATGGCTAGATCCAGGAGCTCAAACAAATTTGTACACTCTCCCCCTCCACCTTACCATGTCCAGATTCTAATTGGGTCCGCTTCTCCTTGCCCCTGGTTTCCATTCTTCCTGCCCAAATGTCCCCACTAAATCCAGACTTAAATACGCTACTGTCTTCTTGATATTTAAAATGCATCCTTCCTTCAACAACATGGCCACGTGGGACTCTCTGACTCTCCTGTCCTCAGATCTGTTCATCGCCAGCTTCCCCTAGCCCAGGAAACGGGGCCCCGTCCACCCAGACGCTTAGGCCTTTGGGGAGGGCTCCTTCACCCTCATTCTGCCAGATGCCGATATCCAGTATCCAACGTCCAATACCTGGTATCCAACCCTGCAGGAGATCCTGCTAGTTGTGCCTCCGTAGAAGATCCCAGATGTTGCTCTCCCTCTAGCCCCCTGACAGCCCTCCTCCCGTGCCGTCTACGGCACGTGGCCCCTTCCCGACTGGCGGCCCCCAGCGTCCACTCCCACACCCAACATCCTCTCAACCCCGCGGCCAGAGCCAGATTTCAAAATGAGCCGTGGGTAGCCCTTTACTGCACGTGAGCTCAAAGCTCCTCCCCGTGGTCCGCAGGCCCCACGCTGCTGGAGCCCAGCCTGCCTCGCCGGCGACTCCCTAGACCCGCCTCACCTCGCTGCTGAGCCTCTCGCCACTGACATTTCTGTCTCTCTGAGCACCTCGGCTCCCACCTGCCTCTTGGGCTTTGCCCTGGCTCCTGGCCCTCGGCGGGCCCCTTGTTGTTCGAGTATCACTTCCAATATCACCTCCCCGGGAAGCCTTCCCTGAGCACCACATCTAAAATCTTCCTCCCCTGAACTTACCCTCCGGTCAATCCCTTAAATATGTATTGCCACGTGTAATTATCTTATTGAGTTACTTGGTGGCCCGTTGTCTTCCCCCAGTTAGAACAGGCTGTCTGGTGAACCTCCGCACCCCAGGCTTAGGACCCGGCTCCTGCTCCACACTCCTTAATTGTCTGTGGAACGTCAAGCAAATGGGTGTATTGGGCAAATGCGGGATTTCCCTGCCGAGCACCAAGGATCTCGTCTCCTTCTGGATGTGCATGGGGACGTTGCCAACTCTGGGGCCGTCTTGTAAAATGTTCTGGAAAATCCACCTCTGGGACCCCGGTGAAAGGTGCGTGATGCCGGGCGGCACCCGGCAGCTGAAGGTGGGTACCGGGGGCCTGCTGTGGGCGCCGTGATGACAAACACATTTCAGCTCAGATTCTAAATGGAACTACACATTTCTGAAGCCAGCACCAAAGGAAAGGCACGCCAGCTAAAGAATTAGGCCTCGTTAGGGACATTCTTGCAGGTAACGAGGACTCTGGGCGGTGGTCTTTTCTCAACACTGCAGTCACGACTCAGCCAAGCAGAGACGAGGAAAGAGGGGCAGTCAGGCTGGCTCCCCCAGCTCGCCCTGTCACTGCTCCGGTCACCCCGGTCCCACCAGCAGGGATCCCTGGCCCTCAGCTTCTCACCTTCCATGTCCGAATCCCTCCTGCAAATAAAAATGCCACCTCCTCCACTAAGCCCTCAAGGATTCACCTGAGGAGAGGAGTTCTCTCCTTTCTTGAGCTACCAGCACTTAATTTCCCCAAAGACAAAAGTCATTTTCTACCCACAAGTCTGGTTATTTGTACGTAGGAGATAGGCTGCAGTAAACTAGAAGCTCCGTGAAGACATCTTAGATCTACCAAAGCCCGAGTGTTGTCCCCAGAGTATGGAGAGGACCATTTGTAAGATGTTTGTTGGCTGGATGCTGCTTGCTTGGATATACAAATTATGAGTGGATGGTTGGTTGAATGGATGGATGGATGGGTGGGTGGGTGGGTAGATGGGTGGGTGGATGAGTGGGTGGGTGGGTGGATGACTGGATGACTGGATGAATGGACAGATGGTTAGTTGACTAGTGGTTAAGCAGATGAATGAATGGTTGCTCACTGCCATTTTTTTAAAGTTGTCATTGAGGAAAACAACGGCAACAGGGTAATAATGCCGATTTAAAGCAGTGTATCCCAAAGTGATTTCAACAAATGCCTAGTCCGTAAGATGGACCTCCAGTAAGCATTCGCACTTAAGTAAGTTTGAGAAACGTTCCATATCGTAAGCCCCCACTTGTGGCCATGATGTTCACCGGCACATAAGACAGCCCCGAGAAGCCCTGCAGGAAGAGAGCGCGTTCAGCCCAGCGCACTTCATTACATATTGGCTTGAAGACTGTGACGAACTCACTCACAGAGCAGCCCTCCTCCAAGGTTTTTAGAGCTGGTTAACATTCCAAGCAGGTGGATGAGATGGTGAAGACCCTGGGCTCGAGGACCAGGGCCGGCCAGCTGCGTGTCTACAGTGTCTACAGGCGGGGGACTCAGGGGAGGAAGCTGCTCCGGCCCGTCTTCCTGACTCCTGGAGGCTGTGGTGATGGTGGTTGGGGCCGGGGGGGGGGGGGGCGGTGGTTGCTGTCTCACTTTCCTGAGCTTTCACGACCCAAAACTGAGTCATCCCACTTCATCTTCCCTTTGCTACATTGGCAAGCATTCAGACGGTTTTAGCTGTAGCTATGATACAATGCCGCAATGATAAAATACCGTCTATTCTCCTTGGAACAAGAGGTCGTGAGGAATCTGATCATTTTTCCTGAAGAAATCATCTTGCATTTCAAACTAAAGACTCTCCAAATTCTCCAGTGGCTATAGCATACAAACACGGAAGAGGCAAAGACTCAGAGCCTACCGGAGAAACCTACCTACCTCCTCAGTGAAGGCGGAAAGGACGGTCTGCGGCCCCTGCCGGCAGGCACCGCGAGGGAGGGTCCTAACTGTGCCCACCCTGAAACAGGGACGCTGGACTTTCCAGCATCTCCCCACTCCCTCCGTGCCTCGGCCCATCTAGCTAAATGGACCTTATGCCCATCTCTCAGATGTCCCTGCGGCCTCTGCTCATTCCCCTCCCATCTGGATCAGCAGAGTGGCCTCCAAGCCTCCCTCGATCAGCTCAGCTGTCCCCTCTAAACCATGCTTACCCTGACCACCACGCCTGCTCCCTTCCTTCCTTCACAGAGTTTCAGCCATTTGGGAGTTATTATGTTGATTTGCCTCTGGTTCCGCCCCCACAGACCACACTCTCACGATGACCAGACCTTCATCTGTTGGCCCTCCCATCACCAATCACCTGTCCCTGGCCCAGCACTGTGTGTACAGTAGGTGCTCAATAAAGATTTGCCGAATTGGTAGCTACCTCCAAGTGGCATTTCCAGGCATAACGAGAGGAGGAGATTTTCAGGATGGGGCTGCCCATCGCCTCTTGCAAATCTACTTGCGCATGGTACCATCACTCCCATCAAGGTGAGGTCATTAGATGGAGAACCTAGCCTTCCTCTCTCCTTCCTTCTCACCAGCCATGGGTCTGAACATCCATTCCTGGAAGAATTTTACTCTTATCCTAAAAAAGAAAATGCCCCTTGTCCAGACCCAAGACGAGAGGCTGGAACAGAATTCTCGGCAATGGGGCTCCTTCTGGACGCCATGGCATGTGCACGCAGATTTCCATGAAACTGTCCAGAGTCCACTGCAATTGCTCCGGAGGGAGAAAGTGTGCACTAAGCCCTGGGCTCTGGGTCTGTAGTTGGAGGTGTCTCGATCCTGGTGGTTTAGAGGCTGAAGACGCTCCACACTCCCATCCTGCCTGCTGCCCACTGGGTGACCTCATCCTCAGAGAACGTTGCTCTGTAATTAGACCCCTCCCGCAGGACAGGGCTGGAGCCACGTCAGAAGTCTCTCTTGCTACTTCAAAGCTTTGGGGGTCCCCCACCCTTCCTTAATTAGATAATGACAGAGGGAGCCTTTTCTGGTTGTGGCTTTGCTCTCACTCCTTGAAGAATCCATTTTTAGCTTCCAGAAGAGGGTAAGGTCACCAAGCATAAGAATCTTCAAAGCAATTGTCAGTTCCCAGAGCCCTCGTGAAATCCCATCCCAGGAAAAAGGCTGCCTGCGCCCACTCTGGCAAAGCAGGGCTGAACGTGGAGCGGGACACCATGATGTTCCTTCCAGTTCTCTCTCTCTTCTTCTTCTGCTAGACCGACACCCTAAACATCAGCTACTGGCAAGTACTGTTGTTCTCTGGATACATGAACCTCAAAGCCACCTGTGAACCTTTGCATATACAGTTCCCATTCTAGAAAGAGCTGCCCCCTTCCTGAACTCAAGGACTCCTAGGCATCCATCAAAACCCAACCTCAATGGGTTGAGAGCCCTCCCCGATTTGCCCCAACAGATCTGGGTGACTTTCTTTGTGCTTCCGTAGCCCAAATTGCCCTCCTGCCCAGCAGTGCGGCAGAACACTCTTCATCCAGTCCCTGCACTGGCCCACATCTTAGGGCTTTCAAGGGTACGTTGCACAGTTTGGGCACTGCTAGTTCCTACTTTGCTCCTGGCTGAGTGAAGCAGTTGGAGTTCCAAGTCCAAGGTTTAAGCCCTGAATCTGGCACTGATGGCCCAGGCGACTTCAGGCAATTCCTCTACTTCTTAGGCTCCCCAGTTTCTTGCCAGTAAAACGAGGGGCCATAGCCTGCCTCACAGGACCGTGATGAGGGTGGGGAGAAAGGAGGAGCGTGGAAGTAAGAAGGGAGGAGCCGCTTCCCTTGTTCAGTCCTCCATCGGACTGGGGGCTTGTTTCTCCCCACCTCTCTCCCGTCCTCCCCGTTCCCTGCATCATACAAATAGGGTCTTGGGGAAATTTCCCCCCAGGCAACCAAGAGAAAAACCCCAGGCTGAACCCCAAGGCCCCACAGCTCTGCAAGGTGAGCTCTCGCCCCAGGTGAACCTCGGCGGGTGTTGGGAGCAGCTCCTGCACCATCTCACCACTCTGTTAAGACCCGATCGATCTCTCCAGCAAAACCTCCTGCAACAGCAAAACTGCGGCCAACAGATGACGGGAGGATTAATCACGGCCGCCCCTGCGCTCCCACGACAGGCCGTACCCACCCCTCTAAGTGCAGTTAATCAGACAATGTGCGGAGGGCCTCCCCCTCCCGCCTCAGTGACTTCACGTCGTGCTCCAAGACGCCACTCAGACACGGCCTCTTGGGAAAACCTTCCCCAAGCCCCCACCCCATCCATTGCCTGCCAAGGCCCCCCTCGTGTGCACCCCCATTGTCATGCTATCTCCCTGGGCTTTCCGCTGACTTCTCTGTGGCCTGTGGCCGTGAGGGTCTGGGTGCCTGGGTAGCAGGTATAGGGCTCGGAGACCAGCCTCCCCGTGTCCCCAGGCGTCCTTAGACCCATTCAAGAGGGGTGTGTTGCGACAAGCAGGTCCAGGCAAACCCCATTTCTTGAACCCCGTGGCATTTGTGAGAATGAAGGTTTCTGCAAAATACCCAGAACATTTCATTTACCTTCTCTGAGCCTCAGGATCCTTGTCTGCTAAATGGGGGTCACGATCCTCTAGCCTCTTGGGGTTAATAAGAGCCGTCGTAAGTAAGGCTCAAGCGAGAGGGCTGACCACCCCCTCCAAAGCTCAATAAATATGCGCAAATCCCGCTACTGTTATTATCAAGACAAATGCAAATTGATACATCTCATGGGAAAGCAGGAGCCCTGGAGGGGAAAAGAAAGGAATCACTTTATTTTTATGGATGAGACGCAGTTGCTTCGCCTATTACCATGATTTTAAGTGGGGGGCAGGATAGGGATAGACAAGCTAAGGAAGCGCTGGTCCCTTGGGGAATCTCCCCAGCCCGACCTCCCGCTGAAACCGCTGAAACCGAGGCGGGATTTCACTCCCATAAGGTCCAAGCAGGGAGGGAGCAGCAGCCGCTGGGCCCGTCCTACGGGGCAGCGCTGGACCCTCTGACCGACGAGGACCCCGAGGACCCGAAAGGGCCAGCCGTGGGAGGGAACAAAGTGCCAGCGCACGACCCACAGAGATGAACCGCGGGGACCCCGGGGCCGAGGGGAAGACGCTGGTCTCGAACAGAGCAAGGCTGCGGGGTCCCATTCATGTGAGATGCCCACGAGAGGCAAGTCTGTAGAGACAGAAAGCAGATCAAAGGTTGCTTAGGGCTGAAGGCGATGGGGGCAGGTGGTAGCGAAAGGGTACATACGGGGTTTCTTTTTGAGGTGGTAAGAAAGTTCCAGACTCTTTTTTTTTTTTTTTAAGATTTTATTTATTTATTTGTCAGAGAGAGAGCGAGCGAGCGAGCGAGCACAGGCAGACAGAGTGGCAGAGGGAGAAGCAGGCTCCCCGCCGAGCAAGGAGCCCGATGTGGGACTCGATCCCAGGACGCTGGGATCATGACCTGAGCCGAAGGCAGCCGCTCAACCAACTGAGCCACCCAGGAGTCCCAGAAAGTTCCAGACTCTTTGCAGTGGTGGCTGCACCCATCCGTGAATATGTTAAAAACCAGGGACTTTACACCTTAAATGGGTGACCTGTATGGTATGTGAGTGATATCTAGATACAGCTGTTTAATTTTTTTTAAGATTTTATTTATTTGAGAGAGAGAGAGAGAGAGCACAAGCACGGGGAGGGGCCGAGGGAGAAGCAGGCACCCCGCGGAGCACAGAGCCTGATGCGGGGCTCGAACCCACGACGCCAGGATCATGACCTGAGCTAAAGGCAGACACTTAACAACTGAGCCACCCAAGGGCCCTTGGGTACAGCTGTTTAAAGCAAAGACAGACAAGGAAAGGGAAGGCATGAGCTCAAGACCACAGAGCCAGAAACTCTCAGTCCGGGTCCACCACCTAAAGACCCTCACCTTTCTACCCCATGGCCTCACAGACCACCTCCAGGGATCTGGAGGCCACCTCGGCTCTTGGCACCTGGAGAACATCTGTCCGAGGGCTGAGCCCACCCACCCCACGTCTCCCACCCGCCAGAGCCCTGTTTGCAAAAGCACACGCCGATGATCCATTTCCTGGTCACATAAACAGTCTGAGGATGGTACTTTCTGGAACCCCCCCACCTCCACAAGCCCCAGCTTATCTGATCGGGTGCAGACGGCTCTCAATAAACAGTTGCAGACTACCCTGTCTGGTCGAGCCGTTCTCCAAGATCATCTGAACTGGCTTATAAGTAACAGCTCCTCCCAGGCCGGTTGCTATGAGGCACTTTATTAAAAACCACCGATTTGCAGCTAAAATCCGGCTCCGACCAAATCCAATTTTCGTATCTGCTGCTTTTTTAGACATAATGATGAGGACATCGTTTCTGTTTCTATGGGGAAGAATGGATTCAAAGGGCTGTTTTTCTGTGTGTTTTCTCTTTCTTAACAGGCCGGTGGACTAGGCGTGTTTCAGGCCGCTGTTTGCCACAGTCATAGAGGCCTTCAATAGAGAACAAATATTTATGCTTTGTTAGTGCACAGACGTTCTCGGCAATGTTGATTAGCGCTTGGGGCTTATATCCGACCAAGGTCAGGGGGCTCGGGCCCCCCCGCAACAAACCGGGCCCATTAGCTTCTCTAAGAGGGAAAGTTTCTGCTTCAGCCCCCACGCCAACCTCTCTCTGACTAATGCATATGACTGACCGTGCTGGAGTTTGAATGGAAGACAGAGGTGGGTGGAAAATTCTCTGCACTATGGCAAAAACAAACAATATGCCCTTTTCATAATGGGTCCTCAATGGGACCTGTACATCATGCAGCCTTTTGAGAAGCCCAGAGACAACATGCATGGTGGTGGGAGGCGGGGAGGGATTCAAGTTCACCAGCATGGACTCGGTGGCCCAGGTCAGGCAGTCCTGGGCTCTGGGAGGGTTTCTAAGGCTTTCTGGCCTTCTGCCGCTCCAGCTCCACCGAGGACCAGGACAGAACCGGCTTCGGGGGCTCACTGGAGATCAAAACAAGCTAAAACCCATGACACAGAGCTGGCAGGGGCCTACACTTAATCCATGGGAGACATGATGACAATAATGACTGCTACGTCCCCAAGATGGCCCACGTCACATGGACAATTCCTTCCAACTTTGTTCCCCCCTAAGTTGTCATTTGGTTTAATCATTTGCAATGAAAAAGATCAGCTCTGATTTGAGTTGGAAGCTATTTCCTAGCCTTCTGTTTCTGAAATCCTCCTTCTGGTGTTTCTCCCCTATCTCTTGGGTTTGATGCATGAGCAGTCACATAACAAACATGTGCAGAGACCTACTGTGTGTCCAGCCTTCCAGGGGAAATTCAAATGAGCAGGAGCAGACCGTGCTTCAGGGCATGCGTATCTCCTTGAGGAATCAGAAACAAATGTGCCACGATCCGATATATACCGGGTCCAATGGAAGGAGGGGGCTGGCTCTGCTCTTGGTGGGCAGGGAAGGGGGAAGGGAAGGGGCTTCAGAAGTAATCCCTAGAACAAGGTTTTAAAATCCAGAGAAGAGATGCCACAGGGACAGGGAGGACCGTCCGGCGGAAAGTCCAGTGAGGGGGTCTGGAGCTCAGAAGAGAAATGAGCTTTGTGGCCCCAGGGATCTGGAGGCCACCATGGTCTGCAAATCGAGGGAGGGGGTGGGTGGGGGAAGGACCAGGTGGGAGGAATGTCAAGGGGACCAGGAAGGGTGCAGGGGAGGGGGCTTCGCGGTAGGAAAGTAAGGAGGTTTCCTTTCCGGAGGACTCGGGGAGTCTCCCTGTAGGTTTTCTGCCATTCACTGATTCATTGCTCACTCACTCTGCATTTTGAAAGGTGACTGGTGCTAGCTCGGTTGCCTTTAGGGAGCCCTTACGTTCCTCTCTCGCCTCGTCGCTCGTCGTCTGCCTGGGACGACTCTCTCCCGGGCTGGGCTTCCCTTGGAGAGCAGCCTCTGGACTTCAGCCTTTGGAGGAATAGGGCTCACTACTTAAGAAAATTACAACACTCAGTCACCAGACTGAAATAAAACTCTCGTCTCCGCCAAAACTTAAAAATAGAGAGTAAAGGCTGATCTTAAGACTTCAAGGCACCTGGTTGACGGGCTTCGGGTGGGAGCCCGTTTTGGCAGAATTAATAGCAACGGCAATTCTAGAAACAGGTTGTAACAACAGCCCTCGCCAGAGACACGCTGTGTACAGAGGTCTCTGGATGATAAAGAGGATGGAAATAGCTTATTTCCATCCCCAAATTCACTAACAGAGAGCACTTAGCCAGGGCAGATCACGGGTAATGACGCTCGGTTGTCTGTGAATTAATTTCTGGACAGGACTGCCGGGAGCTAATGCATTTTTCAGTGAAGAGGAGCATCAGGAAATCTTGATGCTGGTGCGGATTGGCTCATCATTGTATTTACATCGTCTCGGTGGGGTGAGGGGCCGGCTGCAATGTCCTCTGGGGTTAATGGACATTTTGGAAAATGTGAGGATGCAGGCTTGGCAGAGCAAAGATACAAAAGCCGTCCGTTTCAACCCTGGGGCTGAGACACTCTGCCTGCTGTCAGGACCTGCTGATTTGCTGGTCGGTCGTTGCGGAATTAAAAATGCATCTACTTTCTGATTAGCAGAGTTCAGCTTCTTTTGTGAAACTTCTCAGACAGTTTTATTCCCTGGTCACCTCCACATTTATTCTCCAATCTCTCCTCGGAGGAGAGGCTGGTGTCAGGGCAGAACTGATTTGGCAGCTTAATGTTACCGTGATTTATCGATAGCAGTGTGAGATATCATTTTGATGCATCGGCCATACTGATGATAAGGTATGCATTACTACAAAAATAAACTCATTGTGGCTCCTGAATGCCTTTTTATTTTTTTCTTTTCGGCTGCACAGCATTCCCGGGAAATGATTAATAAGATGTTTCATTTAAGTACCGAGCAATCTAGAAACCGAGCAGGAGCACGGGCGCCCGGATGCAGGAAACCTTGAAATTAACAGGCAGCCATAGAAAGTATAAGATTAATCTCATTTTCTTTTCTTATCTTATGTTCTTTTTTATGTCTTTCCCTATGTAAAGGGGAGATTAATTAATCCAGGAACGATCTTTTTGTTGGCAATTTTATATTATGTTTGACTACTTAATAGAAATCTGAACTATGGCGAGGCACCGTGCGGAAAGCGCGTCCCGAAGGACGGCGGCGAAGTCATCTTTGAGCAGAGTCGGCAGATTTCACGGCTACTGTCAGAAGCCGTGGCTGGGAGAGTAAAGCAAATGCCACGAGACATTCATTCGTTCGCGGATTCATTCCTTCCACAGACATTCCCTGACACCTGCCGTGGGGCCGCCCTCTGTCGGCCCTCTCCTTGAGGAAACCTTTGGGCCGCACCTGACCAAATTTTTAGGATGATTTGGAACTGATCTGAAATTCAATTCCATTCGGTAAATATTTATTAAGTGGCAGCCATATGTTCAGCACCATCCTGGCTGTGTGGGGAATATCAAAAGGGGCGAGACATGGTGGCTGTCACCAAGGATCTCGCATCTAATTGGGGAGATGAGATATACACACACAATACAAGGCAATTATGGTAATAGCACGCATTTAAATACCACTCTCCTGTTTACCCACATTTTCATATCACTCTCTCGTACATTGTTGGAACCTCTCAACGACTCAGGGAGGGGCGGCAGGGCGGATATGATGAGTCTCATTTTGCAAATGAGGGATCGGAGGCTTAGCAGCGGGGTGGGGAGGCCGCCTCCAACCGCCCAGCCATAAACGACTGCGGCGGGCTGCCAGCCGGGGTCCTTGACCATTCTGCCGTGTGCTTCAGCTAATCAGCTACGCTGATTAAACACCCAACGAGGGGCACAGAAGGTGAGCTAGAGGAGGGCTGGGGCCCCTCAGCTGGGAGGTCAGCTCTCAGCCCGGTTCTGGGAAGGGATGGGATGGGGAACACCTATCTCGCTTTTGAAACCTCCCTCAATTTTCCACGAGAGACCCTGACGGTAGTGCTGCAGAAGGGCTCCCTTCTCTGCAGCACCCTGCTCCCCAGAAGAACCCTGCCCAAGCCAGCAGGAGGAGACCAGGCAGCAAGAAAACGCAGGCCCTCCCACAGGCAGCCCAGGGAACAGGTGGCTGGTCCAAGCACTGGCTGTCGAGCATCGGCGCTGATCCCTGGCAGACCCCTTCTCTACCATTGGGGTGGGCATCAATTTTAGGGTACCATGTCAGCAAGGGCACAGAAGATGCCAGAAACGAGGTCTTCCCAGGATCTTGGCATGGGCACAGCAAGGGAACACTCCGTAGAGACTTCTGGACAGACGCCTACATGCAGGATCCTGGCCATCCTCGCTCCCAGGAGGGAGCCTGCAGACACCCAGCCCCCAGCCTGTCTTTGCTTTGTCTCTCCTGCCTCTCATTCTGAGTGAGAAGGACAGATGAAATCAGTCCTACTCAGCCCCATTAACCACATGGATCGATAGCAAGGAATAAAGTTTGGATTTTTCAAAAATCTTTGCAGCAGACAGCCCCGGGAGACCAATTGCAGGCTAAAATATGACAAGATTCCTAATTAAATATAATTAAATAAGCATTAAGAGAGAGACTGATGCTCTCCTCCACACATTACATCACTGTGTGCCCAAAGAATACAAAACTGAGAATGTCATTTTCTGGAAAACACATACACACACACACACACACACACACACACACACACACACACACATCATAGAGCCCAACTACCTGGTGACCCAGGTGGGGAAACTGAGAACAGAGGGGTTTACGAATTCAACGAAGGGTCAGTGACAGAAAGCTGATCGAGAAGAGCAGATCCCCCTGTACAAGTCTCATTTGGGGGTGATACTGTTAGCGTGTAAAAGGACCTGCCACTTGCATGCTGTGTGACCTCGGGCAAGTTACTCAACCTCTCCGTGCCTCTTTTCTTCCTATAGACCAGCACCATGCAACAGAAATAAAATGAGAGTCCCATCTGGTACTTGTTTTCTAGCAGACAAATGTAATACAGTAAAACCAAAAGCGCAAAATACATATATGACGTAATGATACATTCTGTGGGACACAATGTATCCAAAATGGTATCATTCCACATTCCAGCCTGTAATCAATATAGAAAACCACCGGTTAAATACGTTTTGGTTTGGTTTGGTTTGGTTTGGTTGCTTTTGCCTTCTGTCTGCAGCCGGTGCCTTTACACAGACAGCTGCTCTCAGTGTGGACCAGCCGGCTCAGCGAGGGCCCCGCGGCCCCAGAAGATGGCCCAGAGACCCGCGTCTAACCCATTGTTTCGAGTTTTAACATAAACACTCGGTGAAAGGCACGGAGCAGCTCCCTCGAGGGTCATTAACGCCCAGCGCACATCAGCTGAGCCTGGTCTCAGAAAGCCGGGGTCCCCACGGTTCACCCAGACAGGGCGACGATTCATGGCTCCCGTTTATGAAATGTTCTCTCTCAAATCCCTTCCACCAGAACAATCCCGGACGCCGATGCTGGTGGGCAGGCGGGGTGGGGGGGGGAGGGGGTTGGGAGCGGTTTCTTCCGTCTCACGGGTAAAGGTGCTGGAAAACAAATGGGGTTTCTAGAGCTTCCCCTTGAAGCAGTCAGTGGCTCCCCAGATTAAAATTCAAGTGTGGCCAAATTCTGTTATAAACGGCTTCGCTCCACCTGGGGCCTGGAAGCCCGGCAGATGTAATCCCCTCTCCTGGGCATACGCTGATGAAAACCCTGCGCCCTCCATCACCCCGAGCCCTAAATCAGCCATCATCCCTAGCCTGACTTTGCCGGCCCCTCTCTAAAGCTGTCTCAGTTCTGTGGCCCGAGCTTCCTAAGGCTGGTCCTTACCCAGCAATCCAAACAAAAATAGTGCTATCGATCACAAAGGCATCAATAACGTCAGCCCTAAAGCCACTCGTGCACATTTTTAATTGTCCTGTCCCTTTTTATATCTTTAAATATCACCATAAGCTTCTAGGAGCCGCTACCTCCACCTGGGAGGGAGGAGATCACTCTCACGACCCGGTCCCACCCGTCTGAAGGCCGCCGGGAGGGTACCTCCGTGTTACGGATAATGGCGAGGTCCCTTTTTATAAAAAAGAAAATAAAACACCAGCTAATCCCATTCTGGCCTCCGTGTTCTCACACGTCAGGAAATGCCTCCCAATGACGCCTAATTTCTCACTGTTTTTCCGACTGGTTCGCATCCCGGCAATTAGGGTTCATTGGCTGTAACAGAGAAAAGTAAAATCCCCAGCTGGTAGGCAATTTCCCCGTGATTAAAGCATCGGGCTGATCAGAAAGTTGACATTCAATAAATTAATCAAGAAATCAGGAATGAACACCCCTGTTTGATGTTTGCAAATCGCACATGTGGATCGCCAGATGTTTTGACTTCATTTTTACCACCATAAAAACTAAAGAAAAGGAAACCCTGGGAGTGACCCCCAAGTGCAGGCGAGACCCCCCCCCCACCCCGCCGGCACAGTGACCAGCCCTGCAGCTTCTGGAAACTTCTCACAGGCTGTTGAGGGTGAAGCTGCTCCTCATAGCCATAAGCGTGGGCCTTTCCAGGCCTATGGAAGTGTGTGCAGTGTGGAGAAAAATTATCGGCTCCCAAATTCAACAAGAAAGCAGCAAAATCAAAATTAATAAATGCTTCATTAAACGCCTGCCAAACGCAGCAATGAGGCCTGCTTGCCGTTGTTGGATATGCAGTATTCATGATATTGGAGTCATAAAAACTTCATTACATTTGAGAAAACAGTTGCAGGAATTCCTACGGATGCTATTGGTTGTGGGGGAAATCACAGGTAATTGCGACTTTGATGAATTACCCACCGCCAGATAATTTAACAAGCAAAATCATTAAACTCCTTTCAAATATTTTTACTGCAAATAAATTATAGTTAAAGTAAAGGATGGGTGTGTTTTAATTTGTCGGAGGTGGTGGGGATCGAGGTCCCCAACGGGAAGATTGCCTGGAGCTTACAAAGGGCTTAGGAGCCGCGGAAGGTAGCATTCTGCAAGGGGCGCCCCCGGGGTGGGGCCCAGCTCCCCCCCGCACCTGGAAAGCTCAGGTGGCACTAGCGCCCTACGAGGACCCAGGGGCCAGCCCCACGGTTCCTGTCTCCATCATCTCTGACATTCTCACCCTGCTTCGAAGGCTTTCTCCGCCCCCCCCCCAACGGCAGAAATGAGCTGCCCATTTCTCCCACTATTCTCCTGCGAGCCCGCGGCCGAGGGTGCAAGCTGTAATTACATGCTCGCTTAGGCAGTGACACTTCCAAGCGGCGCGGGAGAGCTGATTAACCACCTGGTCCGCAGGCACAATTCAAATGGGCACCTGGGAGGCGGGCTACAATGACGGGTAGCGCGGTTGCCCAGACAGACGCGTGCTCGAGACAAAAGGACGCTCTCAGAGTCAGAACGGCCCCGCTATCTACAGCCCCACAGTCCTGCTCAGCCCGCCAGAGCTCTTGAGGCTTCTAAGGTCTCCCGTCCATTTGCGGGGACACCAAGCAGCGGCCCTGAGATGGCTCCTGGGACACAGGACTCCGCGAATTGCTCCCCGGGTGATTTTTTTTCTCCTGGGGTCATTTGGCAGTGGTGGAAGCTAGGTTGTCACGACCGGGGCGGGGGGCATGGGGCTACTCACAGCATCTGGTGGGGCGAGGCCAGGGATACCGCTGAACAGCCTACAAACAGATGGAATGACCCCACCACCCCGAATAATCCGGCCCCTCGTGTCAGTAGCCCAGCGGTTGAGTACCCCTGCCCCCAAGAACCATCCCAACCCAGGCAGCTGCCTCTTGAAGGGTCTTTCTTGCACATGGTTTAGAGGGCGGGAAAGCTCAGGTTGGGGGACCTCACAGATTCAGAGCTGACAGCATACCCAGATCTGCGGGCTGGAGGAGAGACTGTGTGGGGTCTTGCCGGCTGCACAAAACCCACTTTTTTTGGCAGCTCTCGCCACTGGACGTATTTTTGATGGAGTCAGACCCAGATGAGGCCGTGAATCACCAACTTCCAAGAAGAGAGGGCTCTCCATTTCTAAGCCATAAATTAAGGGCCAGGCCTCTCCCTGGCCTCCAAAGCCTGCAGCCTCCCCCCACGCGTGTTCATGCCCATTCCTCTCCTGGAGCCACGCTCTCATCTTTCCTGTTGATTTCCCCTTTCAGGAGAGTTTATCCTGTCTAAGGCCGCTTTTAGATTGTTCTCTCAAATGAAATAACATCAGAAGAGATTAATCATAGCCTGAAATTGAAAGGGATGAAGCCACATCCAACTGTGACCCTTATAATTTTCCTTGTGATTGCCTGCCCGAGCCCCCGATGAAGGCCGGCCCTGGGGTGGGGGGTGATTTTCAAAGTGGCCCTCGGCTCCGAACCCCACTCACCGCAGTGAGGCTGACAGCTCCTCGGATTTATGAATTAAGCAGTGACCTCCTAAGGATTAGTTTGGAGCCTCACAACGGAAACGGTGATAAGAAAGAAGGCTCACCAGCAACCCAGCAACGGCATGATCAGACACAATTTGGGGGCTGCCGGTGGAATTTCCTTGTGCTGGTAAAGGTACAAGAGCGGCACTCCCGCAAAAACAGTGACTAATTCCCGTGTTAGTGTGAGCAGGGTAGACATTAACTCTGTTTTCCAGGGAATAGAGCCGACCCAGGAAGGGAGGCCAGGCCTGCCCTGGGCCACAGGCAACCGGTCCTGGGTAGAAATTAGAACCCCGATGTTATGGGCACCCAATAAGAGATAAAACCTTCACCACATGATAAATTACAGTTTGAAAACTCCCTGCATCCGTGTTGAGGCATGAGAGCACACAATCCCTGATTCGAATAAAAATAAGGATGGAAGAGAGAAGAGGAGGAGGGGCTGGTCCAGAGGGAGGCAGGGAGAGGGAAGGGAGGGAGGGAGGGAGGGAGTGGGAAGGGTCTTCTCTCCACAGTCGGCAGATGTGAGTGTGTGGGTGAGCCCTAAGGTGAGCAGCTCCCTGTTCCGCACACAGCCTTCTTCCCTCATTTCAAACCCCTTCTTTAGAAACAGGAGACTCCAAGAGGCATCCTGGCACCAGAGCCAGGCAGCTAATTCCTGGGCTCCCAGCTCAGCTGCAAGATGCAGGAAAGACTCAAGCCTGATGATTATAAATTGTGAGGAGCAGAGTCCTGAAAAATGGCCCCTTGCCTGCTCTCATAACTTTGCAGGAAACGCGGCACAATTATGCTTTCTCTTCCCTCGCTTAAAAGTTGAACTGAAATTCATTTTTTTAAACGAGCCAGTTATAAAAGAAAACTATAATGCCTTGCCACTGGGTAATTCCTTCTTGATTAAAGACGGGGGCTGTTGATAAAATTGATGCCCACTAAGCTCCTAACAGACGAAGACCCATGTCTGATGTTCACTTCTGCGTGGATGGGTTTTCCAGGCAGGGAATGAACAGTTTGTAAGAAAGTGGCACAAAGCAAACCAAAGTGAATGGGGTGGGGGTGGGGGGTGCCCTGGAGCGGGGTAAGGACACGGGACGGGACAGCTGGTGGTTTTTTTCTTGCCTGGAATTAATTTGCCCTTTTCCTTAGTACTAGCCCCCCCTGACTTGACTTTGAAGGCTCTCAGTCCGTGAGGCCCATATGAAGCGGCCCTACAGCCGCCCTCTGCTGCCCTCCCTGCCTCCAAGGAAGGACATACAACCCAGCCTGGTTCTTCTCTCTCAAATTTCCTGCTCCAATTATTGGGAACAAGGTGCTGCCTTTTTGAGAGAGTTGTAAAACTGGCAGGATTGAGACCTGGTACCACTGAAAATCATCGTGGACACCAAAAGGGAGAGTCTTCTGGGAATAGGGCCACTATGCCTCACTCTGGAGCAATCCAGGAGCTGAGAACGAGCAAGGGCCACCACAGACAGTTGGACAGGGTGTGCACTGCACAAGGTCTTCCAGATGCAGGGGCAAGCGGGGACTGAATGTTAGCCCACACCCTGCTCACCAAGCCACATACCTGGAGGGGCACCTCCGTGCAACGTGCTCAAAGGTATGAGCTGCTCATCGAGGTGGGTACTGGGAGGGTTGTGTCTGCTCAGAGGGGATACCTTCTTCACATTCATATGAAAATGCCATACAGGCTAGTATTGGCCTGGACACAATGGGATTCACATTCTGACCCTAAAAGCCTCAGTGAAGTAAGTCAGGATATTGTTGATTGATGGATTCAGCCAGCCAGAGCTGGGTACTCTTCACACGCACCAGAAGACAAGAGATGGCATGAGTAATGAGCACCAGGAACCCCTTCAAAAATAAGAGGAGGGAGTGATCAGGAGGTCCTCTCTGGAGGGGAATCACCCAGGGATGAGACCGACCAATCCAGAGGAGATCTCTCTCTCTCTCTCTCTCTCTTCCTCTCTCTCTCTCTCTCTCAGCAAAGCCCAGAGATGTTGTCAAAAGGGCATTGAGAGAAGCTAGACATTTTCCAAATGTACCTTGTTTTATATTTTTGGCTTTAGAACAATGAAATTGTTTACAAAATTATAAAAACAAGGAAAATTTAAGTGAAAAAGCAAACAATTTAAATGAAAATAATGGCAAATAAAGAGAAAGTATATGAACCTGTTTGTCAAGTCGGTGCTTTGCAATGGGTTTGCAATGGGGGCCAGCAAAATAGGACCTGCAAGCTAGCCAAATCTGGCTTGCTGCCTGTTTTTATAAATAAAGTGTTATCGGACCACAGCCCTACCGCCTCATTTATATTTGGTCTAGGCAGCCGCCTTTGTACTACGATGGCAGAGTTGAATGTTTGCAAGAGCCTGGACACCAGAAGGCCCACAGAGCTGAAAGTATTTCCTCTTTGGATGTACATCTTGATGGGACAATAAGAACTACAAGGAAATCTTAAATCGTTCTTAGGAATAATAATATCGTTAGCAAGATTATCCGTATTATTATTTTGAAACACACATGCACATCCATATGCACAAACACACAAAGCCAATAAGCGATCATTGCGATGGCTGTCGGCCTAAGAGAAAAATACAAATATAAAATGAAAGTGATCAAGTAAAAACCTTGTCATCTGAAGTTTGAAGTGGAAGTATCAGTACGAACACGTGCTGTCTTTTCCTCTTTTCTATTTCTGGGCTCTGTCCACTGAAATAGCTTAGAAACGATCTGTCTGGTCGCACTGAGCACCCACACTCCACAGACTGCGATCTCTAAATACTAATTTCCACTGAAGAGCACCAGGGCTCCTGGGGGAAATGTCTGGTTCCAAACTTGGAACAGGACGTGCACCGGATGGGCCTGGAACATCTTGCCACCCCAGGAAGCAAGGAAGCCATCGGACTCCTGGGAGCAGGGAGAGGGCATCAAACAAACACAGAGAGCAACTTTGAGGGGCTCCCACTGACCATCAAGAAGGGTGTCAGTATCGAGAAGGATAACCACTGCAATTAATGAAGGCGCATCAAATATGTTAAGATCATGAGTTCACAATGATTCTTAAATTCAAAACAAAACAAAACATTGGTCACCCTTGGAGGTTGCTAGGGATCTAACTCCTTATCCTGACAATTGGTAAGTATAGAGAAAGATGAAAGCATTTATCCTGCCTTTCTTATACCAACTATATTCAGGGTAACTGAATAGCTAATTAGGAAATGTTCTTCTTTATAGAAGTGTTCCAGCTAATAAATGCAGAAAGAATAATACCATTTGAGTACTGCCATTTTGCAATGCTTAGTGATATGATGGGGGTCATTAAGGATCATCACTGGCTGATGAAACCATGATGTGAGAGGCTAATGGTACACTTGTTAAACGGCGGAGCAGGCTGATAACATTTGACAGGCCTGATTGATCTTAACCTCACCAAAAGACGAACAGGCAGACATCATGCGGCTCCTGGTGTGATGGAATGGGAAGTCCACAGTTCTACCTCTGAAGCATTCTTGTCAAGAAATCTAGTGAGTATCGCCAAACTTCTAGATCTAACTGAAAGCTGACTACCAGTTTGCAGGAAGCACAGAGAATGCAGGACGTGTCAGAGGACATCATGCCTAGGGAACCAGCAAAATCCAGATTATGACAAATACTAGAGGACAGATGACATGGTTTTCAACAACAACAGCAAAAGCATAAAAATTAAAAAGGGGAGGGAGACTCATTAGAGATTTCTGAAGACAAACCAACCAAATGCAACGTGTGGATCTTGTTTAGATCTTAATTTGAGCACAGCACTGTGAGGACATGGATGGGGCAAGCAATGGAATTGGACCATTGACTAGATATCCCATGACATTAAGAAATCTTTGCTCATTTTTGAAGTACAGCAGTGATATTACGTTTACAAAGTCTTTATCATTTAGAGATACATAGTAAATTATTCTTGAATAAAATGATATTATGTGTTGGGTTTCCTCTAAAATAACCAGTGGGGAGGAAATGGAGGGGTTGGATAAAACAAGACTGGCATGTTGTAACTGTCGAAGCTGGGTGATGGGTACATGAGGATTTACTATATTATTCTCTCTACTTTTTTATAGAACCAAAAATTTTGACAATGACAAAGAGAAAAAGGGTATCTGAAGATGGCAGGATGAAGAATCCAGAATCTATCCCACTGTTCCTCAATGTACCTCAAAAACTGACCGGTATGGAGTCTAAACTCCCCATAGAAGGGATTGAAAACTCAACTGTCCACAGGGAGCAAATAACAGAAACCAAGAGAGAGCAAGGAACAATTCAGACAGGTCCCTGCCCTTGTGGAATTCACACTCTTGGACAGGAAGCAAATAGTCACCAGATAATTACACAAACGCAACTACAAGTTTTGGAAAAGAAAGCAGGGGGTCAGAGCATGCAGTAGGGTGGCCTGACCTGAGAGTGCAGGGGTGAGGCAAGGTGTCCTCTGTCTTTGATGCTGCTTGCCAAACATTCTTGAACACATGGCAAGGACTGAGCCTCCTGTGGGGGGTGTGGCCATGTGGCTAATTCTGGTCCAGGAGGTAAGAGAAGAAGGAACACGAGTGTCATTTCTGGGCTGAGCACTTAATGCCTGGTGTGAGACTTGCCAGAGCCCTCTTTCCCTCTGCTGCTATGCCTGGTGGTGTTCCAGGTACCAGCTGATCCAAAGGACCAGAACTTGGAACAAGGATGTACAAAGTTGAGAGCAGAGCCCCCAGCCAACCCACAATGGACATCAGTCTGAGTGGGAAATAAATCCTTATTGTTTTGAACCATTGAGAGCTCCATTGTTTGAGAGCTTCACTGAGCTGTGCTGACTGATACTGGGGGCTTCTCTGAGGAGGTGATCTTTACCTGATACTTACAGGATGGGTAGGGATTAGTCCAGGGGGTCTGGAGTCATGGGGGATGAAAGAAAGGGACAACCCAGAAAGCAGATTATCAACAACTCATCGATGATACTAATATTCGCATCCCCCTCACCACAAGCTAAGCACTGTGCTAAGCTCTCCTGTACATCACCTCCTCACAGCAACTCTATGAGGGGCAATTATCATTGTCATCCCTGTACACATGAAGAATGAGACCCAAGGCAGTCTGGCTCCAGAGTCTCTGCCATTAGCCTCTAAGTTACTCTGCCTCTTGTGGGGTTCTGGAACAGAGCAGCAGAGTGTTCAAGAGAGTCCACTGTGGCTGAAGGAGAGAAGTCAGAGAACAGGTGGTCCAAGGGGATGCTGGAGAAGTAAGCAGGTCAGAACACATAGGGCCTTTCCACAAGCTGACAGAAAGAAGGACAAGCCATGAGGGTGACATGATCAGATTTCTGTTTTGAGCAGATTCACTTTGATCATTGAATCACATACAAACGATAAAGGTCATATCCAGATGAAGGATTAGTACAAGTCAATGAGAAAATACAAATAATCTGACACAAAAATGAGCAAAAGACTTGAACAGGCACTTCACAAAAAGATCTCCAAATGGCCAAAAGCACACGAGAAGAGACTCAGCCTCATTAGCCCTCAGGGAAATGCAAATTAAAAGTACAGTAAGATACTCTGCCCACCGAGAGAATGGCAAACTAAAGAAACAAAAACAAAACAGACCCCAAACCACTGGACAATAGCAAGTCTTTCAAGGGCATAGAACAGCTAGAACTCTTCACCTGAAGGCAGGAGGATAGCATAGGACTGCCGTTCTGCTAAACTGTTTGGCAATGTCTGTAAAAACATACCATACCCTGTAACAAAGAGAATCAACCTCTGCCCATCAGAAACAAAATTGCACGAGAATGTTTATGTGTAGGTGGTAGGAGCTAAAAGAAAACAACCCAAATCCCCATTAAGCAAATGGATAAAAGAATTACAGCACAATCGTAAGCAGAATACTATCCAGCAAAGACAATGAAAGAACTGGATGGAGCCACACACGATAGCTTGCTTGAGTCTCAAAAATGTTATGCAAGGGTTGCCCGGGGGGCTCAAGCAGTATAGCACCCAACTCTTGGTCTCAGGGTCAGCAGTTCAAGCCCCACATTGGGTGTGGAGCCTACTTAAAAAGAAAAAAGACGTTACGCAAAAGCAGCTGGATGCAAAACACGGGGTCTGAATTACTCCATCTAAAGAAAGCCCCACAGCAGGCCCAATGAAACTATAGTCCTGGGTGTCAAACAGTGGTTCTCTTTGGGAGGGCCCTGGGGAGGGGGCGGTTTCGAAGTTGGAGCAAGGTGACCTCAAGACCCAGGTTGAGGTTTCACAGAGGGGCGGAGGCCCCAGCCGACCCACAATGGCCATGCAGTCTCGGGATGACATGATATTTCAACTGGGGGAAAGAAAACTTACCTTGGCTTTGGTGGAGGTGGAATGTGGGTGGGGCCTGGGCAGCGACAGGAGCAGGGAGACCATTTCAGAGGCTGTGGCACTTGTCAGGCGAGAGGTGAGGAGGGCTCAGGCTGCGTGGCAGGAAGACGGAAGGTGGATGAGTGAACGTGGACCAGAGGAGACAGACCCAACGTGGTGCTGCCAACAGAGGGGGCCAAGCACGGTGCCTAGGCTTGTGCACGCCAAGCACCTCTGCCTTCCTCATTTCTTTCAAGAGGGAGCCTGCTTTGTACCTGGGCTCTCTGGCCTTTTAAGAAAAGGTTTGCCAATTCCTCTTTTAACCAATCCAAGAAGAATCATTTCCAGTGTTTTTAAAATACACCAACCTGGGTGTGCTTTCCTGGTGGGATAAACAGAACAGGTAAGAAGTTTTAAACTGCCTTTAGCAATAACAATATTGTTGACGATGGCATTGGCATTGTCATTTTGAAACAGACAGAGCCAATAAGCAATTCTTGAAATTATTTTCAGCCGCAGAGAGAAAAGGACTGCAAACACAAAACTAAAGCAAATCAAGCATCCACAGTCGGTGTCCAATACGCATGTGTTGGGTGGGGACAGCTTGCAGCCCCGGGCCCCTGAGTGGGGCCAGTGCTTATGTCTGTCCTTCTCCATAAGATGTGCTTCCGTAGCTCACCCCGTCCACCCCACCGGCCATGCCCCAGCACAGCCACTCATCCCTCAAACCTCAGCTCCAAACTCACATTCTCGAGAAAGTGTCCCCAAACCCCCAGACTTTGTTGGTCCTCCATCATGAGCTGTCATGTCACCCTATGAAGTCCCTGTTTGTCATCAGCTCTGTGTGTACGTGTGTGTGCATGTATGTGTGCAACTGTTGGTTACCACAGGCCCAAGTCAGTCAACAAACCATTGCATCCCCGGCTTAACGATGCCCAGCACATGGCAGAAGCTTAATAAATATATATTGAGTGAAATTTTGGAGTCATCATAAACAGCTAATGTTTTCTGAGCACTTGGGAAGTGCCAAGCTATCGTGAGCATTCTCATTTAATCCCCTCAGCGACAGTAATAGCTGACATTTATGGCAATGCATACTCTAAGCCAGGTCCTATCCCAGACACTTTCCATATAATACCTCTTCTATTGTTTGCTTCCATCCTATACCATCTGTCATGGTCAGTATCGTGGTTCAACTCGGCTGGTCTATGGGACTGTGTTATTCCATCAAACACCAACCTAGGTGTTACTATGAAGGTATTTTATAGGTAGGTTAGCAACAACAGATGACTTTAAATAAAGGAGGTGATCCTTAATAACCTGGAGGGCCTCATCCAATCAGTTGAAAGGCGAAAGTTAAGTTTCCCTGAGGAAGAAGAAATTCTTCAGTGGCCTCAGCTCCTGCCTGAAGGTGTCCAGCCTGCCGCCTGCCCTGCAGACCCCCACCCTGACAGCTGGTTCCTCAACATGCATCTCCTCACATACACATCCTACAGATTCTGTTTCTCTGGTATAACCCTGACCAATACACCATCTAAACTTGAAACAGGAAAACTGAGGCAGCAGCAGGTTTCTATAGTTTGTCCAAGATCGCATGTACATGTACGTATGTAGATGCTGGAGCTGGGATTGGAACCCAGGCGATCAAATCCACAGCCAGCACTGGTACGCACCACAGGGCTCGACCTCTACTACTGAACCCTCCATCCCCACCCATTCTCCCTCTTGACTAAAGACAGGGATGGCCACCGGGGGGCTGGGGGGTGAGGAGGGGGCTGCGGTAACGTAAGTGAAGTTCTACTACAGCAAAAGTTGAGTAAGAAATTCCTGCTGCATTTGGATACGGGTTGAGTTGGGTCAAGGGTAGCAATCAATAAGATTAATAAAGCACAACTCAAGTTTTTACTCCCCCCGTTGTGATGGATGAGGCCTTTGAAGCAACTAACGGAGGCCTTAGCCTGAGCATCCAAGAGAGATTTGTGGACACATTTATATGAAGGATCTCCTTCCAGCTCCCACGAGCGTTTAAGTTGACTTGCTTCAAACAAAGATCAAAGCAGGGGCTGGAGATATTGTTTCGCCGATTTGTATAAATCAGCCAGACAAACTGTGGCCTCGACAACTCCTGATGTTTCTCCAGTTGGACGTAACTTGTTAAGAAACATGTCGGGCAGCTGCAAAAATCTGAGAGCCTCCTTGGGATAGAAACTTCTAGAAGAATTGATCACTTGCTGCCTGACTTTACCTTAACTATTTCTGAAGCCATAATTGAAAAGGCCCCAAGGTCCACTTTCCACGTATCCTTCAACCTTTCAGAATGGATTTGAGTGATCATTTTTAACACTAAGGCCTTATGTTTGTAGTTTTCAGATGGTCACAGACATCCTCTTGTCTCAATTTCATAGCCACCATCTGAGGTGAGGGAGGGCAGCAGAGATTTCTGCCATCTTGCTGGTGAGAAACTGAGGCTCAGAGAAGTCAAGGATCTCGCCCCAGGCCAACCAGACACACAGCTGACGAAAGTGAGACTAAGCTGCTGGGGGTCTCTTCCCAGCTCCAGCCTCTCTCTATCTGTGGATTTCTTTCTTGTCATTTTGCCAATGTTCACTGAGTGCTCCCTATGTGCCCAGGGCTGGGCTAAATACTTCCACGCTCTCTTTAAATATTTCCTGATCTACACATTTTCTTTTGTCTTAGGATATGTTTCCAATGTGGAAGTAGTGGCAGAAGCTACTTCAGAGAATTTCACCAAAGCCTCAAACTCACACGCTGCACGCGCGCGCGCACACACACACACACACACACCAGCCGAGGTCCAGGAGACGTGGGAATGATACAGAAAACAACAAGAACAACAACCCCTCTTTTCTCATCTGTGTACATCTGGAACTGCCTCTTATACCACAGATACGGTCTTCAGATCTATGAAAATTAATAGCCACCATTTACGGAGCACTTAACACGAGCCAAGCCCCATGCCAAGCACTGTTGATATATGAGCTCTTTTAATCCTCTGGAGTAGATTACATTTGATCTCCATTGCACAAAAGAGGAAAAAGAAACTAAAACTCATCAAGGTCAAGACTCTTATCCAAGGTCATATGGAAGCATGCGATGGGTGGCACACAGGTTCCAAAGCTCTTGTCCTTAATCTAACATTGCCCCAGGACACGACTTCACCAACCACCCCTATTATCTTTACCTATACTTTCCTTTGCTTTGTATCATTAACTTATTATTGAAAAGACACATTATTTTTACTGAAAAACAATTTTTTATTTTTTTTTTTTTTTTATTTTTTTTTTTTTTTTAGAGAGATCACAGTAGACAGAGAGGCAGGCAGAGAGAGAGAGAGGGAAGCAGGCTCCCTGCTGAGCAGAGAGCCCGATGTGGGACTTGATCCCAGGACCCCGAGATCATGACCTGAGCCGAAGGCAGCGGCTTAACCCACTGAGCCACCCAGGCGCCCTGAAAAACAATTTTTTAAAAATCAGACAACTTCAGATGTAGAAAGCTGGAAAGAGCATCACTCCCATTCTTACCACCACCACAAGGAAACAGGCCAGATAATTTGAAATCTTGCAACTTTTCTTTAATCCAGCAGAGAGCTGAGGTTGCCAGGCAACCAACTACCTTGAAATATAAGGAAAGATAGGTGCCTCCAAGGAGAGACAGGAACACTTGCTTAGCTGGGGTAAATGCCACTGGACACTGGTAGGAAAAAATAAGCTAAAATATTTAACAAATTGCTAAAGATTGAGTATGGGCTGGTGAGGCAATCTAGCATTTCTGAGAGCTACACACACAAGAGGAATTCATTCTATACAAGGGTCTGTTCCCATAGCTGAACTGACACTTACAAAAAGATAAGAAAGGGCAGGATGAGAATTCTGAGAAAGTTCCCTCCCCGTGTATGCCTGAGGGAGGGGAACAGCAGCCGCCATAGGAAAAACACAAAGCCCCACCGAGATCCTTCTCCCCCATAGGGCACCAGCGAAAGCAATATACCTGACTAAAGGCAACTACAACAAAACCCCTCTATTCAGGACATGGACAGGATGTGCAGGAAGACATCCTGAGCCCAGACTTGTGACCAGGGTTTGGACCTACTCACACAGTGCCTGGATGATATTGAAGCATATTCAGAACAGCAAAGAACACCCCCCACTATGCAAACCAGCATCTACTGCTGGCAGAGGGGCAGGAATGTGGAGACAGACACTTACTTTGGCAAAGTGCAAAAAAAAAAAAAAAAAAAAAAAAAAGACTTAAAACTGAGAGCAGAGCAAATATTGAGGAAAGCCCTCTAGCAAGCCAGCCCCCAACCTAAACCTAAGCCCAGACAAGAGGACTTTGAAGCTAGTGGTGCATTGAGGGAAACATAGTTACAACAAACCTCAACCCAGATGAGCTCCTAAGTATGTTGACTCAACTCCCCCATACTAAAGGTCAAGCAGAAATAAAGCCATGCTCCATTCCCAGACATAAAAGTTATTTACCCCAGTGTCTACTGTCCTATATCAGATGTATAGATTTGGGTAAAAAAAAAATTGTGAATCTTTCAAAGAAATGAGAAAATGCAACATGTTGTCAAGGGACAAAAGAATCAACAGAATCAGACTCAGAAATGGTACAGACGTTGAAGTTATGAGACAGGAACTTAAGATAACTCATTAGCATGTTAAAGTCTCTAGTGAAAGTAAGGACACTATGAATCATCCCAAGGGTAATTTCAACAAAGGGGTAGGAACTACAAGAGAAAATCAAAAGGAAATGCTGGAAATAAAGACCTAGCAACAAAGATAAAGCATGATTTTGATGGACTCACTAGTAAACTTAACACAAGTAATAAAATTGAAGATAGTCCAATAGAAATTATTCAAATAGAAACTCAAAGAGGAAAAGAGTTTTTTTTCTTACTAAAGGAGAAACAGAGCATTCAAGAATTGGGGGACATGGGGCACCTGGGTGGCTCAGTGGGTTAAGCCTCTGCCTTCAGCTCAGGTCATGATCTCAGGGTCCTGGGATCAAGCTCTGCTTAGGGCTCTCTGCTCAGCAGGAGCATGCTTCCCCTTCCCCCTCTGCCTGCCTCTCTGTCTAACTTGTGATCTCTCTCTCTCTCTTTGCATGTATAAAATAAATAAATAAAATCTTTTTTAAAGTTTTAAAAAGAAGAATTGGGGAACATTAATAAAGGTAACAGAAATATAGTTGGATTCTCAGAAGGAGAAGAGAGAATGAGTCAGAAAAGAAGGATTTGAGAAAATAATCATCTCACTGGCATTTATAGAAAACTCTACCTAACTACACAAGGAACATTCACCAAGACAAACCATATTCTAGACCATGAAAACAATGGTAAGATTTCTAAATACTTAAAATAAGTGAAACTAGACAATAAGCGTTTTCCAAAACTAATGATGGACACCAAATCACAGATCTAAGAAGCTCAGAGAGCACTGATCCGGGAAGTTAAACAGAACAGACACCTCAGCCACCATATCAGCACGGCTGAAAAGGAAGGATGAGGGACAAAGGGAAAAATTAAAGGTAGGCAGAGGGGGAAAATGCATCACATACAGAGGGACAAAGAAGAATTATATCAGACCTCTCATCAGAACTAGATAAGCCAGAAACCGATGGAAATGATGTCTTTGGAGTGCCAAAAGAAAAAACTGTCAACTCAAAATTTATTCCCAGCCTGTGGGCCATCTGAAGCCTGCTGTCCATTTTTGTAAATACAGTTGTATTGAATTTATAAAATTCAGCTGTATATTGTCTATGGCTGCTTTCACACAACAATGGCAGAGTTAAGAAGTTGTGACCAAAACCATATGGCCTGTAAAACCTAAAAGTTTTATTACATGACTTTTTACAGGGTCTGCCAACTCCTCTTCCAAAGTATAAGGGACTCAAACGAGTAGTTGCAAAAGCAAAAGCAGTAGCCAGCATATGCAGAAGTAGAATACATGGCACCCATGGCTCAGAGCATTAGAGGGAAGAATTATTAGCATAGTATTGTAAGTTTCTTAGACTAGATGTAAAGCAGTATCCTATTATTTGAAGTCAGAATTTTTAATTAAAGATTCATATTATAAAACCTAGGGCAACCACTAAAATTGTTTAAAAAGATGTAAATAATAAGCCAATAATGAAGAATCATAAACAGAAGGAGGAAAAGAATAATGAGTAGAAATTATTGAAATTGTTAGCAGAAAAATAATAGAGAAAATAAATAAAACCCAAAGTTGCTTCTTTGAAAAAAGATAAATAAAACTAAAGATAAAATGTTAATCAGACTAACCAAGAAAAAAGAAAACAACAGAAATGATCAATTTTAGGAATGAAAGATCAGACATCACATTGCAAAGATTAAGACAATATTATAATCAACTCTATGTCCCCAAGCTTGACAACTTAAATGAAATAGAGAAATTCCTTGAAAGACACAAAATACCAAAGCTCACTCAATAAGAAATAAATAACCTGAATAATTCTTTATCTTTTAAAGAAATTAAATCCATAGTCAAAACCTTTCAAAAAAGAAAGTTCCAGACCAAGATGGCCTTACCAGTGAATTCTACCAAATATTTAAGAAAGAAATAATACTAATTTTATACATATTTGCCTGGAATACAAAAGAAAAGGGAATATTTCCTAACTCATTTTATGAGACCACCATTTATCCTGATGTCAAAATCACACAAAGATATTACAACAAAACTACAGATCCATAACCTTCATGAATACAGGTAAAATCCTTAACAAAACATAAGCAAATCAAATCCAACAATCAAATAAGAAGGCTGATTCACCAGGACAAAGTGGGCTTCAACCCTGGAATGCAAGGCTGGTTCAACATTCCAAAATCAGTGAACATAACTCACCATATCAGCAGACTAAAGAAGAAAAATTGTATTATCATCACAAGAGTGACCCAAAAAAGCATTTTATACACACACATCCATGATAAAAACTTTCAGAATACAAGGACTTACAACCTACAACAAACAGCATATACTGCGGTGAAATCCTGAGTGCTTTTTCCCTCAGATCAAGAACAAAGCAAAGATATTGCTCTCCTCACTCTTACTCAAAATTGCACTAGTGCATTAAGTCAAGGGGAGAAAAAGTCATCCACACTAAAAGGAAGAAATAAAACTATCACTATTCATAGACTACATGATTATCGACATATAAAATTCCAAAAAATCTATTAAAAAGCTACTAGGCATTGGGGCAGCTGGGTGCCTCTGTCTGTTAAGTGTCTGCCTTCAGCTCAGGTCATGATCTCAGGGTCCTGGGATGGAGCCCCGCATCAGCCCTGCTTGCAGGGAGCCTGCTTCTCCCTCTCCCTCTGCCTCTCCCCCGGCTTGTGCTCTCTCACTCTCTCTGTCAAATAACTAAATAAATAAAATCTTTTTTCTAAAAAAGCTCCTAGACATAAAAACTGAGTATAGCAAGGTCACAGAATACGAAGTCCACATACAAAAATTAATTGTATTTCTACATACTAGCAACGAATAGTTGAAAATTTAAATTTTTAGGGTACCATTTACAATAACAAAAAACCCATGAATACTGACATACGAATCTTAAGCACATGCATTCTCCCTATGCTGTAAACCAAAAAAATAGTGATGAAAGAAATTAAAGACCTAAAGAGACAGAGACCTATGCCATGTCAATGGCTTGAAAGACAATGCTGTTAAGGTGTCAGTTCTGCCAAAACCAATCCTTACAATCAACCCAGTATCATTCAAAACCTTAGCAGGATTTTTTTTTGTATAAATCATTAAGTCAATTCTAAAATGTATATGAACAGGCAAAGGAGGAATAATGAAAAAAATTTTGAAAAGGAAGAATAAATTCAGAGTAAAATAACAAATGTTAGAGAACAGAATCACACTACCTGATTTCCAGGCTTCCTATAAGGCTAATGGCATAGCCAAGACCATGGAGAAATTATCTGAAGAGAAGGTAGATAGATGGGTCAGAGGAACAGAGTAGAAAGTCCAGAAATAAACCTATCTCTATGGGTCAATTAATTTCCATTATAGTTGCAAAGAAAATTAAATGAAGAAAGGATAGTCTTTTCAACAAATGTTATAGGAACAATATCCATCAAAAAACCAATATCCATCAAAAGAAATTCAACCTGTATCTCATACCATTTAAAAATAAACAATATCCAGGGCGCCTGGGTGGCTCAGTGGGTTAAGGTCTCTGCCTGCAGCTCAGATCATGGTCTCAGGGTCCTGGGATCAAGCCCCACATCGGGCTCTCTGCTCAGCTGGGAGCCTGCTTCCTCCTCCTCTCTTTCAAATAAAATAAAATAAAAAATAAACAATATCCATCAAAAAAATTTGATCTGGATCTCATACCATATATAAAAAATTCACTCAAAATAGATCCAAGATCTAAATACAAAACTAAAACTATTTAAAAAAAAAAAAACCTTTGGGAGAACACATAGAAGAAAATCTTTGTGATCTCGGATTATATAAGTATTTCTTAGGTATGACCCCAAAAGTACAATCTACAAAAGAAAAAAATGATAAAATATACTTCACAATGAACAACTTTTGCAATTCAAAAGACACCATTCAGAAAATTAATAGGAATGCTACAGACTGGGAGAAAATATTTGCTAGTCACACATCTAAGACAGGACTTAATATATAAAGAACACTCAGAGCGCAACAAAAAGAAAGCAAACCACCAAAATAAAAAATGGACCAAGATCGGATCAGATCCCTCGGAAAAGAAAGTAGGTGGGTTCCAGAGAAGCCCATGAGAGCGGGCTGAACCTCACTGGCCCATCGGGGAAACACAAACTGAAGCACAGTGTTCCTTTCCCTTGGCTATAGGGAGAGCTCGAAAGTGCTAGAGAGGCGTTGAAGACACACCAGCTCCCAACAGAGATGTTCTCTTTGACGGAACACCTGCGAAAGGAGGCCGTGAGACTCTCCCCCGTCTACACGGCCCCTGCCAAGCCCTGGGGACAGACTTACCGATTGCTGCCTCCTCTCCGGGCTCTTCTCCAGCCCTCTCCCAAGCATCCGTTGAACGATTGGCTCCTGATGGATAGACACCCTCCGCCCTTCCTGGGGATGCTTTCCTGCTTTCCTCGGTTTTCCATCACGGGAATGTGTTTTATGTTGGAATCCGGAAGAAAGAGAGGACAGAAACCTGCACCCAAGGCGTCTGCCCGTTGTGGAAGGTCCGTTTCTCAAGACCGGCGACCGTACACGTCACACCTCCTTCCAACGCGCTGGGGCAGTTTTACGGATGAACAAGCTAATCCAGAGGGGGATAGGGACCTGCCAAGGGCACACAGGAGCCAGTGGTTCAGCGAGGAGGGAGCCAGGACCCCAACTCCTCCTGCCTCTGCCTCCTCCTCACCGAAGCCGACGTTCTCCAACAACCGCCTTGTGCCACGGACTGGGTTGTGGCCTCACACGCGTCTTACTGATCCAGAACAGCCCTCTGAGAACCACACAAAGCCGGCTCGTGGTGCCATCCTAGCCCGCTAGCAGAGCCCATGGGGCCCGCCCGGGGCCGGGGCAGAGCTCCCTTCAAGAGGCAGGACCGCCGGCGAGAGTTCTGTGGGTCCCCCCCAGCCGGGAAGCTTCTGCGGGAGAGCAGACGACGCACACCTGTCACACGCTCTGCTTCCCGACAAACCACGCAACCTTAGACCCAGCAGCGGCCCGTGGTTTTAGGTGCGGGACAGGGGGCCGGTCACCCCGCGTCACCTTGGGAACCAGCTTCCAAGGAAATGCCTGCCGGTCTTAGGGGTCTGCAGGGGGCTCGCTCATGGCACACAGATGCCCACCGGCTTCCCCTCCACGGCCAGGCCTGAGGTCTGGTCACGTAGCCCCAGAAACCCCTTCTGTTCCCCTTCCATGGTAGCCGGGAGGCCACAAACAAACGTCCGACCTATGAGAAATGTGGAGAAGGTGCTAGAAGAACGGGTCCCTCACAGCTCTTGGCAACGCTGTGGCCTCCCTTCCACCCACCGGCACCTCTGCCTGGGCCAGCAGCTCCCGCAAGGGGGGCCGGGGGCGCTGAGAGCGGGGTCTGCGTGGAGATCCCAGGCCTTTGCCCGGGTATCTGGTGTTCGTTTGTTCAACATGTTTGCTAAAACCAACGGCACGTTTCTTAATTTCCTGGAGCTTTGGAGAAAACAGGCTAGGGGGAGAAAAACCAGACTCCGGTTCATTTTCTCACCACCTTCCACGGACGAAAGAGAAAGCCGAGCTCGGGTCGGGCTGAGAACCACTGAGGGGCTTGAATCAAGGCCGTGGCTCCCCGCGGCGAGCCAGGCCCGCGCGGCGCCCGAGGGACCCGGACGCCCGCTCTCCCTCCGGGTGTCAATCCGAGTACCCCACCGGCCACAGGGGCGCAGGCGAATCCCTGCAGTGTCAAACCCGTGTCCGCCACCTCCCAGCCGGTGGGAGGCGTTTCGAGTGGGGGTGGGGAAGAAGGGAAAGGAAGGAACAGCACATCCCGTGGACCCTTTCTCTCCAGGGTGTTTGCACCATGACCGCCACCACAACACACAGCTACCTCGGCCTTAAAGACCTGGGACGTACTACAGAACAAGCTAGAAATCCTCTTTTTTGGAAGCTTAGCAGGAGCCCAACATAACAGGTATCTGTCCAGGCCTGTTTCAGAAGGAGAAACCCCAGCCACGCACATAAACAACCCCCCACCGCGCTTTATCGTCGAAAGGTGGCCAAACACGGGTTCTTACTGTCATCTCATTAAGCCCATTAAATATGTAGGAAAGAAAAATGCCTTCACATCTTGGGTCTGGTTTAAACTATCAGGGAACAGATTAGAGTTAATTAATGCCGTGAACTCTGAAACCGCCAGCCGGGAGGTTCCCAGCGGAATCCGCACCTGTCACAGACGCGATGTAGAAAATCTGAGCACAGACGCGTGCCCCCGCCCCCATCCCCGCATCCCCCGTGCTAGAACCCTGAGTGCCTGATCTGTGACTCCTGAATCTGGATCAAGAGATGACCCCCGCCCTGGGACACAGAGTCGGTGGACTCCAAGCAGAAACTGTGCAAAGGTCTCTTGCTGGTGCTCAGGAAATTGCCACGGGTTCCAGGCCGCAAGGCGAGACTGCTAAGTTCTGCCGGCAAGTTGGAAAGAGCTTATCAATTATTCATGCAGCTGGATAAACAGGGATTTTATCTTGTAGCATGAATCAAGAGATAAAAATTCCATTTCAAGAGGGAGGGTGCAGACGAAACCCTGCATGTTCATTGTAAACTGAAAAAAAAGGAAAGAAGAAATAGGTCAGGGTCTTCTGCCTCGCCTGTCCAGCAGCGCCTGGAGGCTCCTCCGTCCCCAAGGACGTGCCTTTCACCTTGAAGGTGGCTTACCTCCTCACCGCACGTGGCACCGGCCTCTCCTCGGACTCTCCGTTGATGGTGGGGGCACCTTTGGGTGGATTTTGAAACTCCCAAGCAACCCCACCTGTCGGGTATTTCTATTTAAAATCAATTGGCCGCCTCCAGCCTGAAATCGGAAGGAGAGGAAAGTTCGCGGCCTAGTCCGGTGAAAGGTTCAGACAAAACAAAACACGGGCAAAGCAATATGCAGGATATCGGGATCAAAAAAAAAAGAGACTGACTTTGCCTTCTGCCCCTTTGTGCCCCCTTCTCCCACGGCCTCGCACCTGCCCAGTCCTGAAAGGCCGGTAAATTAGCCCAAAAGATGAAATTGGTGGGACGAGTGGTTTATTTAGACATTTACATTATTAAATGTGATGACAGATCGGAAGAAAATTTATGTAAGGGCAGAAAACAAATGGTGGAGTTTGGGCTTGTCCTCAGGCGGCGCCGCACGCGACTCTTCATTTGCATTCTTTCTCTCTGCATTTTCCAAAGAGTGTATTAAGAGCACTGTTGATTTTATAATGGGAGAGAAATAATAAACGTTGTGCTTTCTAAACGTATTAGATATATTAGCTAATAAATTAGCTCTATTAGGTGCTTTTTATAATGGGAAGAGAACAATAAACATTATTGCTGGGAAAAAAATCAACAGTCGGAAGCCATGCGTGTCCCCTGCCTTCCTTTTTATTTGCCTCTTCCACGAAAAGCCCCTCAGACCAGAGGAATCGTCACAGGAGGTTTGGGCCGTGCCACTCAGCTGGTGGCCGGCGGAGGTGGAAAGGGGAGACGCCCCCCCCCCCCCCCCACTGCCGGCCCCGCTCTGGGCAGCCTGTTCTGCAAACACCTGCAGGAATGAGGAGGAGGCTGGACCACGCTGCTGGGTCTAGGCACGGAGGGAACAATTCTGACCCTCCCACCGCCATCCTGGTAATCCCTCTGCCCCTTGCTGTGCCTCCGTTTCTCCGTGTTTGAGAAGAGGCAGTCAGTGGTTTCCCACCTCTTTTGCTCAGACCCAGAAAGTTGCAATAATATTACCGAATTGATCTGTGTGAGGGCCCTCACGTGTACGGACGGCGATTTCTCCCTTCCCACCGCCGGCTCCCGTGCCCACTTGCCTCGTACGGGCATCCAGTCAAACACGTCTGATGTCCTGCCTCGGATACACCCATACCTGAAAGGCATGTTGTCTGCTGTGTACAGTCCTGTGCTTGGCGTTTACACGAATGAGCCCGTCTGCTTCTTTCCTGACGCGCTAGGCCTCTAGAGCTCTCTGCGTTGCGGGGTTGCGTGTGTCTCATTCATTGCTCCGACGGCCGAGGAGCTCGTGTTTGACAGAAATACGTAGGGGCCGCCACTCCCCCCCACCCCACAAAGGTCGCCCTACTACAGCTAAGGCTGCTGAGGAAACCGCTGAGGAGAGAGAGAGCTGCCTCCTCCCCCATGTCCTCTTCCTGAGGAGGCCCCCGAGGAACCATCTGAAAAAGAACGTGCTAGAAGATCTCCTGAGGCCCTCCCGCTCTGACACCTGCAGAACGGAGTCCTGCGTGAGGTCCTACATCTCTGTGTTTGGGGGACACAGCCACAAAGGGCAACAGCAACCGTCTTACCAAGGACACTCCACCCACCAGGCCCCACGCTAAGGGGCTCGTTGCAACACCTCCCAGGATCCTCCCCCAAACCCTCCGAGAAGTCTCACTTTTGATGAGTCAAAGGCTCAGAAACGTCGCCCAAAGTCCTGCTCCCCGTGAACGGCGATGCCAGGAGAAGCACTCCCTCGGACACCCAAAGCCTCCCTTCTCCCCTGAGGCAGGAGCCTCCCCTCGGCCTTGGTATCCACACCGAATGTTCTTTTTTATTTTCATTTTTTTAAAGATCATGCCACAGGGAAGATTCCTATGAATCTTTTTTCTTTTAAGATTTTAGTTGTTTTTCGGAGAGACGGAGAAAGAGTACAAGTAGGGGGAGCGGCAGGCAGAGGGAGAAGTAGGCTCCCTGCTGAGCAAGAAGCCTGACGGGGGACTCGATCCCCAGACCCCGGGATCATGACCCCGATTTGAAGGCTGACGCTTAGCCAAATGAGCCACCCAGGTGCCCCAACACTGAATGTTCTCATTTCTCAGGTAAAATGGACTGGACCAACCCATTCTCTCTACAATCCCCCTATGAGCCCTGGTGGGACTAAGTAGCTCCAACCTGTCCATCAGTCCTGAATGGTGAGGACTGACTGGGTGTTCTGTGGACAGACCTACTGGCATCGGACTGGGTGGCTCCTCCAGTGATCCCACAGCCAAGCATGAGCAGCCCTGGCATCACAGAGGCTGGGCTGGGTGGGGGGACCCGGAGATTTAGAGGGAAAGCCAACCCCAAGCCTCCCAGTCAAGCAAGCCTGGCAACCCTAGAGCAGCAACCTCCTCTTCACTCAGCAAGAGGCTTCAATCCTCCCCGCCATGTTGGCTGTGTGGCTACTTCTAGGGGAACACAGGGTCCCACCCCTGGAAGAGTGCCCTTTCAGTGCAGGAACTATGATGTAGCTCCCCACTTTGGGAATCTGTAATCCAAGGGTGAGTGAATGCATTAATGATCACTACTCATTAATAAATGTGATGATAAAATGAACAAATGATTCAGCTTAGGCACCACCCAGAACAATTGTGACAACTGTGGTGTTAGTCATTCTACCCATCTATCCACCTGCCCACTCTACCCGCCTGCTATCCATCCCTCATCCTTCCAACTACCCACCCACCTACCCATCCCCCTAGTCATCCATCCATCCATCTGTCCGCCCATCCATCCATCTACCCACCCACTCATCCATCCACCCATGTTCAATGGACACTTATGCCGGGTGATGGGTTAAGTCCTCTAATGCCTCCCGGCTCCTACCACGGCCTGATGGAGCAAGAAGACTGAAGGGAATGAGGTAGGGGGAGTTTCTGGGAAGCCCAAGGCATCTTCTCTGGGGGAGGCAGGTGAACAAGAAGCCATTCAGGACCCAAGTTGTTTAGAATAAGGCTGAGCAGCCAGACTTTCAAGTCCCAGACCATATCGTCATCCGGGCTCCGTGTCACACCGGCTGTGTGACCTCTGACTCTTCTCCAGAGCCTCAGGACCTGAGAAGACTGGATCCTCTACCCCAAGCTCATGTCTGCAGACACCGACTTCTTAGTCCCACTGGGCAGCGCGAGCATCATCCCCATTTTCAGAGGAAGAAACCAGGAGTCAGAGTGAGTGGCAGAGCTGGGGCTAGGGGGAGGGCAGCGAGATGCCTGGGGCTCAACACGTGAGGGGGCGCTCACTCTCGGGTTCATATAGGTGCAGGGTGAGCGTCTGAGAGCGAGTGACCCCTTCCATGTTGCACCCTGGGTGTCTCGCTTGCCTCGCCCTAGCCCCAGCCCCAGGAAGCTGCTAAGTGGTAGCGTTAAGACGCACGAGCACGTCTTCTGAGACAAACCCAGTGCTCATTCTGTACAGTTGCTCTGCTCATTCATCCGTGCAGCAAACATGTAGTGAGCCTCCGTGACACACAAGGCATGAGCTGGGCACAGGCGTGCACTGGGACAAGGGGAGGAAGGCCGACACTGTGGCAATTACCTGACGGCCTTGGGCTCCCCTGGAGGGCAGGAACATGGTTTCCCTGCCTCAGTTTCTCCATCTGGAACATGGAGGCCCCTGTGAGGATCTGGCCGGTGTGACACTCTGTAGGCAGGAATGGTCATCAAGAGGGGTCCAGCCACTCTGGCCTGTCCCTCACTTCATCCAGGGCTGCCCCCTCCACCCTCCCCAACCAGGGAAGCCAGCCTGGCTGTTTATTTGGTTATTAGATAACCAGGTCTGGGCACTGTTTCTTTGATCAGACACCCCTGATAACAAGCAGAGCAAACAGACCGTTTTATAGTGAGATTTCATGGAGCGATCGTACCTTCCCACGGTGTTTTCAGCAGAGACAAGGATGAGGAGGTAGGTGTTTGGTGGGGAGGGGAAGGAGGAGGCTCTGTTCTACGGTGCTTTCCGTTGACCCCTCACCCCCAGATGTGGATATGGGGGGAGGGTGGGTGGGAGATAAGAGCCAAGCATGCCCGGCCGGCCTCCTCCTCTCCCATCATGGACACCCGGCTCACGGACGCCTCCCTCACATTGGCTGTGCATGGCCCCAAAGCAACATACCCCGGCCCCCCTCCCCCACCTCCATGGCCCCCACCGCTACCCCCCTGACTCTGATCGCCTGGGGAGGGTCCCTGCAGTTAACAACCAGAAAAGCCCAGCTCTAGAGGCCAAAATGTGATCATGCCCATGGATGTGACTCGGCCAGAGCGGGGGCTTGAGAAATAATTTGCTTGTCCCCCAAACAGCCTTCTAATTACCAGCATTTCAGATGTTCTCAGGGGATTGCTCTGTATGCAAGAAAGGGGTGAGGGGCGGGGCATATATCCCCTTTCCTCTGGCAAAATGCACAGTCGGGACAATATAATCTTTTCTTTTCTTTTTTTGGTTAAAAATAAATATATGTTTGAAACCCGTAAGTTTTAGCGCTGGCTCCTTCTTTGTCTGGTTTGATCTCCTTGTAACGAGAGCAGAGTCTTGTTCAAACACTGTTCATTTTCTTTCCTTTTTTTTTATTTTCGGGAGTAAAATCTGCCTTAGGACAGGTAGCTCGCCGCCCTGCTCTTCCGTTCCCTCACCAGGGGAGGGGGGAGCGTCCTGTCCTCTCCAGATGCCCTCTCCCGAGGGCCCCTTGCCATTCCCTTGAAGAGGGCCCGCTCCCACCCCCCGTGGTCAGTCTCCACAGCGGGGTCTAGCTAGGACTTAGGAAGTCCTCTGTCCGCATGCTTCTCCCCATCCCAAAGCCTCTTCCGAAAAAGGCTGTCATTATGGCATGGGTTTTCCCCTTTAGGATCTTCAGGCTCGGAATGGAGGCAACAGCGCAGGGAGACGGGACACCCCCAAGGAGACGCAGAGCATCCTGGTCACAAGCAGCGTCTCTGCCACCTTCCAGCTGTGTGGCCTGGGGACAGTGGCCCAACCTCTCCAAACTCAGTTTCTCCATTCTGTAAAATGGGGCCACAGTCATTCCTACTTCTCATCGGGTCCTTTGGATGTAAGGTACGCGCGCCTAAAGCACCTCGCCCAGCCCGAGTGCTCGCTACACCCGTGGCAATCCCTATCATTTATAAATAAGCCAGCCCAGCAATTCCTAAACGGGCACCATACTTCTCCGGGAAGTCCCACATCCAAGAGCAGTACAGTAAGTTCTAAAAACCCCAGATTATCACCCCACCTGGGACATCCATGTCACAGCCCCTCCCCGCGCCAAACCCCATCAGCAGTCTGAGACTTGAAAACGCCCGCACTCGGAAAGCCCAGAGAGCCTCCCTCGGGTCTGGCCAGGACAGCACGCAGGTCTTGCAACTATCCCGAGGTGTACGTCCTGCAGATGTAAAGACACATAATTGCCACGAATAACCACAATTATGCAATTATAAATAATCATCCTGAGCAACTCCCCTCCCGCCACGGATGTCAGCTGTGCCACTCCGGGTTCATCTGTGCAACAGCCCAGGTGCCCAGGGAGGGCTGGACTGGCCCTGTGATGGCAAGGCTGCTCTGGTCTCATGCTGTCCCCTGCAAAGCGGAGAGCCCAGAAAAATGTCATTTTCAGGAAGGGAACTGATTGTTTCACTCACATTTCCATTCGTGTAAGATCATGCTGTGCGGCCTCGTTCCGCACTTTCTGCTCATCTCTGCTGCCCCCAGAGAAGAGGGAAGTGAAGACCCAGCTGGGGCGGGGGTGTCCCCAGATCGGGGGTCCCTGACATTGCAGTTAGCTGAAGGGCTCCCAGGGGCCTCACCTAAGCTTCTGGCAAGGAAGCCAAAGGTGGGGTGCTGTCTTGGAGCCCCCCAGGACAGGTGCGGACCCATCGGTCTACGAATCCTTCAGAGGGCAGGCCAACGGCTTGGAGTGTACCCCGGGCACAGATGTGTCCTGAGGTCCCCTCGCCCACCTGGGGGCACAGCCTCCATCTCTCATCATCCCTCCCCCTCGCTCGCCTCACACTTCCTCCCTCGGGTCCTGTCTCTCCTCTTTCTCTCTCTCCTGAGTCTCTTTGTTCCTGCCTCCTTGCTCCTTCTTTGTCTCTGTTGCCCCCCTTTCTCCCTTCCAGTTCTCTTTCCCTCCCTCCCTCCTCTCTGGGTCTCTCTTCTTTCTCCCTCTCCTCTGTCCTCCCAGCGAAAGGCAACCAGCATGGATGGATCCTGCATCTACGCACCCCAGGCCCCCGTGCCTGCCCCACACAGCTTTGCTTTCCGGCACCCAAACGGTCCATGCGGGCAGGAACAACCCCGCTGAAACCTTCCAACCCAAGTGATGCTTTCTCTCTGCCTCATTCACAAATCCAATAGCTGGCGGAGAACCTCCTTCCCAGATGCCCACCACCTCCATTCAAGGTTTGCCTGCCACTCGGGGAGGTGCCCCGGCCTGGGGTGGGGGGCAGGAGGTGACTAGTTTGGGGGCAGGGTGTCTGTCCTCCCCTCCTCCTCCTCCTTCTCCTCCCAGCTGCCTTGCCTCTGGGCTGCCACCCTAAACTGACTCACTGGGATGAGAAGGGGGGTGGTTGGAGGAGGAGTTGGGGTGGGGGAAGGAAACCCGCCCTGGTCCGCTCCACACTGTTTGCCTAGATGTTCTCTGGAGCAGGACGAGCTAATTACAGGGAGGCTGCTGGCTGCTGGGCACCCCAGGTTGGCCACTTTCACTGTGTTCCTGCGCTTACCGGGCTCCAAGTTGAGGAAACTTTTCCAAGAGTATCTGAAAGGCCTGACTAGAAACATTGGGGGTCCTGGGACCCAGCGGGGCAGAGAAGAGCCTCCCACCAACCCCTTGCCCTTCCAGGGATCGGCGTGTGGCTAGGGGTGCTCTTTGGCTGTAGGCGCGCGCGGCTCTGGCTCGGCCTGGGCAAGAGTTGGAGGGAGGCCTCTGTGCTCACTGCAAAGACTTTGGGGGAGGCGAGGACCAGGGGACGGAGGGGGGTCGGCTGGGGGGTCTGAATGGCAGGAGGAGCCACGCCAGAGGGCTGGGCGCGCGGCGGGGGTGTGCGCGCAACGCCTGGGGCTGTCTCCACCTCTTCTGGCAAGTTGGACCTATGAGTGCGCAGCTCGACTTACAACTATCAACAGCCTGGGCGGGTGAGCGCGTGTGAGCGCCGAGGGGGGCTCAGGACCCTTGCAACTTCTTCGCGGGACCCCGCTGTAGCGCCAGCGTCCGCCGCCGCAGGAGAACTCCGCGCGCGCCTCCTTTCCATAACAGTGGAGGCGCCCCGGGGGGGCCGTCCTGCCAGCCGGGACGGGATGCCCACAGCCATGCTCCCCTACGCCTGCGTCCTGGTGCTTTTGGGAGGTAGGTGCCGCCCTCCCTCCACCGGCTCGCTGCCCGAGTTCCGAAGGGAGGGAGCTCGCCGTCTGATGTTACTGGGAAGCCCGAGGGGACTGCTGTGTGGACCTGTGGGCTGGGCAGGTGATGCTGCGCTCCGCGCGCTCTTGGCGGCGGCGGCAGCGCTCTTCTCTGGCCTCATCTGGCCTGAGCCTACAGCACCTCCAGGGTCCCGCGCCACCGGGCAGTGCTCCGCGCAGTGCTCCGCGCTGTGCGCCTGTGGGGGCCTGGTCTCCAGGCGCCTGGAGCAGCCCCTTGTGCCAGGCCCCAGGGAGGCCGGGGCTTCCAAGACGATACGGGAGGATCCCAGGCCCACTGAACAGCCCAGTGGCAAGTTCTAAGCCCCAGATCCCTTAGCCCAGAGCTGCAGATTCCGTCTCGCCCACTGAATCCCGAAGATGTGGGTGTTCAGGGTCTATGCCCTGCAGCCGAGCTTGGAGTGTGCAGTGCCCCTGAGCCCACGCTGCTGTCCAGTAAGCCTGATGGCGTGGAGGGAGGGCAGTCAGAGGACCCCGGGGAGAGGAGGCAGTGCCTTCTCCAGGACTAACTGCTCTCCTGCTGGCCCTCTGTAGGGCGTGGGCATGGACAAAACTCTGCAAATGCCACCTGACCACGGTGCGTCACCATTAGCCAAAAGGACAATAATAACCATAGTCGCGGAAGGGTGTACAGCCCCGGGCTCAGCCCCGAGCACCCTCACATGGTTCAGGATTAAGAATTCTGGCCCTGGAGTCAGATCCCCGGCTCAGAACACAGATCACCAACCTGCGTGGCCTCGGGAAGGCATGTCCATTAGCTGTCTTAGCCTCACCCTTCTCATCTGTCCAGTGGGCTTACAGAATCCCCCCTTCGCCTAGGACTGTTGTGAGGATACACGGAGGTCCGCAGGGAAGCCCTAAGCGCGCTGTCTGCACCAGGGAAGTACTCAGTGAGGGGCAGCCGGTGGGACGGGGCTGTCGGCTCCCACCAGGCTCGCGGCTGCGTGTGTAGGCAAGGCGCGTCTGGTCTACCCACAGGAGCTCATCAGCTGCGCTCTTTGCTTCCCAACCCCCAATTTCTAAGCAGGATATTTGAAGAAGAGATGAGAGGGGCCTGAAGGAAGGTCAAGGGAGGGCCGGGTTAGCAGTGTGAGCCCCTCACAGCGACGCCCACCCGCCGGAAGGGGCTCCTTTGCCTCCGGCCCGGGCCGGAAGGGAGCCGCCCCACAGCTGTCCTTTGCCTTGGAGTCCTCCGCCAAGGCAAACCCGGGCCGGCCGCCCCGCTGGTCCCCCGAGGGGCGGAGGGAGCAAGCAAGGACAGAGGGCAGGGTGCGAGCCTGTGCGAGGAGGGCCCACACTTTCCTCTGGGTGCGGAGGTGGGGGGAGCGCAGGGAGGAAGGCCTCCACCTCCCTCGGGATGGGGCCATGGAGAGCAATAGGGCAGATCACCCCAGAAACCTTCGGTCTTGGTCACAGCACAGGGCTGTTGTCTTCGGCAGGCGCCGAAGTCCCGTCATGCCCATGGAATCACCGGAGGTCTAGCATCGCGGCTTCTCTCGGGGAGCCGGGCCGCTTCGCCACGGCAAGTGCCACAGAGGCCCCAGGAGAGACGCTGGGGGCCCGGTGGCCCCGGGTGGGCGGACGGAGGCCCCTCCACAGCCCGCCGCCCCTCGAGGCAGACACAGACCCTAGAGAGGGGAAGGGTCCCGTGCAGGCAGCCTTCACGCTCCCTGCTCCCAACTCGGGCACCGATCCCCACCGAACGCTTCCTTCCAAAGCTCTTTTCTCCACTGGCTGCATCGCCAGACGCCGGATCCTTGTGCTTTCGTGAAAGGAAACAGAACCCACTTAATCCTTGAGATACTTACATAATTTCGGTACCTGAGCCGGGGCATGCCCGAACGTCAGGTCTGCAGTTGTGCGAACACGAGCAGGCCCCGACAGTGGGTTCCTACTGAGCGCGCGCGCGCACACACACGCACACACACACACACACACACACACACACACACAGGGCTTCTCAACCTCAGCACGACTGATATCGAGGTCCCTCCAGCCTGTCCTCTGCTGCGGAAGCCGGCCTGTGCCCTGTAGGATGTTCTGCGGCATCCCTGACCCCTCCCCTACCAGAGGCCAGCAGGAGCATCTTCCCCGTTATGACCATCGCAAAGGTCTCCAGAAACCGCCCTGGTGTCCCCTGGGCGGGGGAGGGTAGGTTGGAAAGGGGGCAGGGGGCAAAACCGCCCCTGGTGGAGACCCACGGGTGTGGCGAGAGCCAACTCAACTGGTAGCTTTTCCAATGATTCTGTCCAAATCACCGGGTTAGATGAATTTTTGTTATTTTTGCTCTAAGCAATCAGGAAATCAAAGGCACAGTGAGGCCCCAAGAAAAACAACACAGCTTAGGTCGTTTCTAATTTGGACGCTGATTTCTCCCTCCCTCTTGTCTCTGAAAATGTCCTCCTCGGGGGACGCCGGGAGCGGGGCCGTGGGTCGCGGTTAGCTCCCGCCGCAGCAGACCTTCCCCCAGGCCCCATGGTGCCAGACGCATCCTGTGCCAGGTCGCCAGCCTCTGGCTTGGGTTCGCTCCACAGCAATTTCTGGCTTTTAAAAATCTCCTTACTCAACAAGTTATGCTTGAGGGGGAAAATGAAAAAAAAAAAAAAAAAAACCCACAGCTGCTTTTTCTTTTTCTCCCCCCTCCTTTGTATTTCTTTTTGCTAATTTCATTCCTGCTTTTATCTCGAGCCATAGACTTGGGGATGGCAAGTTATCATTTCGAGCCAGATTAACTAGCACCGAGGGACAGGCTATTCCATAATAAATGAGTCGTTGATGTGGGACTCCGTTTCGAAACCGGGAATAAAAACTGGGAAGAGAATGGACTCAAATGGGCTCATCCGAAAATCAAATGTGAATAAAGATCGGTACTTGAATTAGTTATTCAAAACAAAGAAAATTGCCATCGGAAACTTTCCCTTGCCGGCCGGGTCACGGTGGCAGACTGTTTAGCTTATCTCCTGACCAGGGCTCTAATCTCCAAATTTCAAATAACCAGCTCAAGGCAAATAGAGCCGCTTCCTTCATTTCAAAACCATCTGGATGGCAGACCTGTTAGAAGCCACACATGAAGAAACACTTGGGCACTGAATTGGAAGTTAACTATGTTAATGAAAGCTTCAAGCCAGAACGAGCCCCTGATAAAACTTTCCAAGACACAGTGCTTTCACCACCAGGGCCGGCCTGGGAAATGAAGATCAGTAGCCCCGTGCCAAGGAAGGGAGGGCACGGAAATCAGTTTGAACTTGAGGACAACAGAGCCGAGCTGGGGGGACAGTAGGGGAAGACCTAAATTCTGAAGTTGGCACCTGGGGGGTGGCCGTGAATTGTGACCAGGGGGTTGGTGCGATTGTTCTTTAAACCAGAATGGCTTTCAGGAGGCCTCTGTGCAAAGCCGGTCCCCTGTCCTTCTGGGATAGTCAGAGAATTTCCAAAAGACCCTGATACAGGAAACCGTAAACCCTAGGAGGTGAGCTGCAGAGCAGGGTAGGGTGTGAAGGTGTCAGAGGGACCAGCGTGTCCCAGACAACGTCAGACCTCCCAGGTGGAGGGCCAGCCTGTGGTCCCGAGGGTACTGAGATGGCAAGGGCGGGGGACGGAGGGACAGGACTGCTGTGCAACCACGACCTCCACCTGTGCGCCCTGAGGCCGGCTGGCGGGGGGCTGAGTCCCACATGGCTGTGTGTGGAGCCTGAGAGCAGCATCTTGGGAACCGGGCGGACCCGGTTCCCATCCTAGATCTGTCACCTTCCCGTTCTACCCCCTACATCCCCATCAGTGAGTTGGGAAGAGGGATTGGTGTAGCCTCAAGCTGTGCTAGAAGGGTTCGGTGATACGATCTGGGGTCAGGGCTTGACGGAGACCCTGGTGAACCCTCCGAGCTCCTACCAGACCCTGCACAAAACTCGCCAGCACCCCCGCCCCCCGCTCCCACGGAGGGAAGAGGCAGGGCCCTGCTCTTGTCACCGGTCCAACCTGCGTTTGCCTGAGTCTCTTAATGTTCCGTCTCCTTCCCACTCTGCCGTCCCGCGTGTCCCCGAGATACCGTGGCTGCTGTAATGGTACCGACCACTGTGACAAAATGAGTCATTGCTGGTCTTTAGGGGTGACGCAGGCTCAGCTGTCCTTGTACGCGGCCTCCTACGATCCTGAAGCCTCGGCTGCCGTCCCCGGTCCCCTTCTCTGTGGAATGGGAACTCGGGCGGCACGTACTGACGGCATCGGGTGAGGCCAGCGGGGCGGCGCCCACGGGAGGCTCGGCTCAGCAGCCCGGCCCTGGGTGCCTCGCTGTGTACGCGTCACTTGTTGGGAGGCGGCGCTGAAGACAGGATCAAAGGAAGCGGCTCCCTGTCCTCAACGGAAGTCTGAGTCAAACGGGCAACGAGATCCTAAATGAGCGATTCATGATGGGAGTGATGAGCGCCACACAGAGTGTGTCCAGGGCCATCTAGCCGAGGCTGGGAGGTGACATGGCAGGTGAAGCCTGACAAAAGAGGAAGAGGAAGGGTTAACCGGAGGAGGAGGAACAGCATCGGGGCAGAGGGACCAGCAGGTGCAAAGGCCTAGGTGCGGAAGAATCCGTGTCGTGTGGGGGACCACAGAGGAGGCCCCTGGGACTGGTGAGAGGAGGGGGGGGGCCAAGGGGCAGATGTGAGCTCCGAGGTGATCAGGGGTCCATCATGGAGGATGGGCCTCGGGAAGGAGCTGGGTTTTGTGTCAAGGGCAGTGGAACACCCACTGAAGGCTTTTTGGCAGTGGAGGAACGCGATGCCTCCAGAATGCCTCCCTCACTGGAGACATCCGAGAGCAAACCGAATGAGGTGGGGGGCCGTGCTGGTCGGAAGTTGCCCGGACTTGCTTCCATCCCCGGACGTCCCTGAGTATAAGGAGCCCCAGCGCCCTCCTGGCACAGGACACAGGCTTTCGACTGTTGTTTCTGGCCCCCCCCAGATCCAGATCCCCAAATCCAGAGCCTGGTAGTAATGCTGGGAAGGGGGGTGGGCTACACTACACAGTGGCCCACATGTCCCCCGGGGCCCATGTTCCACGTGGCACCCCTGTCAGCCACAGGACCCACGGAGGCAGTCCTGGTGTGACCCCCAGCTTACGGGGTTCGCGGGGTGAGGACCGGTGGGACACACAGCCCCTCCCCAGCCACCGCCGCTCGGTCATCGCTCTGGCTCCCACTCCTCACCTCCTCTCTACCCCGCTGCCGACGCATCTAATGGAGGCTCTCAGCCCCTTCCGGGGCACACTGAGGTTGAAAGTGCTCCCATTCTGTCAAGATGTAGGGCGGAGGAGAGTGTGCCGATGGCACCGCTCAGGAAGCGTGGGAGTCGGTCCCAGCCACACCCTCCGTCCAGCGCAGCCGTGTTCCCCCCTCGCCCCCCTTCTCTCCTCCCCTTCGGGTGCTCCTCCGCCTCCAGGCGACCCTCACCTCCACGCGTGTCCCAGACCAGCTTTCTCCCCCTCAGAGAAGACGGCGGTCTCCAGCTACCACCGTGACGCAGTCACATGAAGTCCTTTCTACTGCCCTCTCCACGCACACACAGGCCGTTCCTCCTGCTTACAACTCTGTCCCCTTCCCCCAGCCTCCCTGTCACCTGCACATCTGGGTATAAATTCCGAACAGTGGCAGTGCCACAGCAGAGTGTGTGTGACATTCTTTCACGGGGCCTCCTTCCCGATGGGTTGCGCCAGTCCACACTCCGCCCAGACGGCCCACGGGAGCGCCAGTTTCCACCCTGGCCAACCCTGGTCATTATCATTCTTTAAGAATCTTGCCGGCAGTAATGCTTCATTGTTTAGGTTTGCAATCCTTTGATTACAAGCAGACAGGAACATCTACTTGTATTTTTATGGACCCCTTTTATTGATTTCCTTAGGGGCTCTCTGGTCATGTCCTTCGCCCATTTTTGTATTGGACCTCTGAAAAAAAATACTTTCTTCTTGTTGATTTGTCAGTGCTCTTTATATATAGAAGATAAACTGTGTCCTGTGGATATTGCCGTTTTTTTCAGCCTACCATTTGTCCTCCCAAGCTTTCCACCTCCTTCTCACATGCAACAGCACACGTTAGCAGCTAAGTGTGCATGTTTCCCCAGAAGCGAGACTAGATGGTCGGGTATTCTTACCATAACTGACCACACGTTGAGTGTATGTGCGAGAGAGAGACAGAGAGACAGAGAGACTGACTTTCCCTGCAGAGAGGGGCACAACTCAAGTGCTGTGCCAAGGGCACTGGACGCTTTCCCTGCTTTGATTCTCATCACCTCCCCCTCTACCCCGTGTGATGGGCACATTTTACGGAAGACAGAGGCAAGCCCAAGTACCTAGGGCCACCCGGCAGCTAGCCCAGGGCCCAGGCTCGTGGGCCACGGAGCTTCGTGCCTCAACTGCCCCCTTCCAGTGATGGTCCAACTCCAAGCCCAGGCAAGGGCTTCCCTGCCCTGTTGCCTCCCTCAAAGAGCCAGGGTTGGGTACCAAGTCTGGGCACCGAGAGTTGTGCTCGCCTGAGGCATCTGGGCTGGTGGTTTCTCTTGCGGGGAGCACGGAGCAGAGACCGTGGGCCTGCGGGCTAATCAGAGAGTCGTGGAAGCAGGAAGGACCCCGACTGTCCATCTGCAAAGGTGGCAGAGTGGGCTGGGTTCTGGAAGCCCCTTCCCACATTCAAACTCCGGCTGCTCCCTGGCTTGCTAATTACTTGATCCTTCTTGCCTCAGTTTCCTCCTTTGCAAAATCACACCTACACAGGGGGTTGCTGCGAGGAGTCAGTGAGACCGTCCGGGGGGGGGGGAAGGTTAGCACAGTGCTTTGTGGGGGTCGCTCCCACCATCACCGAGGGACAGGACGCTGCTTGCCCGTTCCAGCCTTGGGAGCAAGCTACTGGTTCTTCCTGACAGCTGCAAGGCATTCTGGGACAAGAGGAGCATGGCTGGGGCGGCGGGGCGGGGTGGGGGAGGAAGGATCAGAGATGATGGCTGGACAGGGTCAGAGGTGGATTGGCGTGCATAGCACGGGTAGGGAGGTCAGAAGCCCATGTGTAGCTTCCGCTGTTTGCTGGGAATCCGTGGCCTTCCTTGACTTTAGATGTGCCCCTCCCGTGTCTGCCTGTCCCCATCTGTCTGTGCCTCCTCACCCCTTCCTGGAAGAAGTCCGGTCACCTTGGACGAGGGCACCCTCATCACACACCGCAGGACCTCATCTTAACTATTTACATCCGTAATGACCCTATTTCTAAATAAGGTCATGTCTTGAGGTACTGGGGGTTAGGACTTGAATATATTTGGTGGGAGGGAGGCAAATCAGCCCCCGACACCTCGTGTTGTATGTGAAGGACCCACTGGTGGGTGAGATGGCAGCGGGCATTTCTGGGAAGTGGAGATTCTAGAAGTTACATGATGAGCCTGCAGCTGAGAGTTTGCTGGGGGCTGGGCAGTGTCAAGCCACATCCAGGGACCCAGGGAGGGAAGGGAGGCCAGGAGACCGAAACCGAAATATTCCACCATTAGGCGATGACCTGCATAAATTGTGAGGGAAAACCCCCCACAAAGAGTTCCATGTCACAAAAAACACTGGGTGATATGGAAGATATTTCTGACATCATGTTAGAACAAAACCACAGTGTCTGTACCTTTGATCTCGGTTTTATGTGCATTGGCAGGGGCCCCCTTACTCTGTAAAAATGAACTAGAAGGGACCACCCAGGTGGCTCAGTCAGTCAAGCATCCCACTCTTGATTTCTGCTCAGGTCATGATCTCAGGCTCAGGTCATGATGGAGCCCGGCGTCGGGCTCTGTGCTGGTCATGGAGCCCGCTTAAGATTCTCTCTCTCCCTCTGCCCCTCCCAACTCCTTTTAAAAAACATTTGAAGGGGGTGCCTGGGTGGCTCAGAGGGTTAAGCGTCTGCCGTCGGCTCAGGTCATGATCTCAGCGTCCTGGGATCGGGCACTGCATCGGGCTCTCTGCTCAGTGGGGAACCTGCTTCCCCCTCTCTCTCTCTGCCTGCCTCTCTGCCTACTTGTGATCTCTCTGTCAAATAAATAAGTAAATAAATAAAAATCTTTTTAAAATAAAAAATAAAAAAGTAAAACATTTGAAGAAGATAAACCAGAGGAAAACACAGGAGGGGAGTGGTGATCGCTGGGAGGTGTGATTATGGGGATTTCTCCCTCTCGTTTCTCCTGTATTTTCTATGAGATCAGCTCCATCTGGGCTGGGTTTGCAGCCTCCCAAGCTTGCAGGCTTCCTCCTCCCCCCAGTGTGCCAGGACCCCAGCAGGAGAGTCTGGTTAGGAAGTCGTGGAGGGTGGGGCTGGCCGAACCCGCCCGGCTGTGGAGGGGGGTCCTGGTATTGGAAGCAGACTCATCCCCAAATGGCACCAGGGTGCCAGGCAGGAGAGATGCTCCCAGGCAGGCTAGGGTTCCCGGGGAATCGATTTGGGGAACAGCAGAGTTCCATCCGTGCTACAAGGCAATGGGGATGCTAGAGGCGTCCGGTCAAGCAAGCAGCTGGGGCTTCAGGACAGGGAACCAGAGTCCACCCCAACAGGGTGCCCGCGGCCAGGCCAGAGCTCTGGGCAGGCCGGTATCAGCAAGAGCTAACGTCCCCCAGGCACCGGCTCTCACTGAGCTCCGTAGGGGACATCACGTCATTTCTTCACAGCCATCTTGTGATTCGGGTCCTGCTGTCATTGTCCTTTGACCCTGGAGGATGCTTCAGGGGGACAGAGGCCTGGAAAGACGGCAGCTTTGCGGGCTCTCGGGTGCTCAAGAGCCATTCGGAGCACGAGCAATGCCAGGCCCCGGAAGCCCACAGCTCACTGTCCCCTGGTGTCTCCGAGGGGCCAACAGTCCCCGCACAGGCAGCCCAGGGGCCAGGAGACCCACCACTGACCACAGAGAGGAAGGAGGGGAGGTGGGGTCCCTCACCATCGCCAGGGAGAGTCACTGTGCTACGTGTTGGTCCCTTGGCCCCGAGGAATCCCCGCTCCCAGACCCCCTTCTCGAGTCCTCTTTGCTCGAAGCAAAATGCATTGGACAAACACCGCCTTTGGCGAAAAGCGAGATTCCCCACATCGTCTCTCATCCTTGAGGACGTGGCGGTCAAGGAATCTCCCCTCCGGCTGGCCAGAGTCTCGGGCTGGGCAAGTCAGGTACTTGCTCCAGGACCTTGAATCTTGGTGCCATGACTGGCAGCTTGCGGGGGTCATGCCCACACAGCGGGTCTCAGAGGCACTCCAGAGTCGTTCCCACCAACTGGACTCCCGGGGCAGCCCTTAGGTCAGTGAGCCCCTACGCCCTTCGAAGGGGCCCCGTTTCAGTTTGCGTGAGTCAGGCGTGGGCTCTGTTGCTTACGACCACAGCACCTAACCAAAGCCTCCAGAGTCCACTTTGAGTTAGCTAAGTGCTGTCCACGCTTTGGTCCTCCATTGTTGGCTGTCCCCAGAGCTCAGTGTGCGTTACAAAATCTGAGTTACCATCCCCCAGTCTCAGTGTTAAGTTATATGGAGAAGGGGAAGAAAAGCAATAGCTCACACCCAACCCCACTCTTTCCAAAAAAAAAAAAAAAGCGTAAAAACAGAGAGCAAGACACGGATATATTTAGCTTGGAATCACCAGTGACCGCAGTACAACTAAATTACTTGTTCTTTGAAATATACAATTAGAGTTGTTTTAACATGTGTTTTTGGTGGTTGGGTGTGGTTTCTAGATAGTTTGAAACTTAAGTCTACTGTTTAGCCCATCAGCTTTATCCAAGCCTGTTGGGCTCTAATTTCCTTAACAGCGACGCGCAGTTACTGAAATGAGAACCAACTTGCCGGTGATTAAGAGTGCCCGGCATCTTACAGTGACTGACGTTCGGGCTTGTTTTCGCTTCTGTGGTCTTCCCAGATGTCAGCATCTGCCTTTTACAAAAAGGATCAACTTAAAGTAACCACTGAAAACAAAGAAGGTAAACATTGATACCTCAGAGAAGGTAACAACTTCGTGACCGAGTGACAGCGGCTGTTTCCTGACAAACCCCACCCCAAGCGCTCAGGGACTGTAAGTGCCTGCTCGGGGCAATTCAGAAACCGAGGCTCCGACGCTGACGGTACAGGGGACCGCCTGACTTCCTGAAACGTCGGCGTGCCAGGGTACAGGCGAAGGGCTAAGTCCATTCCTATCCAGGGCAATCATTATTGCTTCCATTATTGCCTTCATTATTCCCCGGGCGGGAAGACAGGCGGGGACCCTGAGCCCCACCTGAGCCCCACCCCCGGCCCCACATCCTGTAAGGGCTTCATGGAGGACATTCATCACCGGAGAGATCCTCCAAGTGTCTAGGCTGAGGCTGCTGGAGTTCATTATTAACAGGTGAAACATACTCCCTGTTTACACAGATAAATTGCCCAGAAAGTTCTTTTCTTTTTTTACATCCCACTTAAGTACAAAGACAAACTTCTCTCTCTCCCTCCTCCAGAGTCTAATTCGGGAGCTCAAAGGAATGACCATGTAGGTACTGGGTGTTCAGGTAACTTCCTGCAACTTCGACTCAGTGGTGGAAATAGCTCTCCGTTCAAATACTCTGTTCCCTCCACAGGGCACTCAGGGGTATGCATTCTCCACCCTGGGGCAGGGTGACGTGACAGTGAACAAGATGGGCCTGGTGTGGCCCTTGGGAGGTCCACATTCTACTTGGGTGCTGGGGTTGGGGCAGGGAGGGGGGCACAGGCATTAAATAGGAAAACAGATGAGAAAATGACCAGTGGTGACATCTCTACGAAAAGGAGAAAAGCAAGGGGGTGGTGCGACTTGGGGGAGGGGGACCTTCCAGTTGAGGCGTCCCTGGAAGGAAGTGACTTTGAGGCTCACTCCAAAAAGACAAAATGTCAAGAAGTCGACCTCAGCAGGAGAGGAGGCCTTAAGACAGAAGTCACTTTGGGGGGTTTAAGGAACGGGAGGAAAAATCAGAACAGCCCGCATGGGAGAGGGTGATGGAGACAAGTCAGAAAGGTGGGCGGGCCCGCTCGCGTGGGAGTGGAAGGCCTCCGACCTGGTTGTGGTCAAGTCCAGTGGCAAGTTTAGGGGCTCAAAAAGGCTCTCCCTTTGCTGGATGGAGAATGGATCACTGGGGGGCAGCAAGGAAGGCTGGGCTGCAGGGGCAGAGATGGACAGAGGTAGAACTATCTCCGAATAAATGCAAAGGCCATACACCAGGACTTGTCACTGGATTGGATGTTGGGGGTCGTGTGAATGTCCTGGGGCTGCCGGAACAAGGTACTACCAACTAGGGGGCTTAAAACAACAGAAATGTATTCGTTCCTATTCTGGAGTCTGGAAGTCCCAAAAGCAAGGTCTCAGCAGGGCTGTGCTCCCTCCAGAGGCTCCCAGGAGGCTCCTTCCTCACCTCCTCCAGCTTCTGGTGGTTCCAAGCATTGCTCGGCATGTGGCCATGACCTTGCGGTCTCTGCGTCTGTCTTCCCACGGCATCGTTCCCTGCGTCTTCTGGGTCTGTGTCCAAATCCCTGTCTTCTTCTCAGGACACCAGCTACAGGGCACACCCTCAGCCAGCATGACATCATCTTAGTTTGATTGCCTCTGCCAAAACCCCGTTTCCAAGATTATACTCACAGGTACTGGGAGTGAGGACTCGTATCTTTTTGGGCAACACAATTCAACCCACAACAGGCAATAAAGAGATGACTCCCAGATGTGTGGTCTAATATTGGGAGGATGATGGAACCTGGGGCAGGGGGATGGAGACTGCGGCGGCTGAACCACCATGTACTGTTGGGTAGGTTGTTCACTCTACAAGAGTGAGATGCTGCCTGTGCTCCACAAGCCCAGCCAAGGGCCCTGGTGGGGGCTATGCCTACCCAGAGGGCCGCCTTTTTCTAACCCACTTTCTAACTTCCTTACTAGCCTTACGGGCTAGCTGTAGGCCACATGGGCTGCCTGGAGCGGGGGAGGGGGGAGGCGGAGATCAAGAATCCTGTTTGGCTGTGAGGCGCTTCAGTGACCCAAGGGCAGGGATGGTCTTAGCTGTGTTAGCACCCCCAGAAGGCTCTGCCTCCTGACTGAAGCTGCGGTCCCTCCTTCACAGAACTCACAGAGGAGGCTGCAGAGAAGAGATGTGTGAATGACAACAGTTACAAAATCCTAGTGCAGGTGGGAGACGCTCCAAGAGGGTGGGCTGCCCCCTTGGAGAATCAGAAAAGGGCTCCCCGAGCACAGGAGTTTGGGTGAAGTCTCGGGGGATAAGTAGGAGTTGGCCAAGAGGACAGGAGGTAGGGTGCCCCATCCCACCATAATTTCTGGCTTCCAGCTGTGGTAGGAGGCAGACGGATGGAATAGGGCATGTCGCAGTGGCCCCCCAGCCTGGCGCAGGAACCTGGGCTCCATCCAGGCCGGTGGGGAGCTTGTCAGTGTGCAGCCGAGGAGCGACACCCTTGGGTTGGCACAGCAAGCTCGTACCAAGTTCACTTGGACAGTCTGGGTGGTCAAAGAGGGCTGCTTTCTGTAGTTTTTTAACTAGGTGTTGTCTTTGTTTAAAAGCCGAAATGCCAGGTTTCTCAATCGCATGATCTCGTGAGAGACAGGCGTGCTGGGCGCGTAGTAGGCACGCACACAGGACGCCTGTTGGAAGGCTAAGTGGAGGAATTGTGATGTTTCCAGGCAGGAAGTGAGGCCAAGGTGGGTGACGGAGCTTAGCAGGCATGAGTGTCTCTGCAAAGGGTAGAAGGTTGTGGAGAAAGAGAGGGGCACAGAGCTTGGGAGAGGAGCTGTGGGGGAGGGGCCCAGAAAGGGGGACTCCGGAGCACAGGGGTCCCTGCACTCCACGACCCTGAGAACATGTCTTGCTGAAGGAGGTGGGATGTCACCCCCAGGGCGGACAATCAGGGAAAGGGAAGGAGCCGACGAGGAGGAGCCACAGCCGGAATTCCGGCACGTCTGGGGGCTTCTCTCCAGCAGCTCCTGGGGCAAGGAAGGTGGGTCCCGTGACTGATCGCTGTGAATCCAAGCACCGAGGTGCTGGCTCTGGGAAGGCTGGTGGCAGACGAGAGTGAGAAAGCGGGGGGTTGGCGTGGGTGTGACCAGTGGGGGAGAAGCGCCCCAATACCCCTTCTCCTCCTCTCCTACCGTTCTCAAGCCCCTTCTGTTGGCCTCGAGGCCATCGGAGGCCACACAGCCTCCTCGCAGCTGGCGGGCCACCGGCTTGGCCATGTGTGCGACTAACAGGACGCTCCTCCTTTCCCCGGTGGAGATGCAGACACGCTCAGAGCCTGGTTGGCGGGACACGCAGGTGACGGTCACACCCAGGCAGGGGGCAGAGCAGAAACAGACTTCCATCTGCTTCCTCGACTGTTCCTCAGCGCCCACCCCACTCCACCCCCAGCAGCCACAGCTGTGTCCTCGTCAGCACTGCAGGTGCAGAAAGGGAGGAAGTAGAGGCTTCTGGAGCCAGGGTGGGGACTGGCCACCCAGATGGACATACGACGGACCCGAGACTTCAGGGAAGGGGAGGGAGATGTGAGAGGGATGCCAGTGGCTGGAGATGGCATCCACCAGGAGGTGACACCACAGAACAGGGAGACGCCTCCAGCGACAAGGTGCTTTGGCCTGAGGGAGGAGGAGGCAGGTTCTGGAAGCTGCACTAACTTAGGGTCCGCGGTCAGGGACACAGACACACGGGTGGAGAGCGAGGCGATCAGGGACGGGGCTGTGGGTGCGGCGTCCAGACCTGGACAGAGCTCAGGCGGCCACTTCACACGGACTCTCCTAAAACTGCTCCCTTGATCCCGCTGGCCCCTTAGGACCCCGCTCCTGATCAAGCGCGCCCCTGTCCCCTCCCACCTCGACCAGTGCCACATGGCGTGTTTTCAGAGGCCAACTGGGGAAAACAGAGGCTGTGAACGGCATCCTTTTTCTTTTGGTTTGAACTCCAAGAAATCAGACCCTCATTAACCCGGCCACTGTGACCTGTGGACTGGCGTTAAGCAGCCTTTCATAGGTTCCCAGTCACCGAGGGGGTGCGAGCGGGAGGCTGAGACCAGAGCTGCGCACGGCCAGCCTCCGCCAGGCTCTGATCAGAATGCTGGCCCCTCGGAACAAATTTCATTATTGAACAAGACACTTCTGAAGCTAGTTTACATTGTCTTTGCTTGGCTGACCTTGTACGCTATTGAATTGGAAAATGTAGTTTGTATTGTAAGGCCTCTCAATAATGTATTTTTTTTTGAAACAAGGGACTTTTCCATTGCAAATGAGACAAAGAACACCATATTTAGCACAAAGAATGCCTCAGTCTGTTTTGAAACATAATTTTCATTAGCCAGGTTTTTCACCGTAACAAGGATTTAAATTTTATTTTTAAAAACAGCACGCCCCCTCCCTCAACCCAACAACACAAATTTATGTATATTTCTCCATTTAAAAAGGCCTGAAAGATACACAAACTAATCATAATGGTTGTTGCCAGGAAGGGGGAGGAGTGTTGAGGATACTAATAGGAGAGTCTGCTTCCCCATGCCGGATTATTTTTTTAATAATGAGAACGTGTATCAGTGGAGGCCGGATAGCGAGCCAGGGCTCGGATCAACAGTGTGAGCTTGGGTAAGTGACGCGGGTTGAACCACGTCCCCCCTCCCCCAAATTCATATGTTGAAGGGCGAGCCCCAGTAGCTCAGAATGCAGCCTTATTTGCAATAGGGTCTTTACAGAGCTGACAGAGTGAGACTGAGGTCACTGAGGTGGCCGTCCTCCACCAGGGCCGGTGTTCCGAGGAGGGGACACTTGAAAGGCACGTGGAGACACAGGAAACAGAAGACGACCATCCATATGCCCAGGAGAGAAGCCTGAGTAGGAACTAACCCTGCCCACACCTTGGTCTGGGACTTCCAGCCTCTAGAACCTGCAAAGAATCCATTTCTGTGGTGGAAGTCCCCAGTGTATGGTGCTTTGTTCCGGGCACCCAGCTAAGTCACGAGGGGGTCCAGGTCCCTCTGTGGAGTGCGGTGTCGGGGTGGACCCGAGCTGGGCATGGAGCCGCGGACGTGACCCTACACAGATGCGGGCCTCCAACACCACCTCCTCTAGCCTCCACCCAGGCTGCCGTGCACCTGCCCGTCCGCCTCCCCTCCCACCAGCACTGCCACCAGGCCAGCATCTTGCACACAAGGTGAGCGATTTGGGAAGGATCTGTATTGCGGATCTCACCCACACTGGCCACTCCCAGAGACCCGCACCGTTCTCTGCCTTCTCCCGGTCAGTCCTCGGACAGACACCTAAATCCCTGGAACATCTTATCAGGCCTCCCGGGCCCTCTCCCGGGGTTCGCCAGACCGATGCCATCCCCACCGCCTCCACGGGGCTCCTTCTGAGCATGCCCTGCCCTCCTCCTCCCTCCCTGTTTCCGGAGGCCCCCACAAGCGCCAGGAGGCCCACCCAGCTCCCATCATCTGCTCCGACAGCCCCGCTTCCTTGTGGTTTCGCTCCTGCGCATCTGTCTCTTGCGGGCCGCTGCCCCTTAAAGCAGAGTGGCCAGCGGGCACCGAACACTGGCCACGTAGGCAATTTTAACCGGTCTGGCTGGCACTTTTTTAAAGGGTAAACAGAATGAGACGAAATTCTTTAACTATGTTATTTTAATTCATGGTTAATTATATTTTTAATTCAACATTTTCTTTAACCCAACAGAGCCAAAATATTGTTATTTCGACATGGAATCAATATTGTAGAATTACTGAGCTGGCTCACATTCGTTTTTCACAGTGAGTCTTCAAACCCTGGCGTGCAGTTTACCCCTCACGGCACGTACCGTTTCAGACGCAAGATTTCCATCAGAAAGCCTTGATCTGTATTTCGGTTTCATACAGTTCACAGTTGAAAAGGACAGGCACCTACCCAAGGGGCCCCAGGACGTACGTTCTCCCATCACTCTACTGAATTTTAATGTTCACATTTAAATTAAATGTAAAATCCTGTTTAAAAAGGGGGCGCGAGGCAAGAACTAAGGAAATCTGAATGAAGAATAAACTTCAGTTAATGATGAGGTATTAATATGATGGAAGACGGTACTAGTCAGGAAGCAGGGGAGGTATGAGGGCTCTGCACTGTCTTCCCAACTTTTCAGTAAATCTGGAACTCTGCTAAATTTAAAGTTTATTAGTAATTCCAAGTCTCAGCTCCTCGGTCACCCTGGCCAGGCGTAGGTGCCCACCCATACTGGCAGTGGCCTCAGGGCATGTCCGCCCCCGGCTCCTCCTGCTCAAACGGACACCCACGTTGCCCAGACTGGCCTTGGAAAAAGAAGGGCTCGGGCGCGTCCTTCCCAGTCCGTTCCTCGGACCTTCCCGGTGGACCCCACCCCGGTGGGCCTCCCTGGAGACTCAAAGAGAAGTCAGTCCCTGGGCCAGACTCGGGCCCGTACCTGCCCCTCAGGCCTCCACCCCTCAGGCACACTGGGGGCCCCCAGACAGCTCAGACTCAACTCCTCAAACCACAATCACCGTCACCCCGAAACCCGCTCTGCCTCCAGGGCTCTCAGCTCGAGGGGTTCCCAAGCCGTCCCCCACCCAGCCCATGCAGTGGCCCACAGCCCCCACCCCCGCAGCTGGCCTTGTGGCCTCTGCGCAGACCCCCTCCCCAACGTCGATCTACAGGGGATCTCATGGCCAGGTCTGCTCGCTCTGGCGTTCTAATACGTGCATGCAAATTCGAATAGTGGCTTTTCTGTTTCACGGAGTTTGGGTAACCTTTTTTATTTTTTCCACTTCACAGTAGACCAGAGTCTTACTACTGACACCCCCTTTCTTCCATGACCAGCCCAGGCCTCCCCCACCAGAAAGCCCCCCAGGGCTCTCCTGTCTGTACCCTCCCTCTGTAGGCTCAGGCTTCCTGGGCTGCCTCGGCTCCCCACGCCCTCCCAGGGCTTTTGATGCCTCTGGATAAAGTCCAAACTGCCCCCATGCGTGAGCCTCACGGTCCACCCTCCCACTGCAGACGGGGCTCCGGCCACGGCCACTCTTTCTCCTCCTTGGCCGTGCAGGTGCGGGCTCGGCCCCTCCTTGGGGTCTTTGCATGTGCTGTTTCCCCCATCACGCTGGGCCCCACCTAGGCAGCCCTGACTTACTCCTCATGGGTCACACCCCAAAGGCCCTTCCCGGGGCCCCAAACAGGAGCCCTCGCTGGCTTGCCTTCCTCAAAGGAACCGCTCTTATCTGCACGTTCTCGCCAGGTTTGTCGTTACGTTTGATCTGTGAGATTATTTGAACAACACCTGTCCCCACAGACACCTGCGGGGCCAGTCGGGCTCCCACGCGGTCCCCCAGTGGGGCATCTGCACGTGGGCCCTGCTTCCCCACCACGTGGAGGACAGGCCCAGGCCCCACCCCATGGCATCATCACCCACCCGCCCCCCCCCCCGGCCCACTGCCCAGCCACGATTCCTCTGGTGTTTGGCTTCCAAGCAGGGCTGGGAGCCCCTCTGTGCCACTGTGTTTTATCCCCCTTCGTGGCCTCCCACGGCCGGCCCGGAGCCGGGCTCAGGTTGTGGCTGACTAAAAGCAGTAATCGCACGCGCTAAAATTCCTTTTCAGGATGCAGAAAACCAACCTGAACTCATTAACCTTGAGGGAAGCGGGACTGAATAGAAATGCCCCTTGCCCTCATCTGCTCGTAAACATAGTCATAAAGAGTGAGCAGCTCTCCGCCGCCCTCTGTCATGTGGTCTGCACTCCCGGCTCCAGGAATGAGTGATGTGGCTGCATTAGCCCCAGGCTCGGGATGAGGGAACAGGGGAGCCAGGTGCCCACAGTCACGCGAGCAGTGACCTTTGAACTGGGGGTCCTGGCACCCACGAGCCAGCTGAGTGCCAAGAGGCAGCGGTGACTAGGATGTCACACCCCCGCCCAGAGCAAGGGGCCTGTGCCTTTCTCCTTCTGTGCGGCACGGGAACCCCCACCACAGACACACACACACACACACACACACACACACACACACACACACGGGCCGAGGCTTTCCCTACAGTCAGCATGGGAAGCCCCTCCCCCATGTGACCTCTTTCCCCACAGCAAGCTTTGAACCCACTGAACAGATGAGGACAGTGAGCCTTCCTGGGGCAAAGCACGGGCATCTCACACGAGGCCGCATGCGCTGGATTCCAAGCTAGCTTTGGCTGACCCAGCCTGGGCTCCAGCCACGGGGCCCAACAGCCACGGTCCTTGCCTTCGAGGAGCCTCAGGCACAGGGAGGAGGAACAGCGGTGCGTGCCGGACTTGGCAAGCAGGGAGACCCCCGCCGGCTCCCCTCAGAGAAGCCAGCCATCGGCAGCGAGTTCAGGCCTGTTCACGCTTAGGTCACCCGAGGCCCCACGCTGTGCTAAGGCTTCAGGTCTTCCTACACTTAACAGCAAGAGTGCCGGCCTCGTGGGCATGGGGCTTGGGTGGGCCCACAGAGTCCCATGCTGAGAAGGGCCCCACGCTGGGTTTAAAGCTCTGCTATCACTGTCCTGAAATTCCTTAGTTTCTGAATATGCGCCCCGTGTTTTCAAATATGCACTGGGCCCCAAAAACCAGGTGGCTGGTTCCGGCAGCCGTGTTCACTGTGAGACTCCGGCAGACGTGGCACCAGGCTTGGCAGGTGACAAGGCGAGTGAGACAGAGACATCCCAGCCCTCCCCAAGCTCACAGTCCCCTGAAGAGGCCCACGATCAGAAGTGCCCTGACCTGCACTAACAGTGGTCAGTGCCGGGAAGGTAGTGACCAGTACTCCCGTTGTCCCCTGCTGGGGAAGGGGGAGGGAGGAGCAGACCCTAGGGGCACCAGAAGACCCAACTCGAGATAGGGTCATGGGTAAGTTCTCACCAAAGAGGTGACCCTTGAGCTGAAGGAGGATGAGAATGAGCCAGAAGACCCAAAAACAGCATCCCTGGGACAGTGCCAAGTGCAAAGGCCCTGGGGTGAGTACAAGATGGGTGTGTCAGTCATTTCAGGTTGCTACAGAAAACACCATAGACAGAAAGGCTTAAACATAGAGTTCTCGAAGTTTGGGAGCCTAGCAGGCCCAAGATGCAGGCGCCAGAAAGTTCTCTGGTCAGAGCCCACTTGCTGATTCACCTTCTTGCTGTGTCCTCACGTGGGCGTCTTGCTATTCTTGCAAGGGCACTAATCCCATCATGGGGGATCCATCCCCATGACCACATCTAAACTTCCTATCTCCCCAAGGCCCCACCCACACATGCCATCACACTGGGGGAGCAAGGCTTGAGCCTACGGATTTGGGGAGGGCACAAACATTCAGCACATCGCACCGGGCGTGATTTAAAAAAAAATCACAGGAGGTCAGTGTGCACGATGCACAGAGCTCCAGAAGAAGACGATGAGAGGACTCCCGGGCAAAGACTGGATTTTGTAGGACTTACAAATGGGAAGAGTTTTAACTAGGCGAGCAGCTCGATTGTATGTACGTTTTTATTTTCCAATACTCGGTAAGAGCAAGATTCTGTGTCCTCTGAAATATACAACGCGTTGCCACGATCCCACTTCTCACACGATGAACCAGGACGTGGCCAGTGACTATCCGCCCGTCACCTTTCCTTCCTTGTGTTTGTCCTTTCCCTGCCTCCTCAGGACAGGTGCGCCCTGCGTATATTTTTTAGCTACTGCTTGTTGTTAAACGATCTCAGAGCTATTGGGACCGGCATGTGTTTGTTATTCTGCACACTTTTGTCACTCCTACTATGTTTCTAGAATGTTCCTAGGATGTGGGTGTGGTTGGGTGTGGGCACAGTGTATCCATTTTTCCCTGCTGTCTAATTCTCCAGTATATAAGGCAGCTACCAGTTATTCCTCAGTTCTTGGGTCAACAAACATTCTATTTGTTTCAGGTGTTCGGCTCTTAGAAGCAAGTTTGTTACAAACACTCCTGGACTCGTGAGGTGACCGGGTGGGGAACACATGTGCAGAACACGTGTGCAAGAATTATACAATCAGAGTGGTGATTTATTGATGGGTTAGGAAGTCACACTGGCGGGGGTCCCCAGTGGGTTTTCTTCAATGAAGGAGAAGAGAATGCTGCAGAGTAGAGAGCTAATAGTGAGAGCCGGCGTTGTTTCCTAAAATGTCTATTTCCGTTATATGCATGTGCACGTGTGTATGTGCATGAGTGTGCATTCGTGGGCAGCCTAGTGGGTGTTAATGTTGAACATATTTCTAACTGCGAGTCACAGAAACCGCTTGTAAGCCACAGATCTCACATTGTAAACTTTTTATAAAGTTGATTTACAAGGGTTGCTTTACAAAGTAATTATTCCAATTTACGCTCCCCCTGGCAGGGCTCCCACCAATCTCCAGCTACACTTGCTATTTTTGGAATTTATAATTCTTGCTAATCTAATGAGTATAAAATGTTACTTTGTTGGGTCTTAATTTGCATGGCCCTGACTATTAATGGGCCTGAATGTCTCTACACGGCTTTATTTACTATTTCTTTTCCTCTTCTGTGAAATACTGGCTTGTGCATTATGCTTATTTTTCTATTGTATTGTTTGTCTTTTCCTTAAGATTTGTAGGACTTCTTTACATATTCTGTATATTAATTCTTTGCTGGTTATTGTGTGGCAAACATCTTCTCCCGGTTTGTGGCTTTCCTCCTTCATTCCCTTTACGGTGTCTTTTGAGTCACTGAAGTTCCTAATTTTAATGTCATCATATTTATCTTATCTTTCAGCATTAACACTCTTTGCATTTTGTTTCAGAAATCCTTTGCTACTTTGAGGTCCTAAGCATATTCTTTCACATTTTCTTCTAAAAGTTTTAGTGTTTTGCATTTACATTTAAGTCTTTCATCCACTGGAAATTGACTTGCGGGTATGGTGTGAGGAAGGGCTCTGATGTCTTTTCATTCTCTGCATGGATAACCATTGTCCTGGGCCTGATTGTTGGCTAGATATCTCTTCCCCACTGATCAGGAGTCCCATCCTATATCAAGCTCATAAATTTCATGAGTCAGTGTCTGGGTTCTCTATTCTATTGGCCGATTTATCTCTTCACAGAACATACAATGTTATAATTACTCAAGTTCTCAATAAATCCTGATCTCTGATACAGTGTGCCCCCATATCCTGTTTTTTTTTCAATTTTTGGCAACTTGGCTCTTTCATATAAATTTTATAACCACCTTGTCAAGATCCTAAAAAAATGGGATTTTTTACTTGAATGAGTGTCTGTGGATCAGAAGAGAACAGAGACATCTTTTGATACTTCCTATCCATTAATATGTCACTTCATTTTTTATATCTTTATTGTCTCACAATACAATTTTATAATTTTCCCCAAATGTGTCTTTCTTACTTTTATGAGATGTATTCCTAGGTACATTCTATTTTTTACTACTGTTGTAAGTGGTGTCTTTTCCCTCCAACTATTTGTTGCTGTTATAGAATATAATTGATTTTTTTACATTGATTTCTTTTATCCAGTCATCTTGCTAAACACTCACATTGTTTCCATTTTTCTGTAGATGTTGAGTTCTGTGCAAAGATAATTATGTCATCTACAAATAGTGATCACTTTATTCCTTTTCTTATCCTCATGCCTTTTTCCCCCCTCACTCCTAGGACCTTCAGTAAATGTTGGAACTAACTGGTGGCATCTTTTCTTGTTTCTGATCTCAAAAGTTCAGTATTTCCCCATTAAGAAATGTCATTTAATGTATACATTTTTTTAGTAAGGCCCTTAATCAGCATAAGGAAATTTCAAAACTATTTCTCTTTTGATAAGAGGTTTTTTTTTTAAGATTTTATTTATTCATTTGACAGACAGAGATCACAAGCAGGCAGAGAGGCAGGCAGAGAGAGAGGGAGGAAGCAGGCTTCCTGCTGAGCAGAGAGCCAGATGCGGGGCTCGATCCCAGGACCCTGAGATCATGACCTGAGCCGAAGGCAGAGGCCCAACCCACTGAGCCACCCAGGTGCCCCTGATAAGAGTTTTTTAAATTGTGACTGGGTATGGGATTTTATCAAATGCTTTTTCTGCATCTATGAATAGTAGATCATATGGTTTTTCTCTTGTAATCCGTGAATGTGAATGACACTGACAGATTGTCCTAGCTTTAAATACGTCTGCATCATTGGGATGGACCCAACATAGACATAATGCCTGATTTTTTTTATATACTACTGCATTCCTCTTGGTAATATTTTATTTGGGATTTTCGCAACCACGTCCCAAAATGAGGTTGTCTCATAACGTTCCTTTCTCATCACATCCTTAATTTTCCTTCCGCACACTGTCTTCAAAAGGCTTCAGGGTCCTTTCCCAAACCTGGAAAGAGGCAGGAGCCCTAGCCACGTGTTCACAGGGACACCAGGGTCTGCAGACTTTGAAAATGGAAACTATTTTAACATTAGCCAGTTAGAAGACGTTCTCTTCCTGCTCCTTGAGGGCTCTGTCCACGCTGACTTCCTTCCATCCCTGCCTCTTGCTGTGAAGTGTTGCAGTGACCACAGGCGCTTCGGGGATCCAGCTTAAGGAGAAGTTGAGTTGGGAATCCTTTTACTCAGTGGAATATGTTCATGGGCTTTGCAGCCATTTCTCTGTGTAGTTAATTATTGTTATCTGAGCCTGTGTGGGACTGGCTTCAGGAGTACTCTTGCCTCTCGGTAGGAAGTAGGAGCTACTGTCATGAAGGACCCTCCATTTGGATCTGTCCTCTGGCACCGGTCACCAAAACCATGCAGGTGGTGTAGAGATAAGGCGTGAAACACAGAGATCCAGAGGGAGCGTATGCAAAGTACTTTGCATCACATAGCTCGTGTGTGACAGAAATTTGGTAGAGATTTCCAAACTTTGATAACACCCCGCAAAATGTATGACCTCTAACAGTGAGTTCATGAGGCTAAAAAAAAAAAAGGTTTCTAAACTATCAATAACCAAAAATCGTTTCAGTCAACAAAGACAGCAGAAAGCCTGAATGACCTTTCTACTCTTGCCATAGAAAATGAAAGTACAAAATCTTTGTCATACGAAGAGGTGACCAAAGATGATATGATCCCAAAAGTGTTGGAAGGAAGCGCAGTTTGATTGATAAAGACCGTGTGCTGTTTTCCTGGCTGTTGTAATGTTTGTGGTCTCTTCCAACTTTATAAACTTTGTAATTTCTTGTGCTATTTTTCTCCTTCTAAGTCAATATCTACTTTTATTTGCTGTTTGTATACATTTGCCCTTTTTTCTGAAGAGTGTTTCCCAAATTGAATAAACTTTGGGCCCTGCCCTCCGTACAAAGGACTCACGCAGGAGGTGAGGCGTCCTCTCTTTTTCTACTTCGCTGCAAGAGTTTATGTAATAAAGTTTAGTAGAACTCATGTAGAAACACTCTGGCCTGGGTTTTTTGGCTCATTTCCTTTTGTTTTGTGTTCTGTTTTGTTTTCTGTTTATTTGGGGGAGGGGACGATTTCAAATCAGTGCTCAATTTCTCAGTCATGAACCTATTCACCGGCAGCTGAATCATAAGCTTCTTTTCACAAAAATCTTTCTGCTGGACCTGTAGTTATGTCTCCTTTCATTCCCGATTTTATTTCTCTTCTCGTCTCTCCCACCCACCATTGTTCTGTTCTTTTCTTTCTTTCTCTTTTTGTTAAGTCTTACCAGAGATTTATCTAATTTATTAAGGATTTCAGAGAACCAACTTGGGCCTTGTTTATTCTTTTATTAATGTCAGCTTTTTTTTTTTTTTTAATCTCTTTCCTTTTACCTTATTTGGGCTTATTCTATTTTTCTGGTTCTAACTTTTTTTTTTTTAAAGATTTTGTTGATTTATTTGATAGAGAGAGATCAGTAGGCAGAGAGGCAGGCAGAGAGAGATGGAGAAGCAGGCTCCTTGCTTGTGGAGCAGAGAGCCCGATGTGGGGCTTGATCCCAGAACCCTGATATCATGACCTGAGCCACCCAGCTGCCCCCTGGTTCTAACTTTAAATTGGATAAGTATCTTTAATTTTCAGGCCTTCCTCTTTTAAATATACGCTTATAAGCCTTTATTTTATACGCCTGAAAGTCTTGTTTTTCCTGCCCTCCACAAATTTAGGTAGGCACTATTTTCAATTTTCACTGTAAGCTCTGTAAGCTCTGTAAGCTCTCTTTTTAAACTATATTTTTTATGTTGATGTATTCATTGATAACTGGGTGTTTTAGAAATGTTTTGGGGGGCATGCGGGTGGCACAGTGTGCTAAGCGTCTGACTCTTGGTTTTGGTTCGGGTTGCCATCGCTTCTCGGCCTTTTGGCTAAGATCAAGTGTGGTTCAGGTTGCCATCTCAGGGTTGTGAGATCGAGCCCCGCGTTGGACTCTGGCGCTCAGCGTGGAGTCTGATTAAGACTCTCTGCCACCCCCCCACCACCACTTGCTCTCTTTCTCTAAAATAACTAAATAAATCTTGGCGGGGGTGGGGGGCGGGAAGAAGAAGTGTTTTAGCTTGCAGACACATAGAATTTTTCAAATGTTTTACTTTCTGATTTTTAATTTAGTTGCATTGTGATCAGGAATTATGCCTGTGTGATACCAATTATTTGAATTTGCTGACTTATTCTTTGACAGACTACAGGATCAGTTTTTATAAATACTGCACGTGTGCTTGGAAAGAATGTGCATTCTTTCATTGTTGAGCACGGTTTTATACACAGAGATACTTACACAATACATACACGTATGCACACATGCCCGTTTGTGCATGTACACACACATGTAAAATGAATTTGATTTGTTCATTGTGCTTTTAAATCTCCTGCATGTTAATAACTTTGGTCTGTTTGCCCTATAAATAATTGAAAACATTGTGCCATGTAATCTTCCATCAGGATGATGGATTTGTCAATAGTTCTGTATGTCTATAGCAATTTTTGCTTTGTATATTTTCATGCTGCTTTATGATCATATCTTCCTGGGAAATTGAACCATTTGTGGAGTGGCTTCTGTCCTTAATAATGCTTTTTATAGTCTATCCTGTTTTATCTGAATTCAGTTTCCTTTTATTTAGTATTAGTAAGTAAGTGGCTTTCACTCACTTTACTTTCAACCTTTTTGGGTCCTTATGCTTCAGGAATGTAAATAACATAGAGCAGGAGTTCTGAAAATCCAATTTGATAATGTCTGCTAACTGGCAAGTAAGTCAGATTTGTTTCTATTCTCTTCTTATTTTCTACAAATTCTGCTTTGATGCTTTTTTCCTCCTTTCTTGTCATATGTGTGTGTATGTACACACACATACACACACACACACACGTGACATATATTTATTTAAAAAATGAGTTGGGTTGTGTTTGTTCCTATTACTTTTTTCCTCTTCTTCTGGTTTAGAAGTTATATGGTATTTCTATTATTTATTGGCTCCCTCTGAAATTTTAATACCTCAACACTTAATATCTTCACTGTTTTCTGATAACACAAAGAATTTAGAACACTAACCCTAAATATTCCTCTCCAAAATAATGTACTGCTGTTTTCCAATATTTTAGTCATGTCTGGTAGTTCTTTTGGGGGGGGGTTGACCCCACAAAATTAGATTATTAGTTTACTTGTTTTGTGTGTGTGTGGATTTACAATATTTTCAAATTCTTTGTTCATTGAATCTTTCTAAAAATCAGACCTTCCTTCTTCAGTTCCCTTGCATAAAAGGTTATTAAGGCAGTGGTCCTCTTGGTACCTACCATGCTTGGTACTGTTTAGTCGAAGATGCCTTTGTTTTATCCTTATTCTTGAAAGGTTATTTTGCTGGGTGCACAAATCTAGGCTGATGGGTCTTTTCTCCTCTTTTTACTCTTAGTGTTCTAGAGTTTCAAAGGTCGATTTATTTTTACTAATCTTGCTTGGTACTCACTGTTCTTCCTGGCACCCGTGGTTTTTGGTGTCCTTGATCACTTCTGGAAAAATTTCAGACCTTGTTTCTCCACCTGCTGCTTCTCTGCTAAGCTGCCTTTTCTCTCCTTCTGGGAGACATTAGACTTTCCCCCTACAGCTGTTATGTCTCTCCACCGCCTTTCCTAAGTTTTCAGTCCCCTCTCTTTCTTTCCTGAATTTTGGGTAATTTCTTTACATCTATTTTCCAGTTCACTAACTCCCTTTTCAACCGTGTCTAACCTGCTCTGTGATCCAGCCACTAAGTTTTTGTATCAATAATTATATTTTTTATTTCTTAAGGTTCTATTTGACTCTCTTTCCAAATCTGCTTAGTCGTTTTTTATAGGCTCATGTTTGTTGCTCATTTTTTTCTTTCTATGTTTTAGTTTATGAAACATCTCATAATACTTTTCTTTTTTTCTGTGATAGGGATTCCAATATTTGCTGCTCTTGGGATGTAAGTTTTTTCTTTATGCTAACTCTTAGTCTGTAGTGAGCTATTTACTTGTGTATTTGGTGATCTTTAATTGGGAAGTCACGTTTGTTTGGTCTTAACCCATGGGAACTCTTGGAAAAAGTGATCATGCTTTTCTCAAGAGAACATTCGTATTTGCATCTCCCAGGAGCCAAGGGGTGGCAGTAATTGGGGACCGCTGTAACCTCTGGTTTGCCCCCTGGTTCTCACCATAAGCAATGCTGACTTTGACATTCACCCTCAGAACGGGCTCCATTGGTCCCACTTCAGCTCTGTTTGGGGGCCGGGGATCTCAGGGGCTTCCCTACTTTCTGAAAAATTATATGTTACCTCAAATCTACTTGTGCACAGTGAGGGTGTCTTCAGAAGAGGCAGAGAGCCACACTGAAGAAACAGGAGGCTGACCTACATTTTGTAAAGATTGCACTTGCTGCTGCATGGAGAAAGGATTACAGGGGGCGGAGCAGATGCTGGGAGAATGGTGAGGGCAACTGTCAGGTTTTCAGGCGAGAGATGATAGTGGCTTGACCCAGAGTGGTGGCAGTGAGAATAAACAGCGGGGTGGAAATCCAAGTTACTGGAGTATCTGCTTATTAACTTGTGTCCCTCGTTTATTTTCAGGCACAAGAATGTGCGATTAGCCACAAATGTTCATTAACTTGTAATTTCTCTTCCATCGTCCATATGCGAGATAGCAGAAAGTGAAAATTTTGATCATACCCAGGGTGGCCAAATTCTCTCTATACCATTGGTGGAGGCTAAGTTGAAATAGCATTTTTGGAGGACCGTTTGGTCCAATCTAGTAGAATATTGAATGTGCAATTTCTTTGTTAGGAATTTCTCCAAAGGACACATGTAAAATGTATGCCAGATATGTTAAAACATTAAAACGATGTCCAACATACTGTCATATGTGATAATAGCAACAGACAAACCAACCAAAAAAACACACTACAATCTAAATGACCATCTGCAGAGGACTGGCTAGCTAAATCAAGGTTCATCTATGTAAAGGAATACTCTTACCTTTCCACAGAGGGGTATGTCTATGATGCAAAGATAGCCCTGATAATTTAAGTGTAAAAAGCAAAATGCAGAACGATGTGTATAGAAAGATTGCATTCATAAAAAAATTTTAATAGCCAAATAAAAAACATATACATTTATATGCAGAGATCGGCATGAAACCATTTTCTGGGAGAATGCACAAGAAATTTAAAATGATTCACGTTGGAGAAAGCAACCAGGGCTTCGGGGTAGAAAGCAACTTTCGCTTTTCATTTTATACCTTTTTATACATTTTGAAAATTCCACTGCAAGCCACGTATTGCTTTTGTTTGAAGAGTTTAGCCTGTTTTTATTGGACTCTTCTTGATTAGGGAACCTGCTTCTCTTGGTTATTACATCTTCTGCTCATGGCACTTCATTATTTCCTCCAGTTCCTCCCCTGAAAACAGTGAATATGCCTGAGTCCCTCCGGTCCTAAAATGCCCACCTTCCTCAAAGATTTCTAAAATCTATTATGAAGTTAAAAACATAGATTTCAAATAATATGCATATAACAGTCCCATTTTTGTAAATAATAATGGAATTAATGCACGTATCTGTGTATAAAAGAAAAAAAGTTGAGAGAGATTTATCCATTCATTCAGCAGAAACATATTGTGTGCCTGCCACGGGCCGGGCATTGTTACAGAGACAGAAGTTCAAAAGGTACCACAGTCCCCACGCTCTGCCTCTCCCTGCCGCCCAGCCTCCGGAGTCTGAAGGGGACTGCGTGCCAGCAGGTTAATGGCAATACACTGTGGCTGAGGCAAATGTGGGTGAGCTTTTGCATCACCTTCATGCCCTTCTGTATCTTCTGATTCATTTTTTTCTTGCCCTGTGTATGTCATAAAAGATTTTATATAAAAATAATAATTAAGTCATAAAACACAATCTCTCTATCCCTCTGGTTTTGTGTGTCTCTCCTGCAAACGCCTACACTCATCAGTGTGATATCAGAGATACTCTACAACTAAAAAGTGTTGCGTTATGTACCCAGAAATCAAATGTTAAGCGTGCGTCTTGTGTTTTAGCTGCAACCCTACTTTTAAAGAACCTGCGCCCAGCACTTGTGCCCCTCTCTGGCTGGCCCTCCTTGGGCCCCAGCTGGTCCTTCCCTTGGGGCCGCTGCCCCTGGCCGACTTCCACTCTTGCCCCGTGTGCGCATCACGGACAGGTGGGCGGCCCCAGTGAGGCCCCGGGGAAGGGCTGCCTCCTCCTGGATGTCCCAGTCCCTCCTCAAACAGCACAGCCCAGCAACAGAGCTCCCCAGGCCTCAGTCTGGAGAGTGGCCCCACCATCCCCTCCAGGCTCCAGGCTGCAAACCCACACACCCACAACACCTCTCCCCTGCCCTCACCCCACATCTCAGCAGCGCTGGCCTTTCCACGCTGCCTGTCCCGGCCCGGCCTCAGGGCCTGGGATTTGAGGTGGTCACTCACGGGCTCGAGCCCTTCCTTCCCCACCTCGCACCCCCACACACACACACACACGATCATCCTCAACACAGGTCAGGAAGCCTTTGAGCCTTGGCCCCCACCTATCACCATATGCCACCATGACAATTTGGCCACATCTGACCGCTACTGTCCATAATTGGGTCGCCGTTCCTCTCTAAAGCAAGTAACTCATTTTCACTTATTTCAGAAAAAACAACCTAACCCTGTATGCGTTAGCCTCGTGCTAACAAAATCCCTGGCCGCGTGTGTCAGTTATCGAACCGAATCAAAATGGGGACATGTCACTAATCAGATGCAAGTTGTCCAGCGTGCTCCCCCCAAATCTCAGCCAGTGTCTCCCCAGGTAGGCACAGAGTCCTTGGAAAGCACTGTCTTTCAGAATGCCCACCTGACCTCAGCCCCCTGCATGGCTCCCTCTGTTTGAGGAACACTCCAGAATCCCCAAAGTGGCTCACAGGGCCCCCCGCATCGCTCCCAGAGCTGCCTGCCTCCCCCTCATTCCCCCGACAGCCCTTGCCCTGTGCCCTTACGTCACAGGGACTAATTACGTCTCCCTCAGCCTGTCTGCTGCTTCACACCTCCCTGCCACCTTCGCAGCCTCAGCCCGAGTGCCCATTACGGCTCTCGTCCACCTGTCAAGCAGCTCCTCGCCCTGCAAGGCTCTCAAGGAGCATGTGGGCGGTGAGGCCCCTCCTGGAGGCCCGTCCTTGTATCTCCCATCAGCAAAGGGGATCAGCATCGGGCAGAACATCTCCAAGGTTCTATTGATCGCCCTGCTCGGAATAGCAGACCCTGAGCCGCTGTAGAAGCATCTTTGCTACAGTGGGGGCCAGGCACACAGTAGGTGTTCAATAAATGGGGAGGAGGACCAGGGGCTGCAGGGAGGTTGACGGAAGCCAGGAGGGACAGGTAACAGACCTGGTTTGGAGTTTGGGACTTTCCACCCACTGACCTAGGTAACATTCTCAGACTCTCCTTCCCCGTGCCTCTGTTTCCCCATCTGGAAGATGGGGCGATCACAGTTCCAAGCCCCAAAGACTCGTTAGCACAACCGATCGGAGAAGTAAATGCAGGTTTTGCAGACTTTAGAGCTTTACAGAAATGTGGGTTCATTCCCGGGACGGTCGCAGGACATGGATGACGAATCCGTGGTGACCGTCCCCTGCGCACCGACTGCGTCCCCGCTGTGAGCTGTGTGTGTCTCCCCAGTGGTGTGAGACTGCCCTGGCCCAGGGTCACAGGGGAAAGCAAGAATTACAAGCCTGTTTATTTAACATTTAGGAACCAGCGCATTTTCCTGGACCTCGTCTGCAACACTTAAGCCAATATTTGCGTCTTTGGGATTCTATTTGTATGGTAATTTAAAAATAGGGTTTGGACTTACAGCAGGCTTTTCTCCTGAAACTCTGAAAGCACATTAATTTTGTAGACGGTAAAATAATGCCATAATTAAATATTACCATTTCTCTTAAAATAAAATCTGGTAACTCCTAACAAAATGGGTTTTTCGAAACATGATGTAGGTTTTCCCACAAAATTGCTCTCTAGGGAAATTCGTTATTTTCAACGTATGGAAGAGACCACGAACTTAATCTCAACGCAATGTAAGAAAAATTGATTTGTGAAATTACAATAATTTTCCTGCATTTAAAATCTCCGTGCTTCCTGTCGCCACGGACCCAAAGGTTCCCCTCCCCCACCTGCATCTTTAGGGAAAGGCTCGAGGAGGCAGGATGTTTTGTTTCATTGTTTATGAAGCTTCCTAGATGCTCTTTCTTGTGGTTCCCATTGGAGTTTCTGTTCTGTGCTGCAAACTTCTTTGAAAGGAGGCAAGGCTAGGTGACCCCATTACCCATGTCCTTCAGTCTCCAAATATGTTCTCTATGGGAGCAGAAACGATGGCCCATGGGAGAAAGCATGGGGCCCAGAGCTGGCCTTCCATGGGCTCGCTCTTCGCCCATGTCAGGGTGCATGAGGAAGCCTTGGTGGCCCGGGGCTGGAGGCCGGCGCTGGAGGAGGTGGTTCTCCGTCGCACCCAGGGCACCCAACCACCCCAACCAAAGCTCAAGAGGGCCCCCTTGTGGAGACTCCCACGAACAGCCCAGTAAGTGGTGTACTTCCCCCAACGCCGGGTTGCTCCCCGGGACCCCCCACATCTCCCAGGAGTTCTCAGGCCCAAAGACGCTCAATAGAAACCACCAAACTCCATCCTTCTCTCTTCAAGACCTAACATTTCCGTGGGACAAGAACGTTCTTGGCCCCTCCAGGGAAGAACTGGTGGAGAACCAGCTCCCAAGGCCCCATTGGAGAGTTGAGCTCCTCAACGCGCGGCCCGAAGATCCCTTTTCCTTGACTTTTTTCCAGAGTCTTCATCGCGATGACACACACGTCTTCCTTCTTACTGAATATGTCAAAACATTGTGATTATCTTACCAAATTCCTGTTCTGTAGAACAATGAAAGCTTCAGTCTTCTGCCAAGAGGGCAAACAAGGGAGACTTTCGAGACACACGTTCTGTGGAGCAAATCCTGACTTGTAACTTACGCCCTCATGGCAGACACCGGGGCATCTGGCCCAGGCACACTCAGAAGGCCTGGGGAAGCCCACGCGCTGTCCGTCCAAGCCCCCACACCCCTCGCCCCCTCCTCAAAGCACAGGACGGAACGCTGCTATCAGTGGACAGCGCTGACTGGATTCGGCATGAATTATGAACATCGGAGGGCCAGCGTGCAGATCTGGGAACACAGGCGCTAGAGTTGAGCTGACGAGGCCTTGTCTCCAAGACACCAGAACATCTGGGTGAAAAGGCAAAACCTTCCATCAATCACCCTAATGCCTTGGCTATTTGGTAACTGGTGGGCTTTGGCTGGGCTTTCCCAGTCTTCATTTGGGTGGAAGTCCCAGCCAGAACGCGCAGTAATTATTAGCATTATCATGGGGCCGAGGGAGAGTTTTGATGTGAACCGGTTTTGTTCTGGAACATTCCTAAACAAACAAACAAAAAAACAGTGGCTGATGAGCCAGGCCTGGTGGGCGAGACTCGTCTCCCAAACCCCCCCATTCCTTTCCCATCCCGGGAGCTGCACGTTTCCTTTTCCCTCCGCAGAAAATGCTCAACACAGGCTGGGGGGGTGGTGGGGTGGTGGGATGGCTGTGTAACCAGCCGCTCTCCATATGAAATGTTTCCAATTTTGGAAACCAACGTAAAGCAATCACCTTCTCCAGGCGGCACCGAGTGAGACCCACCTTTTTCCACCCACCCCGTCCGTGGTTGCGCCTGACCGGGGACTTTTCACGGAGAACTGGGTAAACGGGGGCAAACCAAGCTCGACCCTTCACCAGCCTTTCAACAACTGACATCTGACTCTGATGCCCTCTTCCTTCCCACCAGCTGGGAATCCGCTATCCCCCGGGGCAACTTTCCACTCTCCCAGCTCCGCCAGCAAAGGAGGGCACGCTTCGGGGTCCAGGACGCTGCGGGGAGTGGACGGTGGAGACTTTGTCTAGCTCACACCATCTCTGCGTTTCCCAAGAACGCAAGCCCATCTCTCCACCCGCCCCAGCACTCGGCCTTGAACACGAAAGCCTCGAATTAGATGGATGATGAGTTTCAGTTATGGCCAAATGAGGGACATAGAAGGGATCTGAAGAGCAGCCATCCCCACCAAAAAGAAAGTTTAGACTCCTTAGGATTCCGAGTTTGTCTTCATATTTTTGCGATTGCCTGGTACTGTCGTAGCATGGCGATCTGTAGTCTTCTCGGGGGAGTTTAAATGGAAACTCTGCGTGCCTTTTGTGCAATGACTTCATTGGAAAGCACAACACAGCGATGGCCACCATTTCAACAGCCGGTTTCCGAAGCTTGTTAGCCAAACTGCCGGCGCGCACCGTTACACACCAGCACATCTCAGTCTGTAAAGGGCAGTCACCTCTAATCAAGAGAGGTTCTTTTCTGGGGGGGATTTTCATTTAAAATGTGCGTAAGCTTCCAAGTCCAAACATTCTAGGTGAATTACCTCAAGCTGAGGATTTTGAAATAAACCAGAGGATTTCAGACTTTTTTTTTTTTAAGCAAGAGAACACTTTTCCCCCCCCCCAAAGCAGATCTTTTAATCAGCATCCCACTATATAAACCAGGGGCTACTTGGGCTAAAGCTGGGGGTGGGGCTAGAGCTCCACTCACTGGGTTTCCCCTCTGCTCCCCCCTCAGATGCCAGTGGTCTTCAGAAACCAGCTTGAAAAGCTCCAGTACCACAAAGTGGGGGCACACACATTCCATGCCTGAGCCAGAGCTAGGCCACCTAGGACGGCGGCCACCAGCATGTGGCCCCGAGCCGCATGTGGCCCCGAGCCCCTGAAACACAGTCAGTCTAAATTGAGTTGTGTCAAGACTGTCAAAACATACCTCATTTCCAAGTCTTTTATGAAGAAAAGGCATATATCTTAATAGTTTTCATACTTATTGCATGTTAAAACACAATATTTGGGGCTGAACAAAATATCATTAAAATTAATCTCACCTGTTACCTTTTAGCTGTTTTAACGTGGCTACTAGAAAATGTAAAATCCCATACACGGCTCACATTTGTGACTTCCATTCTGTTTCTATTGAACAGTGCCAGGAGCTGGATGGAGCCTTCCCTGGGGTGTGCAACCACAGCAGGGTCCTGGTTTAGCTAGGGTGGGTTCTAAGGTTCAAAAAAGGCTTTCGAGCAAAGCACCTAGCATCAGGTCCTGGTGCTGGATCCAGCCTGTCCTCAAAGCTATCACCAGAATTCAATGCCCACACTTATATCTCCACCTACTTCTCTTTCTTCTCTATTTTCTTGGTTCATCCAAGATCCCCAGCCTGCTGGGAACTCCTTTCACACTTAGCCAGATTGTTAGTTATCCCAACAACTATAAGCCTTCTCTTTCTCTGTTTCCATTTCAAGCCTGACTCTAATGGCCACACACATAATGGAGATTACGAGCTGATTTTTAAGAGGAGAAAGCCCAAAGGGTGGGAGAAGTGTCAACAAGGAGCTCACATGCATCAGTCTTCTGGTGCACAAGTCATTCATTCATTCATTCATTCAACTAAAGGTGCAATTATACCTAATGTTTATTGAGCACTTACTATGTACAGGCGTTGTTCTAAGTGTTTTCATGCCATGACAAAAAATATGAATTGAGCATCCATCAGGCACTATGCTAGGTGCTGAAGAATCAGCAGAAAGCAAGAGAGATAAAGACCTATCCTCATGAACAGGCAGATTAGTGGAAAGACAATGAAAGAAAGGAAGGAAGAAAAGAGGAAAGGGAAAGAGAAGAAAGAAAAGAAAGAGAGGGAGAGAGGGAAGGAAGGAAGGAAAAGAAAGGAAAGGGAAAGAAAGAAAAAAGAAAAGAAAGAAAGGCAGAGAGAGGGGAAGGAAGGAAGGGAAGTAGGAAGGAAGGAAGGAAGGAAGGAAGGAGGAAGGAAGGAAGGAAGGAAGGAAAAAATTGAGGAAACTAGAGCGACACCCCAGCAGCAGTGAGCACACCTAGCACCCAGATCTTGGTTTCTAAACACCATCCACCAAAAAAAAAAAAAAAAAAAGAACCAGGACTCCTTGAAGAAATGGTTGATTCCAGAGCAATGAGTCTAGAAGGTCTTTCAGTACCAGAAAATAAGGAAGTGCTCACAAAAATGACAAGGTCATGTAGAAAGTTACATAAGAGCTAAGTTGGATGATCGCCTAAAGACCAAGTCAGGGACAACTCAGCAACAACATGAACAGATGATAGCAATGGGTTGTAACCTATAAAATATATATATCTGGGTTCATACTAATGCAAATAACAATTAAACAAAGAGATGCATGGGAGAAAAGAAAGTGCTTCCTTAGAGCACAATTCCAATCAGTACATTCAGACGAGATGATGGAACTCGGGAACGCCCGTTTGGAAAACACTGCAGGAATAATTGTTGTAGGCAAGAATCATCCATGGTCATCAACAGATGCTAAAATTAGTGGGGGGAACGTATAATGAAAAATAAGCCATTTACATTATCTAAGTCTATCCCCATAAGATAATTATTAATTACAAAGAGAAATGTAGTAATTTAACAGTGTGGAGAAACGTGGCAGACACCTCCTAAAGCAACTAACCAAAGTGAACATCACCAGTATTGGGACAAAGTGAGACCGTGTGCTTCCTGAGATGTTGTCCTGAGAGTCACACATCACCTCTATGGCATTCTTACCAAAACTGCAAAAGCTGAATTGAATCATAAAGAAACATCAGACAAGCCCAAGTTGAGAAACACACTACAAAATACAGGCCAGAGGTCTTCAAAAGTTTTCAAGGTTGTAAAAGACAAAGACCAAGGAAGTTCTTGGTTAAAGGAGACTAGAGACGTGAAAAATAAATGTGATGTGTGATCCTGAACTGGACCCTACACCAAAAAGGAGAAACTCATGGAGGAGTTGGTGAAACTTGCCTAGGACATGTAGACTACTTAGTAACACCTTACCAATGTCAATGTCCTAGTTTTGACCAAGTACCATGTCTGTGGGTGATAGTGACATTTGGGGAACTGGATGAAGTTTGCTAGAACTTTCTATTACTTTTGCAACATTTTCGTAATCTGAAATTATTTCAAATGGAAAAGTCAAAAAATAAAAGTACATAAAAGGCAGAAAGCAAAAAAATAATTGTCAGCCGCAACGAGTGCCACACAGAACAAAAAGGGAGCAGAGAATAGCAGAAGGGAGTGTCCGGTGTCCACCTGCTGGGGGCTGCCACTTATCCTCAGACCTCCGCACAGAGGGAGAACGCAGCACTAAGCAGAGGAACAGTGCTCTGCCCAAGGAACAGCATGCACAACAGCCCTGAGGCAGGAAAGTTTCATCCCTGTCCTTCCCTAGGAACACCCCATGAAGAAATATGATGGGATGTGTCGGATGATGCTGGAAAGAAGTCCATGTGTCGATGGAGGCGGAACCCGGAGCGACGCGTCTCCAAGCCAAGGAATGGCTGGAACCATCAGAAGCCAGAAGACGCCAGAACAATCCTCCCCTACGGCCTCAGGAGAGCGTGGCCCTGCCCACACCTTGGTTTCAGACCTCCGGTCTGCCGGCTCTGACAGAATGAAGTTGTGCTGTTTAGGTCACCCCATTGGTGGTCTTTTGAAAGAGCTGCTCTAGGACACACAGCCACTGCCCTTCTGCATGGTTGGGGTGCAGAGTGAGCCTCACGCCCTTCCCCCCTCGTTCTGTGTCCCCCTTGGGCTATGGAGGAGTCACTTATGCATTTACTCATTAGGGATTATTCACGTAAAGCATTCTTTAATATTTTCAAATCAAGCACAGACCAAGCCCCTTTTAAAATTCAGTCTTGTCCTCGGCAATGTGGACCGTGCAGCCCAAGTTGGCTATGGGAACTGTGGCTGCTTTTTAACACCCTCTGAAATCAGTGCAAAACCAGCCGGCTGAGTGCTCGCCACCGCCCCCGAATCACCGGGCTCACCTCCTGGGACCCCAGCACAAGCCAATTAGGATAGGAGATATGACTGCTTTTCTGTTGCTTTTTGTCCCCAAAAGAATGACCTCCAAAGACCTAATGTTTTGCTGCCTACACACCCCGTGTCTCTTCCCCACCTCCTCCCCTTTTCACTCGGCCCCATATTTGTCGTGACCTTTGAAGAAAACACGCATAATGGAGTGGGGTGTGAACCTTTCTGAGCCTGCATTTTCATCTCTAAAATGAGGATCGCCACATCCACCAAACAGAAGTGCTCCGAAGGCTAGATATGAGGAGGGCACCTATTTGTAATGCCATTTCTAGGAAAAACCCAGAATAGGCCCATCCACGGGGACAGAAAGCAGATTAGTGGTTGCTGGGGTTTGAGAGGAGAGAATGGAGAGTGACCACCGATGCGTACAGAGCCTCCTTTTGGGGTGATAAGAACATTCTGGAACCAGACAGTGGTAACAGCTGCACGGCCTAGGGAATGGCCTAAATGCTACTGAATTTTAACTTGTAGGCTTTCCAAGGGTTAAAATGATGAGTTGTACGTTACGTGTACTTCGCCAAAATTTATTTTTTAATTGGATAAGAAGCGTCTGCCTGGCGTAAGTGACACCAGCCAAGTCTCTCCACTCTCTGAACCTGTTTCCTCATCTGCAGAATGGACAGAACCCACGCCCTGGGTAGTAGCGAGACCACGCCAGCTGATCCACAGACATGATGGGCACATGGAATGCGCAGACAGGCTGCGCCCTCTGGGATTGCTACAAGGACTCAGCAGACAGCCGCTGATCTGGAGACGGTCTCCGCTGGGTGCCTGCGCTCAGTCGAGAAAATCAAGCATCCTTCCCCCTTAAGATCCCAGGCAGGCTCCCTACGGTGCGGGCCTGTGTGGGCTGTCTCTGGCATTCTGACTCACGGTAACACGTAAAGGTTGGAGCAGATCATATTTTAAACCCCAGAAGCTCGCTCTGAGCAGTTGGGCGCTCTGGATGTAATTCTGCAGGTAATTTGAACGAGGCTATCTAATTTCAAATGTCCCTGTTCTTACGAGTGCAAAAGCAGCATAATTTTTAATTAGTGGGTAAACAGTAAATAATGGATGGCGGTAAGTGGACACCGCTGTTAATTAAAAATCCATGGTTGATAAAAATCAATTTGGCCCGTGCATTGAACTCAGTCTAACAGGTCCCTGTGAAAAGTTGTGCAATTGGCCTCCAGTACCATCTGCTTTCAGATGTTCCTTTAGGGGAGACTGTTTGGGGCGGGGGAGGGGGGAGCCAATGGAGCGGGGGCAGGAAAAGGGGAGAGAAAGAAAAAAATAAAAAAGCTACTTCAAAAGCTACAACAGAACAACTTGCCCCGGTTCATTTGTAACTGGTTAATTTAATTTTTGCAACCTTTAAATTGAAGCTCTGCAAACGGCCAAGAGGCCAAGGCCGGCTCCGCTCTGGTCTTTCCACAAAGGCCTCCAGTTGTGTTTTGCGTTTTGTGTGTCTGTTGTGGATACAGCGAGATTTCGTGTCGTCTCCTGACTTCATTAAATCCTAATTTCTCACTGAAAAACAAGACAGACTAAAACACCCTCCGCAGGAACATGCCGTCTAGACTAAAACACCCTCCGCAGGAACATGCCGTCTGAGAATTCACAGCAAAAAAGCAACATCTAGGGCCATCTCTTCTCGGTGCTTCAGGGAGTACATGGGGGGAAAGGCCTGTTTTGCTTTCAACAGAAAACATTTCCTCAAGAAACAGAGCTTTGTGGAAACAATGTCAATATAATTTTCAGGGCCCGTTTGCTCTTTTTTTCTGAGATACAAGCTCGATCTTCCAACCAGGCAAGTAACACTGACCCCTTTGGTCCCTTTCTTCCCTCTGCTTCTCCGAATCAACATTCCCCAAATCAAAACGTTCGGATAGGTTTCCTTGACACTGATGATGTTCACATGAACCCGCAGAACTGAATCCAGGGGACCCCGTGTCTCCCGAAGAGGGAGCTTGCAGGAGCACGAGAAGGTTGGAGAAGCTGACTCGGAGGCGGCCCCGGCTCGGGTTCCCTGACAGGGCCATGCTGGCCATCTGGCCCGATCAGTGCCTGCCCACACGCCACGAGGTCCTGCTTCTGGTCCTCAAGAAATGAGATGTGCCCAAGATACTGCGGAACTACCCGCGAGCTTCTTTCTCAAGACTCCCCTTGCCACGTGCTCCCCGTGCAGAGTGGCCAAGGTGTCGTCTGGGGCCAGGTCAGCCCCGGCTGACTGGGCGGTGGTTTTCGTTTCTCCCATTTGGCTGGTTAAAACCAGGGAGGACACAGCAGGAATACAGCAAGGACCCTGAGCTGCACCAGCATGTCTGCCTGCTCATTCATTCATTCAGCAAATTCATCCCCCCCAAGTCTTGAAAAAAGCCCCTTCCCCCCGGCTGTGATGGACGATGGCCGACAGTGGAAACGTCAGGCCGGTCTGACCATCTGAGTTTTGTCCTTTGTCCCATCTGAGCAGCATCTGGGTTCCCCCAGGTTGTCTCTCTGCCCCAAAAAGGAAGCGAATGCTCACGCCCGTCTCCGAGGGTCGTCGCGAAGATGAGGCAGCCGCGAAAACCCGTGGGATGGATACACGGTTAACAGAAACAGTGGCTGCCGTCACTGCTGCGGCACGTCCCACCTGCGCTTTCTCTGCGTCTGGGGGTCTCTGGGGACCCCACGAATCTCCACAGGAGCCCCCAGGCCTCCAGGAGGGGAGGGATCTACTCTGCCTCATTTTCCGGAGAAGCTGTCCGGGGCCACCCGCCCCATCAGACAGCTGCCGGGGGACAGTGTGGGGACCTCAGGCCTCCCCAGGCCTTCTCTGGTGGCGCCAGGAAGCCGCCGTGCGCGGTGGAGAAGGGGGCAGAGTGTACCTGTCACGTGCTTCTCCATGCAGCCCACAAGCCTTCCCGGGCACCCCCCCCGGGGCCCCTCTGGGCCTGTGTCCCCGAGCCGGCCCCCAAGCACTTGGCCCGCAGGCTCAGCGGGAGGAAGTGCCTCTGGCAGGCCTGCTGCAGGGGCCGGCCAGCGGGTCGAGGCCGCCCTCAGCACAGCCTGTCGCTGTAATATTCCGACCTCGCTGGCCGCCAGGCTTCCCACACATCCCGCCATCTGCGCTCTGTCAAGCCCAGCCCTCTGAGTGGAGATGACGGTTTCTGGGGAAATCGCTGCTCTTTAGCAGCTGAAGGCCCTGGTGCTCTCGCCTTGGGACATCACATAGAAGAGACTGGGCGCAGTCCCAAGGCCACGCCTGGCCTGTCTCCATAAGATGAGCACATGTGGGGTCACTCAGGAGGGTGTGAGGCCCCGGCTGCTCACGGCCGTCCTCCCTGAGCCTCCGATTCCTCCCCGGCCCCCCCGACAGCTGCACGCATCAGCCCCGCTGCCCGCCGCGCACTTCCCGGGCACCTGCTAAGGGCCAGGTGAGGGCCTGGGACCCGTGGTGCGCAGGTGGGCAGCACACGGGCCTGGCACCAAGGAGGGGCCATTCCACGAGCGGCCTCCAGAGGCTGGTGGCGGTTCTGGCCACGGGGCAGAGGTCAAGGAGAACCTGGGTTCTTCGGGGCGGTGCGGACGGTGGCAGAGCGGGGGGAGTCCCACTGCCCCAGCACCTTGGGTTGAGTCTAGAGGGCCCCTTGTCCCGGAGTGCGGAGTCCTTCAGCCACCACGTGCCAGTGCCTGGCCACACAGCAGCTCAGGAGCCTGGGGTTGTCCCCCTCCACGGTGGAGATGCGGGTGACGACTCCAGGTGCTGACCCAGGCACCCTGACTCGGGTGTGGCTGAGGCGGAGCTGGATGCCCCAGGGCAGGGCCACCGTGCAGGTGACGGCAGACCCCGGCTGGCCTCCGACCCCACTGTGGCCCAGGATGGCTCGGGAGGGCAGGCAGAGTTTCTGGACCGCGTCAGGACCCCTAACTCCTGTCTGTCTGCTTTACAGCCCACACCACAGAGGCGACTGGGACCTCCAGGGGTAGCCGTCTACACTGGGAACCCCGCTGCCAACAGCCCGCGCCCAGCAGAGCCCCCGTCACTGTGCTGCTGCCCCCACGCCTCGACGGGCCCTGGGTCTCTACCGGGTAAGACCCTGAGGTCACCCTGATCACAGGCCCCCGGGCAGGGAGACTGCACCCCCTCGGGGCCTCAGTGTCCACACGGCCCAACTCAACCAGTTGTCCAAGAGGCCTGCTACCTGCCAAACGTGTGGCTCTACTGACCCCCGCTCCCCAGCGCAAGCCTGGTGGGCGGAACGTGTCCCAGCCACACGCGGCCATGGATGAAATCCGTGTGCGTGACATACTGAGCACCCAGGCTCCAGTACTTACTGAGTGCCCACTAGGTACGGGGGAGCCACTGTGGGGACAGGCAGCAGACGTGCGGACCCAGAAGTAAGTGTGGTGAACCTAAGACGGTGCTGAGCTCTGCCACGAAGGACATGGAACCACAGATGTGAGAACCAGCATCCCAGGGGGGCTTCTCAGAGGTGCCAACGTTCCACTGAGAGCTGAAAGAAGAATCAGCCATCCAGAGACCCAGGGGAGGAGCCAGGCAGAGGGAGAGGCTTGCGCAAAGGTCCTGAGACAGGACAAGGGAGAGGAGAGGGTGGAGAGGGCCCAGGCATCCTGCTTGTCCGTCGAATTTTCTTCCTAACCGGACAGGCTTGCCTGACATTTCAGAGGCCCTGTTTGCTGCTCTGGGCAGTGGGATTTGTGCTCTAACCCTCCTCCGTGGGGCACAGACGCGACAACAGCTGTCTAAGTCCTCCCTCCTGGGAGAGGGAGAAGGGCGGCCATGGCCTCCTCCACACCTAGTACATCCTTTCCTCCCCCGCCACGCCCTTGGGGCCAGTCCTGTTCCGCAGTCAGGGACTGGCCTCTCCACGTCCTCCATGTACCTCCTGGGGTCAGGGAGAAACTCAACTGCCAAACATCTGTTAGCACTCTGGGTGGAGGGAGGGGACGTGAGCACTACTAAGCCACTTTGGATGCGTTCCCAGGCTCTGTCCCCATCCTGACTCCACAGTCCAGGTGAGATCCAGGCGCCACTGGTTGGGTCACCCCAAGACAGAACTGGGCTGTGGGGAAGGTCAGAACTGGGTGCAGGCTGCTTCTGCCCTGAGACAACAGCGTTCCAGGACAGTTCTTCTAGAAACTTCTAGAACTGTCTTCCTAGAAAGTTCCTCCTCATGTTCTCCAGACAGGCTTTGCTGCTTCCTGGAGGCAATGCAGGGAATGATCCAGAGTCTGGGGCCCACTGAGGCCATTCACTGTGACCTGCTCTGTCCCGTTAGGCAAATCTCTTGCCCCCGGCCCTGTCTGAAACGCAGGTGAGGACAGGACTATGGCTCTCCCCTCACGTGTGTGTCACCTCCCTCCGTCTTCAAGGACCTCCTGTACTGGCAAATCTTTACCATTTTTCTTTACACCAGCTTGTTTTTGTTTACCTAAATATATTCATTTATTTTTCCAGCTTTATTGAGGCATAATTGGTAAACAGTAAACTGTACACATTTACAGTGTACTGTAATTATTTTTTTTAAAGATTTTATTTATTTATTTGACAGACAGAGATCACAAGTAGGCAGAGAGGCAGGCAGAGAGAGAGAAGGAAGCAGGCTCCCTGTTGAGCAGAGAGCCCGATGTGGGACTCGATCCCAGGACCCTGGGATCATGACCCGAGCCGAAAGCAGAGGCCTTAACCCACTGAGCCACCCAGGTTCCCAGCATACTGTAATTATTTTTAAAGGAAGCGTAGTATCATCCCGGAGAGGGAGGGCAGAGCCACCTGACATAAATAGGAGGTAACTGTAAAAAAGAAAGTCAATGAAGACAAAACAACATAATTAGATTCTCACTAGATTCGTTGCCTGGCCTGGGTCCTGAGTCCGTTTTCTCTGGGAGAGAAGGGAGGTTGGTGTTACAGACACGTTAGCTCCAACAGAGACTTTCTCCTTAACATAATCAGAAAGATTGGAAGAAAAGAAAAGGGAACTGTTTTCGTGCTGGGTAAGAACATATTTCTTTCGCTCCATCCGTCTTGCTATGAAAACTACTACGAGAGTTCACAGCAGCGTGTGAAGGGGGCCCTGCCCGCTGTTTCCCCCTAGAACTCACCCAGCCGCCCCCCTGTCTGCGCCCTCAATGCAGTCTCAGAAGCTCCCCTGCCCCCAAACCCGGCTACGGCCGTGGATCTAGGAGTCATTCAGCTTCCCTTTGTGCCCAACCCCATGTGCTTGCTTTACCACCAGCAGAAGCGATCCTGGTGGCCAGGTCTGGCCCACCGCCTGTTTTGTAAATAAAGTTTTATTGGCACACAACTATGCCCCACCTCACCCCATTTACTTATTGTCTCTGGTTGCTTTAGCACTAGAGACCAGCCCACGCACCCAAACAAAAATACTTATTACCTGACCCTTTACAGAAGAAGTTTGGTGACCCCTGGTTTAGATCAACAAACCTGTCACAGGCACGAAGGGAACTTGGTCAGGGAAGTCAACTGAGCAAAAGGGAGATCGGAAGTGACTGCGCGTCAGCCACGATTCCCTCCGTGAGGCCCTGGGGAGGGTCTGCTGTGTGCCAGGCTCTAGGCCAGGGGCCGAGGATCCACTGCCTCCTGGGGCTCATGGCCTGGAGCCCCCCAAATGGTGCAGAAGAGCCCGTTTCCTAAGCACCTCCCAGGCACCACCACCATTCTTCACGTTTCCTGGAGACCCTGACTGTGGGTCCGATGCCTCCGTGTCACAGAGGAAGGAGCTGGGCATTATCCACAGCCCCTGAGGGACAGGAATGGGATTTGAACCTGGGTCCTCTGGCTGTAGAGTCTGCATACTTCTTGGGCCACGAGGTATCCACAGGTACGAGGACCCATGCCATGAGGGAGGCTGACGGCTAAAGGAGGCATTTAGGATCGGAGGAAGTAGAAGAAGGCTTTTGTGGAGGCCACAAGGCAAGTGAAAGGCCCTTGGCTTCAAAGTGGGTGGCTGAGACCAATTAGGGAAACCGAGGCTTGTCAGGGCCCAGCTCTGGACTGAGGTCTGAAATAGAGGCTGTGGGATCAGGAGTCCAGCCCAGAGGGAGAGGGGCTCACCGTGCAGGCTCTCCCTGCTCCGCCCAACCCCCATCTCTCTCTCTCTCTCTCTCTCTCTCTCTCCGACAGCTGCGAGGTGCGCCCGGGACCCGAGTTCCTCACCCGCTCCTACACCTTCTACCCTAACCGCCTCTTCCGAGCCTACCAGTTCTACTACAGGGACCCTTTCTGCCGGGAGCCTGCCCACTCCCTGCTCATCAAGGGCAAAGTCCGTCTGCGCCGGGCCTCCTGGGTCACCCGGGGGGCCACCGAGGCCGACTACCACCTGCACAAGGTGGGCATCGTCTTTCACAGCCGCCACGGCCTGCTCGATGTCACCAGGAGCCTCAACCAGACCCGGGCGGGCCAGGACTGTGCCCAGCGGCTGCCCCCAGCCCGGGCCTGGCTCCCCGGGGCCCTGTACGAGCTGCTGAGTGCCCGGGCCAAGCAGGACTGCACGGAAGCCCTGGGCTTCACCATGCACGAGCTCAGCCTGGTCCGCGTGCTGCGGCACCTGCAGCCGCAGCCTCGGGCTGGGCCCCGGCTGGTGGAGGAGCTCTACCTGGGGGACATCCACACCGACCGAGGGGAGAGGCGGCACTACCGGCCCACGGGCTACCAGCGCCCGCTGCAGAGTGCCCTGGTGAGTCTGGGGCCCTGGGAGGGCGAGCTCTGGGCCCCAACCCAGCGGGCCCTCTATGGTCTGGTCCCTGCCTCAGACCCTCTCTGTACCCCCCTGCTGGCCTGCTGGCCTCAGGGCATTTGCACATGCTGTTCCCTCTGCTTGAGACAGGTCTGTACAGGGCTGGCTTTTTCCAAAGGAACCGCTGCTCAGCTTGTCTGTGCCTGGTCCTCCTGACATCCTTCTTGTGGTCCCCACAGGGTCCTCTTCTGCTCGTGCTGGGCACTTGGGCAGGTGTGTCTCAGTTCTCAGATCAGCTATTCCTGCCAATCCCCACTCTGCACATTTTCCAGCACTCAGCTCCCCGCAGCTGCATGGTTTGTTTACTTGTTAGTTGCCAGCTTCTCTAGCAGTAGACTCTGCACGGGTGGGGCCCTGTCCTCTCCTGGATCCCTATACACGGCCCAGGGTCTGGCACACAGTGGGGGCCAATAAAGCTTAGCGAATGAATGCAGGAGAGGTCAGTCCTCCTCCAGGGCTCTGCTGGACGGCCACAGAACCCAGAGAAGGTGACCCCAAGAGCCCCGCGGGCACCTCTTTGGTGTCTGGAGCCAGAGATGCTGAGTGTACCCATTCACACTAATGCCGGGTAAAGCAGCACTCCTCGGCCCCTGTTCTCAAGATGCCATCACCTGAGCATCTTCTGAGAATGCAGTCAGGTCCTGGGGGTCTGGGGTGGGGCCTGGGACTCTGCATTTCCAACAGGCTCCCAGATGGCCCCCGGACTGCCCTCCGGGCAGGAGGCTGCCCTGTGAAGGGAGATGTACTTCCCCCACCCCAGCTCCCATGTGAATTTCACTTGAGGTCCTTAACCTAGATTTTAAATTAAGTGATCACAGCACACTGCCCCCATTCGGGGGAGACCTGGTAGCCCTTCTCTGCCTGACAGGCACATAGGCAGAAAGACTCCGCTCTTCACATGTGTGAGACGTACTCTGGGCACGTGGCATAGAGCCTGGCCCTCGAGGCATGGAGGCTCAGGACTTCTCCAGTGCAGTTGGTTGAAGACTTGGGACCACCACACCATCCCACCCCCAGGAAAATGTTTGCAGAAGCATCAATTAAACAGCGAATTTTAACAGAAACCAATTCTATTAAAACAGCTACCCAAGTCTTACAGCATTAATTTGTGACACAGGAACCTTTATTCTCCCTAATTGAGTGCAAACATGTTCCCAGTATCGGCAACATTGTTACTAGGAGACAGGAAACAAAGCCAGAGGTTCCAGAAATTGCAGGGCTTCTTTGCCGACACCCACAATTACAAGTTAACTTTTATCAGTTGGGGTTTCTTGAAACTGAAGTCAAGGTAGGATGCCGTGAGAAGAATGTCTCTACTAGGTAACCCAGGAATATTTTTCAAAAGTGAGGATGAACAGACTGGAGGCATGAGTTCAGGAGCCCCTATCAAGTGAGCCCTTGGGCAACCCTCAGGTCATTCATCAAGTATTGAGTGCCTACTGTGTACTCAGTACTCAAGGAACTAAACCAGATGGGCAATTTCTCACCTCTGGGAGCAGCTGCTTGTCAAAGGACCCCAAAGAAGCGTACTAGGGATGAGCCCCGCTGCCCTCTTCTCCTCTCCCACCCCCTCCTCTGGGGAGCAGAGAAGCAGCACAGGAGTCCTCATAATCAGAAAATCAGCCTGAGTTCTTTCCATGACCTCAAAATTATGCTCTTTTTGGCAACCAATGTTCTAGGCTGGTCTGACGTTAATCCTACTTAGAGAGGAGAAGGTGCTGGCAGCGGGTGATGACAGGCACCCACCCCCTCATGAGGAGGGCAAACTGCTCAGAACATGGACAGGATGGACCTCTGGGGTGCAGCGGATGACAGTTTTCATGTCTCCCCACGCAGGGCTCTGGGGCTGCAGACCTCTGCCCTCCTGCTGCCTGACCAGCCAGCGTGGCCGACGCAGCCCGCCCTGCGATCGAGCAGCAGAGCAGGAATGTGGGCAGAGAGGAGCAGTGCCAGATGTGCGCACATTAAATTAAATACCTGCTCAGCAACTGCCCCCTCCCCCGGGAAAAAAAAGGGGGGGGAGAGAGAGAGAGACATAATTTCAGAGAAGAAAATGCTGCATATAAACTCCCAAGTAACGAATCAGTCATTACCTCCAGGGTCCGAGCGTTGTCCATGACCCAAACCAGATGGTAAACATGAACATTTTTAGAAGTTAATTTAAAACCAATTTGATCCCCAAATTCACTGCCTGGATGTAGAATCCTAATCAATCAGCCAACACTCAACCAAAATCATCTAAGCCTGGTGTCACCTCTGGGGGTTAATTAGAAACTGTTATGTGCTGTTCGAGAAATAACTTTATGTAACAGGTTTGAACCAGTAAGAGTTTGGCTCCCACGCAAGTGTGAATTCTGCTGGCTGGGGCCTTGCTTATTAACACGTGCATCTCCGGACCCCTGCAGAATGACGCCAGAAAGCGTTTTCGTCTTTCATCCCCCTCGAACACATCGGAGGAGGAGATGCCTGTTCTCGCTCATCTCTCACCTGAAAGGCTCACTAGCTCTCAGTTTGTTTCTGTTATGCAGAAAGCCACTTGCCCTGCCCGAATCACCAACTAGGATCTCAAATGTCCTGCCTACAGGAGAGGGGGCGAGGTGGGGAGGACAGCCCTGGTATTATTTTGATGTAAGGCCTTCTGCTCTGTCAATACACATCAGTGTGACAACAGTCAGAATGTGGGTTAAAATGCCTAAATTAGACTCTGATCAGCCAGACTGCCAATTACCAGCTCTCCAGCTTACCACCCAGCCGGCTCATTTCTTCCCATCACAATTTTGGACCCATTTACTAGCATTTCAAAATGCCTTCGAGGCCTCTGTCCTCGAGTCAAAATCCCCCAAACCAAAAATAATATAATCTTCCATATTATGGAAATCAAGGCAAGTTTAGGTTCATCACAGACAAAAATAAGAGCTGAATATGTGACGAACTGAAAAAGAAAACAAATAGTTTCTTAGTCCTCCGATACTTTCTTTCTAGACAAAAAAATCCCGAATGCCACTTGTCTCACCCAACAGCAATCTGCAGAAATCTTTTGTTTTTTGCAAGGAAAAGAAAAAACGGAGCTGATTTCCTGACTGGGCTCTCCAAATGCCCCTCTTTGCCCTTGCCCGTCCTGCCTGCGCCCCCGGCCTGGGGTTTCCTTCTCGAATAGCAAAAGCGGGGCACGTCTGCTAGTTCCCACATCAACCTTGCTTGGACAAGCCGTTGTTCCCAGGACGTTTACCTTTCAGAGGGATGCTCTGGACTGAATTCTGGGCAACAGCTCCCTTTCAAAACACAAAACAAAACAAAAACAAAACAAAACAAAACAAAAAAAACCACACCAAGATGTCTCTATCTGGTTCCTTTTGGCCTCCGTTGAGCTTTTTCCCTCCAAAATGCAGACTGATTACACCCACACACTTTGGTTTGGCATCTGTTCCCCATTGACGTGCTTCATGGTAAGCCCGGCTCCGTGACTCCGGAAAGCACGGACAACTGTAAATAAGGCCACAGAAAAGGCAAAGCCGATGCGCAGCCTGGGACAACCGGGGCCGAGGCCGTAGCTGGCCACTGGAGGGCCGCTGGTTTCCCCGTCATAAATAATACTACAGTGAACATCTCTGTGTGCCATCTCTTTCCCACTACCTCCTCAGGGCAGACTCTAAAGGGGGGGGGGGGGGGGCGGGGACGTGCAGGAGTATTTTAGTGGGACTTTGTCCCTGTCACCACGTGCACTCTCCAAGGCAGTGAGGGAACGACGCTCACCTTCCCCGGGAGAGGTTCTTGGAGCTAGAAGAGCCTCTCTTCTCCACCCAAGGTGGGGAAGGCACCTCTGTGAGAGCACTGAAGCTCTCAGTACGGAGGGGATGCGGAAGGGGCACCAGGCGGCACATTCTAGCCTGTCTCCACCACTTCCGGGCTGGAGATGTGGCAGGCTGCCGGGCCCACTGAGGCCCAGCATCTTCGGCCAGGACACGTAACACTTGCCCGAGGAGGGCTGAGCCCAACACCTGGCGCTTGGGCTCAGGGGATGGGGGAGTCACAGTGGGCCAGGAGAAGGGCAATAACCTTGAATGGTCGACTCCCAGGACCAAGCAGGATGGGTGTGGAAAAGGCCCCTTCCAGACCCCAGGGCGTCTCTCCTTCATCTTTCCACCCATTCATCCCATCGGCATGGGGCTGCTATGAGCTAGGCCCTGGGGCTGGACGAAGGAGCCACAGGGGCCTCCCGGCCTGGGGAGCCTACCATCCAGCGAGGCAGAGGGGTGGAGAGAAGAGGAGGCAGGAAGTGACAGGTCTGTGATCTGCAGAGTTCTCGCTAAGGCCTCACTGAGCCGAGACCCAGACCGGAAGCAGCCCACCAGGCCCCATGTGGGGGGATTTGCCAGGTAGAGGGCCAGCAGGTGCACAGGCCCAGAAGAGGGAGGACTTTCCTGAGATCCAACAAGAGCAAAGTGGCCATTGCGGTGGGAGGCGGGGAGTGACCCACGGGCGGGACCCCATGAGAGCCCCACTCCCGCCCGCACCTCGACTCCTCGTGCAGCCCGGACGATCGCTGTCCCGTTTCTGTTTGTCTCCTGCCAGCACCACGCCCGCCCCTGCCCGGCGTGCGGCCTCATCGCGCGCTCTGACGAGCACCACCCGCCCGTGCTGCCCCCCCAGGCGGCCCTGCCCCTGCGCCTGGGGGGCCGGTGGGTCAGCCCCGGGTGCGAGGTGCGCCCCGCCGTGCTGTTCCTCACCAGGCTCTTCACCTTCCATGGGCACAACCGCTCCTGGGAAGGGTATTACCGCCACTTCTCAGACCCCGCCTGCCGCCAGCCCACCTTCACGGTCTACGCCGCGGGCCGCTACACCAGGGGCAGGCCCTCTAGCAAGGTCCTCGGCGGCACCGAACTGGTGTTTCAGGTCACGCGGGCCCGAGTGACTCCCATGGACCAGGTCACCACGGCCATGCTCAACTTCTCTGAACCGAGCAGCTGCGGGGGTGCGGGGGCCTGGTCCCTGGGAACGGAGCGGGACGTCACAGCCACCAATGGGTGTCTACCGCTGGGCATCAGGCTCCCCCACGTGGAGTACGAGCTTTTCAAGATGGAGCTAGACCCCCTCGGGCAAAGCCTGCTCTTCATCGGACAAAGGCCTACGGACGGGTCAAGTCCTAACACCCCGGAGAAGCGCCCCACGTCCTACCAAGCGCCCCTGGTGCTCTGCGACAGGGTGGCCGAGGCAGTGTCCGGACCCCTGCAGCACAGGCCTCTGCCGAAGCCCCTCCGTGGTGGGGGGCTGTGTCCTCCAGCGGCCCTTCTCCCCGTCCTGCCTCTGGCTCTGGGACTGGCCTTCCTCGAGGGGCTGTGAAATCGGTCTCTGACCTCTAGACCGCCGCTGGGGACACTCGGTGCCCCGTGGCCTCCCTCCAGGCACAGACTCCTCCTGCATCGGTGAGAAGGGCCCGCTCTACCCTCCGCTCGGACCACTGCTGTCCGCCAGCCTGGGCCCCACGGTGCTCAGCCCCCGAGTCCCACGGCACCTGCAAGGCCTGCCCTCGAGTGCTGGCCGTGAACCTGGGCGTGGCCATGGCCAGGGCTCTGCGGCTCTAAACGCAAGCTCCTGGTTTTCTGGGGCGGTGGGAGGACAGCAGCCCCTTCTCCCACCCCGTCCTTGGCGTTTTGTGGGACGGGAGTGAGGCCCTGCACGGGGAGGCCACCGCCGCTCTGCCGAGCCTGTGGATTCTTGTTTTAAAGATTATTAGTTTGAATTTAGCAAAACAAACTCAAACCAGGGCTATGAATTAAAGATGCTGCTTCGGGCTTTTGGTGCTTGGCGGCTTTCTGGAAGAGCGCCTGTCTCTTCGGGGCGACTCGGCTTTCCTGGGTTTGACTGTGCGTCGGCGAGTCAGGCCTCGAGCTGTCGACACCGCACGCGGCTGAATCCGGCCCTCCCGGACCAGGATGCGAAGGAAGCCGCCCGTCAGGGCCCCCAAGAGCGCCCACCTCGCCCACACCCGGCTGGCTGCTGGGGGCAGGTGTGTGGAGGAGCGCAGCGCCTGCCGCCTTCAGTAATTAATACTAACGACAGCGGTGACACTAAGGTGCTCCGTAACCAGCCTTGTACAGGCGTCCTCTGTTTTCAGGATTCTCTGCACTCAACTGACGAGGAGGCAGAGACCCCCGAATAGGTCTTTGGGACCATCCTAAGGAGAGGTCGGGGTCACCAGGCTGCACGGCAACCTCTGGAGGGGGACCCAGCCTGCTCGCCCCGGTGCTAAGGTGCCGATGTCCTCGTCTGCTAGGAGGGGCCTGTCATCCAGGTGGGGGACAGGCTGTGCCTCTGCAGGGACCCTGCCCGTGTTCCCGAGGCCTCATCTGCACGCTGTGAAATTGACTGGGATCCTCGTGGGCTCAAGGGTTTCGGGGACTCTGTGCCTAGGACTCCCCCTCCTTTCTCCCCCGATCCCTATCTCTGGCTCTCATCACTGATCTTGAACAATTGTCTGTGAGGTTAATGGTGCTTTCAGAGGGAAGCCCTGGTCCTCTGTTTGACTGTGTGGGGTTCCATCAGCCCACCGAAATGGCTCTAACTTATCTACCCATTGTTCTTAAAAAGAAGAAAGACCCACCAAGTTAATATTCTCTGTAGGTCTCAGAGAGCTACGTGTGTTCCCGGAGTATTTACCAAAGTACAAGAAATAATTAGATTATTTACAGTCTCAGACTGCGTCGGGTGGGGGGTGCAGTCCCCAGTGGGGCAGAGGGTGGGTGGCAATAATGTGTCCGTGGCTCAGCAAGTCTTGTATCTGAGGCTCGAGGCAACCATGACGCCATTTGTCATCAAATTTGAATCTTTTAATAAAATTAAACAGCCTGAAAAATGTTCTTGCTGGTTATTAAAGTCAACCAAGGGGATTACGGTCCTAAAGAAAGGAAGTGAAGTGTCTTCCAGGAAATGTGTGAAAGTGAATAAAACCAGTGGAGGTAAACCCCAGCTCTCTGTTACGCCCCTTCGGTTCAGGCGACTGCCCTGCCCCGCTACAAATTCTCTGGAAGCTTCCGATGCACCAGGAAGAAAAGCCCTGCTCCTGGGTCAGTGCTGTCTACAAGGTCCAGCCGTGCCTCCCCCCCATGCAGGTTGCACCGGCCTTCCTTCTGGCTCTGGATTGCAACAAACTATTTCCCTACCTCGGGGCCTTTGCATGTGTCACTGCTGCTTCTCTTCCCCCAGATGCTCAGAAGCTTGACCTTTTCAAGTCTCAGACCAGATGTCACCTGCTTAGGGAGGTCAGCCATCAGTACCCCACAACGGCAGCCTCCCTTCCCCTTCTGTCCTTCTGTCTATCCACCCATCCCATCATGCGGACCCTTCTTTCTCATGCTCACTGCTCACCGTGGGAGATGACCTCATCGGTTTCTTGTTTATTCTCTGCCTCCTCTACCACACCCGTAAGCTCCGTGCAACAGGGAAGGACCAAGTCAGTCGCTGCCATCTTTTCCAGCAGAGCTTGCACATGCTCATAACTACAGTCGAGGAAACAAATGTTTACGGTCCCAGCTAATCCTCACACCAAGACCTACGATGAGGCCACGGGCACATGGCCGGCATAGTACCCTGCAGGGCGCAGCAGGGTGGGTGGGTGGGGCACCCCAGAAGGTGAGGGGTGTGTCTGCGCTCTTGAGGATGCTAAAGGCGCAGAGAGGAGAATGGGCTTTGCCCAAGATCGCCAGCAGCTGGGCCCCAGAGCCCGCGGGCTGCACGTCTCTCCTGGGATGTCCTTCCAGGGTTCCAGTTCCCCTCACAGGGGTAGGACTCCTTGACTGTATTTGGGGAAAGGAAGCCAGAACTGCTTCGTGGGACAAAGCACGAGTCATTTCAGATTAAAGTCTCCCTGACAGGACCGACGTGCCCTCCCTCCCAGGGCGTCTTGGTTCTGGAGCAGTGGACGGCTGCAGAAAGGACAACAATCCCTTTCCCCCTGGGCTGAAACCAGAAGGCGTCATCTGAGGACCCAGGGGGCCGAGGGGGCTGGGTGAGAAGCCCGCAGACACCAGCCTTCCGGCCCCTTTCTTGGCTCCTTGGAGAACCCTCCACGTAAAACCCAAGATAGCTTTCATCAACAGAGGGGAAAGTAAAACCCATACTTCTAGTTCAAAACAAAACAAAACAAAATTAATGTTCTCCATTCCATGTTCAGTCACGTTTAAAAGGGAAGGGAAAAAAACCCGTGCAGTTTATAATTTCATAGCGCAAGCTCCCAGGAGAGTAAATGAGGCTTGCTTTTTTTTTTTTTTTAATAAAAAGTTTAAATTGTATACAGCTCTCAGAGGCCCATTAACTAACAGATGCTGGTTATCAAAAGAAGCTATTTCTTGGCTTTTTCTAAGCGAATGTGTTTAATCTCCCCGTGGTGCTCCCGGCCGGAGAAAGAGCAGCTCGCAGTGACGCGGGCTCGGCCGCACTCGGGCCGCTCTCGTGGGGCCTTGGTGACTCAGGCGTGAGGGAGGCTGGATGCAGCTCCCGGTGCAGAGGAGCGGGGAGGCGCGTCAGGGCCATCAGTGGGGCCCCGGAAGGGCTTGGGGGGCCGTTTCTGCTCCCCGGGCGTGAGCTTGGCCTGAGCGCCTGGAAGCCGATCCCCCTCACACAGACCCCACTAGCCGGGTGTGAGGACCGAGCGCTAACCTGGGCCCCCACCCATCAGGGTCTTCTCTTCACCCCGCCCTCTGCCTGGAAGACTTCAGCACCTTAGTCTCACCAGTCACCAGGAAGGACCCTGTCAGGGCTCCATTTCCTCATTGTCGGCCTCTCTCCTCTAGGTGTCCCTTGACGGCTCGCCCTTGTCCGTCTTGTCACCCACCACGCCCCCAGCATGTGGACGGCGCCTGACACAGAGCAGGAGCTCAGTAAACACGGGCTGGATGAGTAAACCCTCTCAAGGCTGACTGGAGGCTATGAACTCAAGCAGCCAGAGGACAGCCACATACTCTGTCTAAATCTGGCTTGGAGTTTTTGACATTGATTATCATTATTTTTATTATTTTTTTAAATAAGATTGGCAGAGCAGAGCCCAGAGCTGTGAACTTGAGCAAATCTGTTTTCTCCTACCCAGGCTCTTCCTAGGAAGGGCACTGGGGCCAGCTGCTGTCCCAGAAAAGGGGGCCACACAGCCTGACATCGGCAGGATCCTGACAGCCCCCCTCAGGTCTCACATGTGTAAAGGTCATGGAGACGGGGAGACCCTCAGCCTCTTAGGCGCTTCAGTAGGCCCTAAGACTTTCCGTCCTTAGCTATGGTGCGCCGGGCTGCAGTTTCCTCACCAGGAAAATGAACTCGAACACCTGGAAGGTCCACGCCTGACAGGAGATTCTCGAAGCAGCAATGTCGTGTTGTAAGAGGAATGGCTTGAAACAAAACTCTCTGTGAGGATGGTTCTCCTCCCAGCGATGCTGTATTTACTTCCTAAAGGTTATTAATTAGTAATCTGCTACTCTCACTCCTACATTTGGTATTTTTTTAATCCCGCAGGAGAAAAATAATTAACAGAAAACTTATTTTTCTTGGTCATTAGCGCTGTTAACATCAACAGTCAGTTTATTAAGAACTCCACATAGGTACTGAGTACCAGACACAGGCCAGGGGGAGCACACGCTTTCACAGCTACTTCTTTCTGAAGCCCCCAGTAAATTATGGGAAAGGAACAGAGGCACAAGTTCACACAGATACACAGGAAAGGAGAAAAGTCAAGAAGAGATGGTAGCAAACTTCCAGAGTCTGGAGGGCTGTTGGGCAACACGTTGAGAGGTGACAGAGAGCGGAGAGAAAGGTGCTGCCTGGCCAGTTTCGGGGCAGGCATCAGAAGCAAGTCCCCTCATGCCCCCAAAGGCTTGGGAAGCAGTGGTCTAAGGAAGCCTGGGGGTGGGAGAGCACTGGGGCTGAAAACAGGACTATCCGAAAGTCTACAAAGGAGTTTTATCCCCAGATCCTCTTCCTAACCCCTGTATGAAACCAGAAGGGCAAACAGGAGATGTCTGGACTTGGGAGACCATCCAGAGCAAGGTGTCACACTAAAAATATAGATAGCAAAGAAAATTCTACCCATTAAATGGCTGGGTTGCACAGCCTCCTTCTCCTTGAGAATAGCGGCCAGGCTTCTGTTGCCAGGCAGGAGACAGGAAGATTCCCAAGAAACGAGCCCATACTGAACCAACTGCAGATACTGACAGCTGGAAGTTCCCCCCGAGGAGGTACCTGAGCGGTTCCCAGCCCCTTCGCTTGCACAGAGACCCAAAACCCAGCAAATCCCACCTACACAAATGTGGCTCTTCAGGGCTTCACTCATAAATACATTAAAGGACATTCAAGGGTCACCAGATATTTAAGGAAAGCCTCCAAAATGCTAGAGACTAAAACCCAACCCAAAGTGACTAGTAAGAGCCCCATATTGGGTGTAGAGATTACTGAAAAATAAGTAAATGAACTTAAAAAAACATTCAAAGTAACCAGTAAGAAGCAGATAATGCAGAGGACAGAACAACAAAAAGACCTATACCACCCCGGGCGAAAACAATGCTAACCTTTTAAAGACCATCAATATTTTTCAGTCCCTCTTATTTACAGAAGAACAAAAAACAAAACAAAAAAAACAAACAAACAAAAAAAAAGGAACTAGAATATCCTCAGTGAAAAGAATATAAACTATCTAGCAAAAGCAGGTTGTTAAAAAACAAATACTAGTATTCAGAAAGGAAGGAATTCTTGAAAATTATAAATATGATGACAGACAAAGCAAAAGAAAGTTGGAAATTAAAGCTGAATTTCTCTAGAAATTAAAAAAAAAAAAAAAAAGGATCAGGAGTTAATGGCATTAGACTTCTTAAGGCCAACACCGGAAGCTGGCAATCAGCAAACATTCTCAGGATCCTGAGCATGATTTCCGACCCTGATTTTTATACCCAGTACAACTATCAGTTTAGTGAAAGGGCTGAATGGAACATGTTCAGATATGTAACCTTCTCAGAAAAGTTATCTCCCACATGTTCCTTTCTCAGCAACCAGCCTGAGGATGTATTCCACTGCAACCAGGAGGTAAAACAAGAATGAAGAAGCTAGAGATCCACCCAGAAGAGAACAAAGGGAATTCCCCACATGATGGTGAAGGAAGGGCCTTCCTGATATAAGAGTCAGGCAGCAGGTCTGGAGGCCAGTCAGCCCACAGAGTAGCAAGAGAACAGGGAGCTCTCTAGGATGGACCTTCCTGAGAAAATACATAAGAATCATAGTATACCAAATGTGTGAATGCTCTCACACGTCTGTCAGAGTCCGGGGCTGAATTAATGAAAGATATATAAGAAAGTAAGCAGTGGAGAGGTGCAGGGTTAAGTATAAAAGGGAAATAAAATCACGGAACAGACAATACCTTGCTGTGAACAATATTTAAGTCTCCATCAAGCAAAAGGATACTGACATAGCCAAAAATCATGACATAACCCTATGAGGGGGAGGGGAAGGAGACTGTGTTTCAGACAAGGGTGGAGAGAAAGATTGCTGGAGCCACTTCCTTACCTTCCTTAGAAGGAAATCAACAGATAAGATCTAGAAGCGAAAGAAAAGGAAATATAGGCACATGACTGAGAAATATAGATATTAATATGAGAAGACAGAAAGCGCTAACATGGCTTCCTCCCAGAGGTGGAAGCACAGGGCCAGGAGGGTGTGCAGTTTTCACTATGAGCCTGTTAGAACTATCTAGCATTTTATATGAAGGACATGAAATGCTTTGGTAAAAGGTAAAATGAAAAATGCCGCAAAACACACCACACATGAAAAGATGGCTCCACATCACTCAACACCAGGAAAACACAAGTCAAAACCACAACGAGATGCCACCTCACACCTGTCAGAATGGCTAAACTCAACAATACCCAAGAAACAAGACATGTTGGTGAGGATGTGGAGAAAAAGGAACCCTTGTGCACGGTGGATGGGGATGCACACTGGGGCAGCGACTGTGGAAAACAGCACGGAGGTGCCTCACGAAGTTAAACGTAGAGCTGCCCTAGGACCCAGCAACTGCAGTACTCGGTATTTTCCCAAAGAACACAAAAACACGAATCCAGAGGGACACATGCACCCCGATGTCTACAGCAGCACTACTTACAATAGTCAAATTATGAATGCAGCCCAAGCGTCCACCGACAGAGGGGCGGATAAAGAAAATGTGGTGTATGTATATGCGGGAACATTACTCAGCCACAAAAAAAGTGTGAAATCTTGCCACTTGCAGTGACAAAAATGGAGCTAGAGAATATTATGCTCAACAACATAAGTCAGGGCGAGACAAATACCATATGATGTCACTCATATGTGGAACTTAAGAAACAAATGAACAACAGCGGGAAAAAAGAGAGAGGAAAAACCAAGAAACAGACTCTTAACTACAGAGAACACATGGGCGGTTCCCAAGGGGCAGGGGGCGGGGGCATGGGGATGAAGGCGCACACTTGTGATGAGCGCCGGGTGATGGATGGGAGTGCTGAGTCACCATATTAACACCGGACACTAACGTAACACTGTATGTTGACTAGCTGGAATTTAAATAAAAACTTTCAAAAAATGCAAAAACAAATCCAACAACAAAACCTAGAACTTCCCTTCAAATTGCTTTCAATCCCCTATGGACAGACTATGGCAAGAGAGGTGTCAAAACACTTTGGGGGACAGGGCTGGTGGAGCAGGCATCCCAGGGTGGGGGAGAGGGAGCAGCTGAGTTTGTACAAATCAGACTCGTCCTCAGAGTCTGAGACTGAAGGAAACAAGGGAGAAAATGCCCGAAGCACCAGCCGTGAGCTCTCAGTGAGCGGAGAAATACCTTTGGGTGGTTTTACCATTATGACCGGGAAACACTCCCTGTGCTTTGGAGCCGCACTGAGGTCGGGCACTGTGACTGCAAGGCTGGGGTTGGGATAGAGCAATGGGTCTTGGCTTGACTTTCAAAAGCCTCCCGTCTGCCGTACACATTCTCCTAACGTTTTTGAAGTAGCATAAAGGTCCGTTCTTCGAAAAGTCTGTAGCACTAATGTGTTTCTCTAAATGTTTACTCTTTTTTTCTTTCAAATGATTTTAGTGGTCAAGCATTGCTAAGAAAACAGAAAGAGAAGTTCTACTTGGGCAAGGTAAAGCCTCCACTCTACGTGCAGATTCGGTGGGGGGGGGGATCTGTTTCTGGCGGGGCGCATCTCCCCCCGCATCACAGGACCTTGGCAACTTCCCAGACGGCGTCTGTCTTCCCGATGCGCTAATAACGAGATGCTCATGAGAGATAATGCCAGAATAGCTCCTGTGACTGCTGAGCAGAAAACACCTCTATTTCACAGCTTTAAGGATAACCACTATTTCTAGTTCCTCTTCCAGAACCCCCTGGGGTCTAGAACACTGACATGTGCCTCACTTGTGGCCTCTGTGATAAGGACCCCTGGGCAGCAAGACGACAGGCTCATTAGACTAACGCCATCAGGACGTCGCTAGCAGAGGTCAGGAACGAGAGCCTGATCAGTTGGCAATAAAGTGTTATTTATCACCCCCCCCCCGCCCAATCCATTTCTATGTCCTCTGCAGCAAGTGCTTTTCCCAGGAGCAAAATACTGTACACTCCTATTTCCACATTCGTAAATGTACCCCTTTACAACTGCATTTCTGCTGTTTCACCCCTGGCCCTCTCCGTGGTTAAGACTGCCCTTCCTTCGAACGTCCTTCATTCCCGATCATCACGTGTGTGTTCAAACAACCTTTACACGAACAAGCGGCTCAACCTCATGCAAAGAAATGGGGACTGAAACCAAGAAACCGTATGCCCTTTCCTGATGAGCAAAGAAAGGCAAAAATCAGACACAGCAACGTGCTAGCAGTGGGCGGGGGACAGGTAGACGGTGCTGGAACAGAAGCTGGCATGTCCTCCGTGAAACCCGATGGGGAAGTCACGGGACCAAATTTAAAACGCAAAACTGCACCCCATTATTCCTGCTCGTGGGCAGGGGTCCCGCTGCAGCTGTGTTTGTAGCAGCCAAGACTAGCAACAGGTGACGTGCACCTCTGTGGAGGGCTGGTTCAGTCAATTACGGGCACATCACAGAGAAAAACGACAGAGCCATCAAGAAAACGTGTGTGGACAGGAAATGATCTCCAACATGTGACAAAGTAAAAAAACAGTCATGACAGGGCAGGCTGCATGTGCTGCCCTCTGTGTGTAAGGGGACACGGGCCGGTGTGTGCTCAGACACACGTGCGGAGAGGATCTCTGGAAAGAGGCAAACGGGAAATGGGACATACAGGAGTTTCTGGAGAAGCGCAGTGGGTGTGGGCTGGTGGGGGGGGAGGGGAGCCGGTGGATCTTCATGCTGTCTTTTGGACTGGTGTTAAGTCTTAACGTTTGCGTGTTGCTTCTTCAAAAGAAATGAAAATGTTGTCATTCACGTTTCACCAAGATAACACTGTATGATGGAGAGCTGCCCACCACCACTTAAAGCCAGAGGCTGCCCCACCTTGCAGACTTGCAAGCCATGTCCACCAGCCAGGGCTCTGTCACTCAATGACGAATCCTCCCCACCCTACCCCCAACAGGCAGGAAGGACGAGAATGCGTGCCTGGCTCCCACACTGGGCAAAAGTCTCCTCATCAGTAAAATGAGGAAGTTGACCTAAGCCATTCCTTAGGTCTGTTTCCGTCACACGAGATATCTAAGATCTTTCATTTTAAACCGATTTTATGTTCCTAAGAATCAGTCGCAGAGCAAGGCGATGGGCTCTGGTGTTTTCTCTAAAGCATATCCAAATGCTCTTTAGCCATCCACTCGAAATAATTTTACACCGAAGCATCCGTTAAACATATTCAGAGCACAGAATTTATTGAACAGAATACGGAGACAGCTAGTACAAAAGTTTATGCCTTGGCAGGGCGGGCTTCACCAGGCCGACACAGTGGAACATGTGAGAACACGCTCTGAACGGCTCTTTCGATCTGGACACTGCAGAAATACATCTCCTTCCCTCCGGGAAATGTAAAGTCAGCCATAAAACCATGAATTTATTACATATCAGATAACCAGAATGGATGATGGTAGAGTCCTTTCCTGCACCAACTTTTAAAATGAATTCTCAGTCAAAACAGGAAATACAACTTAAAATACAGAAAAGAAAAATTATGGAAACAATAGCATTGTAAGACATCTCTTGAAAGACTCGATCTCCCAAAATGTTAATGTACATTGAAGTCAGAATGAGAACACACACTACAAACTGCAGAGATTTTTTTTTTTTTTTTCCTCCACGACAGGGAGAAAGCTGTAAAGCAGAGGGGGACAGCGTGCGCCATTGAAATGACTTCTTTACTCACAAAGGAGAGAGGCGGTCAAGGGGACATTTAAATAGATCATTCTAAGTTTCTTAAAGAAGTTCCAAACGGCAGCAGTTTATAAATTCTTAAAAAAAGGAAACGCTAGCAGCAGAAATGAGAACCAAATGTACTCTGCAGTCGGCTCTCTACATGTAAGCTTGGATCACTTTACTGAGGGTGCTTACGAATGAAACGCACAAAAACAGGTCACTCCTGTTGACTAATTCCTCAGCGTCTCCTCCAGTATCTAACATACCGAAGGTAAACTGATAAATGTTTGCTAAACGCATGAACATTGAAGGCAAGCGGTTCTTGCGCACATGGTCTCAGGATTACAGACAATAAATTCTGACCTCTGAATCCAACTACAAGAGTCAATGGAAAAGCCTCGTTTTAAATGAATGCCGCAATGGAGGGTCACAGCTGAATGTAGTTGACTTCGTAAGTACAAAAGAAAGACGGGAATGCAGGAGTCCGGTTCATAGAAACAACCAGACCTCTTCGTATCACATGGAAAACCACTGAGTTGACATGAGAAACATGCATGCTAGTTTATTAGTGTTTTAAGTCACAAAAAGCTATGCATCCTTGAGAGCACTAAGCCTTAAGGAAACTGTGTTGAGCTATCATCAGATCTGTCTACCCTATTTGGCATGGGCTGAAGGGAAACAAGAAGTAGATGGGATCCGCTGGGGCTGGCCGCAGCGCTGGGCGGGAGTGACACGGACACTCCGGGGCCCAGCAGGACGCAGTGGGCGCACGGCGGTCCCGCACCCACGTCCGTTAGCCGAGTGATTAAATAGACATCAACCCTGTGGTCTAACAAAGTAATTCGAATAGGGCATTGTCACAGGATCAATGTTTCCTGGTTTAAAAATGAACATTAGCATTTATCTAGCGGCAGAAAACTATTACCCCATGGTCCTGTTTTATGCAAGTGGCATCTTTTAATCAAAGCAATCCATATTGTGGCAACATTCCAAGGTATCATGACTGCGAATATCCACGGCAAGTCAGGTAACAGCTATGCTCTTGTTGCTAGCTTTTCTTCCTCTTTTACCGAGTCGCTGCAGACATTTTCTAATGAATTAATTCCATTAGGAAAAAAATCTCAAGTAATTATATTACTCGAGACAACCTCTCATCTACCTCTGCGGGTTTCACTTGCAACTATTATACACAACCATTCGTGTGTGTTCATGTCTTCTATGTTTTCCAAAATACCCCTGTAATGAAAAGTAGTAAGATGAAACCTTTTCAGTGGCATAGATGACGTCGCTAACACCCCACAGAGGGAGGTCTGGATCCCCCTGCAGGGGGTCAGTGGGGGGGCTCTCATGCACCCCAACTGACATTCTAGGGAGGTTGAGCCCATGGACTGTGCGTGTGGCAGACAGGACTCGGGTGCAGGCGTGAGAGGGTTGGAAGTCTTGCTGGAGGCCCGTTTTCATGGCCTCCCAAGCCCGCCTCTGGGCCCTGAGACCTGCTTCCTTCCAGGCTCTCCCAGAGAAAGGCAGCACTAACTTGGGGAGACGTCCGCGCCCAGAAGCTCGGCTGTTCTGAAACCCCGCAGGCCCCTGCTGTGACACCAACGTCAAGGGACCGCCCTCGCTTCACATTTAGTTTACGAGCTATGTCAAGCCCCACAGAGAGCAGCCTCGTCCCCGGCTCGCCAGACGGACTGGGCATCTCTTCCCCCGGTTCATCCCCCACGAGCATCACGCAGAGATCTTCAGGCAAAGAGAAAACGGAAACCACACCTGTCCTTCCCTGTCTGAGTGTGTTTGGTTTCAAAAAGAAAAATAAAAAAGCATCTCAATCAGCGTCCGGATTCTGTCCACTGGATCTACAGAGCAACCGCGTGAGGTGGGCAGACAGACACGTAAGAGGGCCCAAGCGGTCGCAGCGCCCGAGCCCGCGAGCTCACTCGGCAGAGCCTTCGCACGGCCCGTCTAGCTGGGACCGCGGTCCAGACCCCGCCGTGGCCGTCCCGGCCTCCCCGTGGGCTCCCTGAGACCGACTTCGTTCCGAATGAGAGGCTTTAGAAGTTGCTCGGCGTAACCTCTTGGAGACTTCATTTCCTCACGTTCGAAAGAAAGCCCTCATCCCTGCACCCCCGCCCTCCCGTCACAGCTGTTTGAGCGAACGTTCTGGAGGGGCTCTGCACAAGGCCGAGGGAGCACTGGAACAGCAGCTACTTTCCCTAAAAGGTTCCTGCCAACGCGGCTCCGCGAAGGTTAAAAAAGGAAACGAGCCGTCCACAAAGCCAGTCGGGCCACGGAAACCCCGAGGGGCCCCACTCGACGTGTGGCACCTGTGGTGACCACAGGCCCTAGCTGATCTGTGCTCGGGAACCGGAGCCATCCCTCTACGCGTCAGGGCACTTTCTAAGGACAGGCCCTGTTCCGGCGACCTCCGCGAGCGCTCGCACCAGCAAGAGCAGACGAGCCCGCGCTTAACTGCGGGCGGACTCCTCGCAGTGGTCCCTTCGTAACTCCGGAGCTGGACCTCGTTCTGCTCCTCCTCTAGCCAGACGGACCGCAGACAGGGACAGGGGAGGCCGCCCTGGACCCCACAGCCTGTGAGATGCCCTCGGGGAGCGGCCACCGCCAGCAGGGGGCGCAGTGGCCTCGTGACCTGAGGCAGGCTGGGGGGGGTGGGGGGGGACTGGCAGATCCGTGCTCAAGGGGACGAGGACGCCTGGGCCCCATCTCTCTCCCTGTTTTTTCCTTTCAAACCAAGAATTTCACAAACCGTAACCAGAAACTTGTGAATGGTCCAGTTTAGAGAAGGGACTGAAAATGACAAACGGTATTGTGTTTTGGCATGGATTTCTGAGTTTGCAAATATAAAGATTTGTGTGTGCAAAAAATAGAGGCACCATTTGAAAAATGTTAAGCTACTTACATATGATACATATGCTACACACACACACACACACACACACACACACACAGAGTTTGTTTTCAAATTAATTTGAAAGGCTATTTAGCTCTGAGCTATCACTGCATTCAGTTGTATCTAACCCAGCAGAGCCTGCGAGACGGCACTGATATCTGTGGATAGCAGTTCTGTTCCTGGGATTTGTTCAAAAGCATTTAGGTTTTCACGGATCACTGGAGGTTCCTCATTTTTCCCCCTTTTGTGTTATGTAGGTATAAGCCGTCTCTCTAGGCATAAACTGTCCACTGCTAAAAATCAATTTTGATTTTATCACTATTTATTACTGCTGGTGCCAGCAATTTAGAAGACGAGAGAAGGAAAACATGCAAACTAGGAGAAGGATAAAAAATAATAAAGCCGGGTCCTCATACCTACAAATAATACATCCTGCCGCCTTTAAGAAGTATTTTGTATTTTAAGAAGTATTTTGTATTTTAATAAGTATTTGTACTTTAAGAAGTATTCTGTATCGTGCGGAGGGAGCTTAAATTATCAATTTAAAAATTCAATCCATAAAAATTTACAGGACCCTGTTATTGCTTACGGCTCTTATGTATTTGTGGGCTCGGTGGCAGATTTCTAAAACAAAGGCACCGCTCTCCGATCTGCTATAAAGAGGTGCCCGAGGCGGCAGGCGGGAGGGCTCACTTAGTCAGCCCTGCTCAGGCCGGGCCAGTTTATTCTGATTATTTGACTCTTTTCCTCTTCGGTGAGGCCAGGCCATGGGAGGGGACCGTGCATCTACTTCTCCGCCTGACTCTTATGCTTCCTTTTCTGTCATTCCAAGAAAGACACTCAAAAGGTGCATACCTGCCCACGTTTGAGATCTTGAGTGTCTGTGGCTCTTCAAACGGTCCCTGACCCTTAGCCGTGCTGCGCCGCACACACTCTCCCTCTCCTGGCTTGCTCTTTACTGACTGGATGATTTACATAATATCCAATCTTCCCACCACTGCCTTCCTTCTCTCCCTGGGGAGCTCCCTTCTTCCGCTCAGTCAAAAAGCCCCGTAAACTAGCCTGCGTTCGCCGAATCTTAACCTCTAAAGGCGAGAGATATCTTACAGGATGATTAGTGAGAAAGAAGACAATGGTGGATTTTAAATTCTCATTTTCAGCTACAAACAAAAGGCCCACATCTTCTGAAAGCTGAATGCCGTCTCCTGCATATACACAAAACACGAAGTCACTTGCCAGGTTCGAGAACAGAACAGATATCCGAGGCGCTGTCTTTAAGAACTCAGTCGCCCCAGAGCGAGCGCAGGCAAGCTCCGGCGTCCTATGCCAAATCCCACCAGCTGTTCCTGCGAATCAAGTGTTATGGGAACACACAGCCACACCCCTTGAGAAAATGCCTGGGGAGTCCCGCACCAGAGAAACGGGACCGTGCCGCACTCCGAGGAACAGTCTGAGACCTTCCCCAACCCTGGTCCTTTCGAGGCTGTGAGGGGCTGGAAGCTACCAGGACCGGCTCGCTGCAGCTCCCACACCTGGGAAGATCGCAGTCCACTTACAGAAAATGAATGCCAGACGGCACCGTCTTTTCCCCCCGTTCTGTAAGTCCCTGGATCCACGCGGACAAGAGAATACCGGAGCCTAACGTCTACTGGGCAGCCGTCCCCATGCACGCACTCAACGCCGTCTGAGCACCAGGCGTGTGGCTGCGAACCAGGTCCGCTCCACATTCCCCGTGAGCACTAGGGACCCAGGAACCGCGCACGAAGACAGAAGCTACTTACTTGGACGCAGATGCCCCGCTCCCAGGCTCTAGGTCCCTGACCAGATCCTCAGGGCCAGAACCCAGGCCCTCCTGCCCCAGCCAAGTTCAGGAGGAATGTGAGTCAAGCGGATGACTTCTAAGTACTGTCTTCCTTTTGATGACTCTGTCTTTTCAAACCCACCTGCTCCCCGCAGCCACGCTCAGCACGCTTGTCCCTCGTCTCTTCTGCTCGGCCTCTTGACCCAGAGGAGAGAGTTCTTCCCACCCAGGGGCAAAGCAATGGAAGGGCAAGGGTGACCAGCTGCTTGAGATTTTCAGCGTTTTATTTTCATGCTCCCGCTGAAGCCAACAAAACACACATACACACACACACACGAGATTATGTATATGCAAATCATGAAACATACAGATTTCTCACCCATAGGGCTCATTTTAGAACCAACCTTTCAGTGGCAAAACAATAACAAAGATCGTAAGAATAATAATCCCCCCCATAGCAAGTGTGACAAAATGACAAAAGAACTCTTAGTTCTGGGGCTTTATTTTTTTTTCCTTTTTAAGATGCTACATAGTCAAACAGAATTGGATTGGTCTTTCATGGCATAAAATTAATTTACAGTCAAACTCTCAATCACTACTTGACGATTACCTGAAGAGACTCTCACCCCTCTCCCCACCCCCACCCCGCTGGTTCCCTGTCTGCTGCCACCCCTGCCGCCCTACTCCGAGCGAGGGCCACACGGGAGAGGTCAGGACCAGACTAGGGGCACGTGTGCTGGAAGTATGACGGGAAGCAGAGGGGCAATGAGGAACAACACAGAAGCCCGGCCAGTCTTCTCCATTCGACAGGGGAATAGAGCTGACTGTGGCCACTAAGAAACCCCCCCTTGGACGGCTGTCATCTATTCACACAGACAAACCTTCCTGGCAGCTCTTCTCCCACAGTCAGACACACCACCCCTCCACGTGTACGCAGCGCCCAGAGAACCTCCCGAGAGGAGCCCACAGCTCTCCAGCCGCAATGCCAGCAGCTCCCACCGGCACCAGGTGGCACAGGTGATGTGGAGCCCACAGCATTACTTACAATCTTGTGGCAATAAGGAAACATGAGATGAGATACATGAAATAAGTTAAATATGCATTAAACATCTCTGAATAACAAGTCAATCTCGCTACATGAACCGACAGTAATTTAGCTTGGTCCCTTTAAGAGAACAAAGCATTGACTTTGATTTCCAAAGTGTTGGGCTAGTCGGTCAGCATCCGCCTCCCGCTCCCGACGGGCAGATCCAACACTGCCACAGCACAACGCCATTGGCTTCTGACCCCGTTCATCAGTCCCAGGGAACCAGCAGCCAGGGGTGGAGCAGCAGCCCGGGGGTGAGTGAGCAGGTGGGGGTTGCTACGTGGAGGGGACGGCCCTCCCACCGCACTGGGCTCCCGCTCCCCAAGGGCCAGCACCAACAGGCAGGAAGAGTGTCTTGTTCTGAGAGAGGTAATCAACCCAGCCACAGGTACCAAGGCTACAAATGTTTAAAGTGACACTTACAACATGCCATTATGATTTAATCACGGTTTCCCTTGTCATTAATAAAGACCATTCTTTCCCCCCAATCATTTACTATACATTTTTCACTTTCTAAAAGATTGTTACGTTATAATTGTGTGTGTGTATGTGCACGCGTGCGCACGCGCAGGGAGGGGGTAATTTAAAGGCAAGACCTGTGAGATGTCATCACACGTTAACTTCTTTTTACACATGGTTATGATCAATTCAAACCCCATGGTATGGCGAGCCATCAATCCAGGAAGCCACCCTTCGCCTGCCGCCTCTACAAGGCGATCTTCCCTATGATCACGCCAACGATGAAGAACAACACCACGAGCGCCAGGAGCCGGGCACTGAGGCCCTCCTCCTTTCCAGCCGCAGCTAACACAGGAACAGGGCTGTTGCTCTGCGCCGTCTTCCTCATCCGAAGTCCATCTTCTTCCTACGGGAGCAAAGGCACATTTCAAAGACAACCCAGGACACCAGGAGCAGCAGGCAACCGTCCAGCTTCACAGGGTGTGCTTGGAAGCAGACCTGAACCTCACGGTGTGGGCCAGCCTCCTCAGTTTTCAAAGGGAGAAACGGAATCCCACAGAGAAGGCACTGGCTTGAGGCCACTGAGAAAACGTTGCCAGAAGCCCCTCTTCCCTACCACCCACCCACACGACGCCGCCAGGCACCTTTTTACACCATGCATCTAAACAGGCACGCCCTGGTTCCCCACCACTTTCAGAAAAAAAGCCCTGGAAAGGGTCAGCCAGGTCCTTGGCACCCTGGGACCACCCACCTCTCTGGCCATGCCTCCCGGCCCCTCTCCTACATCAGACTCCAACCCTCTCTGTCTTCCTTTCCTCTCCTGAGCAGGCCTCCCTAACCAAGTCAAAGGTTTTGAAATGACAGGCACTTCCCAAAGCACAAACATAAAAATCACAAGAAGCTACAGAGTGGGAGGTCCAGAAGCTTTCAAACGCAGAGCTCTGTATCGATGAGTTACGTGCAGACTGCTGTGCAGAAGACATGATATGTGGAATATTAAAATGTGACTGAAGCTGATCTATGCATCTCGGACATTGCCTACTTAATGCGTGGAATAGAAACTTCTTCCTCCTTTACTGCTCCCAAGGCCAAGTCCACACTCCTCAACATGGCGCGCAGCAAGGCCTCTCTGCTCGGGCTCAGGGGCATCTCTGGCTAACTACCCCATCTACTCGTCCCCACACTCGTCAGTCCTGGAAACAACAGGCAGCCAGCCCGTCCAGCTGAGTCTCCATGGCACTTGTGGCCATCTCTGTGGGGCCACTCATCACTCGGGTCATCAGTATTTGCGTCCCCAGTGACCCTAGTCAACAAAGAGCTCCTCAGCGGCAGGGACCACTCGTGTTCGCGCTCACAGCGCCGGGAACATGGGAGGGCCTCGGGAAATGTGTTGGCCAAATGAAAGAATGAAACAACACGAAACAAGAAATCAGTGTTTGGCAGGATAAAGAATCTTCTATTGTCAAGACCAGTCTGATAATATTTTAAAGATATTCTGCTCATGGGGCATGGCCAATATCGCTGCATAGTGATAAACGACCGATGTTATTCGATTAACTTCCAAAAAAAAATGGGCAGAGCAAAATACAGCATTTATTTTATTGGGTTTATATAGAAGCTATTTCTACCTATTTATCACTTTAAACAGCACAGGACTCTGATTCTGAAGAGAAATACACTCAAGGAGAAGCTTTAGGCATATCTTGGATTTTTAGGCAAAAAGTAAAGTGTCAGCTTCATAATTTACTCCATACTAAAAGAAGTTACTGAAGGAGGCAAATAAAGATTACTGCAAAGAAAGAAGATGATGCCATTCTCCAGACACTGTTGATTCTCCTGTATCGATAGCACTGTCAGAATAAAAGAAGTCACCTGAACAGGATGTATTTATTACATGTGTCTGGTGCTTTGGTGGTTAAAGAGCAAAGGCCTAGGGCATGGGTGAGTGGCATGATCGAGAAGAAGGACCAGCCTCAGAGTTAAGCTGCAACGGAAGTTCCTATGACTAGATGTTCGGAAACATTCTCTTCAAGACCTTGTCTGAAACATACTTTTAAAGCTGGAAGGGGCCTTCAACATGTTTTGCGAGCAGAGGCCCGGGAGATGCTGTGACCACCACAGACTCAAAGCCAGTCAAGTGTGGGCAGTCACTGGCACAACATCTCAGGCCGCCAAGGCCAAATGAAGTGCAGCGCGCTTGCCTTCACCACCCAGCGCAACCTGACCTTCTAACACCAATGCCGACCACCTCGTCAACATCCACAAGCTGGAGACTCGCATTTCCCCTTCTATAATCTCCACCTGTCGACTGTGACGACTTCCCATCTCCAATCTCATCATCATGTGAACAGTCTGAGGAGACCCTACTGCCCAGACCCACCTAGAATCTTCAAAGACCAAAATTATGCCTGTGTTTAAAGGAGTACATGTCCGTATTTACCTATTTCCTCTACTGAGGAAAGATCCTCACCCACCTGGGACGGAGCAGGGTTTGACACTATGAATTCAGGGTAACCACTGCTATTCTGTGTTTAATCTCAGACTTTGTCTTCAGTTCACACTCACGGGAGGGCAAGAGGGGCTTTGTTTCCTTACAAGAGGACGAGAGTCTGCACACTGCGGAGGAGAATGGGATAGACGTGGAGTCTGAGGCACAAAGCCTGGGTTCAATTTCCACTGCAAGTGTGACCTGCCTGTCACTTAACCTCTCTGTTCCTCAGTCTCTTCATCTGGAACCTGGGGATGGTAAGAATCCCTACCTCATAGAAGGGTTTAGAAGATTAAGTGAACTATAACATGTCAAGTACCAGGGAACAAGAATTTGAATAGTTGAGAAACTTCTGCTCAGGGACAATGGTTGTCAATTAGGGGACGGGGTCGGGGTGGGGGGTGTCAGAGCTCTTTCAGAACTTGATGAAAGCCACAGAAATTTCTCCCTAGGGAAAGAATGTGTAAATACAAAACAATTCTACAAAACCAGGGATGGGTCAACTTCCCCACCCAAGATCACAGCGGAAAAGTGCCTGTTTTCTGTAGACCAGCAGGAAATGGAACGCCACCGCGGGGCCGGCTGGCCAGGTCTGTAGAGCATGTGACTCTTGCCATCGGGCTTGTGAGTTCAAGCCCCGAGTTCGGCGTGGAGGTTACTTAAAATAATAAAATTCTTGAAGAAAAGAAAAGATGCCATTACCTTGAACTGCTTGTTCTCCTCCCGGAGCCTCTGCACCTCCCCCTGCAGCCTCTTACACTCCTCCATCACCTTCTTCACTTCAGTGTCATCCAAAGAAGAGCTCAGAGCTTTAGACACCGTTGGTGTTTCTGTCTTTGATGCAGTTGTGGGTATAATTTTATTTATTTCTACATCATGCTGTTCAGAAATAAATGAAAGCCCAAGTGTCACCAACTATGTAATAAAGGACTTTTTTATGCAAAGTAAAGTAGTTCTCAGCAAACACCACACATGGTAGCGTTTCATCCACACTGTAACATGTCACATTTATTTTAAAAATGGATCACTTTATCTAGTATCTTAATAATCTAAAGCAACTGGGCCCCAGAAATTATGGATAAGGGCAAATAATGAAGTTCGGCTGAGACTAATACTTCAAAGGAAGAGAAAAAGGGCTGTGCATACTGCACTATCAAATTCCTGCCATGCAAAAATTAGCATATCGTAATCGTGCAAGCTCAGGAGTTATTAGCCACAAATTACTGTCACCAGGAAGACCTCAACATCCCCAGGATGGGCCCGGACGGGGGAGGTGGGAAGCCAGGGAGGACATTACACAGAGGGCGATTTATTTCACAAAGTCAGAACTTGAAGCTGGGCTGAAGGTGAAACTAGCTCCGTGTCTGCAATATTTCAATTGAGGGGAGCCGCACATCCCCCACTTCGCTTCCAAGACAGTTATGACAGTCTCTGGAGAGTGAGCGGGGAGGAGCCGGTACCCGGGAGGGCATGGGGGTGGTCAGGTGTGCTGGGGATCACTGGCCTGGGGGTTCCACGCAGCTCACAGAAAACGACCGGCTCTCCCTATCGCACTCTTGGGCTCGACCCTTCCTCTTCCAGGTGAGAAGAAGCGAGCCCCGCAGAGGGTGAGGCCCCCATCTACAGAGCTGGTACCGCACAGAGCCAGGAACAGAGCACACGTCTCACAGGTTCCCAAAATGACCTTCCCGGGACAAAATGTGCAATGGGAAGAGACAAAATCGACAACAAAAAACCCCCATTACCCATTCAAAGAGGCCGGATCGGGACGGCGGTCAGTTGCCGAGCAGGAAGGAAACACTGAATAGCAGAGGTGCCCGCCAGCAGCGTTCCTGCAGACCGCTATGGACGATGCTCACCGAACGTGAGCGTTTCGATTTCCCAACTCCAGTGACTAACGGCCAGGGGAGTGGGATTTTCTGCAGGGTGGTTTTTTAAAACAATTTAAGCTCTTCTGACTAGGCTGAAGGAAGGTCCAAATCAGCATTTCAGATACAGTCTGCTCTCTCAACAGGTCACGAGCAAGGGCCATGAGAGGTCTGCCCCCTGGCTACACAGAGAAAAGCGAGTGGACAGCTCGGGGGCAGCTAGTTCTTGCCTTCGCCCCCTCCGGCAGCACGGGGGTGGGGGGCCTCCCAGCAGGAGGCGATTCTGCCCCCACCAGCGCACCCCGGGCAACGTCTGGGGACAGTTTTGGTTGTCACGCAAGATGGGTGATGACCGGTTATCCGGTGAGGAGAGGCCAGGGGCGCTGCTCAACATCCCACACGGCCCGAGACGGCCCCAGTGTTAACAGTGCTGAGGTTGAGAAACCCTAATCTAAAAGCAGGTTTAACGAAAGAGGCAGGAGGGTTAAGGGGGTGGCGAGGTGGCGTTAGGGGAGAGAGCAGACAGGAGACCTAGGACAGCAGTCTGTGAAACCAGAGAACCCGAGAGCTTACCACCTGCCCGTCACGCCCTGTGATAAACGGCAAATCACTCCCTGCTGTGGACTTACCCACTCTTTACAGCAACCTATAACTTTGCCAAGTCAGAGAAGCTCTTTAGGATTTATGACATTTCACCAGCCAACAGGTTGCACTTCCCAAGAAAAAAAATTGTTTCAATTAGTTGTCTTTCCACCAGTCTCTCAGAAGCTGATTTCATGAAGGCCCCTTATTTGTTGACTTCAGCTTATTTTTTTCATCAGACATCAGAAGTAGGAAAATAATTTGCCAACTTAAATCTTGGTTTTGCAGGAGATGGTATGCAAATGAGTATCAGCTTGCAACATTCAATTATTGTTAACGATAAACATACTTACTGGTTTATCATTTTCTGCTGGCAATTCAAACACACATCTAAGTTTTGAATCCATAAGGTCTTCTGGTTTTGCCTCCTTCCACTAAAACAATTTAAATTTAATAATCAGGATATTATAAAGCTGCTGGAAGAATAATTTTCTTCCTATAACTGACAATTTCAAAAAAATATTCTTAATGAGAAAGCCCGGGTGTATATCAAATAAAGAACTTACGTCTGCCGAGATTTCAATATTTTTAACAGGACAAGATGAAATACAGTAGCTTTCCTGAATATTTATTACACTTCACGAACCCCAGCCCTGCTGCCTGATTCCTCCAAGTCAACCAGTGCCGCTCCTGCTGCTAGTCTGTGGGAAGCACACGGAACAGAGACAACCACCGCTGAAGGAAGAGGCATTTTCTAAGTTACGTCTGAGCGGTCAGAGGTCACTCCGGCTCTCCTTAGGAAAATAAAACTTACTCTGCAGGGTGCACCCCTCTCAGAGTAAGCGTATACCACGGAGGAGTGGTTGGAGAACTTCCCTGCCAACTACTAACGGGGCGCATTTAGGAGCAGGCCGCTGTCTGGGCTGACCCCCAATCCCTCCAGCCTGCTAGTGGGAACACCTTCCTGGCTAAACCCAGGCTCCGGGAGCACGTACTCCTGGCTCAATCCTCCTCCTTTGGGCAGTGGAGGGCAGGAATCCCAGGGTATGCCGAGAACTGCAGACCAGCACAGCAGGAAGGTTACAATCCTGAAAACAAGAACAAACTCTTGCACCCTTGCCCCAGGACCATGCAGGAGGCAGCCAGCGCCACACAGGTGCCAAGAGCCGAAACCGGAGACCATCTGCGTGGCGAACGGGAAGTGCCGAATGAGCCCCGGCAGGCCGCCTCAGGGGACTAGCGTGCCGCTCAAATGACAGGGAACAGTACACGGGGAAAATGCACAGACCGTTAAGGAAGGAAGCCACAGACAATATTTTAGTCTGTTCTATGGACACACACACGAGCATACGTGTGCCTGTGTGCGTGTGTCGGAAGAGTATTAAGCAAGGCTCATCACCGGACTAAAACCACCAGGTGCGACTGCTGGTGAGCAGGACATTCACGTGCTCTCCAAGCATCCAATCACTCCGGAGTATCACAGATGACCTATTAACCACAAGGGACAATTGCGCCTCGACACCGGAAAGTTGGCAGTCACCATCTTAACCAAGTAATCCAACTTAGCATCATCAATAGAGGGACAACCCAGTACTAAGTGCCTTCTGATGTGATGCATACAATGACATTACTTATGGAATGTTCTTGCCAAAAACATTTAACCTGAATTTAATCATGAAGAAATAACCAGACAATCCCAGAACTGGCCTGGACCCAAAAAATTCAAAGTCATGAAAAACACAAGGGTTGAGGGTATTGTACTCCAAAAGAATAACAACTAATGGTCATTTTGAAGCAACTGGAAAATGCTGCATATAGGTTTCTCTGTTAGATAGTATGATTGGATGAATGTCAACTTTCCCAGCTATGAGGACGGTGCTGGGACTACCGTAAGACACTGTCCTTGTTCCGAAGGGTGTAGGAGTGAGTGTCACAAAGTCTGTGTTAAGTGGTTCGGCAAAAAAAAGAAAGTTTATGACAGAAATGAAGCAAATGTGGCAAAGTGTTCAATGGTGAATCTAGGTAAAGGTTATAGGAATAGTCACTGTATAATTTTTTCTGCTTTCTGTATATCAAAATACCAAAAAATAGTTTAAAATAAAGAAATAGCATGAGGCTCTAACGACAGTGGTTAGGTCTCGTATAAACAAATTATAGGTCACTTTTAGTTTTATTTTTGCTTATTTGTATATCTCCAAAATCTCCTCCAATGTACATTTATATAAAAAATTTTAACTGTTACACAAATTATCATAAAAGGAGTGAAATTCATCTTTATTGTATACAGAGGCCTGGACCGCAGCAGCACTCAGATGCAACGGCTCCAGACACCGTGCCAGGTGCTCAACACACAGAGCACACTAATTCCCACAACAACGTGTGAATCAGGTTTTTACCCCCCTTTTACAGGTGACCAACCCTACAGAGAGTTAATGAAAACTGCCCAAGGCCACAACATTAGTACAAGGCAGAGCTCAGCCCCGCGCCCGAGACGCCAAGCCCATGCTCTTGTCACTAAGCCATGCAGCAAAAGCCAAGCAGAACACAACTTTGGATGTTCCAAATTTTGTATTTGCCATGCATGTCCTTGCTCACACAAATTAACATGAAGTGACACTCATGTTCTGGGCAACAAAAGAGAAAGTAGTAAATGCCTCAATAGTCATTCTTACGGAAGGGGAAGACCACCTATTGTCACTCATCTCTCTCAAATCTCCAAGTATCCAGCTCACCCTCACCTCCTGCCCCAAACTTGAACATCCACAAAGATGGTCATTTATGCTTTTCTAAGCCTAACAGAAAAGGCTGAGTGGTGACACTGGGATGTGGAGGGAAGCTGTGCACAGAAAGCCCTTCGCATAAAACTTTTCAAAGAGAAAAACCATCGTGCTTTGTGAGCCAAGGCTGACTCCCTCTGTAGGTGCTCCTCGGGGGACCAGTCTCCTAGCTTGGGCTGGCAAGCTGGAAAGTGATGTGGGTGTTGAGGGAGCCCCGCCTTCTTTTTCCCATCTGTAAGCTTGAGGACTGGCCACTCTGTCCTAGCTGGGACTGTGCACGATAAGGTTTATCTGTACACTGTGATTCCCGCAGACACCAGAATGCCAGCTGATTTATTCAAACGTTTAAAAAAAAGAGCTCACTTTACGGAGAATTTCCATTATAATCTTTTCCCAGAAAAACAATAATATAATATCGTATTTTATAAAAACGAAGTTATCTTATTTTTACCAAAATTAGAGACAGAGTTAAACATGTATTTAAGCGGGGGGGGATGGGAGGGAAACTGGGGGGGGGGGGGGGAATCATGCTTACCAGAACCAAGTGAAAAGCAAACGCTCAAGCGCTAAAGGACATCTGAGCATCCCGCTCCCTCACACCCCTCTGGGCTCTTAGGGATGGGGGCAGGTGCGGGGAGACATGGTAAAAGACATTCCCTAGACTAAGAAACACCCTTTTCTATGGGAGATGGAAGGGGGGTATAAAGGAAAGAAAGGAATCCTCAAACTATTCAAGACATAACCCAACCGAACAAGCAGCTGCTGAAGCAAACTGAGAGGAAAATGTCAGAAAAGAGGAGTGTTCTGAAAAGTTACATATAATGTTAAAATCAAAGTTTGAGAAAAACCATAAAGGTAGTCAAAGTACAAACCTCCTTGAAAACACCATTCCCCTTTTAAAACAATTTTGACACATCTTGAAATGCATGCACCCAAAATTCTGTACCTAATCATTTTAATTACTAAAGAAAAGTAAGAAGCATTCAGTACTTACTACTGCTTCCATATCAGAAGTGTCAGTCGGAGCAAACATAGACTGAACCATAAACTTGTGTTTACTTTTCTCATTGGGGTCATAATCGAAAGGCTGTAACATCACTGAGAAAGAAAATATTTCATTAGGTGGGTCAGAGCTTGGTTACCAGCAGCCATTTATGTTAAAACTTGTAAAACTCGGTTGTACAGCAGTTTACCAGGATTCTCATCTGAGCCTTACGACGACCCAGGTGAGGCCAGCAGGGCAAGGTGCCCGGCATCTTCTCCGCTTTTCAGGTCTCAAACCTGAGATCCTGGGAAGTCGGGGGACTTGCCAAAAGTCAAACAGCAGGTAGTGGCAGAGCTGGGACTTGGGTTTGGAATTCAGGTCTTCTGATTCCTAGCCCCTGGATCTTTCACAACCGGCCACCTACAGGCCCTACAGACCAGGTAAACCAGATGTAAACATCACATGCCTTTTTACTCAAGACAACAGAGCGAAATGATCTCTTCAGAAGTGAACTAGAATAATCCAAGACATGTGACGGTATCATTTTAGTTTTCTTTGTCCATTTCCTGTATCAAAGTATTCAAGTACTGCTTCAAATACAATTTTGCCCATGCAATGTTGGGAAATTTTCACAACCAGCACACTCACAGCATAGGAAAAACACCACCAGCGTACACCCCACCTTTTCTCCCCAAGAACCTAGAGGAATGGCACAGAAAGGCTCCCGCGGACAAGTCACGCCCACTGCACTGAGGCGCCTCCCCACTCCTACTGGCTTCCTTAGACACCATCACCCTTGTTACACGGCGGCTGCTTTAAGATACGCAATCTGCTGCAAGGCGCAGGCTAAACCACACATCTGGTTAAGCTCCCTGACACACACCTTTTTCTCACACAGGAAAAGCCTCCTATCGTCCCCCGACCATGAAAAGCGCTAACACGGATTCAGCATCCCCCGTGAGCCAGAAACCTGGCTACGGACGGCAGGTCGATTAGGACCACATCTAAACTTGAAGAGCTAGGTACTGCCGTGGAGGTTATTTTAACGCCTGTTTGTTTTCAGGCGAGCAAACCGGAGCGCGGGACGGTTAACTAAGTTGCCCCAGGTCACACCATGAAGGGGGGGATGCTCACCTGCGGGTGGCCCGCCATGAGGGACTTCCCTGTGCTCTACCAGTCCTAGTGCTGTCCTTCTCCGGCACCTTTCGTGCAGGGCACCCAGCCAGGGTTCTCTGGCCTCTGAGCCCCATCTCACGGCTTCCCCTAAAGCTTCACCATCAACTACCCTCTGCGGGAGGTAAAGGGCACGTGTCCTAAACCTCAGTTTGTCCTGAACGCCAGTTCACAAACGAAGAACCTGAGGCTAAACGAAGTGACGTGACTTGCTCAAGCAGCACAACTTCAAGAAAGAGCCAAGGGCAGCCCAGCACCCTTCCACCACACACTGGTCACTCCAACAGGAGACAGAGGCACATTCTGTAAATTCACATTCCCCATCACATCTTATAAAAGTAAACATGACACGGCACAGAAATGCGAGTGTCCCCTCAACCTTGACAGAGAAAGTCTACCGCAATCCCACACCACACCGGATTTCGGTGTTTCGGTATGCGCAGTCCCCGGGGCAGTTCTGCCGCCCACACCATCCGTCTGATGTGCTCTCAGCTACAGGGCACTCTACTGGGAGACCAGGACAAAAATCAGTAAAAAATCAGTAAAAATCAGTCGCCCCAGGTTACAACCTTTCTTAAATTTGGGCTTTATACGGGGCACCCCGGTAGGTCAGTCAGTTGCGCATCCAACTCCTGATTCAGCTCAGATCATGATCTCAGGGTCATCAGATCGAGCCCTGCGTCGGGCTCCACACTCACAGCGAAGTCGGCTTCTCCCTCCCTTTGTACCTCCTCCCACCAGGCGTGAGCTCTCTAAAATAAATAAATCTTTAAAAGAAAAAATTCAGGGCTTATACACATAAGACATCAAGTCTAGATAGCAACAGAGATATTCTGAGTACCCCAAATCCAAAGCGAAACCATCAGCAGAGAGAACAAAAGGTCATTTAAAACCCAAGACCACGCCACCTGGAATTCCACTCTTGCAGGTACAGAGGCACAGTTCCCTCCCCAAAAAGCAGTTCTTGCTGGTGGCTTTGAACCCGGAACACAACTACTGCCCTTTCTGGCACCAGCAACTGAGCAAGAGCTCTCCTGTGGGCGGACCTGGGGCATTGTTACACACGTGGGCTGAACACTTAACCCTGGGAACAAATGAGCGGACGAGCAGGTCAGCCCCACAGACTCTTCTTCTGAAAGCTAAACTGCCATCGCGCTTTGTCCACCTCCAGGAATAATGCAACCGGGAAAATGCACATAATAAACTAGAGGGCCAATGGCTTCGCATGTACTGTGGTCTTTCTTGGACAGGGACTGTCAACCTTTTTTGAAGTTGGGTCATGGTGTTCAAACTACTGTCTGATTAATGTTCCTGGTTTTTTTTTTAAATTTTATTTATTTGAGAGAGTGAGAGAGCAAGCATGAGTGGGTGGCAGGGAGGGGAGTAAGAAGGAGAAGCAGACTCCCACCAAGCAGGGAGACAGACAGAGGGCCCAATCCCAGGACCCCAGGATCACACCTGAGCCGAAGGCAGTCGCCAACCAACCAAGCCATCCTGGATTAATGTTAGTTTTTTAAAAATTAATGTGAATTAGGTTTTGAGAGTTTCAGATTTCACTTGGCTGTGATAAAATCCTGCCCTGGTATTTATTTAGTACGGGAAAAAAGAGAACTCTGCCTTAGACGACACTCAGACCCCCAGCAGCGCAAAAGCTCTAGGAGCACAACCACCTCATCCTTGAGTTTACTTTTCCAGCCGTGAAAGGCCCCCTAGGGTCTGCCACCATGGAGAGCTCTTAGGCTGAACCAGAATTATCTGTAAAGAGCACCCAGTGCACAGGAGAGGACAGTAATCAGAAGTTGTTGCTAATTTTCAGAGTGGGCTCTGTAACTCAAACTACATCGGGACACACACAGACAACCGACAGGTCCAGGGAACCAAAGTCCCCTCCACCCGCAAACAGCCTCAGAAAGACCTGCTGTTCCCCCTGTAAATCCCTGCAGTGCACGTGAGAAAAAGGAGCCAAGAGACCTTCCTGTGGATACCAGGCATGCACTAAGGCAAAACTGACCCTTTCCACCTCTCCACCCCACCCAAGTCTCCCAATCCGCAGCATCTTCACAGCACCCCAGGAAGGGAAGGAACAGGACCTCACCAGAGCCGACTACGTACAGGCACCAGAGAAGGCGCGCTCTCACTGCACCTCCCGTCCAGTCCTCCCAACAATCCACCAAAGCAGCCCAGTCTCACTCAGACCCCACAGCCAACACATTAGAAGACAGAGCTAGAGCTCCACACTGGCTTCGCTTCCAGAGTGGGATTCCACACCCAAGTTCTCAAAGCACTACCCGCAGACCCCAAGGGTCCCCCCATGAGGTGATCCATAAAGTCAACAGCGTGGACATGAGAACACCAAGACATTCTGTCCCTCTGCCAGTGCCGAGCTCTGTGGTGACGGCTGGTGCAGAGCCAAAGTAAAACTCTGTGCCTCAGCACAGGCGAGGCAGGGTCTCCATGTCAGGCATCGCCACACACTTGCAGCTTTTTTTAAAAGACCATTTTCACTTTTAATATCCTGGAGGAAGCAACAAAAAGGATTCATTCTGCCAAACTTCAACCCTTGACAACACATCTTATCACTCTGTATGAGGAAATGCAGACACACGTGAAGCGCTCCGCTGTCTTGGGAAAGGCGGCTCCCCCACGTTTAGACTGTGAGCCAAACTAGAAGGCTTCTCCTGGAACACCAGTTACTAGAAAGAACAATGGACAGAGAAACAATGGTTATGCAGAGCTGGGCAGATGGCAGGTATCTGCTCAAAAAGGACTGAACCGCACCTCTATTTCAAGGGAAACAACTTAGAGTAGTTGTTGCCAGTGATAAAATCCAAGCTTTCTACCAAAAGGAGACCCTTGAAAAACATCTATCTGACATCAAGAGCTCAGTTTCCCAAATACTTGAAGACTTTTCTGATGAGATCAGTGATGTTTTGGATATTGTGTCATGAAATGTGTCAACATTTGGCAGATCTACATATCTCCACTAACATACAGTATCACAAAACCCATTCAGAGTGCAAGGGAGCCCAGTGCATTTCAGTGAAACAAAGCTCAAACAGTTCACCGTCATGGTTTCAAGATTCCACATTGTACTAAACTTTAAGAAAAGTGCCACTTGTCAAGTTTTGGTGTGTTATCAAGGTATAATGTCCACAATTATCTGAAAAGGCTACTGAAAACTCTCCCCTTTCCCAACTACATGTGTGAGGCAAAAATGGTTTCTCTTCACATACATTCATCAAAATAACACCTTGTAACAGACTGAATAAATGTAAAAGCAGAACACGAGAATCCAACCTATCTTCTAAGCCACACGATAAAAGAGATTTGCAAAACATGTCAAATAATGCCAGTCTTCTCAATGAATTTTTGAAGTTATTTTTCATTAAAAATGTCACTGTTAGCATGTAATTGACTTACTAATGTTATTAAGTGAACTAATACTCTTTAAATTTCCCAGTTTAACTTATAACACGATAAATATTGATATAATCCACAAATGAAAAGGCTCTTTGGGTCTACAATTTCAAGTATAAAGTGGGTCTTGAGACCAAAAGCCTGAGCCCTGTTATTCTAAACAAGTTGCCTCACCTGCCCCTCCAGGAGGAAAATAACCTGGTTAAATAATTCAAGTTAAGGCATCAGCTTTGTGTAGTGCCTCTTGGGAGAAAGCACAGTTTAAAAGAGAGAAAGCAACCGGGCACCCGGCTTGCTTAGTCGGTGGACAGGGCCTGCAACTCTTGATCTCCGGGTTGTAAGTTCGAGCCCCGTGTTGTGTATAGAGATCACTTAAAAACAAAATCTTTAAACGAATAGATAAATAAATAAAAGAGAAAGCAACTTCATACAAACCAAGCCCTGAGTCTGCGTGGATGGCACGCATCCAGGCCTCGGGCAGAGACAAAAGCACACGCGCAGGCACGCATGCGCATCTGCTACAGGAAGGGGTCTAGGGTTCCCTGTGCTCCTCTAACCAACCACCTGGCAGAGGCCTGCTCCACCTCTGCAGATGGGTGCGGAGATCCACAGGCGCCGCTGGATGTCGCAGGTGTCATCCGCACAACTGCGGGCCTAAGAGAGCAGCCCACCTACCACGCTGCCAGGTGTAGATCTGGAAGGACAGCTGCAAGTTTATCACTTACATGTGGACTTTTGAGTTCGACAAGAATGCGGAAACACAAAGCAGTGGGTACTGGCAGCCATCAGACCACCTTACGAGAACACTGGACACAGCCAGAGGCAGGGTCTTGTGAAATATAAACAAGCATGAGGCTGGCGAGCTGAACATGTGAAACTGGGAGTGACAATTGTGGCCTGCTGGTGAACCTCCAGGAAGCTCCCTCAGGGTCTGGGGTGGCCTCGGCCCTTCCCCCACCTGCAGCAGCAAGTGGAAAAAGAAGGTGTTTGCCACCCATCAGCTCTCCGCTCCTTGGGGGCTCCCCATCGGCAAGCAAGAGTGAGGAAGTCAAGTGGCCACCCAGACCCCGAGAGCCTTCATAAACCCTCACTGTGCCTCAGTATCCACATCCTCCTCTGCCCCCAACTCGGGTCGAAAGTTTGTGTTTCTTAGCTACTGTCATCTCACGTCCAATTCAATTTGCTATACCTGATTGGCTAGAACTTTACGAGAACATGACAGAAAAAATGTTGTTCATCGTTTGTTCTTGCAGCTCCACACATGCAAATTGTGACAGAAATTATGTACTTTTTTCCGTGACAGGCTATAAAAGAGCTTCCCATTAACTTAATTTATTTCACTTGAATATCAGAGACACTGATGATAAAACCCTCTTAAACAAACCATCTATCCTACTTTTAAAACATATCTGCTGATACTACATTGAAAAGAAGCCGGTTACCAGGAGACCGCTCACCATTCACCAGCGTTAATGCCTTGTGAGTCAGTGTCTGCCGTATCAGACTGCAAAAGTGGGGTCCTGTTAGGAAAGGGTCTTTGGGGGGTAATAAAACAGTGGGTCAATAAGATCAGACTTTCTTCAAAAGAGAGGAAATGCAGAATAGATGTTCCTAAACAGCTCCCCTCAGAGAAATGATGACCTCAGCGCGGCACCGCGGCTCCGCACGGGAACCCAGGCAGGCCCCCTCCCTTTCACGTGCGGCAGTGCGAGCGGAGCAAAGGAGTACAAGCCCAGCAAGCAGCGCGGCACGCGCTTTATTATGTTTTAATCTCAGAATCTTACCTTCAGGATGTCCCTCTCCTCGTTTTCCATGGCCGCAATCACAGCTCAGGCCCCCACTGACACCTAGATTTCTCCAACCAGGCGCTCTTCCTCCTTCCTCCCAGTGACTCTCCCATCAGATGACCCTGCACAGCTCCAATATAGACCCTGTCAGTCTACTCTCCCCTGCACACCCTACTGACCTTCACCACATTCCTGACCAAAAGCCCCCTCAAAAAAAAAAAAAAAAAAAAATCCTATTTCCCAAGTAAAAGACGATCAGTCAACTCTTCCCAGTCTCCTCAGCTTCCCTGGTACGGCCCCAGAACAGGTACACACACGCTGGCCATACCCTCACTCCCAGGGTGCTCTGGTATTACCAAAGTCTCTTCTTACCATGTTGGTCCTGGTCGTGTTGGCACATCTCTCCCGGTCTTCCCGCCCTACTCACGTCTCAATATACCAACATTTCAGAACTTCACCCGCTAATCCGACTTGGTAACGAGGGGCGTCTCAAAGTTCGGCGCGCATCAGAATCACCTGGAGTTCTTGTTAAAACACAGGTGATGGGATCCCACCTCCAGAGTTTCTGATTCAAACAGATCTGGGGTGGGGTGGGGCTGAGAACATGTATTTCTAACCCCATACTGATGTTGCCAGCCCAGGGACCACTCCCGGAGAAGGCACATTCAATATATCACCGAACACTGCGGCCGCCACCAGAATGCTACCTCACACCCTCGTTCTTCTTTGGGCACCTACCTTACTCTACTAGTGGACGCTGCTGACACTAAGATGCCTAAGCTCCTTTCCACATGTCCGCCCTTCTACCCAATCTGACTGAGACCAGAACTTCATGTTTTGATAGCTCACATTCTGGGTACTAGTTGTTAACTGCTTGGCAGATGGGTACCTTCTTCCCTCCCAACGTTCAAAGAACTCTTGAAGCACGCTCCCTCTAAAAAACTCCTTGGGGCAGCACAAAGAGAGGAGGCCTTCTTTTACCCTCAACCATCTGGCTTCCCTTCTGTCCTCTCCCCCGGAGCCACGCTCTCCTACCCGTAGGTTCAGACAGTGCTTTCCAGTCTTCCCATCATAACTGTCCCCTCTATATAATCTCTATATATAATAACCAAAAGGCTATTCTCTACCAAACTGCATTCAGGGCAGAGTAATGTAGTTCCTGCTCTAGTTTTTTAAGGTGACCAGAAACAAGCCAGAACTTGATCAGCTTAAAAGACCAATGTTATTAGCACACTGAGGTGAAGTAATTCTAGATGAAAGCAAAGCAACTCAGCACTGTGGGCTGTGTACCCTCATCATGAGTAAACTCAGTACTTCTTTTAGGATTCTCAAAATGCTGAAAATACAACTGCTTCCTGGGACTCTGCCTACAGATGCCTACGGATGAAACTACGAGTCTAGCAGGCAAATGACTGTATCTACTTATAAGTAAGTTAACGCTGAATGATCTCTGTGTTCTCTACAGGATTTTCCAATTCAGTACAGCCCATTTTAGATGACGAACTTCTCCTCGTCCACCTGACTTACTTGTGCAGAGACCAGTGCAAACGTACCTCGGTGTCACTGGAAGATGAGATGTGCCAGATGCAAAGCAATGACCAAAGAAGAGGCCTCACTCACTCTTTTTTATAAATGTATTTAAAGCATACATCTTTTTAAAAATTCCAACACTCTTTCCTGTTTCCTATAATACTTTATAATGGAACACGATATAGCCTTTTTCTGATTAACTCTTGGGATTATGAACACACATTACATTCTCTCTTAGAAAGACCTACAAGCCATGGCTCTTGGGACTGACAAACCGGAATACCGAGAACAGGCTGCCCTGAGACTTACGTAACTCCAGGTCCCTCTGTTACTTCTGAACATTCTCCCTACTCGCCCTTCTTGATGTTCCTGTCCAGCCCCTCACTGCGGCTATCTCCCAAAGCCTCTCACTTCATCCTGACCTGTGATGGGCAGAACACCAGGACAAGGCTAACAGTGAGGCTAAAGTAAGAGAAGGGGTACCTGGCTGACTCAGTTGGGGGAACATGTGACTCCTGATCTCAGAGTTTAAGTTCAAGCCCCACATTCAGTGTAAAGATTACTAAAAAAAATAAAACCTTTAAAAAAATAGGGCCCCTGGGTAGTTCAGACAGTTAAGCATCTGCCTTCGGCTCAGGTCATGATCCCTGAATTCTGGGATCGAGTCCCACACTGGGCTCCCTACTCAGCGGGGAGCCCGCTTCTCCTTCTGCCCCTCCCCCAGTGTGCTCATGTGCTCTTTCTCAAAAATAAATAAACTCCTTAAAAAAAATTTTAAAAATTTCAAAAATAAAGCAAAAGTAAACAAGAGAGTCAAGATGAGGAGCTCAAGTGTTTAAATATGCAAGAAACTGGGGCACCTGGGTGGCTCAGTCAGTTAAGTCTTTGTCTACAGTTCAGGTCATTATCTCAGGGTCCTGGTATCGAGCCCCACGTCAGGTTCTCTGCTCAGCTGGGAGTCTGCTTCTCCCACTCACTCTCCCTCTGTGTCTTCTCTCTCTCTCTCAAACAATATAAATAAATATGCAAGAAGCTATAATGAGAGAAAAGAATGTAACTCTTGGCTGCTCCAAATTTGAGCTTAATTTCTGCAGAAAGCTGAAGTTACCATTCACTAAGTGAGATGTTCAGTGTACCTGATAAGTCCTCATGATCATGATCTTTGAAAATATAAAGAATAGGGGTGCCTGGGTGGCTTAGTTGGTTAAGCATCTGCCTTTGGCTTGGGTCACGATCCCAGGACTCGATCCCCAGGAGGGGCTTCCTGCTCAGTGGGGAAGTCTGCTTCTCCCTCTCCCTCTATTGCTCCCCATGCTTCTGCTCTCTTATTTACTGAGAGTGAGAAGCTGACTCCCCACTGAACAGGAAGCCGGACTTGGATTCGGGGCTCTATCCCAGGACCCTGGGATCATGACCTGAGCAGAAGGCAGCCACTTAACCAACTACCAACTGAGCCACCCCGGTGCCCCAAATAAATAAAATCTTTAAAAAAGAAAGAAAGAAAGAAAGAAAAATGTGAAGAATAAATAAATAGTGTCATACTCCTAAAAAGTGAAACACGGGAGTCGTAAGAAACTTGAATATCACAGTAAACTTTTAAAAAAATCTTTAAAAAGCATAATTAGCCTGAATTTTAATTAATTTCCTTTTGTAAAAAACCAGAATTTCTCATTTAAGTGGTAATAAAGACTAAAGACATCTTTTAGGTATGAATGTAAGTTGTTCTTATCTGAGAAGACTAAACTTGGTTCATGAAAATCATTTATAAAAAGGTTTCCCTTATCAGAGACTTTCAAAGCAAATGATCAAACAAAGAAGAATGTTGCTGTTAAAATGCCCAAACCCCCCAAATTGAGCTCCTGCTATCAGCACTTGACAGACGAATGCCTGGCTTCTTTCTCTATAGGCAGTGCACTTACTGCTGGTGCTAATCACCTAAAAGCTCAGCCCAAGGTTGACTGATCCAGGGCAGGCAAGCAGCTCCATTAAACTGAGTCAGCAAAATCTTAAAAGGATTAATTATCAATTGCAATACTACCCAATTACATTAATTGACCAATGTTTCCATCCAAGAAGAGCTGCTGATATGCATTCTCTGTCCTCAGGATTTTACTGGAAGAACTTTATGCTTTAACATGTGATTGAAAGGAGTGCTGGAAAGGGTTGTGCGTCAGAAGTGAACACTGCTCCTTAATTCTCTGAATTTTAATTTAAAATACTGATTCAGACACTAGCATATTTGTGTTTGTTTGTCTTTCATCCATTTTCAATTCCCAGGGTTCACTTAGTAAAGTGTATCTGTACCTAAATATTGGTATCTTTAATGACTCTTTCCAATGCCCCCCCACACAGATATTTTGCATTTCTAATTTGCCTGGTACAAAGGCAACCAATGTGCATAATTGAACTGCAAATGGAAGCATGCTTGCTACTTTAGTGAAATTAGAATTCAGTGAAGGTTATAAAAATATTAAACTTAATATCATATTACAGGAAGCATAAGTATTTTTGATGGGCCCATAATTTTACCACTTCACCTGCTGTATCCGCTGGCAAACATGGTTTGGAATATTAATGGAAAACTCCCTCATTATTAAACTGCAGTATTAAAAAAAAAAAAACAAAAAACCTACAACCACTAACAGCTTACCACAAAGACATTTTCAGAAATTATCTACCTTAAAAATATTTTCCCACCAGACAGTTCAGAAAACAGATTTAATTTTGTAAAGGTAGAACAAATGGGGAGCCCCCCTCCACTGCTTCAAACAATTCATTAATTCAAAAAGTTCTATTTTCCTTGCATTTAAAATCTCAGGGGGCGAAAAATCCAATCTCCTCTTCTCCAATCTCCATTTAAGTGTAGCTATTTTGCTGAGGTCCAGATTTGAATAATTCAAAACCATCTCTAGTAGATGGTGTGTATCAAGGAGCAAAGGCCAAAACCATGGCATTCTGGGCCAATTAATGCAAAGAAAAAGCACTCTGCACCCCCTCACCTACTACAATGCCTCATCCAATAGGTACCGACCACAGAGAGAGCTACTCAAAGAATGAGAGGAGATGAGATGAGATGAGCACCTACATAAAGGACAAAGAAAAGGACTCCCATCCTAGACCCAGGTGACTGGACCCCAAACCATCCCTTTGGGAAACCCACACATTTTCACCTACAGACACAAAAAGTTTAGGTTATGCCTGTTTCCAACCATTGCTTTACCACCTGAGTTTTTAAAACGGAGCTGTTATTTTTTAAGGACTCAATAAGTAATTTGCCACCTTCTGGAGAAAATAACACGATAGGCCAGTGTCTGGACTTCTGACGCACAACGTAAGCTCCCTTGAAAGCTAAGAAGAGTCTCACAGGGTGTGTCAGAAAGGCATCTGACAGCTGCAAAGCCTCCCCGAGTCCCCAACCGAGTCCCCAACCATACAACCCTGATTTGTGCGCCTTCAAAACCTCAGTCCCCCGGCCAGCTATGTGGGCGGATCTCCTCCTCCTCCTTCTCTTTCCTTCCCTCCCTGCCCCCCTCTCTCAAAGGATGATTTATAACCTTCCCTAATAGCCAGCACATCCCAAGGGTTTTCAGAAATGGGAGAGAAATAATGTACTAGGCATGTCCTTTGCGAGTATGCCGTGACATTCTGTGTGGTAGACAGGGCAATGCTGGTAGTATTTTAAGTTGATCTGATGGCCACCTTTTTGTAAATTACATTTGAAAATTCACTAGTGGCTTTTCACTAGAAAAGAAATGCATATCCTAGAAAGAAAAAGATACATATTTCTTCTTGAAATTAGAAAAAGTCAACTAATAATATGTATGGAATTAATTTATTTCTAAAAAGGCAATTCAAATCTGTACAATCCACATTCAACAAAAACTAGCCAGTTTTTGTCAAAGCCAGTGGGAAAACAACACAATCCCGTCCTATGCCATGCGTTCAGTTAACACGGCACTGGAAAGTACTCCGTGAGGCAGATACTACTCCTTCCATTCGACAGATGAGCAAACTAGAACCTAGAGACATTAATGGATTGGCCCAAGATCACCCAGCAGGTTAAACAGCACAACTAAGCTTCCCGTTCAGGCTCCCAGACCTCCCATCTAGTGATCTCTGAGGAGAGTCGGTGACACCAAATGTGGCCGTGTATACACCTGGCCTTTGCACAACAGGCACTGCCTGTCTGCTGGTGTCTTTCATGTCCTGAGGCTCCCTGAGGCTTCTCTCCCAAAGGAACCTAGAAACTACGTACTCACCAAGATGTCATCATACCGCTGCATTTGAAGAGGACCCTGAAAAACCCAGCACTTTCCACCTCAAGATATGAATGTCTAATCAATGATACAACGGTCCCTCTGCACAGAAAACTACAAAAATGCGTGGCAGCTTCCTTTGCCAGCTGGAGATGCCGTCCCAGAAATGCACCCAGTGCACCTCATGCAGTGAGATAAGTACACACCAAATAGAAACAAGGGAGCCCTGTCTCATGTGCAAACATGTAGGAGGAAGGCCTGTAGACACATGGGCATTCTACTATTCAATTACTTTCCCCCAAGTACATAACATTTTGAGAACCACGCTACTTTATATTTTACATTCATTTGTAAGTAGGGCCACCCTTAACACTGGTGAGGCAGCTTCATATCACCAAAGAGCCACTGAGGGAGGAGCAGAACTGGCTTCAAGTACCAGCTCTGCCACTAATCACCCATGCAACTTGAGATGACGACACCCACTCTCTGTGCCCCCGTTCTTATCTGCAGAAGAAGCGCCGCAGCCACACAATCTTTGTCTTCCTTAAGTTGGGAATTATAAATCAAACCAAATGCCCAGGGTCGTTACTTCAAAAAAATTCCAAAAAAAAATTTTTTAATTAAAAGAAATTGAAATAGGGGCACCTGGGTAGCTCCATCAGTGAAGCATCTGAGTCTTGGTTTCAGCTCACGTCATGATCTTGGGGTCATGAGATCGAGCCCCACATCAGGCTCCGTGCTCAACACGGAGTCTACTTCACATTCTCTCTCTCTCAAAGAAATGAATAAATAAAATCTTAAAAAAAATTCCTATGATGGGGGGAGGGATGAATCTTTCTGAAAGAGACACACACATTTATATTTCATACAGGAAAGCATACCTACACTGTACAACTGCCTGTTGAGGCCATTTTATTCAGAAATGATGTTGCTGCCCTCTTATTTACCATGAAAATTGGTAATTCTCATCTACTGACAATCTTGCTCAAATCTGATATGGGCAAAGAAATCAAGAGGAAAACCAAAGTCAGTAAAAGAAGGGAATAAAGATTTCAGGTGCCCTTGATTACAATAGAAAAATGGAAACCATATGGATCCAAAGGGCACAGAAACCAGCGCACTGGTTCCCCGAACCAGCGCACTGACTTTAGCCCGGGCTTTGGAGCCAGACCCAGCGACCCCCTTCCAGGCGGTGTCACTTGCTGGCTCCGTAAGCCCACAGCCACCGGTCTCCTCCTTAGTGCGGGGCAGGTAACGATGCATCCTCACAGGCCAAACGACAGAAACGACAGGAGATAATGCATGTGCTGGTCCAGTGTAAAGGACACCCTCGATGGAATCTGGCTCTCATCCTCCTGACTTCCTGAATAACAACCCAATTCGAGAGTCCGGATCAGCTCTCACAGCCTCCGAGAGAAGCACACGGGGGGGATACTGGTGTGGGAGCACCATAATGAGAGAAACCAATGGATGTGGGGAGTAAGAGTTTGCAGAAATGATCAGATAATGAAACACCTTATATCCTTCCAAAGAGGTGAATCATTTTCTCTTACGTGTCAAATGAATAGCCAAATGCATCACAATCAAAATCTGTCATGGAAAAAGCCAGTCAGGTACCCATTTCAATGAGTAGTAGCTTCTAATGATGCAGAACCCTCTGTGACACACAGTCTCCTGATTTTTACAGGATAAACACACACTCCCCCACAGCTCCTCCACAAATACAAAAGGCATCTTGGATCCAGAAGTTCTAATGAGCTGAAAGTTTATTCCATTTCTAAAAAAACATTTAAACTCAAACCCATCACTTACATCTCCTTAATTCTAAAATCCAATTCTCAATCTGGGCACTTTACCAGCATCTTTTCAAAAGCTGGACTTTGGAAAATATATGCATTCTCAGACAGAAAGGGAAAAAACCCATCAGACACTCACAGGACTTTCACCCTTGGATATATTCCAGTCTCCTCAGTCCTCACCTCCCCGAGCTTTTCACCATCAGTAAAGTGCAGTTACCAATCATTGGGAATGACACGAGCCTAATGTCAGAAACCATTTAGCTTAAATAAGAAAATAACTCCATTTAGCGTTCTCCCACAAAGTAAAATTAAGTTTGTTTAGCCTTTTTTTATTTATTGCCAAAGGGCAGATTTAATTCCAAGGGAGTGAAAACCAAACTCATTCTGAAACAAAGTCTGAAGTTACCACTTTACTTTTGCTTTAACTATCGAGGCGCAGAAGGCTGTAAGCATTAAACCAAAGAGGCATTAATTATGGAAAACCGACAGAGGAGTGGGACCCACTAAGCTTTTCAATCAGAGGGTGGAGGGACGAGGGAGACGTCTACTGTCTTATTTTGTTATACCAAATGCAAATTTTAAGAAATCTTACTGGCTTTATTGGCCTCCAGCTCCAGGACTTACCAGATACATTAATCGAGGCCCCTGCATCGATGATCCCACTGTTGGGCCTCACGCAGTACCTACGTGGCGCTGTGGTCTTCACTTTAAAACACACGTTTCGGTCTGTTGGGTTGCCGAGCTTTAGGTTGGTGGTGACGACATCGGTGAAGGGACCTGTGGAATGAGGCAGAGACTGACTGGACACCTTGTGAGGAAAGTTTAGAAGACTGACTGATTTATGTCCCGGGGTGGGGAGGGATACGGTATGTGGTTAGGGGGAGGTTGCTCGCTATCCCGGACGGGAGAAAGGCACTGACGTGAACGCACGAACAGCAGCATCTGAAGTGCACCGTGCTCTCACCACAGCACCAGGCAACCTAGGTCAGCGCTCTAATGCCCGGCCTTTCCCTGCAACCTCACAACCTCATGGTTATTGTCATTTTACCAATAAGAAAATGGAGGCTTGGGCAACCCTTTCAGGTCCCCTCCCTCTTCGGGAGCTTTAAACTATTGCTCAATAAACTTTGCTTTGTTGCCCACCAAAGAAAAAAAAAAGAAGAAGAAGAAGAAGAAGAAAAAGAAGAAAGAAAACATAAAAGAAAACGGAGCCTCAGGAATATGTGTTTCTTGTCTAAGTACTCATGCTAGTTAGTGTTGGGTAGTTAGGATCTGAACCAGGCAGCCTGAATCTAAGACCAGTTTTTAACCTACATTAAATACTGATTTCCACAATAAGATGAACTCTACCAGGGAGAATCTGAAGGATTAAACTCAGGTCCCACAATTATCAAGGGCAGAGTGTGCCAAGAGTAGCAGATGTAATGAAGACTCTGAGGTGTTAATGGTCTATAAACACAGAAGCCCCCCCCCCGCCCCCCGCCACACACACACACTATGGTATTGCTGCCGTGACGTTAACCAGAGCAAGTTCAGAGTCCTGCTAGGCAGCCCACACCTGAAACGTCACATTCGGTTTTATAACTACGCAGGCAACTGGAAAGACTGAAACAAAGCTCAGTGCCCTAAGGGTATTTTTTATTATTATTATTTATTCATTTTCTACTTTATTAGATTTTTTAATTAAAAAAGTAAAACATGCTTCTTAAAACAAGCCAAACAATAAGAGATGTATAAAGAGGAAGTTAATAAGCTTTCCCTTGTCCCCTGAGGTCTAACAGGGGAGATCTTCTCACATCATCTATGCTTATACAAACAGCACATACACACACACGGGGAGGGAGACAACAAATGGGACCATACTATTCAGGTTACTCTGAAACCTGCTTTTTTTCCACTTACCACTCTATGTGGATACCTGACCACTAGGTTTATTAAGAAGTCAGTGGGAGGGTTGACTATAAGACCTCCTAGGTCCTTTTCAACCTCTTTTCAAACTGACATCTTTTCACCATGTAAATCAGTGGTATCTCTGTGTTTCCTCCACACAAGCTCTTTACTACTCTCTCTACATTTACAAAGAAATAGGTGGCGGGGTGGGAAGGTCTGTGCTGCTGCTATGTTCACAAACCAAGAAATACATAATGTTGGTTCATCCGTTCCCTAAGGAAACCCAACAAAGACATTCAAATCTGTGCCTTGAAAGTTTTTCAATGAGACTCTAAGCTTCTTAAGATAAAGATGATACCTTACCAGTTTTTGTATCTCCAGAATACAGAATACATTGTCTCTCCAGGCACTGTGCCTGGCATCTAGTAAAGGTCTCAATGTGTGTATCTAGATGACAGATGACAGACAGACAGACAGGCAGGGAGGAAACTACCTGGTGGATAAGCCCTAGCAAAATTAAAATCTCACGCTACTTTCTTGCCTTCAGAAGTGCTCTGAATATAAAAAATCAATCTGATATGGGCTCAACTTAAATATAAATTAAGAAATCAATAATGATGGAAAGGAAGAAAGGAAAAGGGACTCAGTTCCAAAATCAAATAAACTATAACCAGTTCTGACACAAAGCTGAGTCTGAATTCGTGAATTTGTTCCAATGTGATTGATGTGCATATTAGGGGGAAAATCTGAGCATAAAACAAATTTCACATTTGCTTATGCATGATTTCATCTGCAAGAAATGCTAGGTGAACACAGAAAAGTGCATGCAGCTGAACCAAGCTGCCTAGAAATACACAAATTACACCCTCTACACACACCTCAACCCCTATCAGCTACCTCAGCTCCCCTATGGGTCGGCAGCCACACCCACCCATACCCAGTGTCACCACCTGCCCTCCTTCCCCCACTGTACAGTGACCCACGAACTACACCTCCATAGGCAAACGTCAAGGTGAAGTGCCATGTTTACTGAAATACACACTGTGTTTCCCACCCATTTAATGTGTGTAAAACCATGATTAGGTTCCTGTCTGTGTGTGCAGATGACCAACAAAGTTTATGAACAAAGTTTATGAACGTTGTGCACTTATAAGTTCACCTTCCTCTTGCAAGTCCCACAGTGTTTATCACGCTATTTTATGTGGCCTGGTGATTTTTAGGAAAGCATATGTTGTTGCATTATAGCACAATCAACGGTACCACTGAGTCATCTATTCTATGAAGTTACTTACACTAGAATTTCTTCTCATTCCACAGGCAATGGCACCTTCAAGAATGACATGCCTAAAGAGAGTGTTTCCATTTGGTTATCTTTCTAGTAAGTCCTGCCTCTGGCCCTCTGGGATCAGGCATTTTGTAGGTGCAGTTGTAGCCAGATGTGGGTAAAAGCATCTTGGACAGAGCATCTCACCTACTGACGCCCATCACAAACGACCCTCTCACTACACTTGAAGTCATCTCCTTACTGAGAACCAAAAGCTTACCCAAGAGGGCAGGTACTCTGTGGCCTAAGAAGAGTTTCAGCTAAGATGAGGGCGAGCCACATGCTGACAACGCTCCATCCTTGTACCAGGTTTTTGGCATCAAGGGAGAAACAGTATCCTTGGTGCTAAAATGGTGTTTGGGGGATTATGCAGGCAGCAGCTCTCTGTGACTCTACCCTTTCCCACTCTCCATAAAGCATACAGTCTGACGTACCCCCCAGTAAGACTCTTCGCTTGCTGAAGAGTGGAGATCACTTCAGCAGTGGTAAAAGGAAAAAAGAACAGCTAAACACAACTCTGATTTTCTGGGGTCAAAGACAGCAAACACCCACACCCACACCCACACGCATGCACAAAGGCACACACACCACACATGTACACATTCCCTGGCCTTTACAGAACAACTACCAATCACAAGAACTCCACCTACGCACAACTCCAGCTCAAATAACTCTACAATGCTGGGACAAAAGAGAAGAAAACAGACAAACCATGTGTTTACACAGAGACACCTGAAAAGGGGTGGGCTTCCAAATATAAAGCCTGGGGGTGGGGCCTGGGAGAACAGGTACTTACCATTTGATGGAGATTTATAAAACTATCAGGCCTTTACGTTTTCCAGATATAAACTTAAAGTTATTAGTTTCAACAAAATTCTGTCTCAAGAACATGGAAGCATCTTCAGATCGGAATGCCAGGAATTCGTAATAGTCCACAACCACATCCAAAAAAATACAGATTTTCCTAAGGTGGTCTGAAGTATACTGAGCAGAAAATAGGGTTGTTGGCAAGATTTCACTGTGATGAAATTGAAAATATTTACTTGTTTCCAACTCAGTTTGTAGTGTCTCCTCCTCCTTGCCCTACCTTAAGAAGTTGGGGGTAGGGGCGCACCAAAATTAGGTATTTGTTTACCCCTTACATTGACCTGTTCTTCTAGGTATTCCACAAAAATAAGCCAAATTTAACTGTAAATACTAAGTGGATTTTGGAAATCCCCCCCCAGTTAATTTATTACACAATAATTTTAATAATGTTTGACATTTTGAATCATAAAAAAGTAGTCTAAATTATTAAAAGACAAACAATATTTGTAGTAATAAGCAGGATAAATAAATAACCCAGATTTCTCCCTTAATACTCAATCCTGGGCCTTTAAGTGTTTGGGATTTCTTACACTTACACAGAGTTTTACTTGTAAAAATCTAGAGGGAACTATACTGAAAATACATGCAAGTGAACTACAATGTTAAAATAGCAAAGTCTCATGAGTAAAAATGTAGACATTTTGTAAAAATAGGCCAGCCCTCTTCTCCCCACCCTGGGCAATGTACTCTAAGAATTTTATTGAAAATAAATTATATTCGATTTGAGTAATTATAGGAAATAAACCATGTTAGTGATCTCCTTTTCCCCTGTATTAATGAATTAGAATATACAAAAACCTCAATAAAAATGATGTAAGAGCTTATGAGCATCATTCAGATTTTTACTAGTCACTTTCATTTCATAAAACTGCCATTTCCATTAAAGCATTATGTAAAAAATGGGATTTTACTATACCAACATGCATATTTATCACCAATGAATTTAAACATTGCTTATAAAGTACAGAGTCAATTTTATAAATGAAATCTCCTTCAAAAGTTAGACTTTTTCCCTCCAAGAAATGAAAAAATGATTTGGAACCTCTAGAACCACAGCACATACTTTTAATCATTTTTCTTTCCAATTTTCTGTTCCTTATTTCAGATAATTTTTTTTACAAAACTAGGAACTAAGGATCTCAACTGTGAAATGAAGGCCAAAAAAATGAAGCAATATCAACTTGGGAGAAATTGAGAATAGTCCTTAACATTTTAAATTTTTGCCTTAACAATTTGAGTAATATTCTTTATGCCCTATACTATGCATACTCATCTGTGAAAATTCTTGAGTTTGTAGCTGCTCACAAATAGCGATGACTAACTTGGGTATGGTCTCCCTGACATGCTCTAAATGGAATTTAGATAAAGCTAAGCACAGTATAAACTATTTTCTCCACCATGGCGTGACTTACTGTCATTCTGAAGTGTGTATTTTCAGACAGTAAGATCTGGAACTCACCTGTCTTAGAAAGCAAAGAATACAGAGACTACAGAGCCAGCAGAAGTATACATTGCTCTAAAGGTGAAAGGAGGAACAGTTAATTGTTCAGTCTTAACAAACATGGAGCCTTGGAATCATAAAGTGCTGGTTTAAAGGCCAAGGGAAGAAGGTCACAATCCAGCAAACTTCTCAACGGTAAGAGGTCAGGTTCCAAGTACTGTAAATGTCATCAAAAATGGCTGGATAAAGTTATCAGGCAGGAAACACAAGAGCGCTTTGTAGAAAAAAGTATTCCATTAAATCTTTAAGCATTTTACCAATCTATGCACAATGCAAGTACCGCACGTCTTTTCTGTAGTCGTTCATTAGTTCATTCAGAGACCCAGAGAGAAGACGACCAACAACAGTCTTCCTTTCAGGAAATGCAAATACCATTTTTACAAAAGAGGAAGTTAAGAGCTCAGGTCCCAGTGACTGTACAAGGTAAGAGGGAAAACCGCCAAGTGAGCTCAAAATTCCATCTTAGCCTTGCTCATCTGTGCGGCCTCAAGCACATCTTATCACCTCATCGCAGAAAGCAGGACAGAAGTTTTTATGGGGCAAATACATCATTTCATTTTTACTCAGCAATTCAATTTAACTAGAATGAACATAAACACACACACACTCACACAAACAAGGAACTGTAAGACTCCCAGAAGATAACACAAAAGAAAGCTACTCGGCCTTGGGTTTGGTGGTGACTTTTCAGAGACGACACCAAAGGTACCACCCACGAAAGCAGTAACCCCAAGCTGGACTTCATTAAAATGAACATCTGCTTTGCAATGGGCACTGTCAAGGGAACAAGCAGACAAGCAGGCCACAGACTGGAGGAAATATCTGCAGAAGATGTACCTGATAAAGGACTGTGATCCAAATATACAGAGAACTCTTGAAACTCGGTAAGAAAATGAACACCACAAAAAACAGGCAGAAGATCTGAATAGGTACCTCACCAAAGAAGATATATAGATGGAAAATAAGATAAACAAACGGGAAAAAAATACAAATGAAAAGATGTTCAACATATGTCATTAGGAAACTGCAAATTAAAGTAATAATGAAACAGTGAGATACCAACACACACCAAGAGGGCCAAAATCTACAGCACTGATACCCTCAAACACTGGCCAGGGTGTGGGGCAGCAGGAGTTCTCATTCCTTCCTGGTGGGAATACAAAATGGCACAGCCACTTTGGAACAGTCTGTCTGTTTCTTAAAAAAAAAAACAAAACAAAACAAAAAAAAAACTACACGTACTCCTGCCACACAATCCAGCAATTGAACGCCTTGGTATTCACTAAAACGAGTCAAAAGCTCATGTGCACACAAAAGCCTGCACATCAGTGTTCATAGCAGCTTTATTCATACTTGTCAAACTTGGAAGAAACGAAGATGTCCTTCAGTAAGTGAGTGGATAAATTTGTCCATCTAGACAATGGAATATTATTCTGTGTTAAAATGAGCTATCATACCATAATTCAGATATGGAGGAATCTTAAATGCATATTACTAAGTGAAAGAAGCTAATCTGAAAAGGCTATATTCCGTATGATTTCAATTATATAACATTCCAGAATAGGCAAAACTATGGAAACTGAAAAAGACCAGTGGTTGCCCAGACTTGAGAGGAGAAAAAGGACTGAATGGGCGGAGTACGGGGGGACTGTCTGGACGGTGAAACTCTTCCGCAGGATACTACAATGGCAGACACATGTCCCTGTATCTATTTGTCAAAACCCATAGGACGTACAACACCAAGACTGGACCTAAGGCAGACTACGGACTTCGGGTGATAATGATGTTATTTACACAGGTTTACCAGTTTTAACAGATGCACCTCTCTGCTGCTGAATGCTGACAGTGGGGAAGGCTGGGCCCCTGTGGAGGCTGGGGTATATGGGATCTGTACCTTCTGCTTAATTTTGCTGTGAACGTGAAACTGCTTTAAAAGACAGAGCTTTTTTTTTTTTTTTTTTTTTTTTCCAAAAAGAGGAGGAAAAAAGTATTTGGACTTTGTATTAATAAGTTCTGGTAGCACCCCCAACATTTCTGATACTAAACATTAATTCTGGAATATTTATGTATTTTATACATGTAAACATAATACACACACACACACACACACACACACACACATATACATGAAGAAAGATGCTTTGCTTTGCAAAGAAATTGCTTTTTTTCCTTTATCTGGAGTTCATGAAATTCTGGTGTTAGAAATACACATCCTTCATTTGTAATATGTTCTTCACATAGCTACAATACTCTGAAACTCAAACTATATGTGTTACCAAATAACTTATATACCAAATTGATATATAATCTATCACGTCTCAGGTTTCCAGATATAAACTTCAAGTTATTAGCTCCATAACAGCTTTTCTCCCTCTGCATAAAAAAGAGCTGCATTCCTTTATATTTTTGCAAACACAATTTAGGTACAGCATCTCTCCTTTCTTCAACACTTCCAAAAAATAACTTACCATATTTCACTTTAATTCTGAAAAGATTACCTTCTGGGAAAGTAATAATCTGTCTCTAGCACCCTAGGACTAATGATGGATTTTGTTAAGACAATAAAATCATGCTTGAGGTGTCAATACAATAGACTCTGTGCATGGGAAAAGTATATAGGAAAGAGGAGAAACGGACACCATGAAGTAAACTCTGTTGGATATCTTACAGATATCTTTAAAATTTATCCTTTGGCAGTCTATTTCCATTACAGTATCCTACTGCCTCCTGCTTTCCCGAACCATCTGCAATGCACCAATCCTCACATTTTTTTTCCTTGTTTATGTAAGTGTTCCCCTTCCAAAACTGAAACTCCACGAAAACAGACACATTTCTGTCCCTCTTGTTCACTACTAATCATCAGCATCTAGAATACTTCCAGACATGAAGCAAAATACTCAGTGAATTTTCTGAATGAATGAATGAATGGCCACAGCATGATCCTAGCTATTTCAAGCAAAGGTTTTACTCTTCATGCATGCCTCCCCTGTATGAACAACCAGGGCTCCAGGTGAATGGAGGCCTGAGGCTGCTGCCGCACCCCGCCCCCCTCCAGCACTACCACCCTTTCTACCTTCAGCACAGGACTTCTGTCACCTGACACCTCACAGGTTCCTCTCCTGCTGCCCCCTTAGAGTAAACCTGCATGTGACATGCAGGACATGCCTGTCCTGTTCATCACTGGAGGCCCTGAGCTCACAACACTCAACCCTAAGCAGTAAAGGGGCTCAGTAAGTGTGTACAGCATCAATGAATGCCAGACTTCCTTAGAGGCAACTCAACTCTGATTCTGGCACATTTCCTGTAAACAGATGCTTACTCCATTACTGGGATCTGAAGTCGTGATAAATTCATGCTGTTCACATACAGGTTGAAGGTATTAAAAATGTTCACTTGAGTCAATAATACTTTCATCATTACTATTCTATGATAATTTTGTTTAAAGTTGCCCCCCTCTAAAAAAATGAAAAAAATGTATCTCAGTAACAGACAGTCAAAGAGGGTGAGCTCTTAAATAACTATGAATTCAAGAGTAAGGACACTGGGAGTTGTTTGTTTGTTTGTTTTTAATCTATTTTCTTGATTGAATTGTTGGCTCACACATTAAATCAATGCTTTAGAAACAAAAATAAGCCTTTGCAACCAATGTGTTTTTAATGGCAGACATTGGATTCCAGTATTTCAACAGAAAGCCTAACTGCGTACCTCTATTTTGAAATAACCACACATAAAGAACCCTACGTAGACACATCCTGTTCCCGAAGAAATCTTAGAATGCAAAGTGCTCTCAATTAATAAAATAATCTCTAAATTAATAAAGTAAATAAAATATCCACAGGAGACAGACACATCATACCCATTACTGGAGCAGGAGAAATCAACACCAGGAATACTCACTGGTGATCCCAAAGGCGCACCAGAAGCCAGCGCAACCGACACAGACTCTACCAAGCTTTCAGGCTGTTTATTCAACTCTTGAGTCTTCTAGCTCCTTTGGAGCAGAAAGAAATAAAAGTCAGTCAGCCACCAACTCCATGGGTGGGAAAGCTAGACCACAAAGCACTCTACTGTACTGTGAGAATTCAATAGACAGCAGTACTGTGCACGGCCTAAGGTCAAACTCAGGAAAGCTACCGGAAAAAGACACAGCTGGAAACAAGGAAGGGCTTAGAACTGAAAGCTCTTTGTAGCTTATGTTAACAGATAAGCACTTATTCGGACTATACAAAGAAATTATTGTTAATAACAAATATGCCATATTCTTACAAAGGAATACTATACAATTGGAAAGAATTAGCCAGACCTTTGTTTCTACAGGAGATGGGTCTCAAACGCATGTTACGGGACACGGAGGCTGTAACAGCGCATGAAGTCTAACAACAGTGGAAGCAGGTCACACTGAACCCTCTGGGGAGTGAAGAAAAGAGGGGAGGGTAAATGGGCAGACATGCCTTCACATTCTTAGTAAAATGTACTTATTAAAGAAAGATTTAAAACAAGTTTAACAAATTATTAACATTTAGTTATTCTGTATTTAGGTATTTATTATATTATCTGTATTTTTCTGCACTTAAGTGTTTTCCCACATAAAGAAAGCTACCAGTAGCTGATGTCAGACCCAGGCAATGTCTGAGATCATTTTCTTAACCAGAATACCCTGTTTACATATTAGAATACTGGAATCCTGAATTGTGGAGTGTTAAAACCAGTACAGCTACATCAACAGCCATTCTTGTGTAACTTATAAAAACCAAGGTTATCATTCAAAAACATGTTTAAAGTAAAAGTGGTCTCACTAATTTAAGACAAAAACCCAAAACTAAAATTTTTGACAAAGTCTATTTTAGAACTGTGAAGACTAGAAGCCTTTACCCCTCTAGAAACACTATGGCTACGTCTCTTTAATGCAATACGTTTTTTTCTAAATAGAAAAATAGCTACAAGTACTACGGAAGGGCTAAAACTACATAACCCTATCTATACTCGGAACTAGACAGAGTCAACAGCTGAAGATTATTTTAAGGTAACAGTATACCTGACTAGTATGAATTTCATCTTTCAGTTCTAAAAGCATCTTAGACCATTTAATAACCTAAATTTTTTCAATGCACAATCTTTTTTTTTGTAAGATTTTATTTATTTATTTGACACACAGAGAAAGATCACAAGTAGGCAGAGAGGCAGGCAGAGAGAGAGGGGAAGCAGGCTCCCCGCTGAGCAGAGAGACCGACGTGGGACTCGATCCCAGGACCCTGAGATCATGACCCAAGCTGAAGGCAGAAGCTTTAACCCACTGAGCCACCCAGGCGCCCTTCAATGCACAATCTTTATCCCATTGTAACAAACATCTAATAATTTTTCTCTCTTTAGAAGACCAAAATAATCGCAAGATTATAGTGATCATGAAAATAAAAAGATAAGCGATATTCCACTCCAAATAAAATCCCACCTAAACAGGAAAGTGGCGAGACAGGACTCATTTTTTTCCACACAAAGCAAGAGTCAAGACAGACATTATGCCCAAGTGAGGGGTACGAGCAGTAACACAGCAAGGGGTCCCGGTTCCTCATGGTTGTAGCTGCGGTTTTAACTTGACTGAGTTACAAGTCAAGGACACAAGGTCAGTAGAAATAAAAACTGCCCCCAAATGTTCAATCTTTAGTGAAGATGAAGGCGCATGAAGAGCTTCCACATCGAAATCTACACACCCCGATTCACAGCAGACACACGGAGTGAAGCAGAACGCATTTCGCATTCTGCTCCTCTATGGTTCACCCTACATTTTCAATTCGTGAACAGTGAGGAAGAAGAGCAGAATGTGGCTGATCAGTCAGTATGTAATCTGCTCTGGTTTCCTTTTCAATAGAGAACCTAAGTGGCTCTATCAGTGAAAAGAGTCTCAACCAGGTCAGCGGCTTGAACAAGTTCAACCAGGGACCAAGGAGAAAGGCTGTGAGACCTGGATGAAAGATATCTTACATTTCCCCCTTTTTCTGCCTTTAGAAATCATACTCATTCTCCAAAGTTCTGCTCAAACACCTTTTTTGGAAAGGCTTACCTAATCTCTCAATTAAAAAAAGTATTCCTTCTAATACCATATCCTAACCGGCTAATGGTAACCAAATATATATCCGCACCCGGTCCTTCCTCTTCCTTGATCATGGCTTGCAGGTGTATTAAACATCTGAAGCCCCAACAACGCTCTTAGATCCCACTCCCCTTCCCCAAACCCACACTTCCCATCTCAGGAAAAGGAACCACCACTCACTAAGGTGCTTGGGCCAAAAGCAGTTACCCTAGACTCCTCTCTTCCTTCCCCACCCCACACCTACCTTCAGAAGCGATCTGGAATCAGAGCACTTCTCACCACATTTTCTCCACCGCCACAGGCTCTCGCACACTGTGGGCCTAGACTCTCGCAGTAGCCTTACGGCTTGCACACATACCACACATACCATTACCCACGCATCCCACGCCTCTGAGAGCCCGCTCTCCATAAACCCGCACCTTTCTAAACGGGACTCCTGCTCCGAATCCCCCACAGCTTATCCCACAACAAAATCCCAAGCCTGCCCTGTGGCGGGCCCACCAGGAAGGTTCCTTCTCTCTCTCTCCGAGTCCATCTCCTGAGCTACTCCATCACTCCTCCACAGGCGCAACCATCTTGCGGGTCCCTGAACACACCAACTCAGTGCCACCTTGGGGCCTGGCACTTGCCCCTCTCTGCCTGGAAGGCTCTTCCCCCAAATGTGTGTATGGCTTGCACACTCATTTGATACAGGTCTCAGTGCAAATATCACCTTCTCAGGGACATGGCCTTCTCTAATCACCCTCTTTAATACAGAACCCCTTTAATATAATGCCAAACCCCTCTACGCTATGCCCCACACCCTCCCCTTCCACTGTCCCGCTGGCTGGCACCATGTTATATATATTTCCTGGTTTTTTATTTAGTGCCATCTTCCCCCCCAGGAGATGAGCTCACTAAGGCAAAGGTTTTTTCGGTTTTTTCACCTTGGTCTCTCAAGGATCCAGAAGAGGACTTAGCACGCTGCGGGCATTCCATAAGCAACTGATGAATGAACTGTCCAGGTGCTGTGCTAAGCCCTCCAGCTACAGAGATGACTCCAGGACCCATCCAGAATTAAGAAATAAGGATCTGGGATTGAGGCTCTAAGATGATATACTTTGGGAAGAAAAAGAAAAGAGAGAGAGAGAAATTACCAAAGATAGTGACATTAGCTAACATTGAGCTGTGCCAGGTCTGGGACGCCTGGCTGGCTCAGTCAGTGCAGCATACGACTCCTGATCTCTGGGACATGAGTTTGAGCCTCATGTTGTGGGTAGAGACTATAGAAAAGAAAGTGAAAAACAAAATCTTTTAAAAAATTGTGCCAGATCTATTCTAAGCACTTCACATGTGTTAACTCATTTAACGCTAACATGTCCCATAGTGAAGACTGTGAGGCACAGAGAAGTTTCAGACTTTATCCAAGGTCACGTGACTTTCAGGTCCCATCCTTTCAGGATTCACATCCAAGCAGTCTGACCCCAGAGCTCAGCTCTGAACTGGTGGGCTGCACGCTACCTCTCATTGTACTGAATGCTGCATTAAAATTAATACCGAACGCTTTGTGTCAAACCGGAGGGCAGGGAGGGTGGGGCCTGAACACTGAGGGAAGTCCTGGAGTCTGAAAAGATGAAGGAACACACCTTTTGAGCTGCCGGGAAGGCCCGCTGAGAGCTTCATGTGGCGTGTGTGGTGTGATCAAAGCAGGGCCTTCACAGGGGACATCACAGGGGCACAGAGGGATACGAGGGAAGTGAATGAAGCTGAGAAATGCACAGAAGCATGAGGAAATGAAAGGAAGAATATTAAAAATAATTCTAGGAAGATCGGTGCGAGATAAAAAAAAAAACAACAGGTCTCTCTTTTCTGACGTGGGTTCTGAAAACAGCCATTGCCTCCGCAGCACTGACCACACGTAGTAAAAACCAGAAATAAGACATTTTGCACATGCCTTTCTTACTCTAAACAGCTTATAAATACTGTAGTCGTTTAAGATGGAAAACGAAAGCTGACACTGCTTAAAAAAGAAAAAGTGTGGCCCAATTTTGAAAGGCTTTGATCCTGGCCTAGGAATTCTGAACGCTAACCTGTAAGATCTAGGAAGCCAATGGATGCTTTAAAATAAAGAAATGACATGATCAAATTTCTATTTTAGAAAAACAGCTCTGAATATTGTACACAGGAGAGCTTGAAAGGTGGGGGAAGAAGGCAGGAGCAGAAACAGGTTGGGAGACGGGGCAGTGATCGTGACAGGACAGGGCAGTGATCGTGACAGGACAGGGCCTACCTTCAGGATAGGGCAGTGGGGATAAAAGCAGCACAGGGGTGCAGAGGGTGCTGAGGTGGAGGAGAAGGGGGAGTGAAAGATGAGTCCGGGTCTTCCGGATAATCGAGCACAGAGCAAGGGCCATTCCCAAGATAGGAAAGGCACACTCGGTGGGAACCTCGGATGACTCCTGGAGCAGCACAGACAACGCTGAGTCTGAGGTGCTTTCATGACAACCAGATAGGCAGGGATCAAAAGACCTGCTCGGAGAGACAGACTTGGAAATTTTCTCTGCAGAAGTGACAGCTGAAGGCACTGTTAATGAGAAAACATAAAGAGAATGGCACTTAAACGGAGAAGACAGAGGACAGAGCCTAGGAAATGTCCACACCCAGTAAAATAAAGGATAAAGAGGTGGGCAGTTCACCAGGAAAGTCAAAAGTAAGTGCCGCAGCCAGAAACCTGCTGAACCACGAGTGGTGCCAGCCGAGGGGTAAGGCCTGAGAACTGCGAGGACAGTGAAGACGTAAACCAGCAAGTGAGATTCACTGTTTCCAGAAACTCAGTTGTGATGGAAGACTGGGCATTCCCTTCAGTGGGGGAAGGTCTGGGGGCATGCGGTTTCTTTTCAGGAAGGGGAAACCAGCCTATCTGTAGGCACGGGGCGGGACTTGAGCAGAAGAGAAATCCGAGACACCACAGCAGGCTGACTAATGGAGGAAGATACCACAGGTGACGGGGAAGGGATGGGTGAAGAACACAGGGTGAGAAGCCGGTTCTGGCCCGGAAACAGGAGGCAAGGATGGGTGAGAAGAGAAGTCTGCAGGAGAGAGAAGAGGGCCCGCACCGGGCAGAAAACCCTTACATATTTCCAAGTGGAAGGCGCTGCATCCACACGGGTCAACTGTTCCCGCTGACTGTCCTGGTGGGGTTCACTGTTCCTCACCACCCAAAGTCCCCTCCTCTCATTTCCGCCTCCCTCCTCACTCAGTCCTCTTATACCCAGACACCGTGAATGACCGGAGACCCTGTCGTGTGCCATGCACAGTGCAAGGCACGGGAATCTGGGGACAAAAGACATGGTCCAAAAAAGGCAAAGTTCTTCTGGATTAATGAGGAAGGGAGTCGAAAAACCAACCACACCTTGCTAAGAAAAGTGAGGCGGGATGGACCCAGACACATGAGAGTGGAGAGAGTGACAGGACAATGACCTCAAGAACTGAAGCCGTGTTGAGCCCTGAAGGGAAATGGGAGGGGCAGCAGACAGGAGGAGGAACACACTCATTCTACGTGGCAGACACATCTGCGCAGCCCTAGGACCAGGAAGGAAGAAAGGCTGGAACACAGGCGAAGCAAAGACGATGCTGGTGATCAAGGGCAACAGGCACAAGTGATTTTCCAGGTCTTGTTTAAAAATTCAAACTTCAGGGGCGCCTGGCTGGCTCAGTGGGTTAAGCCTCTGCCTTCGGCCCAGGTCATGATCTCAGGATCCTGGGATCGAGCCCCACATCGGGCACTCTGCTCAGCGGGGAGCCTGCTTCCCCCCCTCTCTCTGCCTGCCTCTCTGCCTACTTGTCATCTCTCTCTCTCTCAAATAAATAAATAAAATTTAAAAAAAAATTTGAACTTCAGGGGCACCTGGCCGGCTCAGTCAGTGGAGTACACAACTCTTGACCTCAGGATTGTAGGTCCCAGCCCCACGTTGAGTGTAGGGTTTACTTAAAAATAAAATCTTAAAAAAAAAAAATTTTAGGGGCGCCTGGGTGGCTCAGTTGGTTGAGCATCTGGCTGGTTTCAGCTCAGCTCATGATCACAAGGTCGTGGGATCCAGCCCTGGCATTGGGCTCTGTGCTCGGCGGGCAGTCTGCTTCTCTCTCTCCATCTACCCTTCCTCCACTTCTTCTCTCCCCTCCCCTCTCTCTAATAAATACATAAATCTTTTAAAAATTTTAAACTTCTTTTGACAACGGAGAGACATTTAAGGATTTTAAGCAAGCAAGGGCTGAGCTCAGATTTGCATATTTGAAATTGTCATTGTTACGGAGAGAAGAGAGAGGACTCACACAGGAAGGCCAGTCAAGAGGCTATTACAGTCATCCAGGGGGAAATGAGGCAGCCACAGAGGGGACAGGGAAGAAGGGGCAGACTTGAGTCATGGGCTCTCTGAGTCACTGAACCGGTCAACTGTGTGGACATGGGCACCGCTCACAAAGATCGCTGCAGAAGAGGAGATGGGAAGAGAAAAAGCTAAGGGAGAGAGGAGGGCGGTATGGGGCCTGCCCCATTTGAGGTCCCCACAGCCCTGTGTATGGGCTTGGGCCAGGCCTGGGGTCATCTGTGAATGCCAGGAGAAGAGACCCCCAACGGGGAAAAGCGAAGACAGAGGGGGGGAAACCTGAGAAAGAAAAGTGAGAAAAGGCAGAGAAGGAAACCCTGTAGCCCTCCGCACTACCAAAGGACTCCATGAGGAGTGGGCGAAAGGGGCCAGCGGGGCGGAAAAAGCCACCAAGGACGAGGGATGGGAAGGAAAAGCATCAGAGGCAGGACAGCACCAATAAGCGCCACAGGGCACCCGGAAGCCAGGGACACTGAGACAGGCGACAGGCGTGGGAGCTCAGTGGTAAGGAGGGTCCTGGGCACCAGCAGCAGGAGCCAGGGCTGGTTCAGAAGAAGCAGTAAGAGTGCTATCTGCAGAAGCCTGCCAGGACCAAGGGAACGTGAAGGGAGTAGTGAGAGAGGGCAAACAGGACTCAGAAAGCAGTTTAAGGTCAAAGAGCCCACACTCAGAGGCTTACTGACGACCACTGACTGGCCGGGCTCTGCGCTCAGGGCCAGCGAGCGGGATTATGTACAGAAAAAAAAGAAATCATCTTGCTCTGAAGGAAAAAGGCAGCAAAGGCATTCATTTAACAACTGACGATAATGTAAAATAAGACAACTCCAATGAACATTGGAAGTTTTCTCAGGACTTCTCTAAATGACCTCTCATGTTCCTTCCACCTCTGCTGTTCTGAGTGAGATTAGAGGTCAGCTAGACACCCACGGTAACTGTGATCCTTCTGTCCCCAAATCACAGGAGGAAGTTCTGAATGAGGACACCTGCAGATTCTCTAAGGAGTGATTCATGGCTTTCCTTCATCCAATTAGTAAAGCAGTGTCTGACTTTAAAAAGGTCAAAAAGCACGGATTTAGATCTTCAGAGCAGTCCATCAGGATACATTTATACGACGACAAATCAATTCAACCAGCAGAATGAGAATTCAAATAAGCCTCCACAAGGACAAACCTCTGGTTTTTTTTTAGCAAATCGCTCTTTTTATTCTTACGTATGCTTTTATTTCAAATGGTCATACCAAACACTAAAAGATGACCATGTCCACGGTTGTATCCCTTCTTTGGAGTTAGCAGAAGAAAAGGATAAGAAAAGAATACATTCATTACTAAGTGAAATATATTCATCTGAAAAGGCTACAGTCTGCCCAATTCCAACTCTATGGCGTTCTGAAGAAGAAAAAACTATGGGGACAGTAAAAAGATCAGTAGTTGCCAGGGGTTGTAGAGGAGAGAGGGCTGACTAGGTGGAGAATAGGATTTTTAGGGCAGCAAAAATACTCTGTATGATATTATGATGGTGGACACGCGTCACCATGCACGTGTCCAAACCCAAAGGCAGCTGACACTGAGAGCGAACCCTACTGACCACGGCGTGCTGTGGGTGACAGTGATGGGTCATCAGTCATAACAGATGTGCCATTCTGCTAGGGGACACTGACAACTGGGGAGGCTATGCACGTGGGAACAAAGGGTATAGACAAAATCTCTACCTTACTGTTTATTTTACTGTGAATCTAAAACTGCTCCCCAAAACTGGGGGGGGGTCCTTAAAAAGTACCTGGAAAAAAGAAGATATATTCTGTTAGTCACTACTGGGAAAAACTAAAGAAACAGAACCTAAAGGCGTTTGCATTCTAGAAGAAAAAATAAAGCAGTTTAAAAATGAAGCACCCAAGAGTAAGGCATAAACAAAATATGCAAATGATACACAATTTGAGGAGAGCAGAAAAAACTAGATGAGACTATCTCCAAGAATACTCAGGAAAGGTCAATGGAATGAGCTTTTAAACAGGAAAAGAGGGTTTGTTAATTAAATATTCAGGTGCCTGCCTGTACAAAGCACTGGTGGATTCTATGGGAAATAAAAGCCCCAGTTTCTGCCTTCAAGGAGCTTTCCAACTCTCTTCTTCAGCTAAAATAAACTTTAATCTCACATTCTCAAGGCTAGAGCTGGAAGAAACACCAAGCGATGTTCAGTTCAAGCGTCCTCCCCCAACAGAAGACGAAATCAAAGCCAGTGATCCCAGCTGAGTGTCTCCAAGTGACAGCAAGGGCAGGCACCAAGTCTCCCTTTGTAATAACGGGCACACACGCTTTGCAGGCTGAAAGACTTCAGTACAAATTACACCCTTCACCAAGTCTGGGGCCTACGTTCTCTCAATTCTAAACCGGAGATGGTGGGGCGCCTAGGTGGGGCAGTCAGTTAAGTGTCTGACTCTTGGTTTCAGCTCAGGACATGATCTCAGAGTTGTGGGATTGAGACCTTCTGGTTCTGTGCTAGTGTGGACTCTGAGATTCTCTTTCTCTCCCTCAAATAAGCCTCTGACCCTCCTCCCTCCCCCAACAATGAATAAATAAATCTTTAAAAAAATAATAAAAAATAAACCGGGGAGGGGGATAATAGGATTTCTGAGATAAGTACCATTCCTTTCCTTACCTCCTCTCTACTGCTGAATGGTGAAACTAAAGGCTACACTCGTCCCCAGTCAAGTGACATCATCTGGGGTCTCAAGCACTAAGAAAAATAAAGGACTTCCAGTAGGCAAAAGGGAAGGTACAGTGACAACATTAGCATGTAATTTTCAACGCTAATAAATTAATGACACAATCAGAAATCATCAAGTTAGAACAGAAGTTTTTAAGGGAAAAAAGAAGTGGTGGAAAGAGTCAGGAAAGCCAGTCACTCTCAAGTTACAGAACAACCCTGTACTCTGTGGCAGCACTACCAGAGACGCCACAGAAACCATTACTGGATTACAATTACGGTCCAGCACCGTTCCTTTCTTTTTCCCTCATTTCTCTTTCACTTATTCTGGATACCCACTGTCCTATTTCCAGTCCTTCTTTCATCTTCCTAACAATATAATAAACCAGAAAATCTAGGGCCTTCCCAGTCAGCCACGCCCCCACTCATGGTTTAAGGGAAGAATGGTGCCAACACGGTGATAAAGGACATGGGCTTTGCAGTCAGACAGACCTTGGTTCCAAACCCAGGTCCACCTCTAATGCAGGTTCATGAACCTGAATCTAACTGTCTACTCCCTAGGCCTGTCGTTAGAATTAAATAAATGAGCAAGTTTAGAAAAATGCCTAGCACACAGTATAAGCCCACTGAGTCATACATCTCACATGTCTCCTTTCCGTGAGATTGAAATCCCAAAGAACACAGCTTTTTCTAGGCCCCCAACTGGGGACAACATATAAGTGTCCTGTCCCCACTGTCTCCTTCCCCTCTACCACCTAGCAGCTGGGTGCTTTAACAGCAAGGACTCCGCCCCAGTCCCTAACCCAATGCCTGGCCCAGAGGAAACTTTCAGTAGGCGGTAACAGGACCAACCCAGAATCAGTCATGTTTATTCCACCGGACAGGAAGGGGTTGTCTGTCCATTAAGAAAACCTCAAAGGATGAGTTGTGGAAAAGGAAGAAGGAACCCAAAATATTCACAACTGGATGACCTTCTGTTACGCACACAATCATCACGTCTATGCCTGTCTCTAAACCCCCTCCAGTCGGATTCGTAAGTTTGCAGGTTATCCCCTGGGTTAACGAGGACGTCCAGAGTACCTCATACAGAATAAAAGAGCACTTTTTGTTACACATCTTGGGTTAGTCTCTTCCAACACTTGAGAAATCCCTAGTAATATATTAACTTACGCCGTTTGCTTCCTGCTGAAGAGAGGGGCCTATCGGAAAAACTCTGGACTAAGGGCTTTGCAGCCCTACCTGTAAAGTTTAAGGTGGTATCCGTAAAGGTCATTTATGTTAGATACTCCTACCTTCATAAACACCCTTTGAACTTCTCTAATTCCCCCTTCACAAACCTGCAAACCTGTGACATCCCTATCACACGTACATTTCACACCACCATCCAAAGACTCAATAACAGAACTGCAAATTACTTGAAAGCTAATGTTTTCTAAATATACAGAATCATGAAACACCATCAAAACCTGATATAAAAAGTGAATATTCACAAGGTAAACCAAAGAATGCTTCCAAAGCATTTGTCATCAATATGAACTTTTTTAAGAGTATGGTACAAGGGGCACCTGGGTGGCTCAGTGGGTTAAAGCCTCTGCCTTCCGCTCAGGTCATGATCCCAGGGTCCTGGGATCGAGCCCCGCATCAGGCTTTCTGCTCCGTGGAGAGCCTGCTTTCTCTTCTCTCTCTGCCTGCCTCTCTGCCTACTTGTGATCTCTGTCTGTCAAATAAATAAATAAATCTTAAAAAAAAAAAAAAAAAAAAGAGTATGGTACAAAATCCCTCATAAAAAAAATCCACAAAGAGGAGCGCGTGGGTGGCTTGGTCAGTTAAGCGTCTACCTTCAGCTCAGGTCATTATCTCAGGGTCCTGGGATCAAGCCCTACATCAGGCTCCCTGCTCAGTGGGGAGTCTGCTTCTCCCTCTCCCTCTGCCCCTCCCCACAGCGCATGCATGCACGTGCTCTCTCTCAAATAAATAAAATCTTTTAAATTAATTTTAAATTAATTAACTAATGACAGCAACTAATACTTTCTTAATGGTTATGAATTCTCTGCCTTCGTCCTCCAAGAATGAACCCCTTTGTAAGTTTACACTAAAGAAATGACAGTGATATACCGGAAAGAAATGGGCTTTGGTGCTAGACACCAGGGTTAAATCCATGCACCCCCATGTACCACTATAACCTCATTCAGGGGCCAGTTGTCTAACAACTGAGTAACTGACCTTAAAGGATTATGCCACAGGTTAAACAAGATAAAGAACAAAAAGCATCTACAACAGTCCCTATACTTTGTGGACTACCTTCTGGAAATTAAACATCTGTCTTCTAGAAATATTCATTCTTCCCCTACCTTTTCTTTCCAAATGAATCTCAACACACCACCACAGCTGCTGCTCTGAACTCCAGATCCAACCCAGAGGGAGTCTACCACTTGGCCGCTTACAACTAAGCCCTCTGCTCCCACTCCCTCGGTTCAGCTTCTATTCCACTCCATTCTCTGCACACCCTCCAGCCTGTAGAGACAATCCGAGCAGCTCAGCTCTAAAGGTCCCAAGCCACACCACAAGCAATTCAAATCTAGGCAAATGGTCCAGGGGTCGGTCCACTCCACTGCCTTAAAGTGCAATCCAAAAGACAGAAACAACAGTCTCTCTCTCTCCTCCAAAATATTTATTTCCCTAACCACCCTTCACAGATAGGCTAATGTTGTAGGAGCTAATCGAATTGCCCACGCATACTAATTCAAACACACAATGAGTTGTGGGTAGGAATGCGTACCCACGGGCCATACTTGAGGTACCCAGGTGGCCGTGTACACAAACACACAAGCCAAAGGTCTAACTGCAGACATTATCGAACACTAATGAAAAGAAATACTAAGCCACCAGTCAAAACCTGACGACAACCCTCTGAAAGGACAAAGGAAAATTCTAAGCAGGGGTTTCCACAGTTTTGTGCAATTAATGCTAAAATGTTATTAAAAGAAAGCACTTCAAGACTGTTTCCCATGGAACTATGGCATTTTCTCAATGATTTTTCTTTTCCATGTAAGGCAGAAAATGCTAAAGCACTTTAAGGCACTGTATCTAGACATCAACAGCTTCTGCTAACACATTTAACATTCTGAAAAAGAGATGGTCTAGGGATACTTTTTTGCCACATTGATTTTTTTTTTAAATAATCTTAAAATGTCTGTCAAGTTCAGTAACTTTGTTTCCATAAACAAAGCTCTTTAAATAACTCTTGTTTTTGTAAAGCCAGCAGCCCAGGTCTCAGGTAAAAACTTCAAAGGCAGCACAGATCCACTGAGCAAGGGCCAAAGCAATCCTAGATGTGCTAAGCTGATGACAGCCTGAAAGGGGCCGAAAATGACAGAAAACGAGGAAGCAAGCCTGGAAACCATAATGTGACTTTGTTTTTAACACAATCCCTGCTGCAAAATAACTGTGCAGAAGGCTTTTATTTTATTTTATTAAAGACACTCTATGGCAACCTTGTCTTGACTAATGGAACTCAGCGCTCCCTGTGTTCGTCTCTCTTATCATCTTGCTGAAAGCTGTGCTCGTTTGTTCCAAATCATGGTCATCCTCCAGACGGCAAATTTTTCAAATACAAACGGGGGATGGATGAACCAATCTTGGAGATAATCCCTTATGTAAAAATTCAAGTTTCAGGTCTTAAAATTTGAGTCCAAGGGTAGTACTTAAGTGATAACCAGAAGAGTTTACTCCCTTGACTTCTCCCCTAATTTTCAACTACCAAGTGGTAATACCGCAGGATCGAAGTTCTCAGTATTTTATCCTCAGCACTGGAAAAAAGAATGCTATATAATTTTAATAAAGAACAGTGTTAATAATATTTAAGAATTCACCCCTTTGATGAGCATCCATTCAGACTTATTTTAATAAAGCCACACACAAATTCAAAGCTACCAGGCAATCATGAAGAGAACTATGGTACATGTCACAATCATACACAAATTCAAAGCTACCAGGCAATCATGAAGAGAACTATGGTACATGTCACAATCATACTTGTCAAGGACCACACTGACCCATTTCTCCCCCTATGGAGTTAACTGTGAAGAAGAGAAGTAAACAAGTGAATAAAAGAAAGTTAACTTCTGATTCACATTTTTCTCCCAGGAACATAAACTCAGAAGTAAACAGTACAATCTAAGATTTAAGTTTGATTAAAGCTTAGTAAGTTTAATGCCACTTGCTTTTGATGAGCAAGCTGGTTAATAATTAAATAAATGAAGATAATCTATTCAGGATGGATTTAAACCACTACCATAAAGAATCTTAAGCACACTGCTGACATTTTGTTGTGCTGTAAAACACAGTCTGTTCTATGTGATCATGAAATGTTAAGGAAATCAGTGCTACACTAAAGCTAAGGAATTAATGCTGTACTTAGCATCTGAAAGATAATTACTGCACAGAACGGACTCTATCTGTAGGGTTTTATATTTTTTAGCTTCCTAAACAATATTAAATTACACATTAACTTAAGGGAGTGAACTAATGATTCCAAGCACGCTTTCCTCACACACAAGAGTGTCACTAACCTGACCTCCGTCTCCAGCCCCCGAGTTCCTATTTTCTCCCCAAAGTGGTCATCAACCACACCAGTCTATTGGTGCTATCCCTACTGACCAACAGTAAGACGTCCTGAAGGCCACTGGGTTCGTCTCAGAATAAAGCAAAGGTCCACAGTGGGTTTAAACCTCAACTAATCAGCTCATGAGGACATTGACAGCCCACTCTCACGTGACGAGCCGTCACGTGACTGCTTCATGGGCAGGAGGGGGTGCTAGAACGTGAAGGATTGAGTCCTGGACAATGACCAAAAAAACATAAGACATACTATTTACCACAGATGGAATCTGACAGGAGCGGACAGAGAGGAGAAAGAAAAGAACAGACACAAAATGCGCTGAAAGTGACTCACTCAGAGCGCTGTCTTTGAGCTGGGCAACAAGTAGAACCTCGGGGTCGGAAGGCGCGAGGGAAGGGACGGGCTAGGCCTCGGAAGCCGTGAGAGCAACAGAAACAGTAACGCCGACAAACCAACTTTCCAAAGGTTTCCAAAGACCTTTAACTCTTTCAGAAGCCCCCCGCCCCCCGAAGAGCTAGTACTATTTCACCAGGCCAAATGTCACGGGGTCATGCTTCTTTTCTGATACTTAACACAATACAGCCTGGCACCTTCTAGCAGTCTGAACAAAGTCACATAAGTCTGCGTTCACTTTCCCTCCATGACATCCTTAACTTCAACATAAGCACACAAAATGCCCAAGATGAAAAAGAATCCAACATATATAATCCCATATCATCTTTAGCTGCATTTAAAAGATGTTTCTTTTTTTCCTTTTAAAAGATAATTAAGTTTTTTCCTTTGGATGGTAAGTTGCGTTATTTTAGACGTTTTAATTATTGCCTTCTTACCAAGTTAGCTCGCAGGTTTGGTTCATCTAAGTGAACCACCTGAAGTCAGAGTCATCACCCTGAGTAACTTGGAAGAGATCAGTTAAACGTGGCTTCTCTCATCCTAAAATGAATGAACTCTACACTGCAAGCCAGAGTACTGAGCCTCTATTCTGCTTTGTCTTAGTGCTCAGTTTGAAACAAATAAACCAATCTCATAAAGCAATTTACATATGCCTGCAGAGGCCTCTTCTCAAGTCAGGAGCCAACAGCTTTCAACAATTTGACATCGTGACTTCTCTTGGACCACCTTCCTACCAAAATATCCAGTGACTTTGGCCATCATTACTTTGGCCAACCCAGGGACAGCAAGATCACAGTTCTCTGCTTTACTCCTCAGGCAAAGGAGCTGAAATGATGAAACCAGCTGTCTAAATACAACCACCAATTTCTGTATAATAATGTGCACTTACAAAGCTGCTGAACAGCCACAGTATCACTCCTACAAAACTTCCTACAGGAGGCAAAGCAGATTCAAGTTCCATCCCCACGGACTGAAGAATGACACGACCTTGAGGAGTGAAGCTGTCAGCCCTAAGTCAAACATCCTTATGTGAAAGAACTGATACAAAAACTTTAGTTTTCTCAAATCAGTACCTCTTCCCATAAAATAATATTAGAGGAGTGTATGTACTGGGGAGTGAGTGGGGGAGTGGGTATCAATCAAGGAAAGACTAGCTAAGGAAAAGCAACACAATCTGAACTTGGATATTGGTTGTGTCTGTGCACAGAAGGCCTTGGATCTTACTCCTATCTGCTGGCTGGCCTCATCTCCTACCTTGCCTTGCAACCCCAACAAACGCTCTTTGCTGCTGTCGTTCAGAACTACTAGTGGCATCCCAAAGGGGCCCAGTCATCTCAGTCTTCTTGCCTCTATCCGTGGGATTTCCTTTGCCTGACATACTCCCCACCATTTCTTCTTTTAGTCTGTTTCCTTTGACTTTTAAACTCAGCTCAAATGACACCTTTTTAGGAACTGACCTTCTTACTGCTCTCCAAGCATTCTGATTACCCTCTATCATTGCACTGTCCTGGATGATTCTGTCATGTGCCTCCTTCCCGAGACTTAAGTTCTGGGGTGGGGGGTAGAGGGAGAATGTAATCCGTCTTCCCTAGTATCGGACATGTGAAACAGGCACTCAGTAAATGTTTGTGAACTAAATGAATGAAAGTTGCCAGTACTCAGGAGTAGCTCAACCATGCTTCTGGGATAGAGAACATCGGGCAATTCAAATGGAAACCGTCGCCCTCTACCCTCACTTTCGCTACCTGGATTCCTTTTCCAGGCTGGCTGCTCTACCAGAAGGCCATGAGAACATCACCCAAGCCAAAGTACTGTCATAGAACTACAATCTGGTTAGGTCTGTGGGGGTTTTTTGTTTGTTTTATTTTAACTGGAAAACCTTTAGTTCTTTATACCATTTGGAGGCATTTCACATTGTTACTTCAGGAGGCAAAGTGACAGCCACAGGTCTGGATTATGTCCCAGGGGTCAGACAGCATAACTGTTAGAGTGTGAGCCCTAAAGTTTGAGTTCAAATGTGCCACGTTCCCAACTGGGTAACTTTGGGTAAGTTACCCTATACTACTTCCTGCCAATACATATAAACTCTGGCCAGCACTCATCCCACAGACATCTACCGAGCACCTGCTGAGGGCCAAGTGCTGGTGGTCCCGGGAGACCTGGCCATCCCACATTAGGAATACTCTCATCGCATCACCTGTTGTATTTCCTTCACTAAACTTACCACTACCTGAAATGTTCTCTTTTGCTGATCTGCCCCCTACGCAGCCTCCCCCATGAGAAGGTAAACTCTGTGATGCCAGGGGACTTGTCTCTTGGTCATTCCTTGTCTCTCCAGTGCCAAGCACATACCTACTACACGGTTACTCAAGACGTTTTTAAAGGACTGGGAAAGTCTGACGTGGTCCCCACTGCCCCTTGACGCTTGCACTTACTTCAGTGGGGAAGGCAGGGGAGAAAACCCATAAAAAGTATAAAACCGCACTTCCCGGAGGGCCCTGGCTTGCCACCAGCACACGTGGCGCACTGGGCCGGGCCTGGGTCCAGGCTGCTCTGGCAGGGGGAAGGACCTCCGCCCCGGCGGCCCCCCGCATGTCCCAGCCGCACAAAAGTGGGCCACGGGCACCAGGAGGCCAGCAGAAGGCAAGCAAAGCCCTGTCCCATCACAGCTGCGGGAGCGCTTCCATTCGCTTGTGCAGCAGACGTTCACTGGGCTCCTGAAGTGTGCTGGGCACCCGGCAGACCAACGGCCAGGTCCTGTCCTCATGGAGTTTCCCTTCTCCTGCAGGAACGCAGTAAACAAGTGCGTAAAACGGTCCTTTGAGTGGCGTGAGTGCCCCGCCGCCGCGGAACACAGGTGTGACGGGGGACGACTGCAGGTGTCCGCCGCCCGGCCGCCCGGAGGAGGCGGCTCCGGGGCGGCCCCGCGGAGGGCGGCGTGAGCTCGGCCCGAGGACGCCCCCCCACCCCGGGCTGGACGGTGACCGCGCCCAGGGCCTCGAGGGCCGGGCGCGCGCGGGGAGCCTCGGGGCGAGGCGCGGGCCCAGGACGCCCGGCGGCCCGACGGGCTCGGAGCGCGGGGCGGGCGCGCCGTCGGGCGGGGCGGGGACCGCGGGCCGGGCGGGCACCCACGTCACCGCCGCGCCGCCGGTGCCTGAGAGCGCGGGCGGGGGCGCGGGGCGACCGGGCCGGGCCCGCGGCCGAACATGGCGGGCCTCCGGCTTACCTCGGAATTTGAGCTCGTGCTGCGGCTCGAGGCTCAGGACCTGCTCCACCTTCGCCATGTTCCTCAGCGGCGGGGCACCTCTGCCGGGGGGACCCCCTGAGAGGTCACCTGAGGCAGGAGGCGTTAATGCTGCGCCCCCTTTAAATCTGGAAAGGGGGGGCCGGCCGGGACGCGGGCGGGGGTCGTCTACGGGGTGCGCGCGGGGGGGGGGGACGGCCTACGCGGTGCAGGCGCAGGGGCGGAGGGCGAGGGCGAGGCCGCGGTGCCCGGCGAGCGCACGGCACGCACGCACGCACGCAGCGACGCACGCACGCACGCACGCAGCGGGCTGGCCGGCTCGGCCCTGCGCGCGTTCGGGCGGCGGGAAGCTGCGCGCGCGGAGCTCCCTCCCGGAGCTCTGCGCAGGCGCGGCGCGGGCCGAAGGGCGGGGCTACCGGGTGGCAGGGGGCGGGGCGTCGTGCCGGTCTGGAGGCGGGGCCGTCCGGGATGCTCAGAAGCGAGGACAGTCGTCGCAAAGGTTGTTTACTCAGGGACCGTGGGGGCCAGCCATTGTTAAAGTGCTTTAGTCAATAATAATAAAAAGAAGAAAATTCCACGTTGCCCTTGCTTATGTAGTGCCAGGCACTGGCAGAGACTGTGAATGATAAAGTTTTATCATAAGCATGTTTATAAGTGAATGGTGTGTGCTAGGCAATGTGACGTGTGATAAACAATAAATACACAGGAAGCTACCAATTATTTCTTGCTGCTTTTGTGCCACTCTGCTGGACGCTTTCAGTAATAGTACCATCGAATGTAATGAAAGCTACTCTCTATCAAATGTTTACTATGTAGCAAGCACTATGCTGCATCCTTTACCCATCCACGCAACAAACATTTACAAATACAATGATCAGAGAAATGACCTGGTTCCCATCCTCTCACTAGAGCCTGCTGGAGATCCAGCCTCTGAAAAAATAACCACACAAATAAACTGTAATTAAAAATTGCTGGGAATCCAAATCTGCCTGGCCTCCAAAGTGAACATTACATCATTATTGCTGCTTAAATATTATGTCATTATGTAATGTTTGCTACACAAAGTGTGTATTCTTAAGGGGAGTCTGGGTGGCTCAGCGGTGAAGTGACCAACTCTTGATTTCAGCTCAGGTGGTATCTCAGATTCATGACGCGGAGCCCCCGCTCCCTTGCACCTCCCCCCATCTAGTGTGTGTTTGCGTGTTTGCGCGTTCTCCTTTGCTCTCTCTCTCTTTCCTTCAAATAAATAAATAAATATTTTTAAAAATACATGTGCTCTAATCATCTCCTACACATCTATAGAGAGAAAACAAACAGTGGGTAGTTAATGTTGACTCTACTGTGGTTGGCATCTGGGTATTCTTTGTCCTATTCTTTCTACTTTTCAGTATACTTGATTTTATTCATAATAAATGTTTTTTAAAGATAATCTTTGTCTTTTAGCTAGAGCATTTGGTACATTTACACTTATTATATTTACTAATATGTCTGCATTTATTTCTACCACCTTATTTTGTGCTATTTGCCATGCCTTTTTTTTTTTCTTTCTCCTCTCCTTTCTTCCTTAGGGCTGATTTTTTTTTCCCTCGTTCTCTTTTCTTCCTCTTATACACCATCTCTGTTGTTTTCATGATTACCATAGAAATTGCGATGTACTTATGAAAGTCCAATTTTTAAAATGTCTTTACCATGCTTCCTTAAAATACAAGGGCTTTGGGACTCTTTACCTCTAAACACCCATCCCCCAAACTATATGCCTTAATTACGGTGTATTTCAGGTTTAATCTTTTCATCTCATGAGTCATTATTGTATTGATTTATATGATTGATGTTAGTTTAGATGTAACCACACAGTTACCCATTTCTTTGCCCATCTTTTCTCCTTGCATCTCAGAACTTAACAACTGGGATTACATTCCATGTGCCTGAAGAATGTGTACATTCTTTAAATTCTGTTTCATCGAGGGTTTGCTGGGCCAAACTCTCTCAGTTTTTGTTAATCTGAAAATGACTTTCTTTTGCCCTTGTTCTTGGAAGATATTTTGGCTAGTTTACTAAAGCCGACAGGTCTCTCTCAACACCCCAAAGATACCATTCATTCATTTCCAGCTACCGTTGTTACTGGAGATTTCAGACGACGATCTCCCCATCATCCCTTCAAGGATGGTCTGTTTTCCCACCTATCCTGGGGTTCTGCCGTTTTACCATGATGTGTGCTTTTACTTATTGTCTTAGCCCATTCAGGCTGCTGTAACAAAATGCCATGGAATGGATAGCTTAAGTAACAGCATTTATTTCTCACAGTTCGGGAGACTAGGAAGTCCAAGACCAAAGCACTGGCAGCCTCCATGTCTGGTGAGACCCTACATCCTGGTTCACAGCCTGCCATTCTCCTGTGCTCTGGGGCTTCTCTCTAAGGGCACTAGTCCTCTTCACGAGGGCTTCACCCTCATGACCGAAGTTCCTCCTACGCGCCCCACCTCCCAACACCATCCACTGGGGCAATGAGGTTTCCATATAGGAATGGGGGTTGGATATAAACCTTCAGTCTATAGTCTACATAGCCCTTATCCTGCTTGAATTCTCAGGGTGTTCTGCATTTGTTGTTCGGTGTCTTTCATCCTTCTGGAAAATTCTCAGACCACATTAAACATTGTTCTTTATTGTTGTAAGATACACAGAACATATACTTGACCAGCTTACCTAGTAATAGAGGTAACCTTACCCAGTGTGGTATGGAATACATTCACACTGTTGGGCAACCCTCCCCACCATCCATGTCCAGACGTCTTCCTCTTGCAAAACTGGAACTCCACACCCAGTAAACAATAGCTCCCCATTCCACCTTCCCGCAACCCCTAGTAACCAGGGGTTACTCTGCCTTCTGTCTTTGTGAATTTGAGTACTCTAGAAACCTCACAGAAGTGGAATCATACCGTATTTATTTGTCCTTTTGTATCTGCCGAATTTCACTTAACATAACGTCCTCCAGGTTCATCCATACTGGAGTATGTGTGACAACATCTTTTTTAAATATTGCCCCAGCCTCGTTCTTTCTCTTTTCTTCTGGAAGTCTGACTAGTACTTTATTCAACCCGTGTTATTCAAACTCTAGGTTGTTTCCCAAGAGTGACTTATAAAATCAATTTAGTAGGTTGTTACCAGCACTGAGAAAGAAAATAAATAGCAGACATCAGACCGTGTTGTATTATTTCATGAAACTTTTGTTTCAGTTGTATTTATTAACATACTTATACATATATCTGCATAGCGAGTCACAAATAAAGCGCATTTATTACCGTGGGCTGTGGTAAAGAGAGAGAGAAAGAGAAACAGAGAAGTCTGTAAAACATATCATTCTCCGTATCTCTTTACTTCTCTGTCATAGCTGAATCTCTCATTTTTATATCCCGTACCACGGATATTTCTTCAGACCTCCCCTCCAGTCACTCATTTTCCTTTAGGCTCCTGATGAACCTGTTCCAGGAATTTTTCATTTCAGTTTTTTGTTTGTTTGTTTTTTGTAAGTCTATTAGTCCTGTTTTGTTTTGTTCTGGGTGTTTTGTTTTTGTTTTTGTTTTTTGTTTTTTTAGCATAACTCAGTGGTCACGTTGGCAGTTTCTAACGCTGGTTTTAGCTTCCGTCCCTCCCCCAGGAAATGGTGCCATTTGAGGTGTGAGGGCTGGTCTCCACTGTCGTCACCTGGGGCACTCAGCAATGGCGGTGGCCAGGTCTGCTGGATGAGGGAAGTCCGTGTTCTCAGGCCCACGCCGAGAACCACATCTGACACCATGGCCACTTCATAAATAAACCCGGTGAGCGAGCAGTGGCGCAGCTGGGGAAAAGGACTGTCATCTGCAAACTGTGTCACCTGGTCCATTTGAGCACTGAGAGTCGCTGCTTCCGCAGACGTGCTGGAGTAGGCGTTCACATGGGACGCAGGTATCATCTCACTGAGAAGCATCCGCATCCCTCCCTCCCATACCTCCTTCTCCCCCGGCCCAGTTCCGCCATGTGTGTCCCTGGCCCCCAGCTGCCGGTGAAGGTACGTTTGTGCTCTCAGGTCACAGCTCAGCCAGACGAAGTAGACATCCAAATGTACCGCTTGAGATTTGGGAAAATCTATGAAGTGCATTCGGGTTGTAATTCTGCAACCTGCCTAATTAAATCTGGGGTATGATTTCCAGCAAGGGTGAAAACCAAAGCTGCTAGAAATCAAAGATTATTTCCGGGCTCCATAGAATCTCCCTGGTTTTCTGACGGTGAGTTAAGCTACATGTTTAAAGAACTTGTCCCTTTCTTTCTGTGGTAGTCCAGTGAATTCGGACGCAGCCCCTGCCCCCAGCCACAATCCTCTGTCCTCGAAACTAAGAAAGCGTAGCAGCCACTCAGCTCTTCAAGGCCCTTCCGTGGGCGCTGTGTCACCATCCAATGCGAATGACAACGTAACGAGTAGTGATGCCCCCATGTATTACTTAGAGACCCCTTGGAAACTTTGCTGTGCTAAACTAGCCCTCCGGAGAAAAGATGAACTCTGATTTGTACTTGTTTCAGATTTCTGTGGTACAAACACTCCTACCATGACTGATTTTAAGCTGCTTATGGGATGTCACTGGACATAGTTGAGAAGTGATGTGCACCGTTGGCTCTCGCTCGCTGGAGGGAGCCCAGTCCAGCCCAGCCCTGCTGGGATCCCGTCCCCCTGGCACTGTCATGAGGTAGGAGGATGTGGCCATATCAGTCCTAGGATACCTTCTTCAGGGGTCTGTGTCCTGGGACAACTCTCAGTACCAAGTGGTGTCAGTCAAGTTCCAGCCAAGAAAGCAGAAATTACAAGTTTTTTTTTTAAATTTTTTTATTTTAATAAACATATAATGTATTTTTATCCCCAGGGGTACAGGTCTGTGAATCGTCAGGTTTACACATTTCACAGCACTCATCATAGCCCATACCCTCCCCAATGTCCATTTCCCCACCACCCTCTCCCGTCCCCCCTCCCCCCCGCAACCCTCAGTCTGTTTCTTGAGATTGAGTCTTTTATGGTTTGTCTAAGTTTTTTTTTTTTTTTAAGATTTTATCTATTTATGTGAGAGAGAGAGAGAGAGGGAGAGAGAGAGAGAACAAGCAGAGGGAGGGGCAGAAGGAGAGGGAGAAGCAGACTCACCGCTGCGTAGGGAGCCAACTTGGGGCTCGATCCCAGGATCCCAGGATCATGACCTGAGCTGAAGGCAGACACTTCACCAACTGAGCCACCAGGGGCCCCATGACAGTTATTTTGACAAAGATAATTTAGCATAAGGAAATGGTTAATCAGGTAATGGAAAGCTGTAAAAGCCAGAGAAGAGACTGAAGTATCACAAGGCTGGTGAAGTGAATGGGGAGCTATTGTTTACTGGGTGTGGAGTTCCAGTTTTGCAAGAGGAAGACGTCTGGACATGGATGGTGGGGAGGGTTGCCCAACAGTGTGAATGTATTCCATACCACACTGGGTAAGGTTACCTCTATTACTAGGTAAGCTGGTCAAGTATATGTTCTGTGTATCTTACAACAATAAAGAACAATGTTTAATGTGGTCTGAGAATTTTCCAGAAGGATGAAAGACACCGAACAACAAATGCAGAACACCCTGAGAATTCAAGCAGGATAAGGGCTATGTAGACTATAGACTGAAGGTTTATATCCAACCCCCATTCCTATATGGAAACCTCATTGCCCCAGTGGATGGTGTTGGGAGGTGGGGCGCGTAGGAGGAACTTCGGTCATGAGGGTGAAGCCCTCGTGAAGAGGACTAGTGCCCTTAGAGAGAAGCCCCAGAGCACAAGAGAAAAGCAGACTGTGAACCAGGAAGTAGGGTCTCGAGGGGACGCCTGGGTGGCTCAGTCGGTTGAGCCTCTGACTCATGGTTTTGGCTCAGGTCATGATCCGGGGGTCCTGGGATTGAGCCCCGTGTCAAGCTCTGTGCTCAGCATGGAGTCTGCTTGAGATTTTCTCTCTCTCTCTGTCTCCCTCTGCCCCTCATACTCCTGCTGTCTCTCTCTCTCTCTCAAATAAAGAAATAAAATCCTTAAAAAAAAAAAAAAAAAAAAAAAGGAAGTAGGGTCTCACCAGACATGGAGTCTGCCAGCGCGTTGGTCTTGGACTTTCCACCTACAGCAGATGGAGCAGCAGACAGCACCGGGTCATTGGACCCCAGGAGCTCGGAGGAGAGCCTTCATGGAGGTGGGAGCGGACTTCTGAGGAGGGAGTGTGGACTGGCCCGTGCTGGAGGCCTCTGAGAGGACACAATGTGTCTACTCCTGCGATTACCGTAGGAAAGCCGAGGGCTGGCGGAACTCGGCTGCCGATGGGAAGAACAATCCTCTCCACCCCTTGTGCCTGTCTCTGGGTCTTCCTCAGAATCCCCCATGTATGCATCCTGCGGTGGTGCATTTGGCCTTGGCTACAAAGGATCTCATGTTCTAGTGAGGGGAGCTGGGGGAGAAATACCACATCAGAATAATGACACTCTGTGATAAATACTAAACTACAGGAGAAGGAAGTTATGAAGAGACAATGAACTTTACTCTGGGGTCTAGGAGGGAAATGTCAGTGCTCAGAGAGTATTTAGAGAATTGTCTTGGAAAGACTGTAAGAAAGAACTTGCCATACAGGAAAGAAAAAAAAAATGGAGGAATAGCACATGCAAAGGCCCTGGGGTACATGGCCTGCCAGGACCTGCTTAGGGAAAGGCAGGGAGTAGTAATGGTTCTTCAATGTATCTAGTTCCTGTCCTGTGTCAGGTGGTATATCAGCATAAGTATTCATTCCTATGGTGCTGTAAAAAATTACCCCAAAATTGTGGCTTAAAACAACTCAGATTTGTTATCTTACAGTTCTGGACGTCACAGGTCCAAAATTGGGTCTGAAGAGGCTACAATCCACATGTGGTCCGTCTGGAGGCCCCTTGCCTTGCTCAGCTTCTGGAGGTTGGCCGCATTCCTTGACTTGAGGCTCTCCCTTCATCTTGAAAGCCAGCAGTGCCTTCTTCTCTCTTGGACTTCTGCTTCCTTTGTACTGAGTATGTCACTGTGGGCAGATACTATGCTAAGTGTTTTGCCTATGTTAACTTACTCAACCCAGCTTCAAGAGGGATCATTTATCCCCACTGTACGGATGAGGAGACCAAGACACTGAGAAGCATAGCCCACAAGGGCCGGGGGAGGCGGGATCTTCTGTAACGTTCGAGAGGTGAGATTTTATCCTTGGGTATCCTTGCCTATATCAAGGTTTTTATACGGAGGAGTAACTGACCTATTACATTGTTTCATTGTATTATTTGTAAAAATTTTTTTTCTTTTCTATTTTGCTTCTTTTTTCAATTTGTGCTTTAAAAAAATATAGTTTTTAAATACACTCTTTTTTTCTGTTTTTGGCAGTAACTTTAGCTTTCCAGAGAAGTTGCAATGGGTGTACAGAGCGATCTGCCTACCCCTCCATCAGTATCACCAGTGTTACATTTTAACATCATTTTACATGACGATGGTAGCAACATTGTTGTTGCTGGAACATTGCTATCAACTAAACTCCAGACGATTTTGGGAGGTCACCAGTTTTTCCGCTAAGGTCCTCCAGCTCCACTCCCCCCACAAATCCCACATCACATTCAGCAAGCTTATTCTTCACAGAGCTCCTCCAGAAGCTGGCCGGACGATGGCCTGATGTGAAACCAGCATGCGCAGCCACGGTGGACCGAGTGCCACGTGCTGGGCACTGGGCCCACAGCGTCATGCGTCTCACACATTCTCACGATGCAGTCATGTTGTTTTCCCTGGTTTGCAGATGAGGACGCCAAGGCACAGAGGTTTAGCCTCATGCCCGGGAGAAGTGAGAGGCTAGAGAAGAGGGCTTCAATGAAGGGGACCAGGGAGGGGGGTGAGAGGCACACTTTTCACAACCAGGGGCCCTGATGCAGGAGTGAGGTCAAGCCCAGGATTCCCAGTGGTCTCTGCCACAGGCCCTTTGCACTCGCTGTCCTTTCTGGCATTGGACTTCCCATGGCAGCCTGTATATTGTCATGGTCATCACACAACTTCTTGCATACACCTGCGTGTTGGGCGTCTTGCCGGGTGCTGGAGACGCGGGGAGCCCTCTCTCAGATGGCTGGGCACAAGAGACAGACGTACTCAAGTGGAAATGAACCTTGGGAAGGGAGTCGTCTGAAGAAAAGCAGGCAGGCAGGGCGATGGAGTGGGAAAAGGTGACAGAGGGTGGGTGTGGACTGTCCTGGATGCTGGTCCCGAGGGTTTTCCCGACAGGGCTCTCCGAACCCAGCTCCTATGACAGCCACACTTTCCCCTCCCAGCCCTTCTGCGGTGTGTCTCCCACGAGGGAGGATGCATCCCTGATTTGACGTTCTGCCTCCAGCGCTTGGCAGGGGCATGGAGCCTCGCAATCAACAGAGGAACTGGTGAAGAAATGAATGGAATGAATGAATGACGATCTGGGGCCACAAGGCATTGACGCGTCAGGGCCGGCTTGTGCACAGGATTTGTTGAAACCCGTGCAGACCTGGAACCTCAGCACTGGCCTCGGTGGAGGCTGGGGGGGTCCCCGAGTCAGAGCCGCCCCACAGCTCTGCAGATGGGGGAGGGGGGTGCAGTCGGGGGGCCTGACCCTCCCCCCAGGACCGTGCCCCTCCAGCCTCAGGCTGGAGTGCTTGGGAGCCGCTGCCTGCTCAGTTGAGGGTCTCCGTGAACAAGGTGGATGCTGAGAGGTTTGGGGGCAGAGGAAGATCATTGCGTTCACCCTTCTCTCCACCGCGCTGCCCTCCCTCCCCCCCCCCGCCCCCCAAGAAGCAAGCTCTCCTGTTGCCCAGAACTCCCTTGGGTCTTCATTTCTCCCTGTGAGCAACTGAGGGTGGGTTCTTGGTCCCCGTCTCGGCTCCTGCACGTAAAAGGTGCTCAATAAATGTTTGATGAATGAACGAAATAATGTAATTAAGAATTTGAGGGGGGATGGGGAAGAGAGTCTTTTTAATCCTTGGGACTTGTCCCCGAGCACCCAGAAGGCCACATTTGCATACAAATAATTGATATTCTAATTACAAATCATTTGTATTGATTTATTAAGCAGATCCTCAAAGGATCTCTAGAAGATAATTAGATTCCATGCTCCTTATGGGTGAGGAAGGCATATTTACCTCATTGTTCCCCCAGGGCAGTGGGAGGCAGAAGAGCTACGTGATAAATGTTTGATGAGGCAGGGAGTCGGCGTGGTCTTATTGTGGGAAGGGTTTATAGGGTCCCCACAGATTATTTCCAGTGTGTTGGGGGTTGGGGGAACAGGAAATGCATCCATGTGTGTCTGTGTGTTCGTGTGTATGTAAAATTTGCATAGCTCTCTTTTTTCCCCAAGCCCTGGTGATTGCTCACCGTGTGGCCTTCGTTCTCGGAGGGGCGCTGGGGCTAGGCGCTGGGACCCTCCTGCTCTGTCCAGATGGGAGACAAAGCCAAGCAAGACAGAGTCTCCAGTGGCCCCTCCAGACAGTGACCAGCGCTGGGAGTGTTACACTTCTTCCCATCATCTCTGTTTGCCTCTCCCAAGTCACCCCAAATAAATGACAATAGCATGTAAAAAAAATCTGTAGCTATAGGTATAGACATTTACCTTTCTCCACCTACCTATAAGCAACAGGAAGGCCTTAGAAAGTGTTGCTGCTTTCATTGATCTGAGTAAGACTGCAGCTTTGTTCTGTGACAGCAGTGCCAAGCGCCCCTCCCTGCCACGTCCTGTGGACCCACGGGCCACGCCGAGGGCCCTCCCAGAACGGAAATTGTACGACAGCCTGGCTGGCAGTGTCAGAGAAGGAAGGATCCCCTGAACGCCTTACCCCCGGCACAGAAGTGGCACAGAGTCCTTCTGGGGCAGGGGGCTAGGGGCTGAGGAACAGAGGGAAGGGGGAATGGAGGGAGAGAGAGAGAGGGAGGGGGAGAGATGGGGAAAGAGTGAGAAGGAGGGAGGGATGGAGAGACACGGAGAGAAAAATGGAGGGAGGAGAGGGAGGGAGGGGAGAGAGTCAGAGAGAGGGATAGAGGGGGGAGAGGGGTGGGGGGAGGTGGGAAGAGGAGGGAGGGAAAGGGAAGGGAGAGGAGGAGGGATAGGGTAGAGACGGGGGAGGAATGGAGAGGGAGGGAGAGAAGGAAGGGAGGAGGAGGAAGAGGCAGAGAAGAGAGACAGAAAGATAGAAGGTGGAGGTGGGGAGGAGGGAGGGAGGGAGGTGGAGGTGTTGAGAGTCTGGCTTCATTTTCCCGTGCTCCTCTCCCAGGGATGCGTAGGGGTATGGATTCTCAAGCGACAGTTACAACTTGGCATTTCTACGTGGAGGAAAAACAAAACCAGGCATCACAGTGTGTAAAATGATGCACGGGATCCCATGGAATCCAGATCTTTGCAAAGGCCCATCATTTCCCCCAGGGAAAGACCTGCTGCTCCTTGGTGCCCAGAGCCCTGGTGCCTGCTCCCAACCAGCCCCAGCAGCTGTGTGGTTTACTAGAAGCTACTAAGCTGTTGGCAATGTCCTCCAGCCAAAGCCCCCATGGACACACGTGCCATCGAAGGAGAGGGGAGAGAAGCAGTCCTGCACCCGCAGGAGGTGATTGGGCGGTTGGAGGAAGTGGGGCTTGGCCCCGGGTTTGGGTGCAGCCAGGACGGCCGTTCCTACAGTCAGGCGGGTGCGGGGCCTGGCCGACCGGAGATGGCTAGCAGCTATCCAGCACAGCCGCAGCCGGCACCGTCGCTGTGAGAGGGGACGTTCGACTCACTTAGGTTTAGACAATGGTCTTGCTCCTGTTGGGGCTCAGAAAGATCATGGACGGGGCGCCTGGGTGGCTCAGTGGGTTAAGCGTCTGCCTTCGGCTCTGGTCATGATCCAAGCGGCTCAAGCCCCGCATCAGGCTCTCTGCTCAGCGGGGAGCCCGTTTCTCCGTCTCCCTCTGTCGCTCTGCTTACCTGTGCTCTCTCTCTGGGGCAAGTCAATAAATTTAGAAAAAAATCTTTAAAAAAAAAAAAAAAAGGAAAGCTCACGGATGGGTCTCATGTCTTGTCTCGAGCCACGGTGGTCACGAGTGGCCTGGTGTGATGTGCTGCAGGACTGGGCCGGGCGGGAGAGCACCAAGCCCGGGTGCCAGGAGCTGGGTTCTCCTTCTGGCCGCCTGTGTCTGTCCCCTGTGTGTAAGGCAGGGAATAAGGACAGTTTCTGCCTCCCAGGTTTGGGGGGGATTCCACGAGCAAATACAGATGAGGTTTTTAACGCCACGTGGCTAGCACACGGTCAGCCCTTGATAAGATACTCGCTAGTAACACGGGGCGCATTTCAAAGAGCTCCCCGGGACTCCTGTGGGACACCTGGGGGGCTTGCGGGGTGTGTGAGCTCGTGAGCGGCTATGTTCCTGGGGACGGAGGACATGGCTGGGCAGGTTTGTGTCTCTTGGTACTTGGGGAGGAAATGAGCTCATCACATACGAAAATCCCTGTGTCCCCCGCACCCCCCGCCCCACATCCCGGAAACAAGGCATTACAAACTCGTTGTTTGGGTCCCTGCTGACTCAGGGGGTGGAGCACGAGACTGTCGATTTCAGGGTGAGTTTCAGAACCACATTGGGCGTGGAGATTACTTAAAACACTCCCCCAAACTGGTTCTTCATCACTGATTTGTAACTCCGGGAAGCTCTCCCCTCTCCCCGAATCTTTCAGTGTTACTAGACTAACGGTAACCGATTCTTAACTTTAGCAATTAGAAAAGGAACCGCGTAGTAAAGACCTTCTGTTAGGTCCCCCTATGGGAAAGGTGTCGCCAAAGAACCCTCTCAACGGACGAACTCCCTACTGGGGTCCTCAGGGATTTGGGCTGCGACAGTGCACAGGGTGTGGTAGCCGACCCGAGTTCCCATTGATTTACTCCGAGCGGAGATGTAGGGCTTTCCCGTGGCCAGAGTCTTAACATTTCATTTGGATAGTAAATGACGCTGGGTCAGCCTCTGGAGGCGGGTCCCTGGGGAGGGGGTGACAAGTGTCAGCTGCGATGCCCATGACACTGTTTACAGATGCCCACTCATCAGCTGCCAGGGCCCTCTCCCTCGTCTTTGCTCCAGGCCCCCAGCCTCGCCTTCCTCCTGCTCAGCCCCCCAGGATCGCGCTGTTCTCTTGCAGCTGGGGCCACAAGCCATCTTGTGTCTTTCTCTCCTTTTACTTTGCAATTGAAGTCACTCGTATTTTCTTCACTTTGCCTTGGTGTACGTACGCATGGGCATGTGTGGTTGTGTGTTATCTTTTTTTAAACTCCGGCATTATGAAAAGTAAAGACACATTTTTCTGTGTTTTAGGATGTATTAGAGAAACAATAAAGAAGTCCCCAATGAATTCATGGTGAAAAAAAAAAAGCAGGCACTGAATGTGTGCGGTTTGGTAACATAATAGACAGTCAGATGCTAGGGCTAGTAATGCAATTTATATGTCCATTATTGGCGCGATCAGTAATATTGGCTTATGCGGCTTGACTGTTTGCCATTGTTAGCTATTTGCAGTCTCCCCGTGAAGATGCATCGTTACCATTTTGCAAATAAAATCACACTCGGACTCACAGAGGAGGCAGCCAAAGCTTCAGCACAGGGCCTGAGTCAGCAAAATACTCAGTGTCTTCTGGCTGGCCTTGGAGCCCTCTTTGAAACGGGAGCCCTGAGTCATTCATCGCAGAGCCCATTTTCCAAGTAAATGCCATTTTATCCTACTTCTTGAAATGCTCTATCAAGCTTTCTGGATCACGTAAATCTGTACATCATTTTAATCTAGCTCAGGCCACAGAGCTTTTCCAGGCTGGCAGGATTCTTCTTCTTCCGTTCAAGGTGGCTGTGCTCGGCGGGGGGCGGGGGGGCAGTAATCTGATCTACTCAATGATCATCTCCTTATACGGACGCTAAGAGGCTTCAAAACTTCAGCACCCGCAAGGCTGTTAACAGGCCATTTATTAAAGCTGCCACTTGGCCACCCATGTTCCCATCTCTTATTACATTCAGAAGATTTGTTTTGGGAGAAGTAATTTAAGAGCAGGGCAAGAAAGCCCACGGGGATCCTACTTCTTTAACATAAGGCTATCACGTCGGAAATAGGAAGTAGAGAAACGAATTCAAGCAAAACATGCTTGGTGGGGTATTTTATGATTTGGAGGGCCAGATGGTAATAACTGACCGAGTCAGACGGCAGGTCTGACTCCGTTGATAAAGAACCTCAGGTTCCGGCTGTAGAATCTGCGCAAACTATGGTGTGTTCTCGTTTACATGCAAAGAAGACACTGGACCCCGTCGCCAGAGCCACGGATTGAAATGGGAACGTTGATGATGGTATACCACTGCGTGGCTTCTAGTGCCCCCGGACTGCGCAATAACCTCCCGTTTCTGTTCACAGCCCTACAATTTTCTTCTTAAAAATGCCCTGTCTTTAATGGAACGGAGACATAATGGTCTCATTATGTTTTCAATCTATTTTATTTTAACAGAGGCCTGAAGGTAACATTCTCTGCTGAGTACTAATGAGAATTCTGGTCCTCTTGTCCTGTTTCCTACTCCTTAAACAGGGGTATTTGTGATTATGTCAACTTTAAATAGGTGATCTTTGCAGGCTTACTTTGTTTCCCGGAAGTTGCTGAAAGAATGCACTGAAGACAAAAAATTGAAGTGACCAGAGGTCAGGTTAAAATCGTGATTAACAAGGTGATTCATTCTGACGAGGTTTTAGCTCTCAAATCTGTTTTCCTTTCCTCTCTCTTGTAAGCTCCAGCAGTGGTCCCTTGCAGAGGTTATAAAGGGAAGCGATCATCTGACTCTCCTGGAGGGGGTAAATTCTAGAAAGCCGAGATGCCTGACTTCCCAACCAACACTGATGTTTTTCAGTAGAGAATCAGGTTTGTGGCTAGTATTAATATGTCAAACAACTGAAAATATTAAAAGGCTTTGTGGCTTAATCTATAATTCACCACTTTAAAAGCAACCTAGTTCTTAACTTTTAATGGAAAAAAAAAAAAAAAGTCTGCAATAAACATTAAGATTGCTTAGAAACCCCTGTCCGGGATTTGGTTCTTATATGCTCTAAGGCAGGCGGCCAGTTGCTTGTGGAAAAACAAAGCAAATTTGTTTTGTGTATGCATTTGAAACATCCCTGTTTGTTTCGGGGGTGTGCTAATTGGTTTCTTCCTTTTTGGCATAGTCATTCTCTTTTTCTTGGCATCTACAAATGAGACTGACTTTCCCAACAGTACTATTTGACAAGCTATAGACTAATATTCTTCTTCTTAACATATGTTTATTTATATCCCCTCTAAGAGGATTTAGGGCAGCTTGAAAAGATGTATATCACATATCAAAATAAAACAATGTGTGAAGTTCTACACACTTGCTCCAAATGTGGCTCTAAGTTTTTTACTGACCACACTGAAGGGGAGGGGTGTGTGTGTGTGTGTTTTCTGAAGTTCTTTTTTTTTTTTTTTTTAAAGACTTTATTTATTTATTTGTCAGAGAGAGAGCGAGAGAGTGAGAGAGCGAGCACAGGCAGAGTGGCAGGCAGAGGCAGAGGGAGAAGCAGGCTCCCCGCCGAGCAAGGAGCCCGATGTGGGACTCAATCCCAGGACGCTGGGATCACGACCTGAGCCGAAGGCAGTCGCTTAACCAGCTGAGCCCCCCAGGCACCCCTGAAGTTCTCATTGAAATCCCGGTTTGTCGGCCATGGCCTCGGTTTCAGGTGTCCAGAGATTTAGCCCTTGCATCGCTCACCCAGGCTCGTCACAGGTGCGCGCCCTCATCCCCACCTCACTGCCCCCATCCCCTCTGGGGACCGTCAGTGTATTCTCTATAGTTAACAGTCTGTTTCGGGGTGCTTGGGTGGCTCAGTGGGTTAAAGCCTCTGCCTTTGGCTCAGGTCATGATCTCAGGGTCCTGGGATCGAGCCCCATATCGGGCTCTCTGCTCAGCAGGGAGCCTGCTTCCCCCTCTCTCTCTCTCTGCCTGCCTCTCTGCCTAAATGTGATCTCTCTCTCTCTGTCAAATAAATAAATAAATCTTTTTTTTTTTTAAAGAGTCTGTTTCTTAGGGGCGCCTGGGTGGCTCAGTGGGTTAAAGCCTCTGCCTTCAGCTCAGGTCATGATCTCGGGGTCCTGGGATTGAGCCCCGGATCGGACTCTCTGCTCAGCAGGGAACCTGCTTCCCCCCTACCTCTCTGCCTACTTGTAATCTGTCAAATAAATGATAAAATAAAATAAAAAAGTTTAAAAAAGGGTCTGTTTCTTGGTTTTCCTTTTTTCCCCCTTTGCTCATTTGCTTCTTCAGTTCCACATAGGCGTGGAATCACACGGTGTGTTTGTCTTTCTCCTATTTCACCAGGCGTTATACTCTCTAGCTCCATCCGTGTTGTTACAAATGGCAAGATTTCATTCTTCTTATGGCCAAGTAATGTTCCTTTGTGTATTTATACCACATCTTCCGTATCTATTCATCAACTGTTGGAGCGCAATTGACGATGGGCTGTTCTCATCATCTTGCTATTGTGGATAATGCTGTAAGGAACATCGGGTGCATGTATCCTTTCAAATTAGTATTTTTGTATTTTGGGTAAATACTGAGTAATGCAGTTGCTGGACCGTAGGAGAGCTCTACTTTTAACTTCCTGAGGACCCTCCATACTGTGTTCCTGAGGGGCTGTACTAGTCTGCATTCCCACCAACAGTGTACGAGGGCTCCAAGGGAAGGTGTGTTCTAAAAAGGAGAATCAAGATGAATGTTACTTCTGTCTATTCAGCCAGTTTCCATTAAGGATCTGAGAGGGGATTAGGGTGCGGGAATTCCCGAATTTTTGTTTATTTTCAATTTTGGTGTTGTCGTTATAAATAAACTCTCCACCCAACATGGGGCTTGAACTCACGACCCTGAGATCAAGAGCAGCAGGCTCTACCGACTCAGCCAGCCCGGCACCCGTTCGTTTTTAATAAGAAAAAACCCACTCATATGCACAGTAAAATAATGTAAAAAAGCATGCAAGTATATATAAAGCAGAAAGTGACTGAAAGGTAGCATTTGTCATTGGAGACTTTCTCTTCGGAGATGATGACTGCTAATGGCTTGGAGCATATATTTCCGGATTTTAGAAGCACGCACACATTGCGAAGGTACATGCGTGTGTGAAAGTTGTTTTATGTAAACAGATTGCACACACATACTCATGTTATCTTTTTTTTTCCATTCAACTATATATTGGGCAACTCTCCACTAATTTGTACGTGAAAGTTTGCTTCTTTTATGTTCTTTCTCCAGAAGTTCTAAACAAGGCTGCAGTGCTGTTCTTGTTGACTTAGTAATTCTTGTATGGGACCTGTGTGTGTGTGTGTGTGTGTGTGTGTGTGTGTGGCGGTGGGGTGACGTGTTTGAGGCTTGTTCTTTTGGCTTTGTGGGCACTGTTAATGGACTAAAGACAGTAATCCGTTCTTTTATATATATAGTGAACATTTCCCCCAGTTTTTGGTTCACCTTTCAACTTTAGATAAGGCCTTTCCTGCTCTGTCTTATCACTGAACCAGGCAGAGGACCTGAAAGTGGGCCATGGGCTTGTGGATATCCACACGTGGCACCATCCTCCTCCATCGTCCCCCACATGCAGCTCCTACTGTGGGGGGACGTGTTGTCTCAAATACTGGACGGTAGGTGTTAAAAAGTATACACCCTTTTAGCAACAATTAAAAAAGCCCTACAAAGCATACAGTGAAGAGGGAAATGCAAATGCCGCCGCCAGACCCTGCCACCCACCCGCCAGGATGGCTGAAATGCTGGGCAACTGGATAGAAAACTATATCCACTGAAGGAAAAATAAACAGAGCCACAAATACATTTCTCTCTCATGACCCAATTGTTCCAGCCCCAGGTGTATGTCTAGCTGAAGCCTGCACAGGGCACCAGAGACGTGTGAGCATGTCTGTGGCAGTACGGTCGTAACAGCAAAAATCCAGTGCCTACGAGCGCAGGAGGGATAAATCAGTGGTACCCTCTCCACACGGCGGAATCCTGTACGGCTGGGAACGAATGTGAGTCCTACACGCCATGCGGAATACACAGGGTGTGTATGTGAGGTTCAGACCCAGGCGAAACTGAGCTGTGATGTTAGAAAACAGGATAGGACCGGAAGGAGGCGCCAGGTGGGCGTCTGGACTGTGGATGATGTCTTTTTGCCACCCGAGGAGTAGCTATAAGGGTGTCTCCTTTTTGAAAATTTATTGAGGTGTACACCGTTATTTACGGCATTCTCCATACATGTTATACCTTAGGACAAAAAGAACGCAAAAAACACCATGTTAATGACAAATAGTTTTAAAAACCTAATCAGGTAAAGATGGTCAGGGAGATGGCCTATGAAAGCAATTATAGGTGAGGGACGCCTGGGTGGCTCCATCAGTTTTACACTTACTTCAGAGTATTTGGTTGAGAAAAGCACGGGACGAACCCTACCACAGAGAGAAACCAAACCGCTCGGAAGGCAAATACATGTATTTGTAAACATAGCATTTTATTAACAAAATGTTTACATCCTTCTTACAATACAACAAATTTTGTAGTGATTCAGCACATTAATGCTCCATAAAAGTTCATCAGAGAATACTGAAGCTAAAACGAGAGTTTAAAAGTATGCCAAATCTCCCACCGTCTGCAAACGACCCACTACCGGCCGAAGTATAAAAAGAAAAGTCTGGTAACAAAAATCAAAAGATCTAGTTTTCTTTTGTCGGCATCTACAGACAGTACAGACATCGTACAGTTTACATGTAGACTTAGGTCCAGCCCAAGGTAAAGACTGCAAAAGGAAAGTCCTCGACATGCGCACGCACCTGGCCGGCCCCACGACAGCATCCTTCGCAGGGGGTCCGGCGACGCGTCCTGTGCAGCGAAGCGACGGCCGGGTCAGTTTGGGCTGTTTACAATGCTACAGAGCAGCCTAAACGGTAAGCAACTTAACGGGCCCCCCTCCCCATAACAGATGCTATTATAAAAAGGCACAAGTATCTTACTCCTTGTATCGGGTCTTGAAAAGGCATGACATTCTTAGGAGAAGTGAGAGTTGCTGGTAAGACAGCTTTGCTTGCATTTATGTATTTTTAAAGGTCTAGGCTCATCTCCGCAGCTGTTTCTCTTTAAGACTTTAGGTTTGTATCTTTACATCCTTTTACCAGGTGCTCCGTTACAGACTAAGTTCTGACACTTAGTGCACCTCATCACCGACTCAAAAGCCCATTTTGTCACTCAGTCCTGTTGCCACCGTCAGCCAGTGCTGCCCGCTCCCTCTCTGGAAAGACGGGAGCTCCTCACCCAAAATCAGCCTTTGCGTCTGCCCATGGCGCTCGGCGCTCGCTGGGCCTGGGGGACCGGAGCCCACTGCCGCCACCACGGAAGGCCGCCACCACGGATGGCGGCCCGGGAAGGAATGTCGCATGCACTGAGGAGGTGGCTGGTGCCGTGCGTCTTTACGGGAGAGCCCGCCGCAGAATGAGAGAAAGAAGGCAAGGAGTCTGCTTCGATCACAGAGAAGGCAAGACATCCCCCCTCAAGAAGGTCAGAGGCGCGACTGACAACGATGCGAATGACTCATAAGGTGAGATGATGCGAAGACTGAGCTGCATGAGAGGAAAAAAAGAAAAATCTTTTCCAGGCCAATACAGCTCTGTCTACACAAGACAACAAATGGTTTAAAAATAGAGCCACCAATCAGTGGCTCCGACTAGCCAGCTGCTGCTAATTCCCTCCGCCCGCGCTGAACCGACCGGTCACTCTGACATCACGTGCATGACCCCTATTAAGAAAAAGTTCCATAAACTCTGTAATAACCTCACACGCGAAGTCAGCAGAGGTACACACACTTCAGCCTTGCTTTCAACATTTTCCAGGGCGGGTACAACTCACTACTCAAGCACAAATGTGATGAAAAAATTGATAAAGGAAAAACGATGTGAGAACGAGGCCCCGAGGTGCAGTCACGCGCCACTCTCTACACCCTGACTTAAGACGTCTTGGGAGTTTCCTGGGCAATTTCAGTTCTGCGTAAAGACTATCGGCCTTCCGTGCGATATGCTGTACTGAAGATGATCTCCTTCCCAGTACTGCATTAAACAATCTGCTTCCAGAAACGGTGAAACGTTCCTGAATCTAGAAGTGGCATCAAAACCAGCATGTTTTGCTTCTGTTGCATGATTAAGAGGAACATTAAGAAACTGCAGTTTAAAAATACCAATTAAAGAAGGATTTTTCAAAAAATCATTACTGTCTTAGGCTTTCCCATTTATTAGCTGAATAACTGGGCCCTTGAAATCCTGTTCATGGAAAGCTATCCAGAATTTGGTTTGCTTCATTTACGAAGTGTTTTGATGAGGTATGGGCACCACACAGATTTGAAAATGAGCTAGTAATAAATTAAATAGTTTTTCCCTAAAATTTGTTAAGACTCCGTGGTTTTAATTCCAGTATCTACGGATGACACGTCCTCGTCTTACTACCTAAAATGTTCAATGTGGTAAGAGGAGAAGATGGAGGGTTTAAAATTTTTCTTTTTATTAAACTTCTGAATCCTTTTGTTTCGAAGCCAAAAACACTCTAGCATCTATAATTGATTATACTCTAAAAGGCGAGAACACAGATATTAGTTATTTCTGATGGTGCAGACCATCAAATTAAAGTTGATCTATGCTACTGGAAGTCCTTCTAGATTTGGAAAGTAAATCATTTTGCTATATATTCAGAGCATCCTGAAGGACAAACCAAGAAATATGGGGATTCTTGGTTTTATTTATTCACTTTCTTCGTTATGTCTAATGAAACTTCATCACGCCAGGTCTCTCTTATCATTCTCTTAGATTGAAAAAGTGGAGGCTCCTGAAAAATGCAATACCCTTCTAATATTTTTTAGATTTTCATTTGCACATAAAACAGGACAAATGCCCCAGAATTCCATTAATGTTTCTTGCAAATCAGATAATCAAATTGCCTGGATTTCTATTACTGGAAGTCAAGACAAGTAACTCTGCTGTCAAGAGAAACTGGCAGAGGTCGTTTCTTCCACGCCTAGGCTAGAATTCCACTGGACCTCCCTTTTCTAAAACTATGCATATAAGGTGTATCTCCTGGACACATCTGTTACTTGGACTGTTTTTTTATGACCGTGCTGGAGAGTTAAGGTAAGTCTCCTAAACATCACCTTGAATCGTTAACTTTTCAAGCACCAAGCTGACCGAAGGCAGGTAGATAGTGATGGTCTGACCCTTAAAAGTACGTTCCACTTCTCCCTTTTTAAAAATACTTTAACCGCCACAAGGCAGACTCTCTCTGCAAGTCAAACAGTAAACCGAAGTCAGGCTGCCAGTTCCTTTACAACAGATTTAAACAAGGAAGATTTTTCCACGAGTTCACACCATCTAGCTTAGCGTGGTCTTCACCTTTCATTAAAGGGTCAGGAAGAACATGTACAGATTGCGGAGTTTACAGAAGAGAGCCAGCTGGAGCGTGGGGGCTGTTCTCCTCCCCTCAGTGCCCGGCGGTGTTCTGACGCTGGTACCTAGTAAGTGTCAGATTTGAGGGGCTGAAGGAGTCCCTCATGACTTTTACAGACAGGTTCTTGCAAAGACATCTGAATGTGCAGGGGCTTAGCTGTCATATGTAATACACTTTGCACCTCCATCTTATACAACCATGGGACCATGACTCATGTTCTCAGTGTGTTCTGAAAAAAACAAGTAGAAAAAAATGCTTGTACACATTTATATAACCTCTTTTGCAAGTCACCCACAGGATAGAAAGGATGCATCTAACGGTGAACAAATGCCTTTTCAAGCCCCGGGGCCGACGTGCCAATCAGCGCACCGTGATCGGAGTCGAACCTGTCTGTTGTGACACGCGGCCGAGAAGGTGCCGAGACTCTGGTTTGACATCTCCAGGAAAGCCATGGAGCCGTTCTCCAAAGGACATTTTCATGACTCTAGCTCCCAGAGTTTAATTTAGAATGTCTCCTAGGCCTGATTCCCTTCTTGAGGGAAAACAAAACAAAAAATACAAGACTTAAAGAGACAGTCTAAAATTACAGGTGGCCTTCCTTCCTTTTTTATATACTTAAAAAATAATGAAAAATGATCGCCTTGAGAAAGGCACCAGCCCACTCCAGGGAGGAGGTCAGGCCTCGAATACAAAAGGCTCCGACCTTCGGATACCGGAGGCATCCGCTTCAACCAAAATCACAACGGGCAACAGCGTGTTATTTTAAAGGAACCAACCCTCTCAGCTGCTCTGCGCAGCACTTAGCCTGCCTGTGGCTGAAAAGCAGGTGATGGAGGTTTCATTTGGAACCAGAAGGGCTTGCGATAGGTACTTCTCCCTAATCACTTCTTAAAGAGAGTTTAAAATGAAGGACACTTAATCATACTCTTACTTTATGTTCTTTTAATCACCAAATGATGGTTAATTAGTTATCACAGAATCGGAGAAACACTTGTGTGAAGGGAGAGTTCTGGAGACGGATGGTTCCTAGGACTGGGCACCTGCTAAGAGCTCACTTCAATTTCTCTGAGAGGAATCAATACACACTCGCAGCTAATTAATGATTTTTCTCTTTTCAGTCCCCAAAGTTTTTTCAAAATGGCCCTTTGTCAGAAGGGAACCAAAAAGAGATTTTTATAGATGGGCTCTGTCCCAATTCCTCTGAAATCTAGCTTTTTCCCATAAGGAGTAACTTGAGAACGTATGAAATGTGTATTAGACCACTGCTTGGTGAGGTTATTAATCCAAAGCAAGCTCAAAATAAAACACTGGTTCTGCCTTTCACCTCCAGCTCTGCGTCCCACCAGCGGACCGAGCAAATGGGAGGGTTTCCCTGTTTTCATGGGGTACGGGTTACACGGATCCGAGACAACGGGCTGCTGCCGCCAGTGGGGAGAAGCACTGCGTGAGCAGAGGGTCTCGTGGGTTCCTGAGACAGTCTGATGAGAACAAGGGCAGATGAGAAGAGGCCCCAGAACGCGGGAAGACAGCGCTGCGGCAGGAGCCACCCACCTGTCACTCGTTCTGGGACTAAAACGCGTGGCCAGAACCGAACAGAAGCCCTCTCTACAAATGGGGAGGAGCGTGAGAAGTCGTGAAGGAAGGATAGCCAAGGAGGGCCTGAAGAGCCAGCCCTGTTCTGGGCTGAATGCAGGGACCGTGGGGACACGGTGAGAGGCAGGCTGACACCTCACCAGTAAGACGAGGCACGGAAGCGCACGGCCTTCCCCAGGTGCCCAGATCGCAGGGAATCAGCGACAGTGGCTGACAGGTTTGGTGGGAAAACTGCGAAGGTCACAGATGTGCGTCATCTTTCGGTGAAATAAGACAGAAAGGGCCCCCATGCACCGCCTGATCGGTGGTGAGTCAAGCACTCTTTGTTTTTATTTTGTTTGCTGTCGTGGAGATGGAGGCCCAGCAGTGGGAATGTTAGGGACACACCAGGGCCGAGGCCAGATGCCCTGACCCATCTGCATGTATGGGAAAGGAGATGCGACCCCCTTCAGGTGTTGAGAGCCCACCCTTAGAACCACTTGTTTTCTCTCACTGCTTGCTCATTTCATGGTGGGAAGGGAGCAAGATGCTAGGAGGGTATAGAGTCTGCCTGTATTTTAAACAAAATGTTAGAATTTTCCCTAACTACATTCCTTCCATACGATTTCAGTAAGAGAATAAATAATTTCAAATGCTCAAGATATACGCCAGGGAAAAGGGAATCGCTTTTTACTTAATCTGAGTTATAATTTTCCCATTAAAATCTACCCATATCAAGTGGGGGGCACAGGGAAATAACCATTGTTTTTCGAAGTCCCAGCTCTTCAGTCTGCGAGAGCTCTGAAAACACAATTGAGTTGGAAATTCAAGCTGTTTCATTTCCTATTCAATCTTGTAAATTTCCTTCCCTTACAACACTCCGGTTGGAAGGGCGCCAAATTAGACCAGGAGCAAATTGTCACCAACTTCACTTCAGCGCTTTATTTTTAGATTATATTAAAAACCTCATTAGGCTCCCTGAGGGAAAGAGTGTTAACCACTAACAGAGGCAGGGGAATAAAGGAAACGGAAAGATAAGCTGAATCGGTAACAAGGAGAGCTCGTGGAAACACTAGTCCAAGATAAGCTGAATCGGTAACAAGGAGAGCTCGTGGAAACACTAGTCCGGGGTCGCTGTAAATGCTACAAGAAACTCATTGCCAAGACCAGGTGAAATGACTTGAACTTGGAGCGTCATCTTTTAACCCCAGGCTAGGAAGGGCTAGTCAGGCTTGTCAAAGTGGCATATGTCTTTATTATGATTTCCAGATGGGATGCGGGAGGGAGGGGCGTGTGCAAGGCGAGGCAGAGACCTCTTTAAAGACTGTAAGCCAAGTGCTCTGTGCTCTCGCCCGACAGAAACGTGCGGCAGAGCCCCCCGCGGACAGGCTGAGAGGTGGGTGGGCACACCAAGACACTGGCTGCGAGATTAAATGGAGTGTTGGGTGAAACATAGAATTTATTCATGTATTTACATAATTTATAATCTTTAAGCCATGGTCTCATAAATATAGACTACAACTTTACATATGCTAAGCAACAGATAACTGTTTTCCCCACCAAAATATCTGGGTTAAATAAAAAATTGACAGCATTTACACCACTTTCTTTACTCTCTCTCTTCTTCCTCTTTGTTAAACCACTGCTAGTCAGCTCAAATGTATGCAGCCCGATTTCTCCCAGGCAGCTTCGCTACCACCACCACCTTCATCACGAGAGCTTATTTAAAAAGGGGCCAGTAATGTGTTTTTTTGACACATACAGGACGAGGTCGGAATGCAAACCTCGGGTGAGCTATGCCTCTGCTGTTACCGTTGTTAATTTACTGTATGTATCAGGGGCTGAAGTATTCAATGACAAGTGCTTTAGAGATGGTGGGGACAGAGTCGTTTCCTTCAGTCCTATAAATAATCCAGTTCAGCTCCCAATAATGATTGCCAGCCCTCCACTTACAATCACCAACCACATTTTAAATGATACGATTCCTTCTAACAGTGGTAACGGGAAACCAAGGAAATTACCATCTCTGCAAGGTCTTTTTTCCCTCAAGAACCACAAAAGTGCTAATTTTCCCTTTACAAATGTTACATAAAATCTTGATTACAAAACTACTCAACAATTTAACCCTACCGTCCATACAATTACATGTTCCTCTTCAGCAAGGTCAAAAGCCCATGATGCGGTCCCGGTGCACACCAGACTCGTGACAGGCCGGAGGTCCGCACACTGAAACATTAGTGCCGCGGCCTCCAGAGAGGAAGCAGAACTGGCCAATTTCTCCGAGTCCTGTTTGCATGAAGAAGACCCAAACCGGAGAGGCGAAACCTGCCGGCAGGGACCCCAGGCCTCCTCTTAACTTTCGGGACCACCTACTTCATCAGCAAGTCTGGGAGGCTGAGGCCCGGTCAGCAGCAGCTCCGCTGGGGTTCGGAAGGCTGTCTCCGGAGCTTGAAGCCCTTGCCGCCAGATGGTGGGTTGGCGTCGGCGGAAGGAATTCTTCGACCTGGATGGGGAGGGGAGGAGGAAGGGAAAGAGCTTTAACTTTCCAAATCTGTTCATTCTCTGACGCAACAACTGGGCAGATGCACTTTGACAGGTCGCACGAAAATAAAGAGCTGAACAAATTTTCAATCTGGGAATCATTTTCAATCTGTGGAAAAGTTGCTAAGATAACCAGAGAGCTGTGATGCGGCCCTCACCCAGGGCGTGTCGGCATCCTGTGCTCGCATGGGACATCTGTGGGCACGAGGAACTCTGCCCTGGCACATCACTAAGGTCCCGACTTTGCTCAGGCAAGGTCAATTTTTCTACTAATGTCCCTCTTCTGGTCAAGGGTCTGAATGAGGATATCATATTGCATGTAGTAAAAATTTTTTAAATAAAAAGAAATTACAGGCGCGCCTGGGTAGCTCAGTGGGTTAAGCCTCTGCCTTAGGCTCAGGTCATGATCCCAGGGTCCTGGGATCGAGCCCCACATCAGGCTCTCTGCTCGGCGGGGAGCCTGCTTCCCCCTCTCTCTCTGCCTGCTGCTCTGCCTACTTGTGATTTCTCTGTCAAATAAATAAATAAAATCTTAAAAAAAAAAAAAAGAAATTACATATCAAGAAGACATTCTGAGTAGAGAGTACATGCACTTTTGTCAACAAAATTCCACTGGGACATGCTTGTCCCCCGGCCTTGGGGCAGAGCCACCATCCAGAGACAGGCGTGCACAGACGCGTACAGGACACACACACACCCTTAGCCGGCTCCTCCCTAAGCCCCAGAGGCACACACAGGTGCACAGCCGTCCGCCTCGCTGCTTCCACGGAACACACTCCGGGGCTTCTTCCACTGCCGCCCTATTCCTGAAGCTCTGTGCTGCCACGCCGCACGATGTCCCGCCATTTACTGAACCATTCACGTTGACGGATGTTCAGTTTGCTTCCAACAGTGTGCTGGTATTAACGACAATGCAAAAAGTATCTCTGGGAGCCGACGCGTACGATACACAGGAGCGGAAGAACCGGATCACGCTATTCTACTCCTGGGTGTGCATCTGGCACATACACTGTATTCCCAGGGTGTTCTAGCACAAATGCAAGAAGGACATGCAATTTAGAGTTTGACAGATGCTGCCAAACTGCTCTCTGAAGAGGCTGTGCCACTTTATTCTCCTACCAACAACGCATGAGAATGAACAGGTTTCACTTTACTGCTCCGTGAAGCATAATGTCAATTTCAGGAGAAACCTCAAATCACCATCCACCTACCCAGCCCATCAAGCAAGGGTTGTGTCCAAGCACAAAGGCCTTCCAGATGCCCTCTCACTTCCTACATCTCTCCAATACCTCCCATACTAAATTCAGCCAGAGGCCAGAAGCACGTTACTTATTTGCCTACAGAGCTAGACCCTAAGAATTAGGGTTAGACCCCAAGCTCTTTGAGGGAAAAGGTCCTCTGTTTCTGGTAGCTGCCTAGCACAGTACCAGGCACTAAGGTATTTTGAAAGCAAGGAATGAATGGACACATGTGTCCTATGGCACTACCAAGGCTGAGATGGAATCTGCCAATTCTTAGGTCCTTGGCCACCAAGCCTGGGGCCTCTAACACGTTGGGGCAGCCTGCAAATCCAGAAGGGTAGTACACAGCATGTGTCTACACTTGATGTCCCCCAGAATGTCCTACAGCTACTTTTCAAGTATCTGTAGATACCGTGAATAAACTGTGAATTTATTTAGCAGCTTTACTGAAGGAGCCTGGGTGGCTCAGTCAGTGAAGCGTCTGCCTTCGGCTCAGGTCATGATCTCAGGATCCTGGATCCAGCCCTACATCAGGCTCCCTGCTCAGCAGGGAGCCTGTTTCTCCCTCTCCCTCTCCCTGCTACTCCAACTACTTGTGCTCTCTCTGCGTCAAGTAAAAATAAAAATTCTTAAAAAAAAAACACACACAAAAGCTTTACTGAAGCTTCTTGTTGTTACATATTTCTAATAAACAGATCATGGAAATCCAGCTGGTATTACAGTGTCACCGCTGCAATAATCTTGGAAGAAAGCAGAGGAGAACACCTCGATGACGGGCAGAACAGACCATGACCTCTTAACCTAGAGCCCGGAAGTGCTGACTGAGAAGGGAAAGGAGGATCACATCGAGACTAAGAGTCGCAGCTCTACGAGACAGCTGACTCACAAATGCAGCTCGAGTCGCACAGCGGGTCGTTCCAACACACGCAATCAACGATGGACTCGTATCCAAAAGAAACTATACACATAATTAAGAAAAAGGCAGGCAGCCTAAAAGGAAAATGGGCAAAAGTTCACAAAAGAGGATATGTAGGTATTTTCACATAAAAATAAATAAATACCCAGGAAGGGGCTCAACTTTATTAACCGTCGATCATAAATGCAGTTTACGATCTGCCATTGGTGTGAGTGTCTGCTGGAGTACCCACTTTGTTTTTTTGTTGGGGGGGGGTAAGATTTTATGTATTGATTTATTTGACAGAGAGAGAGACAGCGAGAGAGGGAACACAAGCAGAGGGAGTGGGAGAGGGAGAAGCAGGCTTCCCGCTGAGCAGCGAGACCGATGTGGGGTCTTGATCCCAGGACCCTGGGATTATGACCTTAGCCAAAGGCAGCCGCTTAAGGACTGAGCCCCCAGGCGCCCCTCGTGTAACCACTCTGAAGACCTCCTACTGAACACCTGCGCACCCAGTGACTCAGTGACTCATCTTCGGGGTATAAATAGACCTGACAAACGTGTGACCGCAGAGTGTGCACACCGGGTCTCACGTGAGCGCTCAGAAGTACTGGGCGCCACAGCTCTGGACTACAAGCAGCTATGCATGGAGCTATGAACAGGACGGATACCTACAGCGGAGATTCTGGCCCACTTCTCACGCACACACCACAGTAATGAGGATGAGTCATGTGGTGATATGGACAGAGCTGATACATGTACCGTAGAGCTAAAGAAGCCAGACAGCACAGAGGACAGACAGTATGTTTAAAAAAAAAAAAAAAAAACCCATAAAGTATAAAAACAGGCAAAACAAATCCGAAGAGCTAGCCATCAGGATTGTGCTTCCCTTGGGGGCAGGGGGACAGGGAGGAACCAGAACGGCATGGGGAGGCTTCTGAGGTACGTCTGGGTCTGGATCTAAGCGCCAACTGCAGGAGTGGGCTCTGTGGAAATTCCTTGTGTTTCATCGTTCTAAGTGTCCTTCGGCACGTATATTACACTTCAATAAAAAGTAAGCATGGCAGGCACTGTGCTAATGCAGTTTTACAACACCCAGTAAACAATAAACTCAATTTACTTCTCTCTAAATTTTTCTAATCTTTGTGAACATATTTTTTTTTTATTTTTCGCAGTTAAAATGAATATGTACACGCTAGTTTTTATATAAGAATTTTCATTGTTGGCATAACTCGCCACCTTCCTGTTTTTAATACTGCTGGAGTAAAGGACACTTACTTAGGAAGCAGCAGTAAGTCTGGCACACTCACAACACCATGCATTTAAGATATTTTAGCTTGAACTGAAAAATTTCGGTTCGGCCTCATGCTGCCTTTCAAGCCTGCATCTGGGTGGCTGTTTTTTTTGGTCGAGGAAGACAACAGACATCATGACTTCAAATGCTGAAGGGAAGGGCCTGGACGAGAGGCTGTGGGCCAGTAGGCAGTGGCCCCCGATGGTGCCAGATGGGCTTGGTGGGCCTGCACAGGGCTTTGAAAATATCTGAATGGCCAAGTCTAAACAGTGGGACGTTACATAAAATCCAGACCTCTGAACAAATTAAAATCATCCAAAAAGATAAAAATAACCTCAGTAATTAATTGGACAACCAGGAGCCTCCATTCCATGGTGACCCCACCTGCTGCAGCAGGACCCACCTGTGCCCGCTTTTGGGATCACTGGGGCCTTCTGCTGCTCCCATGTCCCAGTGCTGGTGGCCTGTCCCCACCTGGCCCTGGGAGGTGCTGGATTTTGCACTCCCTCCTCTACATGACGGCCAAGTGAGCTCCCAGCCTCGGTCACCTCTGACCTCACCCAGGAAGTTCACCATGCCCTGCCGGCTTTCTCCTGTTCTCCACCTGGAAGTCTGCTACGTCAGGTCAGCACGAACCCCAGATCTCTGCAGAGCCTGCTCTGTCCCATCTCAGCTCCCACACCGCCTGCTCCAAGAGGCCTTCCCTGGCCACCTACAGACGCTCCTTCACTTCACCCCACATTACGTTTTTCACGTCGCTGTGCATCATTCGAAGGGATCTTACTGGCTTCCGTGCTCACTGCCTGGCTCCTGCAGCAGAACACGAGCTTCGGGAGACGGGGCTGTGCCTGTCTTGTTCACCACGGTCTCCCTGGAGCCTGGAACCGTTCTCAATAAATATTTTGATGAATTTGAATGAAATGAATAAACACAGATACGATCTGAAGAGGATCCCAAAGGGATGCGGCAGCCTCCTTGCATCTAGCGGCATCATGGTAACGCTTCTGGAAAGGGAAGGCGGAAGGGTGGCCAGGGAGGCCCTACCTTCTCCTTGCCTGGTGTTCATTTTTGAGGGATTCCTTACAGTGAAGTCACATTTGCATTTCATTTCCCTTTATTGTCTTGTTCATCTTTGATGACTAACTGAGACACATTTAAAGAGACACTGAGGGAGAGGCGGCGGCTTCCAGGAGCTCGAGGCCCCGCGCTCTGTTTGCTCGGTAGCAACACTCTTCAGGGCGGCAGTCCGGGCAGCAGCTCCCCAGCAATTACAACATAATTTGAGACCCGACCGCCACTCCTACCTTCTCCCACCTCATTCCGCTGAGAACAATGGCAGAGACCAGACCACTCGAGGTGCGGAGGGAGTTCTCCCCAGCTGTGTAATTCTGCATGCAGGCGCTTGGCAAAGAGAAAACCCAGAGGGCACAGAGATACTCACTAATTTCTATAAAGAGTTCATTTATGTTTATCGCATTTTTCGCGCTGGTCTCCACAAAAATCGCATGGATGGAGTCGGCATAGTCCTTAGCATCTCTCTCCATGACTTCTCTGGAAAGCAACAACCGCCAATCAGAAATTCTACCCGTCAGGAGCTTTACGTTATCCCCACCTACCCAGTAATTAACCAGACTCGTGATGACAAAGGATGTCATGAACAGCTAGTGACCGAGCCCTGAGAACACCATTTCTGTGGTTACTCAGCACAAACCCGAACTCAGCACTACTAGCAATGCATCCGTGTGATGGAACGACTACAGAACGGCAAGGGTTTCTTTTTCCCCACCAAAGTCAAGTCCTTGCTTTGGGAATCATGGAAGTGGTCCAGAGAAATTGCCAGTGAATGTGTTTCCTTTAAAGAATGTATGTTTTCCCCATTTAAGCCCCTGATGTCCTGGGAACTGGGGGGCTACACTCATCTCTTATAATGTCAAGTATGATGTAACCACAGTTCACATAAACCACACACCTGTGCCCCTCCCCATCTAATCAGCCCCAAATGTCTGAACTCTTAATTTTTGTTTGAAACTTTAGGACTCCAACTAAACAAAAGGGAATTTTTCAATGTCAGAGATCAAATAAAAGCAGGATTCTCATACTGGACATTGCTCAGGAAGAAAGTGCTCATCATCAGCACTGTCATCTCCTGGTCTCGTAACGTACCTGACATCGATAAGATCACACTTATTCCCAGCAATAGCAACGACGATATTGGGCGGGCCGTGCTGCCGGAGCTCCTTCACCCAGTTCTTCAGCGTGGAGAACGTCTCCTGGAACACAGAACAGGAATAGCGACTGGAGGCCGAAGCAGCCGAGGGGGAGCTTTCAAAACAGTCTAAGGCAAACAGAAAGGCTTACTTCTTTCGTGATGTCGTAAACAATGATGGCCGCAGCCGAGCCCCGATAGTACATTGGTGCTAAGGCACGAAACTGCAGAGAAGGGGGAAAGAGAAACAACAAAATTGGGAAAGCGGGTTAAAGATGTCTCTCACCAGACTTTGAGGCCCAGCGGCCCTGCATGAAGGTAATCTTTCTCTTAAGCCCAAGCAGATGACACTGCGCCTACGGCACACGCAGCAGCAATTACCAAGGGCAAGAAACTCTTCCCATAACGCCGTCTCTCAGAAGATGGTTTACAATACAGTTTTATAGGAATTAAATATGGGGCTATAAACAACTGTTTCAGCTAAAAAGGCTTTTTAATTGAACTCAGTGTTATAATTCCCGAATTCATTTGTTCAATAGTCCTTTAAACTTTGGCTTCCCAAACTATCAAGGAGATAAAAATAATGCTGTAAATAGTTCTCCAGAGAAGTGGCTGCATTTGGGTGCCGTAAAGATAAGCCTGTAATCTAAATGCTGATTGTACTACCGAAATGAGTACACATTTACATTCACTCCTTGGATGAGTTTGTAACTCGCTTGTTTGGTATCCGCACACGTGGCAATTCCCAAATGTGGGTACAGCTCTCATTTCATTTACACGAATTTCACTCTGCATGTGGCCCCTTCCTACAAACCGCCCCCCACCCCTACCTGATGACAGGGAGGGAAGGGACTGGAAGGGGAGGCAGAGGGATAACCGCAGGGCTCAGTCAACAGGCCACATCTCCTGATGAGTGCGAGATGGAAAGTGGAAAATGTGCAGCTCTTTAACCCAGTCAGTGCTGATCCTGGGCATCCTGCTTAGTGGCTGCAATGCCGGCTTGCAGAAAAGCAGTTTACCTATACCAGATCTTTGTCTCAGACCCTGACTTTGAAACCTGACCCCTGTTGGCTGATGAGATAGCCCTGCACTCTCATCCTGCTTCTCTGGTCCGGCGGCTGACCCCCGAGTATAGGCAGGAACTGTCGTCAGAGGGAGGCATCTGGGGCACTGTACAAGTCGCACACAGAGTGACAGATTCTGCAACTTCTTATCCAATGAGCTTAACCTTTGGCTTCTCAACTTTTAAGTTAATTTAGTTTTGCAAAAGAGAGTGAAATTATGACTGTAAACTCCAGGAGGAAAGAGAGCATGTCTGCTTAGCATATACCATTTTAGCTCCAGAGCCTGATGCCTGGTGCACTGTAGGTAGCAGGAACTGGTGAGTAAGTAAGAGCTGTTTAAGTATGAGGTGACGTGAAACTAACATGCCAGACCAGGTGTCCACACGTGTGAAGCTTTCCTACTCTCTAGGAGAAAACTCTGCCACTGGGATGAAAGCCAGATAACTTCCAATAAAATATATTAAGTTGGAGAGAGAATATAACAAAACTAAGGACTGTAAGCAAAAAAGCACTGCAGCATAGGAAACATTATTAGATGGAGAAGACTCTGGACTGACTTTCACGGGCTGAGGGTTAGCAGGAGCACGCAGAGAGCACAACGGTGATGCTGTCAGCTTCCCTTTCACTCCCTTCACTCCGTCCATTCATTTTACGTAGAGTGGACGTACCACGTTATGTTAGATTCGAGTGTACCACATGGTGACTGGACAGGTCTATGTGCTACGCTGTGGTCCCGGTGGGGACCCACAGAGCTACCAATCCGCCCCCATTCATCACAATCACGGACTCCACTCCTCGTGCTGCACCTTCCACCCTCGTGACTAGTTCACTCCATACCTAGGAGCCCGCACCTCCCTCTCCCTTTTACCCATTCTTGCCCACCTCCCCACCCCCTTCCTCCCGGCAAGCACTACTTCGTTCTCTGTAGCTATGGGTCTGTTTCTGCTTTTTTTCCCCCTGGATTGCAGATATGAGTGAAATCATACAGTATTTGTCTTTCTCTGACTTATTTCACTTAACATTATATCCTCTAGCTCCATCTATGTTGCTGCGGATGGCAAGATCTCATTTTTTTTTTTTAAATGGCTGAGAAATACTCCATTTCGTACACACACACAGCACACCTCTTTATTCATTCGTCGTTCGATGGACACGTGGGCAGCTTCCATATTCTCGGCTATTGTAAATAATGCTGAATTAGCGTTTCCATTTTCTCTGGGTAAATACCCAGCAGCGGAATTAATCACTGGATCATACTGTAGTTCTATTTTTCATTTCTTGAGGAACTTCCATGCTGTTTTCCACAGTGGCTGCACCATTTTACATTCCCACCAACCGTGCAGGAGGGGTCCTTTTTCTCTGCATCCTCGCCAACACTTGCTGTTTTTTTTTTTAAAAGTAGGCTCCACACCCAGCGTGGAGCCCAGTGTAGGTCTTGAACTCATGACCCTGAGGGTCAAACCCTGAGCTGGGATTGAGAGTCGGATGCCTAACCGACTGAGCCGCCCACACGCCCCTCTTTGTCTTTTTGATACTTGCCATTCTGATAGGTGGGAGGTGATATTTCCTCATGGTTTTGATTTGTGTTTTCCTAGTGACTGGTGATGTTGAGCATCTTTCCATATATCTGTTAACCATCTGTATGTCTTTTTTGGAAAAATGTCTCTTCAGTTCCTCTGCCTATTTAAAAATCAGATTATGGGACGCCTGGGTGGCTCAGTTAGTTGGACGACTGCCTTCGGCTCAGGTCATGATCCCGGAGTCCCGGGATCGAGTGCCGCATCGGGCTCCCAGCTCCACAGGGAGTGTGCTTCTCCCTCTGACCTTCTCCTCGCTCATGCTCTCTCTCACTGCCTCTCTCTCAAATAAATAAATTAAAAAAATTTTTTAAAAAAAATCAGATTATTTGTTGTTGTTGCTTTTTTGGGTGTGGAGTTGTGTTAGTTCTTTGTTTATTTTGGGTATTAACCCCTTATCAGATATATAATTTTTGGTTTTCATTTTTGATGTTATTACACTGACAACATCCTTTACAAGGTTGCTGGGTTTTTGGTTTTCTTTAGCATTTAAATTTGTAAGGTAAAATTCATGTAAAGAAATGCAAAGATCTTAAGTTAGATAAAAGATCTTGGGGCACCTGGGTGGCTCAGTCAGTTAAATAAGATAAAAGATCTTAAGTTTTGATAAAATGACTAATGTGTATGTACATTCATGTAAATACCATCCTACCAATATATAAAATATTTCTATCAGTATAGAAAGTTCCTTAACGCCTGTGTTATCATGCCTTCTTTATTCCTGATAATCACTCTTGTCTTCAAGTCTACCTTACTGATACTGATTTGTTGATACTGATGTAACTGCAATAATTTCCATTTGCTTATGATTTGCATAGGATATCCTTTCCCATTCCCTTATTTTTAGGTTATGTTTTAATAGTGAAGTTAATCCTCTTACATGAAGAAATACATTAAATGTAAAGGAAATGAATATTCTACTTTTAAAAGGCAGAGGTTGTCAGATTGGATAAAAAACCAGGCTCAACTATATGCTGGTTATAAGGTCTACCATTTCACTATTTATTTTATATTTGTTCCATTTATTTTATTTTTATATTTTTAAAAGATTTTATTTATTTGAGATAGAACAAGAGTGAGAGAGAAAGAGAGAAGAAGCAAGGGGAGACAAACACGGGGGGCAGAGGGAGAAGCAGACTCCCTGCTGAGCAGGGAGCCCCATGCGGGACTTGATCCCAGGACCCCAGGATCATGACCTGAGCCAAAGGCAGATGTTTAACTGACTGAGCCATTAAAAAAAAAAAAAAAAAAAAATCTATTTTTCCTTTCCTCCTCCTCTTTTGCATCAACTGTTTTTTAGTATTCAACTTTTATATATTAATTTGCTCACTAGATTTTTAGCTATACCTTCTGGTATTTTTAAGTGGTTGCTCTTGTAACTATAATACACATTTTTCTCACTGTCTACTTAGAATTTAAAATGTACCACCTCACATAAAATATCACAATGTTGCAAGAGCCTAATTTTCCCCCTACCATCCTCTGTGCTGCTGTCAAATATTTAAAATCTGCATACACTGTAAGCCACATAATCCAATGTTATAATTTTTACATTAACAGCCAGTAACTAAGTTAAGAAGAACAAAAGATAGGGGTGCCTGGGTGGCTCAGTGGGTTAAAGCCTCTGCCTTCGGCTCAGGTCATGATCTCAGGGTTCTGGGATTGAGCCCCGAATCGGGCTCTCTGCTTAGCGGGGAGCCTGCTTCCCCCTCTCTCTCTGCCTGCCTCTCTACCTACCTGTGATTCCTGTCTGTCAAATAAATAAATAAATAAAATCTTTAAAAAAGAAGAAGAAGAAAGAAAGATAGATTTTCCTATTTACCACTTCTAGCAGTTCTTATTCTTCCTGTGGATTTGAGTGACTGCCTGGTGGTGTTTCCTTCAGGCTTGAAAAACTTCCTGGGGCTGCTGCTGAACCCTCTCAGCTTTTGTTCCTCCAAAAAGGTCATTCCTCGGACTTCGTATTTGAAAGCCAGTTCTGGCAGATTGACATCTTTATGCTTTCAAGCACTTTCACGAGGCTTGTGTCCCACTGTCTCGGGGCCCGCGCCATCTCTGCGAGAAGCTGGAGACCATGTATGCTGCTGTTGCCTGTGCAGGGTGTCTGCTCTCTCTGTTGCTTTCACGGTTTTCCTCTTTTGCTCTGGATTCCAGCGATCTGTGTGCTTTTCTTTGTACTTAAGAGATTGGTTAGAACTTCTCGGATTTGTGAAGTGATAGGTTTTACCATACTTGGGAAATTTTTTCAAGTATCTTTTTATTGTTTTCCCCCTCTCTTCACAACTTCCGGGTCTCTACTCACAGGCATCAGGTTGAGGGATGTGTCCCCACAGTGCTGAGACCGTTCGTGTTCCCCACTCTCTGCTCCCCCAACGGGCTGGTTTGTTCTGCCAGCCACGCAGGGGGTTTTTCGTTGGAGGTCCCGGGGTCTCCAGCTTTAGCATTTCCATTTGTTCCATCGTTAGTTTCCCTTTTGTGTGAGGGTCCCCATCTGCAGTGACGTTGCTAAGACTACTTCTCCTTGAAGTCTGTGAGTGTATTTAAACTATCTGGCTTCTATGATCTTCTCTGAAGTGTTAAAACCTGGACAATCACCCTGAGATTGGTTTTATGCATGATGAGGGTCGGCCTGCTTGGGTCTGCTTGTCCTTCTGGGGCACGGTCTCTCCCGGTAAAGCCTGGCCCTTCCGAAGTTCCAGGGGAAGCCCCAAGCTGTCTCTCTGCTCAGTATTGCTGCTGCTCTAGCTGTTTTTCTTTGGTTGGCTTCCTCGACGTCTCCCCTGTGCACTTGCCGTGGGGAGTCAAGCAAAGGCCTGAGGGAATTTATAAGCAGATTTTGGAGTTTCCTTCCCTGCTGGATCCATCTTTTCTGGGACTTGTCCCCTTCCCCCCAGCAACTCTAGCAGCATTGAACTCTGTCCTCAAATACCACACGCTAAAAACCAGGGCTTTCTGCCTGAGTCCTAGCTATGCTGTGTGGCAGAGACGAGAGCGCACCCTCTGGGGAAAAGCTATACAAACACGAGCCTCACCCACTCTCTGACTACATCTGGCACTGCCTTCGGAAAGTTGTTTTTGATGTTCTGTCCAGAGTTTGTGTATAAGTGTTCTCTCCGGAAGGGCTAGTCCCTTACAAGCCACCCTGCCCTTATGGACACTGAAACTCTTTCCATGATCTTTTGGCGTAAAGAAAAAAAAGTGGCAGCTTAAAACACAGACTCAAAGGATGTGAGCACATCTCTGCTCCAGTGGATCAAGGTCAGCAAAACCCTTGCTGGGAAGGGCCACGTAGTAAGTATTTTAGACTTTGTGGGTCATGTGATCTCTGTCACAATTATTCAATTCTACTACAGAAGAGTGAAAGTTTCTCCAGACAGTGCGTAAACAAACAAGCGTGGCTGTGTTCCAACAAAACTTTATAAAAGCAGGGAGCAGGCTGCATTTGGTCAACAGGCCAAAGTGTCAACCCCAGCTCAGAAGATACTCAGCTACCACACGTTTTCCTGACTTTATTTAAAAACATTTTTAAAAAAGATTTTATGTATTTATTTTTGCTAGAGAGAGAGAGAGAGAGAGAGAGCGCGCGAGCGCACGCGCGCAAATGAGCAGGAGTGGCAGGCACAGGGAGAGGGAGAAGCAGACCCCCACTGTGTGGGGAGCCTGATGAAGGGCTCAATCCCCGGACCCTGGGATCATGACCTGAGCCGAAGGCAGACGCCTAATCAACTGAGCCACCCAGGTGCCCCGTTTTCCTGATTTTAAACAGGAGAACGATTCCTTGTTCACTTAACAATAACTGAGTTTGTGCCTCCTGGTGCTCTGACCTCTGCAGGTGATCATCAGGAAAGACCATGTGAAGATTCATGTGCCTCTAAGGGCTGGATACAGTATCTAGTCGATTTGAGTTGTTAAGCTTTCTTGGCCAAGTATCTGAAATGTTCCTGCTCCATTTATGGTTTATCTATGGTATCTGTGGTGCTCATCTGTGCTTGGTGATGGGTCTTGTCTTCATGAGACTGTGGGAGTCCTTGTTGGTGAAGGATGATTGGGGAATGAATGAATTTGTTTAGTATAGCAAATAGGGACAGAAAGATCTGACAAAGGCACTCTCTTGAGAAAATAAATTGAAATTATCCGAACAAGTTGCGTTTCATCTGATGCTAGGAAAAAATATCAGGTTTATTACTTCAACCTGGAGGTACTTTTCTGAATGAACACTGAATCGAAGTTGATTGAGGACCTGACTGTGATTCTTCTGATGAAACTATACGCTAGCACAATACGATGTCTATCTTTCATTTCATGCTTGACTCTCCTATCTGATCACAAAAAGGGAATTTTTACAAAAATATCCGAGGACTCCATCAGTTTTTCCTAGGCTGCTTAACTCTTTGGCCCACAAATCATTATCTTCTGAAATACTCGTATCATCATCCTGATCAGTATTTTCCCCTTCATTTAACAAGACTGCTACCACTGGCAGGCTTTGCATGACATTTGTGAAGTTCTCCAAAATCACTTTCATTGACTTAATGAAATCAATTTGCAAATCAATTGCAACTGGACCATCAGAAAGACAATCCAGCTGCCAAAACCATAGACAGCAACCCACATGAGAGTCCAATAGGGAGGATGTTTGAACCGTCATCTCTTCAGAAAGAATTCTCATTTTATGATACTTCTTGGTTCCATGATGAGTCTTACTACTGTAGGGAACAACACATATACACATCCCAGAAATTTATAATTTGAGGCATGCAGTACTCACATGGCAACAGTAGAGGATCTGTCCTTCTTTATCTGTGCAAAAGTAGGGCTGGCAATCAACTAACAGAAATCCACGGACATTAATACTGTGTGCCAAGGACTGAGAGCACAGACATGAATACAGTCCCTGCCCACAAGGAGCTCACAGTCTATCAGAAGACAGACAAGGACGGACATAGGAGACAATCCCATGGATGGGGGCAATCAAAGACTGTGTAGGACACAAGGAAATCCTCTCAAGTGTTCCTTCACTGACTGGTTTGATCGGGATCTGAGCATCAGTGCTCTGGCCAGGCAGTGGGAATATGGCCGTGAACAAGACACTGGCTCCAACTCTTGCCAATCAAGTTCAGTCGACAGATCATCTGATTACAGTTTGTAATACGGGTCCTGAGGAAAATGAATGGGAGGCAGTGATGGACAATGCACTGGGGACCTGCTTAGGGCTGGGGGGTGCGGTGGTTAGGGAGAACTCTGAGGGTGTGTCACTGAGCCCAAGACTAAAAGGCTGGGAAGGAGCCAGCTGGCCACGCTCTGAGCAGAGGGAAGAGAGAGTTCCAGGAGAAGAAACAATGTACGTGAACGCTCGAGTGGCAAGGACCTCAGGGCGCTGGAGGCACTGAATGGAGGCGAGGGGGCGGGAACTCAGTGGGCGGGAGGGAGGATGAGCTAGGAGGTCAAACGGAGGCGAGAAGGCAGAGCAGGCCGTGCAGGGCTTTGCAGGCCGCAGTCTGGACCTCTGGCGATTCTGAGCGCAGCAGAAGTCATTGCAGGGCATCAAGCAGGAAGACAATAGCATCTGATTTCTGTTTTCAGAAGATCCTTCCAGGTCCTGCGAGGAGAAGTGATGCAGGTGGAAGGCTGGGAAGGGGGAAGGTGGGGACGAGTTCAAAGGCTACAGGGACCTTCTGGGGAGTCACAGGCGGCTGAGCGCGGAGGGCTGGCAGTGGAGGCGGAGAGAGGCGAACGGGACGATGTACAATAGAAGACACAGCTGGGAGGCGCGCTGAGAACGGTTTGCGGGGCAGATGAGGAGGGAGGACTCAGAGGTGACCTCCAGACGCAGATCTGAGCAGCGGGGGCAAATGGCAAAGCCGTGACTTGTCAGAACACAGCAGGGACGGTTAGGAAAGGGACCCCTGAGGTAACCACAGAGGCGAGTTTTGAAAGCTGTGTATGTGTTTTCTCGGCTGACGTGGGAGGGAGGATATTCTGAACAGAAGGAACAGGGCTTGGCTGGGAGCGTGAGGCCGTACGGCAGGCTGGAGGACTACAAGCAGTTTGGTCCAAAAAGATAAACTGGCGGGAAGTGAAAATGGGTCCAGCCGAGTCCGGTCTTCAAGACCTTGCCCAGCAGCGTCAACTGGCAGTCAGCTGTGTCTGGGATGAGGCTCCCGGCGTTTCCGACCACGTGTGGTTAGCTGTCAGATGTTCTGCTTTTCTTCAGCCCTGTGACCTGGCCAGCCTGCACGTGAACTCCTGCCCTGTAACACCCGGCTGGAGTGCAAGCTCCCCAGTGGGTGCTCCTCTCCTGACACTCTCCGCAGCACAGGGTTCCCCTGGGCAGCCCTCCTGACCCCTGCCTGCCTGCCTGCCAGTCCCCAGGCCAGCCTGGCTCAATGACCCGCTGCAGGTAGGCGTGAGGCAGATTTGCATCTCAGAGCAACTACCCCTGGTGCAGAATCAATGAGAAGTGGGGAAACAAGAGGCAGGCAAACCAGCTAATGACAAAACTTAAAAGAAGCCTGCTACTCCGGTAGCAGTAAGGAAGAGGCGTAAAGCCTTGTGTTATTCTTTATGTTCTGGAGAAAAGAGATGCTCTGTATCACCACGTACACTGGGATAGGCTCTGATTCCGAGTGTAATGGAGCCTCCGTTATGGCATGATTCTTTATGATGAGGGTTTTGCTGTATCATCGAATATATGGGAGGGGGTAATTGAAACTTGGGATTCAATGAAAGGTACATATATTACTGGTACGAAGAGACACAGGCATTCTTGGCTAATGGGACAGACACCCGGGCTGTGTCTACAGATATATTCACGGAGACTACGGGAAGCAACACTTGTGAAGGATGGAAGAGTGATGGTTAGCAAGGGTCTAGCTGTCCTAAACACTCCATTCTAGAGGCACAACACAAACAAAGTAGGAGTGCGGACTGGGAAATTAAGCAGATGTATCTCAGATGAGTAATTGGGCACAGGGCATGACATCCGGTGTTCAAACAAACAAAAAAACCCCAGAAGAAACCAAACAGAGCAAACTTAAGACGTTCAATCTGTACAAATGTATGGTGTCTACATCTAGGACAACAGTAATGGCTTGTTTTGTCTTCCCCCATTTGTCTGTGATGATTCTTGTCAGATTTTATACCACACACAGTATCTACGCTGTCTTAGATAAGACCGTGATGACAGACTATTTCTCCTGATTACTTCTGGTATACTTTTAAGAGCTTACGGATAGCACTGTGCATCCATCAGATGTTCTGTTTTGATAGTACTGTTTGAAAACAAAATTAAACAGCAGCTGAATAATGGGGTGGCTGCCAGACACACCTCGACAGGGAAAGCAGACGTCGGGCCCAGAGGGAAAATGAGGCAGCAGGAAGTGTGTCTGTTCCCGGCCTGGCCTCCCCTGCCCTGGTCTGATGCGGACCGGCCTCAGCAGGTCCCACCTGCACGGGGAGGTCACTGCCCAGGCCCCACCTCTGGTCCCGGCCGTTCCGGAAGCAGATAACCATCTGGGACAATTTTATCATCAGGCATTTATTAAGTACCTATCGCTCGGCTCTGTGTTAGCTCATTCATTTCACTTAAATCTCAAACTTTATATGCTGTAAAGTTCCCTCTTTAGCTTTTAAAAGGCAGCTATAAATGAGATGTGCTTAACTCTCCCTTTCTACCACTAATTCTTTTATATCTCTGCTAGCGGATGGAGCCCCAAATTATACACAATGCTTTGAGCGGGATTTTATCAGGCCTGTTAGTCAGCATTTACTTTAAGACACTAAAAAGTCTAAAAATGCCCTCAGTGCTCGTTATCACTTTTTCCATCAGTGGACTTTGTGGCTCTAATTGAAAAGAAAAAGGCTGGCCGACTCAAATGGAAATAAATGTGTCTCTGGCGCACGGAAGAGAACTGAGTAACGTGAGATGACAAGGACATTGACGGTTGGGTCGGAGCTTTAATGTGGGCCTCAGAAAAACACATAGTAAATTAAAGGGCGACTTACTCGTTCTTGTCCAGCTGTATCCCAGATTAGGAATTTATGTAGCTCATTTTGGTACTGGACAGTCTTGGTCATAAAAGATGCCCTACAAAGAGAGACCTAAATGATCAGAACACAGTTATTGAAAGCACGATGCCGCAGCCCCAGTTGGACATGACGCTTAGACTTAATGCTCAAACTCCCGCTCCGCCCTCGCCCCTCACTGCGGTCCTCTCGGCAGTGTTTAGGGGATGCTCAGAGGCTGGCTGCATATTCTGGGTCAAAATAAAGCATTAGGTACATCTGCTCAGAAGAGGTCTTTGGTTTGTGATCGCCTAAGCTCCGTTATCAAAAGAACCAAGAGATAATTTGGCAATCCAGACATCAGCCTCCCTTGTAAAATACACAGAAGCGGTTATTTAAAGAGATGGTATCATGGGAAAACTTCTGGAAAAACCTGTGTGTCCGGGAAATGAGTGCACTAGTAAAACACACTGGGCCATTGGGGTTTGTCCACCCCAGTCCCAAACCACATGAATAAGAGGTAATGTAACACCAGAGTTAATAAAATTAAGATGCCAAACCAGGAGGGGGAAGATGGCCGGAGCGGCGAAGCCCCCAGGGACCACTTCTGAGTCTCGAGACCAGAACAGCCTCTGGGCTAACCTGCCAGGCCACATCAGCCCTTCGGGTCTGGAATGATGGTATGTAGGTCACCCTGCTTACTCGGAAGGGCCGCTCTGCCCGCGGGCCTTTGAAGGTTCCTATCATTTGGGGGTCTTCTACGTTTTGGAGAACGTGTGAGGAGCCACAGGGGCCCAGAGCATGTGCCTGGAATGAAAGGACTCCTGGACACAGGTTTAAAGTCTCAGGGTTGGCTCGGCTCCAGTGCCATCTTCCACCCTCACCTTACAGAGCTCCCTCCTGGGAAGTTCTCTGTCCTCCAGGCTCCTCGCAGAACCCGGAGGTGATTATGCCTTCTTTTGTACTCCCTAATGAGCCTTCGGGGGCCAAGGGCCGAGTTGTGCTCTTGGAATCATACCCTAATCATCTTCATCAGGACATGAACGCAATGGCTAGGCATTTTCAAATATGCTGGATGTCTGAAGTATTTTTTGAGAGTCAACTAATTGTGTAAGTTCTTAAAGAAAGTGCAAACTGGAATCCATAGAATGACCTTCTGAAGAATCACTGAGCTTAGACAAGTATCAGAATCCTTAGTTGTAAAAACTTTAACTCTGATACAATGAATTCCCAGCAATATTTATATCAATTTATGGGTTAGCAAGCAGCCTCCGAAATGTTGACTATGATGAGGAAGGGAAAACAGACTGGGAAGCAAGATCACATTTATTGGAGAGGTACCATTTACTGGATATTTATTTACTGGAAATTTACCCCTTGGTATCCTTAGTAAAGTGCTTTCTGCATAGAAGGTGCTCGGTAAGTGGTTACTGTATCAAGAACTTCAGCGACCCACCAGGATTAAATCAGGATGTGCAACATGATTTCTCACTTAGGAAAGATCTAAACATTCAAAAAGCCTTGTTTATTGTGAGGATTAAATGATATGATATATGCGGAAGTGCTCTGTAAATTGTAAAGCACTAAACCTATACAAGGTATTATTATTAGTATTTAAAGGCAGCTCCAGGAAATGGTTTAGTTTAGACTTTGCAATTAGTCGTAAAAGCTTACAACTCAACTCTCCATCAATTATGGCTGTGGTGTTACATTTAGGAGTGACAACAGGCGTCCAATAGAGGCCTGTTAACACAGCCAATGCATCCAACACAACCATTTTGGCTGCTCAAAGAGCAAGAGAAGAAACAGGCTTCAAGCAGACAAAAAGCTGAGAACGATAAATGCAACAATTAAAAGGAAATGTTTCATTTCAGGATCAGAATTCACTGAAGTTCAAGATACCTGCCAACCATTTCTCCTTTAATGAACACACGGATTCATTACTCAGGAGAAAGACACACAAAATGGCAGCTGTAATGCAATGAAAGTATCTTAAAGATTAAAGCCAACCTTCTGTCTGACTGCAGACCATCCTTCTAGCCTCCCTGGCATCGTCACTCAACACGCCTCCTTCTTGTCTACACTGAGTTCTGGTGAGCCCAAAGCTCTCTACTTGGGTCTTCTTGGGTCCAGAGCTGTTGGCTTCTTGTCCTTTATCCCAGCATCACTTGTCCACACTGCCAGTTCCTTAAGAATCTTGTCTGTCCTGTCTTAACCACCCAGAAGGGACCCACGCACCTCTGTACCTGCTTCTCCTCTACGGGTGGGGTGGCTGTCTTGCTGGAGGAAAGCCACAAAGCTGTGTGGACCAGTGGGAAGACTGTCCTTTTTAAGCTAGGCCACCTCTTCGGGCTCTCGCTCCACACAGCAATTACTCCTCATTCTTCCTATGACTTCTTGCCGGCCCCTTATCACTTCCCACTACCCTCCTTCTCAGGGCAGCAGCCTTCTCATGGACAACAGAGATCATAAGCCCTCAATCCCCCAACGTGTTTCCCAGTCAACCCTTTCAACTTGAGAATCCACACACCGCCATTCACACTGGCTGTGATTTCCGCCCTTCTGACTTCAGCGGAGTCAGAGAGGTCTTTTCCATCGTGCTGCCCGATCATGACCAGCATGTTCTGTCTGGGCCACCAGAGTCAGCCATGGTTTTCTGCTCCCAGTCTCAAATCTTTCCACCTGTGCCTCCTTCTGTCTTTACACTGACAGTTCCCTTGCCTGGAATGCCCTCCCCCACCAGCTCACCCGTGGCTACGTGCTCCTCATTCTTCTGGTCTGAGTTCAAAATGTCAGTGATGGCAGAAGCCTGCGCAGCACCCCCAAACCAGGCAGCTTCCCGCTCCGACTCCACTCTGCACGTCGCACCCTGTCCTGTTTCAGCTTCGGGATGCCTACTACCGTACTGGTACTCGACGTCTGACTGGCTTCTTTGAGTGTCTTAATCTACCCGTCTAAGCCAGGGAAAATGTCAGCTCCATGAAGGCAGTGATCTTGCTGTCCTTCTTCCTCTGCAACTGGGGTATCTTCCTCATCTACCTTCTCCATGCTACCCTAGATTCCTGACAAAACATTTTACCATGTTCCCATTGACTACTCCGCTTTCCAGTACTTCAACAGTGCGCGGCATCTTGGCCAAGCACTGCATAAAGTGCTCGGGCATCTGAAACACAGGCAGAGTTGAAATCGCAGGTGACCCTCGCTCTCCACCTGCAGCCAGGTGAGCAGCCTCTTGGATGTGAGGGATGTGGGTTCAGCAACTGGGGTGGGGGGCCTTCCTGCCCACTCCTGCCTAGCCACCAGCTCTAAGCTCTCTGCTAGTCAAAGGGAACGAGGCAACACTGGGCAGCTGCTGCGAACCACCATGTCCCTCCATCACTCAGACCTCTGGAATTCTGTTTAGGAAGCACCTGTGGCACTTTATGGGCTCTCCTGGCTGCTGGCTCATGTGCTGAGTCAGGAGCGCCTTCCCACCGGAGGCCCCAGCTACAGTGGCTATGGGAGATGACTGTACCTGCCTCGCCTCCCCTGAGCCCTACAAATGCCTCTTTATTGCAACGAGCATCTCCGTTGACTTTTGAGAGCCAGAAATCTTGGCCTATCACACCTGTAAGAACTAATTCCTCCTTTTCAGTGTTTGCTTTGGTTAGTCTACGTAGTGGTAACACCTGGCTTTAGGGCCAGACATAGGAGGGGGTGTGTCGCCCAGGGGACCACTATGGGGGCGTGCGGCAGGTCTCCTGCAGGACTCACCGGGATGAATCCCTTCCCTAGATTCACATTTTTGTCTGTAAGGACAGCACTTTTGACTTCAGCTGAACTATACAGACTCCAGATACTCTGTCACCATCTCACACTTAACCGTGGCGAAGACAGGGCTTTTCCACGCCCCCCAACAGTGGTTGTAAACTCCACATTCTCAAATCAGAACATTATGTCTGCTCTCCACAGAACACAGGCTGGTCTGCAACTACTTTGTCCTTTGTTACTTGCATCCAGTTTTGTAGAACTGTCTGGTTCTTCATTTTATATTTGATCTACACTTGAACCTCAACCCCTGAGATAAATTCATAAATTGGACCCTAATCTTTGAGCAGGACTACTACGATTTGTCCCTCCCATCGTCACTCGAGCTCCAGGATCGCTCCTTTAACATTCAAGTTAAATGATGCGGAGGGTATGATAACTTCAATATCTTGCTTTTTGAAAAACAGGCAATGGCTTCCTGCCATCCAAATGATACATTTTTATTTTCCAGCCTGCCATTTACTTGTCTGATAACCTTATTTTTCACTACTAAACCATCTCTCTTCACTCTGCTAGGCAGATCTTATTACCTCTTTAATCTAAAATCCCCACTAGCATTATTTCCTAAAGCTAGAATGCCTTTCATATACTTCTCCATTTTTCACGACATTCTAAAAATATGACTTCCATGCACACCAAGTAGTCATGATCCTCGGTCAGACTACGTGTTCTCAATGAAAATACTTGCCACAAGGTGTTTTAAAAGTGTCTTTTCTTTAACCGTAGCGGACTTGGTGAACTCTCGGAACACAGGTGTGCCCTGCCACCATATTCCAGCACCTCACTTGACTGCACGTCCTTTCCTTGGAACGGCACAGGGGATGCTATCATCCCTACAATGCTACGTGGTGCCTTTTAAGGTTGAAAACTCAACGTATTTTAAAATTAACCTCTAGCCAACTCTAGCCAACTCTAAATCTCACGCAAACAATGCTTGTCTCTCTAGGTGATATAGAGGGACAGAAATGCCACTGGATGCACCAAGATTGAGACGTAAGAAGACCACAAGTATGTGAAATCTGGTCATTCCTCTAGAGGACATATCCAGGGGTCTTCAGAAGAGTTTAGGACAGTGCCAGGAACTTGACAGGTGCTCAGGGAGAATTAAGTGGATTTCAGGGCACACGTGGCTTCTGTTAGAGTAGTTCAAAGAGCCACAAGTCTTTGAGTCTCCATAAATTCCACATAAGCCATGTGGGCTCTGCAGTCACGTCTATCTTTAACCCTTCCTTCAACCACGAGCATCTATCTCTTAGGGTAACCAGGTCTGAGGATTCACGATCACACCGTAGAGCGCTTCCTTCTCGGCAGTCACTGCACAGCAGCTGGTTTGTTCCACAGGTTCATGGTCACCCTAGGCAGATCCCTTAGGACCTTCTACGCTTTTGCCATTCTAACAACTTTTGAAAAAATATTTAAAATCAAGGAAAACATTACTTTAAATGTAAAAATAACTAAACTTAACAGGTTAGCTCCCCCTTTCCTAAGTTTGTCAAGAATAACTTAGAGTAATATAAAAGCTTTCAGGTCCTAAGTAAAACCTACAACAATGAAGCTAGCTAGGTGCCCTGACAAAGTGCTCATTATTGTGAGTTTTTCTCATACTTTTACATGTGACCCTTTCAGTCCTTACTGTGAGTCTCTTGGGTTGGGTTTGACTATTCATCGCCATTTTGCAGACAAGACACGGTGGGGACAGAGCCAGTGAGTGGCGCAGCTAGGACACTTGGAGCGGCAGCACTGCGGGGCCATCTCATCCTGGGCGGTGTACTCCCTTCTACTGCAGGGCAGGAATGGGGCTCACAAGCAACAGGAGTCTAACTCTGTCTGTGCCCCCGGGCGCCTCACAGTGGGGGGACTGGTTGGGTGAACAGACAATTAAAAAGCAGATACTCAGTGAGCTCCTGAAGGATGGAAAGAGCTGTGGGAGCACCGAGGGAAAGCCAAGTCCAAGTACCCAGGAAAGTGGTGACGCCAGGTGTGGGAGGCTGAATCATGTTCCTGCCCCAAAGAATGTCCACACCCCAATCCGAGAAGCTGTGATTATGTTACCTTTTAGGGCAAAGGGGACTTTGCAGATGTGGTTAGGTGAAGAATCTTGAGATGCGGGGAAGATCCCGGGTGACCCAGGTGGGCCCCGTGAAATCACGAGGGTCCTTATAACAGGTGGAGGAGTTGGAGCCAGGGAAGAAGGTGACATGAAGATGGAAGTGAAGACCAGAACAATGTGTCCTGAAGACTGATGAAGCCAAGGCAGCCGCTAGAAATGGAAAAAGGTAAGGGAACAGATTCTCCCCTCAGAGGTTCTGGAAAGAAGCGGTTCTGCCAACACCTCAACTCTGAGCAAGCGAATTGGACTTCTGACTTCCAGAACAATAAACTAATACACTAGGGAGGGCTTCGGGGAAGAAACCCAGAAGGAGGGAGTTTGCCTGGCTGATAGGGACAGGACCCAAGGGAGGAGGGGGTCGCAGTCTGTAAAGATAAACAGCAGGAACTGAAGCACAAAATTGTGAATGTACAAGGAGATTCCCGTGGCTCTCCACGGTTAGACTGGGCAGGGCGGGGTGGGGAGTGCAGTTCAGTAACCACAGAAAAGGCTCTGGGCAGGGTGGTGACAGGCAGCTGGTGAAGGTCGGCAAGCTACTGCACTCAACACTGATGCGCGACTGCTCTGCGTGAGGCCCCGTTTCCTGCAAGTTAGCAGCTCCCCAGGCCAGGGCGCCACCATCCTTACCATTTCTGCCCTATCTGAGTTCCATCTGTCTGTCTTACTGTAAAAAAAATGGCTCCCCAATTTCTTAACTTTGCCTTGTGTAGGCAATAATATCAGTAAAATTAAAACCCCACCGGTTTCATGGACTAGTTTTATTTTGCCTAACAGACAATAAAACTCTCGATATAAATTTAAAACGTTCATCTGTGCAGCATCTCAAGTCATTCACAGATGGTGTTTTGGGAAAGGCAGCTACAAGTCAAGGGGAGCCACTGAAGGGAAAGAGATGGTGTTATCTGCTCTGTTGCAGAGGTGAATTCTAGAAGCAGGCAACAGACCTTTGGGGTGCCTCTGTCAGCTACCAGCCCCTTAACAAGCCACGGAGGAGTCTGCCGGCTCTGTTTTTAGGGATCTTGCACAGTGGAAGCGATGTGGCTTTGTAGGCAAAACCCGGGAAACACAAGGCGTGAGAGCGCGGATCGACGGAGGGAAATGGGCAGACAAGGCAAACAAGGAAGGGAAATGATCCCAGAGAAAGGTGGGGTAGGCTCGACTCTGAGGTGGACACGCAAAAGCCACAGGGTTTTGACTGACAGGAGGAAGAGGGACAGGGGGGAGGAGTCTGAAGCTGGCTGCTGTCAGCTCAGGCCACTATATGTGCGATGAGCTATTTCAATCATTTCCAAATTGGAACTGTACTCATTCATTTTTTGAATAGGTAATATAGACTCTTATGCCTCATTACCCAAGATGTACCGAACAGGAGCACTCCAGAATGTCCCTTCTGCCCAGATCTTCAATTCCTCTCCCTGGAAACTAACCTCACCAGCTCCTCAGGTCTCGTTTCAGAAATGCTCTAGGTTTACACGAGTGCAGGTATATACAGTGTCCCCTGGCCCCTTCGTTTATTTTTGACAGAGATAGTGGCATACAGTCCATATCGCTGATTCTTTTCACTCTACCCTATACCTAGGAAATCATCCAACAGAAATACACAAGGTTTTCACAAGCTGGCTCCTTCCCTTTACTGTATCATCCTGAGAGAGTGCACTATAAATAACACAGCCAGAGCCCTACTCACCAGCAGTGCTGTGGTGACTGGCCTTGTACAATTATTAACCTTGGGGTTTGGTACATATATGAGCTTATCTGAAGAATAAAGTCCACGACAGGGAATGAACCGCTGGGCCAGGGTGCGGGATGAGCACAGGGAGCAAGAGGGCAGGCTGTTCAGCCAGACCACCCTGCTTTGGCGAAGAACTGTGCTGCACTGGGCAAGTCAACAGACCTCGCTCTGCCTCAGTTCTCTCATTTGGAAGCTAGGAATAACTTCAGTACCTACAACACAGGGCTTGAGAAATATTAAAAAAATTAACATATTTTACTAAAGTATAATTATCTTACAATAAAGTGCTGAGTATAGATTTTCAGTTCAATGAGTTTCGACAGTTCATGATCTCTTCTAACTATTGACCTATGGCCCCAAACCAGACACAGAACGCTTCCATAACCCCAGAAAGTTCCCTCACGCCCATTTCCACTTCACTCTTGTACCCATCCCAGGCAAACCATTTGTGACTTCTCCTTCCCAGCTTAGTTTGGATTGTCCTTGGACTTCAACCCTCTATTGTGTCCAGGCTTCTATCATTTAACAAAGCTTTTGAAATCAATCTATATTATTTGGTAGTTATTTCTTCTGTATGGTATTCCATTGTACACATATTTTACTCTGCCCATTCTCATGCTGAGGATTGTTTCCAGTTCTGGCTATTATAAATAAGACATATTGCATGAGTCTTTCCATAAGGACGTATTTTAATGTTTCTTGGATAAACACCTAAGAGGGCACACTAAGTCACAGGGCAGATGCATGTGTAACTTATCTGAAAACAGAGAAGAGCCCTTCCAAGCAGCCACAGCACTTATGCTCCCATCAGAAACACATCCAATTCCAGTTGTACCACAGCCCCGCTGACATTTTGGTTGTTACTCTTGAACTTTAGCCGTGCGTTAAGGACAAGGCCTGGATGTCCACTCTTACCACTACTACTCAACATTGTACTGGAGTGTCTAGCTGATACAAAAAGGAAACAAGGCACTAAGACGGTAAAAACTGCAAAACGTCACAGGTCACACGCGATAGCATATGCAGAAATGTACTATGCTCTATGGAGTCCATAAAACATGTTAACTACTAGAAGTAATGACATGTGATGTCATCATTTATACGGCCGGTGTTAAGTTTCCTGTCTTGGCATTTGTTTCTCTGCTCCTCCTTTTCTGCCTCCTTTGGATAAATCACTTTTTTTCTTTTATTCTATTTTTTTCTTTTGTATTGAATTTTTAGCTGTACATCTTTTTGTGTGACCTTTATTAATGGCTTCTCTAGAGATTATAATATGAACCTATAAATTTTGGTCTATTTCCACATAATATGCTATTTCATGAACAACTTGTGATACAGGACAATCTAATTCTGTGTATCCCCTTCCCACCCACTGTACTCTTGTTGCCTTATATTTAACATCTTCATATGCTATAAACACAATATTTATTATTTTTACTTTAAAGGCCAGTAGTCTTTTTAAAATTTCTTTCAGCATGTCTTATGATATGGATCTGGCAGATTCTCTCAGCTTTTGCCTAAGAATGTCTTTATTTCACCTTTACTATTGAAGAGAAAAAATGTTTTAAAAAGATTTTATTTATTTATTTATCAGAGAGAACACAAGCACAAAGCAGGGGGAGGGGCAGAGGAAGAGGGGCCGCCCCGTTGAGCAAGCAGCACGATGTGAGACTCGATCCCAGGACCCGGGGATCATGACCCGAGCTGAAGGCAGATGCTTAACCGAATAAGCCACCCAGGCATCCCTACTGACAATTTTTGCCGGGTACAGAATGTTTGCTTGGCAGGTCTCCCCCCTACCCCCAAACTGAGGATGCTATATCACTCACAGTTCTGGCCTCCGGTGTTTCTGCCGAGAAGTCAGTGATAATTCTTATCACTGTTCTCCCACATATCACGGGTTTGGTTTTTTTGTTTTTTTTTAAAATATCCCCTCCCCGCCCAGGTGCTCTTAAGATCTGCTCTTTGGTTTTGAGCAGTTTGACTATCGCATATCTGGGCTATGGCTTGTTTCATATTTATCCTGGTTACAGTTTAGAGATTTTTGGATTTATAGATCGATCACTTTAATCAATTTTGGAAAGTTATTGCCCTTTATCTTTTGAATCATTTCTTTTGGCCCATTCTTTTTCTTTCTTTCTGGGATGCCAATTAGGTGTACATGAATGTGGTATAAGAAATACATATTTGGTCTTTGTCACCAGGTTCTGACAGAGAGGTCCAAAATCTCTTAGAATTTCTAGAGTGCAAGGAATGTCTTTCATTCTAACGAGGTGACTCCTGGTGGACTCTCAGACAGCCCTCGGACAGGGGAGGGAGGTGCTGGGTGCTAGAAAGACCAAATATTGACTAGAAGGTTGGAATGTTCAGCCCTCTCCTGCAAGGCACAGGGAGTGGTGAGGGGCTGGCGATGGAGCTCATCACCAACCGCCGGTGATTTGATCCGTCACACCTAGTAACCAGACCTCCATAAAAAATCCCTTAACCATGGGGTTTGAAGAGCCGCTGGGTTGGTGGCACAGCTTGGCTCCATGGGACGAGAAGCTCCCAGGCTTGGGGCCCTTCCAGCTCTATGTACCTCTTCATCTGGCTGTTCATGTGTGTTCTTTACAATAAAGCAGTAAAGGTAAGGAAACTGTGTTCTTGCATTCTAGGAGCTGTTCTGGTGAATTACCCAACCTGAGGGCGGGGGCACCTGTGGGAACCCCACTTTATGGCCACGTCAGACACGAGTGCGGGTTCTCAGTGCTCGCGGCTGGCATCTGACATGCCATCAGTCCCATGGGACGGAGCCCTTCAGCCTGGGGAGGCTGACGTGACTCCAGGGAGCTCCCGTCAGAACAGAACGGAAGTGAAGAGTACCCAGGAGTTGTCTGGAGAGCTGGAGAATTGGTTGTTGGTGCGGAAATAAAATATGTATTTGGGAGAAGAAGTGTGACCAGTAAAAACAGTTCACGATGAGACTGACAGCGAGCTACAGATCTCCAATTCTTCCATCGCTGTTAACTCTTCTTCCCTTCGTATTTCGGTCTGGATATTTTCTACTGACCTGACTTTAGGTACACATTTTAGGAGAGGAGCTCAGACTGGACATAGCAAAGATCAGTAAACTGATCAAGATTCTGAGGAATTCTCTTGGCGTTCCAGTTCCCCACCTGGGTCCCCGTGTCTTGGCCACTGTTGCCCTATGAAGGCAGAGGCCCCCTTGGACAGGTTTCTCTGAGCTCTTCTGCCCCACCTCAAGTCTCCCCAGTGGACAGTTCAAGTGCTCCCGCCCACAGCAGACTGTCCCTGTCTCTGTTTCTGTTGGGATCGAAACCCGCCAAGAATCACTTCTCTCTTAGGAGTGGTTTGTCACCTTCTCAAGTTTATTTCACATTGGTTTCTCTGTGAGCTCAGATACCTAACGGGGTTTTATTATTATTATTTTTTAGTTTTTAAACTTATTTAAGTAATCTCTACACCCAATGTGGGGCTTGAACTCATGACCCCAAGATCGAGAGTTACATGCTCTCCCAACTGAGCCAGCCAGGCACCCCTCTAATGGGCTTTTAAAATCTTACCTGGCTTGTTTTGTTTTTTTTTCAGATGAGAATCTTATCTCTCTTTATAACTGAATCCAAAAGCACACAGGGTTGTTTAGTGGCTGAGTTAGTCTGTTTAAAGTCTATAACATATAAACATGATTATCACTACCACTCGCATGTCACAGCGGTTGTACCATTCACACCCAGCAGTGGACTTATTGACAAAGTCGGATGCGGTCTTTGGGGCTGAGAGGGTGGAAAGAGGAGTTCAGTGGCAGACACATGGAGTCCCAGGTGTCTCTGCAGTGACAAAGCAGTCATCTGAGGGCCACCATCTGGAGAAAGGTGGCCCTCAGGGCTGTGAGTGTGAATGAAATCATGCGGGAAGACACAGGGCTATGGAAGAAATCCTCACTGCTTCAGCATTTTAGGGGTGGACCCTGAGGCCGAAAAGCAGAACAAGAAGGACTGCCCCAGGAGGTGGGAAGGAGAAGAATCAGAAATGTATCCCAGGTAACCAGAGGCTTTGCAGCAAAAGAGGATATCAAGATAATGCCAGATACTTCTAGAGAGGACAAATACAATAAAAAGCAACTTGTGGATTATATTGGCTATTCACAAGTTGATGTGAAACTCTGCAGTAGTGGTTTCAGTGGAATGATGGGGCGGAAGCTAATAAGAGCATCTGAAGTGCACGTGAGATGGGTAAGCAGAGCCGGTGAGTATGCACCATTACAGCAGTCTTGTAATTAAAGAACAACTTTACATTGCGCGAGTACTATGGGTTGGGCACGGAGGCTATCACTTGGTGGTATTTTCAGATGAGGTTCCTGCAGCGGTGGGAGCAGACAATAAATAGGTAAACAGACACATGATTATAGATTTTAATACCTACTGTGGAGACGTCAAACTATTGTGTGCTGATAATGACTGAAGCGGTCATTTGAGATAGGGTGGTAGGAAAAACCTCTCAGATAAATCTTAACAGGTGAGAAGATCCGACCATTTGAATACTGGGAAAGAAGAAAACATTTCAAAAAGAGGAAACAGGAAGTGCAAAGGCCCCAAGGTAGGAGAGATCAGGTGTTTGGAAAGGGCCGTGGCTGCAGTGTAGTGAGAGAGGAAAAAGTGATAAAAATCACAGTGAAGTTTCTGGTTATTATTCTTAGGTCAACAGGAAGCCATTAAAGATTAAAAAAAAAAACAACATGATCCAACTGATATTCTCAAAATCAGACTATTTAGAGAGTAGTGGAAGGATATGAGATTTTTTTTAAGAATGGGAACACACAAGACTTGCATATAGATTGAAAGAGAAGTGTGCAGATGAGGGAGGACTCAGGGATGCCTCCTCATTTGAGGTCTGGTGGGATGGACAGTGGAAGGGAAAATGACAGGTACTGTTTCCTAAAGGCTAACAAATGAACACAGACGCAATGTCAGAAGGCTTTTCAGTTGAAAGTCATGTGTCTAGGATGAATGGAAGGAACCAGAGTAGATCAAGACTTTAGACAGAGAGTCAAAGAAAGGCTCAAATCAGACAGCCAGGTTCCACCAACAACAGGAATCGATGAACTCTAGAGCGAAGAAACACCCTTGGACGAACGGTGTAAGACATCTTTCCTGTCATCCCCTCAAAAACATACCCAGAGGGCCAATCCATGTGAGGCCTGAGAAACAAAGCCGTAGAGAACTCATGCTAGGGAAGGGCCCCGGCAAACACCTGTCAAATCGAGCAGGACGGAGGACAGAGCACAGTTCCAGGTGGCAAGCTGGCAAAACAGAGGACAAAGTTATGTCCTCTGTAACTTTGAAAAAGCTCCCATAAGGAGAGAACAATACGACTGACATCTTACGCGATGAGCCCGAAGTCAGCAGGTGTATTCTGCAGTAAGCATGCTCAGGCAGCTGGAATCGTGCATGAAAACAGAAGACAATGGACGAGGGCAGAGGCTTTGAGAGAGTAAGCCATCACCCGGGCCCAGAGCCTCAGGCTGGGGGTGAAGGCCACAGAAGGCCATAGCAGGGACTGCGGGCGTGGAGGCAGACCAAAACTAAAAACGACCATTTGGATTTGTCCCACAAGTGATAAGAAAGCAGAGCGGTAGTGGGGATTGGATTCGGGTCTCTGGAGGAAAACATGCAAAGCAGGAGCTGGTAAATTCTTCCTGTATAAGGGGCACACAGCAGATGTCTTCAGTTCTGCATGCCATGGTCTGTTGTCAGTTTTGCTGCTGTAGCATGAAAGCAGCCAGAAACAGTATTTAAAGGACCGGCATGACTGGATTTGGCTCCTGGGTCGTAAGTTTGCTGACCTGGATCTAGAGCCTCAAATTATTCCTAAAACTTTAATCAAACAATAGCTGGAATGCAATTTAAAAGATGTTATGCAGGGGCGCCTGGGTGTCTCAGTCGGTTAAGCCTCTGACTTTGGCTTGTGTCATGATCTCAGGGTCCTGGGATCGAGCCTTGCACTGGGGTTCCTGCGCTGCAGGGAGCCTGCTTCTCCCTCTGCCTCTGCCCCCCTCTCTTTCTGTTTCTCACAAATAAACAGATAAAATTACAGAAAAATGCTATGCATACAAGGGGATAAGTCAGGGTGATCAATAACGAAGACAAAAGACAGACAATGAAGGGAAACACAGGTCATCTGGAGAATGGATTGGCTATCAGACATCTTTATTTTTAACTTTTGTCATGAAAATTTTCACTCACAAAAGCAGAATCCATTACCCAACTCCAACAATCATCCACTTTCCACTGTGTTTTTGTCATTAAAAATGGACTTGGGGGTTGGGAAGGGGATAAAAAAAGGGACTTGAAAATAACTATGCCTAATACATTTAAGAAAACAAAAACCCAGTGGCACCTGGCTGGTTCAGTCGGTAGAGCACGATACTCTTGATCTCAGGGTGGTGAGTCTGAGTCCCATGTTGGGTGTAGAGATGACTTAAAACAATTAAATTAAATTAAAAACAAAAACCAAAACCCAGATTAACAACTGCAGCAGAGAAAAGGAAACTAAAACAAAACTTAATGAATACACTAGAACTCTGGGAAAATAATAACAGAAATCAAGAACTTAATGGTTCTTTAAGTAGGTTTAAAATCAGGTTAAAATTAGATGAAGAAAATGATTAATGAACTGGATGAGGGGCTAGGAAAAATACCTAGACTGAAGCATGAGCCAAAAAATGATGGGAAATACAGAGGAGCAGGGGAGACACAGAGATGAACCCCTTCTGCACTGCAGTCACAGCAGGCTGGGAGCACCAGGGGAAAATGGAACAAAAGCAATATTGAAGAGATAATGGCAGAGAATTTTCCAACTTGAAAGACATCAAACCACAGGTTCCAGAAACACTATGAACCCAAGAATGACAACTTCACCTGGAACATCAAAGGAAGACTGCTGAAATCCAAAGACGAAAGGAAACTTTGAAGGCACTCGGAGGAGGAAAATGACTCATTCGCATCAAGAGAGGAACAGAACTGACCCATGTCAATGAAAGCAGAGGGGCTCTAAGAACATGGGTGAAGATTTTCCAAAGTCTAAAAGACAGTAACTGAAAACCAAGAATTCTATATTTGGTGAAAACCAACCTCACACATGATTACGATATGCTAGAATTAAAAACAACCATCAGGGAAGGTGTGCAGTGCGGGAACCTCTCGTACTGGTGGGGAATGGGGAGCAGGTGCAAACGCTTAGGTTAGGACAGTGATCTCTTCAACAGTTAAACATGCTTTCATTTATTTAGTTCTCAAGAAGATTTTCTTTATTTGAGGTAGAGAGAGAAAGTGAATATGAGAGAGAGAGAAAGAGCGCACGTGCACACACACACACACAGGAGGGTGTGAGCCGGGGGAGGAGCAGAGGGAGAGGGAAAGGGAGAGGCAGATTGCCCGCTGAGCAGGGAGCTCAATGTGGGGCTTGACCCCAGGACTCCTGGATCATGACCTGAGCCGAAGGCAGATGCTTCATCAATTGAGCCACCTAGGCACCCCTAAACATGCCTTTAAACCTATCGTGGTAGCCAGCATCCAAGACAGTCCCAAGGGTCCTGACTCCTGGCACTGATATCTTTGTGCAGTCCACTCCCACAGTGAACAGGGCTGATCTGGGTAACCAAGAGGACATGATGGAAATGACAGGTGAGGTCATAAAGACACAGTGGCTTCTATCTTGGGCTCTTGCGGACTCCTCATTCTGAGGATGACGGCTCTCATGTTGCGGGGACACTCAAGCAGTCCTGTGGAGAGCTCTGGATGGCAAGAGCCAGAGTCACCCCACTAAGCTGCTCCTGAATTCCTGACGCCTGAAAACCGTGAGATGTAATACGTGTTCATTGTGTTTTTAAGCTGATAATCTAAGGGGTAATCTGTGACACCAAGATAGGTAACAAATATGCCTATTAACCAGAAATTCTATCTCAGGCATGTGCTCGACAGTAACACAGCGATACACCCACAGAAAGAACTGTGTGGGACTATTCAGAGCGTCTTTACTTGGCAGAGCTCAGAACTGGACTCCATGTAAAGTCCACCCACGGGAGACGGACCGGAAAAGCAAACCGTGGCGTAGTCTCACAACAGAATGCTAGTCAACACTAAGAACAAACTCCTGATAAAAGCGAAAACAAGGATAAATCTCATTAACTGTTTTGAGCAAAAGAAGGCAGCACGCATGAGTACATATAACGAGACCCGTGCGTAAGAAGTCTGAACACACGTTGGCACTCTGGGGACAGAAGTCAGAACGTAGGCTGGGCTGGTGAGGCAGCTGTCTGAGGGAACCGAGGGGTTCTGGGTCTTGGTGCACATAAACAAGCACAAGGTAAATATTCACAGAGCTACACATCTGATCTCATGTAAATAAAAGCTCAATAATAAGATAAAATTCAGACATTTTCAGATAGACAACCCTGCGCCAGAAGCGTGTACTAAAGGAAATACAAAATGGTGTTGTTCTTCAGAACCAAGTAAATTATCCCCGACAGAAGGTGAGAAATGCAGGCAGGAATGTAAGGCACCGCAGAGAGTAAACGTATGCAGGAAATCGACAGGAATGTTCACTGTGTAACAATAATGAATGTCCTGTGAGATCTAGAATTAAAATATACTGTAGGAGCATAAAAGGCAGGAAGCAGAGAATTAGATTTGAGAACCTTGCATTGTTGGAATGGGGTAAAAGTAATTTATATTAGACTCAAGTAAGTCGAGGATGCATAAGGTAATTTCTAGAGTAAACGCTTAAAGAATAACCAAAGAATCTATAATTACCAAGATAACAACGTGCAGAAACACACCACTACAAACAACATTCAATCTAAAAGAACACAGGACAGGGTAAATAAAAAACAAGGCGTAAAACTGTAGGTTTAGACATAAAGACTAAGAAAAGTAAAATAAGAAAAGTCAAATAAATACTCCAATTAAAAGTCTAGCTGGGGAGCTGTGAGCCCAGCTGCGGCGGTGGCCACCTGTGCCGGAGTCACCCTGGTAACCTGGTCCAGAGGAAAGCTGGCGGTCCTGGCTGAGGGTCGACAGGCAAGGCTGCCAGTGTGGCTGGAAAGCCAGGGGAAGCCTGGGCAGGAAGGAGCCGCAGGGGAGAGAGCCTTCCGTCTATCCGTACACTCACCTCGAACCCACAGCTGACACCTAAACTTCACACACGCGGGGAGATGCCAAGGAGAGCAACAACCGGAAGGCTGGAAGAAAAAGCTGGGCACAGATTTCAGCTGCTGCTAGGTTCAGGCGAGAGTGGGAAGTTTGAATCCTACCAACTTAAAAGGGGTCCAGGAACACCCTGAAAGAAAATCCAGAGACAAGACCTTAGACGTAAAGACAATGTCCTGGGAATAAGCATGTGCCACGAGGCTAACGGCGACACTCCGACAGAACCATCTTAACAAAGTGTGAAAGCAAGCTTCCTAATTTAACTTTCTGCTAAACAAAACTCAGCACTCCTCGGCCAAAGAGAAGAGAGTCTAAAATCTCTGCAACCTGCCTTCTGCAGTGTCCAGTACACAGGAAGAAATGCTACACAGGCCAAGAAATGAGACCCAAGGTCAAGAGAAAAAGAGTAAAGAGCAACAGACCCTGAGCAGATCCAGATGTTGGCATCAGCAGACACATAGTTTAAAGAAGCTACTACAAATATAAATATGACTTAAAGGAAAAGAGTCATATTGAGTGAACAGATGGGAAATCGAAGCATGTAAAATATAAAGAAGGAATCACATGAAATTCTAGAAGGAAGGATAGCATCTGAGTGGAAAAAAATATACTAGATGTACTTAAGAGACAGAAGAAAGGAGCAACTGAACTTAAAGACAGATGAGACGGGGGAAAGGATAGAAATGCCCTCTGCCCAGAAACCCCAGGACTCGGCCATCTGTTAGACCGAACAACTTTCCATCTGTAAACTGGAATCCCACCGGCAGAGTGCAAGAACGGGGGAGATGAAACATAGGTCCCAGAAAATCAGATTTTTGATCCAAGAAACTCTAGTCCATTGAACCTAGAGTATATTATGCACCTACTATTAGAGTAAACTGAAAATGAAAAACTGCAGATTTTTTTTTAAGATTTTATTTATTTATTTTAGAGAGAGAGAGAAAGAGAGAGAGAGAGAAGGAGGGAGGAAGGAAGAGGGAGCACGTGCAAGTGGAAGGAGGAGCAGAGGTGGAGGGAGAAGGGGGGGGGGAATAATCTCAGGCAGACTCCCTGCTGAGCACAGAGCCTGATGGGGGGCTTGATCTCATGACTCCAAGATCATGACTCCAGCGGGAACCGAGAGCTGGACGCCTAACTGACTGCACCATCCAGGTGCCTCAAAAGATAGCAGATCTTAAAAGCAGCCAAATAAAAAGATGCATCATATTTTGGGTAGAAAAACCTGTACATGAAATCCCCAGGACTTACAGCTGGGAGTCTGTACCTTCTGACCACCTTTACCCATCTTGACAAGGCAATGAGCAGCACGGTATTACAGTCACTAACACTCTCCTGCGTATCGGAAGGTTGCTCAGCAAGTAACTTAAAAGTTCGCATCTCAAGAAAAAAAGCTTTTGTAGCTATGTGTGGTAATAGGTGTTAACTAAACCTATTGCGGTGATCATTTCACGATACGCACAAATATCGAATCATTATGGTATACGATGACAACAATCAGCCCAGAAATCTGTTCTCTAGCAAAAACAGTCTTCAGATGTGAGAATGCAGTACAGACATGACACTTTCTGACAAACAAAAACTGTGGGAATTGTCACCAGTAGCTCGGAACACATGAAATACTACAAAAGTTCTTTAGGCCAAAGGGAAATGAATGACATCCAGTGAAAACTCACTTCTACAAGAGGGAATGAAGAGCCATGGGAACAGTACTATGTGTGTGAAATAAAAAGAAATTATTTTTGCTCTTCCTCCTTGTTTTCCTGTGGTGAATAACTCCTTAATCTCAAAGTTGCTACTCGGTGGGCCATTCAGGTGGAGAGGCAGAATGGCCCAGAGGGAGGTATCGAAGGCTGGCCAAAGTGAGGCTCCCATGTTTAGGGAGAGTAAGGTGGCCTGGGCTCTCAGAGCCAGTGGAAGGTGAAGATGGCACCAACAATACAATGTTACCAAGTTTTACATCAAATAGCCAGTTGTCTTGTAATAACATCAGGGAAAAAAGCCAGTTGTTTTGTAATGCTTTCTTGTAATGCAGTATAATAACCACCATTAAAAAAATTTTTTTTAAACAGCCTCCAATTTAGAGAAAACTTCTAAGCACAGAATTAATTTATCCTGAACCATGGGACAATAAGCTGCCTCATTAGCTCTGAAGGTTAGTGGACATTTCCTAACAGCCAGAACACGCTCCTACATGAGCAGAACAAGACCATAAAAATCATGAAATTAACACTGACACGTTACTACCATTTATTTCTCAGAACCCATCTGAGTTTCGCCAGTTGTTCCAGTGATAGGCTTTTTGGTAAAACATTCAGTTCAAAATCACATGCTGTATTTAGTTGTCATGACTCTTTAGTCTCCGTTAATCCGGATCAGTTTCTTAGTCTTTCCTCGACTTTTTCGACTTTTGAAGATGGCCAGCCTGCTGTGTTGTAAAATGGTATTCTCAGTTTCAGTTTCTCTGATGTTGACTCATGAATGGATCCATCAAGGATGACTGCACTTGTGAAGTTCACTTAGCGCGTCTGTGGTGGCTACGAGATCTGCGAACTTTCTTCTTCCGATGTGCCTCTCTTCAGGAGTGCTGCTGTACTCTGCACGGTGTGCGTCTGGGATGGGTGTCTCAGTTACCCCCCTACTCAACAAAAGCCATGGTGGCTGCTCCCAAATAGACCACAGAAGACACCGCAGACTCCTCCCTGCTCTCGCTCTCGGACCGCCTGCCCTGCAAGTTGGCTGCCCTGTGAGGACCGAGACGCTCACGTGGTAAAGGTTGGAGGAATTGGGGCCTCCAGCCAGCAGCCTTGTGAGTGAACCATCCTGGAAGCAGATCCTTCAGCCCCAGCCAAGCCTCCACTTGACAGCGTCCCCAACTGACATCCTGACTCCCAATACCATGAGAGCCAGAGCGAGAACCATCATCAGCTAAGCCACTCAGGTTCCTGGTCACAGAAAGACTAGATAATGTTTGTTGCTGCCAGAGGCTAAGCACTGGGATGATTTCTTACTTAATAATATATAACTAATACAATTATCCATCATATTAATAGAAAAAAAGGAGAAAACCAGGTTATTACCTAAATATGCAGAATGGGGCACCTGGGTGTTGTAGTTGGTTGAGTGTCTGACTCATGGTTTTGGCTCAGATCATAATCTCAGGGTCGTGAGATCGAGCACTGTGTTGGGCTCTGTGCTAACCTTGGAGTCTGCTTGAGCTTCTCTCTCCCTCTGGCCCTGAAACCACCCCCCACCCATGCTCTTTCTCTAAAATAAATAAAATCTTAAAAAAAAAAAGATGTAGAAAAAAGTTAAGGTAAAACTCAAGACCTATTCTTTTTTTTTTTTTTTTTTAAGATTTTATTTATTTGAGAGAGAGAGAGACAGCAAGAGAGGGAATACAGCAGGGGGAGTGGGAGAGAAAAAAGCAGGCTCCCTGCTGAGCAAGGAGACCCATGCACGGCTTGATCGATCCCAGGACTCTGGGTCACGACTTGAGCTGAAGGCGGACGCTTAACGACTGAGCCACCCAGGCATCCCTCAAGACCCATTCTTAATAAAAACATTCAGCAAACTGTAAATAGAAGGAAACTTCCTCATCTTAATAATTGACAACCTACAACTAATACCAAACTTAACAGTATGATGTTGAATGACTCTCCGATAAGATTGTGAAAAGGTAAGGGTGTTGGTCACTACTTTATTCAATACGGTACTGGAAATCCTAGCCTGTTCAGCAAGGTATGGAAAAAAGCTGAAAGGAGAGGATGCACACTGTCTTTACTTTCAGACAACATAATGATGTACATAGAAAATCCCAAGGAATCTACAAGACAACTCCAAGAATAAATGAATTTAAATAGGATTACAGTGTGTAAGGTCGATACACAAAAATCAGCAGTACTTCCATAGACAGGTACCACACAGTTGTAAACAAAATGAAAAAATACAATTCCATTAACACTAGTTTAAAAAGCATTAATATTAAAAAATTTTGACAAAAATACTTTTAAGACTCCCCCACCTAAACCCATGAAACAATGAAGAGAGCTGCTAATGGAAGCAGAAACCATTCTAGTGCACACCCCAGAAGACTCAAAATTACATTTTTTTTTCAATGTTATAATTTTTGACTAAGGTGCCAAGGCTTTTCAATGCAGAAAAGAAAGTCTTTTCAACAAATGATGTTGGGACAACTGCATAATCACATGGGAACATACTGCATCTTACCTCTGCCTCACAATACAAATTAATTTGAGACAGATTGAAGAACTAAGTGTAAAGCTAAAACTATGAAGAAAACATAGAAGAATGTCACGAGACTTTGCGACAGGGAGAGCTTTCTCAGAGAGGACCCAAAAAGCATGAATCAGAAAAGACAAAATTGACGGCATGGACTTCAATAAAATTAAAACTTCTTTTTGTCAGAAGACATCATTAAGGAAATGAAAAGGCAAACCACAGAATGGAAGAAAATATACGGGGTAAATATATCTGACAAAAGAGCTGTATTTGTTGTATGGCGGTATATAAAGAATCCCCACAAATCGTTTAAAAAATAAGACAAAGTCCAGATGAAAATGGACAAAAGACTTGAAGAGGGACTTCATGAAAGGTATGAGTGTAAAAAAGAATACTCAAAGGTTCTTAACATTATCAGTCATCTGGGAAATACAGACTAAAAGCACAATGAGGTACCAGTTTGTACCCAGTAGAACAAGTAAAGTTAAAAGACAAATACTGGTGAGAATGTGGAGCAACTGGAATTCTACCCATCCCAGCAGGAGGGTGAGATGATACGACTCTGGACAGCTGTCTGGAAACTTCTGAAATTATACGTCCACTTATCCTACAAATTAGAAATTCTAAACCTAGTTATTTACCCAAAAGGAAATGAAGACCTATGTCCATACAAAGACTTATAAAAGAAAGTTCACAGTACCTATATTCACAATAGCCAAAACCTGAAAATGACCTGGATGTCCATAATCAGAAGAGATAAATTGTGATCTACTCACACAAGAGAACATTATTCACCAATTAAAAAACTGGGGTGGGTGGGGGGACGACTATAGTACATGCAACAACATGGCTGAAACTCCAAAACATTGTTTTACGGAGAAGAAACTAGATAGCATTTATGTCATTTATGTGAAATTCAAGAACAGGCCAAGTAAGCTATAGTGAATGAGATCAACATGGTGATTGCTTATGGGGAGTGGGACTCATTGGAAGAACTTTCTGAGGTGATGGAAATTTCTGGATTTTAATTAGGGTGTTGGGTTATATGTAGCATACTTCAATAGAATCAAATCATAGGCTGCTTATAAGAGCCCCACTCTGAATATAAAAGAATATAAAGATACAGAAGGGTTGAAAAACAAAAGGATGAGAAAATACACACCATGCAAATACCAACCGAAGGAAATAATGCTGTTATATTGATAACAGACAAATCAGATTTCAAGGCAAAATGTACCCTAGAACTTAAAAGAGTACATTTCAGGATGCTAGAAAGTTTGCATCATCATAAGATATAAAATTCTAAATTTGTAGGCACTTCATGGAGCTGCAGCATTGATAAAATGAAGCCGAACGCAAAGGGTAAACAAATACATAGCCATGGCAGGGATTCTAGCCCACTTCTCTCAGTAACTGATGGGTTCAGGCAGATGAAAACTAAGAAGGAACAGGAAGAATGAACAACGTGATCAATAAACTTGACGGAACTCCATTCATAGAACAGGTGCAGAGTATACAAAAACTTTTCAGACACATACTGAATATTTACCAAAATTGACATATGCTGTGCCACACAGTAAACTGTACCATGTTTTAAAGGATTTAAATCATGCAAAATATGCTCTGTCACCTCAATATAATTGTGTCAGCAATCAGTAACAGAGTTAACTGGGAGCCTCCTTGTACTTGAAAACTGAGAAACACACATCTCAATGACAGCTGGGTCAAGGATGTTATCTTAATAGGAAGTGGAAAATATTCTGAAATGAATGATAATGAAATTATGACATACAAAAATTTGTTGGAATCAGCAAGAGCCATGGTTAAGGTTTTAAAAATATAAGGAATACAAGTGAAAATAATAGAGACTGGAAATCAGTGATATAATCATCTATCTTAAGAAAGAACAGCACATTGAACAGGACAGAAACAATCAAGATAGGAGCAGAAATTAATGAATTGGAAAGTAGACATACTGTAGAGCTGATTAAAGGCAAAACTAATGTCAGAAATGCAAAAGGGGTATCAGTTTAGAATCTTTTCTTTACACCAATTGGAAAACGCATATGAAAGAGTCAAAAACCTTAAAAAAAAACCCCCACAAAAGCCTACAATCTATCAAAATCAGTATTAGAAGAAATAGAAAATCTGTAAATGAATAATCTTATAACTATGAAAAGAAATGGACTCCTAAGCTCCATCCCACAAGGACAATGCGAAGCTCAGATAGCATCACTGATGACTTTTACTAATCACTTAAGAAATAAGAGCAATTTTATACAAACTTTTGCACTGAAGAGTTTCCCAACTCATTTACAAGGGAAGCAAAACTTGACACCAAACTTGCATATACATTACAAAAGGGATTATTACATGACAATCTTACTTATAAACAGACACAAAAATCCTAGAAACCAGCAAACTAAAAACAGTGATTACCAAAAGAATACGTCACAATGGAAGTGGGTTTATTCCATGAAAATTCAACAGTGTAATATACCATATTAACAGCATAAAAGAGAATAATTGTATGACTAACTGAGTAGATGTAGAAAAATCTTTTGATAAATCCTACCCTTATTCATGTAAGAAAAAAAAAAATCCCAGCAAATGATGAAAAGAAGGACACCCTGTAATGTGATAAGGGATATGTTCAAAAAACCTACAGTAAACATTTAATTTAATGGTATGACAGTGAAAGCTTTCCCACTAAGATTAGAGTAAGATAAGAATACCCAGTGCCACATTTCTATTCAATACTGTAAAGGAGCTCCTACTCGATTCAATAAGAAAAGAAATAGTTTAGGATGAAAAATAAATACATTTCAAAACAATACCACGCAGTATTTTAATAGCATAAAATTGCTTTGAAACATCAAACCCCTTAGTATAAATCGAAGGAAAAATGTGTAAATCCACTATAAAGAGAAGTAGAAAAAAATACTGAGAGAAAATAAAGAAGCTTGTCTAATAAACGGAAGCATAATCAAAGGTCATATATTAGAAAATTCAATATCATAAAGATGACATTTCTTTCCAAACCAATCTATAAATTCAGTGGAATGCCAATCAAAATCAGTAGAAATTGGTGTGTTGGTGTATGTGAAAATGGACAAGATGATTTTTAAAGTTTATATGGAAATGTAAGCCAAGACATTCTTAACAGCACAGAAGACACATCATTGGACATTAAGACTTATTACAAAGATACAGAAGTAAAGAAACTGTGATACTGGCACAAGGACCCAGAAAAAAAGACCAATAGTCTCTTTAAAGGATCAATGGCTAAAGCCAAAAAAAAGTGTATTATGAATCTTATAAGATGCAGGAGTAAAACATGACATTAATAGCACAAAGGACGAGAGGGAAAATGAAACTATGCTCTCATAAGGTTCTTATACCATATGTGAAATTGTGTATTATTTGAAAGTAGACTGAAAAAGAAGTATACTGTAAATCCTAGTGCAACCACTACAATAATAAAACAAAGAAATGGAGCTAACAAGCCAACAGTGAAGACGAAATGGAATCATTAACATGGGCCAAATACGAAAATATAGCAAGATGGTAGATTTAAGCCAAACCATATTGATACTTGTAATAAATAAAAATGGTTTAAATCAGTATCATGTAACATAGCTTTCTGCGAGGAGGACTGAAAGATAGCTACTGTGACTGAGGAACTGAATTTTTAATTTTAACTTAAATTCGAATAGCCACATGTGGCTTTGGCAACTGTGCTGGACAGTAAAGGTCTCCACACTCCAATTTAAAAGCAGGGACTGTCAGATTAAATGTAAAAGCAGGACCCATAATGCTGTCTACAAGAAACCTCCTTCAAATACATAGATACAAATAGGTTAAATGGAAATGGACGGGAAAAGATATGCAAACACTAATCAACAGAGAGCTGAAGAGCCTGTATTAACATGAGACAAAGTAGAATTTCAGAATCAGGGCTGTTACCAGGGAAAAAAGCATTTCGTGATGGTGAGGGGGTCAGGTTATCAAGAAAAATAACAATGCTACATGTAGAAACACTCAATAATAAGAGCTTCAAGATACACGAACAAAAATTGATCAAACTACAAAAGAGAAATAGACAAATTCTCAATTAGGGTGATTTCAAACATTCCTGTCACTGCAAATGAGAGGGGAAAAATCAGTAAAGGTACAGAAGACACGAACAGTGCTAATAACCAAACTGACTAATTTAACATTTATAGAACACGTTCTTTTCTCATATACATGGGACATTCATGAAGACCATATTCGAGGCCACGAAACAAATGTCAAATGTAAAAGGTCTGAAATAATAGTGAGTATATTTTCTGACCAGAATAGATTTAAAGTAGAAATCAATAATCAAAAAATTTCTGGAAAATCCCTGAATAATTGGAGGTTAGAGAATATTTTTCAACAACCAACAGGTCAAACAAGTCACAAGGGAAATAAATACTCTGAACTAAATGAAAATGAAAATATGCTGTATTAAAATCTTGTGGGATTTACTTAAACCAGTACTTAACAGGGAAATTTATAGTTCTAAATGCTTATATAAGGAAAAAAAAAGGCCCTAAAAATCACTATTCTAAACTTCCAGGTTAATAAGTTTAAAAGAAAGAACAAATTAAGCCAAAAAAACCAAATGAGGGCAGAAGAAAACAAAGATAAAAGTAAAAAACAATGAAACAGAAAATAGAAAAATATTAATGAAATAAACTGGTCCTTTGAGAAGATCATTAAAATTAATAAACGTATGTAGCTGGACATATCCTAAAGATATTAAAAGGATAATTAAAAATTTAATGAATTTTCTGCCAATAAATTAAAAAAAATAGATACGATAGACAATTTCATCGAAAGACACTACCTGCCAAAGCTTACTTGGGAATATGTCTGTATCTATTTAAGAAATTGAATCTGTAGTTAAAATTTTTCTGACAAAGAAAACTCCTTGCTCAGATGGCTTCATTTGTGAATCATACCAAACCTCTAAGAAGTAATACCAATTCCACATAAACTCTTCCAAAAAGATGAGAAAACACTTCCCGACTTATTTTATAAAGCCCTGATACCAAAACTAGAGAAAGATGTTACAAAAAACTACAATTATCCACTTCACGGAGGCAAATATCCTTAGCAAAATTTTAATAAATCAAACCCAATAATGTATGAAATAATGCATAATAACCAAGTGAAATTTATCCTAGGAGCACATTTAATATTTTAGTATAAATTGCTGTAACTCACTCTTTCAAGATTAAAAAGAAAAATCTTAAGAACAGTTCACAAGACGTAAAAACAAAACCAAAATGAAAACCACCTTACAGAATTCAACATGATTCTTGTTGAAAGATCTCACTGACTTAGAGATAGAAGAGAATATTCTCAACCTGATAGTGGGCACCTAGAAAAATCCTCGGTAAAAGACCTAATCCTTCCCACTCAAAGACAGGGAATAAAGTAAGGACATCTGCTCCTACCATTTCACAACAAAGTACTGGAGGTCCCAGCTAATATAACCAGGCAAGTAAAAGAAGTAAAAGACATATACATTGGAAAGGAAGATGTAAAACTCTTTATTACATAGGACATGATCGTACACCTAAGGAAATCCCAAGGAATCTATGAGAAAGGTGCCTGAACTAACTGAATTTAGAAAGTCACAAGGCCAATACGTAAAAATCAAATTTATTCCATACATTAGCAACAATTAAAAGTTAAAATGAAAAAATTCCATCTATGAATCATAAAGTAACATGAAATACTTTGGGATAAATTTAACAAAGTATGTGAAAAGCCTGCACAGGGACAACCGAAAAACTTTGTTGACAGAAATCAGAACTAAATTAGTACAGAAGTATACCATGTTTATGGATAAGATGCAATATTGCCAATTCTCCCCAAATTAATCAATAGATTTGCTACGTTCCTGATCAAAATTTCAGTTGTCTTTTTTTCAGAAATGGGACATTGTGATTCTAAGATTTAAATAAATACAAAGGACTGAGAAAAGCCAAACAGATTTGAAAAATATACATACAATGGGAGGCTACATATTGCCTGATTTTAAACTTTCTATAAATCTACAAGAATCAGGACTGTTTATCGTACCAGCACAAGGAGACACAAACAGATCAATGGAACGGAAATAAACCCACAATACTTATCAGTTTATTTTTGACAAGGGCATCAAGGTAATTAAATAAATGCAGAATTAACAAATGTTGCTATAATGACTAGACTGACACATGGAAAAAATGATCCCTGAATTCCCTCTCACGGTAAACTAAAGCTAGTAGAAATAGGTCATAAAGTAAAATTTAAAACATAAAGCTATTAAAATTCTAAAAGAAAGCACAGGAGAAATCTGTGATTTTGGATGTATAGGACACAAAAAACATGAACTACAAAAAAACTGATAAATTGAACTTTATCAAAATTAAACATCTTTGCTCTTCGAAAAATACTGTAATGGAAAGTTTTTCAAGAGTGGAAGTTAACTAGTTGGTGGTGGTGAGGGCAGTGAGTAGCACAGCAGACAGCAGGAACTATGAGGCAGTAGAAAAGGATTATGTTGGAGGGGTGACCAGGAGGCTGGTGAATCAACAGGGGCCAGGTCCTGGAGGTCAGGGGAGGCTCCAACATCATTTACCACAGGGTGAGTTGGGACAAAACTCTTGTCTTCTCTAGTTCTCTTCCTCCGTTACTGTCCCCTCCTGCTGCCAGCCTCCCCCACCCCCCACAAAGCTCATCTTGCATATCCTCCTCAGCTGTGCTCTGCTCGCCATGTTTCCCATCAGTGCTCTCATCCCCTCCTACAACTCAGCTTCACCTGCGCAATGTAGTCTCAAGTAAACTTCTCCAGCCTTTCTCCTTAGGGCCAGGCCCTTATTTCCAATCTACGATTTGGACCTTGTCCCCTGCAGAACTTGGTGTCCATTCCTTCTCCTGTCCTAAGTTCGCCACTCCTCCCATATTCATGGTCTTCCCTAATGGCCAACTACGTCACACTGGGCAGGGTGGAGCGAAGCATGGGCCCTAAGAGTCATCTGGCCTGGACTTAAATTGGAGCTTTCTTTGGACAATGGAAATTTAGTCATTCTGTCCCTCCAGCCTCCCTCTGCACATCTGCCCTCCCTCCATCTTTGGGACATGGAAATTAAAACCAGAATGAGGTACTACCATGCACCTTCCAACATAGCTAAAATTATAGACTGTATAATCCACTCATCTTTCAATATTTAAATGTCACGGCTTCTAAGTGCTTTACACTTCCACTGTCTCCCTTAGGCATCAGCCATTCCTTTAGGCCTCGGCCTGGAGCCTGCTACATGTTCTTAGAGCACTCATGCTTCTTTGCAGCACAGAAAAAGGCCAAGTAAATAATTTCCGGTACATTAGTTTTAGAATGTTTTTCTTTCCTCATTGTAGGTAAGGTCCATGAGGGCAGGAACCAAGTTTATCTAAGTTAGGGGTTGGCCAACTTTTTCTGAAAAGGGCCAAATAGAATGTATTTTCAGCTTTCTGGGCCATAGGGCCTTCATCACAACTATTCAACTCTGCCATTGTAGGTGGAGAGCAGTGGAGACAGTATGTGAATAAACGAGTGTGACTATGATTTTATGAAGTTTTATTTATTAAAACAGGAGGTGGGCCAAAGGTCCAGAGTTTGCTGACCCGTGGTCTAAATCACCAGCACCCAGTCTAGTATCTGACATACAGAAGGCACTCAAAGGATAGAGAAAGAAGATAAAGCCCTTGGTTTTGGTAATGAGATGGAAACTGGTACACAGGGAGGGTGGTCTCAGCGGAATGGTGGGGCTGGAACGGAGGCAACAGTGGGTTGAGGAAGGAGTGACTGCTCTTCCAAGAGTGCCACCACTGGCACGGCTGGCATGGGGAATGGTACTGTCTTAGCAGAGCAGGGAGAAGAGGAGCAAGTCTGCAGGCTGTGACAAGAAGGCAGGGCAGGGGGAGAGGAGGAGAACTGCTGAGGAGGGTCCTTCAAAGCTCAGGCGTGAGAGGATGTGGTCACAGAGGAACATACCCGCTGAGGCTGAGAAAAAAGAAACAAGGAAAAGTGGAAGGAAACTGGGGAAAGCCTCATCTTCCTCTTTCCTGTGAACTGTGAGCCAAGACCACCTGGTGAAGAGGGCGGGACTCCAGGTGAGGGACTGCAGCATCTGTCAGATTGGGAGGGCTGGCAACAGGTTTGTGGACACCCCGGATATGGCTGTGGGCTGTCACCGTCACTGCTGCTGGAGCCATACCCCTCCCTCTCTGGCTGTCTCTCGGGGAGCACTTTTAACCAAGGTGGTGTTTTCGTCTTTCTGAGCTGTTGGCAGCTCTGACCTGGTGTGAAAGGTGTCATTCACTGAGTCACCAGCACTACTTGCTGTCCCTTCCTGTCACTTCTCTTTCCCAGGCAGGTGGCAGTAGGCAGGGCCTGAGGCACATGAGGTCATGTATTAACAATGTGCACATACCCAGTTCTTTCTTGAAGGCTATCAAAAGGCATTTCAATTTCAGAAAGTTAGTGGTGGTTTCATCCCCATGCTTTTGAGTGTGTATGTTGTAAACTACTGGGCAGAACTGGATTTTTCTTTCAACAGAAGAAACCGTTTGATGGGGGGTGCGCAGTAACAATAGCACAGCAGCTATTTAATTTTCCAAGCCTAACACAGTACTGAAACCTATAAAACACAACTTCTCACAGAGCAAGTGCTAATATTACAATATTTAAATACCCTGAAAAACTTTCTCATAGTCAAAAACCTATAACCAATTTCATTTATCCCAAGAACCAGACACCCGGAAAAAGTGTCAACTTCAACATTAATGTATTAATTCATTATTACTACTCGTGCAGGAACGTATGAGAAGGGTTCAGACACTACCTAGCAGTGGTGATGGGCTCCACAGCCCTGTCCTGGGCGTCCACATCTCCATTTGCCGGCCCTCCCAGTGTGACAGATACCTCCTACTTTTCAGGAGAAACGAAAACCATCTAACTTTTAGCTGAATGCCTGAAAGAAGAGTATCAGGACTTGTTCTCTTCTGCTTTATTTCAAGGTGTCATTGCTGTTCATATTTATAGACTGTAATATGCTCTACTAAGTAAAACCTTCTTTCATATTTTGAGGTTTCCCCCTCACACATCAAAAAATAACTTTCCTAAGACACAACCAATCCTCACTGCACGCTTTCAAGTTATTCCAGAGATGATGGAAACCACCATCTGTGAATGCACTGGAATGTAAAATGGCGACGCCTCCCCACTCCCATGACAAACCTTTTTTTTTAAACATTAAAAAAAAATATTTTATTTATTTATTTGACGGAGAGAGGGAGGTCACAAGTAGGCAGAGAGGCAGGGGGAAGCAGGCCCCCTGCTGAGCAGAGAGCCCTACATGGGGCTCGATCCCAGGACCCTGGGCTCATGACCTGAGCGGAAGGCAGAGGCTTAACCCACAGAGCCACACAGGCGCCCCCATAACAAACCTTTTAATCTGGAAGGACTTCCAATACATCTTTAGATATACGTTCAATAAACAATCTCTTACCCTATGGTTGGGTTGATGTTTGGATCAAAACTGTCTTCCACAAACCGCCACACGATACTCGATTTACCTACACCTGTATCCTGAAAAAGAAGGAGACGGGTGAATACAAATTAAGTTTACCTGGATGCAGACAAAGAAAACTACTTTGGGCCTGAAACTCAGGATTTTAGAAAAATCATCTCCTATGCTAATTTTTAGAAGTTAAGGGACCCAAAGAAGGTTTTCATAAACATTCGGTGGGAGTAATTAGATTTCATAATGTACTACAGGACGGGGGTTTTGCAGTTTTTAAGAACATGAACCCTTTGAAAAACCCAAAGTTTCTGCTTAGTGTGAAAAGTGACACACTGGCTTTTTAATATGTGTAAGTAAACTATGAACTCTTGAATTATTTCTGAGTAATCCCTGATAAATCACGACCCCGCCCTATTTGGGCACAGGGAAGACTAGTTATTGGAATCTTTCTCAGTCTTTAAAGAAGCAACTCAGGCAAAAGAGCACCAACTTGAGAAGGCATGATCTGAAGAAGCAAAGTTGCCCTGACAAGACAGGAAGCAGCGGCTTCCAACTACTTTTGGGGGCTTCCTGATTTGAACATCCCCCCAAGAAAGTTAACTCTACGAGAAGTACCACGGGTATCCCACAAGTTCAAAACTCCAAACAAATGAGAAAGGAGACAAACTCTGCTTGTGAAACCTTAAGACCTGCCATTGGTTTTACTTCGGAAGACCTGGCCAACTTCTAGCCAGGACCTTAGGAGGAAACTAGGAACTCCCTCAACCTAGATGCAATGGCGAAGCAGGGAAGGCGCTTTACGCTCTGGGGGCGGGAAGAGTCCCTGGACACCAGCAAGGGGCGGGGGAAGGGTCCCTCCTAGCAGCAAGACCCTCAGGAGAGGGCGGAAAGGTGGGCAGGACGGCCCGGGGGCCGGAGGGAGGGTCCCAGGTCAGGTCCCGCACCAAGGCTGGGGGAAGGGGCGCAGAGGACTTGGGCACGCTTGGGTCCCCGGCCTACCCGGCCCCCCGCGGCCCCCCCGCGGCCGACCCACCGCCACTCACCCCCAGCAGGCACACTTTGAGCTCCCTCAGCGCCATGGCCCGGGAGCCAGGGGCGCGGGCCCGCCGCCGCCCTAAGTTGAGGGAGAGGCCGGGCCCAGCTCGAGCATCCCCCGGCGCCGCCGCCGCACGGCTCAGCCCCGGCCGCGGAGCGCGCAGAGGCGGCGGCCGTCCGCTCGCCAGCCCTCGGCCCGGCCCGTCCGCTGCCAGCTGCGCGGGGCCCGCCTCAGCAGCCGGAACGGTGCCTCGGCCTCTCGGGCGCCGATACCGCCGCCATCTTGGGACGCCGGCCGGGTCACCTGACCTCCCCGCCCACCTCGGCAGCCACCTTCGCCGCGAAGGCGGGGCCCGGCCGGCGCCGCGAGGGTGGCGGGGAGGGGCCGGCCCAGGGGGCGGGGCTAGGAGCCTGAGGTCCCGCCTCACACCCACCGGCCCCGCCCTCCCGCGCGGACCCCGCCTCCTGGCCCATCCCAAGATGGCGGGTGAGTGGGGTTGGCTCCCTGGGCGCAGAGGCGGACCCTTCCCCCCCCCGCCCCGGGCCGAGACCACTCCTCAAGGCCCGGGGACCCCCGACCGCCCCTGAGCCCGCCTGCCGCGGTCCTGTCCTTGCGTGTAACTCTTGTGTGTTTCTTGGTTTTCAGAAATCCCTCTGTACTTTGTGGACTTGCATGATGACTTAGACGATTGTAAGTAACAGTTGGGGCGCCCTTGCCCCTCCCTGGGAAGCTCTCACAGAATTCGGGGTGCAGGGGACGCCCGGGGGGAGCTACAGGCCAGGCCCTCCTTGCTGGGACAGAAGAGCGGGGCCCCCAACTGCCTGGATGCACTTGTGGCAGTCCCTCCTCACTGGGCGGGGCGGGCCAAGGACCGGGAGCCCTCCCCTCCTGGGGGCGGATTTTGGTCGTTGTTAGGAAACTTCTGACTTCCGGTCACTTTCTTTCTCTTCCTCCTCCTGCTCCCGCGGTGGCCGGGGAGGGGTAGGAGGGCTCATCCCGAGTTGTGGTGATTCAGGGCGGGAAGAGGCACGGCCCCCGCGGGGTTGGGGGGACTTGGACCTGGGGTCTCCACTTTTTCCATGGGACTTTTCAGAGTGAGGGGAGTTTTGGAGTTTGGGAGGTACGGCCCTCCTTGTGGACTCCTCACGTGTTCTGGCCACAAGCCCAGCTCTATCTCTCATCCCAAGGAACCCTTTGGGGCCGGCATTCCTTGGGTGGTTCTCCTTCACTTGTCCCTTCCAGCCTTCTCCTTTTCTTTGGGTTCACTTTAAGGACTGCTGGCTCGGGGAGGTGTCATCCTGTAAGTGCAAATTTGCATTTGTGGTAAATGAAGCATTTCCTTTCCATTCGTTTCTTGAGCACCTACTTGTTCTGGGCCAGGTCACGCACAGCGCCCTAGACCTACAAAGACGAACCAGAAACAGGGGCAGCTTTCTAGAGGTTCACGGTCGGGCAGAGAGCAGACTTGTTCACAGAAGATGACCAAACCCTGGGATGGTTGCTTGTGAAGGAGGCCTGTACAACCATCAGAACAGCTACCTTGATGAAGGCTCGCTCTCCTCTTTCCTTCCCCGTCTGCAGGTTCCTCATCATAAGAGCTGATGTTTATCGAAAACTTGCCGTGGGTCAGGCACAGTTTTAAACTCTTTGTAGACACTGTCTGCTTTAGAAGGAAGCAACATTATTAAAGTAGGATGGCACTTGAAGGGGTAGTAAAGCCAGTGGTTAGGAGCCAGGTGGCCAGAAGGTCAAGGAGGTCCTGTGTGGCTCTTTACTGGCCGTGTGATCTTGGATCAGTCACTGTACCACTTTGAGCCTTGGTGGCCTTATCTGCAAAATGGGCACAATAGTGTTCCACCTCAAAGGTTTTAGTGAAGGTTAAGTGAATGAAAGGTTTAGTGTGAGGCCCTCTGTATGTAAACACTCGGTAAACATTAGCTGCCATTGCTGTTGTTATCAGTGTGATCATTATTCATATTTATGTAACCCTGTTGAGCCAGGTCCTGTATGACCCTGGGTTTACAGAGATAAGTGTTTCAGCCAATGGACATCCTTGAATGGAAGCAATGTAGCATTTCCATTTGTAAACATCAGTGAACTTCTATGCATAGATTTGATATTTGGCCTGGTGGGAAAGGCAGATTGCTGGCTGTTTTAATTATTTAACACATTACCCCAAAACTTAGTGGCTTAAACCATTTTATTATTTTTATATTTTATTATTATTATTTATTTTTTATTTATTATTATATCATTATATAATATAATTAATATTTATTATTATTTTAATTATTATAATAAATTTTATTATTATTATTTTTTATTTTTTAAAGATGTTATTCATTTATTTAGAGAGAGAGAGAGGATGAGTGGGAAGAGGGGCAGAGGGAAAGGAAGAGAGAGAATCTCAAGCCGACTGGCAGAGAGCATGGCGTCGGAGGAGGGCTCGATCTCACGACTCTGAGATCATGACCCGAGCCAAAATCAAGAGTCGGACGCTTAACCGACTGAGCCACTGAGGTGCCCCCAAACGAACAGCATTTTATTGCTAACAATTCTGTGGGTTGCCTGGGTGATAGAGAAGCTTCATGTGTTCGCATTTGAACTCTGGGAAGGTGAGAAGGTCCAAGATGGCTTCATGCACAGGAGATCTGATGGGACTGTTGGCCAGGACCTCAGTTCTTTCCACATACCTTTTCTACTTGGCTTGGTTCGGCTTCTCAAACTGTCATGGCAATTGGACCTTTTTCCTGGTGGCTAGCTTTCTTCAGTCTTTTTTGTATGTATGTACTAAAAGAAAGTAAGAGATTCTATAGGTAAAAATAATTGATTTTACTTTGGCCTTATTTGAACAAGTATTGGGTATTTGATACCCAAGTATTGGGTATCTTCTCATAATAGAGAAGGCATTAAATAATCTGTAGCAGATGGCTGAAGACTTGCCCCAACAAGGAAGGAGACCACCATTATGGTTGGGACTATACCCATGCCTTGGGATTGCATCTTTGGGAGTCTTGTGGGGCTTCCTGTTTGAGCAGGGGTGGGAGCTACGAGGTGCTGTACTTTACAATGTAATACAAATAATGACTTTATAATATAATTGATTTAATAGCTATAGGAGGAGGGGCTGCCCCCCCCCCCAGACTTCCTGGGTCCCACCTTTACTCCTTACTGTGGTGGCATTTGGGAGGCATTATTATGCCATGATTGACAGCAAGAACCCTGAGGTCCTGTGACCCACTTCCTGCCTTTAGCTGTATCTTATTAGACAAGCAGATCCATCCCCCACTCATTCTGTTCAGTTTCTTTGTCTGGAAATAAGAATAAGAGATGCCTCATAAAACTGATAGGATTAGATGAGACAGTACACATACAACATTTTAGCTTAGTGCCTGGCATAAAGAATCTTAGAGTCAATTGAGTTTATTATTATTATTTTCATCATCATTACTAGTATGGGCTTTCATGTAGGATTTTCTGATTCAGTGTTTATGACTGCTCTGTGAGGTAGGTGAGATTATTCCTATTTTACAAATGATAAAACTGAGAATCAGAGAGGTTCAGTAACTTACCTAGTGTGGCTCAGAAATTATCGAACCAGCAGTCACACTCTTCCTTTTGACTCTTGTTTTCTTGTCTGCCACCCAGATCAGCCTCACCAATATTCTTAACCTAATGGTGGGGGCACGGATGTCAGTTTGGGTGATTTTAGGTCTGTCATCTTCTGTGGGTGTTTTGTGTAAGTGATGTGATAACTGCTTCATTTAGGCTGTTAAGTCGCTTTGGGCAGGGACACAGGTCATCCTTTTTATAACCCAATGTCCTGTTTGAGCTAGGTGTTTAATTAATGTTGTTACTCGTAACAATAATGGATTACAAGGCTTGTCTGATTTACTTTGTGATTCTTGATTAAATTTGGCTGACTTAAAAAAAACGCCTTAATGAATGTATGCCTTGTTTTTTTTTAAACCATTCAGAGTCTTCAGGCCATCGCAGCACAGAAAAGATTTAATTTTCGAGAATTAGATTGCTAAATTCCTTCTCTTGAGAGCAGAAAGCGTGTGGGGTAGCCTGGCGTATTGGTCCCTGTGGTGGATTGCGCTGGAAAGTAGAGCTGTGTGAATCTGTGCTTATGGGGCCTATGCGTTTGCTTATATGCGGCCCGAAGAGATGCTGCCCTTGGTGAGGTTTGCTTGGCCAGTTAACATCTAAGCATATGCCAGTGGTAGTTGAAAACAAGAATGAGGGTGATCTATCGTGGATGCGAAGACACCTAAATGACCGATCACCAAATACTATGTGGTCATACTTGGGCTCTTAGCTGAACAAACCAGCTTTAATAAGACGTGATGGAAACAGTGGGGGAAATTGAGCTTGGCCTGGGTAGTAGATGTTAAGTTAAATGTTAAGAATTCTTAGGAACTAAAAAAAAAAAAAGAATTCTTAGGCACTTTGTCAGATGTGACAGTGGTAACACAGCTTTGTTCAAAGGGGAGGGGCCTCATCTAACAGGAACAAACAAGCATTTATGGGTGAAGTGATTTGGCGAGTGAGATCTGCTTTCACATTTTGCAACGAACAATAAACAAGCACAAAGTTGGGAAGAAGGATGAATGGGGGAAAAAGGCAGAATATTGAGACTTATTGAAGCTGGCTGTTGGGGACATGGGGATTTACAATACCGTTCTCTCTATTTTTGCATGTACTTGGAAATTTCCGTAATACAGAGTGTTTGAAAAAGGAGGTAAAAGTTTCTTATGTGATCCAACATCTGTACAAAGAGTTGGAGAGCTGGATCCCACTTCCGAAGTCCCTGCAGCATTACTGGAGGGTGCATCTAGCTTCCGAAGACAGACAGCTAGAATATGTTAGCATTTAGGGAATAAATCGTTTTCGAATGTTTCGTTTTTAAGAGGTATCTATGAAAGAAGTTGGAAGAGAGCATGCTTCTATTGATAAGAAAGCCTAGCTGCCAGCCAGTGATATCTGAACTTCCGTAGAAAATAGGATTAGCTGGGGTGGAGGAATACAGACTCTTCGCACCTTGAGCTGGAAGGGGCAGGGTATACAGTTAAGCTGGAATGAAAGACACCCTCCCGAGCAGAAAGCGTTCCATTTCACCTGCCTGCTTTGTTCCAAGTTTCTAAAAATGTTCTGTTCATGGACCACAGCCAGGCTGTGTGCCCCCAAAGTGGAGAAGCTATATTAATTTGAGCCCATAACCAAACCATTGAACTTTTTCTCTGAACTATAAGATAAACTTGAGTCAAAGATTGTCAATTAAGAACAACAACAACAGTCTCTCTCCCCCCTTAAGTGAACTAGCTTGAATAGGAACAGGAGCTTGAGTATGCTAATACTTGGGAAATGGAAAAAAAATCCCGATATCGCATTATTCTCTAAATCAGAGAAGGGCACATTCTTTTTTTTTTTTTTTTCCCCTATGAAGGATCAGATAATAAATATTTTAGGCTTCATGGGCTGGAAGGGCTGATGCAGCCAGTCAAGTCTGCTGTTGTAGCCTGGAAGCACCCACAGACGTACATAAATGAATGGGTATGGCTGTTTTCTAATAAAACTTTATTTACAAGCATAGGCAGTAGGCTGAATTTGGTCCACGGGCCATAGTTAGCCAACCCCTGTTCTAAATCAAACTTGACTTCATTCTGTCAGAGCCTCTAAGTTTGTCTATTAGCTGAGCCAACCTTATAGGCCATCTTTCCCACCGGGTTCAGTTTGAAGGCCTGAGCTTTTTACTAGCATCACCTCTGTTTTGTTAAGTAACCCTTGACATATTGGTCAAAGTTTGTGTCTCATTTATCCTGTAGTATGTTGGGGATGAAAACATGTACTTCTGTCCTCCCAGCAGGGTGAGGTGGCAAGGAATGAAAGAGTCAGAGTGGTGGACGCAGAAGCAACTTTGCTTCCCTTCTCCGATCATTATAATGTATTTTACTTTTGTTGCTCTGTATTTTCCATTTCCTGTGAGACAAAACAGATGAACATCAGAGATTCCCTGAAATTGTCTCTGTTTAAAAAGAGGGTTTTAAATGGCTTTCTACATCACAAATTAAGATCTTTTTATTTTATTTTTATTTTTAATTAATTAATTATCTTAGGTAGGCTCCACGCCCAATGTGGGGCTTGAACTCATGACCCTGAGATTGAGCTGCCTGCTCTATTGACTGAGCCAGCCAGGCGCCCGACAAATAAATAAGATATTTATTTATCTACTTATGATTTTTTAAAGATTTTATTTATTTGAGAGAGAGAGAGACCACACACAACCGGGCTGGGGCAGAGGGAGAGGGAGAAGCGGATTGCCCACTGAGCAGGGAGCCTGATGTGGGGCTCGATCCCAGGACCCCGACCTGAGCTGAAGGTAGTCACTTAACTGGCTGAGCCACCCAGGTGCCCCAAAGTAAGATCTTTTAAACAGAAAATTTGCAACAAAACCTAGGTAATAAAAGAAAGTGGTTTTGACACTCAATACACTTAATTTGAACCCTGATGGGAAAAAAGTAAGATTAGGGCAAGTGGTTGCTTTCCATGTTTGGAAAGTCATTCATCCGGTAACAGGTGTCTCTCCAGTCCCTTCCAGAGGCTGGCCTGCAGGAGGTGCTGAGGACAGGCGGCTGAAGAAGCCCCGGGCTCCACCCCAGAATGCTCCTGCCTGGTGGGGAGGCGCATGCTAGAGGTGGTGCAGAAGGCAGCCCACTCAGGGCTCCGGCGGGCAGAGCGGCACGTGGCTACCAGGGTTAGGAGGGGAGGTGGCCTTTGAGTTGGGTCAGGCCAAGGAAGGCGGGGGGCGTGCCAGGGAGAGGGCCCACGTGTGCAAAAGTGGTTATGTGATGAGAAGGTTGGGGACTTGGGAGCCAGGGGTGTGCAGGGCCAAGGAGTGGAAGAGACCGTGCAGGTAGATGGGGGGCCCACCCGTGAAGAGTAAGCACCTGTCTTCCCATCACAGGGTTTAGACTTCCCCCGAGAGGTGGGAGGGAGTCCCTCGATGTCTTGCTGGGACTTAGGTTTTAGGTAACCCAGGCAGTGGTACAAGAACTGCCATTTAGTTAGGGATGATACTGTGCCAAGCTCTGCTGTGAGCGCTTCTAGTATTTAACTACAAATACCTTATGCAGCAGGTATTTTTAACTTTATTCGTTGCCAGGCAAGGCTCCCAAGGGGCACAGAAAGTCTAAGGAACTTGCCCCGAACAACGCAGCTTGTGAAAGTCAAGCCAGGGAGTCTGGCTGCAGAATTTGTACTTCGCCACTGTGCCTTGGCGGACTTGGCATTCATTTCCTCCATGAGTAACAAATTATTCAGGACCTACTAAGTCCCAGGCACTACACTGGGCCTTATGGACGCAGAGGGGAATGAAACAAATCTGATTTCGACTCTCACGGAGCTGTCAGTCCAGTGGCAGAGACGGCCATTAAGAAGCCAACACAAATGAGTGAGCTAAGTTCAGGAGTGGTGGGTGTGGTGCGGGATGTGTGACCGGTGAGTGTGATCAGAAGGGCCAGGCAGGGCTGTTGGCGGGATGGAGTTGCTGTTCTGCCCTGTGGCCAGAGAAGGCTTCTCTGGAGCTCTGAGGAGCGCTCTGAGGTTTGGCAAGATAGAGATGTTCCTCCAGAGGCTGCAGAAAGCCTCTGGGCCCAGCAGACAGTAAGGGGCACAGGCTCTGAGGCTGGAGGGGCTCGTGGTTGTCCAGGACCCGTGCGTCGGGAGCAGTGAGCGCTGGACACAGAAGTTAGAGCAGTGGGGGGTGGGGACCGGCTACCATGTGGCCTTCAGCCCCTCACAGGATAAGGGGTTTGCCTTTTGTTCAGGGAGCCCATGGGGTACCACTGCAGGATTCTAATCAGGGGAGTACTGGAGCTGAGTTACATTGTAAAGGGCCGACTGTGGAGAAACAAGCCAGGGATAGAAAAAGTGTTGTGTGCCAGGGACCCAGGCAAGGGCAGTGGGATCGCAGTGGAGGAGGTGGGTGTCAGAGCAGCGAGTGGGGCCTAGAGCTAGTTCCGGCGGGGAAGAGTCTGCTCAGAGACAGACCCCGTGGCAGCCACTTCTGCTTCCCGCCACTCAGGCTAGGCCAGGTTCCTCTCTTCATCCTCCCCGAGCCCTGTGGCAGCATTTAAGCCAGGCGTGGCCAGAGGCCTGCTCTGGTCCATCAGACCCGGTCTTCCCCATCTTGGACCACCGGGGTCTAGCCTGCTGAGCGGCACGTCACAGACACGCAGAAGTGCGCACTGACTAAGCCAGGCAGTATGCGAGGAGGTCATGCTTTCCATCTGAGACAGTTGCTTTTGCGGCGTGTTTAGGAGATCCTGGGGGCACAGTCCAGGAGGCCTCCGAAAAGCCCCCTTGTAGGGCTCTGGAGCAGAGTTAGGACTGGAGGGAGTCATTAGTGGTGGATGAAAGCCGAAGCCAGGGGAATGGATAAGAGCAGCATGGGGGGTGTTGCCAGAGAAGAAGGTGAAGGCTGGAGCCCCCGGCAGCAGAAGCTTCTAGTAGTGAGGCCTGGAGAACAAACATCCCAGAGGTGAGAAGCCAGGGGACCCTTGAAGCCAAGGTTTTGTTTGGGGTGATTTTTCCTGCCACTTGCCACTGAAGGGTCGGGGAGAATGAGTCCTCAAGACAGGCCACGGGCTTTGGTAGTTGGGAGGTCTGCAGTGAGCTTGTGAGGGCTATTCCGCGGCCGCCGAGGAGCAGGAGCTGGACCAGGATTAGCTGGGAAGGCATTAGGAGTTACGTGGACTACAGTGTCACTCACAGTCCACGAGCTCAGGGCTTGTTTATTGAGTACCTCCTGTATTCCGGGCACTGGCTGGTAATTGGATACTTTTGGGAATGGTCACTTCATGCGAGCCCACAGCAGAGGAAAGCAGACCTTTTCAAGGAGAAGCAGCTGGAAGGATTGAGGTCAATTGCTTTTTCTTGGATAGAAGAGCCCAGAACACATTTGCATTATTTATATTTATCAACTCTGGAAACCTTAAAAAAAAAAAAAAGATTTGAATGGCTCAGTAATTCTCTTCATGGTTATATGTCCAACAAGATGTGAACATACTATTCTCGAAAAGGCATGGTCATAATAGCACCATTCTTTTTTGTTTGTTTGTTTCTATTTTTTATTTTTAAAAAAAAATATTTATTTATTTATTTGTCAGAGAGACAGAGAGAGCATGAGAGAGCACAGGCAGGGGGAGCGGCAGGCGGAGGGAACAGCAGACTCCCTGCTGAGCAAGGAGCCCAATGCGGGACTTGATCTCAGGACTCTGGCCTCATGACTGAGCCGAAGGCAGATGCTCAAGCAACTGAGCCCACCCAGGCACCCCTGTTTGTTTGTTTTTAATCTTTGAGCACCTTTTATGGTCTCAGAGCTTTGTTAACTTTATCCATAGATGAAAACTTCAGACATATTGAGTAGTTAGGGGGAAAAAATCAAGTAATAATTATGTATTGACTATTACCTGACATTGTATTATGGGCTCAGGGTATTCTCTTAGTACTTCTGTAGTTAATCTTTTTTGTCTCCAAATGCTATCTATATCTATATCAACATAGATATAGATACATGTATATACACATATGTATATACATATATATCACATATATATCACGTGTATATGTATTTATCTTTATTATATTTGCTATTTATTTTTAATTTTTTAATTGAAGTATAATTAACATACAGTGTTATATTAGTTTTAGTTGTATGATACAACGATTCAACAATTCTATACATTACTCACTGCTTTTCATGATAATTGTATTCTTAATCCCCTTTATCTGTTTCACCCATCAAATGATAGTACTATTCTTTGTAGTTGAAAACTGGAGCCTAACCACATGTCCATTGTGAGTACAATGGATTATGAATTGTGGTTCCATTCACACAATGGAAAACTGTGCAGCTGTAATGGTGAATGATTTGCAAGTCTACCCAATAATGTGGATGAACTTCACAAATGTAATGATGAGTGAAAGATGCCAGACACAAAAGGGTACATACTGAGTGATTCTGTTTATATGAGATAGAAGAACAAACAAAGCTGGTGTCATCCAGGCTGTTTGAAGGTCACCCTTGGGGTAGGATAGTGAGCAGAAGGGATCTTGAAGGGCTTTTGGACATGCTGGTAAAATTCTCTTTATTGAGCCGAATGCTGGCTACAACAGTGTGTTCAGTTTGTGAAAATCTGTCAGGTGGGACAATTGTTATCTATACACTTTTCTGAACAGTGTTATGCTTTGATTTTCTGAAAGGTACTGATTTTTTTTTTTTTTTTAAGATTTTATTTATTTATTTGACAGGCAAAGATCACAAGTAGGCAGAGAGGCAGGCAGAGAGAGAGGAAGGGAAGCAGGCTCCCTGCCGAGCAGAGAGCCCGATGCGGGACTCGATCCCAGGACCCCGAGATCATGACCTGAGCCGAAGGCAGTGGCTTAACCCACTGAGCCACCCAGGTGCCCTGAAAGGTACTGATTTTTTAAAAATCAAGTTACAGAGGAGAACATAACCATGGACTGAGGGAAGGGAGTTAGTGAAAAGGGAAAGATGACATACTGACTTTATTTTTTAAAGCTTTTAATTAATTAATTTAAGTAACCTCTGCACCCAACCTGGGGCTGAAACTCCTGACTGCAAGATCGAGAGTCTCATGTTCTCCCGACTGAGTCAGCCAGGTGCCCCCTAAAGGGAAAGATGACAGCAGAAAGAGAGGGCAGAAGGCAGTGGGGGTTGGATTGTATGAGACTGGGTTGGAGCAGGATGCACCCATGGAAGAGTTTGCTGCTTTCCAGAAGGAGGAGGGAAGGGGGGCTTCAGACTCTTCAGACTCTTCAGACTCTTGGTTTCAGCTTCAGACTCTTGGTTTCAGCTCAGGTCATGACCTCAGTGTTGTGAGATCGAGTCCCGTGTCAGGCCCTATGCTCAGAGTGGAGTCGGCTTGAGAGTCTCTCCCTCTCTTCCTCCCCTGCTCGCACCCATGTTCTCTCTCTCTCTCTACCTCTTTCTCTCCAATAAATAAATAAAATCTTTTAAAAAAATAAATGAGGGAGGAGGGCAACCCTCCTAGCAGTTTGGGCAAGGTGGTCAATAAAGAAGGGACTTTATGTTGGTCATTGTCACTTGATGGTTTCAAATACTTTGAACAGTAGGAAAATGGAGACCCATGTGCACACACACTTACCCCAAAGATTGCTGGTTTTCTTTTACAGCCTTTTTTTCCCTTTCAGATCTGCCTCAAGTCTGGCTAGAGAAGTCAATGCATATTTAAGTATTATCTTTGCATTCATTAATACTGTGTAGACTCTAGCACTGTCACTCCCACCTCCTTCAGCTCTGTCCCCAACCTGGTGAGTTGGCAGGAAAATTGAGATGTGTTATATCAAAATGGAGCACACGAACCGCTTTGAGCTGCAGAGTTCTTTCCTATCAGGTAACCGAGTAAATGTTTCCCGTTGACCATCAGTGTAAAAGTCAGAGTCATAAATAATGACAGGTTTTGGAAGCCATGATTAAAGCCACAAATCAAAGAGGAATTTCCATGTATGCATGGTGTAGAAAGGACGGCTGCTCGTGAATTAAATTGGTCTTTAGAGCCAGCCCATTGCGTAGTGCTGGTAATAACCATCAGTAGCCCTCAAAGATTTGCAATATAAAACATTATGCATTGGACGGATCTGCTTATACAAGAGCTAATAAATCAGCATGGGTCTTGTTAGAGAATGGCATTTATATAGAGAAAGTTAGCTCGTGCAACTTGCTGTTGAAATTTAGTTAAGTCAACAAGGACCTGCAGTGTGCGGGGATCAGATTCCCCCCAAAAGCCAGTGAGGAATCAAGAGCATTCTTTATCTTTTAGATTGGCTAGCCTTGTCTAGTCTAGCTATTAGAAATAATCCCAATATAGGAATCTGCATTCATACTTATAAGCCCATTAGCAAGAGGAATGAAGCCACTTGAAATAACACACTAATGGATGGGTTACTGTAGTTCCCCCCAAAATCGTGTAAGACCTTACAAAGACTTAGTAATTGTTCATTGAAGGGTGGCTAATGAGCAGCTCTATGAAATTATTAATTATGTGAGTTCTATATTGCTACATCCTTCTGGGTTTTTATAAAGTACAAATTTTGCAAATAAGGCTAAACTCCTTCTTGGTCACCACCAACCAATATTCTGATGTTTTGAGATGGACATAGAGCAGGCCACATCTATCATGTTCCCCCCACCAGGGTCCCCTAGTGCTGTGTCAGAGGCAGAATATTGGATTGTATGGATAAGTGGGCTGGCCCAGGGTGGCATATCTCACATAGACTTATAGTGACAGGATGACATGTTGAATGGGGAGTCGTAAATATTGGGTATGCCTGGAGAACGGATTCTTAATGAAAATGCTTGCTGGGATAGACATGCTCTAACGTCCTGCCTCCATCTCTACCTCTGTTCACGTCTGGGCCAATAACGGTAGCTCATTGGGTATGTTTTATTGTGTTTATTTTTTCTCACTTTTCCACTTAAAAACAGTTCGAGTATGGCTTTTCAGTCAGGGGTTGGTGGCTTTGTGTGAAATCTCTGACTTCCCTGAACTGCTCAAAGGCAGCACTCAGTGTACTTTCCTCTGCTTTTCCCCTCCCTTCTTCTGGAATGTTCTTTTTCCCTTTCCCAGATTCTTTCTCTCTTCACTTGTGGTGAATTCCTACCTACTGTTCAAGGCCCAGCTCAAATATCGTTGTTGGAGGGAAGCATCTCCCGTCTCCCCCTCCCTCTTCCAGACAGAGCTGGTTTTTCCCCGGTTTGTTTATACCTGTATCCTATGGCTCTTGCCACCTGAGTATTGTGGGTTGTTATGTGTGTGACGATCTTTGTTCTCTGGGGAGCTTTTAGAGTCTGGGACCATGTTTTTCTTGTCTCTGAATCACGAATACTCTGTCGAATATTGAATTATAGTTTACTCTTGTCACTTGAAGTTAACCACAATGGGAGGAAAATATGTTTGAGGTGGGTTTGCTGTTAACATACTTTCTGTTTTGGTACTAGATCATTTGATCTTTTTCTTAATGCAAAACGGACTGCAACATTTCTTTTCTTTGTTTTTCTTAGATTATATGTACTGTACTTTGAACCTGTAAAGCACATTCACATAACAATTATACTTGAAACATTAATTCGTGCTTAGCCTGTTTTAAGACAGATTGGTGTCTTGTGAAAAGCATCAACGCACAGGCGAGTGCTCGAGGATCCATTGTGTTACCGCTAGAGCCTCCTCATCTCATTTATCTCATGCCCCAGACTGTTTTAAATGATGAATATACTGGCAGTGTTCATTATTTTTAGTAGATGACCCTTGAGTTAGCATAAAAGAGGATAAATCCTTTTTTTCCTCAGAGTCGTAGGTTCTAGAAATATGTTTTTCTGGTGGAACTTTAAATCAAGGAATAGGGTTTTATTTTATTTTTTAAAATTTTTACTTAGTTACCTATCCTCAGGTTAAAGGATTCTAGATTATGTGATTCTTTGTTAATTGATCAGGACCTCGTCGAAGAGCAACTAATCTCATCCTGGGTTATATGGGCTCAGGGCTACTGCTGCAGAACCACTTTGGTTTTGGTTGGATGGTGGAGGTAAGCTGCATATCTTTTAGCTAATTAGCTGGGTTATTAAACTTGGCCTGTCCCTCCGCAGGGCAGGTGGTAGCCACAGCCGCTGCCTGGGTTGTAGCAGAGCCTCTGGGATACTGGCCATACAGTTCAGGGAGGCGTGGCGGCACGTGGAGGCATGGCGGCACGTGGGTGTACGGCTTGGGGGCAGGGTGCTGAGCATAAGATGATGGGAGAGGCCGCCCACCCGGATGTAGCAAACTAGCCGTCCTTCCAAGCCATTCCCCTACTGGTCTTTGTTAGCTTTAAATTCTCACTCATTTTTGGTAAAGGGTCAGTGATGTCCTGTGTAAACTTGCCTGTGAAGCTGATGTGTGGCAGAAACCCAGAGAGTGGCCACGGCTCAGAAGTCTATCGCGGCAGAGATGGCAGATCAAGGCAGTCGGGGTCAGTCTTGGTTTTTAGATTTTAAATTGAGCCAAGAAGGCTTGAAGTTACTGTTAGAAGCTGTTTTCTTAAGAACACTTCGCTTTTCTGCATTAGGCTTTCATGAATGGAGTGGGCAACTATTTATTTAAATATAAGAAAACACAGAGAAAAAAATCGAACAAGGAATTATTTATTTGCTACTTCATATTTCATTTCTAACTTGAAAGCTTGAGATTCCTGATGTTTGTGGGTGATCTGGACTTGTTGGGTCTGAGAATAATCAACTGCTCATGATATCACCATGTAGACCTCAGTTCTTGTTCCTGTGAACAGTTCACCAGACAACATGTCCTCTTAGCAGTGGCTAGAAATGTAAATTCTAGAAAATTCTTTATCAGAGCAGGAGTCATTTTATGTGCTGCTGCCACTGTCAGGCACAGCAAGCTTGCTTGGCGGATCTTTACCATTCATTCATTTAGTCATTCAGCAACTTCAGCTGAGTGCCTACTGTGTGCCAGGCATATCAATGAGTTAAAGATTTTTGGTGGGGGGGTTGGATGGGAGAGTGAACCCAGCTGATAAACAGTCAACATAGGAAGTAAACACTTTATGTGTTATAAGGGGATAATTTCTCTGGAACAATAGAAAAGTAGATCATGGCAGGGTGAGGTATAGGTGGGAGGCTAGTTTCAAAATCAGTGGTCAGGGAGGAACTCAAGGAGCAGATGAATGAGCAGATCTTAAAGAGGAGAAGGAGGGGACGCCTGGGGGGCTCACTTGGTTAAGCATCTGCCTTCGGCTCAGGTCGTGATCCCAGGGTACTGCATCAGGCTCCCTGCTCAGCCTGCTTTTCCCTCTGCCTGCTGCTCCCCCTGCTTGTGCTTGCTCTTTCTCTGATAAATAAATAAATAAACAAAATCTTAAAAAAAAAAAAAAGAAGAAGAAGAAGAAAAGGAGGTTCTCAGAGAGGACATCCTGGGGAGGAGAGTTCCAGGCAGAGGGAATCACCCTGCAGTACAAAGGCCCTTGGAGTGTTTGGGAAGTAGCAAGGAGCCATGTGGCTGGAGGAGAGGGCGGTGAGGGGGAGAAGGAGTAGTGGGAGAGCTTAGAGAGGCAAAAGTGGGCCAGATCTTTCCTACTGACCCCAGACCCATCCCCTCCTGGGACCAGCGATTTGCCACAGGCTGTTCAGGTGGTAACTCCTGATAGTCTTTCTCTTTTACAGTGGTTCTCAAGTGGGGACTTGTGGCAGTGTCTGGAGATGTTTTTGATTGTCAGAACTGTGGGAAAAGAAGCTCCTGGCAACTAGCGAGATGAGGCCAGGACTGTCACTAAACATCTCATGATGCGCAGCTTCTGCCCCAGAATGAGCATGTCAGTCGTGCTGGGGCTGAGAACTCTTGCTCTGTTACTATATAGTTTATCAGCTGTTGCTTGATTTAGTTTGTCTTGGAAGACTTAATGAAAAAAGCATTAAAACATCATGGGAAGAGGTTATTAACCACAGTACCTGGTCCAACGCCTTCACAAGTGACATTGAAGATATTGCTGGCTACTTTCATTCACTTTGTGGAAAGGGGAGCCAATCCTTGCTTGCATGTACATTTTAATAAACTGATGCTTTCATGAAATAGTTTAAAAAAATCTAATGTATCATTTATAGGTTAATAGTAATAATCTCAATGATAATCTCATTAATTTAGCCTCAGGTAGGATCTTCTAATTTTGAAAGGGGCCAGGATATTGATCCACACGAGAAAATGTTTACCTATACCAAAAAAAGAAAAAAAAAAGATTTTTCAGTACTTGAAATAAAAGGCATTATTATTTGCACACGAATGTGATGTCATTAGTGGGAATATTTTCCTTGGATTACACCAATCCATTATTTTCAGAAGTCAGTCATCTCTGAGGTCAGTTTTTCTGTTTTTGCTTTATCTGTTTATCATCTATATTTTTCTTTGTATCAATAACTTCTTTTTTGGAAAACTTCAGGTTTGGAAAACTTGTATCAGTCGCTCAACATGAAACGTAACCAAAATATCATAAGATAATAAAATAACCTTAAATTCTAGATAGACACAGCTGCCTGCCCAAGCTTCAGAGCGTGAGGTCTGCATTGTGTTAAAAAGGAAGATGAGCCAGTTTTACTGACTTAATAGCACCAGAAGGCAACTTTGTTGATGTCATTAGAGAATTGGGTGGGAAGAACTTGCCCACTTTGTGACTTAGTGATACTTAATGTACCTTCCCTGTGCCACATAGGGGGACATGATGTCCCAAGCTGTCTGTACTCTGAGATCAGGTAGCAGCATGGCCCGGGTCAGAGCTGCAGTCAGAGAGTGTGGGACCACCTTGGGGCGCTAGAGAGGCTCGTTCTCTGGCTCTGAGTGGCCACCAGCAGCATATTCATGCAAACTGCCCGCAGACCCCAGGACCGGCCACATTTACATAACATGGGTCTTTGTTCTGTATAAGAGGAAATACATAGCTCCAGTTCTTAAAAGGAAACAAAACAGAAATCCCTGCAACTGAGATCTCTTACTGGTTCAGATGTGCTTTACACAGCCTCACTCCCTCTGCCCTTCCTTACATATTTACTATGAATCCCCCAAGTTTCCTTCTACTATACTCATTGTTAGGATGATTGGGTATTTTTCGATTAACTCATGCATTTTATATTGAATACTCCAGTTCCTTCCTTCCCTCCTTCCTTCCCTCCTTCCCTCCTTTTATTTACCTATTGTAGGGTAGTTTTTGACCTGCTTTCTTCCTTTTTGAAACTCAGATCTCTCACTTTTGCAAGCAGGAGAGATTGAATGTCCTGGTTGCTTTGTAACTCAGGTTGTGGGGGTGGCTGGACGCCACGTCTCACGTTCGTTGTTGTGGAAACTAGATTTTCTCTGCTTTCTCAGGGGCTGCTGGACTCCTGAATTGAATCCTGGTAATCAAAGTCTCGGGAGACTGACTTCTACAGAAGCCAATATTTATTAAGTGTCTGCTGTGTGCCAGGCATTATATGACACGGTCCCAGGGTTTTAAAGGGTCCCCACGTCTGGCTGTGGAGACAGAAACCATCTACTTAGAGTTAATAATGCAGCACTTTATGTAAAACGGTGAAACCTGACCACTGTAGAGTTCCATTTATTACCCTACTGCTTTATGTTATTGTTTTCATTATGTGGTATATCTGCATATGCTAAAAACTCCGCAGTACTAAATTATCATTTTTGCTTTGCATCACTCCAGACTATCAGACCTATTTTTGGAGAAATTAAGAGGAGATACAGTTGTTTAAAAATTTACCCACATATTTACCATTTCCAGTGGTGGAGAGTCCTTTGGAAGATCCAGTTTCCAAGTGGGATCCTTTGTCCTTAGCCTGCGGACCTCTTCTCCCACCTTTTCTCAGAGTCTGTGTCGGCTGGCTCTGCTTGAAAGGGTGTGCGACAAACAAACTCTTTGTTCCTCGTCGTGGTGACCCGGCATTGTCTTTATTTCATCATTCTTCCCGAGGGTGGCTCACTGGGTGTCTCGTCCTCGATTGCCAGTTTCCCTGCTGTCCTTCCCAGGTGAGGCCTCCCTGTCTGCCGCCTTGGCTGCTCCTGGTGTGCCGCTCGCTCACTGCCGGGCGTTCAAATCTTCCTTCTTTGTGCGCGGTGGCGGTGGTTGCTCTTCTCTGCTGTTTTCAAGGTCGTGGGCAGTTTGGCTTGGGTGTGCCTAGGTGTGGTTTTCTGCATGTGTTTCTTCTGGAGGTTTGCTAAGATCCTTGATAAGGTACACTTGTTTCTATCACCAAATTCGGGAAATTTGCCGTTATTTGATTCCTCAGTTAAGTCCGTCCCTTGAATTTCTAAATCGCAGATACTGTTTCAGCTTCTGAGTTTTTATTCAGGTGTTTTAGTAGGTAGCATGTCATGCCAGGTGCACTTCCTTCATGTCTATGAGCACTCTCTTTTTTCTTTTCTTTTTTTTAAAGATTTTATTTATTCATTTGGCAGAGAGAGAGCACAAGTAGGGGGAGCGGCAGACAGAGGCAGAGGGAGAAGCAGGCTTCCTACCAAGCAGGGAACCTGACGTGGGGCTCCATCCCAGGACCCCAGGATCATGACCTGAGCCAAAGGCAGATACTTAACCGACTGAGCTACCCAGGTTCCCACATGAGCGCTTTCTAAGCGCTGTTTTTACATCCTTGTCTGTGTTTCTAGCATTTGGGTCCCTTCAGAGTCATTCTGTGATTTTCGTCTCTTTTTTAGCTTTCTTTGTTTATTGAGTAATTTTGGATTATAACCTGAATATTGTGACTATGATGCACTGTACAGTCTCTGTATTCTGTTACATGCCTCCAAAGAGTGTTTATTTCTTTGTTTTGTTTCAATAGGGTATTTTTTTTTTTAAAGATTTTATTTACTTAAGAGAGAGAACTAGTCGGGGGAGGAGCACAGGGAGAGGGAGAAGCAGCCTCCTTGCTGAGCCAGGAGCCCAGTGTGACGTTTCCTCCAGGGACACCAGGGTCACGACCTGAGCCGAAGGTGGATGCTTAATGGACTGAGTCACCCACGTGCCCCCTGTTTCAGTAGCACTTAAACAAGTTGCCACCATTAACTCTGTCCTGTGACAGGTAGTCTACCAAATCTCAGCTCAGTTCTCTTAGCCTTGGCTGAGCTGTAGAGTTTGCCACAAACGTGCATGGCTTAGGAGTCAAGCTCAATTTCAGGCCAAGTTTAACACAGAGGCTTCACCCTCTGTTGTTTCTCTTTCTAGAACCCCCCTACCGCCCACACACCACACACAGTTTGTAGTGGCTATCGTTGCCTTTCTGAAGCCTAGGAACAGAAACATCAGCAGTATTAGTAATATAATGTGCTCAGCGACTTAATCATAATCATAACAGCAGCTGATCTTTTCAAAGTTCTGGTGTTTCAGATGCTGTGTAACTTTATCTGACTATCTAATGTCCTTTTTTCTACAGGCAGCCGTCATCTGAGGCAGGTGTCCATTTTTCGGGGGAGGGAACTGAGAATCAGAGAGGTGGGATGTCTACCCAGAGTCCCATACCTGGTTAAGAAGCAGGTGGGGGGGCACCTGGGTGGCTCAGTGGGTTAAAGCCTCTGCCTTCGGCTCAGGTCATGATCCCAGGGTCCTGGGATCGAGCCCTGCATCGGGCTCTCTGCTCAGCAGGGAGCCTGCTTCCTCCTCTCTCTCTGCCTGCCTCTCTGCCTACTTGTAATCTCTGTCTGTCAAATAAATAAATAAATAATCTTAAAAAAAAAAAAGAAGAAGCAGGTGGGATTGCAGAACTAGGTCTTTTGACTCAAGACCCCACACCTATTGGTTATAAGTAATACGCCGCTAACATCTTTTAAGGAAAAGATCCGGGATTTAATTTATAATCTTTCTCTGCTTTTTTTTTTTTTTTTTTGTGGGTTTTTTGATGCTTTTCTTTGCCATGGGTATTCTACGGTGCACCCAAGGATGGATTTGTTTTTAATCCCTCATTCAGGGTTTGTACTTCTTCAAATTGAATATGCATTTTTTCCCCATTCTGGAAAATTGTTAGCCATTATCTGTTTGAATATTGCCTCTTCCTATTTTCATTAATCCCACTTTCCGGAATTCTCACTGGACTTATCTCAGACGTTAGCCTTCCATTCTTCCTGTGCCTTAACTGCTGTCCCCATATTTTCCAGTTCCTTTTTCCTCTGTGCAGTGTTCTGGGTGATTTGTCAGATCAGTCTTCCAGCTCACTAACTCTCTCTTGAGCTGTGTCTAAACTGCTATTTAAGCCAGCTACTGAATTTTTAATTAAATTGTCTCTCTTTTTCATTTCTACGTGGCTCTTTTTCAAATGTGCCCTTTCTTCCCACTCATATTTTTCTTTTTCTTTCATTTTGATATCTACATTTTAAATCCTACTCATTCTATGCATAATTATTTGATAATCTATTTTAGATTTTTCTAATATTTCTAATCTTAGGGATGTAAATTCTCATTTGTTGTGTCAGTTCTTTCTGTTGACGGTTTGTAATGGTATGTGTTTGGAATTTATCTTCCGCAGGGGTTGTTTTGCGAAATTGCATGCTTATTGGATTGTGAAAGGCTCTTGTTTGCTTGTGCTAGGATGCCTGGAATTGCAGTACCTCTGGACGCTGGTCCTCCCGAGAGCTCATAGTGGGGCTCCTGTGTTTGCCGGTGGTGTAAGTTGATTCAGCGCTCATAGGTCATGTAGGCCTGTGGTTCGATTTCTCAGGATTGACTTCCCCTCCCCCCACTCCCACTCTAACTGTAGTCCCCTTTTCTCATCTGTTTTTGGGGGCTTGGTTTCAAATTCACCAGTGCCATTTATCCCCATGTGGCCTTTAGAGATCTTAGTGGCTAGGACCTATATGTAGGTCTTAAATGTTGATCATAGGGTGTTGTCTTATGCTAACTGTTCTCACTTTGATTACCGTTTTCCTTACTGGCATTGAGGATGTCCTTTCTGCCTTTCCTGCCTTCCTGCATTTTAAAACATTTTATCTAAATTTCGTATTTTTTATTTTTTCTGTGTTTGTGGTGGAAAGGGGTTCCTTTCTCTTCACCTCTACCATAAGTTTTTGGAAATCACAGTAACTGGGGTTTTAATGTAGTTGTCAAAGCCCATGCTCCTATGGTCGTCTGTGCTGGGTTAAAGGAGTAATGATGGGGATAGGAAAAGGGGACTTATTTTAGAATAGAAATCAGAATGTTAGTTTTTTTGCTTACTAAAATGAGTTGAATATTTGCCTAGAAGGCTAAGGTATTCAGGTTGATAGATCAGCACTTCCCCGCTGGACAACGTCTAGAGTAAGAACTTGACAGCCCTTTTTTAACACCATCCAGGGGCAGATAGCACCATTCTGACAAATATGAATAGCCCAACAATTTTAAGATACATTCCTGCATGCCTTTAAAATGAATTGAGGCTTTACCTGAAGACCACACACGAGTCCCTGTGGTCTCATAAGTACTGTGCATTCTCTGGCTCTGAGTCGGAGTTCTCAAGGAGACTAAGATCTCAAGCTCACTTTATAAATACAGAATCAGAGCAAAGGACATTAGGTACTCTTAAAAATTCTTTTAATCAGTGGTGCCAGCAACTTGTCAGGTATTTTCATTCTAGCCTTTGTAAGGTGGGCTTGGGAAGAACAGAATAGCCAGCCTTCTGCTCATCTTCCCTCCCTCCCTCCCTCCCATCTGTCCTTTCTTCCTCTCTCCCTCCCTTCCTTTTTTCTTTTTCCTTTCTTTCACCTGTACTAAAGTATAATTTATATGTAATAATATTCACTGAAGGGCAGTTTGTTAAAATGAGTCTTAACAAGTATGTTCTGTTGTGTGACCACAACCACACACCCACAACCAGGAAATGAAACATTTCCTGCACCTACCGGAAGTCATGTCTTGACCATTTGCCGTCATACCTTTCCCACCCCGGATCCAGACAACCACTGATCTGCTGTATATTAGTATGTTTTTGTCTTTTCTAGAATTTCATGTTGTCAGAATTATGCAGAATGAAATCTTATGTGTCCAGCTTCTTTCAGGTGATACAATGCTCTTGAGGTGCCTCTGTATGGTTGCATATTAGTAGTTCATTCCCTTTTATTATTGAGAAGTATTCCTTTGTATGGATAGGCTACAATTTGTTTAGCCGCTTAGTTGATAGATATTTTGATTATTTCCAGTTTTTGGCTATTTATGAATAAAGCTGCTCTGAACATACAAACACAAGTCTTAGCATAAACACACATATTTTCACTTCCCCTCTGTAAATGCCTAGGAGTGGGATTGCTGGCTCAGATGGTAAGTGTATATTTATTTTTTTTAAGTAACTGCCAAACCATTTTAAGAGCTGTACCATGTTGCATTTTTACCAGCAGTGTATGAGAGATCTAGTTGCTCCTTGCCAACACATTTAATAGAGTCAGTTTAAAAAATTTTCTTAGCCTTCCTAGTGGGTGGGTAGTATTATCTCTCTGTGGTTTTAATTCACATTTCCCTGGTAACTAATGATGACTGATGATGTTGAACATCTTTCCTTCTGCTTAGCTGTCATTTGTGTATCTTCTGTGATGACATATCTATTCAAGTTTTTGTTTTCCTATTTTAAAGATTGAACTTTAAAAGTTCTTTCTATATTCTGGATATCAGATATGTTTTGTAAGTATTTTCTTCCAGTCTATGGCTTGGTATTCCATTTCCTTTTTTTTTTTTAGATTTTATTTTTAAGTAATCTCTACACCGAACATGGGACTTGAACCCACAACCCCGAGAACAAGAGCCACACACCCCACTGACTAAGCCAGCCACGCACCCCAGTTGGTGTTCTGTTTCCTACCAATGTCTTTTGAAGAGCAAAAGTTCTCAGTTTTGTTCAAGTTGAATTCATGAGTATTTCCTTTTGTGGCCCATGCTTTTTGTACCCCCTCTAAGAAATCTTTGCCTAACTAAAGAACACAAAAGATTTTTCTCCTATGTTTTCTTCTAGAAGTTTTATCATTTTATGGTTTTTATGTCTATTATCTATTTTGAGTTAATTAAGGACAAAGGACACTTCCCCCTCACCTTTGTATTCAGTTATTCTAGCTCTGTTTGCTGAATTAAATTCCCTTGGCACCTTTGTGAAAAATGCACTGGGCTTAGATTTGTGGATCTATTTGAAGATTTTATTATTTTTTTATTTGAGGTGGGATGGGGGGAGGAGCAGAGAGGGAAGGAGAGAGAGGGGGAAAGAATCTCAGGCAGACTCGGTGCTGAGCGCAGAGCCCGGTTTGGGGCTTGATCTCATGACTCTGAGATCAAGAGTCAGATGCTCAACTGACCCAGCACCCAGGCACCCTAGCAGTCAGGCAATTTTACTTTTTTTTTTTTTTTTTTAATTTTAAAAATCTTATTTGTTTAATTTTTAAAAAGATTTTATTTATTTATTTGACAGAGAGAAATCACAAGTAGGCAGAGGGCAGGCCGAGAGAGAGAGAGAGAGAGAGAGAGAGAGAAGCAGGCTCCCTGCTGAGAGCCCGATGCGGGGCTCGATCCCAGGACCTTGAGACCATGACCTGAGCTGAAGGCAGAGGCTTTAACCCACTGAACCACCCAGGTGCCCCCATCAGTCAGGCATTTTTTAAAGAGATTTTATAAAATGAGAAAAAAGTCGTCGTTTATATTGACCATTCCTGAGCCTCTTCTTTTATTCGAGTAGTTTCAGGTTTCTGTCTGGGCATCATTTGCTCCTGCTTATGGAACTTCCTTTCACATTTCTCATAGTACATGTGTGCTGGCAGTGAATTCTTTCCGCGTTTGTTTGTTTGAATAAGTCGATTTCCCTTTACAATTGAAAACGATTTCTTCATGTAAAGAACGCTGGTTAGTGTTTTTCTTGCAGCACTCTGAAGATGTCATTATCTTTTTCCTTAATGATTTTGACATGAAGTCTATTATTAATCTCTTTTTAAAATATAATGTATTTTTTTTCCTGACCACTTTTTAAATTTTTTTCTTGATCACTGATTTTTAGCAATAGATTGTGTTGTACTTCAATGTGATATTTCATTATGTGTATTCTGCTCGGGGTTTGTCGAGTTTCTGGAATCTGTAGGCTTATAGTTTATCTCAAATTTAAAAATGTTTAGCTCTTCTTCTAAAATGTTTGATGCTTTCTCCATCTCTCTTTTTGTCCTCTTCTTTTCTTCTGGGACTCGAGTTCTGTATATGTTATGGTGCTTGATAATGTCTCCAAATAACTGATGCTCTATTCTTTTATTTTTCCTCTTTGTGCCTCATTTTAGATCGTTTCTATTGCTGTACCTTGAAGTTCTTTGATTTTTTTCAGTTCTCGAATCTGCCATTTCTTTTAGTTTATGTTTTGAGTCAGTCATTATGTTTTTCATCTCTTGAATTTACATTTGGGTCTCTTTTATATTTCCATTTCTTTCATCAACATGCCCATGAATTTCTGGAACATATGGAGCATTCTTTTTTTTTTTTTTTGGATTGATTTACTTATTAGAGAGTGTGCACTTGTGTGTGTGCATCCTTGTAGGAGTGTGGGTGGGGAGGGGCAGGGGAGAGGGAGAGAGAAAATCTTAAGCCGACTCTATCCTGAGCATGGAGCCCAGTGTGGGGCTTGATCTCACCACCCCGAGAGCATATGACCTGAGCCAAAACCAAGCCTTAGACGCTTAACTGACTGAGCTATCCGGGCACCCCGTAATTGTTGTTAAAGATCATTTTCTATTCTATCATCGCTGATATTTTGGGTACTTTCTCAGTTTATTCATTTTCCCTGATTAAGGTCATATTATTTTGCTGCTTTTCATGCATGGTAATATTTGACTGGATGCCAGACATTAAGAATTTGGGGGGTGTTAGATTTCACAGTACAAATTGTATAAATCTGCTAATGTTGGATCTTGTTATGATATGTAGTTAACTTTTTTAGATTGGACTGGATTCTGGAGGCTTGATGTTAGTTCCATCAGGGGGTCTAGAGCAGGCTTTAGTCTAGGCTAATTTAGCCACTACTACAAGAGTGCCATGTGTCACAGGTAGGAACAGACTGCTGCCCCATGCACGTGAGTGCCAGGAAGGACCTGCTGACTCCTTTCTGGTGGTTCCTCCCAAGGCTCCGTAGTATCTTCTCGCGTGTGCGCCGATCAGTACTTGCTGGAAGCTTCCAGGGGCCACTCTGTCGGCATGTGCTGCTCCCTCCTTTGCAAACTCCAATGACTTTGGCCCCCTCGCGCTTCCTTCTCTGGAACTCTAGAGTCTCTCTGGGTGGTCAGAGGCGGCTGTCTCAGGGCCCCTTGTTTGTGTCCCTTCTCTGAGGGCCCTCGTCTGTGCTGCCTGTTGTCTAGTGCCTGAAAACTTGTTTCATGGATGGTTTTCTGGTCTTCTAGATGCGTAAAATGTGAGGGTCCGTTACCATGTCGGCTGGAAACCGAAGTCTTTCGCCTTCCTTCAGTTGCTCCAAGACCTTAGCCCTTCCCTTTGGGTTTGGTGTTCTTCGATTCCTTTAGCCTTCATCTTAGTAGACTTTTCTGCACGTTGGAAAGAGCACTGCCTGGAATGCAGAACATTTGGGCGCTAAGAATCCTAGGTCTGCTGCTGTCTTTGGGGACACGTCTGTTTAGCCGTCCACAAAATGAGGGAATTTATCAAGGCTCCTTCTTTTTAATTCTGTATTATAACAGCCTTTTTCTTTGATTTTTTAAAAAAGATTTTATAATTCTGTATTATAGCAATCTTTTTCTTTGACTTTTTAAAAAGATTTTATTTATTTATTTGACACAGAGTGGGAGAGAGAGAGAGAATACAAGCAGGGGGAGTGGAAGAGGGAGAAGCAGGCTCCCCACTGAGCATAGAGCCTGATGAGGGGCTTGATTCCAGGACCCCAGGATCATGACCTGAGCTGAAGGCAGACACTTAACAACTGAGCCACCCAGACACTCTGGTATTTGTTTTCATTCAGGTTTCTTTTGGTGACGTCTTTCCTCATTTTGCTACTTTTTTTTTAAAGATTTTATTCATTTATTTGATAGACAGAGATCACAAGTAGGCAGAGAGGCAGGCAGAGAGAGAAAGGAGGAAGCAGGCTCCCCACTGAGCAGAGAGCCTGACGCGGGACTCGATCCCAGAACCCTGAGATCATGACCTGAGCTGAAAGCAGAGGCTTTCGCCCACTGAGCCACCCAGGTGCCCCTCATTTTGCTACTTTTTATGGAGCACCTACTACTTGTCAGGTCCTACACTGGGCGCGTGAGGGTGACAGCGCCTTCACGGAGCTCCCAGAGCCACTGGGAGACACGCACGAAATAGTCACAAACCCGGTGCTGCTGCTTTTGCGGGAAGCGTTAGGACAGAAGGGCCCACAGCTCTGGGAGAGGCTGTAACCGGAGAGAAGCCTTCTCCTTAGGGCAGGAGCGGGGGTGGGGGTGGTAGGATGTGAGAGTGTCCCAGGCAGTGGCAGGGACATGTAGAAGATCATTGAGATGAAGGATTTTGGTGCATTTGCTGAACTAAGGGAAGGTCACCATGCCTGCGGCTCAGGTGGGCAGGTGGGCGGGCTTTCTTTGAAAATGAGAATGCAGGTTTCCTCGGGCGATACAGCATGGCGGTGTCTCGAGTCTGGCTGTTGGAGTTGAGGTTCTGACCTGCTCCTCTCTAGCCCTGTGCCCTTCGCAGCTTTCTTGGCTTCTCTCAGCCTCAGCTCTTTCACCAGAAATGGGGATGATGTGGTTGTTGTCAGAATTTAATGAACCGCTGCTATACACAAAGCTTTGAGCACAGTTCCTGGAAGTAACCAATGAGCATCAGTTATTACCGGTATCAAGTGGTTTATGGCTCTTATTTCCATGTACACAGTTAGTATAATGTTTTATAGTTAGCATAGTAGAATCATTAATATTCTCTATTAACAGTTATTCTTCTGTGAAACTAATTGCAAAGTTCTTTAGTTCTCCAGCAGGTTTTTTGAAGAATGCCTGCATATTTTTTGTTACTTTAAAACAGCAGTTCTTAACCCATGAAGTACACAGGTGGACCTCGGAGGATCTTTTGAAACCCCAGATTCTTTTTTTTTTTTTTAAAGATTTTATTTATTTATTTGACAGAGAGAGATCACAAGTAGGCAGAGAGAGAGAGAGAGAGAGAGAGAAGCAGGCTCCCTGTTGAGCAGAGAGCCTGATGTGGGGCTCGATCCCAGGACCTTGAGATCATGTCCTGAGCCAAAGGCAGTGGCTTAACCCACTGAGCCACCCAGGCGCCCGAAACCCCAGATTCTTTATGAAAAGTTTTGAGTATGCATATCTGTGGCCATCGTCATGTTCCAAAACTATCTGTGATTCCCAAAAGTTTAGCAAACTGCTTTGTTTATTTTTTAAAAGATTTTATTTATTTATTTATTTGAGAGAGTGGAGAGAGGGAGAGAGAGAGTGAGAGTGAACACAAGTAGTGGGAGGGGCAGAAGGAGAGGGAGAGGGATAAGCAGACTCTTTGCTGAGTGGGGAGTCTGACGTGAGGCTTGATCCCAGGACCCTGAGATCATGACCTGAGCCAAAGGGAGACACTTAGCTGACTGAGACACTCAACTGACTGAGACACCCAGGCACCCTATGAACTCTGCTTTAAACTTAATGTTTTAAAGTCCACTGCAGTCTAGGTCCACACTGTTTGTAAATATCTGTGGGATGGAGGCTGCGTGTTCCTCCTGGACCCTGAAATGCACCGAAAATAGCTCATACAAAGTGACTATGGTTAGTGGGACTTGGCTGTGACTCAGTGGGGACCCATTCCTCCCTGGCAAGAATCCTGCAAGAAATGATGTATTTGATTGCATCACACATGTATTTTCTACAAATGTATACTTCTTTATTAAAATTCTCTGGGTAACTGTTACACAGTGTAAATTTTTAATAAGCTCTAATTACTAGCGTAGAAGAATTTGTGGAGAAAAAAATGTGGTTAGTGTTTCAAAGTAAATACCTCGGCACAAAAGTGTCATTTCTTATTTTAAACTCTTATCAGTTACTGCCTAAATTAACTGGTTTTTCTCTGCCAGGTAGGAATCCTCTGCTTTTTTTGCATGACTAGTGCTCCTTACCCAGTTATTTCAGTGCAGGTGATAGTAGGGAAGCGTTTATGCCCCTGAAGCGTGGGTGGGTAAAGGGTGGTGGCCATGGTCAAGGTTGGACGGATTATGAGGGGCTAAATCCCGCAGATCTTGACATGCCCAGACTCCCTTGTTTCAACGTCCTGATGGAGCATTCTGTATCATCCCTGATAAAAGAACATGGAAGTGTAGACAGGTTAAATCACTTACTGTGGTCACAGAGCCAGTAAGTTGTGGTTGGGGGAGTCATCTTATTGTAGGGATGTTTGACTCCACTGCCCATGAGCTCAGCCATGCCACTCCACTGCACTGGAGGGAGGGTCTGCCTGCCCTCAGCTGGGGATGAGGGGAGGAGCAGGCTTCGGGGTGCTATGTCCAGTATGACCACAGGCTCATTTTTGGCCAGAGCGGGGGGTTGGAGGAAGCCGTTGGACATCCACATTGTGGGGGGCGGGGTCTGGTCGGGTGTTCTCATGTGGTTTGATGGGCGTCAACGTCATATGTTCAGGAAGCTATATGACTGGCACATTCAGGACAAGACAAAATAAGGGATCGACTTTCTAGCATATTCTTGCTTATGAGACCATACTCCTGTTTTGCTTTTGCCCTTCTTTCACCTGTTTGCATAGCACGCCATGGAGGTTTCTCACAGGGTCCTGACTTCCGGGGTAGAGGAGAGGTTCCAGACCATCCATGTTGACCAGAGGTGACTCAGGCCAGATTGGTGGCACTGAAAGGACACTTAGGTTTTCTTTATGACTCTGGTCTTGTCACCCTTCTCTTGGGTTCTAAACCTACCCACTTCATTTTAGATGAGTTGTCAAGTTTGGGGACCCAGAGGCTCCTACGGGACAGGGCCATGAGGGTAGAAATCGTGCTGTGAGGGCCTGCCCTTTGTTCAATTGTGACCCGATGAATGCAGTTTTTCCCCCTCTTCCCCTTTAGATGGATTTGAAGACTATGGCCCAGGTCGTGACAGCATGAGGGTAACGGCCTTTCTGGACATTCCAGGCCAGGATAACCTGCCTCCACTCGCTCGCCTGGAGAAGTATGCTTTCAGTGAGAACATCTTCAATCGGTGAGCGCCTCAGCCCTTCCCATACTTACAGCCCTCAGCAGAGTCTGATTTAAGCTGACAGTGGTCACCACTTCTCTGTGACAGCTTTGAGGGCCCTCGTGGGTGAGGTGGAATGGGGGCTGTTTCCAGGTGGCTGGGATTCTGTCTGAACGGCACCCTTTGATTAGGTTTTCCCATTACTCTTGTTACTGTCTTACTGATCACCTGGTGAGCCAGGAATAAAATGCTGATGAGAGTTAATGGGGTTTAAATAAATAGGATTGCTAACTGGGTTTCTTTCGCATGTGCTGTCCTCAGAAGAGGAAAATGTGTCGCCTAATTGACAAACCTCAGTTAGAGCATTGCTCACTCATTCTGTTTCTTGACTGTCCTGTGCTCCGGGACTCCGGTGCAGCCGTCCTGCTGTGTTGTATTGTCACTTCTCATGGGGCTGGCAGGATTCTACTCTAGCCTCAGACCGTGCCTCTTCAACGGGTGACCTTGACTCTTCCGTCATGAAGAAAGCAGACGCTAAGACATCTCTTTCCACTGACAGCTCGCCCTGACCTCAGTCTGAGGGCATTCTTCCCTCCCGCCTCAGAGGGGGAGGTATGTCTCTTCTGGTCTCCATTCCTCCGTCAGATATGCCTTCTGTCTTCTGCCTCTTCCGTCTTGCCTGTGACGCACTCTCTTTCCATCCACGCACAAGCCCTGGTGTGTTTCTCGTCCTGAGCTGTCCTCCGGACTTCCCCGCCTGCAGCCCTCCCTCGCATCTTTCCTTACGTACTACACCGTTCTATGAAAACTGGGCGATGCTCGCTGAGTCTCTACTCCATATCTATGTACTGTCTGTGTCTCTTGAACTGTAGAAGGCTCACGGGCACTGCTGCTGAGTGAGTCTGCTTACTGTGCCAGTGTTACAGACTGGGAAATCACGGTGCTCTGAGTGATGTCTTTTGACGAGCAGTTCTTAATTTAAATGTGGTTCACAGTCTCTCAACTTTTTCTTTCATGCTTAGTGCTTTCTCCTCATGTATAAGGAACGTTCTCTTCCCCTAAGACCATCAAGATAGTTCCTTATGGGGCATCTGGCGGGCTTAGTCGGTCAAGCATCTGAGTCTTGATCTCAGCTCAGGTCTTGATCTCAGGGTCCTGAGTTCAAACCCCGATTGGTCTCCATGCTGGGCATGAGCCTACCTAAAAAGAAAAGGAAAGAAAAAAGGTATTTCCTTATATTGTCTTCTGGAAGTTTTATTGTTTCACCTTTCACATTTGGATCTGCAGTCCCCCTGGAACTGCTTTCTTTGTGTATGATGTGAGGTAGGGGTCAAATTTCGTTTCCTTCCATGTGGTGTGCACTTGACCCAGTGCCATTTATTGAAAATACTACCTTTTGTCTGTGCTCTGCTTTGCCACCTTGGTCTTTTTATTTATTTATTTTTATTTATTTATTTTTATTTATTTGTTTGACAGACAGATCACAAGTAGGCAGAGAGGCAGGCAGAGAGAGAAGGGAGGAAGCAGGCTCCCCGCTGAGCAGAGAGCCCGATGCGGGGCTCAATCCCAGGACGTTGGGATCATGACCCGAGCCGAAGGCAGCGGCTTTAACCCACTGAGCCACCCAGGCGCCCTTGCCACCTTGGTCTTAAAGCAAGTGTCCATATCTGGACATCCTAGTCTGCTTCCTGGGTCTTCTTATCTGTCGTTGTGTCTGGCCCACCCTGTCCTCATTACTGTAACTTTATCATCAAAATCTAGGTACCGGCTAGAGTGAGTCCCCCCACTTTGTTCTTCTTCAAGAGTATCTTGGCTGTTCTTGACTCTCTGCATTTCGAAATGCATTTTAGCACCAGTTCTTCAATTTCTAGGGGAAAAAAACCTGCTGGATTTTCATTGGAATCGCATTGCATCTATAAATCAATTTGTAAAGTATTGACAGACACCTTTACAATATTTAGTTTTCTAATCCTTCCGTTTCTTAAAAGATTTTCTTCAGTTTCTCTGTGCCTGTGTGTGTGTGTGTTTCCTGGTGTAGAGATCTTCTGTACCTTTTTCAGTTTCGCTCTAGGTATTTGATCTTCCACATGAATGTAAATGGTATCATTTCTTAAAAATTTAAATTCTAATTGCTGCTAATAACATGAAAATGGAATTGATTTTTATATTTTGACTTTGTCTCCATTGATTATGCTGAGTTCACTTATTAATTTTAATAACTTCCCCGGTTCTTGGGTTTTCTGCATACTGTATGATGTTGTGTGTAAAATTCAGTAATTTGGTTTCTTCTTTTCCTATCTTGTTTTATATTTTTAGTAGCTACATCTTATCAGCTTAGGAAGAGTTATATTTCTAATTTGTTAAGAGATTATTTTTATATCTTTTTAATTAAAGTTTTAATTTTTTCAAAGATTCCATTTATTCATTTGAGAGAGAGGGAATGAGAGAGTACACATAAGCAAGGGCAGGGGCAGAGGGCCTAGCAGCAGATGCGGGGCTCGATCCCAGGACCCGAGATCGTGACCTTAGCTGAAGTCAGATACTTACCCGACTGAGCCACCCAGGTGCCCCTTAATTTAAAACAATTTAAAAAAAATTTTTAAGTAATCTCTATGCCCAGTGTGGGGCTTGAACTCACAACCCCAAGATCCAGGGTCTCATGCTCTACCAACTTAGCCAGTCAGCGGCCCCTGTTTTTAAACTTTTAAAAATAACTTCACACTTAAAAGTTTCAAGAATAGTAGAATTCCTGTCTATTTTTTACTCAGATTCAGCCGTTGTCAACCTTTTGCCATGTTCGAGTTAACATTTACTCTCTCTCTATTTTCACATTTTTTTCTGAGCCATTTGAGAGTAAGTGTAGCTATCACATTGCTTTCTCTATGGTGACTCTCGTGTGCGTTTGTCTAACGGGGACATTGCCGTTCACTTATAGAATCACAGTATAGTGATCAGAGTCAGGAAATTGAACTTTGATTCAATACTGTTACCTAATATCTAGAATTTTAATAAAGATTTTATTTATTCCATTTGATAGCACGAGAGAGCATGTGAGTCGGGGGAGGGGCAAAGGGCAAGAATCCCAAGCTGACCCTGCACTGGAGCCCGATGCCGAGCTTGATCCCAGGGCCCTGAGATCGTGACCTGAGCTGAAGCCAAGAGTCAGATGCTTAACTGACTGAGCCACCCAGGTGCCCCTCTAATATATAGGTTTTAATCAGATTGTCCAGTGGTCCCAAGAGGTCCTCTAAGTCAGGGTTTTTGTTTGGTTGGTTGGTTTTTAGGTGCAGAATTAACCCAGCATCATGGACTGGATTTGATTATTATGTTTCTTTAGGCTCATTTAATCTCTAACAGTTTCTTAGCCTTTCTTTGCCTCTCATGATATTCTTGACAGTTTTGAAGAGTACAAGTGATTTATTACATAGAATAAACTAAGAGTTTTTAAAAATCCTCAGTGAGGTCTAAATTTTATATAATGCTGGTTGTACATCTATTGAGATTATTAGATGCCTTTTCTCCTTTACTGTCTCTTTTTTTCAACTTTAAAACTTTTTTTATTGTAAAATATACCCCATACAGATAACTGGAGGTAACGTGTAAGGAGGGTTGTTTTGTTTTGTTTCCTTTTCAGATTTTATTTATGTATTTGTCAGAGTGAGAGAGCACACGCAGGGGAACAGTAGAAGGAGAGGGAGAAGCAGGCTCCCTGCTGAGCTGGGAGTCCGATCCCAGGACCCTGGGATCATGACCTGAGCTGAAGTCAGATGCTTAGCCATCTGTGCCACTCAGGTGTGCCAAGTGTAAAGGAGTTTTTGTGAAGCACTTGCCCACACAGCCGTTACTGAGGTCATTCCGGACGTGTGCCCTCCCCACCCTCCTGACCACCACTCCCTCCCTGCCTCGTGGTGACTGCCTTTGGATGTTGATGTTCATCACATCCTTAATTTTGTTTCTGGTCTTAGCACCTAAGGATCTACTTCCAAACAGAATAAGTTAATAATAAGTTCGAGTTTCTGAACTTGAAATATGTGAAACCATATGGGGTATTTTTGAGTTTGTTCATTTTGTAACAGTGTTCTGTTGTTTGAATATACTGACATTTTCTCTGTTGTTAGAGTAACTCAAGTTTTCTCACTCTTATTAAAAACTTTGCTATGAACAATCCAGTACATGTATCTGGGCGCACATCAGTCCACATGTCTGCCGGGCATGTAGCCAGGTGAGCGTTCCTGTGTGATGAGACATGCTTGTCTTCTACTTCGGGAGACAGTGCCAGTTTCCAAAGTGATCGCACTGGTGCACACTGGTGCACTCCCACCTTTGCCAGACATTTTATCTACCAATTGGTATTGTCAGATTTTAAGATACTAGCCAGTCTGGTTGTGTGCTAGTGTATATAACGGTACTGCTTTGTGATTTTAATTCACATCTTTATGAATTTGAACACCTCATATGTTTGTTGGGCATCTGTATTTCTTTCTTTTTTTTTTTTAAGATTTTATTTATTTGACAGAGAGAAATATCACAAGTAGGCAGAGAGGCAGGCAGAGAGAGGGGGAAGCAGACTCCCTGCTGAGCAGAGAGCCCGATGTGGGGCTCGATCCCAGGACCCTGAGATAGTGACCTGAGCTGAAGGCAGAGGCTTAACCCACTGAGCCACCCAGGCGCCCCGGGCATCTGTATTTCTTCTTTGTATTTCCTTTTTTTCTTTTTTTTGTGAAATGCCCATTTAAATCTTTCTTTGGTAGGTATGGGGAAGTTGGATTCTCTTTTTTATTGTTGACTTGTAGGAACTCTTTGCATATTCTGGCTTTCAAACCTGGGTGAATTACGTATGGCAAACATCATCCCTCGTCCTGTGGCCTGTGTTTCATCTCTCTTTACGGTGTTCTTTGGTGACTGGAAGCTGTTCATTTTGATGTAAATTTATCAACATTTTACTTTATCCTTCGTGCACTTTGGAACTTCTCTAAAATGTTTTCCTCTACCCCAAGATCATAAGTATACTGTTTTATATTGCTTTAAAAACTTTATCTTTTTTTTTTTCTTTCACATTTAGGTCTACAATCCATCTGAAAGTAATTTTTGTTCATTGTAAGAAAGCAAGGGGTCCAGCTTCATTTTCTCAATTGTCACAATACCACTTACCTAAACTATGTCTTTTCCCCATTGCTCTGGGGTACCACCTCTGTTCTAACCCAGTCTATAATACTCTTTGTCTGGACTGTCTCTTCGTCCAATAGTCTGTCTCCCCCTTAGCCACTACGACACTGTCTTGTTTACTATGGATTTGTGGTAGTCTTGTTAACTGAGTGAGCAAGATTTGCCCTTTGTTTTTCTTCTTTGATGTGATTTATTATTCTTGGTCCTTTGTTTTTTCATATAAATTTTAAAATCTCTTCATCAGATTCTAGTAAAACAAACCAAAACAACTATTAGGATTTTTAAAAACAGCCTCTTTCTTTCTTTCTTTCAGGATTTTATTTATTTGAGAGAGAGAGCCCTAGAGAGAGAACAAACACAAGGAGGGGGAGCAGGAGAGGGAGAAGCAGGCTCCCCACTAAGCAGGGAGCCCTACGTGGGGCTCCATCCCAGGACCCTGGGATCCCGACCCTGAGCTGAAGGCTGACACTTAACCAGCTGGGCCACCCAGACGTTCCCACCTATTAGGATTTTGCTTGGGTTTGCACTGAATGAATAGGTTGGTTTGGAGAGTATTGCCCTGTTTACAATATTTAGACTTCCAATCCATAAACATGGTATATCTTTCTATTTTTGTAGGTTTTCTTTAATATCCCAGTAAAATTTGGTCATTTTCTCTGTAGAAGTTTTGTGCTTTTTTGCTGGTGTATTTGAAAGCATATCCAAAACAGGTTATCATTTTATCCAGCTAAAGACTTAAATCTAACTGCAGTATCATTATCAGACTCAACCCAATTAATAATAATGCCTTCCAGTCTGCCACTCTGTGTTAAATTTTCCCTAACTGCCTCACATATGCCTTTTTTTGGTTGATTTGTTTGAATCATGATCCAAATAAGATCCACACATTTCATTAGGTATATGTGTCTCTTAAGTCTTCTTTTTGTTTATAGTTTTTTTTCCCTTTTGATCTTAAATCTCTTTTAATCCCTAATTGATTCTCCCTCTCATCTTCTCTCTATACCATCTATTTGTTGAAGGGGTCACTAGTTTTGTAGAATTTTCCACACTCTGGATTCCGTGGCCGTTATCCTCATGGCATAATTTAACATGATCCTTTGTTCTTTGTATTTTCTGTAAACTGAAAGTTACATTTGGAGACTTGATTAGATTCGGCTTCAATTTTTTTTTTTAAACAATACTTCTTGTGTTGGTTTGTATGGTTCTCATTACAAAACATCAGGAAACAATGTCTGGGTCTCCCACTTTTGGAGATGTTCATACTGAGCAGTGGGTGCAGGTGTTGGATTCTTTCATTATAAAATTCCCCACCAGCCTTTCTTCTCATGACTTTAGTGGTCACAAATCATCATTGCTTAGATCCGTTATGTCATTATGTTTTGGAAAATGGCAATTCTCTTTTTATTGACTGTGCAATCTGTAGTATCGCCCCATTTTCTACTCTGTTATTGGTGATTGGTGCCTTTTCTTTTGTTTCCCCCTGAATAATTCTTACCAGAGGATTATCGAGTACATTAGTTCTGTTAAAGAGTCAAGTTTTGGCTTTGATATTCTCTGTTCTGTGTTTATTTTCTAGTTCAGTAATTTCTACTCTTAATTTGTATAATTTCCTTTTTTCGAGGGGAAATCAGTTGCGTTCTTTTTCTTCTTCTGAGGTATGTTTAACTATTTTTTTGGCCTTTTAAAAATAACATCTGCATTTTAAATTGTAAGATTGCTGTTAAGTCTGTGAGTACTTCTGTATTATGTTAGGTGCATCTCCACATTCTGATATTAATATTTTTATTACCTTTCAGTATAAAGTATTATTAATGTCTATAATGATTTCTCCTTTGACCAATGAGTTATTTAGAAGTAGTTTAAAATTTCTAAATATTGAAGCATTTGCCAGGTATCTTTCTGTTATTTTAATCTGAGTTTAAGTCTTCTGTGGTCAGAGAACATACTTTGTATTATTTCTCTTCTTTTTAATTTTTTGGAATTGTTTTATGGAAGTGAATGTTCCAGGCACAATTGGAGGGAATGTGCATCCGGTATTTTTGGATGGGTTATCTTACAAATGTCAATTAAGACAAGTTGGCTGAGAACATTGTTCGGCTCTTCTGTTTTCTTATTTTTTGTCTACTTGTTCTGTCACTTACTGAGAGAGGAATGTTGGAATCTCCAACTATAATTTTGGATTTTTCTATTTTTCAGTTCTAACAGTTTATTTTGTGTATTTTGAACTTGGGTGCATACATGTTTAGTATTTTTCTGTTTTCTTGAATGAATTGATCTGTCTGTATCTGTGTAATGTCCCTCTTTGTCCCTAGTACCGTTCCTTCTCTGAAGCTTGCTGTCTGAATTTAATATACATACTCAGTTTTCTTTTGATTACTGACTGTAATCTGTCTATACTTTTACTTTTAACCTGCCCATGTCTTATATTTAAAATGTGGTTATTATAGAAGGCATAGAATTGGGTCTTGCTTTTTTCCCCAGTTGCACAATCTCTGCCTTTTCATTTTAATGTCTATATCATGCATGTTTGAAGTGACTGTTGATATGGTTTGGTGTGCATCTGCCATCTTGCTGTTTGTTTTCTATTGACTCAACTCTTCTTGCTATTTTTATTTCATTGTTATTCATATTATTCATTGTTTCATTATTATTTCATTGTTATTCATATTACTCATTATTTCATTATTTGAAAGAAAGGAATCACTTTTTTTGTCCCATGGACTTTGTTTTTCTTTTTTAGGATTCGGTGTATCTTCACTATGGCTTATTAGTTATGTCCCCTTTAAAAAATTGTTATTGTTCTAGGGATTACAATATGCTTCTCTAATTTATTACAACATATATTCAAATGAGAAGATGCCATTGTGCGTACAGCGCAGGGTACAGTGTGAGAACGTGCCAGGAGTGCAGAGCACGCTTCCGTGGACTTCTGTGGCCTCTTCCCCATCTTCTGTGCTGTTGTTTTTCTGCATTTTACTTCCACGCACGTTATACATCCCACGGTACCTTGTTACTTTATCTCCTGAAGACATGCAGCTATCTTTTAAAGCGATTAAAATGACAGAAGTGTTTTTCATATTTACCATCATTTATACCATTTTCGTGCTTTTTATTTCTTTTTGCAAAATGTCCGTTTTCACCCAGCATCCTTTTGCTGTGAGGACTTCTTTAACAATTTGTGATAGCAAAGACTGCTCTCTGTGAATTTTCACACTTTTGTCTGAAACGATCTTTATTTCACTTTCATTTTTAAAATTTAATTAATAAACTTTAATTTTGAGAGCGATTTTGAGTTTCAAGAAAAATTGAGCAGAAAGTACAGAGCGTTCCTGTATTCCTTAACTGCCCAGGCTTGCCCGACTCTTCCAAGAGACCTCCAGCGTATTAATCACACTTATTTTAAAGCACTTGTCTGATCGTTCCCGTGTCTAGGTCCGATGTCCTCCCCCTCCTTGTCCTTCCGCCCGCTTCCTGCTCATCCTCACACTTTGCTTCCCCACGTTCTTCTCTTTCTTAAGTCTCTTGTCACTGTTCATCATCTTCAATTTTCTTGCCTACGTCACGGTCTAAACTGTGCCCTTCCGGGCAGGCTCTGGAACTTGCTCATCTCTCGCCCTGAGTCTAGGACTACTTAATTGGGCTAAACTCGTGGTAATGACTGCACGCGTGGGTGAGGGAAGGAAGGGACAAAGACACAAGGGGGGAACTTCCGTGGTAAGATTTCCAGGGAACATTGCCATGTAAAATTGAGCCATCCTCTTTATACTTTAAAAAGTTCACAAAATAACCCATACTTGAAACATTTAGCAGTTTCAGAAGTTAAAATAGTGAGAGTTTCCCTTCTTCCTGCACTATAGTCTAAGGTAATACGTGCTTCCAGACTTATCCCGGAATGAGTGTATGTATATACGACCCCATGTATTGCACATATATGCATCAATATAATTTGCATTAAAAAATGGGCTCATACCGCATAGAAAATTCTTCACCATGTTTTTTCATTTACATGAATTTTCAGGAGCATCTTTCTAAGTCAGAGCATATCTACAGGTACCTTTAAAAGTGCTTCTCTGTAGAAGATGTAATACGGATGTAATTTATTGAAGCCCCCTGTTGGGTAGACGTTTCGATTGCAGTTCTTGGCTTATATTGTAGTGCTGATGGCTGACATGCCATGGGGCTTACCGTGGGCCAGGGACCGAGCTATGAGCTTCCTGTGCGTGATCTCGTGTGGCCTTTCTAATGCTTTTCTCAATCACGCGCAGCCGCTCTCCCTCCTTTCTTCTCATTAGCATAGCCGACAGTGAGAAGTACTGACGCTGATGCTTCTGGGCTCTGCTATCCACTGTGGCCTCTCCAGGACATTTCAGGAAGCAGCCAGGTGTTCCAGAGTGTGGGTGCCAAAGCAGCGATTTGTTTGTGTCTTCAGCTCTCTCCCATTCTGTATTCACTGCGGGGGATTCATTCCTCCCTGCTTCAGGGGCCCTCTCTTACCCCTCTCCTCACTTTCCTTTAAGAGGGCAGGTCCCTGGTGACCACTTGAGGCTGGATGCAGATCTGTCTATCCATTCTATGGCCCTACCAGCAGATTGGGGATCTTAGTTGCTTGATTTCCCAGGGGAGGCCGACCTGAATGTGGTCCAGTGAAATGTAATCAGGGACTTTATAGTGTCTGTTTTCGTCTTTCCCAAACCTCCTGGCTGCCACATCTCGACCTTTCATCCCAGGGGTGATATAAGTCTCTCCGCGGACAGGCTTGGGTTGATGGATTTCTTCCTGTGGTGTGCTGGGCCGAAAAGACTACCTTTCTGAATTCCACATTTCTAGTCTTCCTGCAAATCAAGGTGGGTTTTTTACTTCATCCGATTCTGATGCATAGCCAGAAATGATTTGTCTTGTCCCTGGGTTGTCAGAGGCTCAGAGGAGCAGACGGAGGCAGGCAGGGCCTCCTCTCCATTTGTTCCAAGAAGCCTTTCAGGAGTGCTGCCCCCCCCCCATTGTGCCCTGAGGCCTCCAGGCCACGACTCTAAGCCACTGCTGATCGCTCTGATTTTTCCCCTCATTAATGTCTTTGTTTAAAACAGCTTTACTGAGGCATGTGTTTCATGCGGTGAAATTCACCCATCTAAAGCATCGGGTGAGATGAGTTTGGGTAGATGTAAACAGCCATGCGGCCCTCAGCCACAGTCACATTTGAACTTGCTGTAGTTCCCTTGTTTCCTTGTTCATCCCTTTGCCAGCAGCCCCTTGCTCCCTCCTCACTGTGGACCAGGCAACCATCGATTTGTTTCTGGAGGCTAAGGTTTTGCCTCTTCTAGAATTTCATATAAATGGAATCCTCTGGTATGTTGTCTTTTCTCTGTGGCTTCTTTTTCTTAGTAAAATACATTTGAAATGCATCCCTGTTGTTACCCGTAGGGTTCCCTTTTAGTGCTGAGTCATATTCCATTGTATGTATAGTTGGTGACCTATGTCTTTGCTCCCCAGTTGAGGTCCATGGAGTCCTTTTCCATTTCGTGGTTGTTGTGCATCATGCTAATATGAACATTTGTGTACCAGTCTGTGTGTAGACAAAAGTTTTCATTCCACTTGGGTAGATACCTAAGAGGGAATTGCTCGGTTGAATGATAAATGTATACTTAGCTTCCTGAGAAACTGCCAGCTGTTTTCTAAATTACGGTGCTATTTTGCATTCCTGCCAACAATGTCTATGGGTTCCTGTTGTCCGATATCTTTGCCAGCATAGGTATTATTAATATCATTTTAGTTATTTTTTCTTTTCTAAGATTTCATTTTAATTAGGCTCCATGCCCAACGTGGGGCTCGAACTCATGACTCTGAGATCAAAAGTCAGATGCTCCACCGACTGAGCCAGCCAGGTGCCCCATAATTTTAGTTCTTCTAGTGGGTACAGTAGTACCTCTTCTTGACTTCTTATTTATTCTTTTGGCCTTTGGTTTTCTTTTGTCTTTAAAGTTTATTTTGAAGCAATTTTAGATTGATAGAAGAGTTGCAAAGCTAATACAGAGGTTTCCCTTTGCACCTTTAATCTTCTAATGAGACGGTTCCCAATCGGGGTTGATTTTGCTCCCAGTGGACCTGTGGCAATGTCTAGAGACATTTTTAGTTGTCCTGTCATGGGGTGAGGGGCAAACAGGGGAATTTTCTGACATCTAGTGGGTAGAGGCCATTCGAGATTGAAGTGGCCATCAGGATGCCTCTTTGGACCTTTTCCTTCTGCAGTTTTGGTCACTTGATCCCCTCCCACTGTCATGGGGCCTCTGTTCTGAGTCTATCTGGGCCTGAAGAATCAATGAGAAATGGAGAAAAAGGGTTTTCTTTAGTTCCAAGTGGACAGTTTCAACCTCCAGTGACCATCAGGCTGGAGGGTATGAGTCTGGTTCCTGTAGGGTGGTGACTGATGTTGTACCGACCATCTCTGGATGTTCCCTGACGGCCTGTCCTCCCCCTGGACGGAAGTTGCTGACTTTCTTTTGTTCCCTGATTTTATTACCTGCTCTTAACATGATGCTCGTAATTAGCACAGTGGCAGTCCGTGTTGCCCACATAACTATGGATCATTTCTTGTCTTCACAGTCAGATTATTGCCAGAGGGCTGCTCGATGTCCTCCGGGACTTCAGTAATAATGAGGAGGACTTCTTAACGGTAATGGAGATCGTGGTCAGATTGGCAGAAGACGCAGGTTTGTATGAGGGTTGTATACTTTTATTTTTTACTTGTGTATTTCCAAGAAATTATGTATAACCAATGATAGTGAGTTAAAAAGAAAACCTGGGGTGTTCATCAATACATTTTAAGCAGTGTCTAAGCACGAATGGCTTTTGTCATGAAGAATGGGTGTCTTATTTGGGATCAAATTATCCTTAGTTTTAGAAAATTAGAATGACTAATGGCCACGAATGCTATCTGTGCCGGCAGTTAAGGCCTTTGTAGTTCATGAGTTTTGCCAGCCTGTTGGTTGCTAAGAAATGCCAAATCAAAAGAAGTCTTTTGGATTCGAACAAGCCCAGTCATTAGTTTCCCTCACCTATGATCTTTGTAGGCTAGTCTTGATTTTTCTTTCTCTTTCTACCTCTCCATGATTGCTGTCCTGGGAGAGAAGCGCACTGCTGTGCAGGAGACAGGAAGATGTCCCTCCCCTGCTCTCCTCCCCCACACTTGTAGGAGAGAGGGGGGAGATGAGCGTTTTGGGGGCTGCTTGTACAGACAGCTGCCTGCTGCCCTCATACCCGCCCCCCCCCCACCCTGGCCCTGATTTGTAATGATTGGTGAACAGCTTCAGAAAGTTTTGGGAATCTTATGCTTGCTTTAGAATTTGATCATTTTAACTGAAAATAGAAAAATAAGCCTTCCGCATAGCTCCCGTATTCATTTAAAATATTCATATGAATATGACACAATGCTTTTAGAAGGCCCGAGTGGATGTTTTGAGTCCTTAAATGGATTCTCTTTGTAAATGAGTCACCATTTACAGTGCTGAAGCAATTATATATTTGTGTTAAATTTAATGTGGTGTATTGGAGCTAGAGCCGCTCTTTTGTTTAATGCTTTGCCTTAGAAATAATTGGGATGCGTGGATTGTGGGGGAGTGCATTTATGAAAGAATTATTTATAATGTATACATTCTGGCTGGAATTTAAATAAGCACAACCCATAGGTCTGGCATATATGCCATTAGTTGTAATGGCTTTTGGACGCTGGCCCAGCACGCAGACTTCTTGCTCCCTCCTCGATTTATATATGGCTTGTTATAATAGAGTTGTCATTCTCTCTTCCTTTTATGTTTTTATATTGCCAGATAGCTTATTAGCTTTTTAAGCCTGTCTGTAGCATAAATACTCTAAATGGGAAATGATTTTTAAACTGCATTTGTCTAATTTCCTTGATGAAGTATTTTAGTAAGAAAAGCTAGAAACTATCCCTCTATACTCTGTAAGGTGCTTGGCTTATTCTCGTATAATTCTTTTCTGATTTTTCATTGCCGCAGAGCCCACGGTGCGGACCGAGCTGATGGAGCAGATTCCTCCTACTGCTGCTTTTCTACAAGAAAGCAGATCGGACTTTCCAGTGGTGCTCTCTGAATATCTCACTCCGATCGTAGTGAGGTACCTCACGGATCCCAACCACCAGGTGTGAAAAACTGGGACCTGAATATCTGTGCAGCAAATTCCCCTTAGTCTTATTTTAACTGAGATCCATAATTCTGAGAACAGCTTCTCAGAGTTAAGCGATTCGAGAACAAAAGATCTGTTTGTGCCGGGTTCCTCAGTGACGCAGGCGGACAGACAGCATTCACTCTTAGTATCATGAGAGATTTCTTTCTTTATTTTTTTAACCTTTTCTTATGGAAATTTTCAAACACAAGGCAGTAGAGAGACTGTTAGAATGAATGTCCATGTCCGAATGAATACACCCAGCGTAGACAGTCATTAACATTCGACCGGTCTGTTTTCATTTATCTTGAGCTAATCCAACCCAGATAAAAGCATCTCCCAGATACCATGTCGTTGTAGCTGTAAATGCTTTAGTATTTCTCTCTGAGAAGTACAGACACTTTTTAAAAAACATAATAGCAATCCCAGTATCCCATGGATAAAAATTATCAATAGATCCTTAGTATCATTTGATCTTGAGTCGTTGAAATTTTTCCAGTTTTCTCAGAAATCTGGTTGTTTACAGGCAGTCTCTTTAAATCAGAATGCACATGAGGTCCACATACTGGATTTGGTTGATGTACCTTTTAAATCTGTCTTAATTTATAATTGTTCATCCTTCTGTTTACTCCCTTGCTCTAGGAAGCTAGGTCATTAGTCTGTAGGAGTCCCCGCGTTTGGGATCTGGCTGATCACATCCCCATAGTGTGGTTTGAAATGTTCCTCTGTTCCCAGTACTTCCTCTGAACTGCTAGTTAAGTTTAGAGGCTTGGTCAGGTTCAGAGTTTTGTGTAGTATAGTGAGAATCCTTTTTTGGTGCTGTTGTGTTTTCTTGCTGCATCAGATCAGGAAGCATAAAAGCTGTGTGAGGGCTGGGTTGTGTTTGGGTTGTGTCAGCCTTATCTGTTCATTACAGAATTCCTTGCCAAGAGTTTGTATTGGTATTTCCAAAATCACATTGAGATTGTAGAGCTTTTACTTAATTTGATTTTATATTCATAACTTTTTATTTTTACATAGTATAAATCTTGCTTCATAAGGGCATTAATGTGTCTCTGTGTGTGTGTCCAAAATAAAAATACCAGTATGATTGCTGACAGTATGATTACTAAGAGTACAGTAGGATAACTGAATATAGTTTGGGATTTCTTTGACGTTCTTTCTGTTTTTGGGCTGTCTCCCACTAGAGATGCACAGTCATATTAACATTAATATTAATGAGATTGTGTTTCAAAGTCACTTGTATTAACCCTTCTCTTTGTGCCTAAGCTGCCAACTTGATCCACAGTGAGACTCATTTATTTTTTATTTTTAGGAATCGCTTTAGCTTTTACATTTTAATTTAATTTAGACTTATAATTATTTAAAATGTTTTTACATAATTCCAAGTCAAAACTGTTAAACAAAGTACATTCAGAAAAATCTGACTTCCAGGGAGCCCGGGGGGGTTCAGCGGGTTAAGTGTCCGGCTCTTGGTTTCAGCTCAGGTCATGGTCTCAGGACTGTGAGACTGAGCCCCGCGGCGGGCTCCGTGTGCTCTGTGCAGAGTGTGCTTGAGACTCTTTCTCTCTCCCTCCCCTAAAATAAATAGATGCAATATTTTAAAAAAGAAAAGAAAAGAAAAATCTGACTTCCATCCCTGCCTCCCCTGTCTGTTCCCTCCCTCCCCTATAGATCGCCATTTTTTCTGGCTTTTGGTTTATTCTTCCCTTTAAAAAATATGCACGGATAACTTGAAGCCGTATACACATGTCCTTGTGTCCTGCACCCCCTTGTCACTTTCTCAGGTTCAAGTGGCGCGCTGCACATGATGCCCTGTCCCTCGCTTTCCCCCGCTGTCCAGGGTATTCTGCAGATCAGTCCACAGCAGGCAAGGCAACACTTCCTCATCCCTTTTCCCAGCAGCAGGGTACTCCGCCGGGGAGAGGTAGCGTAGCTCACTCATAGACATTTGGGTTATTTCTACTCTTTGTCACTTTAAAATCGTTGCCACAAGTAACCTTTGCAGCCTTTCCATTTGTGTGAGTTACTGCGGGAATGGATTTGCACAAAGGCAAACCTTGTATTTATGATTTTTTTTTTTTTTTTTAGAGAGAGAGAGAATGGGAGAGAGCACGAGGCAGGGGGAGGAGAAAAGGGAGAGGGAGAGAGAGAGAATCCCAAGCAGGCTCCACAGCCAGCGTGGAGTGGGATGTGGGGCTCAATTTCACGACCCTAAGGTCACGACTGGAGCTGAAATCAAGATTTGAACGTTTGACTGAGCTACTCGGGTGGCCCGGGTATTTATAATTTTTTTATGATATGCCAGGTTTTCATTATTGTTTCCAAGAAGTTCTGCAGTTTCGGCTTATCTCTCTCAATCTGAGTGTTTTTAAAGAGCAAATGCTGTAAGTGTTACCCCGTGACGTGATTGAATGTAGCGCTCAGATGAGGAGGAAAGTCCTTCTGTTTCTGCTCTCCTAATGCCAGTATTTTGATTATTTTTGTATTTCCTTCCTCAGGTGCTTCCATTTTGTCCTGCGTGCGTCTAATCATAATGGGATGCAGTTTCTCCCATTCATTCATTTATTCCGGCGGCTTCTGAATGCCTGTTACCAGCCAAGTGTGGTGCTTTGTGCCGGGGATAAAGACATGAGTAGGACAGATTTCTTGCCCCAGAAAGCTCACCGGCATGCAGTAGACGTTGTACATCTTCATAATCTTCGTATTTTTACTTGTGTTGAATGCCCCGCTTTCGTTCAGCCTTTCGGGGCAGTGGATGCACTGAGCATTGTAACGGTTGCGGTTATGTTTTCCACTGGCTGGTCTTTTTCTTTGGATATGTTCTTGAAGATGAGATTGCACTGGGTCAAAGAACTTGACATTTCCTTGACCTTTTACATATATCATTGCCATTTATTCGGTTCCAGAAGGGGAGAGGCTGGAACTGTGATGTGGGCCCTGGGCTCTCTCCTGTCTCTCCTTGCTCTGCCACCACCCTGAGCCTTCTGGTCCCAGAGGCCTGTGGCTCCCACCTACCCTTGTCCTCCTGCCTTCAGCTCTCTCCCTCAGCCTTCCTTTTCTGGCAGCCTCCCCATCGGCACCCCTGATTTTTGCCTCCGCCACTCTGGCCCCGCCTGCCGGCCCATTCACCGCCCACAGACTCCCACGTCCCGGAGGCCAGGTTGGTGGGGGGGGGGGATTGGGGGCTGCCGCCGCCGCAGATTAACAGATTCTAATTGCAGCTGGACTCGCAGTGCTGCCGCCGACCCTTCCACTCGTCCCTCCTCAGCCGGTCTTACATTACCCAAGGCGGCTCTTTCAGACCTTTGCCACTGTCATCAAGCCTCTCTGTCTTGGCCTGTCGTGCACCAAACCAGTGACCTTGCCTTTGGCTTCAGTGAGAAAATAGAGGCCTTCTGTCTTCATCCAGTCTCTCAACGAGTGGATCCGCCACATACTCCCTTCTGTTCCCTGGAGCCCAGCCGGGGGCCATCCGTATCCTCCCTTCTCCTGCCCCCCACGCCCAGCTGGACCTTGCCAGGTGTCCTTTGTTTCCATAATAAGCGGAACTCTTCTCCATTCCTGTCACCTTTAAACAAAGAAATATGGCAGAGCCCGATCTTCCTAAAGAAATTTCCTTCAGACTCTAATGCCTTCAGACATAGCTGACTCCTTTGTGGGCCGCCTGTCCCGGTCCTGCCATGAGGCCACCACATCTGTGCCTTCTGCCCATGTTGGCAGTCTTGCTCCTTCCAGATGCCTCTCCTCTCCTCCTCCCCATCTCTCCTCCCGTTGACCGAGGCCAGCCCTTTCAGACCTCCTCCCTATGGGGGTGCCCAGGGTCCCCGAGGAGGTCGGATGCCGCATTCGGCCAAGGCTCAGATTCTTTTGCCTGTCGGAGTGGGTCTGTCAGGTTGGCCGAGCAGCTGCGGCGCAGGCCTCCCTCTGCCTGTCATCCGTGCTCTTCAGAGCCGGCGCGCCTTGCAGGGACTCACGGTGGGTAAGAAACCACAGCATCGGGCACAATAGTGACAACATGACCATGGTTGCTGGTACTGCTAAGAGCTTGGGCTGCTGGAGCTCGCAGGGTGTGACCTATCCCACTCCAGGGTTAGCGAGGATTATCTTGTTTACTCTCCCTAAGTGCCTTGTGAAGTGTGGGCATGCACGTTCGTTCCCCTTTGTTTGAGAGGTGCGGGCCGAGGTGCAGGTGTGCGTGTTGGGACACCATGAGCTACGCGGGAGCCCGGCAGGCCGCCCCGGTTTCCCCAGGCTCATCTGGTGAATGTGTTGGGACCGCCTAGGCTCTTCTGGATGTCATGACTAGTACTTTCTCTCCCGTGTTAGACTCTGAGCACTGACCCTAGGAGCTGTGTCTTACTTGATGATCTCTTTGACCGAGCCCGGGGCCTGGTACCTGCTCGTGTTCTAGGAACGCACTGTGGAACCGAGGCAGCCATCATCTGTCCCATTTGCCAGCGTGACCACGTTTCTGCAGATGTCCTGAGCTACTTGCCTTCTGTCTCCCAGGACACGGGGGTCCCAGCCTCTCTTCAGGGCAATGTCTTCCTTTCCGTCTTCTTTCCCATCTTCTTATCTCAAGGCTGGCTTATTTTCTAGTCTCTCTCGTTGGCTTTTCTCTTTCAATTTTCATCATGCCTCCATCTCCCTCAACCCTCTGTGCCCAGGCCTCTGCCCTGAGCGCCCCGCCACTCCCTTCCCTTACTGCTAGGCTTCTTGAAGAAGGACGCTCTGCAGCTTCTGGTAGGTGTGGGCTCCCGGTGTAGGATCCCGGCCAGGCGGCAGCTCGCCGCACAGCAGCCGGTGGCCCCCTGCAGCCACCGAGAGATATCCCGCCGTGGGCTCTACTCTTCTCACTGTGAAATCTGGTGTTTTTTTTTTCTTCAGAGATAGTTTTGATTTTTAGAAAACCGTGAAATGTTTTCATCACACTGGAGGATTGTGTAATAAACCCCCATATACCTACTACACTCACTCAAGAAATGTTGAACTTTTGCAATATACCAGTTTAATTTTTTCTGAATGGGTTACAGATCCAGTTAAGACCGTGCCATGCCCTTACCATGCCGTTCTTCTTCCTCCCTCCCCTTCTGTAGGAAACCACTACCCTGAGCCCCAGGGTGTCCTTCCCATCCAGAGTTTTATAGTCCCACCACTTGCGTAAGTGACCCTGAATAAGAGTGTCTCGTTTTAGGTGCTTTAAAACCTTATATAAATGGCGTCAGACTGTACTTTCCATTCTGCCGCTTGCTTTTATCCCTCTCTTTTTAAGATCTATCTACATCGATCCTGAGAGCTCGTGGTCATTCATTTTAACTGTGTGATGGTATTGCATTTATACACTTTCCACAATTTATTTGTCTATCCAGTGACTTCTTTTTTGCCTTTACTTGATTTTTTTTTGCACCATTTGTCACCATTAACGACTTTTGGGTCTTTGAAGAAACCTTTCTTGGCTGCATCCTAGACATTTAGTGTTTCTCCCCTGCTGATGGGATGCACAGGTGCCGGAGACGTGTCCTCTGTTCCTCCTGGAACTCAGCATTAGGTCCGTGTGCGTTGGGATCGTCTTACCTCTTATGTCCCCCCTCTCTTGGTAACTAGTCATATGATTTTAGTCATGGTAAATCAGGATTCATCTGGGGGAGACGGGACCCCACACACTGTTCTTTTTTTTTTTTTTTTTTTAAAGATTTTATTTATTTATTTGACAGGGAGAGATCACAAGTAGGCAGAGAGGAAGGCAGAGAGAGAAGTGGAAGCAGGCTCTCTGCTGAGCAGAGAGCCAGATACGGGGCTTGATCCCGGGACCCTGAGATCATGACCTGAGCCCAAGGCAGCTGGTTAACCGACTGAGCCACCCAGGTGCCCCTTGTTTTTTTTTTTTTTTTTTTAAGATTTTATTTGTTTGAGAGGGGGAGAGAGAGAGAGCGCGCACAGGCGCAAGAGCTTAAGAACAGGGAGGGAGGAGCAGGAGCCCCGCTGAGCAGGGAGCCTGGACATGGGGCTCGATCCCGGGACCCCGGGATCATGACCTGAGCTGAAGGCAGATGCTTCACTGACTGAGCCCCCCAGGCGCCCCCACCCCACACACTGTTCTGAGCCCTTTATGTCTGTAGTTCGTGTCACTCCACAGCTGCCCTGGCAGGTGGGACTGTCACTTTGCCCATCTATAGACATGAAGCCAAGCCTCAGCACTCAGCCGCTGGCCCTGGAGGCCCCGCTAGTGACTGCAGGACGCAGATGGGGTGCATCCTGGAAACCACTGCAGGGTCTCCTGTGGGCGACCCAAGTGTCCCCCCCCCCCCCCCGCCCCTTCCCTTCCTGCTGGTGTGCTCTGGCCCGGGTCCTTGCCTGCCCTCCAGGGTGTGGTCTGGTCCCCCTCCCCCCGCCAACCTTTTTTTTTAAAGTGCCAGGATTCCTTTCGTTTTCTCATCTGCTCCTGGAGGCCTGAGCAGAGCCACATCCCCAAGGCTGTCCCTAGACCCGGGAGCTCATGAGTTGGCCCCGCCCACTGGCCGCTCTCCAGAGGCCTCCCTTTGCGTCATGTTGGGCCCCCAGCTCAGACACCCACCCCAGGTCTTCAGTCTTCCTTCTCCTTTTCTTGCATTTGGTGATTGGTGACCTAAGTCAAGGAGCCCAGGGTCATGTTTGGTTTTCCAGGACCGTCTCTAGTGATGAGCTCAGTTCTCTGGCAGCGTCGCTCAAGCCTTCACTCTCCTTACTGGGCCCCACCCCCCCGGAACCCTTGCCTCGGCCAGAGCCTCTCTGCCCAGGAGCCCCTCGCCTGCTCTCGCAGCTTTCAGAGCCACTTGAGGCTTCTAAACTGTCACCCTCACTGAAGCTGTGTCTGCTTTTGTCACACCTCCGCTTTCTGACCCTAGAGGCTCCCCCATGCCCTGGAGTAAGCCCCGGAGGCCCTGGCCCTGCCCCACCCCAGCTGGCCCTTCAGCTGAGGCAACGTCCCCTGACTTGTCCCGGGGCTCCAGGGCTCATCTCCTATCTTTGGGCCCATTGTCCTCTCCCCTTTCTTTGCTTGCTCTAACAGTCCCCAGGGAGAGCCATAACCAAGCACCACAAGCTGGGGGGCTTTGAACAGGAGACATTTATTCTCTCCCAGATGTGGAGGCTGGAAGTCCAAGATCAAGGTCTCATCTGGGTCACACTCATTCTGGAGGCTTCAGGGGAGAATCTGTTCCCCGCCTCTCCCAGCTTCTGGAGGTGTGGGCCCCCTTGGCTTCCAGCTGCAATGCCCCAGCCTCTGCCTCTGTTTTCCTGTGGCCTCTTCCTCTTCTGTCTGTCCTCTCCCCTTGCCTTTCTCGTAGAAGGACACTTAGAAGATTGTCCTTAGGGTCACCCTGGTAATCCCGTGGATGACCTCCAGGTCCTTAACATGACCCCAGTCACATCACAGAGACCCTTTTCCCACAGAAGTCACATTCAGAGATTCCAAAGACTGGAGGTACACATAACGTTTGGGCTCCACCCTTCACCCTGCCGTCCTCAGCAGGCTTCTGACTGCCTTTGACATTCTGCTCCACATCCTCTGCTGAGGACCGCTGCCCCCCGCCTGTCGCATCCTCCCTGTGCTGCCGCCCACTGGTGTCCTCAGCTGCCACCTGGGACTGGGTCACGTAGCAAGGTGGCCGATGAGTCTGGCCCTCCTAGGCTCTGCTTCTCGCGTGTTTTTGTTCCCGCATGTGCCGGAAAGCTCAATAAGTGTCTGACATCTCCAAGTTATTGGGGACTTTGGTTGGACACCGCACCGCATCCTATGACCCCAGCCTGGTGATGCCACTGGGGTATCACCTCTCCCTGCCTGTCCCTCCCACCGAGGCTGTCGCGGTGGCTACCTGGCTGACCTGCCTTTCGTTGCCTCTAGTTGACTGGGAGCACCACTACCAGAACGAGCTTTCCAAAATACCGTTTTCATCTTGTCGCTTGTTTGGAAGCTTCCCTGTCCGAGTGCCTCTGAGGCTACTTCTGGAACTGCCCTCTGCTCACCTGCCACTCTGCGTGCTCTGCCTGGGCCCCGGGGCTCTTCCCGGCTTCAGTGTCATCTCCCACCCCTTGCTCTGTGGGTGGCCGTTTCCCGTGTTCTCCCCTCCCAGATGGGTTCTCTGTCCAGATTCTTGGTGTCCCTCTGAGTACTGGTGCTTGCTCACCCCTCCTCTCTGGACCGAGGAGGCTTCTGAGGCCCGCCTCACGGGGCCTCGTGTCTGGGCCTCACTGGGCCTCATGTCGGGGCCCTGCCCCACGGCCTTCTGTGGTCGTGTGTGCAGGCATCTGTGCGGAAATCTGGGGTTCGGGCCGTGAGGGCAAAGTGGGGGCGCTGTTGGAGGACAGGTGGGGGACACGACCTGAAAGGGGATCTGGGGAAGAGGACGTTCGGCCCGAGAGGAGAGGAATGGTAGGAACCAGCCCAGCAGAGCGCTGTGTTCTCTGAGGCCTCGGGGGAGGAAGTACAAGCGGAGGGCCGGGTGCCCTGTGTGGTTCACGCGTGTCCAGAGGTGGCCCGGCTTGGCACTGCCCTCAGGGAGCTCGTCTGGCTCCGGAGAGCACTTCAGCTCGTTTGGTGTTTCACCTTTTGCCTTCTTTTCCTCTTCTAGGTTAGAAAATCAAGTCAGGAAGTGCTCTTGATTCTTCTGGAACAAGATCTAATTTCCCAGCACGATATTGAAAACAAAGTGTGTCCAGTCCTGCTGGCGCTCTCTGCTCCGGACGGTGATGACGAGTATAAGGCAGAAGCTGCGAACGTAAGTCTGTCTGAGGGTGGGGTGACAGCTCCGCACCTCGGTGGACTGTCCTGTAGGTTGGGGTGAGCGTGACTTGAGGTCTCACAGGTGTTCCATGTCGGCCGGCACTTCCCCTAAACAAGGCGGCCGGCAGTGTGGCCTTGGTCTGAGAATATTCACAGTTCAGATCTGAGCGTGTGTTGGACGTGCTTATCCTTAGATCACCAGTTGTTTTAAGATGGCAAAGTTGTCAAAATCAGAGTAGTTGAGGCTAAGGTGAGGCAAGATGCAGAGATTTATAGGGAAATCAGTCTTTGGACCCACTGGGATCATGGACCTTGTTTCCCAAAGTACGGAACCCAGTCTAGTGTGGGCGAGGATTTTAGCTTGTGTTTGGGCCGTTCAGGAAAGTCCAGTAGACATGGCTGACTGTGTGTAAGTCAGGACAAAGTGGTGCTTTGTAGGTCTGTGGCCGGAACGTCCACGGCAGTTTAGGACGTGCCCTGTGGCAACGTCTGCTCATACCAGTTAAAGGACTAGTACAGATACTAAATTTCTTCTTCGTTCAACAGTTAGTTTTGTGGCATCCTTGGGTTTGTAAGATTCTGTACCCATCATAAAGTGACTGTAGAGTCAAGGGCTTTCTACTTACTTCTAGAACCCTCATTTACAAAGTAACTGCTGATGAGCCAGTGGGCGCTTTCACCTATCAGCCCAGACACAGACTCCCCGCTTGTCCTCAGGCCTTCTCCTTTGTGGCCCAAGGAAGATCATCCTCGGCCGTCTTGTGTTCTGTGGCTGCTTCCCTCCACTGACCCATGCAGACGGTGCTGCACAAAACAGCCTTCTCTGTTTCTCTTACAGCAGTAATGACTCAGGATTATTCCAGCCTTTTAGGAAAATCATACATAAGGATTAAAAAAAATCATAGGCCTTCATTATGAGTACAATAAGATCTAGGAGAGGATTGTTTTCTTGGTTGGAAAAGAATGACGTTGGAGAAAGGAATTCTTTTTCAAAGTGAGGAAACAGTGCACGGAGCTGAAAATTGTATTATAGCATCAGAGCCTTTGATAATTACTCTTCATCTATGTAAAAGTTTTCCTCAACTATGAGTTACAGGGCTGGCTTTTTAAACTAATTTAAGTTTTTGCATATTCCATATGTTTATAAGATGAATCTGGCTGAAGAATAATTGATTATTAAAATTCAAATTCTCCAGGGTTCTTTTATAAATTTCAAGTTTCCCTATAAGAAATTAAATTTATTTTGCAAAATGAACCTGGATAATATCATTCAGTTGGGATATTTGGCAGTCGAGCAGTGAACTTTGCCAGCTAGATCTTCTTTGTTGGAGCGTTGGTTAGGCAAGTTTCCAAGGTTACAACCGACAACCAAGTATCTTATCCCTCAAGACCGATAATACTATGAAAAATAATGCTCAAGATGTTTTTGCATGATTTTTGTTTTGTTTTCAGCCGTTCCGTTCTTGCCAGCAATATTCCTTCTCTCCTCCTCCTCCTCCTCCTGCCTGTTCTTTTTCTTCTTCTGGTGAAAATATTTGGAAAATATAGCAAGCCTTCAAAAAGCTATCTTCACAAATCACCTACAGAACAAATTAGTTCACATAAATTAAGTGAGTGGCTGATATCATTACTCGAATGTGTAAGCTTTCCAGTGTGGCTGCCAAGAACCATGAATCTCGAACCCTCTTCAGGTCGCGGTACACCCAGGTTTCAGGGTTTTTCTGGAGGAGCGCCACTTCTCTCCCCACAGATCCCTGTCAGAAGCAGGCTTTGGGGCGCCTTGTCAGGCCCCTGTGTGCTTTGGTCAGATTCGGAAGCTGTCCTGTGTTCCTTTCCTGGAGCCCCGAGGCCAAGGGGGAGGAGTCCTGGACGGGTCTCACTCCTTGGGTACCCAGTGTTGAGGAGCCCAGAGGGTGCTGTTCGCGTTAGCTAGAAATGACAGGCTGGTTGGGGGTGGGTTTCTATCCTCAAGGAGAAGCAGCCCACATGTGTGGTTTGGAGAGCTCCCCAAGGAGGGCATGGTTTCCAGCTGGTCTGTGGGTGACCCCCAGACACTGCGGGCACCTCCATGTACCGGCAAGGAGGGTGATGGGGGAGGAGAGAAGCCAGTCGTGCTGCTTGTTTTGGGCTCTCTTCCAGCCACACGGTGTGAATGTTGCTACAGCCTGCCGACTGTCCGTAAACGCGCCCGCCCGGAACAGTGCGGTTCCAAAGGAATTGCCTCTCACTCAGAGGAGCCTGCATGCCTTCCTAGGCAGAATGTGTGTCTGTGCTCGCACCTTTGCATTCTTGTTAGGGGTTCCAGCCAGCTGATTCTGGTGCCAGCACCCCGAGTGCATACTTGATTAGGGAAATCAAAGGTATCCAAGTAGACGTGGCCTGGGCATTTTTAAATTGAGTGATGCCGTGTAAGTTACAGGCTGGTGTCTTACTCACAGACATGCGCATTTCAGTTTGTGAAATCTTTCTGCAGATGGCAGACAACGTCCGGGACTCCCTCCTTTGTGCATTCGGAAGGCTCGCTTCGTATCTGTCTTCTGTCATTTAGCAATCGAATTGTGCACTTGACTTGTTTATTTCTCCTTCCAAAGCGGGAGCTTCTAAACACAGGTGTCTCTCCGCCATCGGCACCCAGCACAGTGCCAGGCCCAGAGTCAGTACTAAATAAATGTTAGTTGTTGAATGAATGAATCGGGAAAAACTGGAAGCGCTGCATCCTGTAATTGTATCTAGACGCCGTAAACAGGCCACCAGAGACCAATTATAATTCCTCTTGCTTGCAGGAAGGCCATTAGCATTCCGAGATTATAACTAATTGTCAGAAGCCTATTTTTCTCTCTCAACACGTTTTCACATTAAGGCTTCCTCATTTTTTGTCGTCATTCCTATTTTTAAGCTCATTTTTATTTGTGCATTTATTTAAAAAGAACGTCGTGGGTATGTGTTGTGAAAGAATAGTCCAGGCGACTGAGGGAAGGTGGTCGTCGTTCGTGCAAGTAGTTCCCAGGGCCACGGGGATGTCATTTCTTGTCACTCGGTGTGCTGGCTGGCTTTTAATGATTCGGGATTTGTTTTATGCGGGTAGTAATAAGGTCATGTGGGTGTGGCCGACGGAGAGGGGCAGCTGGAGACACTGGGCGCTCTTCGGTTGCCTGTTTCCCTGGATACGGGAGCTGCGAGCTCGTTTATTGTGGTCGCCACCGGGTACGGCTCTGCCTCGAGTCAGGTCACAGAGAGGTGTCCGAGCTCGGAAGATGCAAGCCTTTCCGTGCTGTGGGGGTAAAGTCCCCTCCCCTCGCCCCCCCCACACTCCCCCGCCAGTCAGGGTGCTTCTCCCTCTCCTGTGCCGTGTGCAGAGTCCGAGCAGAGTCCTGGGGAGCTGCTGACCCAGGACCTTGTCCTGCTGGGGCCGTGGGTGCAGCGGGAAGAACAGACCCAGAGACAGGGAGTCCTGCCCCCGTTTCCTCCTTCTGTCTTTTTTTCTTTTGGGGGGTGGGTAGTGGGAGAGGTCTTTAAAAATTTGGGGGGGGGTGATTTTTCATTTAGTTTTAATTCTGAGCTTGTAGGAGATGTTCAGGAGCAAACTCTTGAAGTCTCGTGTACCGTCTCCTCAGGCGCTCCCATAGTCTCTTACGGTCTCTTCTTACACACGTGCGCGTGCACACGCAGATGCATGCGTATCTGTGTGTACGTATTTCTCTGAGCCACTTGAGAGGAAATTGGAGGCATTATGCCCTTTTAGGCCCGCATTTTCCAGTGTGTGTTTCCTAGAAAACAAGGACAAACTCTCTTAAACACCATAGCACATTGATCAGAATCAAGAAATCGGACTTCGATACGGGGCTGGCATCGCCTCCACAGTTCACGTGCAGATGTTGGCATCTGTCCGGGCCCCGGGCCAGGGCCACATGATGCACGGAGCTGTCGCAACGCTTCTGTCTCCTTGTTTCTAGAACAGATCCTGAGCCTTTGAATTTTGTAAGGTTAACATGTTGGAAGAGCACAGGCCAGTTCTTGAGTAGAATATCTCCCAGTTTGGGTTTGTCCTATGTTTCCTCATGATTGGATTCAGGCTCTGCGTCTCTGACAAGAAAGGTGAAGACACGTGTTCTCATGTATCACGGCGGGAGGCCCAAGACTTCAGCGTGTTCTGCCTTTGGCCGTCATTAACTAGTGCCCAGGAGATAGAGGTGGTGTCCGCCCAGTTTCCGTGTCCTCCTTTGCCCCAGCCGTGAGGAGGGAAGTCACTTGGAGCCTGTGTGCTGTCATGAGACTGCCACCTGCGAGTGTGGTGCCCGTTGGTTGTTTGAGTTGATCTTCTCCCGTGAAGAGCGCTCCCTTCTCCGTTATTTGCTTACATTTTGTTGTTGATTTTCATATCTGTATTCAAGAGGACTATTGTAGGCAATTTTGTTTTCCTATTACGTTTTTGTCAGATTTTAGAATCTGGGTTATTTGGGCCTTAAAAAACGAGTTGGGAAACATTTCCCCGCTCTTCTATTTTCTGAAAGATTTTGTTCAAAATCGGTGTTGTTTTTTCCCTTACGTATTTGTTAAAATTCACCAGTAAAACCTGTGGCCCTAGGGTTTTCTTTATGAGATGGTTTTTGATAGCAAATCCAATTTAGATATGGCAATATTCAGATTTGTTATTTCATCTGTGTCATTGGGTAAGTTGTGTATTTTAAGGAATTTGTTAATTTCCTTTTTAAAAAATTTTTATTTATTTATTTGACAGTGAGATAGAGAGAGCACAAGCAGTCAGAGAGGCAGGCAGAGGGAGAGGGAGAAGCAGGGTCACTGCTGAGCACGAACTTGATGCAGGGCTTGATCCCAGGACCCTAGTATCAGGATCTGAGCCAAAGGTAGACACTTAACCAACTGAGTCACCCAGGCACCCCCAAGGAATTTATTAATTTCATCTAAGTTGTTAAATATATTGGACTAATGTTGCTTATAATATTTCCTTATCCATTTTGGGGAGCTGGGTGGCTCAGTCAGTTAAGTGTCTACCTTTGGCTCAGGTCATGATCCTGGGATCTTGGGATAGAGCCCTGCATTTGGCTCCCTGCACAGTGGGGATCCCCCTCTGCCCCTCCCAACCCCTGCTTAGCGCGCTCTCTCTCTCTCTCTCTCAAATAAATATATAAAATCTTTAAGAAGATACTTCCTTATCCCTTTCATGCCTGAAAGATCTGTAGTATTTTCCCGTTTCATTTATGATATTGGTAATTTGTGTTTTCTCCCCCCCTTTTTCTTTCTTGCTCAGTCTTGCTAGGGCTTTATCAATTTTATTGATACTTTCTTTTTTTTGGTTTTGTAGATTTCATTATTATTTTCTTTTTCATTTATATCTACTGTTTATTGTTTCCTTCCTTCTGTTTACTTCAATTCAGTGTGCTTATATTTTTCCAGCTTGTTAGGGAGGAAACAGTGTTTTAAAGTGCATCTTTTCCCTTTTAAGCATGTAAAGGTTTTATGTTTATATCTCTGTGCTGTATTGACCCTTTTATTAAGGGATTACCTCTGATAGTAATCCGCACATATTTCTATGTTGAAAGTGTTTTGCTTTCATTAGCATGGACGTGGGCCTTGCTTTTGTATCCAGTTTGACAGTTTTTGCTTTTTAATTGGAGTCTTTATTCTGTTTATGTTAAATATAATTATTGATTATATTTGGACTTATTTTGGCATTTTTTCCCCATTTATCTCCTCTGTTTTTGTTCCTCTATTCTTTCCTGCCTTCTTTTGGACTAGTGGAGTATTTTTGTAGTACTAGATTTTAATTCCTCTGTAGGATTTTCAAAAACCATAGCCCCTGCAACAACGTCGTCCACTCACGCCCTCTCCTCCTCTCTGCTGTTGTTTTCATACACATGATGACACATACTCCCATTAGGGACCTGGTAATACAGTATTATAAGTTTTGATTCAAACAATTGAAGAAATTAAGAAAAGAGAAAAAAATAGCCTTTTATACTCACACTTTTACCATTTGGGTACTCTTCCTTTCTTTCTTGGATCAGAGTTTCTGTCTGGTGTCATACTTTCAGCCTGAAGAACTTCAGTACTTTTTTTAGCTTGATTAGCTGAGGATGAGCTTTCTGTTTTTATCCAAAAATGCCTTTATTTTGCCTTCACCTTTGGCTGACAGTTTTACCTGTGGGTTGATTGGTTTGTTTTTATTTTTCTGGCATTCCTTTAACATCTCGTCCTGTCATCTTCTGGAGAAGTCAGCTGCCATTCATATGGTACTACATTTATAGCCTCCTTTTTTAATCTAACTGCTCTTAAGATTTTTCTCTCCATCTTGGCAGAATGAACACTCATCCTGCTTTGCATTTAGCAAACTCGTTAGATTTGTGTGTTGATGCTCTTCATCTGATTTCGGAATTTTTGGGCTAGTGTTCCTCTGAGTACTTTCTTTCTGGACCATTCTCTTTCTCCTTTCAGCCTGGAGCTCCGATCACACAAAGCTGGGGTGCTTCCTTTTGCCCCACAGGTCTTTGAGGTTCTTTTTGTTGTTTTAGTCATTTTTCTCTCTGATGTTCAGATTTGATCATTTTTATTGATCTGTCTTTAAGTTCAGTGACTCTTGTCATCTCTGACCTCCTGGTAGGTCTACCCATTAGGTTTTTAATTTCAGTTATTGTATCTTTCAACTCTAGAATTTCCACTCTGACCTTCTTTTAGTGTCTGTATCTCTGTAATATAGAGAGTCATTATATGTTCTTTATGCTTACATTTTCCTCTTAATCCTTGTAATATTTACAGTAGCTTTTTAAAAGTCCTTGTCTAACAGTTGTGACATTTGGATCATCTTGGTATTGATTTCCATCGACTGCTTTTTTTTCTTTATTGTGGGTCACCTTTTCCTGTCAACACGTAGGTAGGTATTTTTAATGAACACCAGACATTGTAAGTGATACAGTGCAGAGACTCAGGATTCTGTTTTATTTCTCTAAAGTGATTTTTTTTTTTTTTGGTAGTAGATGCCTATTTCATTTTATAAAGTACTCTAAAGTAATTTTTGATGTAGCGGACATGTGTCTTGTCTGGACTCCACCTCCCTGCTATCTCATTGGTGGTGAGCAGCTGCTGAAATCTCTGCTCAGTTTACTTTGTTTCTGGCCACTGCTCCTTTGCTGGGTACCCTGGGAAGACCGTGCATGTACAATTTAACAGCCAGCCAGCCAGCCAGCCAGAGAGCTCAGCAAATTGAATACACAGATTTTGGACCTATCTTCCACATCTTTATCGTTGTAGTTCATCTTTTTTTTTTTTTTTTAAGATTTTATTTATTTACTTGACACAGAGAGAGAGATCACAAGTAGGCAGAGTAGCAGAGAGAGAGGGGGAAGCCCGCTCCCCGCCAAGCAGAGAGCCCGATGCGGGGCTCGATTCCAGGACCCCGAGATTATGACCTGAGCCGAAGGCAGAGGCTTAACCCACCGAGCCCCCCGGGTGTCCTGTAGTTCATCTTTGAAGAATGACCTCTGCTCTAGCTTCTGCCTTTGGGTTGCTCTCCAGAGCTCTCAGATGGTAGTTTTTAATTTTTTTCCCCAAGATTCTGTAATTGTTATGTGCCGGAGGGTATGTTGGACCAAGTTACTGTATCATTACCGACAGGCTTGATTGATTCTTTTTTATACTTTCCATTTCTTTGATGAGACTTCCTTTCTGTTCATTCAGTTGACTATTTCCTATTGGACTTTGAGTGTACTTAAAACAGCTGCATTAAAACCTTTTTAAAGTCTGTTAATGCTAATGTCTGGATCTTCTGTGAGTTTGTTTCTGCTGACATATTTTTCTTGACTATGGGTCACATTTTCCTATTTCCTCTCATGTCTATGGATTTTTTTTCCTAGATAGCTGTTTCTTTTTAAATGTTAAAAGTTTTAAATTTTAATTCCACTGTAATTAACACACAGAGTTATATTAGTTTCAGATGAACAATGTAGTGATTCAGCAATTCTATACATTACTCAGTGTTCATCATGATAAGTGTAATGTCTATGAGTTTTTTATTGCCTCTTATTAGCTTCCTGATGAAACACTGTAGAAACTCTGGATTCTGTTATTTTCTTCTGAAGAGTGTTGACTTTGTTCTAGCAAAGAGTTCAGATTCTCTTTCTTCTATAATAGCCAGCCGCTGAAAGCACTAAGTTCCTTCTGCCTTCAAGCGATTGGCTTTTTCCTGTGAACCTTACCATCTCCTCTGTGTATGCAAGGCTCCGAGTTCAGCCACGGATTAGAGTGGTATTTAATCACAGATTTGGGGCTCTCCCTTTTTTATCTCCCTCCTTCCTTCCTTCCCAGGATTTCTACCCTCATGTTTTGGCTGCTTTGGCAACCTCACTCTTCGTTCTCTGACTTTTCAGGCCAGTAAAGCTGTAACTTCTGCTTGGGGTCCAGCCACACTGCGTAGCCATGCAGAACAGGGGGTGTGCTTAGACAGAAAAGCAGGAGCAATGCACATTTTCCCCAGCATGGCTCCTTCTCTTAAGGATTTGCTTTCCTGTAGTTTCCACCAGCACTTGGTCACTCTCCAGTGCCTACCAGACATTTTCTTCTTGTTTTATTTATTTTATTTTAGTTGCAGTATATTAACATACAGTGTAATGTTAGTTTCAGACATACAATCCAGGGACTCAGCACTTCCATACAACATCCAGTGTTCATCGTGACGAGTGTACTCCTTTACCCCATCACCTATTTCCCCATCCTCCCACCCAGCTCCCCTCTGGTGACCATCAGTTTGTTCTGTATAGTTAGGAAGAGTCTGTTTATGGTTTTGCTTCTTTCTTTTTTTCCTTTGCTCATTTGTTTCTTAAATTTCACATGTGAGTGAAATGATACGGTATTTGTCTTTCTCTGACTTGTTTCACCTAGCATTATACCCTCTAGCTCCATCCACGTCATTGCAAATGGCAAGATTTCATTCTTTTTGATGGCTGTGTAATATTCCTTCATGTATATATGTGTGTATATACATGATACACACACACACACACGCACACACACACACACACCCCACATCTTCTGTATACAGTCATCTATTCAGTATACAGTCAGTGGACATTTGGGCTGCTCCCATACTTTGGCTGTAAATAATTCTGCAATAAACATAGTCTGTAGGTGCATGTATCCACTTGAGTTAGTGTTTTTGTATTTTTTTTTTAAAGATTTTATTTATTTATTTGACACAGAGAGAGAGAGATCACAAGTAGGCAGAGAGGCAGGCAGAGAGAGAGGGGGAAGCAGGCTCCCTGCTGAGCAGAGAGCCCGATGCAGGGCTTGATCCCAGGACCCCGAGATCATGACCCGAGCTGAAGGCAGAGGCCCAACCCACTGAGCCACCCAGGTGCCCCTGTTTTTGTATTTTGGGGGTGAATACCCAGTAGGGCAGTTGCTGGCTTGCCTACTAGTCATTTTTACTCTCTGACCAGCTGTCACTGTGCATCCCGCCTCACCACTGCTGGGTTTTGGTCATATTACTTAAATTTCTTGGACTGTCCTTATCTGCAAAAGTGAGGATCAGTCATACCCAGGTCATAGAGTTTGGGGAAAGTAAAATGGTCAGTACACACAAAGTGTTCGTTGATATTTCAGATGTACGCTGGGCACCTGGCAAATGGTGACTCTTGAGCCTTAGATGGACTCTTATTGGAGGAATTCTTAGCCTTCTATTGATCCTATCACTTGACAAAACTCAAAGGAAGGTGTTCTCTGTGTTTACTTCCTGGGTGTTTTGGCAATATTTTGAATATCAGCTTTTGGAATTTAATTAGTGTTACGTGCAATACATGTGTTTGGTATTTCAAGTGACTCTAATTTTTCTCTTATCTATAGCTAATCTGCAAAGTGGTCTCCGTGCTGAGTAAGAGCACCGTTGAACGCCTGCTGCTCCCGCGATTCTGCGAATTGTGTGGTGACGGGAAGTTCTTTCAAGTTCGGAAGGTTGGAACATACAGTCTCAAAACTTGAAAAATTCAGAAAGTTAGACAATTCAAAATCGTTTCCTTGGAAGTGTCCTGACTTCTTCAGTAGATACAGGCGGGAAGAGAAATGTGGCCCCTGTGACCTGTGTGAGGCAAATGTGTGAGCAGCGTTGCCCATTTTTACTGAAACCAGGGCGCATGTAGGGACCTGGAGACGAGATCCCGTGAGAGGAAGCCCGTTGCTGTTAGACATGGGAGGAGCAGCTCTGGGACCTTGCTGGTTGCAGTGAGATGCCGTAGCCCTGACATGCTTGGTCTTTCAATACCCGGCATGCTTTGCTCCGGGACCCTCTTACCTTGGCCGTACCCCCTAAAGCCAGCCCCTGCCCTCCTTTTTTCCCTTTTAGTCGCTTGTTCATTTGGTTACCAGATTCTTACCTAACCCTTTCTAAGGCCACTAGACACCTCCCCCAACAGCTTCCCCGTCCTCGTCCTCCTCCTCTGTGCTGCGTGACTGGTCCTCTTCCCTCTGGTCTCTCCTCATGACGCATCGGCAAGAAAGATAGGCCTAATTTGCCATGCAGAGAACGTTAAGGGTCTCTTTCGCTTTATTGCTAACCAAATGCATTATGTATTGAGATCAATTAGGAGCCAGAAAGTGCAGGGATTTGGTACTGTGTTGTGAATTTTCGGTTTCCAGTGCACCAGAGGCACTAGGCTAGGCCGTGTGGGCGGCGGGCTTGGTAAGTGCCTGCTGGCCGCCTGACTAGAGGGGTCATTGCCCCCAAGGCTTCTTGTTAGCTGTCACAATTTGGTAAGACAAAAAGGAAGCAGAGAATAATGGGTATGCCTCTTGCCTTTTTTAAGGTGTGTGCTACGAATTTTGGTGATATTTGTCATGCCGTTGGACAAGAAGCCACTGAGAAATTTTTGGTATGTGAAGTTTTGCCACTCGTAATTGCTGTAGTGCATTTCTTAGGGCACTTTTAAAATCGGTTTGAAGTTTTGTATTTATGAATCTGTTACTTTGGAATGACAGCTCAATTTTACATTCATCAGTTCTAAATTTCTTGACTTCCAAAGCCAACATTTTTCATAAGCGTTAGGCAGCTGGTCCGTGGACAACATGGACGTCACCCCAGCCCGCTCTCCTGTGGGCTTTCGCTGTCGCCTCCCAGCTGGTCGCTTTCCCTGGTTTCTTCTCACTGTCGAAGCCACTCTATCTGTCTCTTTTCCACTGCTCTTTCTAGAACACCGCTCTACCGTCTCACTCCTGGTCATCAAGACAAGTGGGGGTTTCTGGGTTACAGGGGAAAATCCAGACCCTTTTGGGCCTTCCAGGTCCCCTCATAAGTGCTTTTCCAGCCTTGCCGCCAGCTGCCTTCCTCAGGTCCTACAACTGTGCCGGCCTGGGCAGGTCTCGCCTTTGGCCACGCATCTGAATCATGGGATGGGCGGGGAGGCAGGGAGGCAGGTAAAGCCCAGGGGTCTGCATTTCTGAAAAACCCCCTCGTGATTCTGATGCACAGCAGGGCAGAGAAGCATTTCACTAGCCAGCGGGTGGCTCTTCAGCTCCCTTGAGGCCTCCTGCTTTTCCCCCTTCCACACCTCTGCTCATTACTGCCCCTCTCTTTCCAGTGTCTTCCCCACCTGGTGGGACCCGACTCACACTTCAAACCCAGCTTGAACGTGCATATGCCTCTGTCAAGTCCTCTCCTTGTCTAGACTCATCTACCCACTGTGCCAGAGAGAATTAATTTCTCCCTTTTCAGCATCCCCATAACATTTTGCTCAGAGTACGTGCTTGTCTCTTATCACACCTCATTATAGTTTTGCTGATGTGGGATCTTCACCTTATCATGTTCATCTCTGTTTCCCTGGTGCCTACGCAGAGCTATGCTAACTGAGTGCTTACCACTTTTATTTGACAGGATATCCAACCTGTATTTTTATTGGACTTTTATTGGACAGGATTTTTATTGGTCAGGACATCTAACCTGTATGGTTAGAATTTAACCTCAAAAAAGCATACTCTTTAAATTGATTTTTAAATTTAAGTTCAGAAGCTCATCTTATTTTATTTCAAGTGCAAGCCATGTCAACATAGTTAGGACCCCAAAATAATTTGTCGTTGTTCTGAATGTACAGCGAGCGTTGTCTTCCACTTAACGTAGCTGAAGGAAGAACGGCGGTGGCCAACATACTAACCTTCCTGTGGGCAGACATTTCCATGAGTATATGTTCCCATTTGTGGATCATTCTGGCTGATGATTTTACATTAGGATATAAAAAAGAGCCTCATTTTTAAAGGATAAATTTTATTTATTTATTTAATTTTTTTTAGAGAAAGAGAGCATGGGAGCGGGGGAATGGTCAGAGGGAGAGAGAGAGAATCTTAAGCAGGCTGCATGCCCAGTGCAGAGCCTGACGTGGGGCTCGATCGCAGGACCCTGAGATCATGACCTGAGCTGAACTCAAGAGTCAGACGCTTAACTGAGCGAGCCACGCGTGCGCCCCATTAAAGGATAAATTTTAAAAGACGATATGATCATGACCTTCGTATAGATAGAAAGAGAACATGCCAAAGACTTTATTTAAGTCATTTATTCACGAGGGAAACAGTAGGGTCCAACACCTGGCTTAATGGTGAACTCAGAGTACCACACATGTGCGGTCAGACCAAGGGATACTGAGATGACCTTGCAGGGGGATTCAGAACTGCTCCACATCCAGGGTGAGAATCAAGTGCATTCCGTGGGGCGCAATTTGCATTTCTGTGAACAGGAATTATTTGCTTTACTATCAGTTTTTTACAATATACCTTCTATCACTAAAGGACCCCACTCAAAGATGGTACTCCCTGGATGGGTGAGCTCGTTGGGTATCTACTCGATCTCAAAGTCATCTCACAATTTTTCTCTATGTAATTCACACAGCACTTGCTATATGAGTATTAACCTTTTAACCAAGTCATTTATTAGAATTCAGAGGTAAAGGAAATGTTTCTTTATTCTTCTTACCATCATTTCTCTTTGTCTCAAATGATTCCTTTTAGACTAGTATATATTTCCCATATATTTATGGCTTGGCCTTAATTACATCATTAAAAAAGATCTGCCCTTCCTCAGGGTAACCAAGTTTGAGTAGCATGATTTTATTTGCTTTGGTAGATCCCAAAGTTTTTTGAGCTCTGCTCAGACAGTGTTTGGGGGATGCGAAAAGCCTGCGCAGAGTGCTTCATGGCGGTGTCCTACAGCGCGTCCCCCGAGGTCCGCAGAGCCCAGCTGTCACCCCTATTCATCAAGCTCATCAGCGACCCCTGCCGATGGGTAAGTGTGGGCGGCTCGGCAGTGCTGGCCGCCAGCCGCCGCTCCCCGACCGGCCTCAGCTTGGCCTCTGGACTTGGGACTGTGTATTTTGTCTTTTTGGTTCCTACTTGGCTTACTTAGACCTCGTGGGGATCGGAGCACTTGAAATCTCAAAGCCTGGGTGCCTGTGAAGAAGGTGGCATGCACCCTCACGTTTGTAGTGACCCGCCATGAAAGAGCGGAGAAGTGAGAAGGGAAACACTAACTGGAGAGTTCCCTTTGCTCTTCCTTTCACACACATGCCTGTCACGATCAGTAGCGGTCTGCTCAGGCGCTTTATGGAGTCTGGACTTATTTGTTGTGGAATTAAAATTCTAAAAGTATAAAAACTGCACAATGGTACTAAGTTTTTCTTGATTTTCTGTTGCAAATAGTTGATTTGGGATTTGGAGGACAGCTTAGACAGCAATAAATCTGTTGGGACATAACTCGGCAGACAGCGACTTGCCCAGGTGGTTGGCCAGCTGCCTGGTTGGGGGTCAGACCTGGCCAATGCCACGTTCACTGCACTGTGCTCTCTGTTTGCAGGTGCGTCAGGCTGCCTTCCAATCCCTGGGCCCCTTCATTTCCACCTTCGCGAACCCCTCCAGGGCCGGCCTCTACATTCGAGAAGATGGCACCCTGAGCATCCGACCACCGGCTCAGGATTTGGACTCTGATCTCCCCTCCGGGGGCCCCCGTGCAGGCAGTTGTGGCAACACTTTCTCAGCCTGGTGAGCTCCGAGCAGGATAATTACCAGGGCCCACACGGCACCTCAAGCGTCCACCTAAAATTTTAGCAATTATCTTGTCTGGAGTTTTAGTAACAGTGACCTTCTGGGCAAGATGGGATATTAGAGCTTTAATTATGTAAAGAAGCAAAAGTAATTGCAATAATGATTTTGAAACATGACTACTGGGTTATAAATAATGAAGCTACTGTGTCTCCTAAATTTAGATAAAATATTCATTGAGGGTAGTGATTAAATAACCTGTAAAGGAAACTTTCTCTTACTTTTTGATTAATGAAGTTCTTTGGATAATTTACATAGGCAAGATGTGAGGTCTCCCAAATGGCTGTTTGTGCCCTGGTGTCACATGCCCATAAACCCAGGATGTTACCTGCACAGACAGGTGACAGTCCTGACCCACCATTAGTGGCTGCTATCCCGCCTTTCTAGTAAGTTCTAGTGATTGATCTTGGAGTTCTTCATCTTTCCTCGGAGGTCGACGGGTACACACCAGCCAGACTGTCCGAGGTCAGCACTAAGCGGCTCTCCCGTGCTAATGTCCTAGCGGAGCAGGAGAGTAGTGATGTATAGCTCAGAGAGTATACATCTTTTCACCATTGGTGCTCCCTCCCCTCTGTCCATCTCCACCAAAATTCACTGAGCTCCTGCTGCGTGTCTGGCCTGTGTGCGGCACCTTCCTCCTCAGGACTCTCCCAGTGGTTTTGGTGGCTTTCGTGTCCCAGGGGCTGCCCCCTGGTGGAGGTGCTGACGGCAGGGAGTGCCTGTATTCTGCCCGCTGAGGCCGTGACCGCAGATGCCAGGGCTCATCCACCCCTTGGACAGAATGGAGGGATCGGATGAACTTCTGCATGGCATTTTCAGCACACGTAATACTCCCGAGGAGGGGGGCAGCGGGGGCTGACTGGACCTTTTATGCTCTTGTGAGGTTATGAGCTTCTAGCCCTAGGAAGTTGGATGGCCAGGTAGAGAGGAGGACAGGGCTTGGGAGGATGTGGGGCTCACGTTTTCCCGTTTTACTTCCAGTCCATTACATGGCGCTAAAAGTACTCCCCTCCATCTTCCCTTAGTTCCACGAAGCCAGTGTACACGGAGCCAGACCTGCCCACGGGAGGCACGCCAACGGGAACCGGTGATTTCCAGCGGGTCGTTAGCTCTGATGGCCTCACAGCAGACTCAGTAGAAGACTCTGCCTTGGCTGGAGCCGAGTTGACCAGGCTTTCCCCGGAGGCCAGTGCCTCCTTGAAGCTCCCTGCTGGGAGTGACCTCCCCGTCCACAGCCACCCTGGACCAGGCTCCTCCACCAGCCCAGAGGGTCCTGAGGATGTATTCAATAATTTATTTTATTGGCGAACTCCTCTCCCTGACATAAGCGAGGACCTAGAGCTGCTTCTGAGTGAGGCTGGGCCCCAGGAGAAGGGCTGTAGCAGGCCCGAGACTGTGCAGCGCAGCTGCGTGGCCAGGAGTGAGATTCAGAAAGTCCTTGATAGTTTGCAGGAGCATCTGATGAATGATCCAGATGTTCAAGGTAAGCATTGTCTGCCGTGATGGAGGAGGAAACAGGGTATCTGGGGGTCGTGTGCTGGCTAGGCCTATGTGCCACTGCACCTGCGTGTATGTGTGCGTGTGTGTATGTGTGCTCACTTCGTGTCCGCTGTGCACAGATGGCCAGGAGAGGGTCTCTCGGCCCCAGCACCGCCGGAGCCCTGGGGACCTCTGTGCAGGGCAGCTGTGCGAGGCTGAAGGTCACTCAGCTAGAGCGGCAGGTAGCGTGGGGGTGTATCTGTAGCGCTGGAAATTTTATCAGCTCCTCGGACGCTCTTACATCATTTCCCATGTGATGGGGCTTTTTCTAGGTATGAACAACTAAGGATGGTGCTCCTTTTGGAGCTTATTAACTCAGCCCTGAGCCAAACTTTAAGGTTTTTGTCTTTGTACAGCAAGGGAAAGTACAACTTCTTCTTTGGGGTGTTTTTCATGTTATGACTAGTGCTCCCACTGAGCGTCTGATCTGGGAGCCAGGCCTCGCGATCCATATCCATTATCACGCCTCTTCTTGCTCTAAACAGTGCTATATTTGTATTCTTCCTTGGGTTGGGGCGATCAGGAAAAACAACACTTGCTGCTGTTGCCGGGCAAAGATTTGTGAAGCTTTCGGGAAAGGAAATGTGAAAATCAAGTTAGCCCTGTGATTATTCTTTCTCTTTAAATTTATAAAGGAAATTAAGTCAATGGTTGCCGAAGGAATGAGCACATGTAACATATCACTTCTAATAGCTATAGACAAAGGTCTGTTTTTGGAAACTGCATTTCTAAAAGATTTTTTTTTTAATTTATTTATTTGAGAGAGAGAGAGAGAGAGCATGAGAGGGGAGAAGGTCAGAGGGAGAAGCAGACTCCCCATGGAGGTGGGAGCCCGATGCGGGACTCGATCCCAGGACCCCGGGATCATGACCTGAGCTGAAGGCAGACACTTAACCCACTGAGCCACCCAGGCGCCCGGAAACCGCATTTCTAAAGCGGCGTTCATCTCAGTCCTGGGCCCCAGGCTGGGTGCTAGGCAGCAGTGACAGGCACACGGTTTTGTGGAGGGAGCTCCATACACTGCCACCAGCACAGGCTGTGGCGGGGGCTGGGACGGGAGGCAGTGTGACGCACTGTGCCAGCACAGGGCAGGATGCCTGGGGCCAGAGGGAATGTCCGGGAGAAGACCTTGCAGAGCGGGAGGCATTTCATGTGGGGCCCAAAAGATGACAGCTAGGAACGCACTGCAGAGAAGGGAGAGGGATGAGTTTCAGAGGGTTCCTTCAGGCCCTTGAAATCATTTGTAAAATCTTGCATGTATGTGCGTGCCTCATTTCCATAGTTTTCGTCAGAGCTCAGAGGGATCCGTGACCCCAGAAGTTTCAGAAATAAACAGCATGTTGGGGATTTGTGGACTGGCTACAGCTGGAGACATGACTCGGGCCATCGGGAAGGCCCTGGTGGGTTGCACTAGGGAGGTGGGATCTTGTCCTGGGCTGAGTGGGGAGCTAGCTACGAACTCTAAACATTTTAATGAATCTTGAGGTCTGTTGAAGTTAACTTGTAGAAAGTAGGATGTAGGCACTATTTTGTGTGTGTGTGTGTGTGTGTGTGTGTGTGTATCTAGAGATGGACATCAGATTGTTTTTACAGAAAGTTGTGTGAAATATGTCATCTCTGCTGTTAGGAGGGTCTCGGGCAGTCATGCTGTGGACAAATGAATAGTCCTTGGGGCTTGATCAGTGAGATCTGTACTCATCTCTGTGCACGGAGATGGATTGATTTCTGTGGGTGTTTGGTGGGGGGGGGGAGCAGGACCCCCTCACCGAGTGGGTGGACCTCCCAGACACTGGCCTTCAGGAACAGTATGTTGTCTTTCTGTGAGAGATGATGGAGGCAAACTCTGATTGTCCTCATTGAGGCGTTTCGAGTTCAGATTTGATGCTCTGTGCATGGCTGGCGTTTAGTTGGAATAGTTAAAGTTAATGGCTGTAAATATCACCACCTCCCCGAGAGCTCATTCTGGGACTCCAGGGCCCGCCCACTGCCGGGACAGATGTGTTGAGGGTGCGTGCCTGTGTGGCGCACCCGCTTCCAGACTGGCTTGTCGCAAAGACCCTTCTCAAGTGAGTCCCTACAAACCAAATAAAGTTATTAAGATTCTTGAAACTTCTCTCCCTGCAGCTCAGGTCCAGGTCTTATCAGCTGCTCTGAGAGCCGCACAGCTTGACTCTGTGAATGAGCCCGAGCACCAGGGGACCGAAGGTCGGAACGAGGGGTCCGTTTCAGCTCCCAGGCCTGCGTCTCACAATCCCACAGCTCTGTCGGCTTCCTCAGCGCAGAAGGAGTCCTCTGAGCCCAGGATATTACAAAGCACAGTAAGTGTTTACCCTGTCCCTCTGCCCCGGAGGGCGTGACAGAAATCACAGAGCTGCATTTTCTTTTATTACTATATCCTGGCAGAGATGATAAATGGCAAATTTAATTTTATTCTTAAGGTCATGTTTTGGATAACTAGACAACCAATCAATCAGGTGATTGATAACCCTGACTCTCCTCCACCAAAACAGAGTGGGGAGACCCACAAGCACCTTCCCGCTTCTCCAAAGATGTCGAGTCTCGGGTCTTTGTGGGGATTGACCGTATATGTGCCAGTTTCCCTGCTGCTTTCCAAGGGGGGTTCTGCGGCCCCTAGAGCTGAAAGCCAGCCTCGGCCTCAGCAGGCGGACCGCCACGTCCAGCCCTCGCTCCGGAGACGCTCATTGGGCACGTGGTCACCCCAGCAGAGGTACTGGCCTGCCGTTAGAGGAGAGACTTGAGAAGCAGCTCAGCGGCTTTTATCCTGCAGCCTGGAACTCGTCCCGTGAGGCGGGGACTCGGCATCCAGGAAGGGGAGGGGGCCTGAGGCTCGCTGGCACCGGCAGTCTTCATAGCTTTCCAGCTCACGAGGGCGGGAGGCTCTGATGCCTTCCAAACTCCTAGTGACCGGCTCTGACCGCTTTGAGCTGGGGTCCTACCCAGGTCCGGGCGAGACTATAGAATTAAAATCAGGGTGGGGTCCAAGATCATCAAGTCCTGGGCGTGTGGGCATCTCCTCATTTCCTGTGCCGTGGTGGATCATCTCTTCAAGCCCGTGGTCTCTAAGGCCAGAGTACCAATTGTTCCACCATCCATGCAGTGGATAATTGGATCCTAGCAACAGAATGAACTTATCACCTCCCTTCCCGTCTAGGCCTGTGCCAGTAAAACAAAACAAAAGACCCACTTAGAAGCCTGAATATAAAATGTTTAGGAGTTTGTGATGGTTGTCTTTGATTAGTATAAAATGAGGGGGTGGCCTATTTTGCTGGTTTATTTTCAGAAATAGGCAAGAAAATGGTTGTTACCCATGTTGCCTAGAATGTGGAAATCACAGGTTAGGTAGAAAGGCATGGCCATGTCCACTGTGGTGGAGACCTGATTGGACTGGGGCTTCTTCGTCACGTGCAGAAGTGAGAGGAAGGGAAACGAGTAGATTCCTCCAAGTTGGCTCTGTTACTTGAAGGATTTTGAAGGGCTCATGCAAGCCGACCTTCGGTTTATGTTGTGAGATATCAGGGCTCTTGAATTTGCGGCTTGATTCTTCGGTTCCACTGGGAGCAGTCAGGATGCTTCCAGTTGCAAAAGAAGGAAAAGGGACCAAAAGACTCCCAGAGCTTAAGTTGATGAGGATTGTGTCATCTCGCAGAGACGACAGAAGAGTGGCTGAGGCCGGGTGGCTGGTTAACTCGGCTCTTTGGCATTGACCCTGCTTGCTGCTTTTCTGCCTTCTTAGCACACCACCCGAGTCTCAAGATGCCCTTTGCGGGGGGTGGGGGGGTATTGGTTGCTTCCCACTGGTGTCTTGACTGCCCGGTGGCTTTTTGGGGAGATGACCTCACAATGCCAACTGCACTGAAAACTCTGAAATCAGATTAACTCCCGAAAGAAGAACAGTGATTACTACACATTAACGTCTATGAAGTTATGAACTTGGAAAAATTGAGGTCTTAGGTTATCATGCCCAAATATTTCTGTTTTATCCTGTCCTCTATTAAAATAAGCAGTATATTTCAGTGAAAATCGTGGGAATTGAAGGCTGTGGTAGCATGCCTCAGAGCAAACGAAGCATCTATCGGTGTATTAATCGACTTTCCTGGATCATATATTGAGCTGATTTGTCAGGATCCATTAAGCTGGTAGACAGGATGACATTTCAAGTACACGTGCGAACCCATGTGATGGGTGGAGGAGAAGGTCAGGTTCATCTCCACTAATGTAATCAATGATCAGAGACCAATATGTCACTGTTGAGTGTTCTTGCTCATATTAATTGTTAACCTACTGTAAAGGTTCATCAGCAAACATTAGAAGTGTTTGTACATGTGAAAATCAAGGATAGTTTTCCAGGTAAATACTCCTTTATCGGCCATGCCTTCCCCCAAATTAGACCGGCCTTCCCCTTGTCTGTCCATCCGCCCCGACGGGTCTGCATTGCCGCACGTCTCCAGCTCCCCAGAAATACTGGACGCGCTTGCTTGTCCTGCTGTCTGGGTGGTTTGTGTCTTCATTGTGTGACTCTTACAAGGGGGTTGGTTAACCATCCCAGGACCTTAGGCCTTAAAGAGTGGTCAGTGCAGACTCAAGTGGTGGCTTCTCACAGACATCCACCTGTCTTCTGTAAAGGCCTCAAGCAGTCTTGAGATGAAAAATGCATGATATCTGTTTGCCTTGGCCCTTAAAATCACTGACCACACCCTCCATACCTGTGCAGTTGTCTTTTTTAACATCTGGAGAGAGACCTCTGACTCCCAGGGAAATGCTAGTCTTGGTCTGCAGAGGTCATTTCCAGCACCGAAAGCGGATTCTTTGAGGGAGAACGATAGGATGGCTCCGTGTTTGGGGTAAGTTGGTAATGTGTCCGATCAACTCTGCAGGAGCCCGGCCGACCCTGCGGTGGAGCCGTTGACAGTCTGGAGACGGAGCAGAGGCATCTCCCCGCCCCAGTTGAGGAGAATAAGTCTAAATTACAGGTTTGTTCCTTGAAAAGAAAAGCATCTCAAAATGTCACCTTTTCTGGGAGTTAAATTTATGAACGGCCACGGGAACCAGATATTTTTCTTCTGTCAATATTAATGACATAGCTTCACTCCTTCTCTGTGTTGCTAATATTTCCTCTCTAGCTTATTAAAAAAAAACAAACAGATTTTAAAGGAGTGCTAAAATCTTTCAAACAATCTAGAACAGTATTTTAATAAAGCAAGTCAAATAGGAGAAAGAATCTGACATCTGTGCATTGCGTTCGTATTTAGTGTCTATTTCTACAAGTCATTTCAGGGTTTTGTTTTGTTTTGTCGTAATCTGAAAAGTTTTTGACGGATTCTTTGATTGACCTATGTTTGGCTTTGTTTTATCTTGTGGATAGGCTCTTGTGCTATGTAAGATCTCTTAAATGTTTGAAATTATCGTATCGCCTTGTCCTGACAGAAGAGAAGGTAAGTGGGTGATGTCGTAGGAAGGTGCTGTCCCGTCAGCTGGGAAAAGCCATTGACAGTCAGCGTGTCCCGGCCGGGGCTCTGGGTGCTGGGCAGCTACGAGAAAAGATCAGATCGTTTCCATTCTCAAGAGCCGTATGCATCAGACTTAACCCAGCCTTGGTGCCCAGACTGTTCTCTGAGCCGTCAAATGTTAGATGAAGTGAGAAAAGATGAGTGAGGGCCTTGCTTTAGCATCGTTCGGTCCAAGTTGAAAATTTCACCTGCAGACCAAGAAGGCCACCCACCCAGAGCCCCGAGCTTTTCGGAAGGCCTCATCTTCCCCTGACGTCTCTGCTTTGCTGTTTTCAGCCCCAAATCCCAGACTCCTTGTTTTTGCTGAGCAAGCATGATGGTTTCCTTTCTTCCCTGCAAGCGTGATGGTTTCCTTTCTCCACTGTTTCCCAGGACATAATACCTCAGCCCCTGCTGGATCAGTACGTGTCGATGACCGACCCCGCTCGCGCCCAGACCGTCGATATTGACATAGCCAAACACTGCGCCTACAGCCTCCCGGGGGTGGCGCTCACCCTGGGCAGGCAAAATTGGCACTGCCTGAGAGACACGTACGAAACGCTGGCTTCCGATGTGCAGGTAAAAGGAGCCCTTTCAGAGGCGCCCACGGAAATGGGGCGGGCCATCTGCTGGGGAGGAAAAGGGGAGCGCGCGGTGCTCCCTGGCTTACCTGTACTGGCTGCGGGTGCCGTTGGCATATTGACGGGGCTCCGATGAGGTGAAGCCCTTGGCGGCCCATTCCCAGGCAGCATCAGGTTTATTCTAGAAGCGCCACTTACTCTGTTGGTAACGTGGCCTTGTGCTTGCTTTCTGCGGTTTGTCTGTCCTCCTGCGCACTGTCAGTGGAAAGTGCGTCGGACCCTGGCCTTCTCCATCCACGAGCTGGCTGTGATTCTCGGGGACCAGCTCACGGCTGCTGACCTGGTGCCCGTCTTCAATGGATTTTTAAAGGACCTGGATGAAGTACGAATAGGAATTCTTAAACACCTGTATGATTTTCTAAAGGTAGGAAGAAGGATTAAAAAGGAAAAACAAACCTTCCCTCTTCAAAGCAATTCTTAAAGCCCGGGCTGTGGAAAGAGTCTGTGGACAACCGGAGCAGCTAGTCTGGGTTTCTTGGGTTCAGGGGTACTGTCCGGAGTCTTGACACTGGGTATTCTCACAGTGATGGGTAAATATTTTTTTTATCTTTCCTCGTAATCTCCCCGTCCCTTGGAGTCCTAATTCTGTGGAGTATGGTAGACATGTAGCCTCGTTGGCTCTGTGAGGAGGAAGGAGCCCAGGCCCCCCGGGTCACACGCGGTATGCCGAGAGTCACCCAGGGGAAGAGCCTAGCTGAAACCCAGTCTCAGTTCTGCCTGAAGGGCTCTCTGCAAGACATTGCTGCTTCCCTGCGTGCCTTCTTAATTTTTTTCCTAAAGGGATGATGAGTGTAAAAATAAGACTTTAAAAATGACCTGGAGAAACTAATTACTTGCCTCTACATGGCCACGAGCTGCCCTTGACGGATGGGGGTGCCTGATGCACTGGGCTTGGGCTAGCTTTCCCCTCGTGGTGCCGGCATAGGCGAGCAGAGCCAGCTCCCCCGGAAGCAGCAGCGGCGTTGTCTTCGGAACACGCACACATACGTGTTGTTTGCAGGCAGGAAATCATGAGAGAAGGAAGAGCTAGGGGGCATGTGGAAACCCACAAGCACTCACCGGGGGAGAGGTTGGAAGCATTCAGGGGTCCATGTGAGGGCTGTTCCCAGCAACGTTAATTCACAGCCACCCCGGGTGATGGATGGAGTTCAGGGCAATAGGGGAATGCCCAGTTCTTGCCAGGGACAAGTGCAGAACTTCAAGGGTGATCAGACCGTGTATTTGGGGTCATTTTGAGGGATTCTCTATTTTTATTTATGTATACATTTTTAAAAAATAGTTGCTTCACGAAGACAAGAGGAGAGAATATCTTTATCAGCTTCAAGAATTTGTAGTGACCGATAACAGCAGGAATTGGAGGTTTCGATATGAACTAGCAGAGTAAGTAAAACCTGTTTGGGGATATGAGAAGGCAAATTAGATGGAATAATTCTTAATTTTCCTACCTTATAATTGATTTCTAAAGTAGCAGTAATAGTGTTCTTGCGGATAAAGAGATTATGTTTTTATTAAGGGATAAAGTGAATTCCGAAGCTCTAAGTTACAAATACCACGGTCTCCGGGGAGACATTCATTTTCAGATGCAGACAGGGCTCGAGTCACTGTGGAATTAGTGTGTTCTGCTGTTCTCTAAGGCAATTTATTCGAACCAAATAAAAGATGAATCACCCACTCTTCAATATTTTCCTGTTAATCGGAAGAGTTTTTGCCAGAGCTTTCCTGAACATTCTGAGTGCAGCCCTCTCTGCAGGGCACAGTGTGGCGTATACACTTCAGCTTCTAAAGAACATGACGCGACAGAGAGAGACAGGGGAAGGTCTCACCGAGACCAGACGATTATTAGATAAAAACGTCGCCCAAGGTGGCTGCTCTTTGTGCGTCATTTTGTGTGTGAAGGGCTTATTTAATCCTGTCTTGTGCTGGCCAGAGGGGTGCAAAGGGTGGGCCCTCTTCTCTAACAGCCAACGCTCTGAATAAGTCCCCATCCCCAGGCGTGCCCTGTGCTTTGCCACGTGCTCTGCACAGTGCCCAGCGGGTGTGGTGGCCGTGGTGGGTGGCCGGGTGGCCATTTGCCCCTTGCCCAGGCTGTATCCCCCCAGCTTCAGTTTTCATTTTTCTTACCCTCAACTGGAAATCTCTCCAATCATTGTCTTTGCTGTAGAAATCCATCAAGCTTTTGCAGCTATTCAGGATATGATTTGGCCGATGCCAGGAGCAAACTAAAAGATTTTCTCTTTGCTGTGATCTTTAATCATTATGCTTAATTTGAGAGATTGAGCTTTTAGTCATTATGCCGTGTTCCCAGCTTACATCGGAGACAAAAACAGGCCCCTGTTTTCCATGAAAGCCTCGCGCCCTCTAGCGGCCGTGCGCGGGAACTCGGCCAGGTCCGTCTCTGGCCGGCGGACCCGCTTCCCCGGGGCGGCGGTGGGGGCCGGGGGTGGGGGCCGGGGGTGGGGGGCCGGCGGTGGAGGCCGGGGTGGGGGGCGGGGGGTGGGAGCCGGGGGTGGGGGGCTGGGCCCGACTGACCCGCTTCCCCGGGGCCGGGATCGCGAGCAAGGGACGGGGGCCGGGTCGACCCGCTTCCCGGGGGCCGGGGGCCGGGGCCGGGCCGGGCCGCGCCGGCAGGGCTCGCGCCGCCGACAGCGTTATCTCGGAGCGCTGGCTATCTTCCATCTCGGCCGTGGTTATTGAAGCCGGACCCGCTGATATGAATTCCGTGCTCCCCCTGCCCGTGATATTGCTATCATTTTTCTGAAAACAGAGCTTTTCGATATGAAAGTATTCACCGGCACTCCTGGTTTCTGGTTCTAACTTCCTTCCAATCTCTTTTTCATTTCCTTTCGTTGCCAGCGTGGGGGTGATGCCATTTATTTTCCTCCCGCTCCCGCGTCCCCGTTTACAGACAGTGGAAGGCGCGGGGCTGGCGCTCCCCGGGCGCGGGGCTGGCGCGCGGTTCTCCGCAAGCGGACCGTCGGCGCGTGGGAGCGCAGGCTCGCGCGGGGCCGCCCGCCGCCGGGGCCGGGGCCGGGGCCGGGGCCGGGGCCGGGGACCGGCGCGAGCTTGGCCGCCGCCGTCTGTGTGCCGGGTCTCTGGGAACTCGAGCGCTGCCTATTTTTACCTTATCTGATCTGCAAAGTTTTATGTGCTTTCCAGCCGATAACCTCACGGTGAAATATTATCCCTGTTCACAAATTCCTCGGCCTCTGTTTTACAAAGTGTAATTTATTTCCTTCTTGTTTGATTTGTTTGAGTGCATGAGATGAGGAATGAAGATTTATTTTTTTTTTCCACTTTTCTTTGCACGGTATTTCACTCAGCTTTCTGCTTTTGGCATTTCACCCACGGAAAGCCGTGCTGGGTCTTCACTTGCCTTATCTCCCAGCCTGGCTAGTTTTCTCTGTAAGACCAAATGAGAGTAAAGAGAAATTAGTAAGGAGGTTGTTTTTTTTTTTTTTTTTTTTTTGTCCCCCCCCCCCCAATAATTTCTTTTTTTCTTTCTTTTTTAAAAATTTCAGACAGCTGATACTCATTTTGGAGCTCTATAATCCCAATGACGTTCATGATTACTTAATGCATATTGCCTTAAAGTTGTGTGCAGATAAAGTTTCTGAAGTTCGGTGGATCTCCTTCAAACTAGTAAGGAATCATGGCTTTTTTGTTTGTTTGTTTGTGATTTTTGGAAGTAGGAATATTTATGTTCTTAACATTTTAACTTCTTTGTTTTCTGCCCTTGGTTTCTCTGGATACCTAGGAAACCAGCCTTTAAATTTTGAAATTAGTAAACTGTATTACAGTTTTATCAATACATAGCATAGTTTCTTTTTCTTAAGCTGTATGCTTCAGTGATAGAAATTAAAGATACATCATTTTACATGAGAAACCCTTCAAACCATGGCTTAGTGTTCCCTTTAAACTCAGACTGGGCTTGACTCAACAGCATGGCTTTGTAGAAAAGCAGTTAGTGGGCAAGAGCTCCAATGTAGAGAACTGGTCCTGTCTTACGTGGTCTCACACCAGCTGAATACTTTGGCGGGGGTGGGGGGGGGTCACTTGAAAATTCCAATTTACTAAGGTACTCTGATGCTATTACGATTTTACAAAAATGACATGCTCTGAAAGGTAATGATTTAGTTATTATGCAAGGGGCCATTTTCTAAAATTTGGAATCTTAAGATTAAGAATGTATTTTTCTAATGCTGGGCCCTTTTTAAATTTTATTTCTAAGAAGAGTTTCACGTGGCTGAGTGTGCATATGTGCATTGCCATGTACTTTAACATCTTTCCCCTCTGTGTTCTAATGATGACCGTGACAAAAATGAAATTTCTCCCTTGCTTATAAATTCATTTTAAATGTGCATAAACATGTCTGGTTTCTGTGTTGAGTAGGATTCATGATTCAGATGGATGGCAGCATTTTAAATATGCTCTTCTGATATTTCCCACAGGTTGTGGCCATTTTACAGAAGTTTTCCTCCCACAGTGAGAGCGCACTGGGGTTAAGTTTCATCAGTGAGCTCATCGTCAGGTTCCGGCACTGCGCAAAGTGGGTTGGAAGGCAAGCTTTCGCTTTCATTTGTCAGGTTAGCACGGCCTGGGGGGAGTCTCCCCTGGGCTTACGTTGCTGTGGACTGATACCAGATGCACCAGACACACAATCCCAGCCCTGAAAAGCCAGCTGGGAATTTGGGGACCAGTGGACCGAACCCCTTTATCTCCTGGGAGATTGTGATCAGCCCAGTCAGGCAGTGATTGGCCCAGGGTTACCCAACCCGTCTGCGCCTTCGTCCTGTAGATGCTGGCTGAATGGTTCCTGTGTGCCGGGCATGTTCTAGAAGCTCCTGCTCTGCCGGTACCATCCATCTGGTGAGGTGAGGCCGAGGCCCAGAGCCCCGTGTCTGCCGTGCCCGGTCCAGGGCCATGGTCATCCCGGCACCAGCCCTCAGCCAGCTGCCTGGGAGGGAAGGCGGGGCCAGGAGCAGAGCAGTAGGGCAGAGCTACTGAATCCCTCTAGAAGTGAAGTTCATGTCAGCCTGTCCAGCACGTCACGTCACCCTCTCCACTTAGTGTCCTGGAAATGGGGCACGTTCAATTTTGCTGGGGCTGATGGCTGCCATTTCTTGACTCCTCCGTATGCCAGGTAGCTCGTCATACACCGGGTCCTCAGGGGTAAGATCGGCCATGGGTCAAACATGTCACACGCATGTACTTTCAGACCAGGTGTTTCGGGTGAAGCAGTTGAAGCCCAGAGAGGTTAAGTAACTTGATCAAGAGTGCACAGCAAGTGTAAAGCCAGGATTTTTTTTTTCTGCTAACGTGTTATTTAAAAAATTTTAACGTTTTCCCATGCACATTTTCAAGCATGTACAAAGGTGGGGGGAATAGCATGGGCTCCCCATGAACCCATCACCGGGCTTTGCCAGTATGACAGTAGAGCTGTTACTGGACTCTAGCTGACCCTCATACCCTCTTCCCCCACCAAAGGACTCACCAGGGCCCCCTGTCGGGCTGGCAGGGCATCACAGGGTATTTTGGCCCTCTGCTTTGAATGGGCAGTGGGTGGCCAAGTGAAATGCCAGATTCCCAGACTACAGGCCTCCCACCACAGACTTGTGTAAGGAAGACGCCAATCCAGTCGTTTTGTGGAGAAGGGGTAAACGAAATATCTTTGCTTTTGTTTTTTAATTCTTGATCTGAGATTTAGAAAATCCATGATGAGACAAAAGGCAAAAAATACCCACTAATTTTCTTCAGGAAAAAGGAGAGTGTATGCGCTTTCACGAATTATTAAGGATTTAGAAAACCCACGATATGAGACAGACCAAAGGAGAGGGGAGGTCACTTGATGGTTATTTCAGTGCACTCTGGGGAGAGAGCCTGACCTGGGGGCCGGCGAGGGTCTGTGCTGTAGAGGGGACGAGCTGCTACCTCTGCGTGGCCTCGACTTGTGAGAAATAGTTCGTGAACACCTGGTGCTCTTGTCACCCTGTGGCAGGAAGGTCTGCAGGACTTTGAATCCACAGGCCTGGCTGGGACTCGGCCCCCGCTGGTGCTCATGGACCAGGCAGCCTGTGGGTGGCTCCTCTCGGGACCCCAGTTCCCTGCCCTGTAAAACTAGGCTCATTCTGGCTTCCACGGCCTGCGGTGAGACGCAGGGCTCTGTCAGGGCCGCAGGGTGCAGATGCTGCTTGTCCTCACGGACACAGTGTTTGTCAGGGGGTCACAGAGAGGGCCGGGCCTGCACCGGAGTCTGGGGTCGGGTGGCCCTAGACAGGCCTGGCACCCGAGTTCTGGTGAGTAGCAGAGGGGAGGGCGCTCAGCCTTCATTGGTGGGCGCTTTGCTAGATTCTTTGCAAAATGTTCTGCCGTCCCCACCACGTCCCCCTCATGTAGACGGGGAAACCGAGGCCCAGACAGGTGAAGCCACTTACTCCAGGCCATGAAGCCAGTAAGTGACCAAGTTAGGTTTGAAGCTAGGCCTGTCTGACTCCGAAGCCTTTATTTTTTCATCAGATTTTACACCACCTAGAACCCAGTCTTTGGTAAGGAATTAGAAATTGTTAACTGTGTTTCTAACCAAATTCAGTGGTTGAGATTTTAAGATTCATACACACACACACACACACACACACACACACACACACACACACGCAGACCCGCAGATCCCGAAATTACTTCTTTGGAATTGTGGAAGGGTATGTGTTTAAAAGAAACCCGCTGACCACTGTGGAAAAGTGTCGATTCGCTGGCTGTGGCTGTCTGTCGTGGCAGGCGGTGGTGGACGAGGAGTGCATCCCTGTGGAGCAGTTTGTTGAACACTTGCTCCCCAGCCTCCTAAGCCTTGCCTCCGATCCTGTGCCGAATGTGAGGGTTCTGCTGGCCAAAGCTCTGCGGCAGACGCTGCTGGAAAAGGGTATGTGGACTGTTTTTCTGAACTTACACATCTTAAAGCTCACCAGGTAGTGTGCTGCCAGACTTCCTCTCTAGGAAATTGCACGCATGCTTCAGACTTTACTATATAAACCCATGTATTAACTTTTATGCAGAATAGTTTGTTATTTATAAAATGGTTGGGTTTTCACATTTAACGAGCTTCACGCTAAAATGCAGAACTTCACACAGTCTTCTAGAAATGGGGAAGAGTTTTGTAAATGTTAACGATGCAGAGAGCACGAGCGGCAGCAAACGTCAGCCTTAATTCCTGGGAGGTTTGGAAGCGATCACCATGTCCTGAACAGGACGGAGCGGGAGACTGTGTCCCTCAGCCGGCACAGTGGTGCCTATAGCACGGGCGGAGCCCACTGCGTCCAGCCTGTCCCCGCAAGCGCCTGTCTCCCCGCTTTGTGCCCCGCCGGCCACCCGTGCCCCTTCCTGCCCTCCGCGCGCGTGCAGTTCTTGCCTAGTGGAGGAAAGGAAAGATGACGTGGAAGTTTTTAAATTATAACTTAAAAAATACGCATACCTGTTCTCGGGAGTCCATCTTTGAAATTTAGGAAGTTACTGTGACAAAAGTCATCGTGGTATCACTGTGAAGGCCTCACGTGTCTGGTTATGCTATGCAAGTGCTTCCTTGTCCTGAGGTGTGGTTTGCAGAACCCCCAGCACTCAGGTATGTTTGGGAACACGGGGCATGGGCACGTGAGCCAAACTCCTGTGTTCTCTCTCCAGCGTACTTGAGAAATGCCGGTAACCCTCATCTTCAAGTCGTTGAGGAGACCGTCCTGGCCCTGCAGTCTGACCCGGACCCGGATGTGTCCTTTTTTGCCACCCTGGAACCCAAGCGTCGGGGCACCGCAGACGCACCCCTGCTCGAGGAACGGAGTTAACCGCCCGGGGCTCCTGCGCACCCCGGGCCCGCCGCACGTGGGCGCAGACCACTCACCCCTGCTTGTCAGGGGTCTCACCGTGTCATACCTTCCGAGGGAGAAAAGAGCTCTGAAACTTTGAGGACAGGCACTCAAATGACCCCTTTCCCATGCGCAGCACCAGGGACTGCTCCGGGGGCAGGCACCACCCTCTGTGCCCCTGGCTGCGACCGGGTTGTAGGACCAGGTGGCAGCTGGGCACGGGGGTCCAGATCGCCTTCTCCATGACAGACTGTGATTTAAAGCCCCCTCCTCCCAAAATAAAGTAGTTTATTAGAAGCTTTTAAGTCTTTCAGAGACTTGCATATTTGGCTTCCCTCATGCTTTCCTGTAAAATATAGTTTATGGCATTACATTTTATTTTTAACAAATAATGTACATATGTAAATAACTCTTGACAGGGAAAAAATATACTAATGTAATATCAGCCTCCTATCAGTGAACAGAACAAATACATCATTTAAATTTATGCTCCACTTGGAGTTGCTGCAAATATAGCCCAGTTTGTTTACTTTTGAAAAATGTGAGAGTTAAGGAAATCTGAAGAATGATTTACGGCGGCCTGTCTAGTGTTGTACTTTTGTGCAAACTGTACTTGGAACTTTTCCTCAGGCACTTCTCCCTCCCCTTCTTGCGGTGACTGTATCCATAAAGATCCGCACGGGCCTTTGACAGAGGCAGAAAGAAAGATTTTTCATTCTTATGTGGATTTATTATCCTACGTTTAAGAATGCAGGAGGGAAATGGATCACTGAGATGCAGGATGTTGACTTTACAGCTGATGCTTCAGGATCTTTAGCGGAGACTAGGAACCCGCAGTCCCGATCAGTCCGTACACTTGCCAGGGATTTGGGGGTTAAATTATGGTGCTTCAGATTTCATTCTTCTAAAATTTAGACCAAGATGCTCTAGAACTTAAACGGTTTTCGTGAATAACTCGAGATTCTATAAACGTTTCATTAAATTCTGTATAATGTGCAGGCTCACGTTATTTTTCTTGCTTCTATTTTTAATCTTGAAAGCAGGCACAAAGGAAGGAAGGAGTGGCCCATTTGGGGTTCAAGGGCTGCAAAGGGCACGTTGCTATTGCCATTCTTTCCTTGGATCTTTTTCTTGTCCGTCTTTTCTTTCTCCCTTTTCTTAAAAATAAAATTTCTGGAGCTATATATTGAATTTCCTGGTATACAGGATATTGTCCCCCTCCCCCAAGTTCCACTGAGCTGATTCTTTAAAAAGAAAGGAAGGAATCTATACCGTGCCAAAGAAAATAAGGTACATGTGTGAGAATTTCAAATTGTAACCCAGGGTGGCATTCGGGCAGCCCCAGCAGAGCATGAGCTTATAAACTGTGGAGGCGCAGTTGGCTCCATAGCTCAGGGGTTAGAGCACTGGTCTTGTAAACTGTGGAGGCTACCTATTAAGAGAAACAAAAATCAGTCAGTCCGCCTTGTGTTCAATATTTGCCTAAAGTAAATAGATGGAGATACTGTTTTCGCTTCAGTAACAGATAATTTTTAGTTTTTTTTTTTTATTGTTTAGAAATTGAGGTTGTCGTATTGTTAAAATCTGTTGACCAGGCAGCAAATAGAATTATCACCTGGAATTTTGTATTCTGTGCAGAGCTTCGCTTTCCACTAAGGAAAAACAAACAACCTCAGTTTGTGTTGCGATGCATAGAATTTGCTGAAACAGATGTGCTTGTAGAGATTTGTAGACTCTTCGGTAAATAATCCAGCCTTAAAAAAAGTTGAGTTTACTAAAAAATGGTCTGTAACTTAATGAATGCCTTTCCAATGCAACTTTTTTTTTTAAATGACTAATTTCTCTGCAAGAAGTATGTTTAAGGCTCACGTTTTATTCGTGTTTTGTAACAACAGATTTTTCTGAGGCGGCTCTGCTCCCCTCCTCACCTTCCTCTCTCCTGTGCTCCTTCCCCCATCACTTCAGCTCGGGGCACTAATCGTTCCTAGGTGTGGGGCACTGAGTGTTTGCGATTTGATCATCACACGTAAGCTTCCTGTGTACTTGAACACTCGGCCTCCTCTTGGGTGAATTAATGGAAAACCACGAGATGGGTTTCTCGCAGATGGAGCTCCCTTGAAAGGCATCTTCACAGTGGAGCCATCCCAGCCCCGAGCCCAGTGGACGCTTCCCCTCTGCTAGAGTTTTCACCAGCTCCTTTCTCCCTTCGAGAATTCGAGAGCGTTTTCAGAACTGATGGGTTTTCATGCGGCTCTGCAGATCCTCACGAAGGCCTGAGCGCCGGCCTGGCTCCGTGGGGGTTTTCCACTCGTGCCAGGAATAGGGCTGCTGAGCGCGGCTGCAGCCCGGCCCGACCCCTGTAGACGAGGCGCGCCAGGACCACTTAGGGCGTTTCCACTCCCGGCCCTGGGCCCCGAGTTACGCAGACTATTGCGCACGGCCACGGCGGCCTGTGACCTGGAGTGAGGTCACCTGTGACAGGGCAGGGAGTGATCTGGCGAGCAGCTTGGAGGCTTCCAGAAGGGCCTGGGGACCCGGCCCCCCGGGGGTTGTGGGGGAATATCTCAAATCACTCTGCCACGCTGCGCCTCCAAGCCCCGGGCCATCGGGGACCCCAAGGGCGGTCCGCGGGGCTCTGTCCCGCGCGGGGCGGGGGGGGGGCGCGGTGACGCGGGCGGTCGGGGGCGGGGGGGGGGGAGGGGGCCCGTGCGGCGGGGTGGGGGGCAGGAGGCGGGAGAGGAGGGCATGCAGCGGGCAGGCGCTGCGGGCGGCGGAGCGCGGGCGGGGGAGCCGCCGGGGGGCGCCCTGGGCTCGGTCCCCGTGGCCGGCCGGCGGGGCGGGCGGGGCAGGCGGAGCGGGCGGGGGGCGGGCCCGCGGCCCCTCCCCGCGCAGCCCCGGGCCCGCTCCCCCCGCCAGAGCGGCGTCGGGGCTCCCGAGGCCGTGAGCCCGGCGCTCGACTTGGCCCCAGACGCCTCCCCAGAAGCCTTCGTCATGCGGGTGCTGCTGGAGGAGACCGGGGAGATGTTCCAAGTGACAAACTGCCGCAGCGACATGACGGTGCGGGAGCTCAAGGAGGAGCTGGACCTCACCGCCGGCATCCCCTTGGACCTGCAGCGGCTCCAGTACCTGGACCAAGGTGACCCTGCCCACCCCCTGCCCTCGCCCCGTGTACGGCCTCTGCCAGGGCGCCGGGTCCCCTTCCGACCCTGCGGCCCCTGAAGGGACGCCTGCCCGCGTGAGGACTCCCCCACCCCACTCCCGGGTGTCAGAACAAACCCCAACCCACCCCCTGGAAGCCCCCAGATAGGAAAGCCAGCCTGGCCACGCGAGGACTTCCCAATCTTGACAAACCGGGTTCAGGTTAGACCTCACATCTCAAGGCAGACCCTGTCCGCAGCAAGACCCTAATCCACAAACAAATCCGGCTGAGTCAGGACTCTCGTCCCAAAGCAAGCTGTCTAGTCAGACCCGCCGACCCTGAGCAGATGCTGGCGGTGTCTACGACCCAAATCTCCACAAAGGCGCTGCCACCTCAACAAGACCCCTCCGGCCCTTCAGCTGCCAGTGTCCTCTTCAGGGACCCAGAGCCCAAAGCCCACAGGGTCCTCACAAGACCGGAAACCCGAAACAAAGCCTGTCCTCAGTGCGAGCCTACGATCTAGGGCAAACCTTCTCCCGTCAGGACCCCAAACTCAACGAAGACTTCCAGATCCCCATGTTGGACTCATCACCGCTCCCCCCAGTCCTCCGGCCAGCTCTGTCCTCACAAGGATGCCAAAGCCTGAAGCAAACTGTGCCCAAGACTGAACCCCAGATCTCCAGCGTAACTACAACTACCTCAGAACCTCAAATCCTCTGGCTGACGGGTCTACACGGGGACGCTGAAGTTCAGAACAAACCATGCCCACTTCAGGGCCCCCAAGCCCAGAGCACAGCTACCTAGGACTAAACCCCAAATGACTATCCCAGAACTCCAGATTCTCCGGCAACTATGTCCATGAGAGGACACTCTGAAACAGACGCTGCTCACCTCAGGACCCCCAAACCCAGAACATACCTGCCCAAGAAAAACCCCAAATCTCCAGACTAACCATGACTACCTCAGAACCCTGAGTCCTCCAGCAGCCGTGTCCCTACGAGGATGCCGAAGCTCATAAATTCTGCCCACTTCGGGACTCCTAAACCAAGAACAAACGTGGCGAAGAGTGGACCCCAAATCCCCAGGCTAACCATACAACCCTCAGAACCCTGAATCTTCAAGCAGCCAAGTGCACTGAAGGATGCTAATGCCTGAAACAAACTGCCCACCCCAGGACCCCATGACTTTGTGCCAACCACAACCATGTTTGGACCCAAGATAAATACCCCAGACTACCCCTGCTTGCAACAGAAACCTGAATCCCAAAGCAGATTCTACCCAGAGCAGGACCCTAAATCCCAGAGCCGACAAACCCAATTCTGAGCCCCCAGTGTCTAACTAGTCACTTGTGCACCCAAACCCCAATCCATTGGCCATCTCTGTCTAAATGAGGATGCCAGAACCCAAAATGAACGCTTCGCACACCTGGAAACCAGTTCCCAAGCTCACCATGACCATCCCAGAGCACTAATCCCAACCAAAATAACCTCACGAGGTCTCCGAAGCACGAGACAATCTCTGCCCACAATAAGACCCCAAAACTCACACCAAACATACCCATATCTGAACCCTAAATCTTATGCAAACCATGTTTAAGCCAACCATCTCCATGTAAGGAAGCCAGAGTTCAAAGTAAGCCTTGCCTCCATAAGGACCCCAAAACTCGAAGAAAGCTCTACTTGTATTTGTACCCCAAATCCCTCAGCCAGTCTTATCCACACCAGAACCCCAAGCTCTAGATCAAATCTTGCCCATCTCAGGACCTCGAATTTCAGAGCATTACCTGCCACCACCAAAACCCCCAATTCCCAAGGCTGACCTCTCCGATTCCTTACCCTCGGTGGCTACAGTATACAGGGCTGCATTGGAACCCCAAATCCCAGAACAAGTCCTGCCCATGCAAGGACTCCACATCCCAGAATAGACCCTTCCCATACCAGGACCCCCACACAGAAAGCAAATCTTGCCTTCATTAGAACCCCACATCCAGAGCAAACTCTGCCCTCATCAGGACCCCAAATCTCAAAGCAAACCCTACCCACATTTGAGCCCCAAATACTGGCACTAACCTAGTTTGTATCAGAACCCCGAATCCAAAGCCGTGTCCTTGTCCATGTCAGGAGCTCAAAACTAGCCCAATTGGAATCAGAACCCAGCACCAAAGCTTGCTGGGGCTAAATCAGGACGCCAAGGCCCCCTATCCAGACAGATCCCATGTGTTTGGCACCCAGTGGGGGGCGAGGACTCTAGAGTCCCATCTCCCTGTCCAGCAGTCTCCATCCCTCAGCCTGAGGACCTGGCTGTCCCTGTCCTGATCCCTACAATACTTAGGATATGAGAACAGGATCAAAGCCCCTGGGCTCCATCATCTCCCCACCCGGTTGAAATCAATGCAAAAATACTTCAAGGAGATGGAGGTATAAAAAGCTCTGGACTGCAGCCCGGAGGGTGTGGAGAGCGATTTGCAGAGACACTGCGGCTGTAATGCAGGGCCAGCAAGCGATGGAGACAGGCAGATATCCGAGATCAGCCTGGCTCCGCTCTCCGTTACCCCAGACACTGCCCTTCCGGGGCTCGGTTCCCTAAGCCGGAACACAGAGCCTTGGGGATCTGGAATTCTGAGTGCCAGGTCGCCCTCTAGACGGGGATGACTCGGGAAATTCACAATGTACATTGAAGGCCAGAATACCTTCCTTTGCTCTCTCTGGGGTAGGCTAAGCACCTTCTGTTGACATCCTTATTTTGCTATAGGGGTGTTTGGAAGCTGCTCTGGGGCATTTGGGGGGCTTTATCTGGAAAGAAGTATGTATCTCAAGCCCGGTCTCTATTTAACACGTTAATAACGATGAGGTGAGCTGCTGAAGGACAGTAAGTGTTCCAAAACAAGTAATTCGGAAATTATGGATCCTGAGCTACAAACGTCTGGCACCCCTTCTGCTAATTTATTTTCCCCGATGAGCTATGCTGAACCATAAATTCGAGAGAGCTAAGAGGCAATGGAGGACACCCGGTGACTTGTGCTGATGTCACAATCCTCTCACTCAGCAAGCACTTAGCAACTGGGAGAAGCTTGACCTCTCCTGCGGCCGCAGCCCTTCCTGTTAACGGCAAACAAAAAGGAGAGAAAGAAGTTGCTACTACGTTGAGTAAAGAAAATTTGGGTTCCCGCCATAAATAACCCGCTGATGCCTCTTTACCCACCTAAAGGTTGTCGGGCAGGCTCACATGAGCTAACGTGTACGTGAAAACCTTGAGAGACACAAATCTGAAAGGGGTGAGCAAAATTCATGGACGAGGGGCGACCTTACATGTCTGTTGTCAGCTCTAATAATTTATTTGGCTGGTGATAATTAGTATTTGTCTAAGCCAAAGGCAGTTGCTGCCTGCGTGTAAAGAGAGAATGTGCTCTGATTTCTCGAAGAACTGTTCAGCATGTGTGAATCGCACTCTTGCCTTTCTTTGGGAAACCCGGCTTGACCCAGTTTTTTTTTTTTTTTTCCAAAGTTGTTAGGAAGTCAAGTTGCCTTACAGAAGACTAATTACTGATTATCCTCTGTGTTAGAACCACAAATAAGACCCTAATTAACAAATTTGCTAATTGCCATTCCCTGTTCTCATCCACCATCCGAAGTTTCTCATAAGCACCAAAGGGGCCCGCGGAGCCGAGAGCGACACGTGCGTGGCGCGGGAGGGAAGGCGGGTCTGGTTGGAGTGTCCTGGGGCTGCCATTTCCTGGCCACGGGATCCTCAGCCAGCTCACCGGGAAACGGAGGTGACAAACCTGGCTCGTCATGAGGGTTAAAGCCTGTAGGTGCTTGGGCCAGGCACTTAGTAATCCCTCAGCCGTGAATCCAAACAACTCGTGAATTCTACCCGGAGTAATGGCGACGTCACTTATAGAAAAAGAAATTGTGATGTTATTCTTAAAAAGCATTATAGGTGGCTGTGTGAGGAAGCAGTGTATTTAAAAAGGCAAACTAAAGACAACTTTGCGGAAAATGTTCTAGAGTCCTACAGTCTGTCACTCCGACGGTCTTTCCCGAAGGGTCTGCGCCTATAGAGTGCGAGTGGATCCACTCACCCCACTGTCTCCAGTAGTGGCGGGGTGGTTCTGGGTGATGATCCAACAGAGTTCTAACATCCCAAGTCCAAATCATGCTGAGTGGGAGCGTTACAATTCTTCCATTACCAGAAATGCTCAACGGGGGCAACTTTGTCCCCCCAGGGGCCATGTGGCAACGTCTGGAGACCTTTTGGATGGCTACGGCTGGGTGAGGGTACCACTGCCATCTGCTGGGTAGAGGCCAGGGATGCTGTGCCCAGGGCAGCCCCCCGCCCCAGAGAACAACCCAGTCTAAAACGTCAGTAGTGCCAAGTGGGAAAAAACCCTGCCGTAGAGTATCATTGGAAAGACCCAGCCCAGTTTTGCCATTGTTGCATCTTCGGCCAACGGCTGACAACACTAACCAGAGATTAGTGTTTTAGTTTCACATCTGACGCACGTAGGTCCACTGTGCTGCGTCTGTGACGTTCGCTTCGAGTGGTCCTATTCATAGACTTTGCCTCATAAAAAGACTTTACTGACTCATGTGTCTTTTTTTTGCCATAGAACGAGTTATAATTACAGAATTTTAGAAGCTGTTGCCCTTTTTTGTCGTGTTTTGTTTTGTTTTGGCTTCTGTTTGAGCTGAGCAAATTAAGTTTCTAAAAAGCACTAACGACCCCACACAGACTCCCGTGGGCTCATCACAGGAGATTAGCGCTCAAGGCTTTCAGATGATCTTTGTGATACCCGAGGTCAGATCATCTCTTAAGATAACCAGTGTAATAGTTTATCTTTAATACCCATTTTTTTAAATTAAAAATTATTCCCAGTAGGAATTTTGATGGATGATACTACGTTGAAGTTCCATGATGTTGTTCCTGGTGGAATTATTTCATTATGTGTCTGGCATTATGACGGATGGACGGAACTGGTTTTGGCGGCTGTGGAAGGGGATCGCAGTAAGGTGCCCTCATGTGTCTCTAAATGGGTATTAGACTTCACAGAGCAACTGTAAACTCTGTGTGTGTGTGTGTGTGTGTGTGTGTGTGTGTGTGTGTGTGTACGGGGTGGGGTTGGATTCAGTCTTGAATGCGAATATTCGAGTAAAAGTTTCAGAGTAGGAGAAAAAGAGGCCCATGTCATAATCAAACACTGTATCGAGAGTTCCCACTCACTCTTGGGTCTGCTGTTTCACGGTGTCCCCTTACAACCCACTCCCTCCGACCCCCGACCCCGACCCCCGACCCCCACCGAAGAGAAAGGAAGGAGGGCAACGGGCAATGGATTTTCTAGTCACACATATATTTTGTAAAGTTGAAAACCTGATTTAACAGTGGGCGAAGAGCTCCGGGTAACTGGGAAATGCACAGTCTAGAGCACGTGATGGGGCAAAAATCCGAGTGGGGGTCTGCCCCTCCCCTAAGGAGGAAAGATCACCCACTTCTCCACACACGGCAGGTGCAAGCTCTTTGCCAGGCCTTGTGCTCGGCTCTCAGCTGAGCTCTGGGGTGGGCAGCGGGGAGAAGGGAAGAGGAAACCAGACCGTCTCCCCAGCAGAGAAGCAAGGAGCGGGCGGCGGGAGGCCACTGAGGGAAGCAAGTGTGTGTTCTTTCTAGAAAGTACATTTGGATGAAAGGGTATGAGCGTGTGAGGAGAGGGTTTACTTTCAGCCAGGAAAGGGGTCAGGAAATGCTGGCTGCAGGAGGGTTGTGGGAATCGGGGATCCGGTCTGGGAGAGGTGGATGGTCTCTGGGGCTGGCAGGGCCAAGACCGATGGTGGCAACCCCCTGCCTGTGTGCGGGAGCCTTAGAAGGAGGGGACCCAGACGGTGTGCGTCCCCCTCCAGGTCCTTCTCTGGGGTGGCCCTGCTCCCGGCCTTTCCCTGCCTCCCCTCTGCTACCGAGGACTCGGTCCTGCCTCGGTTTTCTGGCTCTTGCTCTGAACCTGGGGATTCCCTCCTGTCTCCCACACTCTGGGAATCTGCCTCCCCGCACGGCCACCCCCACCCCCGATGCCCTGCATCTGGGACGGAGTTCCTCTCTGCCGGAGCCTGCAGCCTTCCTCTCGTGCTCAGGGCCTCGCTTCACCACGAGATGATTATGTTACGGGGCTATTTTTCATCCGTGAGTGGAGTTCAGAGTGTTCCAAAAGGTAGCGGAGACAATGGGCCCGAAAATAGATCGGAAGGCCAGAATTCATCCAGTCTCCGGAGAAGTGCATTTCCCCCTGGGGAGGCCACTTCGTGTCGTCTGGCGTCTTCCTTGATGGCCACAACCACCTCCCTCTGGACACCCAGAAAAGCTATTTTCTCTCTTCAAAACACCGACAGGAAGAACTTCCTGCCTCCCGAGCCTGCCCGATGGTAAATGCGTATTTCCTGGACATGTATAGAATTCGGTCAACAATGTCCCCCCGCTGGGTGTGTTCCCGCTTCTCCTTCAGGGCTCGCCCCTCTCTGTTCCCATCCCGAGCCTTCCCTGGGCCTTCGAGCCACCCTCCTCTCAGGAGGGTCCCGGCCCCCAGCGGCCGGGTGCGGCTTGCACTTTCGAAAGAACTCAGACTCACTGTGCGGACCCCTTTATTCTGCCCAGCTCTCCTGCCTCGGTGTCGACGAAGCTTCTCTTTACCAAACTGCAAATTCGCAGCGTTTGGAGCACACGCAGTGGAAAGCCTGGATCGCTCACAGAGCGTTCGTGGCCTTGTACGTTGCCTCTCACAGAGGCCACTCGGACGCCGTGCAGTACCTTCTAGAACACGGTAATGTTGAGAGATGGCTGAGTACGTTCACAAGGTGGGGTCTACTGCGGGTAGGGAGGACAGAGTGTTTGCCTTCCAGGGCCTTCCGCGATGGCCTCCTGGACCCAAGTTGTGTCAACCACCCGTCATGGTCCCGTGGGCCACTGGGGAGCCTCTGTCTGTAGGGGTCTTAGGACATGCTGAGTAAAGTCTGCTGTCCTCTCTCCCGGCCGGGTCTCAAGAAGATTCTGTCGTCGGAGATCAAACTTCCAGACACTAATTCCCAGGAGTAGCCCAAAGAGCTTCCTGGCCTCTTAGAACACCGCTGGAGATGTTCCTGAACTCCCTGTGTTCTCTCTGCCCCATCTGAGGTTGGGTTTCTGCCACAGTCTGAGGGCTCTAGCCCCAAGCCAGCATCACTCTCTTAGAGGGGGAGGAGGGAGCATTGGCAGGCCGGCTCTGAATGATTTCCTTCAGGAGACCCTTGCCCCAAACCCTCTCCTCATCTCGTCTCCATCCCCGTCCCCCGCCCCCCGCCCCAAGGACAGGCTGTCACTTCTCTCTGTCTCGATAGAAACAGCAGCCTTGGCCTGCATTGTCTCTGAATGTGAGGGCTTGCACGAGACTCGGCCGGAGCACGCTTTATCTTTATCTCCCCTGGTCGTAGGATATTTTTGGGAAAAGAGGCTCGCCGATTGAGGTGTCGACCATTCCAGAACAATAGACAATGGCCGCAGATGGCCCAGGCCGCCAGCTTCCTCGGGAACAGGAAGGACATGTGACGTACTGTTTGGTCAGGGGTTTGAGGCCCAGAAGGGGCCTCATCCGAGGGTCTCCCCTATCAACTTGCTTTCCAATCTGAACCTTTCCCGCCCGCGGCCTTGACCCTGGCTCTCCGCACCTCGTCTTCGCCCCTGCCCCCACCTCCAGCGAGCAAGGTGCCAGCATCCTCGAGGCCGGGGCAGGAGGACTGGGTAGAGGCTTTCCTGACCATTTTGCTGCTTTCTCCATGCCGCCTGTTGTGGGATGAAATATGGGCTGTTCACAGACCAGCAGTCCTTTAAGCTCATAAAAAGTCATTTTCACTCTGATGGAACTGTGACGTATTTGAAAGCCTCAGTTAAAACATTACAGCCAGCTTTGCAAAGTTTTCTGTCCTTTGCACACAGCCGCCGCAAAGCCGTGCCGAGGCTGAGGCTGGGCGTTAGGAGAACCTATTTAAAACGTTACCTCACCGACCAGCCATAGCTCATAAAAACTGGCTACAGAAATGTCAGCTGCTTGTAACTGAATTGCCTTGTTCTCTGTGTCATGATATTTGTTACCCAGGATTTGATTCAATTCAACAAGTCCGTATTGGACACCTGTCATTAGCCCATCCATCTGCGGGAGGCGGGGAGGGATTCAGTCGAAGTGAAACCTGTCCATGGGTCGGGCTTGCCCGTCGTCTGCCATTTCCCGAGCGCCTGTCTTCTCCAGGCACCGCGCTACGTGCTGGGGATGAAAACAGCAGTGATCAAAACAAGTGTGTTTTCTGCCTTCATGGAGTTTATGAAGGGAAGTCAGCAAATTATTACAAATAATTAATTCCATGGTCAGTCGTGCACGGCATGTTCTGAAGCTGTGGAATGTCAGCTGAGCATATACAGGGGAGCGGGACTCATGGGAGGGGGTAAGGAAGGCTTTCCTGAGGAAGCGCATGGAGGATAAAGAAGGGTGGAGTTAGCCAGGGATGGCGGGGGTGGGGGGCGGGGGCAGAAATGGGTAACAGGCCGTTGGCAGAGGGAACAGCACGTGCAAAAGGCCTGGGGTGGGATGCGGGAACAGGGTGTCTTTATTGCGTAAAGATAGAAGACTGGTATAATTGGAGCATGCATGGAGAGCGGGGTGGAAGGGCCTGGTGTGGGGAGGGTGACAGGGTGGGACAGAGAGGTCACGACCTAGAAAATGACCCCAAAGGTAGTGGATGCCAGAAATGGGGTTTGAGCGGGAGCGTGCCGTGGGCAGATGGGCGGCAAGGCAGTGCTGGTCACTGGGACGGTGCAGCAACGCCTGCTCCCTTATGCTCCCTGCTGGGGTCAGGCGGGGGCCGTTATTGACTCTCCTAAGCATTCTTGCTACGGCCTCACCCTTCCCGAGCTTCTCCTCTTGAATGTAATTCTGGAGGTGAGGCTCCTGGCCAGGAGGGTGAGCCTCGCTCAGCCGGCTCTCTTATTTTACAGGGGCCAGCTGTCTCAGCGGAAGCCCCATGGGCAGGACAGCCCTGCACGTGGCCGCAGCCATGGGCCGTCTGGACTGTATCGACCACCTGCTGAACTACGGAGCCTCCATCAATGAAAAAGATGCCAGGGGGGAGACCCCCATGTCCCTCGCCCGGCGCCTGAACCGCAGGCACAGCGAGCAGCGCATGTTGCTCTTCTACTGGGTGGCAAAGTCAGGGACAAAAGACCCAAAGAACTTGGTCGAGAACAAGGTTTTTGTCAGGGCAAAGTCTAAGTCAGGCTCCAAGAAGAGCCAAGTTTGACTCCCTCTGGGAACGTCTGCACCTCGAGGGTGACCTGGGTAACTTTTCAGAGTTCAAATCCACAGTGGCCCTTGGGGAACAGGAAGCCAAGAAAACGTGGCAATTAATCTGAATCAGATACTAAATTATCTGTCCTGTTCGCAAATGACTCGGGGAGGGTGCTGATGGAGGTAGGTGAGTTTGCGTTCATTCCGTAATCCATTATGGACCGAGCGGGCTCAGATGCCAGCCGTTAATTTTAAGCTATTTGTACATTGTATCCAATAACGCGGCTTGGGGTGATGGGAGCCAATTACCTTCTCGTGTCTGGAGACCATCTAATGCATCAGCATAATAGAAGTAATAGCAGTGATGAGAACGGTACCGTTGCTATTGCCATGCACAAGTGCTGGCAAATGTCGGGGGGTCCTGCGTGGGGCGGGCTCTGAATTTCAGTCTGTAACGCTCAGGAACTGTGTGCTACGTGCTGCCGCAGCAAGTGATGTTCCAGAAGGTTTTCCGAGCCATCTCTGAGGGGTCTGCTGCTTGAATTGTGGCTTGGAGGGGAGGGGACTAGTGAAGCAGAGAGAGCTTGGTTCTCCAGTTCTCCAGTCACGTCCTCGACTGGGCTGCCTCATTAGTCTTGGTTAAAGGTGATAAGTTGCTGTTGGATTTGGGGGAGACCGTGTCAAGGACGACGATGAGCTTGAAGAGGAGAGAATCAGAGCTGGCACCATCTTTTCTCGGGTCCCATCCCCAGTGGTCCAAACACACCTCTCCCCCCAATCCTTCCTCCCTCCAGTGTTCTCCTTCCTTGCTAGGACCCCACGTGGCAACCATCATCCTTCCTATGCTTAGTTCCAGGCTCTGGACCCCTCAAGGGGCCCGGTCTGCCATGCATCAGGGCTGGGAGTGGGGGCCAGAGGGGAGGGCGGAACCTGCAGTGGACCCGCATCCTGCTGTCTGGAGCCGCGAATCAGCTCCAGCAGAAACGTGAACTAAAGGCTGCTAGATTTTTCCAGAGCTTTTTGATAGGATATAGTCTGATTTTTAAGCGTTGACTTGAATTTTTTAAAACATGGTGGCATGGTTCAGAAGGAGTAGCAGATCCACACGTGTGGATGCATCCTACTGCCAGACTCCACCCCTGTTCACGGAGGAAAGTGGCAGAAGGAACTCAAGCCTCCTGGGACATTTGCGGCCCGGAAGCCGTGGTCTTGCTGGGTGACATGTACCGTCCATACCCCCACCCCCACCCCCCGCTGACGTGTGTTTCTCTAAAGCCCCATATTCTAACACGACTTCTGCGATCTGTCTGTGCGACAATGGTCTCTCGACCGTGGAAGTTTTGTTTTCAAAGTGATGGAAAACAGCACCGTATCCCGGCTGCCCTTCTTTCCAACACACATCCCGATAACTGGATTCGGCTTTTAAATTAATTGGCTGCATTTCCTGCTGTCATAACAAGGAAGATCCGTGTTGATGATGTGGCTTTACACTCGGTAGATGTGGTGGTACCCAGCTCAGCAATCTGTTTGACAAATAATAGTCTGAAAAAAAATAGAGCTCAGCATCAACTGTGTCAAAACTGAGATCTTGTTTTTGGCAGACGTTCTCCAAAGTCGGTAGACAGATATTAAATAACCCCAACCATTGGGTCGATTCATTCAGCTAATGAGGTGTGTTGGCGGGGCGACTCGGGGACCCTTTTAACTTAACAAGTGACATTACTCAAAGTCATTTGCTTGCCAGCAGCTTTGCTCTGCTGTCGCTGCCGTTATAAGAGCCAGCTGCCTGATACTCGTCCCCAAAACTTCGGAGGCAAGCACCGTATCTTCGTATGCCCCAGGTCAATGCAACACTCGGCCGGAAAAGGGGCAAGTTCCAAGCTCCGCGGCTGACGAGCCGCTCAGTCCGAGGCAGGGCCGTGCACACGCTCCTACAGGTCCTGGAGGCGCTTCCTTAGAGGCAGTCGGACCATACTCTCGGCCATGTTCAAACAAGCTTGCATCACAGAGTGAATAAAATATGTCCATAGCCAAAGAGAAGTTGGTTTGCAATTGGTCACAATCAGGTTACATGCCATAGATATTTCATCAAGCATTTTTTTTTTTTTTTTTTGGTACAGCCAACAGAAAAATTTTTTTGGTGGAGTCAATTCAAGCATTTTTCTGGGACCCTGAAATCCTTCTAGGCCCAAGGCACTGGGGATGGTCTTCAGTGGGAATCGCTGTGGTCCGTGATCGCCCAGGTGGGTGTCCCTGCAAGCGCGGGATGGGATGGGCTTGCGTCTCGTAGTGGATGCAAGGATGGATGGATGGGCTGCCTCTTGGATGGGGGTTAGTCTTCTGGGTATAATACCCAGCCCCGTCCTCCCTGGGTCCGCCTGGAAAACAGCATTGGGAGGTGCTCATTACAAGCAGGTAGTGACAGCTCTGCCCCCAACGTGCTCCCATTCACCTTGGCTGCCAGGATGCTCAGCTGGGGCATCTACCCTCCCCTCGCCCTTCCCTTGAACGAGGTACAACGTGTTGCTCTTTCTTGTACGCATGTTTGATTGGAAGTGGCCTCACATCTTTTCTAGAAGGCCATGTGGCACAAATCAGGAAGAGGTCATGCACACTGTGGGGTCCAGAGGGCGACATGGACATCATGGCCAGGTCTCACTCAGCTGAGCCAGCCTCCTGGCCACCCAGCCCGGAGTCCCCTGCCACTTCATTGTCTCAGAGGCAGCTGGACAGAGATGCTGGAATTTTCCTCTGTATCCTGTCTATTGGCCTGGTCTCCAGTCTCCTCCAGAACCTGGATGTGGGCCCCTTGACGGCCCCTCTGCACCTCAGGCTACCTTCTGGGTCTCTCTCTCGCCACGGATCCCCCAGGCATCTCGGACCCTGGGGCTTTCCTCCCTCGGGACTATTCACCAACCAGAGCTTCCCAGAGAGCCGGAAGGGATGGCATTCCCCCTGGTGGCAAATTGGGGGACTTTCTCTGTGGCCCTGAGACTGCTTTAAGTGACACTGCGACACAGGCTGGGGACATTATTCCCTGGGCAGACTGCTCTGAGTCCTGATTCCAACAAGGGGAAAGTCTGTTTGGGGCTGGGGTGCTGTCACCTCCTTCCCCGCTCACCAGTCTCCCCTCTACCACGGAGCAGGCTTCTGCGGACAAGAGGGCTGTGCTGGGACTGGAAAACATTGTTTTGTTCTCAGAGCATCTGTGGGCCAGGGTTCTACTCCTTTCTCTGTCCCTAACTAGTGTGTGACCTTGGGGGCAAACTGTCACCTTCCGACGGCCTCGGCTTCTCTGTCCGTCAGGGTCCTCATTGTCTCCATTCTAACCTGCTCATGTTTTGGAGACGAGACGACCCATGAGGCAGAGCGCTGGGGGCCCAGAGCCTCGCTGTTGTAGCCCTGCTGGCCTGTCCGGCCGGCAGGTGAGGCTGAGAACTTTCCTTCGCCGCTGGCTGTGTGGCGTGAGGCCAAGCAATCGCATCTCTCAGTGTCTTGGTCTGTAACATTTGGGTAATAAAACCTGCCCCTGTCATCGCTGGAGGGATTAAATGCTGGGCACAGAGCAGACACTTGAAAAATAGTGCCCATTATTATTATTATTACTAGCACCACTTAATTTGCTTAAAATGTTTACTCACCAGGAATCAATACGCTCCTGGTTTCCAGATAGCCTCATAAATTTTCAGCAAACCTTATACAATAAGAGTCTCCATCCAGAACTAATAATTCCCAAAGTGGGAGATAAATAATTTCCCTGAAACTTGCTGATTTTGGTATTAAGTACAGGGTTTCCTCAGCAACTTCTAGAAAGTCGTTCTGAATCCAGAACTGCAGGGCCAGTTGCGCAGAAGGAAAAAAAAAAAAAAAGCTCTAAGATGAGAGGAAAATTCCAGGCGCTCGGCTCTGCCTCCGCAGAGCCCTGACGACGCGAGCATCCAGCAGAGGGCACAGAAACCCATTAGCATTTAGAAAAACGCCGGTGTTTGTGTTCGCTGGAAATGTCAGGGATGCTGCAGTCTGCGCCACGCCGGAAACCCAAGAGCAGGGCTCGTTGGCGGGGGGCTTGCAGACGGGCCGCTCTGTCTGAACCCCCAAAATTGTATGACGCACCTGTTGGCGCACACGCATGCTCTGGGGGGGAGCTTCCGAGCTCCCATCACACCCTCAAAGAACCTGTGGACCCCCTGCCCAGAGGTCCCCAAACCCGGGCCCCATAACGAGGCCAACCACACCCACGGTCAAATCCCATCAATGCATCCACACGGTGTCCCCTTCTACCGTCTGGTTGGTGCGTGTGGTCAGTTGGCAATGGGAAGGATGCTAAAACGGGTCCCATCTGACGCTGCGATGTGCGCGTGCTCGTGAGCTCCCAGGGGAGCTCGGAGAATTCATGACTCCGCCCAGCGACCCCACTTTGGTGCTTCCATCCCGCAGAGACGAAACCCCGGAACATTATGCGCCGCGTGCGTGTATGTTCACGACAGATCTTTCCGGGGAACCAAATGCCTGGAAACGCTCCCAGTGCCCACCAGTGAGGCTGATGGTGGCACCTTTTCACCAATTAAGGAATGACTTGATTTGTGGCTCTAAGGCCAAGGGACAGCCATAAGGAGTGTGATGTGTCCTGACATCCCGGTTTGTGAAAAATGGCAAGTTGCCCAGGAGGTGTGTGTGAGATCATTGAGTTACAATTTTGAAAAGGAGGCAAATCCAATAAATGTGCATGTAAGGGTATTTGAGCAAAAATAATGAGGTCAAAGGTCTTCAGGCTCTTAGCATTGTCTGCCTGAGGCCGCTCTGCTTCATACATCTCCAAGTGGTCACGACCAGCATTTCTCTTCTTATGGTAAAATACCATAATGTGAAATTCGTCGTTAATGATGTTTTGCACATTTGCAGTGTTGTGCAACCAACACCAGTATCTAGTTCTAGAACATTCCATCGCCTTACAAAGGAATACTTGACCCATTAGCAGCCTGCCCCTCTCCCCACCCTGTTCTCTCTAGCCCAGGGCAATCACCGGTCTGCTTTCTGTCTCTATGGATCTGCCCATTCCAGGTACTTCGGATAAATCAAGTCAGTCTGTATCTGGCTTCTTAGCATCATGTTGTCGGAGTTCATCCACACCAAGCGTGTATCACACTTCATTCCTTCTTATGGCTGAATAACATTCCATCGTTATCCCTTCATTAGTTGGCACATGGTTTTTCCCACCTTTTTTTTTTTTTTTTAAGATTTTATTTATTTATTAGAGAGAGAGAGCACGGATGGTGGGAAATGGGGAGTGGGAGAGAATTTCAGGCAGACTCCCCGCCCAGTGCGGAGCCCAGTGTAGGGCTGACATAGGGCTCCATCCCACGACCCTGAGATCCTGACCGGAGCTGAAGGCAGACGCCACCCAGGAGCCGTTCCCACCCTTGGACCATTGTGGATACTGCCTCCATAAATGTGAGCGTACAAGGATTTGCTCGGGTACCTGTTTTTAGTTCTTCGGGGTACACATCCGAAAGGGGATCTGCTGGGTCACACGGTAATTCTATGTTTAACAGCACACATTACATTTGTAATTAAAAATATACATAAAAAAGAAACAAAGGGAAGAGAAGCCCCCCCACGAGCTCTCCAAAGTTGGAGAATTCTAAGAATCATTGATGGACCACTCACCCCAGGCCGGACGTTTTGCATACATTGTCTCGTGTCGTCTTTTGCATGATCCCGACAGTCAGAGGTTTTCAGCCGGAAGCACGCATCCGTCACAGGGAAGGCTTGGGAAGAAGGCGCAGGTGCCGGGGTTCACCTCCCAGAAGTCCCGGATTCACTCGGTTAGGGGCAGAGCCCAAGATTTCCGACAAACACCCGGAGATGCTGGTTCTGAGTGGCACGAGCACGTTCTGGTCCACTTTTCATTGAGGACACAGACTCAGAGAAGTCAGTAGCCTGCCCAGAGTCACAGAGCACATACATGGCAAAGTGAAGACGCCTGACTTTAGAGACCGCGTGGTTTTGACAAGCACCTCACAGTATCAGTTTGCCAGATCACAGGCCATGCTGCTTCTCTAGGGGTGAGCCAGCCTGCCTGTGGCTGTGACTTTGGTTACCTCCCCCAAGACCCCCTGTCCCTGTTTGCTGGCCCTCCTTTTGAAAGCATTGCAGAAGGGCTCGCCCGGAGCTGGACACAAGCAGGCGGTGCAGAATGCAGATGGTGGGGCAGGGAATGAAACCTCACAGGCACTTGTCCTCGGCTGCGGAGTCGCAGCGACCACGGGACGGCCCCCCCCAGGGGATCCTGAATCTTCCCCAGGCTGCCCACCGGCCGCCAGGAGCTCCCGCCAGGTGGCGCTGCTGCGCACCGCTGCCTCAGGCGGGCGGGCACGGCGGCCACCAGGTGTCGCACCGAGACCGCGGATCAACTCGGGGCGCCGGCACCACCTCTGATCCGGACCCAGCCCTCTGGAGCCCCATAGAAATTGTGGATCCTGTTGCGTTCGTTGATTTGCTCTTCTCCCTCGAGACCATTGTGCCCCAGGGACTTTCCATTCCTCTTCATGCTGTTTGGATCTCTGTATAGTACAGAATATTAAAAAAAAAAACCCTAACTTTATGTGGATAGCACTTCTCACATATAATTAATAATACAAGAATTCAGAAAGAAGTATGTCCTCCCGTTCAGAGATTCTTCCTCCAGGGCCTCACGAATTATGGTCTAGGGGTCGGGGGGGGGGGAGAGCCAGCCAGCATTAGAGATAAATTCCATTTTTCTTTTAACCCTCAAAAGGGAGGGAAGAGTCCAGGAGCTTCCTTGCCGCTCTAATGAACATTTTAAATAACGTCTCCATTGCCCAGGAGGGGCTGCAACGAGAAAGGCAAGGAGGGGCTTTGCCGACTTAGACGTGTTGAAACTCAGGATTGTCAATGTTATTCTCCCAGAGCCGAGATACCCCAAAGCCTGCAGAGAAGGGTGGGGCTCGAGACGTCAGAGTCCTTTTTACCAAATGACCCCTTCAAAGAACTTTATGATTTATCTCCACCTGGCAGCAAGCAGCGGTCAGTGTTTTTCATACCTGGTGCATTTCGCACGAGGTGTAGCCGTTATATTTAAATGATGCAGCAACCGGGGATCAGATCTGGTATTGCCAGGGCTATCACGGATCTCACCGGCTTCTCGTGGGGACGCGGGGAGGTGCTGTTATGGCCACCCCACCCCGCGGAGGCAGAGGCTTGGGTAAGCAAAGCTGCCTCCTTCGAAAAGAAGCAGATTGGTACCCTGCAGAGTGGGGCACTGGACTTCAGACAGAGGCACGTGCTAACAATGAGAGGAGAGGTCGGGCTTGTCGCCCGCCTGGGCATTCAAAGGGTTTGCTGACGGAGCCTCACATGCTAGCAGGTTCCCCTGGGCTCTAGGCCACAACAACTGGCGTCACGGGGAGAGGTTTCACTGTGGCCTCACTGACAATGCCCTGTGCACCTACCTTGTCGACGTCCCCTCCCTGCCTTGGGTATCCAGTAGGACGTTTGGCCGTTTTCTGCTGTGAACCAGCAGCTGTCTTTTGCAAATCCTGAAAAGCCCCTCCGGACCCAAATAGAAAGTGCAGTCATTCCTCCAGTGAATCCCCCGTCCCCGGCTCAGGGCTGCTGGGGGCTCTCCAGGGGCGGTGCTGGTGGCTGTGGGCTGTGTGCTTTTGCTCTCTGTACCCCACGCCTGTCTACTCCCCTAGCTGTTTCTGTGTTTGGGACAGGCGGGGACGCAAGGCCCAGGAGACAGAGGTGGCACGTGGTTCCCGCCTGGCTGCCGAGGGCCCTCGGTTGGGGTTCCCAGGCACCGAATGCGTGTTTGGAGACCCCCCACTGAGGACTCCCCCAATGGTGATCTCCTGCTGACCTTGTAAAACCCACCCTCCTCCCTCTGACTGTTCCCCTCCCGGCCTCTGTGTGTTGCACGGGCAGGCGATACTCTTGGGTAGGAGGAGGCTTTCCAGATGGGACCCACCCCCTTACCTGCCTCCTGTGTGCGCACCTGGCCCACGGGAAAATAGTCCTTGTTCTTTTCCTATGGGATTCTTGAAGTATGTGCTGCTTCCGAGAACCTGATCTAGAATCGGCTTGGCGAACGTTCCCCTGGGCGGGTGGTGAGATGTCAGGCCCTCTTGGGGCACCCTCAGTCCCTGTGAAGGGGTCTCTAGATGCTCTCTCCGCGTGGTTTCAGTGGTGGGGAGAGTGGGGCGATGCCCAGAGCCTGCTATGAGATGACAGCTCCCCTCCCCCCCTCAAAAGTCCTCACTCCCTGCACCGAGTTTCTAATCTTCTAGAAAATTGTGGTCGGTTACTTTCTTTGGAGTAGCGTGTGGGCCTCAGAAGTGGCTCCGGCTCTCTCTTAGCAAGTCCGGTGTCCGCTGAACGGTAAGTACGTCTCTTCGGAAGATGTGAGCTGTGTCACGTACTGTCTTCAGCCACAGGCTTCAGCTGAAATTCCAAGAAAACAGGAGACATCCTATTCAACATTCTGAGAAACGGAGGCAGTCCAGTCCCTCTCGGCCTCACGAAGCTGCCATTTTGAGGGCAGAGATCCCACCAGCACGCAGGGAAGTCAGCGCAGCTGGGCTGTGCTCGGGGGAGAGCCACACAACGGCGTGCTGGGGAGGGACGGTGGGCACAGCTTCCGAGGGCACCAGTGCGGTTGTTCGGAGCGGGGGTGGGAGGAACGCAAGCTGACATTTGGGGAAGGAATTAAGTCTGCGTAGGCTTAGAACCTCCCGGAAACCATTAACGTGGGAGCATCGTCACCACTGAGGGCACGAGGAGTGAGATGGGGCCGGAGGGCGGCGGGAGCTCCGAGGCTATAGCAGTCAGCCGTTGTCCGCCTCGGTGGCGGAGCCGACGGTGACGGAGTCCTGCTCACGTGTTGTGGGGCAGCCGGGAAGGCACTGCGGGGCCTGGACTTGGCTGGAGCGGCTTTGCCTCCGGGGATCAGCAGGCTGGCTGGGCGCGGTCTCGTCGCCGCAGAGGCAGGGGACGGCGGGTGGAATCGGTGAGGCTCCTTGGAGGTGCGAGCTCGGGGCCACCCAGCAGTGACTCCTGGCGATGGGTCACTGAGCAAGCAGGTCAAGCAGTCAAGTTCGAAGTCAAGGAGCAAGCCGTTAATGAACCTCACCTCCAAGGAGGCCACGGCGGGGGCTGGGGGCTGAGAGAGGGGAAGCATTGGGGCCCATATCGCACTTCCTCCCGGGGCCCTCATCCGGATTTCGTCCCGAGAGCAATGGGAAGTGATCGAAGATTTGGGGGGCGGGGGGTGATGGGCGCCATTGAGTGGCTTTAAGAGAATAGTCTGTGGGAGGTGAGAGTGGGACCCAATAGGTGGCTAGAAGCCATTGCTGGTGTCCCGGTGAGAGAGGCTGATGGCCGGACCGGGTGCTGATGGTGGATTCTGGAGACACGAGCTTGGGAATGGGGCTGAAGCAAGGATCGGGGACCCAGGACTGAGCAGTCAAGTGGGTGGTGGCACCATTTTCCGAGAAGGGAAAACCTGAGGAGGGGGAAGGCGTGTCATGAACGCCACGGCACTTGGGTGTCTGCCAGCGTATTTGTTTTTGGTGGCTGCTTGCGGACTTGGCGTTCTGGAGGCCAAGAAGTCTCAAATCAGGGCGCCAGCAGGGCCGAGCTCCTTCTGGGAGCTCCAGGGGAGGAGCTGCCCCTTCCAGCATCCGCTGGTTCCAGGTGTCCCTCGGCTTGTGGCTGTGTCCCTCCAGCCTTTGCCTGGCTTCATTCTGTGCATCTATCTGTCCCCCTTTCTCGTCTCAGGACTTGTCATTGGATTTAGGGCCATGCAAGTCCAGGATCTCAAGACCTTCATCACATCGGCAGAGGTCCTTTTTCCAAATAAATTCACATTCCCAGATTTCAAGTGGGCCTATCTTTGGAGGGCCCACCACCCTGACCCACCCCAGGGGTTCCATTTGGGCGTGCCTACCACTCCCCCACGGGGACACCGCATGGGGTGTCGGGCGCCTAGGGCTGGGGCTCCTAGAGAGGGGCTGACGCGCGTGCTTGGTGGTTGTGAGTAAGCAGGTGGAGGTAAGAGAGAGAAGGCTTTGGGTAGAACAGAGAAGCAGTCCAGGGCCGAGCGGAGGGGCTCCGCTGGAGTTCAGGTAAGGGGGGGCACAGCGAAGAAGGAGGAGAGCATGTGCTCAGGAGGGTGGGGGGCCTGGTCTTCAGAGTCAAAAGCTGCTGACACCATCCCTCGCGGCCCCACGAGTGTCCGGGGCGAGGCCGGCTTCCGTGGCACGTGGGGGACTGGGCTCCTTTCCAAGGTGGCTGCAGAGCCAGCAGCCAACCTGAAGGAGGGGGTTCTGCGGGTGTGGACGACTCCTTTGGGAAGTTTGACCCCACGGGGTAGCAGGGCGGGGGGACATTGTTTTAAAGATGGGAGCTGGTAGAGCCCGTTTATGTGTCCATGGGAAGGATCGGGGCCAAGTGGGAGACACTCAGAGCGTAGCAGGGAGAGGCGCTGGCCCCAGGGAAGGCCTTCGGGGGGGCCCAGCGACGGAAGGTATGCCAGGGATGGGATTGGGGCTCACAGCCTCTTCCGGAGGTCCCCCGTTCCACCCAGGCCCAAATCCCCAAATCTGGCGAACCCTTTCCTGCATTGAGACTTTCAAAACCTTTTTATTATGGGAAAGTTTAAGCACGAAAAACAAAGGACTAGGACAAGCAGACGGGAGGAGAGCTGCTCACTTCAGCCCCATCCGCTTCCTCTGTAGGGCTGTTTTGCAAGTCATGGGGGTGCACCCCAAGCCCTGTGGTCTGCATGCTCTCAGAATGAGGGCGTCGTCCTGCAGTGCCATCAGGAACCCCAGCAGGGCACAGATGTTCCCGAGAGCCCCTGTGTTGGCCACGGCCGCGGTAGTGGCCATAAAGGACCAGAATAACTTAGGGGCTCCAAACAGCACCAGCTTATTATCTTGCCATTCTGGAAGCTGGCAGCCCGAAATGGGTCTTCTGGGCTCAAATCAAGGTGTGGGCAGGGCTGGTTCCTTCCAGTGGCTCTGGTGGAGAATCCACTTCCCAGCCTTTTCCAGCTTCTAGAGGTGTCTGCACACTTTGGCTTCTGGCCGCCTTTCCCATGGCGTCTCTCTGCCCTCGTCTCGTGCACGGGCCCTCCTGCCTCCCCTCGTAAGGAGCTGTAGGGTTACACTGGGCCCGGATAATTTCCCATCTCAGGATTCACACCTGCGAAGGGACTTGGCGTTCGAGGACGCATCACAGGTTCCGCGATCAGATGTGGACACCGTTGGGGCCGTTTTCCAGCCGACCACGGCATCTCATGGCCAGTCTGCGTGCAAAGCTCCCAGCGGCGCCCAGCTAGCTCACCCACACTGGCTCCCCTTCATTTAGCCACTGCACGTGGTGGTTCTGTCTCGAGTCCTTTTTAACCCCACGATCTGGTTTGGGGGCTCTGGCCTATGGCGAGGGCCCGCCCAGGTGGCCTGTGGAAGGTCTTGCGTCCTGAGTGTGTCTGGGCTTCCAGGTCGTGTCCTGTAGCTCGTTCCCCTCTCTCCTCGCTTCCTGCGAGCTGGACGTGGGACCTCCAGCGGGATCGTATCCAGGTGGACCGTTTCTGCCAGATTAGTTCATGGCTGACCTCGTGGCCATCACAAGCCATGCCTGCTGGGGGTCCCACTGTCCGGGGGAGAAGACTGAGCCCAGGGTTAAGGGAGCGACGGCGGTGGATACTCTCTGTTGAGAACTTTTGTTTCCTCCTTTGGACCAGCATTTCCTCTGGAGATGATCTTTCCCACCCTGTGAATACCCTGTTCCCTCTCTACCTTTTTATTATTATGGTGAAACAAATATGACATAAAATTAACATTTTAACCATTTTACTGTATTTTAAAGGTTTTATTTATTTATTTGAGGGAGGGAGAGAGAGAGAGAGAGAGAGTGAGCGCACAAGCAGGGGGAGGGGCAGAGGGAGAGGGAGAAGCAGGCTCCCCGCTGAGCAGGGAACCGGACTTGGGTCTCGATCCCAGGACCCCAAGATCATGACCTGAGCCGAAAGCAGATGTTTACCCGACTGAGCCACCCAGGCGCGCCCCCACCCCCCGTTTTAACCATCTTGAAGTGTATAGTTCAGGGGCATTAAGTACATTCACATTACTGTGCAACCCTCACCACCATCCATCTCCAGAATTTTCTCATCTTCCCAAACGAGAACTGTCCCTGCCCCCAGGACTGGCACCCACCCTTCTGCTCTCTGTATCTGGGAATTTGACTGCTCTGAGCACATCATAGAAGGGAGAGCATCCAATGTTTGTTCTCCTACTTGCCTTTTTAGAAAGTAGCTTTCCTGAAATACACTTTACATGCATACAACTCACCCATTTAAAGTCTACAATTCAGTTTTTAGTATGTCCACAGACTTGTGCAACTTTCACCTTTATCCGGTCCCAGAACATTTTCATCACTCTCAAAGGAGACCCTACACCTGGTAAACAGTTACTTCTCATCCCCTTACCCCCGCCAGCCCTAGACAACCGCTAATCTTTCCGTTGTTAGGCGTTTACTTATTCCGGACGTTTCACATTTTGTTATTTATTTTAGAGATAGAGAGAGACACACACGGAGAGAGGGAGTGCGGAGGGGAGAAGCAGAGGGAGAGGGAGAAGCAGACTCTATGCTGAGCACAGAGCCCGACACAGGGCTCGATCCCAGGACCCCGAGATCGTCACCTGAGCCTAAATCAGGAGTCGGACACTTAGCGGACTGAGCCACTCAGGTGCCCAATGTGCACAAGTATTTTCAGTTCTCGTGGGTGTATATATACCCGAGAGGGGGATCGCTGGGACATAGGAGAACCCGCGGTTCAACCGTCTGGAGAACTGCTGGACGGTCCCCCAGCAGCTGCGCTGCGTTCCGTGCCCGCCAACGATGTGAGGGTCTGATTTCCCCGTTGTCTGCCCTGCTCGGAGCCGTCCTCCTGGCTGTGAGGTTCTGCCTCACTGTGGTTTGCCTCCACCCACCCTTGAGCAAACTCATACCCCCGACCGCGCCGGTTCTTCCACGGGGGGCTGGCAAAGCGGTGACCGTCCGTCATTCCTTCCGCATTTCCCGGGCCGGCATTCTTCCGTAAAAACGAGCTTTCTTTCCTCCTCTGGAGCTGTGTGCTTTTTCCCTAAAAGGCAGTTCAAACCGAGGAGGCAGGGAAAATGCTTCGTCCTTAATCATTATGGCTGCTCGGATATTTATTTATTTATTTATTTATTTATTTATTTTTAAAAGATTTATTTATTTATTTGACAGAGATCACAAGTAGGCAGAGAGGCAGGCAGAGAGAGGAGGAAGCAGGCTCCCCGCTGAGCAGAGAGCCCGATGCAGGGCTCGATCCCAGGACGCTGGGAACATGACCCGAGCTGAAGGCAGCGGCTTTAACCCACTGAGCCACACAGGCGCCCCTGCTCGGATATTTATATCTTCAATGTGTTTCAACCAATTACAGTTGTTATTACGGTATTCTAGGCGCCCGGATAATCTCAAATTTGGCCACTGGAGTGTGGCACGTTTAGAAAAACAAAACAGGTTTATTGAGAAATGATTTATGTAACCCCCAATTAAAACTGTTTTAGGTGTACAATTCAAGGATTTTTAGTCAATGTCCTGACTTGCGCACTCATTGCCACGATCTAATTTAAGAGCATGGGCTCCGTTTAAAATCGTGACTCCATGCTTCTCTAGTTCACTTTAATTCCCAGATAGAGAATATACCGGAAGGTCCCCATGTGTGTTTTTGGCCCGCGGTGAGGCTTGTAGGCCAATCACTGTGATTTTTCCAATGGGTTCTAGGTCTTAGGTCTTCCCTGGACACCTCTCAGGAGCCTGTGGCTCCAGCCGGTGGCCTGGACAAGCAGCCTGGCTTCCCCTGGGAGTTCGTTAGAAATGCACATCTCAGTCCCCACCCCAGACCCATTCAATCCGTGTGCCTTTCAGCAAATCCCAGGCGACTGGCTCCTGCATCCACATTGGAGCACCTGCTGCCCCACCCCCGGAGGTTTCCATCACACTTTGCTCCAAGGCAGCCTTGCCCTCAGTGGACCTCAGCATCAGCCCCCGTGGGTGTCTAATCCAAGTCCACCAACGGGATAAGATGGAGAAGGAACTTTTTTTTTTTTTAGTAATTTCTGCTCTGTGGCATTAGTGGGGCGCTTAGGCATTGGGGCTGGGCAGCCGCCTCCACGGAGACGCGAGATCCTGCCTGACCTTCAGACTCTGCTCCGTGCAGATGATGGCGAAATCCTCCGTTGGCTGCTTGCAGGGGTCCTGCCTGGTCCTGCTCTCCCTGGGCCACTTTCCCTCCATTCTCAGGGACGGTGGGATCATGGAGCTGCTCCCTCCATTTGGAGAAACGTGGGGGCCCAGGAAGCCGCAAGACCTCATGCTGTTACTCATTTGACATCCTGGGAGTCCCCTGGCAGGGCTCCAGCACTCCTAGGAGTTTGTTAGAAATGGACATCTCAGTCCCCACTCAGCCCCCACTTCTTGCCACGGCAGCTCTGGGACACTGGCTCTTGAGCCCTGTGCTTTAGAAAGTCTGGGCAAGTCACATTCCTGTGGGGGTCTTGTCCTCTTCCGAGGGGCTTCTTCCTCCTAGCAACCCCCACCTAGAGAAACTTTGCCTAGCTCAGGGATGGATGAGGTGGGAGAGTGAGTTTTCTACACAGCTTGTTTTCCTGTCCAGAACTGCCCCAGCTCTGATCTCCCTGATGACTTCCTACTTCTCTAAGGATGAGGATTCTGAGACTCAAAGGCCAAGAACTGGCTCCGGTTTTCCTCCAGTTTGGAGAGTATCCCTTCTTCTTGGGGGCGATGGCACCAAATTCTTGCTTCCCACACGGATGGGGATGGGCCGTGTGGGAAAAAGCAGAGGGGAAACTATTACTTTGATGTAAAATGAATTTTGACTCAGAGAGCGTCATCCCATTGGACTGCTGTAGACGGAACTTTGTTCCTCCTTATGGACTCTGCCCTTCTGGGGGTTGGATTGGAGTCATTGACTAGATCCCAGTGGTCCCGGGACACTCGGGGGTCCTCACATGGCCCGATGGCAAGAGATCCATATTCCTATTTTGGGGGGATACAGGAGCCTTTGGCAAGACCAAGGATCCTAATATCCGGAGTTCCCTTTCCCAGACAATGACTGGAAGGGGTAGAGAGCAGCTGCCTCCTTTGTAAGTTTGCCCCAGGCCCTACCCCTCCTGACTGCCTCTTCCCCCCGGGGCTTGCCACCCACTTACACAAGTGTGGGTCCCTGAAAGCATCCTAGATGAAGGTTCAAGCTTTTAAAATTTTTCTCCCTGCCCGAAGGCATTTCCAAGTTTGCTTAAAAACATGAGGGGAGGGGGAAACACGGAGATACCAAGTAATAGCTGAGTAATTACGGCAGCCATGACCTGCTGGTGATTTATTTTGAGAAAGGCTATAGATTGAGCGAACCCTCCTGCTGTCCCCCTCCAGGAAGTTTAGAATTAGAACCAGCGGATATGAGTCCATTGAACTTCTGCCAGAGAAAGTTCAAGAGGATAGACCTTGACCTCTTATATTTGGTTTCAGACCCCATGACCCTCCTTCTGGAAGAAAAAAAAAATCCTTCTGGCATCTTTTTCTTTTCTTTTCTTTTCTTTCTTTCTTTTTTTTTTTTTTTTAGAAAAAAGTTTTGCTAAATCCTTGGGAACAAGAAACCCCAACATCCTGTTTTTATACTTCCAGAGCAAAAGATAAGAATCTGGTTTAGACTCTGATCCTAGGGCAGTGAGACACAATTCACACAGGGCTCGCAGGTCTTCCCCCTTCCCAGGGCCTTTTTCTGCTCAGATTAACGCAGAGACTTCGTAGTTTGTGAAACTTTTCTTTCCCAGGGGGTCCTGAGGTCAGGGCCAGCCCAGGGCACTCCGGGAACGAGGACTTCAGGCCCCTTTGGGAAGGGAAAGCGTGCCCATGGCGGATCTCTGCTCAGTCGTTCGGATGCCGAGGCTGGTTTGCCCGCAGCGAGGCCGACCCATCAGTTTGGGAGATGGGGGGCCGGGGGGGGGCCCACAGTGGTGCGCGAGTGGGATCTTGAGTCACCCCTGGAGTGTCTGCATACATCAGTCAGATGCCTCTTCCGGCTGAATCTCTGCCAGTATTGACCGAATCGAGGCCTGGGGATAGACTGGGGAGATGAATCAGCTGGGAGTTAGAGCAGGCTCAGGGTACGCCGGTTACAGAAAACATTTGAGTTGCACACGTTGGCCGGGAGCGGAGCCGCATTTTCCACCACGCGAGGGTGTCGAGGACACGGAGTGGCGAGGGGGCGGCCGCATGGAGGAGCCGGCCAGGTGCTTCCTCACTGACCTGGCAGTGCGCGTGGGCACGCCGAAGGACCCATGCGCGCTCACTGCCAAGCTGCGCGAGGTAGTCACCAGCTGCTCAAGCCAACTACTGTTCAGACGGTGCCCCGTCTCCCAGTGGAACCCCACTGCCCCGCCTGTCCCTCACGCCCTTGTCTCCCTGTCACCAATGGCTGTGGCACAGCTGCCCCGCGCTCCCCACCAGCCTCACCTGCTGGGCAGTGTCTCGGTCTCCCGGGGGGCCCTCCCTTCTCTGCCCAGCCTTCAGAATGGGCTCTGAAAAGCAAAACTGTGCCGACATCTCTCCTCTGTTGCAAACTTTCAATGACCACCGCCCCCCCCCCCCGCCCCCAACTGCTCTGCAAAGGAAGTCGAGAATCCGGACTGAAGGCTTCAAGGCTCTTCATGCCCCACTGACCTCCTGTGGGTCTTGTTCTGGGCCACGTTCCTTTCCTCTGGGACTTCCTTTATCTGCTCCCTTCGTCGGGCCCTTTGCACATGCTGTTCCCTCTGCCTGGGCGCTCAGCCTGCCTCTCCCACGTGGCTGACCCCATCTACCATCCCGTTCTCCAGCCTCATGGTCGCCCTGCCAGCCCACTCCTCATCGTTGGCCTGGGGTGTTCCTTAGAGCACCCCTTCCTCTGCTTGTCAAAGCGAATGATCTAGGGTTGCCGTCGTTTTCATTCCTTATCCAGCTCATTCACAGAGTGGAGCTGTGCCAAGGAAGGGACAAAGATCTCAGCCAGTTTAACACCTCATGGGTGTCTTGGTGAGTGGTATCTAGAAGGCAAAACCTCAAAAACTTGACAGCAAGGGAAAGGAGCCAGTTGCAAAGGGCCACATACTGTAACATTTCATCGGTATGAAATATCTGGTAAAAGCAAATCCACAGAGAGGGAGTGTAGGTTGGTATTTGCTTGGGAAGGGGGAATGGAACCTGACCCCTCGTGGGATTGGAGCCTCTTTTTGAGGGGATGAAATTGTTCCAGCATGAGACTGTGGCAATGGGTGTGTAATTCTGTAAAAACACCAAAAGCTATTGAATGGCATACTTTATTTTTATTTTTTTAAAAGATTTTATCTATTCTATTTTAGAAAGAGAGAGAGAGAAGAGTGTGAGCAAGGGAGGGACAGAGGGAGAGAATCTCCAGCAGACTCCCAGCTGAACGTGGAGCTCGCTGCAGGGTTCAACCTCACGCTCCCACAGCCCCACCTGAGATCATAACCTGGGCCGAAACCAAGAGTCAGAGTTCAATTGACCGAGCCATTCAGACACCCCTGAATTGTATACTTGAGATACATTGAAGTTTGTATACGTAAATGGGTGATCTTTGTGGTATGTGAATTACATCTCAATAAAGCTGTAGTTAAGGCATCCAGCAGAGGCTTAATACGTGAGAGTTTGTGGATTTCAAGGGAAAGGGAACTTCTCTGCAGAAAAGCAGTTGAGTTAATCCATAAATATTTATGATGATGGGCTGGTGGGCGGAACAAACAAGAGGAAAGGGGTCCCTGGCTGGCTGAGGCCTCTGGGGTGCGCTGACCCAACAGGGGAGAAACTAAGAGGGAAGATGGGCTGAATCGGGTGCCATGGGGTGGGAGGGTGTGAGGGTGAAGGTGACGGGGCTGGTGTGGACCAGCTGAGTTTCAGGCCAGCGGGATCTTCAGGAGGCAGCACCCAGGCTGGGCTGCAAACCTGGGTTTGGGCCTGGGAAGCGTGTGGCTACACGGGTGCGGGAGCGCTGGGGAGCTCCCGGGAGCACCTGAGATCTCGGGCTGGGAAACTGGAGAGAGGGAAGAGGACCCGTGAGAGTCTGAGGAAGCATTCGGAGAGTGGGTGCGGGGAGTCAGGGTCCTCGGAGAAGCACATGGCCTGCCCTTGCATTGCCCTTGCCTAAGTCCTGCTGGACCCTCAGGCAGGTGGGGAAGGAGCAGGACCAAGACCTCGGCCGGCCTGGGGCTCCTGCCTTTGTCCCCCATGGAGGAGGGTGAAATCTTCTCTGGCGGGAGGTAGCTCTCTAGGGAGTGAGTTCTCATTCTGATGCCTCCCCAGTTCCTTTTCCTTCTTATGCAAATAGGAATATGAATCCTGCTGAGGGGCCTGAGCTTTCCACCTCTCATCGACCTGGAGGTCCAGGTGGGGCTGCATCCATTGCCCAGTATTGCTGAGATGTGCCTTTGTCCCCCAGGGCCCCAGGAAAGCCCAGGCATTTTGGGAGAATTTGGGGTTGTCACACCTGGGTTCATGAATTAGTCTATCCGTTGGCCGTCACTGCCCTCTGCTGGTGTCCCTGGGCTCAGCCACGGAGGGGAGGACAAGACCCTGACCCTCCTGTCGTGCTGTTGGGGGTGTTCCTGGGAGGGCTGACTGGGCCCAGAGTCTTAAAGAGTTTGTAGGGAGGCCACCACTCTGACACGACCATGCCGCTGACCTGTTCTCCTCTCTCTGGTTCAGACGCAGTATTTTTTTCTCCGTGTTAATCACTAGGATTTGTTGCTACCATGCATGCTTGCTCTCTGACAGGTGATGTGCTGAGATCTTGGTCCAAAGTTGCATGGAGTGCTCCCTGCACCCCTGAGGGCACTCCTGCCTTCTCCCCCATCTACAGGAAGAAACACTGAGGCTCCGGCAGCTCAGGGATGAGCTCTGGTGCAAATCCAGTTTGTCCAACAGAGGTAGCCGTACCCCAGTTTGCTGCAAGCGGAAGCCCGATCCCCTCTCCCACTACAGGGAGCCCCAGTGACCCCCCAAGTGTCAGTGGCCATTGTGTCCCTTCTTCACCTTCGATCTGTGCCTCCTCCCTGCTTCCTTCTCACCCTAGACCCTCACACGCTGGTGCCCTCTGTGTGTCTGCCTGTCTGTGTACTCATGTATCTTTGCATATGTGTACATGTGCATGCTTGTGATTGCATATGTGTCCGTGCATGCATACATGTGACTGTGTATATGTGACTATGGTGTGCGTGTGCACACAGGTACCTGTGTCCGTGTGTGTGTGTCTCTGTGTGTGTTCATGTCCCTGTGTGCATGTGTGTGTCTGCTTGTGTGGGCAGATATGTCTGTGTTTTTGATCACTGGTGAGACAGTGGTGTGGCTGGAGCAAGGGGGGACAAGAGTGTGGCCAGAATGTGGGGCAGAGACCATGGGGCCAGCTCTGCACGGTATTTGGCAGACCTCGGAGGAGGGGCTCCCTGTTAGTGAGCCCATCCCACCAGATGCAAGGTAGCCACTCGGGGGTGGGCAGGCAACCCTGTGCACTTGGCTGAAAACAGGGGTGCTGGCCTGGGACTGCCACCCTCCAAGGACGGTGCCTGTGTCTCAAACTGGCCACTGGCTCCTTTGGAAATAAATCTTCTCTGGGGAATTTTCTGTGTGGGAACCCAAATGGGTGGGGGGACATTGAGGCTATGCTGGGGAGCTGTCCACGTGCCTGGAGGCCAGCGGCCCCATGTGTCCTCCTGGGGGATGTGTGGCAGTCCATTCTGGGGGTGGGGTGGGGTGAGGTGAGCACACGTCCCTCCAGACTTGGTTTCAGGTGGCTTCTTTGTATGCCCGGGCTTCTGTGGCAGGGAGGAGGGTTTATCTCCATATAGGACCAAGCAGAGGTTTCTCTCAAGAGAGAGGAAAGACCGTGTTTGTTTTCCCCCAGCGTAGCATTCCCCGATGACTTTAGAATGCAAAAAAGAGAATCCTACAAGACAGAAGCAGGGAGTGCGGGAGCTGTTGTCGAATCTCCTGGGTCATTTCTGGTGGAAGACACCAGGAGCGCCCCAGTGGGGGATGGGCCCCTGCCACACATTCCCCTGAGGACCCCAACTTCTCCTCCGCGGTGCTAATCACCCTGTTAGCGACCAGCTCCCTGGGCCACCTCATGTGACACCTGCTTCCTCTCTCACCTGTGCTCCCCACGGAGCAGGACTGCATCTCTGCCGTCTGAGTGAACGAGGGACAGAAGTTCCCTGCATCGCTCGGACAAACGTTTCCGCTGGAACTGACAGAAAGTCAACTCAAACTGGCTTTGGCTCCCACTGGACATTGGGGACTCATGAAACAGAAGAGTTCAGGGGTGGCCCTGGGTTTAGAGGCTCTGGGAAGTCAAGTGGTGTCAACACATTGTTCTCTCTCTTCCTCTCACAGCTCCATTAAGTTCTGCTTTCATGTTCGTGGCCCTCTTTTCCTGCAGCCGCATCCCTCCGTGTACTGGGGACAATGGTGGCACGAAGCTCCAGCCTCCCTGACCTTCACAGCTCAAGAAAGAGAAACTCTCCTGACATCAAGTTCCAGAGAAGTCCCTGATTGGCCCACTTGGGTCACATGTCCAGCAGGATGGAGTCTTCTGATTGGATGGCCTGGCTCTTGGCCCACCCCTTCAGGTGTTGTGGGAGGAGTATGGGGAGGCACAGTAGGTGGTCTTCTGGAGGAGAGGATGTGGAGTAGGAAGAATACATTAAAAAAAAATATTTTCTTTATTTTTTTGAGAAAGAGAGCGAGCATGAGCAGGGGGAGAGGGAGAGAGGGAAGCAGACTCCCCACTGAGCAGGGAGCCTGACATGGGGCTCGATCCCAGGACCCTGGGATAATGACCTGAGTCAAAGGCAGACACTTAACCAACTGAGCTACCCACGTGCCCCTTAATTATTTTTTTTAAAGATTTTATTTATTTATTTGAGACAAAGACAGAGAGCTTGAGCTGGGGGAGAGGCAGAAGGAGCAGGAGAAGGACAAGCAGACTTCCTGCTAACAAGGGAGCCCGGTGAGGGGCTCAATCCCAGGACCCTGAGATCTTCTGAGCTGAAGCAGACACGTAACGGATTGAGTCACCCAGTCACCCCAAGAATAAATTTTCCTATTCATTAGATTGTTTCATAATTTTAAAAAAGGGGACAACATCTCTTTCTTTTCCTAAGTTGACCTAGTTTGGGAAATGAACTTGATGTGTGGCTTTTTATCAAACTTTGAGAACTTTTCACAACTCTTGTGATCTCTGGAGCTTAAAACAAAAAACAAAATTAAAGTGAAAAAGTAGAATTTGGCAGTAATTTCCTCGCTGTGCATTTTAGCTTTTAGCTGTCCATACCCTAAATGAGTATATATCATTAACTCAAAATGTGGCCCCCAAATGGGTTCTCTCTGCCATTATGATCTGAGAATTAGGTTCCTGGGACACATTACCCCAAATATCAGTGGGGACAGTAAATGGACAAGATCCATATCCCTATGGGCTGGAGAATGAGAAATGTATGGTTGGTTATTAAAAGCCTTCATTCAGGGATATTTTTTTTCCATTAACACAACTGAAATTGTGCTGAAAGCCAAGCTGTTATCTCTGGGAGGTGAAGGAGTTTCAGGGAGGAGCTGGGGAGGAGGTTCGAGTCTTAGCACCTGAACTGGGAGGTTTATTCCAGCAGAAGGGCCCGGGGTCACCTTGATGTCCTGGTCATCTGCAGATTCCTGTGGTCCTGGAAACTTTCCTCCCTCCATGTATGTCTAGAGTAGTCTGGAAAGGATGGTCTTTGGGCTGAATGTGGTTGCTTTGTGTCTCAGCTCCCCTCTTCCCAGCGACAAATCCCTCCCCCATTTGGGAAACAGATACCCATGAATCCATTGACAACAGTCACCATATGTTCCTGAATATTGGGGACCTGAAACAGAAGAGGATTCTCCCCATTTTCCCAGTAGAATATAAAACAGGCAGCATATTGGCTGAGATGCAGATGAAGTAGTCAAATGCCTAATGTTTATTTAACTAGTAATACGTGCATGTTTAAAATCACACAATACACAAAGCATTACTCTGGAAACACAGCAAATTCCCTTTCTCACATTTCACCCATCAGTCTTTTTTTTTTTTTTTTTTCACCCATCAGTCTTATCAGAACTCTTCACCTGGGTCTTCTCCTGTGTCCTTGTCATTACCAGGTCTTTTGAGGGTCCGATATTTTCCAGAGCTCAGCCTCTTCACTCCCACCCGAGTGGTGAGAAACATGGCACTTTTCACATTCCCTCCATAAGGCCATCACTGAGCGTGTTATTGAAGGGCATGTGGGCGTGAGGTGAGGACATTTTCCGCATTCGTCCCGTAGGTGTGTGAGTGATCTTCATAATGCAATCACTTCCTTTATGGCATTTTAAAGCAATCTGAATTGGCTCATTATGTTTGCTTTCTATTGCTGTGTAACAAACAAGCACAAAATTAGTGGCTTAAAACCACAGCCATTTGTTATCCCACAGTTCTCAGGTCAGAAGTCTGGTACAGCTTAGCTGGCTTCTCTTTTGTGGATCTTATGAGGCTGAGATAAAACGCTGGTTGGGCTGCGATCTCATCTGAAGACCCAGTAGGGTCGGAGCTTCCCATCTTCGTCAGGTTGTTGGCAGAACTCAGTTCCTTGTGGTTGTGGAATTCATGAGATCTTGGTCCTATGAGGTCAGCAGGACAGAGAGAGACAGAGACAGAAGAACAGGGACAGAGAGAGAACAAGAGACTCTGACCTCTAAACCTTCTTTTAAAGCGCTCACTGGACTATGTCGGGCACACCAAGGATAATCTGCCTTTGAGTAACTCAAAGCAACTGGTTAGGGATGTTAAATACGCCTGCAACGACCTTTCGCCTTTGCCATATAACATAATCCTGGGGGGGATAACCCCTCACCTTTACCTTATTCTGAAGGGTAGACGCAAGTCGCAGGTCCTGCCCACTTTTCCGAGAAGGGATGACACCAGGGGGTGGACACCCAGGGGCAGGATTGTGGGTCGTCTTAGAATCCTGTCCACTGTACGCTTTTACAATGAGAACCAACTATAGCCTTATGAAGACACTTTTCTGATAACTGACCAATCAACAGTCTTAATTTTTTTCTCCTCTCCTGCTGATAACATCAAGGTAAGTTTCCCTTTCCCTACATAAAGTAACATTCAGCGAAACCCCACTTCCTCCTTCTTAAGATATTGTCTTTCTCAGGCCCAGATTATTGTTAAACATAAAATATCTGTGAGGGCATCCGATTATAGGAAAATGTAGTAAAAGGCTCTGATGCCGGCCAGGTCGCTCTTTCCTCCAGGACTCAATCTCAGCGGGTTGTCCTCCTCAAAGCAAAAGAGGGAGGCTCAGGAGAAGTGCAGGAAGGTGGGAGTATCTGCAAAGTGGGAGGCCCCCGCTCTCTCCCTGGTTGGGGGTCCGCTCAGCCCTGGTCCTAGCTGAGGGCAGAGTGCTGGGCAGAAATGGGCTGGTGTGAGCGTGCCCTCTCCACGTTCCATGCCCCCGAGAGTAAGGGAGGGGGATGCCGCTCTGGGGCTGGCTATCAACGAAATTGGAGATCTCACCTACAAAGATCCCTGACGTGTGGGCAACGGATGTGTGCTGGGGGCTCCGTAAGATGGCACTGGCTGGAATCAGGACACAAGATGTGGAGCTGACCCCCACGGGACAGGGCTGCTTCTCTTCTCCATCCTGGTCCCCACACCAGCGGAGGTGGGGAGAGGTGGGAGAGAGGGGCTGAACCCCTGCATTCCATCACCCACCCCCCCCGCAGGAGCCTCACTGGGAGGAAGGCTCAGAACGGAACCTTCATTGACTCCTTCCAAAGACTGTTGAACACATAGCATGTGTCGGAGTTCACAGACCATTTAAGGACGAGCGATCTGGAACTGAAAGGGGCAGTCTTTTTCTTAATTTATATTTAATCAAACTAATTTGCTACGCTGAGAGCCAAATACTTCCACAAAGGTTGTTGGCAGGGGGAGGCGGCATCCATTACCCCTGTCTGATCAGGGAACCCCTACCCGACACTTCTCCCTCAGTCTTTTCAGCGTTTTCCTGCGTCCCTGAATCGTGAGCTTGGTTTGTTCCTTCCCGATCACGCAGTTCTAGATGTTACCGAAGGCTTCCGGCTGGAAGCAGGATTTTCTCTTCCTGCCCCCGTTCCCCCCGACCCACGCTTGCTTCCCCTCCCACCGCCCTTTGAGTCACAGATCCCCAGTCAGTGTCCCCCATACGGAATTACAGGTGGACCGCGCCACACGGCAAACTGCGACGGCTTTCACTTTTCTGTCCGACACGGATTTCCTGGGGCTCCGTACGGGTAACCACTCTCCTTGCTGGTTTGGTTTCCTCGTGTGTGTCATCAAACGAATGCACGGTCTTACCTCCCGCGCTTCAGTTCCCCAAGGTTCCTCTCTACCCAGAGAGATCCGTCGTTCGGTAGATTTCGTCTTCTGGAGGACATTCGAGGACTTTCTGAATGGGCTGCCTCCTGTGTTTGCTGCTTCCTTTGCGGGCGCGGCCCGGCTTGGGCAGGTCCGAGGCCGAAGGAGCTCCCTCAGGGGAAGGCGAGTGAGAGGAGCAGCGGGTCCTGCGGCCCGACCGCTCCGCCGCTCCCTCCCTCATCAGATACTCTCTCGATACCGCCCCCCTTTGGCTGGCATGGCTGCAGGTCTAGGTGCTGGCCCCTTGGGGCAACCCAGATGCTCATCCTGGGGTGGTGGTGGGTGTCTGAGCTCCTTAGTAGGCCCGGGCTGCAATCCTTGCCCGTCTGCAGCCACCGGCAGGTGTGAGAGCCAGACGGCCGCTCTGCGGACCCCTGCAGCACCAGACGCAGTTCCCCTGCCGCCACGTATAGACCAGCACATTTAACAAGGTGGCCAATGGCCTCCGTGCGGGCCTGGTGCTGGTGGGGGACGTGGTCAGGACATCTGCTCACACAGGCTTTGTGTGCCCTCCGGTCTGGCCTGTGCCTGCTACTGGGGGTCCTTCCTCCTGCCTACAGCGGGGGCCACTGCACCCATCTGGCCTTATGACTCGGTGGTCTGGCCGCGTGGTCCCTTCACGTACCATGGTCAGACGCTCCCTTCCTACCAGCGGTGGGCAGCAGGCCGGGAGTGGACACAGAAGACACAACCTTGATCTAGAACCTAGACTTCTTCGTCGTGATTTTCCTGTTGGTGCTCGCCGGAGGGGTCCCACGGCATCTTTCTTTATGGAGTCTTCTGGGTCCTGTGGGCCACGTTGCCAAGAGGCCTGACCAGCAGCCTGGACCTGCGGCAGAGCTGCGGAGTTCGCTAGTGTGGAGTCTGTTGTCTCTACCACCTCGGAGGCCTTCCTGGAGTTGAGCTTCTTTCTTAAAGCTGGAAGGGGAAGGTGCAAAGCCTTGTCTTTCCCTTCGCAGGGAATGTCTGGTCATGGCCGCGTCGGGAGGCCTCGGAAACTGCTCCTGGGCAGCAGGCCACTGACGCTGGCTGGGATCGCTGACCCCTGCGCCCCTAGCTGTAGGCTTTATCCTCCCCGATCCCATTCCCAGAACGCCGGCTGCAAATAGCCCCTGTCTTCCCTTAGCGGACCAGTGTCCCCATGTTGGGCTTTGGTCCTGGGTGAGGCTGCGGTTAGGGGCAGTTCTAAGGAGGGTGGGCCTTGGCTTATGCGGCAGCAGTCAGCCGTCTCCTTGGGGGCCTCTGTCTGTCCATCTAGCAAGAGCCTGCTCTGTCTTCCGATGAGGGGGGTGCGTCTACAGACCCAGATGGTCCAGGGAAACGTGGGAGCCAAGGCTCTCAAGTGGATTGATCCACATTGTGTCGGAAAGAGAATAACGGAGAGACCACAGAGAGAGAGAGACAGAGACGGAGGCAGAGACAAAGGCCCAGCCAGGCCCAGGGCCCCAGCGATGGCGCCCCCCTACTTGCAGCGCAAGTGAGCTGCCCCGCAGGGCCCTGCCCGACACCCAGACATAAGGAGCTTGCCTATCATTCCAAGCCACTAAATTTTCCGGTGACTTGTTGTGCAACACTGAACGTCTGGAAATCTCTCCCTGCAAAGAGCACAGGAACGTGGGAGGAGTGGAGGGACCTTTGCTCCAAACCAAGGAAACCAGAAAAGTCCAGACTGTGATCGGGGCAACGGCAGGAGAGCAAGGTGGCAGGGGTGAGGGGAACAGGGGACGCTACTGAGCTACGGCGGTTAGGGGCAGGGGCTTCCTGAAGGAGGGGACAATTCGCAAAGAGCTCACCACAAACCCGCTCTGACCCACCGAATCCTCAGGACCACCTGTGAGGAAGGGGTTCGTGTTACCCCTGCTTTACAGATGGGGTCTGTAGAGTGATCTGCCGCAGCTCACACGGCTCCTGAGGGGTGGGGCTGGGATTCAAACCCAGGCAGCCTGGCTTAGGGACAGTCTTGGTGGTGGTGGGGACAGGGTGAGCTTAGAGAGGGCCACGGATGAGAGGCCCAGGACCAAGGAAGAGGTGCCATCGACCTGCTGGTAGGGTGGGTCGGACACCTGGAGAAAGAGGTTTGCTTTACCAAACGTGGGCAGCTGTGGACATTTGGGGGGCACCTGGGGTCTCCCAGAGCACGTGGTGAGAGAAGGAGGTGTGGATGCCGCTAGGAGGCTTGTCTAGGTCCACAGGTGAGCTGGAGCAGGTGCAGAAGTGAGCTAGATGGGCCCAGCCCCCCAAAGCCCAGGTCCTACACCCCGAGATCTCTGCCCAGTGATGGAAGGACAGGTGAACCCCGCTCAGCCAGCCCCATGACACTTCTCGATCCGTTCGGCAAGCAGATGTGCTTTGAACACTCACTGGCTGGGATCCAGGGGCACCAGGGTGAGCATACTCGGTGGGGGGAGGGGGTAGGTACAAGGGACCCTGTAAAGGCCATATAATCACCAGCTGCAGGAAGACGTTTTGCGGGTCAGGGAAGTCCTCACTAAGTCGCTGAGCTGGGGTTCAGGGAGAGGGGCTGGGGACAGGAGGGTGCCCTGATGCTTCAGAGTGGCTGGGGGCTTTGGCCTTCCTGGGTGGTCTCAAGGGGGTCTGCACCCTCCCCGAGCCTCAGTTTCCCCACTGAAAAGATGGGCTAACAGATCTCGAAGATGCTGGAATATGCTACTTGTCTTTTAGAAGAGAATTTTTTTTTTTAACGATTTTCCCAAACTCAGAGAGGCAAAGTGACTTGCTTGAAGGACTTCAATGATTCCGTTTAAATTGCTTGTGCCAGAGCTCAGCTCATGAACACCCAGCCTGTTCTGTGGGTTGCAATTCTCAAGGGTCCTTGTCTCAGTCAGAGAATTCTCGGCAGAGAGTAAACCGGCTGGGAGTAGGTATTAGGGGAAGAAGTTGCCTCTGGCCTTGGGGAAGCTAGCTGGGCTTGCCTCCTGTATCCCGGGGCAGGAGGCCAGCCCACGGGAAGGGCTGGAACCCTCAGGCACAGGCCGAGGTCACTGTCCTGGGGCGGAATTTCTTCTTCGCCAGAGAGCCTGAGCCCAGCACTTAAGTCCTTTCAACTGATTGGAGCAGGCCCACCCAGGGCATCCAAGACAGTTTCCCTTCCGTAAAGTCCCCTGGTTATGGACTTCAGTCACATCCAACTGTCTGTCCATCACAGCTTTCCTTTGGAAGTATCCCCCCAAATCCTGGGAGACAGGAGGTGGTGACAAAGAAATATAAATACATTGATCTATCGATAGGTACGTATATGTACGCATATAATATACACATGAAAATCTCTCCAGCACCAGATGGGTCTGTTGACTCTCCTTCCTTTGGAAATCGGTTCTGTACAACTGATTGAGATGTAATTTACATGCTTCCCTAAATGACAGGGGTTTGCCCGCATAATTAGCAATAATGATAAATAAAAATAAAATGTGGGCTTCTCCATGGCCAATTATACATAATAAAGCTGTAATTCCATCTGTAGGGATCATAAACCACAGAGTGTGTGTGGGCTCCTGTCGTCAGAAACTGCCCAGGATGACAGCTGACCAGATAAAAATGGGACGCACATCATGTCTGAATGACGCACCCCTGGAGCGCAGGGGGCCAGGGAAGCCGGGCCTCTGAGGCATAGAGAGGCCCCTTCTGCCATCCCTCCCCAAGGGCCGGGCGGAGAGCTAGACATTCTCTGTGAATGTTCTCACTTAACCCATTGAACAGGTAGGTCATGTGAAACAGGCAACGGAGGCCTGGGGTCATGCGGGCATGCGTTCAAGGTCACAGAGCCGGCCAGGCCCGGTGCGGAGATGTGCTCTCCACCAGCCGCGTCAGTTATGATTCTACTAATAAAGGTCATGTCGGCTAACGTTTCCTGAGCCCTCTCCTGGTGCTGGGGACCCTTCTAGCACTTGCACATGGGACCTTAGGAGACACAGCCACACTCCCACTGTGGACAGGAGGAAGCCGGAGTTCAGGGAGCCAGAGTCACTTTGGGTCCCAGTGAGTGTGGATGGAGCGAGGTGTGTCACGCAGGTGTGTCCTCCACCCCTCTCCCCACCCCGTGCCAGGTGGGGGTAGAGGAGGATTCAGAAGCCACTGGATGTTCGGTGACTTGATGGAAAGGCCTGGATGTGTGCTGTAGGGTTTGGGCTCTTGAATATCCGCCGCGATTAGAATGTTGGGTTTTTTCCCTGCTAAAGGCTGCAGGTACACATCCTTCCAAACCATTGCTGGGTTTCGAATTGGGTGCTATGAAAACAAAGGCTGTCAGGAGGCTTTTGGGGAAGATGCTGGCTTCAGGCTAATTGCTTCACACGCATCATTAGCTCATTTAATCCTCGGACAACCCGTGTGGCAGAACCAACTGGGATCCTCCCTAGCTGGTAGACGAAGAAACCGAGGGTCAGAGAGGTCGAGTCATCTACCTGGAGTGGCATAGATGGTAGTAAGAAGCCTTGCTGGCCCTGAAGCGGGTGGGCCGGGCTGCAGAGCCGCTGCAGAGACAGAGATGGGGGAGGGCCAAAGACAGGACTGGGGGAGGGCCACGGCTGCTCCCGGACTGCGGGGAGGCGAGCAAGGTACTCGCCTGGGGCAAACATTTAAGGGGATGCCAGAAACAGTAATCAAGATAAATGATATTTTAATGCAATTTTTAAAAGATCAAAATTAATGCAAAACAAAACAAAACAACCCATGAACATCCAAGCTTTAAACAAAGATGGGTGAGTAGCCCGTCTGCACCGAGCCTTATTGGAGCCCCGGGCGAGGGGAAAATCAGTAATACCGATCCTGTCTTCATTTAAAATGTCGATGTTTTGTTCATCATGGATATGTCTGCAATGATGCTGAATTTTAAAGTGTGGTTTATGTTGAACGCTTTTTTTGGTGGGTGTGCTTTGTATTTTACTCCCCCTTTCACTCCATTCTCTGTCTTGTGGGGGGGCTCTGGAGGAGTGGGCGTGGGCATTTCCAGGGACCACCGGGCAGGGGCACGGGGGCGCCACCCGCCTCTCTGGGCCTGTCCTTGCTGGCGGGGCGGTCCTTTGCAGGGATCCCCTCCGTCAGCGCTCCCCAGCCGGTGGCAGCCCTAACACCCTCTCCTTTAAGGCGTGAACTGGCAGAGGAGGCGCTTCCCCCAGGCCAGGGAGAACCCCCAGCTCGGTGCCTCCCTCGGCGGGAACCTCCTCCCGCGGCCGCATGCGCGCGCTGGGCCAGCCCGGGGCGCCCCGGTCCCCGCGGGCCGCAGCCTCTGCGCCTGCAACTCCCGGCCTGGCCAGCAGGGGGCGGCGTGGGCACGCGCATCCCCAGCCTTCGTCCAGGGGCACGTTCCTTGTTCCTTCCCCCGGTGTGGCTTTTCCCACTTGCCTCGAACAGCCCACCAGGCTGCTCTTTAACCCCTTGCTGACAGCCCGTACTGCGGGGGAGGGAGGAGGAGAGGGAGGAGCCTCCGAGCTCTGCTTTGGGAAGCAGCGCTTTCTCCTCCGCACGGACCTGAAGAAAGTTCACACGTGCATGAGCGTCAGGGTCCAGGTCGGTCTGCCCTTGGCAGCAAGGCGGTCTGAGGAGCTCCGTGGGGACCGGGAGCATGGACTGTGTGTGCGGCCTCTGCCCGCACAGGCTCTTCCCTGGGTGTTCCCTTAACTTCCCAGGGAGTTAACGTCCCCTGGAGCTAGTGCCCAGGTCCTTGCCCCAGAGGTGAGATGACCCCGTTGTGTTCAGTACCTCACGCCTGTTCCGGGTGAGTGGGAGCCTCTGGCGCCCAGGATGATGGTTGACCTTGACAAAGCCTCCGCTGCCCCACCGTCAGCCCCACTAGCAGCAGCACTTCTCAGTGCACTCACTGTGTGCCACGCACTACATGAAGGGCTTTGTGGCATTTGAATCCTGATGGAATCCTGGCCCCACTTTATGGATGAAGAAGGGGGCAGGGTCACAGGGCTGCTGGGATTAGACCCAGACCTGCTGGCCTGAGCTAGGCGACTGGGTGACAAGTGAAGAAATGACAGAGGCTGGAGGAGATGAATGAGCGGTGAGGCCTCCCTTCCTCCCAGCACAGGTGCTCGGGCCAGCTCTAGTGACGGTGACATCATGCACGAGGGGCAAGGGGCGTGCTTGCGGGAGCCTGGCGCACATCACAGCTCTCGGAGGCACCCAGGGAGGGGGGCTCTACCTCCTTCCCGGGCCAACACTGGGGGGTCTTCTGTTCCCCGGTGTGCATTTTATGTTTTATTCATTTTCTGCTAAGGCACTATGCGTTGCTTTTCATCATGTGAAAAGAAAACCATAAAAAATTAAGACTTTTAGATAGAAGCACATTTAGACATAAATTAACCAAGAAAATGTAGCTAAAGCGAGTTCTTAGCAGGCTGCTTCATCAGAAGTGGCTTCTGGGATGGAGACAAGTAGATAGCTGGGGAAGAGGGCCTGTCCGCTGCCCCCACCCCCACCCCCGAAGGCCAGGCTGTGCCACTCCTCCAGGGAGTCCTGCCCTCAGGGACACCGTTGCTACTAAACTTTGTGTTATGACGACCATTGCCGTCTTCACAGTAACCCTGTGGGGGGCTGGATCTTACTATTTTTATTAGTATTCCCATTTCCCCGGGAAAACGGACGTCCAGAGGAGTGAAGTAAATTGCTAGAGGTCACACAGCACAAAACGGTGGGCCAGGAGTCTAAACTTTGAATTTGGCCCCAGAGTCAGCTCTTGACCCCTAAGGGGTGCTGCCCCTCCTAACTCCCTGCCCCCTGCCCGCATTGAATGGGACTCCAGCATGGTCTGTGCAAAATGCAGACGTTTCTAGAGCTAGTGAAGAGTCCCTGTTGACAAGTCGGCACCTTTGAGGTGCACAGAGAGTCGGGCGTCCTCCACAGAATGTGTTCAGGGTCAGCAGACCTGAGTGTGTGAGGCCCCACAGCTCCACTCCTGCCATTACAGGCACAGAGGGGGAAAATGAGGCACAGAGACACCAAGCCCTTGCCCGCAGCAGGCCGCAAGGGAGCAGCCCTCCTGCATTTCCTTGCTGTGGATGGTGCCGGCCGCCGGCCCCACAGGTGAGCTGACAGCAGCTGAGCTTTGAGGTCCTCTAGTGGCAGCCAGCAGGGGTCGGAGGCAGTGCAGGGGGACACGTCCCGCCCCTCTGGTCTCCTCTGACCCCACTCTCCCCGAGGGTGTCTCCACCTGCCGCTCATCCCACCACCACACTTCACCACCCCACACAATGCTCGGTCAAGTTCTTGGCTTAATGATGACCTTCTCAGGGTCCTTCCCAGATACCCCCACGCTAGAGTTAGGCCCCGTCCCCTCCTCTGCCTCAGAGGGCTGGTCGAAGCTTGCATTCTCCCTTCGAGGCTGTGGCTGGTGGACTGACCACTGATCACAAGGCCGTCAACTCCGAGGGCCCCAAAGCCAGCGCACAGCAGGTGCTCAGCGGGCGCTGGGCATGAGAACGACAGCATTAACGGAGGCGGAGGCGGGGAGGACGCAGGTGTGCGCTTCAGCTGGGAGGGTAGCAGGGTGGCCGGAGAAAGGGCCCAGAGTTGTTGGCTGTGGCTGCCGTTCCTTTCCTTACTGAAGAAAACCCCGAGGGTCAAGGAAGGAGCCCTTGGCTCTTGCTCCCCAGGGAAAGCCGACACTCTCTTGCCGCTTGACTGTCCAGCCCGCACCTGGCAAGAGAGCTTTTCTCCCTCTGGCAGGCGGGGGGCCATGAGGCCCTGTCTGCCCTGGGGGTCCTGGAGACCTCCCAGCCCTGGGCCAGAGAACTAGGCACCCGTGTCAGGATGACGAGGTTCTGGACTGCGGCGGGGCCTGGGGACGGGGGCGGGGGGGGAGTGCCTGGGATGGGGAGGGGGGAAGGGGCAGGACCGGCAGGTGCGAGCTGCTCTCTTGCAGACCGGGGAGTAGAGCCTGGCTGGGGAGGGGTCCGCGAGGGCTCTGCTTCTCGGAGCGCTTCCTTCCCCAGGGTGTGCGGGGACTTTGGGCTCCTCCGGGTGCAGGAAAAGACCCCAGGCCACAAGGGAAGGTTCTAGGCCCAGGAGCCTCCTGGTCCTCCCTTGGTGAGGGGAGGGGCGTGAGCCTCTCCCGTGGGGCCCTTCCTAGGCTAGGAGAAGGGGATGCCAGGCGTCGGGAGGGGAGGATGATGGTCTGGCTGGTGCTCTCGGGCCTGTGTTGGCTCCGCAGGCCAGAGAAGAAGAGTGGGAGGGGGTAGAGAAAGATGGGGAACGGCAGGGACCTGCCAGGCTTTCTGTGGGCGTCTGGCTGGTGACCTTTTGGAGGAATGGATTCAGAGTGACTGCTATTTGTCGAGGCCTCAGTTCAGAGACATCCTCTGTGGGAAATGTCAGGTCCCCGCTGTCACCCAGGATGCGGGAAGTGCATCCCGCCAGGTTTCAGGCTGCCTGAGGCCCGACAGGCTCCAGAGTCCTCAGAAAATAAGTCTGTGGCCTCCTGGTTTATTGGAATATTAATTTTCGATGTGTTCTTGCTGTTTTCTTTTCTTTCTATCCTGCCCAGAAGGTAGCAGGACTTTGTTCCCATCCTCCTTCAGGATTTTGGGATAAAGGGAGGAGAGCAGAATTTGCTTAATGACAACCCCACTTTGGTTTTCATTTTTGGAAGGGGGGGTGCTTTAGGCCATGGCTGCGTGATGAGAGCTGGGGAGGGGTTTTCAGGGCTGGGGGACCCCAAGCCCAGCCCCTGCAACCCCTGGGTGCGGTCGGATCTCCTCTGGCATGAGCTGGACCCTGGATGCTGAACCCCCACGTCTCCAGACCCCTGTACCCCGCATCTGGCCATTGCCCTCAAAGGACCCCTAAAGTCGGTGTCAATCAACAGCCACATCCACAGCCAAATCACGGTGCTGTGAAGCAGGCTCACCCCCTTCGCCGGGGCCTGCGGGCAAGTCCCGTGGGGGTGAGGACTGGGATAGGAACGGTCGTGGCCGGTCTCTCTCCCCGACTCCCTCACTAGCTCTTGCTCCCAAGTGCTCCGGGGGGGGGCCCTGCTTAAGACGGGTCCCTGAAGCACCCGGTCAGGGATGAGGGCAGGTAAGCGCGTCCTTGGTCTCAGTGCTGGGATGGCTCCGAGCTCGGCCAGCCTCACTGTCACCCCGAAGGGTCCCCAGCCAGCAGGTGCACACTGCAGCCTGAGGCCAAGGCTGGTGTTGAAGGTGCGGCTCGAAGCCAGGGCAGCCCCCGCTCGTGACCAATGGGGACAGCTCAAGCGGCCTAGCCCGGGGCGATTCTGCCTGAGATAAATGCTAAACTGGACAAGAGTGTCACGGGGACTGTCCTTAGTGTGGGGTGGGGCCAGTGTGGCCCTCGCTTCACCCCTCCCTGTACTTCCGGGGGTAACATGGCCAACTGGTCACCAGAAGGCAGCTCATCTCTGGGACTGCGTGGTTCCCTGGACACAGAGCCCGTCTGGTTCTGGCTCGTTGCCCAGTGCACGCCATAGCTGCTTCTGGGGAGCTGCCCCTTTCCTGGGGAATCAGATGCTCCCCTCCTGCTGGAAGTCCAAAGGGAGAAAAGAAAAGAGAAGCAAACCAATCAATCCCTCTCCACCCCTTCCCTCCCCTCCTCCCTCCCTCCACTGTCTCTCTCTGTCCCTCTATCCCCCTGTGCTTCGCATGTCTCTCTCCCTCTTTTCGTCTGCTTCTGTCTCTTGCTCTCTCTCCTGCCTAGTCTCTTTCTGTCTCTGCTTCTCCCTCTTTGTCCTTTTCTTTCTCCTTCTGCTCCCTCCCCCAACTCTGGGGGTTGGTGGGGCTATACTTGGGCTCTGTCCCACGATGGGCCCTTGACCTCTTCTATTTGAAGGGGAAGGTGCAGGGGTAATCAGCTTATGGAAGTCCCCGCCTGCCGCTTGCCGCAGATGCTGACACACTGAAAACAGGGTCTCCCGAGCTGATAATTGTGGACCCATTTAAGGGGCCAGGGGTGCTGGGCTTCTACTGGGGGCTGGGGGCTCCGGAAGGCCGTCTGGCCATGGTCCTGGGCCTTCCCAGCCTTTCTGGGTTCCCTCCTACGTGTCTGTGAGACCAGGAAGGGGAGGTGGGGGCCAGCAGCTTCCCCAAGGACTCAGGAACAGACCGGTGCATTCAGATTCTTTCCAGAAAGATTAGAGAAATGTTTGCCTTTGGCGAGCCTGTGTCTGTTTTCCTGCTCCCAAGCCTGACAACAGTCTGGTCCGGGTTGGTAGCATCCCCCGTCCTCTGTTTCCCTTCCCAAGCTCTCAGTGTCCACAGGAGCAGGTGCGGACCCTCTGCTCCCTGCGCTAGGTGGTCTGCAGTGACGGCCTGCATGCCTGCGCGGCCTTAGGTCTTGGTGTCCAGAGGGAGTCCCGAGCAGGGGCGAAGGCTTTTTCTGTATGCACGAGCCGGAAACTGGAACGGGTGCTTGCAATCCACCTCCCCTGTGTTGGATTTCCTTCAGGGGCGTCCTGACATCCTAGGGCGGGGAGGTTTGGATCTACAGACTCACCCATCTGGTGACTTACAACCTGAAGCCAGGGCCTAGGCCTGCATTTTGAAGATTTGGCAGGAGATTAGATGTGTCTGATGGATTCACGCATTTATGATTTCTATTTAAACTTCTCTAAAACTGAAATGCACACATCCCAAGTGTTTCGCTAATGCAGTTTCGCAACTGAACACGCCCGGGTCCCCATCCCCCAGATGAAGCCACAGCTCGTGCGCTGCTACCCCCTCCCTTCTGGGCCCCTGTTCCCATCCCCGCAAAGACCCCGCCCCCCTGACTTCTCTCTGCATCCTACGTTTTTTGCCTACTTTTGCACTTTATGTAAATGGAATCACAGAGCACGTTCTCTTTTGTGTCTGGCTTCTTTGGACCAGCATGCCTAGGATTTATTTTTACCTCTGATCCCACCAGCGCAGTTTTCCAAAGGCGGGGAAGGATTCCACGAAGCAGGTCCCCTGGGTGGTGGTGGGTTACGGAAGTATGGAAGTAGAGCCCGGGTGTCCCTTCCAGGTGACCAAGATCCAGAGCGGCAGACAGACTGGAGGCCCAGGGGCCTGCCGTGTCCTCCCTCGGGTTTCGTCGGACCTGTGCGGTGCGTCGTACCTGCTTTAGTGTATATCTCCAAGCTGAAAAACCGTAAAAGAATAATTTTACACACAAGGCCCAGAGCCGACAACTTAAAAAATTGTTGTCGTTATTGAGGTGAAATTCACATTACATAAGAAGAACCAGTTTACAATTTGGTGCTGCTTTAGTACATTCATAATGTTGTGGGATCTTCTTCTCTACTCCCAAACCATTGTCATCCTCCAGAAGGAAGTCCCTTCCCCACCGGCCGTCTCCGCCCTCCCTTGCCGCCCCCAGCCACCAACCTGCTTTCTGTCTCCTCGCCTTTATCTCTTTGGGACCACACATATTGCCCTCTAGGTCCAACCCTTTTGTGGCAAACGGCAGGATCTCATCCTTTTTGATGGCCGAGTAACATCCCACGGCGTATCCCCAACTCCTTCATCCTCGTCCGCCAACGGACCCTTGGGCTGCGTCTGTGTCTCGGCCACTGAAAACAATGCTCCAGTAAGCGGAGCGCATACATCTTTTTTTGGGTTAGTGTCTGGGTCCAACGGTAATTCTACTTTTATGTTCGCACACCGTTGCCCCTGCAGTGGGTGTCTGCCTTCCGTGCCCGGCTTCTCTCACTGCCCGTCACGTTTCTGAGGTTCACCCACGTGGGAGCACCCGCCGATGCTTCCACACTCCATTTTGTTTGGACTTCTGGTCATTTTTGCTTCAAGGCTTTAAAAAAAAAAAAACATGGAAATTCCTGGTAATGTGGAAGAGTCCTCTTTTCCCACGGAATGTCTGTTCCCTGTTCTTCAGCTGCAGACGTGAAATGGACCCTGTACAGTTTTCTTTTTAAACTGGGGATTGATGGACGACCTGCGCTCTGTACTTTGGCTTCTTTGGACGCATCAGAAGTCTCGGCCACACTGGGCTCGGGGCCGCCACGCACCCCGGGGGGCTTCAGCCCCAGCCAGCCTGGTTCTGCAGGCTGCCCCAGGCCTACCCGACCCAGTTCACTTTTCGGCGGCTCCCCCTGCCCCAGCCTTGGACTTTGCAGCCCCCGAAGGCCGTCTGTGCCCCAGGCACATCTCTACAGAGCTTTCTCTCTTTGCAGATCAACGACCGACCGTCAAGGTCTGATTTAAGAACGGGCGTCTCTCCGGAGAGACTGTGTTTACTTTCTCAGTGTCAAATTGTTCTTTTATGAGATGATTGCGATAGTAAGTGGTGTTGTCTGGGGGCAGGCAGACCTTTTCTGTCAAGGGCCAGAAAGTAGATATTTTCAGCTTTGCAGGATCTACAGTCTCGGTGACAACGGCCCCTCCAGGCCACGGAACAAGAAAGCCGACCCATGAGTATGTGAATCCATGAGCCGTGTCCCAGTAAAATGTCATTGACAAAAAGAGGTGGCCAGCCCTCATTTAATACATGGCAGTAAAGGTTATATATTTTAAATATTCTTTACTTGTGGGCTCCTGGGTGGCTCAGTTGGTGAAGCATCTGCCTTTGGCTCAGGTCATGATCTCAAGATCCTGGGATCGAGTCCCATATGGGGCTCCGTCCCCGCTCAGCGGGAAGTCTGCTTCTCCCTCTCCCTTTGTCCCTCTGTGCCTCTCATGAACTCTCTTGCAAAAATAAATAAACTCTTTAAAAAAATGTTCAATAATTTAAAAAATGTTCTTTACTCGCAAAAATAAAAATTTAGCAATGATAGAAATTGCCAGTCCCCACAGTGGACACTGTTAGGGCTAATGAAGACTCCCTACCCCACCCCACCCCCGCCTTGCAGTAGGGGTGGTTGGGAGACGTTGGGTAACGAGCCATGAACAGAAGTGACATGCATCACCTCCAGGCAGCACACAGTGACATTTGTCACGGACAGCACTGTCCTCCACCACCATCACCCCCTGCAAACGGTGTGATCACGTGCCACAGGCCTGTTCGGTCACAGAGGGGTGGGGACGGCAGAAGGGACAGGGCCCAAGGATTACTGTCAGGGCCAAGAGGAAGCCAGGGCTCCCGGCCGCAGCAGATGCTGTGGAAATGCTGGAATCAAGAATTTCATTTTTGACATGTCAACTTGGAGATGCCTCTTAGACATCCGAATGCAGGTGTCAGAACGGCACTTGGAAATACGAGTTTATTTTAGAGATTGTAAACAGGACTGCTGGCATGTTTGGTTTCTTGGGCGCAGGGTCTTTAACAGTAATTTAAACATAAAAAAATTACAAAAATATTTTAAAACCTGTAAACATTTGGAAGACTTCACATTTATAAAATCCAAAGACTCTTCTGAAGAATGGGCAGATCTGGCCGTGCTGGGCTCCAGCTCCCCAAGGCGGTGACCTGCCTGAGCTGAGCGGCAGTGGCCCCTTCCCACCGGGCCGAGCCCTACAGTCGGCCACCGTCTCTGCCCTTCCCAGGAGGGTCTGGATCTTGATTTTGCAAGCCGTTGGCCATGGATTGCCTCACTCAAGATACTGTGCTGGAGAGGGAGCTTAGGTATTTCTCCATACCCATTATCTCTACTGAAACTGGGGAAACAAAATAGGGCAGGAGAGTCATGTTTCGAGGAAATTCAGAAGACATATGCTTTTTCTTACACTTGGTGCCTTTTCTCATGTGTTGGAGGGTCACCCTTGCTGTGTCAGCCAGCAGATGAATTTCAGCTGCCACCTGGTGGGCAGCCTGCACACCCAAGTTCAAGGTGGGTCCCTGCGCTGTCTTGGTAGCTCCCTTGGCGTTTGTTGGTGCAAGTGTGTGACTTTGCTCCTGTGTTTCAGTGTGATTATTTTATAAAGAGGAGCAGGAAACAGGGATTGCTGAAACCAGGGATGGGAAGGGAAGGTCTCCCACATTAATGCCATTGCAGCCAGCATGGATTCTCCAGCACAATCTCTCCAGTAATTATATATTCATTTGTCACAAGGAATTGGCTCACGCAATTACGGAGGCTAAGAAGTCCCACGATCTGCATCGGCAAGCTGGAGACTCAGGAAAGCTGGTGATGTAACTCCAGTCCGAGTTTGGGCACCTGGGGGAGCCCAGGGAGCTGGTGGTGTAAATGCGGGTCCAGGGGCAGGAAGACACCGAGAGGAGATGTTCTCGCTCAAGCAGGCAGACAGAAGAAGACGCGACCAATTTCTCCTTCCTTTCTATTCCTGCCTTCCCTGGATTGGGTGAGCCCGCCCCCCGATCAGGGAGGGCAATCTACTCTCTTGGGTCCACTGGTTCCAACGCTGATCTCATCCAGAAACACCCTCCCACACAACCCCCCAGAAACAATGTTTCATCCGGGCACCTCTGTGGCCTGGTCGACTGGACGCGTGAAATCCGCCATCCCGGGGCCGTTAGACCACACGGCACAGCCCTGGGCCAAGCGGGTGCTTACAGGAGGGAAGCTGGATGGTTTTCTGTCTTCTGTCTCGTCTTGAAAACAACAGCAGTAGGAGTCGTGTTTGGAGCTGCGGCGCCGCGTGGTACAGCCCAAGGCAGAGCGTGAGCAGGAACGGGGTGAAAATGTTTTTCCTTTTTGAGAAGAGAACCTTCCTAACGCCATGTCAAGTGGCAGGTAGGATTTTATGTTATTTTATTTTTTAATTTATTTTTTTATTATTATTTTTAAATATTTTATTTATTTACCTGACAGAGAGAGAGCGCAAGCAGGCGGAGTGGCAGGTAGAGGGAGAGGGAGAAGCAGACGCCCTGCCAAGCAGGGATCCAGATGCTGGGGGCGGAGGGGGCGGGGGAGGTTTGATCCCAGGACACTGGGGTCATGACCCGAGCCGAAGGTAGATGCTTAACCAACTGAGCCACCCAGGCGCCCCTGACAGCTAGGATTTTAAACACTAAACTTTCACGCATGTTTTTTTGAAAAGAATTGCCGTTGAACAACAGAGGTGATTGTATTTTATTATAAAGCTACATCGTAAAGACTATATTGGACTGTGAATATCTCAAGGGCTGAGTGGCTCTGACTTGGTCACCAGCAGTACCTTCCTTCTTTCAACAAGTATTAAGCACCTACTGTGTGCCCAATTGCTCTGGAGGCTGTGTATAACGGGAGAAAAGCCAGATGTGATTCCTGGCTGACCAGGAATAGCGAACCATTAGGAGAGTAAGATATGAGTCGGAATGTTGCTTGGAGCCGTGGGGAATTGTGTCGTGATGAGCTGGTACGTGTGTGTTGCTCCGATAGCGTCGAGGACAGAGCGGAGTGAAGGCTGCTCTCAGGCAGGGCCACCTGCTGATCGCTGAGTATGGTTTGAGGTTCAACGGGCACAAGGGGAAGGAAGTCTTGTCAGCTCTGGGATTCCTTCGAGTTTCCACAGAGGCTACAAATCTAGCATGTTGTGATGCCTGGATGCTGGCAGAAGACTCGGGTCTCCGGGGTCAGAGATGAAGCGTTTCAGTGCAGGAACACCAGCCGATGTGCCCTCGGGTCCCCTGGGGCCAGTGTGGTGGGTGCCCCTCCCAGCTAGGACACATGGAGCTTGGGAGCCAGGGCATCTGCAGGACCTGTCCTGCATCCCTCTCTGGCGGACGGGACCAGACAAAGGGCCTGGCAAACAGCACGCGGGGACTGGTGTTCTCGGCGCACCCAGTGCTTTTAGCGTTTAGCTTTTCATTGCTGCTGTAATAAATCATCACGCATTTAGGGGTTTAAAACAGCACCCATTTATCGTTTCCTAGCTCTGGTCAGAAATCCAGAAGGGCACTGTTGTTCTCTGCAGGGTCTCACGAGGCCAACATCGCGGTGTTGGCCAGTCCGAACTCTTCTCTCGAGTCCTGGGGAACTGTCCTCTTCTAAGCTAATTCAGAGTTTTGGCAGAATACTGTTCCATGTGACTAGGAGACTGGGGTCCCCATTTTCTTGCTGGTTTTTGGCCAGGAGGTGTTTGCAGCTTCTAGAACGGTTGCCTTCCTGCTCACGTGGCCGCCATCTGAAAGCACCGAAAATGTGTTAAACCTCCCTCGTGCTTCACATCCCCCGACTTCCCCTTCTGCCTCCAGCCAGAGAACTCTCTCCACTTTCAAGGGCTCCGGTGATTATGCTGGGCCCCCTAGAGTAGCCCAGATAATCCTCCTATCTCCCGGTCAAAGGTGGGCCATGAAACGGGCCCCTCTGTCTCCTCCGAGTGCCAGGTTCTGGGGAGAAGCGTCTGGAATCCTGGGGGCAGGGAGGGGAGTTTTCGAATCCTCCCACTCGTGTGCTCTGGGTGGAGGGAACAGCTGCGTCCGGCACGTGGTTAGCTCTCAGTGAGCTCCCGGAATGTTCCCCAAGTGGTTTTGTGGCACCTCTGGGGTCAGGCAGAGTGGGGCTTGCCATCTGGCCCCATGGCTGCGCGACCGTGGGCTAGTCACTTCGCCGGGTGGAGCTCCCATTGCTGTACCTGTGCGAGGGGCTCAGGTCGGGACTGAGTGCGCAGAGCTGCTCGTGAGAGGCAGTGACCTCAGCGCTGCCCATCGGCGGGCAGACAGGACGGACCCCACCCATCGGTCTGACGCAGAGGCTGGTCGCGGTGCACGCACTAAGAGGCAAGGAACGTGTTTATTACTTACATCATGAGGATTCCTGGAGAGAGCAGGGCAGCTTCCCAGGCCGGTCTTAAAGTGGCTCGAGAGTGCTGGCGGAGGAGACTCCTGGGGTCGAGGTGGTGGCCAAGGGTGGGGCAGGGCTGAGGGTCCCCACACTGTTTGAATGGAGCAAACAGCCTTTTCCTCCCAGCGTGCCCAGATGTGGGCAGAGGAGTGAGCTTCGGCAATGAGGTCGGATCATCACACCGACACTTAGCAGACACCAGTGAATGCAGTCAGCATTAGCTTTGTTTTACCCCCACGCAGCGGCTGCCTAGCCTTCCTTTCCCTGTGAGAGGCAGCAGCCGGCTCGGCCCTGCCCGTGCAGCCCATCTCCAAGGCCCTCGGCACCCCAGCCGCCGGCTCCGGGGCTGGCTCCCCTCCACCGCTCTGTGCTCACCATGCGGCACGAGCGGGTTTTCCTTTGCCCGGTGTTCCCCGATCAACATTCCTGTGTGTCCTCGCCGGAACGTTACAGTCAGACATCGAGAGGCAAGATTTATTTCCTAATTAAACGAGAGCGTCCCGCACCGCAAATCAATCAATCATGCCCACGCACCAGCACAGAGACAACAGGTGATTACTCCCGTGCCTGATTTCTCCGGGGGAACCAGCGGCTCTCTCCGGGGGCCCGGGATTCCAAGGCTACGGCTTATCCAGGAGTTACCATCGAATAACCAGAACCATTACCCACCCATGCAGAACACAGCTTATTAACCGTACGGTCGACTCCCCAGACTAAAGCCCGGTCAGGTCTCCTGCAGGCAATGCAATTACACGTAGCAAGTGTAAAAGCCACATTGATTCGGGGCTCCCTTTTAAAGTTGGAATGAATGGCCCAGAAAGATATTAAAATGTATTTTTTCGTGGGGGTGTGGGGGAGCTTAATTTATTTGAGGATTTTGGAAGGAGCACCTGGATTTCCCTTGAGCCCTAGCAACAACCAGGTCTTACACGTGGTACGTGGTGAATGAATGTGGAGCACCGATTTATAACACCCGAGGACAGCCGAACTCTGTGGAGGCGGGACCCGTGTAGTTCACAACGATGACAGCAAAGGCTTGGCCCCAGCCACCCTTGGCCGCATCCCTTGGCCAGTCGAGACATCTTAACAGACGCCTTCTCGCCAGCATCGCATTTTATCTTCGGCCCATTTCTAAAGAACCTATCCCTTGGCTTCGAGGGATGGGACTACTGTCTTCTGCAGGTGTACATCCTCTGCCAAACCCTTCCTATCCTCATCCCTTGGATGCTCACAGCACCCCACGGGAGTGAGTTGTGTGCACTCATTTCCCAGTCGAAGAAGCGGGGTTCGGGGAGACGGACCACTTGCCCAAAGCCATGTGGTCTGAAGGGGGAGGGTCTGGATCTGAACCCTGCTCTTCACCCAGTCCACGCCCCGTGTCCTCACCTTTCCGCTGACCCAAGAGACGATATACCCAGCCCTTGTGGACTGCTAAGGACAGTCTTCAAACGGCAACTTGAGGTTGAGGGATTGCAAATTATTTTCCTGGCTCTGTCCCCCTGACTTAAAAGGACAGGTGTCACTTGGAATTCTGAGCCAGCTCCTGCGATTTTAAGGAAGGGCTTCCTGAGGGAGATGCTCTACAGAAGGGCTCTGCTCCCTGAGGGGAAGTCTGTGTGGTTCAGGGGAATGTTCCAGAATTCTGGAGTTCTTCAGAGTCTGTGGGGATTCCTTGGGCTCTCCTGAACATAATGGGAATGGGGGGGGGTGTTGTTATTTAGAAATAGCCTGTATTTGTTATCTATTACTGTGTGACAGTTCCACAAATTTGGTGGCTTAAAATATCATTTGTGATGTCACAGCTTCTGTGGGTCAGGAATCCGGGTGCAGCTCAGTCGGGTCATCTGGGTCACGGTCTCTCCCATGGTGTCACCATCTTAAGGCTTCGTGAGAAGGATCAGTGATGTTGGCGGGATTTGGTCTCCTGGGGCCATTGGAGGAGAGCCTCGCTCGGGGGCTCACAAGCTGCTGGACGGTGGTCTCCCTCAGATGCTTGTCATGTGGGCACCTCCAGGGAACATTACACCACAGGGCAGTGGCCCCTGCGTTGTCAGAGAGGGAGGCGGAGGTGGCGGTGTGGGGGAGAAAGTTGGGGGATGGGAGGAGAATGCGGTGAGAGATGGAAGTCACGGCCCTTTTGACCTAACCTGGGGAGTGCTGACAACCTTTTAAGTCCAAACTCTCTTATCAATCCCGAACTCCAAAACACTCCCCAAACAAGAAACGTTAGTGGCAGTTTGATAGCAAAGCTATCAAACTTGCTGGCAAAAACCGGACCCTAACTGAGAAAGAGCTCCTTAGGGTCTTGATTCCATGTGAATATCCTTTTTTTTTAAATTTTAATTTTTATTTATTTATGTACTTTAGAGATAGAGCATGGGGAGGAGCGGAGGGAGAGGGACAAACAGACTCCCTCGAAGAGCGTGGAGCCCGCGGGGCTCCATCCCAGGACCCCGAGGGCACGACCGGAGCCGAAAACCAAGAGTTAGATGCTTAACCGCCGGCGCCACAACGGGAGCCCCTCCATGTGAATATTCTTACGTGTGGCTACAAAATATTAATGGATTTAATTTTGTGTGGCTGCCCCAGGCCTTGCCAGGGAGTATATGCACTATCTGAAATCCACGAAGTCCTAAATTCTCGAACAGGTGTGGTCCCAGGCTTTGGACGCTGGACACCTTGTGCCCACTGGGGCCCCGATGCTCGGGAGTACTTGAACGTGCATCGAGAGGAGCTGTGTTTTCTCGTAGTCCTGTTCCATTCGATCATGCAATTCTCTTGTAATTCAAACGCTGGAGTTTCCAATTTGTCTTGCACGGAGAGACGCTTGTGACAGATCCCATTCGGAGGCCCCAACCCAATTATGCTTTGCATCGTTTCAGACGCCACCCAGTTAGACCGAGGCCCATCTGGACGTTCGTGGCTGTGATGGATTCCAGCATTGTGGACACAAGTTCACCAGCCTCGCCTCGACCTTGGAAATGTTGTGGTATTTTACAGTGTGTGGTGACATTTATGAACCCATTTGGGCACCCACAAAGAGGTTGATTTCCATAGATTAAATGTCAAGTTTGAAACCATCCAGGGTAATTGAATCGCAGAGTGTCGTCCACTTAGATTCTCAGCTGGGGCTGTTGACTGGACGTCTGGGCTATGCGATGAGCCCCAGGGGCAGCCCTGACACCTTCGGGCAGACAGAGGCCAGGGGGATGCGGTGGGCGTGAGGAGGGTCAGGGCAGTGGAGTCTGACGTCCACCAAAGTGTTGCCTCCTTTTTACTTTTAAAATAAAACACACGTGTGGTTACTTGGTAGATAAATTATTAGAGGCAGATAAAACCCCACCAACTGAGGTTTTCAAGCTGTTGGTTAGTTCATAAAACCTGCGTATTGACATGTGAAAAGGGTGAAGAAGAATTTGTACTTGGACACAAGTTAAGTACGAGTCATTTAAGGGGATTGAACGCGTGTCCACAAACCTGCAGTAAAGCTTCATTTAAATTAAGGAGTAGCAAAAAGCATTAAATAGTTTCCTAGAAACGTAAATGTCTTTGTGTTCTCATTGTCCAAAGGGTACGTGCGCCGTCCGACCTGGAGTCTCTCCCGCTCTTTTAAATTTTTAGAACTTACCGCCCCCGTGCTGTACATGCCATCCCTGTGATGTATTTATTTTCTAACGGGACGTTTATACGTTTTGACTCCCTTCACCCCTTCTCTCCCTGACCACCACCAATCTGTTCTGTTTCAGCGAGTGTGGTTCCTTTAGATTCCAGAGAAGGGAGATGCTACAGTGCTCGTCTTTCTCTGTCTGCCTCCATCGCTTAGCGTGATGCCCTCAAGGTCCATCCACGCTGTCGTGAGTGGCATATGCGAGCACAGCTCGCATCTTCTTTATCTGTTCATCTCTTGATGGCCACTTAGCATATTTCCGTACCTTGGCTCTCATAATTAATGCTACAATTGACATGGGGGAGCAGGTAGCTCTTCGAGATGGAGATTTTGTTTCCTTGGTCTATATAGCCAGACGCAGGCTTGCTGGGTTCCATGGCCGTTCTGTTCTGAACTTTTTGAGCACCTCCACACTGTTTTCCTCAGCGGCTGGATCAGTGTGCATTCCCAGCCACCGTGCACGAGGGCTGATCTCTCAGGTGTGTCTTCTCTCGAGAAACTAGAGTTGAGCAGACGTGGCGCGACTCTGGAAGTGCCCATTGCCTCCAGCAGTACCCAGCAGACGTGAGAGGCACGACAGCCTCAAAAACCTTTACAGCCCTGGCTTGTGGTCTTTCTGGAGGCTTGTCCTTGTGGCGGGGTGGCCTGCTCAGCCCCACCCCGGGCATCTGTGTCGACAGTATCCACTGACCCGTCTCGCTAAACTCAGGCTGCCGGTCCACATAGACCGGTCAGTTAAAATCAGAATTAAAGTCACACCGGCAAGTTTCAGAGGAGTCGAACCAGGCGTGTTGAATCCCTGTCCCGGCTTGGTCAGGATGCCTGCAGGAGTCCAGACAGGTCAAGGGAGCCCGTCTTTTTTTGCTGCCAAACGGTTACGGGCGTGCGCGCGATGGACACTGGCTCTCCGATTCGTTTTATGAGGAGGAATTAGAATTAGAACAAAAAACAACACCTGCCCCCGGCAGCCCATCCCAGCCCGCAGGTGTCTGCTGCCCCACACCTGGCGGTTAGACGGAGCCGCGATCCTAGTGGGCTCGATGATCGGCGCCGCACCGTCGTCCTTCCCGGCTGCTCTGCTTGGCCGGTGGTGACATCTGATCCCAATAACCCCACCGGGTTTCTTCAAGAGCAGAGACCTCGCTTGCAGGGATCACCAAGAGGCCAAAACATTAGGTCCGCAAGGGGACAGGCTTGGCCACGCATCACGTGTCTAGTCTACACCAGGGCGATTGGAAACATCTTGGGAGTTGAATGGGCTGCGCGATCTGTTCTCATGGAGACACGGCCTGCGTCAAGACCAGTGAGAGACACGGGCTCGGGGGAGGGTGTTTTCTGGGCAGGGGAGGAGAGAAGGAGGCACCCTGTGCCCCGTGCTGTTCTCATCTCCTGGTCTGCACCCTGAAGGACCCCCCCACCCACACACACCTGGGGGCTCTAGAGGAACGGAAGAGGCTGAAAGTCCGCAGTCACGGTCAGCGGGACTGTGCTCCGCCCGACACCTGCAGGATAGAGCCCTTCCTTGTCTCTTCCTGGCTTCTCGTGGTTTGCTGGCAATCCCTGGCCTTCCTTGGGTTGTAGGCACGTTGCTCCGCTTCCTGCCCCGTCACCCTGTGGCCTCCTCCCTGCCTGTCTGTTCTTCCCACGTCCTTCTCCTCTTGCTACGAGGACGCCCATCCTGTCGGATTAAGGGCCTACCCTCCTCCAGGATGACCGCTCTCTGTTCAACTAATTACATCTGCAACGACGCTGTTTTCTATTTCGGGTCACATTCACAGGTACGAGAGGTTAGGACTTTGACAGCTTTTTAAGGGGGCGTAAGGGGGCACAGCTGCACCTGTAACACCTTGCTTCTCTTTTTCTCAACACTTAAAGAGCTCTGACATTTCTCCTTCAGATGTGTGGTCTGGGGTGGCGGGTGGGATGTGAGCTATGGTGACTACGGGACTTCTTGGGGGCTGTGGGGGCCCCCGTGGCAGGAGCTTGGTGTGGGCACCCCGCTCCGATAACAAGGCTTCCTGAAGGGGCTGCTTCTCTTGCCTTCTGGCTTTTACAGGGGGAAACCTGAGTTCGGGGAGTGCTGTGGGGGGACAGAGAGCCAACTAGGTGGCTGGGGGTAAGTCTTGCTGTGTGGCTCTGTTCTTAGTACTCGAGTAGCTGGCTTGGAAGGGGTCTGTAGCCAGTGCCGTGGAGCAGGAAGGCTGCTCACTGCAATCCCATTCCGGAGGTTTTCAGAGAAAAACGTCTCCGAACACGAGAGGCTCTTCGGCCGGGGGCTTCTAGGACTTAGAGGCTCTGAGCCCCCCTAGCAGGGGACAGCCCAGATTCAGCAGGACTTCCGTCCCCCTGCTGTCTGGTGCCCTCAATCCATCTAGAAATCTAGAATCCATCTAGAATCCATCTAGAAACCGGCTAGAGAGGTCAGTGCTTGGGGCCGGGGGAAGGTTCTAGATGAGGGATTCTTGGGTTGGTAAAGCACGTCCATCCACACCGGGATAGGAAGGTCAATAGGAGAAGTTTGGGTGGGTGGGTTTTATGGGTGGACTGCACCCTACAGAAGTGCCCCTGGGCCCCAGTGAAGTAAAGAGGGAGGAACCCACCCTGTGCCCACTCCAGCTCTGAAGAAGGCATCGAGCTCTGCTACTCAGAAACCTACACAAACCAGCTTCCAGAAGCTTCTACCAAACGCTCTCCTTTCTTGCTCCTTGGGGTCTGGGTGGAGGGGCCTGTAGGCATGCGGGCTTTTCCTCCTGGCCCTCTCACCAATGGATGCCTCCGTTTCCACCCCTGTGTCCGTCCCTCATTTGTAGCACCTGGATCAAAGCCTCAAGGTTAATGTTAAATGTCTACGGTGGAAGGAAGATGGCCTGGCTGGCCAGCTCAGCGGCCATCTGTGCTGTGACAATGTGGCCAGGACAGGTAAGGGGGAGTGGGTAGGTTTTAACAGAGCCCGGGAGACCCAACCTTTCCAGGAAATCTAAGCTCGGTGGCAAATCTTGGGCTCATTTCTGCCTTTAAAGCTGTTGGCTTATTGCAAATATCCTGGGAAAGGAGGATGGAGGCATTAAGCAAGTGCTCTGTTCCTCCTGAAAAGCAGGTCCAGGACCATCTGGGTGCGGAGACCCCATCAACAATCTTGTTACAAACAGGCGGTGAGAGGTATAGGATCAAAAGTAGAAAAAGACCTAGACAAAATTTTGTTTTTAAAATTAAATCAAGTTATTCTTTTGAAAAACCATACTTAGAATTCCCAAAGCATATAAAAAAAATCAGAGATTTATTTTGCCTTATTCATTATATAAGCCAAGAATGAGTGCATGACGAGAATGTTCTGGAAGGGAGGGTTGAAGGGTTATTTCCTATTCTTTGCAACATCCGCTGAGCAAGTGTGGAGGGCAACTCCGTCTGCAGAGGGACCCCGGGGGGGGGGAGCCCCTCTTCCTGGTGGTGGACACTGGGTGCCTGGTGGTCGATCCGCTCTTGCCCAGGGCCCGCCGGCCGTCTGGACTCAGTGGATGCCTTGTTTGGGCCAGCCTAGCTCTCTGGCATACGCCCCCTTGCAGCTTCTGATCTCATAATCATGCTCTAGACACTTGTTCAGGCCTGGCACCCGTGATCTCCAGCCGATGAAGCCCTGGGTCGTCTTCGGGACTGGGGGGGACGGAAGCACCTAGAATGGAAAGGCGGGGGGTTTAGCCACCCGGGGCCACAGTGACATGAGGGTTGTCCATGAGGCCTCAGGATCGGCGTGGGAGGCCTGATGGGGAAAAGACAGGAAAGAAAATATCCCGAATTGAGGGGCGCCGAGGGTACGCGCGCTCCGATCAGCTGGATCCCGAGACTCCCTTCTGCCCGCAAAAGTCACGATCGCCGAATGTGTTTCTTTATCTGGTCACGCTTAACACGTTCATTCATGACCTCCCGTGAAACAATTTACATTTGACAGAAGAGTAGAAAGGGGGAAAGAAGTGAGGTGTAGAAATATCAAACACTACGGTGCACACCGCCCTCCATAAAAGCCAGAGCAACGTCGTCCGATGGCGTCCCGACGCTTCGGACTCTGCAGGTTTGGCTCGGAAGGCTTCACGGTAGGCGGACGTGCACACCCACGCACGCCCCAAACGGTAGGGACCAAGGAATGAAAAGCAATGGAATTTAATTAAAAACCAAAGGGAAACGAGGTTCTGCCTGAGATGAAAGAAACACAGTTGCATTTGTCAATTCCTTGGACAGACTTGAAATACTTGGAAAACGAGGGCAAATGTTCAGGCTGTCTCTCCCCTTCCGTTCGAAACGATGTTCTCGGTTCTGCTTTCACAGGGCGATGTGAATGAAGACAACCGGGGGAATATTTGTTCCGACAGGAGAACTGAGACGGGGTGGTTTCGGATACTTGGGATTATGAGCACAACCTCAGCACGAGGGGACTGCGCGCGAGGCAGCAGCGGCGGCGGCCGTGGGGGGCGTCCCGGCCACTGGCACACAAAGCCCCCAAACATATGTTTTCGATGAACCGCTAAAATTAATCTCCCGAGAGGCCACATTCAGGGAAGGTCATCAACAAATGCGGGAGGGGCTGGTGCTTCCCTGACTGTCCGGATGGGCCCTTGGGACACAGACTCACTTCCAAGTCTGCCTCCAGCCCGTAAGGGAGATGCGGGGGAAAACGGCCCTGGGATGTCGGCTTTCATGCACCGGGTTAGCAGAGAGAGGAAAACACGCGGTTGACCAGGGCCTTGTGGGAGAACAGGCTGGTTCGTTGTCTGTGAAGGGCGACTAGAGCAATTATCTACCAAAAATGAAAATGCAAACATCCTTTGACCTGAAATGGAGCTCCCAGGCACCGGTGCTAAGACAGCCTCGTATCTGAGTCTAACACGCGGGGTAGGTCAGTGTGTTCTGAGATGGGACACGCTGAACAGAAACTGCTAAGAGAAAAAAGGTGCATAAAATACACAAAATATGGTATAATTAGTGCAACAAGGGAAAGAGGGCTAAAGGTCCACACAACACCTTGCCTGTGCGTGTCCCGTCTCCGGAAGGGGGTGTTGGAAACGGAGAGTGGGGCGGGGGATGCTCTTCAGAAAATGCCTTTTGGGGTAGAGGACACCTGTTAAAACAGATCGATTTTAAAGGCTCTAGCCCCCCAAAGAAGGGATGGGAGGAGGAAGAAGGGGACCATTTCTTTAGGAAGGAAGGACATTCAGTACCTGGACCGAGGTCCTTGTCCCCGAGGCCCTCTGCTTCAGTTTTCCTGGGACAAAGGGGGTTTGGTGGTGATTACATCTACTTCTAGGGTCACGGTGGAAATAAGATGACCATGTAAAGTACTCAGTACGGTGAGCAACCACGACCCCGTAACGAGAACCAGCATCTTTTGCGGGTGCTAGATAGAGGCATTGTGAGACATCCAGAAGGAGCTCCCTAAGATGCTAACCACGGTCAGGGCATATATTATTTTAATTTATCATTTTGCTGTATTTCTAAAATATCAGCGAATCTGTACTGCTGGATAGTCGGTGGGGGAGACACTCTCAGCATATCTCAGTGGAGCATAGTCGTTCATTCAGCCATCAGACGTGCACCCGCCGAGCACTCTCCACCGAGCACTCTCAACTGAGAACTCTCCACTGAGCCCTCACCACTGAGCCCTCACCACTGAGCACTCACCACCAAGAACTCCCACTGAGCACTCTCCACCGAGCACTCACCACCGAGCACTCAGCACTAAGCACTCTCCACAGAGCACTCACGTGTGCCAGCCACTCTGTCAGACCCCAAATGCATCAAGAAAAGAACATTTGTAGAGCCTACCTCCTCCCAACCCCGGCCACCTTCGGTGTGAGTTTTCATCCCTTCTTCCCATCAGGACACAGAACTGCTTTGTCTGTAGCCTGTCAGAGGACAGAATCCAGGACCAAAATCACGGGCCCATGAAGGGAGGCCTGGGGATGTACCTAGCTCAGCAGTTTCTGGAGACATCTGACCCATGTCCATGGCTGACTGGTCAGAGGTGGGAAGACCATCACGTCTTCTCCCCTGTGGGATTGCTGGTCGCTCACTCGGCAATCACAGGGATCTTTCAGAAAGGCAGTCCTCACCATGTCACAGCACTGATTTCCCATTGCAGACTAGGCTCAACTCCTTCCTCAGGCCCCAGGGTCCAGCGGGATTTGGCCCTGCCCGTGTCTCCATCCGCCTCCCTTCCCTTCCCACTCTGACCCACCCCCGGCTCACTGAACTCCAGCTTCATGGCATCCCTTGCTGCCCCTGAAATATACCAAGCTCTGTTCTGCCTCAGGGTCTTTGCACATGCTCTTCTCTTTGGCTGGAAAGCCTTTCCAGGGCTGGATCCTTACCATCCTTCAGTCCTAGCTCCGTGGGCACCAGCCCTTCCCCTGTTGCCCTCCAAAACCTCAGCTGTCTCTCACCTCCATGGCATCTAACATAGCAAATGACAATATTGTTGTTGGGGGCAGGGGTCCTCGTGGCTCAGTCGGTGAAGCGTCTGCCTTCAGTTCAGGATCCTGATCCTGGGGTCCTGGGATTGAGCCCCATGTCTGGTCCCCTGCTCAGCAAGGAGTCCGCTTCTCCCTCTCCCTCTGACTCCCCCACTCATGCTCTCTCTCTCGTGCACGTGCACGTGCTCTCTCTCTAAAATAAATAAGTGAGATCTTAAAAGAAAACCCCAGTTTTGTTGAATTTCCTGTATCATGGTGGCCTCTCCTGCCACTTCCCCGCCCCCAACCCAGACTTGTGGGCTGGGGTCTTGTCTTCTTGTTTGCCACTGTTTACCCCACCGAGTCCCTGGCACCTGCTAGCAGCCAGCCATCCCCATCGCTCCTAAAAGTGCCAGAGATGGTTCCAGATCCTTCACAGGCATTATCCCACAGAACCCTGACACCACTTGCCGAAGTGGGTACTTTCGTGAACCCCCACTGTACGCGGGAAAAGGGGACATGGGGCCATTGAGTCACGTGCAAGACCACACGGAAGGTGAGCCACCAAGCAGGATTTGGGTCTGGAGAGTCTGAGCCAGAGCCCAGCCCCTGGTAATACCTGCTGAACGACTGGCCCGACCCCGTCATTCTCCTGGCTTCCTTCCGCTTCTGCAGAGCTGAACGCCGGGACTCCTGCCTGTATGGAGACCGGGAACCCGACGGGCTCCCCGCTGGAGGGCTCGGAAAGGCTGTGCCAACTGGCCTCCCCCCTGCCGGCTGCCACTCTGTTTTCACCTTCGGCGGTTGGCTTTGTGCCCCTGGAGCGAACACCCTTATTTCTTACTTAGGAAAACAAGGATTCAAAATGACTTTGCGAACCTTGATGTATTTCTCCACCGGGGTCACGGGCCGGATGCGGAACCGCTCCGGAAGCTCGATTTTGGGCTTTGGGGTGGGGGGTTCTTCTTCACCTTTGAGCAGCTGCAACATAACCCCAGAGACGGGCAGCGTCAGACTGAGGTTCGTGGGAGCCTTCCCTGCATCGCCCCCCTGAACGCGGCACTTTGCAGGTGACCTAAACCGCGCTGAGAAACGTTCAGTAGCTTGGTGCAACCCACAGTAAGAAAGGGGCTGAGCGGGGACTGGTTGGTGGGTTCGCTCAGGCTCCCCATACAGCCACCCACCGCTGTGTCCTCTACCACCTTTGGGAACCTGCTAATTTACACTCCTGAGTCATAATTGGAGAAAATTTCACAGGTTACGGACTCAAATAAATAATTGCCAACAAGGTTTTAGGGCCAATCTTTAAAATATTAGAGGAGAGCTCCCACCCCCCCTTTTAATTTTGAAAGCAATTTCGAACTCTTTGAAATCCCAATTTAATTACATATAAGGAATATTAATATAGACTCTTTTTATGCATTTTATATTAATAAGGACTCATTTTATGCATAACATTTCAAGTTGTATAACTCTGTAAGTATTAAAAAAACCTCATTAAGAATGGCATAATTTCAAAGTTGGGGGGATGGGGTTGAATTACAAATGGGGTTATGCTGCCTTGAATCATGAACGTTTTGAATTATGCAAGTCTTATGTGTTCTGCATCCTTCCAAGGAAATGTGCCTTCTGGGTGTCATGTCCCGGAGGTGGTTTGAAAGGTTGTAGTCTGGTGGCCGCCGTCCCACTGAAGCCCATATGGGCATTTGGTATCTGCATGGTGTTTTATACAACTGAGCCACTGTTCTAGACTCAGATTTCATTTAAACATGGGGATTTCTGGACTCTTTTGAACAATGGGAATATGGAGTTATCCTCTCTGCAAGCTCAGCCCTCGGCTGGGCTGATGGGGGCTCCCCCTGCGTGGGGCTGGGGGATTCTTTGTGGACATCCCTACGGCTCCCTGTTCATTTCACCTGGTCTTTTTCCTGCTCTTGTTACCCAGCTGGCTTAGGAAAATACCAAGAACATCTTCCCAGGAATCCCTCACACATCCGCCTGGCTTCTACTTCTCATCCGGTCTGGACTTCCCCGTCGCCCAGGGAGGCAGCTGAGGACTCTCATCCCTCTTACAGATGGGGCAGCCCGAGGCCAAGTGGCCCTGGAATCAGACAGACTCGCTTCTCCTTTTGGTGTCTGCCTTTGTTAGTTATATGACTTTGCGACTCTCTGAGCTCAATTTCCCAATCTACAAAACGAGCGTCAAACAGCCCCCTCCTCTGTGCCAGGGTCGTCGTGCAGATTAAATGAGCTGGTTCCGATGAAGTACCGGGAGGACGCCTGGCACGTAGTAGGTGCTCAATAAATTAGTGAAAGGACGGAGCCTGTAGGTTTCAGTTCGCGGTCTTCATATGCAACACTAACTTTATTCTTGGGAAGTCTATGCCTCCTTATCATTTATTCCTTGAAATAATCAATTCAATAACCCCCGGGCTTATCAAATTTATATTTACCTCCTCGAGAGGGGTTGTTAAAAATCCCCAGTTCTGGGCCCAGTTCTGTCGTGCTTCAGTTTCAGACTTCAGGCGGTATTTCCTGAAAAAGAAAGTTCCCAAGTGCTGGACGGTATTCGAAAAAGGTCAAAGTAGCAAACCCTACTGTCCCCTGGGGAACAGTTTACGTATTTTTAATGCCCATTGACTGAATGATGACTCTGCACCAGGAAGGGAGTTGAGTGCGAGGGAGCAAGAGTCCCTTGAGGGAGACAGGTGTCAAGAGGAGGTCCTGGTTGGGTGGCGCACTGGGGAGAAGATGGCACTGGGGGCTGGGTCTGCCTGAGGGGCCGTCTAGGGACAAGACTCCTCATTTTGGTGAAGTGAGTGAGGCGGGGTGAGTGAGGTTTCTGGGGTGTAAAATTTAAGGGGGTGCACCCTCCCAGGGTCCTGCAAGTGCTGAGCGGGCCCTTGCATGACCTTGAGAATGAGCCCTCCTTAAATGTTGCCCACCAGGGGGCCCCACTTGCCCCGCCCTAATCCTGACCCTGCTTTTGCTCCACATTCAATATTATTTCTATATAGTGACCTGCTCGTTGAGAGCTGGTGTGTCGCATTTTGCAAACGTCTAATTTAACATTCACTCTTTCATTGTCAAGTTTCTTTTCCCATTTCGGAAATCAGGATCTGCCCCCCACCCCCATCTCCCAGTGTCTCAAAGTTTTGGAGGTCCCTCAATGAGCTTTTTGCCCTGGGCACTGAGCATCTAAACCAGAGTCTAGTCTAACGGAGATGTAACGTGAGCGCAAACACCAGCTGTGTACATAATTAACAACTTTCTAGCAGCCACACTTCAAAAAAAAAAAAAAAAGTGAAGGTTAGTAGATGAAGTTCATTTTTACTATTACTTTTTGGGGGTGTGAAATCTTTGAAATCTAGTGTGTATTTCACATTTGCAGTTCATTCCAATTTGGACCAGTCACATTTTAAGGACTCAATAGCCACTTTGGACATTGGACTGAAAAATAGTCTAAAGGTTGAACCAGCTCTCTTCACAGGGGATGGGCCATCTTCTTTGGGTCTTGAAGGATGCATAGGAGTTCATCTGGTGGAGAAGGGCGGAAGGACCATTTTACACTGACAGAACATACCTGCTATGGTGATTTTGTACATATCCAAGTAGGAGGTACTTGGATAAAGACAAAGATTAAAAAGATTAATAGTTGTATATTTTATGCCAAATGATACTGGCTTTCCATCGACAAGTGTGACACAAAGTTTCCTACAAAAATAAATTTGAGTGAAACAAAGCCAGTTTAAAGAAAAATATGAAGAGGTTAACACAGGTTTTACAAGGAAATGGCAAAAATCAGAGAGATGGCAAATAAGAGAACTCAAGTTTAAGAAGTAAACAGCTCTGCTTTACTGCTACTAAACTTTACTTACTTGCATCCAAATTAGTAACCTCCCATATTGGTTAAAACTTCAAAGAAATGGTATATTTAGCAATTCAATAGAATGTCAAATAAAAACATCCATTACAAATGTCTGCTCAATATAAGTCTTTTAGAAAAAGGATTTTTTAAGTTAAAATTTCTTACCAGTTTAAAAAGCAGGAGAATCAAGAGAATGTAAAAGGCTTATTTATCGCTCATTCACATTGAACAAATATTAAGATTTTTGTTTTCCTTTTTATAAAAAAATTCGGTAAATCTTAAAAATAACATTTTAGTCGGCTCTCAACAAGCAAAGCTTTGCAGATGGTTGTAAAGCCAGATGTAGTTATCTTTCATCTTTAGCTGTGCGCCTGGGAGAAGAGGGAGAAAGGCTTTCTGGTCGCGCTCACGTCCCTAACATCGCCCCGACCACCTCCAGCGCACTGTCCTCCCCGCCCGGAGGTCGACCACCTCCAGGACTCGGAGGGGAAACTGAGGCCGCCAGGTATGTGCCCTTGAGGTGGGAACGGCCCAGCCCACCTGGGCATTTACCAGATCTCGTCCTGGGCCACGAGGTTCATGCGCTCGGCCGCAGCGGTGCTGAGAGGTTTCTGCGCCATGGGGGCTGGGGCTGGGGCTCAGCGTCTCTCGTCGCCAGGGAGACCGGTTGCCCAGCAACGCGGGACGCGGAGGCGGAGGCGCCGCTGCACCTGGCGCGGGGCGGGGCCGCGTCCTCGTGCCTGCTGCCAGCCTCTGCGCCTCTGAGCCCCTCGCCCTCCTCCCTGCCCATCTGGCTGGCCCTGGGGGCAGAAGCCTCCCTTCTGCGCGAGAAGCCCTGGGGAAACCTCCACACCTAACGGCCCGGTCCCTTTAAAATTCAGGCCTACCTGTGAGGCACGTATGCACACGGACAAGTGTACCGATCCGAAGGGTACCAAGCTTCTTGCATTCTGTCCTGGAGAACACACCCCTGCGACCCCTGCGACCCCTGCCACCCCTGCCACCCCTGCCTGGGTTAGGAAATGATCACCGTTCGGTTCCACTCCCGAGGAGGACTCCATCCTGCCGCAGCCTGTCTGGGGCCCGCGGTTTTGACCACCGCGATGCTGTTCTGAGTACCCCTGTCCGTGGCTTCGGGGGAACACACGCATGCCTGTGTGTCGGCATTCACTCTTTAGAACAACCCCCCGGTGAAACTCAGATAAGACGGCCGCCCACCGCACAGCCACACTCCCCTTCCTGCCCATCCACACCAACCCCTCAAAATGGGGGTGCTCAATCGTTTGTTGACTGACTTATTGACCCAAAGGCTTCCACCATTGCACGTTGTCATAGGTCTAGAACTGGAAAATGGGTCTAATGTCAGTGAGTGGACAGACAGCACGGGGCAGGGGGCAAGCACGGGATCCGCTCGTGCCCAGAGCCTCCTGGGACTGAGCGACCAGAGGCGGCATGCTTCTGCTGACCTGTGGGTTCGCTCCCTGAGAATTACCGCGGCCACCAGGAGAGGGCACGGATGTCCGTGATTCTCTCGCATGTCTCACAACCTTCCTCTCTCTGACCTCCTTCCTCCCTTGTCAACAGATTTGCGCCTTTATGGGGCTGTTTGGACGATGTATTTTCGTATAACAATGCTCCCCACACTCAAGGCATGTGATGCTTTTCTTGGTTGTTGGAGGTGCTGGGTAGAGGCCCCAAATTGGGGTGATCGTTTTTGCCCACTCAGCCAAAATAGTGAGGGGACAGGGAGGGCCTGGGAGGAGAGTGGATGGGTTGATTCATGAATGTGTAACACGCTATGCCCATGGCCAAAGCAAGCTGGCGGGCCGGCCGGTTTGGCACAAGGTGAACACATGTCCCGGTGGGCCTGGGGTTTTCTTTCTGGCCTTTTCTGTGAGGCTGCCATTCTTCCAACAGGGGGTCGGTCACCTGGAAAGATGTGACTAGTGGGTGGCCGGGGAGAGGAGGGTCCCTCATGTAGGAGGGTCAAAGTCCGCTTCCCCCTTGGGAAGCTTCCAAGATGATTCTGTTAAAATAATTAAGAATAAATTCATTTACCCACTGTCTCTATGTGCTGGGCACTGAGAATTCATTCATTCCAAATGTTTGCTGAGCACCTCTGATGTACCTGGGGATCTCAGAGGAGACGAGACCCTGCTAAGTCACTGTCCCCGCCCTGGGGGACGGGCCGATGTCTCCGGAGGGAAGACGGACAAGGAAGCAAGTGGACAAAGGCACACACACTCAGGTCAGGGAGAGATGCATGCCGCAGAGGTGACGGCAGGAAGGAGGCTCAAGGGGAAAGGCACGGAAGGATGAGTGAGAGTTTGCTAGTCCTGCGCACTCCCCTCAGAGATACCTACAGGGGACACCTGGGGGATGGGGTCAGGAGGAGAGATGGGGAGCATCTTGAGGTTGAAAACACAGGCTTTGGGACTGGATGTGGCCTCAAGACTTGTCTCTGCTGTGTCCCAACTGGGTGACCTCGGGCAAGTTGGCTAACGTCTCTGAGCCCGTGTCCTCATCTGTCAGATGAACTTGTAGGGATCTTAGGAGGCTGGGGAGGGGTGGGGGGAGCAAATGTAGAGGGCTCCATGGGGTGCCAGAGCTGTGGGCACTCACCAGACATGGAACGTGTTGCTTGAGGAGCAGGTCAGCCGTTGTCTCAGCCCGAGACACAGAGGGTTTGGGGGGCGGTGTGGGGAGATGGAAACGGGGCTTCGAGCAGAACTGGGGCTCGCTTCTTGAGGGTGTCAGTTTGGAAGAAGAGGCTGGGGATGGCTGCTGGCCTGGCCTGGAGGGCAGGATTCCTTCTCTCCGGAGAGGCAAGAGAGCACTCAGCTGCGGTAGCTCCTTGGGCCGTCCTGAGACCTCGGAACTGTCACGATGCCAGCCTTCGCCGGGCCCTGGCGGGGTGCTCCCCAGCATCCTCTAGTTTCTTGGAGGAGGGATTCCTTTGCGGCCATTTGCGGAAGGGAATATTGGCTCCAACAGTCAGGAGAGGGAAAGGTTTTGAAGCAAACTTCGACCCCCCGTCTGAGCATGAACTCTGGGTTTGGGGGGCAGCTCTTCCTCCCCAGGGACAGGACCTGCAGGAGGATGGGGCGTCCCCTGCTCTCTTTGGACCCGTCACGATGCCCTTCTCTCTCTGGATGATTTTCAGCGGCTGAGCTTGGCTGTAGGGGTCCAAATCTAAGCAGCAAATGAGAGCCAGGCAGGAACCCAGCTCTGGCTTCTCAGAGGTGAGACCTGACCGGGCCATATCCCCTTTGGGCGCGTCTTGTGAGGAAGTCAGGTCCTGCTGTGCCTCAGCCTGAAACTGCTGGCAGGAGGCCGAAGCCGACGGAGGGCCCAGATCATGTGAGGCCCCGAGCAGCCGCCAGCCTCGGGGCCTCCAAGGGGCCCGGGACCCTCCTGAAGGGCCCGGGACCCCCTTCAGCCGGACTTCTGGGCTCGGTACCCTGCCAGGGTGTGGTCGATCAGTCTTCCATCAGCATGGCCCACCACGTCAGTAGGGTTTCCCGGGTCAGCAAGCACTGCAGGCCCAGTGAGGTCTGATTTCCACCAAGCACACTTACACCGGACCACACGTCGAATTATGTGTTGCTTATCTGAAATGAAATTTCGCTGGGCATCCTGTGTCATATCTGACCATCCTTTCCTCAGTGAATTTCTTCGCTGGTACGTATACCATATTCAGCAAATGCACACATTTGCATGTAGGAGATCCTGTGTATTTTTTATTTCTGGTGGTTGGGCTTTAACTTGTTTTATAGATATAAACTCCGCTCCCGGTTCTGGGGTTGGAGGCCTCCCTCCCTGTGATATTTGAAACAAGACATTCACGGACCTCTGACAGACACCGTTTCTCTACCTAGTACTTGAGTCTTATTCTTCTGGAAAAAGTGTTATCTGGCATAGAGGTCCCACGGGAAGAGTGGAGAGAGGGAAGGGACTGGCGTACTTGCTGACTGTACGTGGGGGACAAAGGAAATATTGACATCTTGCAGAAGGTTTGCCATGTTCCTGCATATTAATATTTCTGGCCCTCTCTCAGCATTCTGGGATAGTTTATTTTTTATTTTTTATTTTTTTTCATCTTGCTGTTGCTTCATAAAACATCCCAACAACTGGAGCCAACTGCTTCTTTTTAGTTTTTAAGCTTAAACAGTTTTCTTTTTTATTGCCTAATTTTTTTTTTTTTTTAACCAAAGAATGCTTTGTGCAGCCAGTGTCCCCGCCAGCTGGTGTGCCTCGCTCACAGCACGGGTGATCATCACCCCCACTGCACCACAAGGAGACTCAAGTGCCAATTTGCTGGGAAGGTATTTGATGGCTTCACAGAGTTTAAGGAACTCAAAAGTTCTAGTCTTTACACCCCATTATGTTAGCCCCGGCCACAGCCAAAGGGCTCTTCGCCTACCTTGCAGATTGTCTACACCCCACACACCTAGAGTCACAATTAACATCATTCCGTGGGGCTTTATTGAGGAAGAACAAAGCTGGAGGCCTCCCACTGGCCGCACCTCCCCCACGGGCTGGTTCAGCGTTGGGCCTGATTATGGGGTTCCCCCCATTCCCCGCCCCCAGGCTGAGGGTGCATTTTGTTTCCCTCTTTCCCTCCGTCCTGCCCCTTCCTTTCCAGCTTCTCTCGTGCCAACTCCTAGGCTGTGAGAAAAGCCCAAACCCTGTGTGAAAAATCGGTTTGAATGCTAGGGGAAAGAGCCAGCTGGGATTCCCAGGTGTGGCTAACGCGCATGGTGTCCGCAAGTTAGGGTGGTAGGTTGCCCAAGAGTCCTCCTCGGGCGGCCGCCAGAATTGAGAGTGAGCGTGGCCCGGCCTTTCCCACCAAGCCCCTGTGTGCTCCGGGAGGAGTCTGCTTAGCGATACGTTTGCTTGGAGAACTCAGGTGTCACGCGAGTGACTTTACGTCCCAGGGACTGACTCAGCTCACGTGGGGTCATCACCTGCGACCTGCTCTCCCAGGGACATTTCATCCCGCTGGTCTTGCAATGTGGAGAGGGCTTTGCTGTCTGGGGAGGACCCGCTGCCCTGGGCTCTGCCAACAGAGGGCTGGACGGAAGGTTTTGAAGGAAAACTAGAGCACTGGATGGGGAGGGACGGCAGGTGATGTCTTCAATATTCTGTTTCGTCAGAATAACGCAGTCATCTGTTTAGTTACCTGGGGGCACCTGGCAGACTTCCCCTGTCCTCCACTGGCTGACGCCTTAAGGCAGTGTACAGCTTTGAGTGGTCATTCATTCACTCATTCATTCAACCAACACAGTTACTGAGTCTCTTCTCTGTGCTGGGCTCCGGGGCAGGTCCTGGGGACCCATCAGGGGCAAGACGGGACTGGTTCCAGCGTCAGGAACCTTCCAGGTTGGTAAGCAAATAAACCGGGAGACTTTCCAGTGGGGATGCGTGTTAAACACATAAGGCGTGATGTGGGATGAGGGAGTTTTCTCAGTAGGATTGCTTGGGAAGGTGGCATTTGAGCAGGGACACAAGCGATGTGGGGAGGCCATCCTTGGAAATAGCGTAGGACGCCCGTGGGGGCTGGGCCCTCCAGTGGGCCTCGCAGGTGGGCGTGGGGCATTTAGACTTTATTCCAAGTTCGGTGGGAGGTGCTTAGTGCATTTGTGGCCTTGTGTGTGGTGTCGGACCCCCTGGATCCCCACGGTCCCCCAGACAATGTTCTCTGAGGTTCTCCTGGCTGCTTTCAGGGTTGGCTCAGGACGGAGACCGCACGAGAGAGAGGAGGAAGGCTGTGTCCTGAAATCTTTTGAAGACTATCCCCTTCCAAGCTTGGAGTGATTCTGGGATAGCCTCGAATTATGCTGTCCGCCAGCCTGGCTTGGGGATCAAATGTGTTACTCTCCCGGCCAGACAGGAGGACGTGTGCCTGAAGCAGGGCCAATCGGAGCCTTTCCCTGGGAGTTCATGCACAGACACCAGGCTGGGATGACAAAAGTCTCTTTTTGTCCCTGGGCTGGGTTCTGGAAAGTTTAGAGCCGTCTATGGCCGATCCCCTCTCTTCCGTCCGTACTCATGTGGCTTGATCGGAAGAAGTCTAAATGCCACAGGGAAGTGAGAGTGGAGAGGAGAGGGGAGGGAAAGGTGGGGGGGGGGGGGGCGGAATCTAGTGAAGGTTTGAATGTCTGCCGCTCCCTGGGGCCAGCTCGGCTCCCCGGGTTCCCAGTTACTTGAACCAATTAAAGCCCACTTCAATTGTGTTTGTGATGGGTTTCTACCACTTACAACGAAACACATTTCAGACAGTTTCACTCTGGAAACTCACTGAACTCTCCAGCCCTGGGGGGAAGTCGTGGCTAAGGAACTGAGTACCCCAACACCCGTCCTCTCTGTCTTCCATTGCTGAATGGCACCTCCCCCACCCCCGGTGGCCCCAGCTGCTGGGTCTGGGGCAGCAAGCCCTTGCTGCGTGCCGGGGTCCGTGTTAGGTCCTAGGGACGCCCCGTGGGTCAGGTACACCCCCAGGCCCCCTCCCCGGCGGGGAGACAGAATGTTAATCTCGGAGCTCTGGGGACACCCTCGGGGCTCCCCGTGACTCAGCACCCAGAGCTGCTCTGTGGCTGTTCCCTTTGGGAGTTTCGCTGTCTCTGCTGGGCTCCTGATGCGAGGTGCGTACTGGTAGCCCAGGTGGGGTTCCGCATTTACTGTAGCAAGCGCTTCCCAAGCTCGGCTACCTTTCAGCCGCACAGCAGCCCCACGATGTGGGAGGGATGAACATTCTTAGTCTGCAGAGGCAGATGTGGAATCAGAAGTCAAGGCCCTGGTCCGTGGCCACACAGCTTTAGAGCTAGAAAGCCAAGTTCCAGGTGCACTCAGTCATCAGAGAGGCAAGCAGCAAGGGAAGAATCCCCGGGATGTCCGCGTAAGCCTCTGAGATGGGAAATTGGCCACAGCATGGCACGTCTCCTGTCCCGGTCTGAACAATCCTATGTGACCGTGAATGGCTACAAGGGGAGCAGGCTCGAGTGGGTATCTGTTGGTATGTGTGAAGGACCGACTGCGTGCGGGGCCCCAGGCGTGGGTGGTCTAGGGGCCAAGTGCTTTCCGTGCTCCAGCCCCAGCCAGCCCCAGCCAGCGGTCGGTGCCGTGCGCGCGTGGGCTCCCTGCAGACGCTTGTCTGATGGAAGGAAGGCTGTTCTAGCCATCCTGCGGCTAGACGCCTCACCCAGGACATGACACGGCCCCGCGGGGGGCTAAGAAACACGGTCCCCACCTCTGGGTCAGGCAGAAGCCTCTCCCTGTGGCGGACATGGAGACAGGACCCGCTGGGATCTGCCTGTTTGTTCCAAGAGGCGAATTGACCCTGTGGCTTCATCTCCAGTGTCCTCGCGTTGGTGTCCGGGGAGACGTCTCTTGGAGGCTCCTATCGTCACTTTCAGATGACTTCATATCAAGTGGATTTTAAATGAAATCTTGGGGGCTCGACAAAATGCAGGAGGCTAAGTGGGGAATGGGTGTCATTTCAGAGGTTTGCCGGCGCTGCCATGACCGGGGAGCCACGTCTGGGCCGCGCCGCTCAGAGCCAGGAAGGGCTGCAGCGGTTCCCAGCCTCGGACCGTCTGCCCAGTCGTCGGACAGTCTTGCCAGGGGGGTGGTGGACGGGCACCGGGGGCCCTGTCGGGACTCTGCCAAGGGGACTGTTGTCTGCGGTCAGCCACATTTCTTTCCCGTGACTGGGGGAAAGAGAGGGACAGCTGAGGCTGTGTTCAGGAAACATCCGCCTGCCGCTGATGCTGTGGAGGTGAGGTCCGGGCTCCCAGACTGGCCAGGAGGCTGCTGGTCCTCCTGCATGGAAAGGAGCTTGGAGGCTCCGGGGAGAAAGGGAAACTTCAAAGTCCCGCTGACAACCAGAAGACCCCCTCCCCAAATGCCAGCTTGCACTTTGTCCTCGTTGGGGAACCTTTGAAAGTTTGGGGGAGAGGGGTGACCAGACCTCCTGGGGGTGGGGTTACCAGGCCCGTTTTGTTTAGGTTGCTTTGACCTGGAGAATGGACTACGAAGTGACTGGAAGCCAGGGGACCAGCTGAGGAGCTGTTAATGATTCCCGGACAGGTGGTTAACAGGGCCTGGGCCAAGAGGAGTGGCATTTGGGGTGGAGAGAAGGAGATATGGTGGGGTGTGGGGGAAATTAGCCAGGACTCTTCCTTGAAAGTGTTAGATATGCCCCTCAAATCAGCGTGAATAACAAAACGGAGATGTGTATTTCCTGTATGTGGAAAACTCTGAGGCTTCAGGTAAGGCTGTATCCAGGAGTTCCAGTGACATCCTCAGGGCTGGTGTCCTCTGCCCCTTGGCTTTGTGCACCTCCCGGCTGGCCCATTTCAGGCAGATTCTCTCTGGGGGCAGCAGCCCCAGCCTCCAGGTTGCATGGGGAGTCTTCTTTCTCCATTGCTCCCCTCAAATCTCTGGATTTTTTTCTGACTAGATTGGGCTGTCACAGGTCATGTGCCATCTGTGACAGGATCACCATGGCCAGCGACAGAAGGAGCTGATTGATGGGCTGGAGCCATGTGTCCACTGCAACACCTGGGTGGATAGGAAGCCGTGTTAGTTTCAGGAGAGAAGGTCAAGGTGTGGGCAGGCAAACCTGGCAATGATCCACCTCGTGGGGCGGGCATGGGGGAGGAATGGACATTACAGGTGCCTCTGAGTGTCACTCTGGGATGTGACCAGGGACTGGAGCTGGGTGCCATGAGCCAAACCTGCCTATAAGGGGGTGTGAGGCGATGACATTTGGACAAAATGAAACCAGAATAACAACGGTCTGGCTCTGCCCCCCACGCCCCCCTCCCCCCATCAGTGTTCCTGATTCATAGATTTGTGATGATCTGGCCTTTGTTTGCCTATAACTCAGCTGTCATTTCCACTTTACCTCTTATGTAAGATCTTGTCACACTGCTGTGTGATCGCTGCTCCTCGTTCGGGGAGAAGGATGAGCCGGAGCAACTTTACCTTTTATCTCCTGGGACAATCGGCTTATCACACTGACGATAATCAGGATGGGTTTTACAGGAAAACAACTTTTTTTTTCCCCCAATGAAGCAAACGTTTTGCTGGTAAGTTTGCTGTGTGGGGGACCCACCGTCAGAGCCTGAGCCCAGGGACGCGTTTGGTTGTGCTGGGGCAGCTCAAGTCATTTGGGTAAATGGTGAGGCGCCCTCCCCACCCACCTGCGGCCTTCTGCTGGCTCTTCTAACAAAAACGTGTCTTCCCATCACAGGGTCCTCATCCTTTAAAAATGACATCCAGTCCTTTGAGATCATAGGGTCTCCACTTGTCCTCGAGGTCCCTGTGCTTGTGGTCAGTCCCGGCTCTCAGCGCTTCCCTCTTCTGTCTGTGGTGCAAAAGCAGCGACGGATGCCCGGATGCCATCGCTCCTGGACTCTGGGCTCTGACGAAAACCGCCCGAAAGCCACCCAGGAGCCCCAGGTGGGAGCCCTTCCTCGGAGCCAGCAGGGGTTATGGAACTCGGTGCCTGATCTGCGTGGATTTGTGGGGAGATGCTGCCGCGTTTGCGTGCACCCACAGCGGAGCGTGTCTGCCCCCGAGACCAGCAGTGACTTGGCCGTTGGTGACGTGGTTTGTGCAGCAGCTCTGGATCTTCCCCGGATGCACCCGGGACCAGAGAAGGACACCCATGGGTCTGCGGGAGGCTCAGAGGGTCTTGGGCGGCTCCCGCAACTCGGCGGTCTCCTAGGATCTTGACTTTTAACCAGAAAAGAGTCGGAAATCCTTGCCGTCATAAATTCCGGAAGCTTAAGACTCAGGACACCACGCTCTGCTGTAGCCCCCGAGCTCGTGTGCCTCCTGTCCCACCTGATAAGCCCCCATCTAGCCCCGTTCACTGCTCCCCGTGGGCGGCCAGGGTGGGCTCGGCAGTCACGATCTGGAATGCGTATCCTCCCTAAACGCCCCGCAACAGTCCTTCCCTGTTCTCGGGAGTGATGCTGTAGGATGCTGGGCCGCTGGGCCTCTGGGCCAGGCTCCCCGGGTTCGAATCCTTCCTGGTTTACCAGCCACGCTCAGCTGAGAAGATTCCTTCCTCGTCTGTAAAATGGGGATCATAGTGATACCCACCTTGACGGCTGTCATGAGTGAAATGACTTACTACCCTATGAGAAAGCTCCCTCCCTGGCACGTGTTAAAGCCAGCGAAAGTGTTCGCTCTTGGGGTCAAGGGGCGGCTGCCCGTGGCGGCATTGGCCCTGCCCGTGCTGACCTGTTCACCCTGACCTCACTCATCTCCAACCTCCCATAGTCTGAGCTCTTGCCACACTGGCCGGGTTCCATCCAGGAATCACTTCAGGCAAATTCCTGCCACTGGGCCTTTGCACTCGCCTTCTCTATGCCCGGGAATGCGTGTTGCTTTTCTTCCTCTTCCCTCAGAAAGTAACTCTGTTGTCACTTGCTCCAGGAAGGCTTCCCAGACCAAGCCAGAGGCCCCGCCCACAGTCTCGTAGCGCTTCTAAGAATGTTCTTTCCCTCATGGTGTGTTTTCATGGTGGATTTTCACAGGTGAATTTTGCTCAACACTGAACTCTCAGGAGTCCAGGACAGTGATGGCTCTTGGTCGGCGCTCAGTAAATAGTTGTTAAATGCACGGATGAGGCAATGTTCAGAGAATGTCAGCCTGCTTTGCTAAAAGAAAATATTTTATTTATTTATTTTGCGAGAGAAAGAGAGAGAGAGGACAAGCAGAGAGGGAGGGCAGAGGGAGGTGGAGAAGGAGACTCCCCGCTGAGCAGGGAGCCCCATGTGGGGCTCCATCCCACGACCCCGGGATCATGACGTGAGTCAAAGGCAGATACTCCACCCACTGAGCCCCCGGGTGCCCCCAGCCTGCTTTTCTTCCTACACATTCGTGCCAACTGGCTCCTGGTCATGTGCTGAATGAATGCAGGGGTGTTTGCAGAACTCAGGACAAGGCAGGAACAGGTCAAGACTGTCTTTCCACCTCTGTCTTCCTCCCTTGGGGTTTCTTGCTCCCCGGGGTATGTGCTGAAGGCCGGGGGAATGTGCACCCCCCAGCTGGGCCCTCCCCGCCTGCCCCCCCTCCCTGAACGCTGCTGGCTGGGCCGTGCACATTCAGGCAGAAGTAAAAAGAAGAAACTTTGAGTTCTTTGGCTCCTTTGGGTTTAAATCAAACTCTTAGTGTAATTTCAAACCACTTTTTTTTTTTTTTGGTAGATATATTTTATACAGAGCATGTTTCAAATCAAAGAGAGAGAACATTCTCCCCCCTTCTTCCTGTGAAAGGCAGGGGGTCTAAGACATTTTAATAGCTTTCATATTCCTCGCTCCAAATATATTATTTCAGCACAATAGTTTCTTTGCGGGAGAATTGCTTAAATGATTCAAAATGGATTTAAAAATATATTTCAAGTTTTAATTTTATGCACAGAACATTAATGAGCAGAGAGCCTTGGAGACTGCCTGTCAGTTTAACATACTCACAACATTCTCAACACAGATGTTACTCCATCTAAATCCTTTTAGAGGGAAGAAACCGGTAATTTTTTTCTTGGGGAATGTCAGAAAATATATTATTTTTGAAATTGTATTTTGATCCCAGAACTCTGCACAAAATATTGTTGCCAGGGTCTGGGTGTGCTGAGTCACTTGGACACCAAACTTTCATAGAAGTCCAGGAAAAAGCAGCAGCCAGAGAACCCTTGATTCATTTCACGTTCTTCGTGTTCTCTCGCGAGGACGCTGAGCTTCGACAAGGGGAAGGAGAAATAATGAAGACTTTACCGCACTGTGCATCAGTAGGGTCAGGGTCAGGGTTAGCGGTTAGGGTCAGGGTCAGGGTCAGGGGTTAGGATTAGGGTTAGGGGTTAGGGTAAAAGTCAGGGTCAGTGTTTGGGTTTAGGGTAAAGTTTAGGGTTAAGAGTTAAGGTTAGGGTTTAGGTTTAGGATTAGGGTTAGGCTTTAGGGTTAGGGATTAGATTTAGGGTTGGGATTAAGGGTTACCATTATAGTTAGGGTTTAGGATTAGGTTTATTGTTTGGGTTTAAGGCTGGGCAAATTCACATAGTCATGGGGTGAACAGAAGCTATGTTTGATGCGGGAACATGTCAGGACAATGAGTCTCATTATTCTGTTTTGTCTGTTGAATGCTGCTGGCTCCTGGCATGAAGGCAATTGCATCTCCTTCGCTCTCTGAGGGCTGTTTGGGCTCAGCCGGGCTTGTTTATATATAAGCTAACTTCGATTGCCTTTGTTCATAAATGTGCACGTTGTTAGCGAGCCCGGGGACACTGATTGTTTTCCTCTGGGGTGCTGCCTGCCTTGGTGGCTTTGGTTCTGTTCAGAGCCGTGGGCCGGGTGTGGAGCAGTGTTCAGCCCATGTGTCCCGGAGCCTCCTGGATATGGAGGAGAATGAAACTTTCTAGAGGCTTCTCTTGAAATGGGGGATGTGGGTAGCATGTGGCATCTGTTGGGGAACACTGTGTGGCCCAGCGAGTGCCCAGTGTCCTTGGCCCCTATTTTTATTTGTGGCATGGATGCTTTCCTCGCTGTCCCTGCGTGTTGTTGGCTGGGGGCCCTCCCGACCCCTGCAGACCCTCAGAGAGAGAGAACAGTCTTCATCCTCGGAGCTGATCTGTGTTCAAGCCAGGGCTGGGTCCCCAGGCTTCTAGCAAGGGTCCCCAGCTCCCAGCCAGGAACGGGGTTGGGACTTTCTGGGTCGCAATCCTGTTCCCCTACGATGTGTTAGCTTGTTGAGGGCGACTTCACAGGAGGGAACTGGGTGCCAGATGTGGGGTTTCTGGTGTCAGGCGCTCCATCCTCCTGTTCCCTGCCTTCCCTGTGCAGGAAGTTCAGGGAACGTCCCTGCAGGGGGGGGGAGGGGGGGGACAAGGGCCTTGGGCCAGGTGTGCCCCAAGCCACTTTCTCTTTCAAATGCTGACCTATCTTCATTCTGTGTGTATAAGAAGGAGACACTATGAGTCTCCTTTCCCCATTTTAATAAGGAAAGAAATTTTATTTTGAAAAATTTTTAAAGTAGTGCATAAGAATATGATCTTAGAGTTCATATGGAGGAGGAAATGACGTCAAGATCACGAGGGAAATGTGAAAAATAAGGACAGCAATGGGGATTTACCCCTCCAGATGCCGGCACGTGCTCCAACGGCCCTGTTAACCGGTCAGTACTGGTGGGGGAGTAGGGACCTTGATGGGTACAGGGGTAAGTGCTGGTTTAACTCAGGAGCTGTCTCTACACACAGCCAATGAACTACCAGTTTAGTTTCGAGAAGGAAGGATGGACCCATTGACAAAAGCAAGAAAAATGGAAGCGATCATCCCCCACATACGGAAATAAATTCTGGAAGGATTAAAGTCTCAAAAGTAATAAAACAATAGCAATAATCTTGCAAGAAATTTATGATACTGCACATACAATCTAGGGGCTGAGGAGAACTTCCTAAACAGGATTGCAAACCCAAAAACCATAAAGAAAAGTTTTTTGTTTTTGTTTTTGTTTTTTTTTTTACTCTGTGAAATAAAAATACTTTCCCATGCCAAAGATATCACAAAGACAGTAAACACACGACTAAGGGAGGGAAAATATTTATAACTTATATGTCAGACAAAGGGTTAATTTCTGTGCAACACAAACATTTAAATAATCCAGATGGGTTTGTAAAGTAAAGAGTGAATGTTTCACTCCCCCTCCCTGCAGGTTCTCAAGCCCCTTCCCCAGGGGGAATCGCTTTCAGTGGTTTGGTGGATTTCCTTTTGGGCGCTCTTTCTTCTTCATCACCCTAAAAAAGGAATTAATTTTAGTTTTCTTCTGAGCTGCAGCAGAAGGAAAGCAGGAGAACCCACTTAGATTTTATTCCTGTTGATGGTCTTTTCCCCCAAACCTGTCATGTGCATCCCCCTCCCCACATCTTTGTTATTATTTACTTAATCTTTTCTTTTACATTTACACACTTTTAAAAGCATACATTCATTTAAAAAGGAAACTTTAAATCCTTGCCATAAATGGAAAACCGGTACCATTTGCCGTGTGTAGAAAGTGGTTGTACAAGAGGCAGACACCAAGGGGTGAAGGTCTAGTGCAAGGTGTAGCCGCTGGCTCTCTTTATTAAAAACAGGGCTGACAGTCTTAGGGATTGGTCAAAAGTAGGGTAGCCCCCAGAGCAGAAGCTCCTTGGTCGAATCAGGGGGATTACAGAGGAGTAACTTTGTCAGTGCCTTTCCACGCTGCGTGAGGCCGCCTTCCCCTCTCCAAGCATCTCTGACCTCTCTTTTGTGACCGGTCCCCTTCCAAGAACTGCTTTTTTTTTTTTTTTTAAGAATTTATTTATTCATTTGACAGACAGCCATCACAAGTAGGCAGAGAGGCAGGCAGAGAGAGGAAGGAAAGCAGGCTCCCCGCTGAGCAGAGAGCCCGATGTGGGGCTCGATCCCAGGACCCTGAGATCATGACCTGAGCCGAAGGCAGAGGTTTTAACCCACTGAGCCACCCAAGCGCCCCACGAACTGCTGTTTTGATGGCACTGGATGGACGGAGAAGACAGTGTTCCTGAAGGTCAGCACAGTTTATCTTCCGAATGAACACGTCCCCCGAGGAGGACTCCAGCAGAAGGAACCTAGTGTTTCCCTAACTGGACTTTTTTCAAAACTCCCACAATATTTTTTGTTTTTTAAATTACTGCAGTTTGTCAACGTAGTATTTTGAGAACCACTGGAATATTTAGAGAAATTCGGTTGTTACTAATGACAACTAAATGCCCTTGTTTTTTTGTTTGTTTGTTTGTTTTTTGTTTTCAATAAAGGAAAAAGTGATCATTTGATGAAGTTTTCAGAGTGCTTGCCGGTCACTGCTGGGAAGGATGCTGCTTGTTTCTCACAACTTGGGGAAAAAAATGAAGACTCTGACCTTGTGATTACTTTTTTCTTCTTTTCTCCTCTCGGCACTTTTCCCCCCGACGCTGAAAGGTTTGTCTTTTTGATCAGTTGAGGGGGAAAGTAGCACATCTGTGACCCGAGGAGAAGCCGGAAAAGATGTCTGATCCCGGGGAGTTCAGATACGGTGGCTTCGGTGTGAATTTTGGAAGTGACCTCGCTGGAATAGGCCTCTTCCGAGCGTCCTGGGACGGCTCAGGGCTGGGCGTCGGGGAACACCGGAATCGGCCTGTGAAGGAAAGGAGGCTTTGAGCCCTGTACTGACCGCGGTGGGGAACGGATTTGATTTCAAACAGACTGTTTTGAAGAGCATCACTTCCGGTTTTAAGGTGTGCTCCGATTCACCGTCTTCTAAAGAACTCCAGAGACAAGGGGCTATCTTGTTGTTTCTTGGTGGCGTTCGGCCCTCCTGTAATCCTGTGTTTCTACGTGTTACTATTTGCTACTGTCTCTGTTCCCAGCTGCTCTGTAGTACTCGGGCTTGTCTTGAGCCCCTGGTAACTAGCTCGCTGCCCGGCACACGTGGCAGAGCTCAAGGAAGTAGAAGTGCAGGTTTAGGTTCCGAGATATGAATAGATGCAGAAGTGAGTGTGTTTCCAGTGATTAGCCTCATGATTGCAGGCAGAGAGCGTCGGACTTTCTGCCAGTCTCCTGAGGAGTGTTCAGTATCTAAAAATCTCCCAGCATTGTCAAAAGCAAGTGCCCTAATTAAGTTAATTCAACTAAGGCAAAGAACGGGGGAAAAATAAGAGGCTTGTAGTTTGTGGCAAAGAACCGGGGAGGAGGAAAATAAGAAAAGAATTCAGCAGAGGAACAAAACTGCAGCCCTATCTGAGTGAGGCTCTCATTTTCCCACACGAGCTGCCCGCCCCCCCCACCCCCCCAGAGGCCAAGTTCAAAGCCATCCGCAAAAGGATGATTCACCATCGGCTCAACAGGCTGGTGGGGTGGAGGAAGGGGGGAGGGGGGGGAGGGGAGGAAACTGACAGCAGGGTCCCCTCGATTACTCACTCACTCATGCTATTCAAGCCCAGAAGGGGTTGGTTTCCTCGTAGGAAACCACAGAGGGAAAAAGTTAGACGTCTTCCAAAAGGTATAGAGACTTCTCTAAGGCTGAATTTTTTAAACTGCTTTTTTTTTTAATTTTCATAAAATATGGTACCTTATAGTCTCTGTACCATGCATGCTCCCTGCTTCCCAGCGGGCTCCCTGCAGATCCCAGCTTGAACTCGCCTTCACCTGTTCCTTAGCAGCGGCCTGATCCTGGGTGCGCTCTCCCACTGTTCTGGGCCTCAGTGTGCTCAGCTCTAAAATGGGCACGACGAGAGGCCTCGCTCTGAGCCTGGGACATGCCGTTCCTCAGATGAGACTGCTGCAGCCTGTCGCCTCCCATGACTGGTCGTAACACTGGTCTCCTCAAGGACGTTGTTAAGGAGGCAGGAATCCAGAGGCCGCACAGGCCCGAACAAAAATGTGAAAATACTTGTTTTTGGTAAGTAATAGAACCAAAAGGCCGTATCTGGACTCTACCTCGGATTACAAAGTACTGTCACCCATTATATCTTGGGCATGAGTGTGGCGTGTGTATGTGTGTGCAATCATACCCTCTTTATCCACCGGGACACCCAAGCTCAGAGAGGTTAAGTTACTTGCCTGGGGCCCCACAGCTGGTGAATTAAAGCCTTCCCCGGGGCCCACCTTTCCTGGTTCTTATTCCTACAGACCCCAGGCCATTCGTTATGAAGGTGGTAACCCCATTTCCTGAAGATGGGAGCTCAGAGAGCGATTTAGTTTACTTTAAGGAAAACAAAAGGAATCTGACCGTTTGGGGGCCTCAGAGTTTGTGGCTGTAGACTTCTATTTTGTACACAAGCCTTGGGCTACTAGCTTACAGACCCAGGGAGGATTTATGGATGACCCATAGAGCGACGGGAGACTGGTCTCCGTCCCTGTCCCCCGGAGCTCTGTGTGGTTGTAGGGAAGGGAAGGGTGTGGTCCCGGAGGACACTGGGGAACCAGTGAGTGCCGGCGGCTGAGCCAATCTGAGGGAGCTGCCAGGTGATAAATGGAGCGTAAACCCGGGGTGGGGGGAAGCAGCCCCTCTGCAGCTGGTGGGAGGTGGCAACCGTGTCTTACCGACCAGCCTACACCCTCCGTGGGGTCTGTTCCGCTTGCCTGTTCACCTACCCATCATGCATCCCTCCTTCCACCCACCCACCCACCCATCCACCCATCCATCATCTGTCCATCTGTTTCTCCGTCCATCCACCCATTCATCCATCCAGCGAGCATGAATGGAGCACCTGCCACGTGCCAGACCTTGGGCTTGGCATTGTGAGTAAAACAACGAGAATGCTTCCTCTTGGAATCCCAGTGCTTGGTATCCAGCAGTTGCTCACGTAATGTTTGTTGAACAAATGTATGACAAGACAAGTGATAGGATGCTCAGAAGTCATCTCTACATCCTCATGCTATGGCTTATGAAGAATCGGCCACGGCAGACTTTAGAATTCTGGGGGGGGACTTCCGGGACGGTCCCGCTCCCAGGAACCGGCTGGAAGAGGCCCCTCCCTCGGTAGATGCCACACACCCAAGGCTGTGATCAAGTTCTGTGAAACAACAGAGCCAGCAGGGAGACACCTTGTTTCCCGCCTGCTCAGCTGTCAGTGTGCGGCTGAGGCTCTGGGGTTTAGAATAATGAATTCCATTCTGACTGCTGGGGACAGAACAGAGGTAGGGATTTCAGGAAGGCACATGTGAGGGCTCAGGGTGGAGGTGGGCAGATTGCCAGGGGTGGGTGAGACAAAGGAGAGGTCTGTGCGAGGGGTTGTCTTTTGGGGGAAATGAATAACATCCTTGGCAGGGATTAGCTAACCACAACAAGTGGGGAGGAAGGGGAGTGGGAGGTCTTCTGCCTGCGGGCAGAGTAGGGCTACTCATTTTCCACCTGTGGTGTGCCCAATTACGTTGTCTTCAGAGCCAGGAAAAAGCTGGAACATTTCCCTAATGAATATCTTTCTGCTGCACACCAATACGGCTCGAGTGTGTGCATGCCTGCATCCTTGACTCCGTGTGTGTGAGCATGTGCATACATGCACGTGTGGGGCACTGTGACAACACACATGGAGTTAAATGCCTGTGTTTGTGAGCTATGCCTTGGGATATGTGTGTGGAGGTCTGAGTGTCTCCTTTGTATTTGCGCCACGGTAATTCCCTTTCAAGAAGTAATGTGGGGTAGGGGCTGAAAGATGGACAAACCCGGGTTCAAGCTCAACTCTCACCCTTACCGGCTTTTACCAGGGATCTTGGCATAGGACCAAACCCCTCTCTGCCTTTGCTCCCACCTCTGTGAAGTATGGCTAATACTAGTACCACATCCACTGAGGGGCTGGCAGGTTGGAATTAGATACTCAATGTCAAGTGCTTCGAACAGTGCCTGGCACATAGAAGAGCAAATATCTTTGTGCCCTGACTTATAACATCTGGCTTCCCCTGTAATCCCAGCTCCGTCTGTTGTGGGTTCCATGAGCTTTCACTCACTTCACCAGCGGATCCTCCAGCCTTCAAGTGTGGCCCGTAGGTTTAATTAATGACCCTGCCCTGGAGATTCTTTGACGTGGGACCCACAGGTGGGAACCTGCTCGCCCATCACACACATTCCGCCTGAAAGTGCAGGGGAGTTAATGCCCCAGGGGAACCCTCAAGCAATGGGGAATGGGAGCATCTGAATAAATAGTTCCCTGGCTAGATCCTCGGGCAGACAATTCTGGGAGGTGTTCTCTTTCAGCACTTTGAAGATGTCATTCCATCGTCTTCTAACTGCCATTGTTTTTAAATGACATGTCAGTGTAATTCTTCCCCACAGCCCCCTATATAGAAAGCATTTCTTTGGTTGCTTTCAAATTTTTTCTTTGTTTTTGGTTTTCAGTGCTTCAACTATGATGGCCAAAGTGGATTTTTGTTTTCATCCCCCTCCCTTCCCCCCGGCTTCGGATTCATCTTATTTGGGCTTTTTGGAGCTGCTTGGATATGTAAGTCTATGTTTTCCATCAGATTGGGGAGATTTTAGTCATTATTTATTCAAATATATTTTCTGTTCCAGTCTCACTTTCTCCTCTTTTAAAGACCCCCAATACTCTCTAGACTATGTGACGTTGTGCCACAGAACCCTGAGGTCTACTCATTTTCTTCAACCCTGTTTGTCTCCGTTCTTCAGGTTAGATAATTTCTATTCATCCATCTCCAAGTTCACCAACTCTTTTGCCATGTTCAATGCAGTGTTAAGTGTACACTAGAAAACGTTAGAGTTCAGTCATTGCAATTTTCAATTTTACAATTTTTATTTCGTTCTCCTTTTTTGTGTTTCAGGTTTTTATTTAAATTCCAATTGGCTAACATATAGTGTAATATTAGTTTATTTAAATATTAATTAATTTAATATGTAATATAATTTATTAAATGTAATATAATTTATTTAAATTCTAATTGGTTAACATATAGTGTAATATATAGGGTAGAATTTAGTAATTTAGAATTTAGTAATTCACCACTTACATATAACACTGTGTGCTCATCACAAGTGCCCTCCTTAATGGTCATCCCCCATTCAACCCATCCCCCTGCCCACTCCCCTCCAGCAACCCTCACTTTGTTCTCTATAGTTAAGAGTCTCTATGTTTTTCCTCCCTCTCCTTTTTTTCTTTCCCTTTTGCTCATCTGTTTTGTTTTTTAAATTCCATTTGAATGAAATCATATGGTATTTGTCTTTCTCTGACTGACTTATTTTGCTTAGCATAATATACTCTTGCTCCATCCACATTGTTATCAATGGCAGGATTTCATTTTTTTTTTTCATGGCTGAGAAATATTCCATTGTATGTATTTACCACATCTTCTTTATCCATTCATCTGTTGATGGACATTTGGGGTCTTTCCATAATTTGGCTATTGTTGATAATGCTGCTTTAAACATCAGGGTGTATTTGCCCTTCAAATTAGTATTGTTGTGTCCTTTTGGTAAATACCTGGTAGTGTAATTGCTGGGTCATAGAGTAGTTCTACTTTTAACTTTTTGAGAAACCTCTATACTGCTTTCCAGAGTGGCTACACCGGCTTGCATTCCCACCAACAGTGTTAGAGTTTCTCCTTTCTCTGCATCCTCGCCAGCATCTGTCATTTCCTGTGTTATTAATTTTAGCCATTCTGACAGGTGTGAGGTGGTATCTCATTGTAGTGTGGATTTGTATTTCTCTGATGATGAATGATGTTAAGCATCTTTTTATGCACTGTTAGCCATCTCTATGTCTTCTTTAGGAAAATGTCTATTCATGTTTTCTGTGCATTTCTTAACTGGATTATTTGTTTTTTGGGTGTTGAGTTTGATAGGTTCTTTATAAATTTTGGATCCTAATCCTTTATCAGATATATCATTTACAAATATCTTCTCCCATTCTGAAGGTTGCCTTTTAGTTTTGTTGATTGTCTCCTTCACTGTGCAGAAGATTTTTATCTTGATGAAGATCCTTACTTCTGGAGACGTGTGTAGTAAGAAATTGTTCCAGTCGATGTCAAAAGGGTTGTTGCCTGTGTTCTCCTCTTGGTTTTCTGCCTCACATTTAGGTCTTTCATCCATTTTGAGTTTATTTTTGTGTATGGTGTAAGCAGGTGGTCCAGTTTCATTCTTCTGCACGTTGCTGTCCAGTGTTCCCAACACCATTTGTTGAAGAGACTGTCTTCTTTCCATTGGATATTCTTTCCTGCTTTGTCAAACATTAGTTGGCCATATAGTTGTAGGTCCATTTCTGGGTTTTCTATCCTGTTCCATTGGTCTATGTGTCTGTTTTTGTGCCATTACCATACTGTCTTGATGACTACGGCTTTGTAGTATAGCTTAAAGTCTGAAATTATGATGCCTCCAGCTTTGCTTTTCTTTTTCAAGATTGCTTTTGTTATTTGGAATCTATTGTATTTGTGTCTACAAATTTTAGGATTGTTTGTTCTAGCTCTGTGAAGAGTGCTGGTGGCATTTTGATAGGAATTGCATTGAATGTGTGGATTGCTTTGGTAGTATAGACAGTTAAAAAATATATGTTCTCCAATCCATGAGCATGGAATGTTTTTTCCATTTCTTTGTGTCATCTTCAAATTCTTTCATAAGTGTTCTGAAGTTTTTAGAGTACAGATCTTTTACTTCTTTGTTTAGGTTTATTCCTAGGTAACTTATGGTTTTTGGTACAGTTGTAAATGGGATCAATTCCTTGATTTCTCTGCTGTTTCATTATTGGTGTATAGACGTGCAACAGATTTCCGTATGTTGATTTTGTATCCTGTGATTTCACTTAATTCATGTATCATTTCTAGCTTTTTTTTTTTTTTTTTTGGTTTAGTCTTTTGGGTTTTCTATATACATTCATCATGTCATCAGTTACTAGTGAAAAGTTTGATTTCTTCCTTGCCTATTTGGATGCCCTTTATTTTTTTCTGTTGTCTGATTGCTGAGGCTAGGACTTCTAGCACTATGTTAAATAACAATGGTGAGAGTAGACATCCCTGTCTTGCTCCTGACCATAGAGGAAAATCTCTTAATTTTTCCCCATTGAGGATGATACTAGTTGTGGGTTTTTTATATATGGTCTTGTTTCTTTTTTAATAATTTTCACTTTGCTCTTGAAATTCCCTACTTGAGCAATCCTTAAGACCATATTTTCCTTGAATTATTTTAACATATTTGTAAATGCTACTTTAATGTCTTTGCTAAGTCCTACCTCTGGAACACCTTGTTTCAATTTCTATTGAGTAATTTTTTTTGACTATGAACAACATTTTCCTCTTTTTTTGCAGGCCTATTTTTTTTTTAATTGAATCTCAGAGATATGGAAACTGTATTGTAGAGGTTCTGGATTGTGTTATCTTCCCCTGAGGAATATTCCTCTTTGTCTTTTCTTGTTTGTTTGTTTGCTGGCTGTTTTTCTTGAATTCAATTCAATTCATTCAATTGCTGGCTGTTTTTCATGAAAATTTTTTGTAGGTTTGGTTTTATGCTTTCTTCTTTTGAGTCTGTACAAAACATAGGGTCTTCCTAAACCTCTAACTTGGTGAGACTTAACCTCTAAGCCCTGCAGCCCCCTGTAGATCATATGAGAACTTGATTATAGGCTTTGTTAGGGAAATTCTAAAATAGGGTCTACTCTATGGTGTTCTTCTTACTCTTAAGAAGAATGTAGTATCTCAGCTGGGCAGCAGGCATGTTAACGAGCTGTTAATAAACTCTCTTCACTCTGATGAGGGTCAGAATCACAATATCTCCAGTACGGTTCAATCTCTAATATGCCTCTATTCTCAATCACACAACAGCCACTACCTAGTAGACCTCAGATGGTTCAGAACCTGTTTTAAATTAAGGAGGGATTCCGCACATGGACCTCTGGGGTCCTTTGCACAAGCTACCATATTTCTGATCTTCCAAATCCATAGGTTGCCATTGCTTCAGTTGCCTTGAACTCTGCTTTCTGCTTTCTCAGCTCAGGGGCCTACCAAATTCTACATGGGCTCCTCTTGCACCAGCCTAAGAATTGTCACAAGTTACACTTTGGCATTGGTTGTGTTCACTTCATGGGTTTCCTTTATTAGGGACTATAGTCTTGTATTGCCTGTTGTCCATTGCCCAGAAACTGTTGTTTCATGTATCTTGTCCAATTTTATATTGTTTATGGTGGGAAGATTAGATATGGTGGGAAGATTTCAATACTGGTTCGTCTGTCATGGTGAGGAACAGAAGTCTGAGAGGCATTTTATATGTGCCTTGATAGGGACATGACTGAACCTGCTTACCCTCTGGGAGACCTTGACAATGTGTCCCTGTGGTGGCATTTCCTCCTTCCCTTGTTTCCTATTCCCACACTCCTGCTCCCTGGGATAGCATCCCAAATGAATTATTTGTACACAGGTCCTTCTCTCAGGCTCTGTGGTTTTTTTTTTGTTGTTGTTGTTTTTTGTTTTGTTTTTTGTTTTTTTTTTTTGGTGGGGGCAAGCAAGAAATCAAGATGTAGAGTAAGTGTTGTATAAATCTCAGGTATCATTACAAGAGCAGCATATTTGTATAGGCCTGCAGAATGTGTGCCTGCAAACTCTCTGTGTTTATGTGTGTTGTGTCTGAGTGTGTCCCCAATCACATGTGCATTTAGTCCACCCTGCATGTCTTTGTGTAGATCTGTGCTTCTCCATGTGAAGAGACAACACACACTGGCAAGTCCAGAATGGGAAGGCATTGCAGGTGACAGATCCTGGGAAGCCATGATTTTTGTGAAGTCTATTTTTCTTTTGCTATTTTTGTTTTGGGTGTCCTATCTAAGAAATCATTGCCAAATCCAACATCATGATGCTTTTGTCTTGTTTTTCTTTTCTTTTTTTCCCCCCAAGAGTTTTATTGTTCCTAAAGACTTACCTTAAGGTCTTTGAGCCATTTTGAGTTGATTTTTATATATGTGGCTAGTTAAGGGTCCAAATTCATTCTTCTGCATGTGCCTATATGGTTTTCCAGCACTATTTGTTGGGTGGGGATAGATAGCTGCTCTTTGCTGTGCAAAGAGCTGAAACTGACTGAAGTTAACCAAAATTTACTATCCAAGCCTTCCTTTGGAATTTGCAAATGCCCAGTAGATCTTAGAGTTCCAAAATAATTATATTAGACAGAGTCTACCAGAGCAATTGTTGTCTAGCTGGGGAGAGAGATTCCTGGGTGCTTCCTGCTCCACCAGCTTCCCAGACCCTATCTAGTAACCCCTTCACTTTTAATCCATCAGAGTCTTTATGCTTAAAATGCATTTCTTACATACAACATACACTTGGTCTTGTTTTGACGTACTCTGACAACCTCTGTGTTTTAATTATTGTATCAGACATTCACATTTAAATTGACTATTGATAAAATTTTATTAATATCAACCATTGATATAATTTTATTTACATCAGCCACTGATATAATTTTATTAATAGACCTGGTTTCTATTCTATTACCAGAGGCTTCTTTTTCTGCCTTCTCTGGTTTTAATCCACTATCGTAGAATTCCATTTTATGTCCTCTCAGTGTCAATTTTACTTCTTTTAAAAAAATTTTTTTTTTTTTTGTGGTTGCCCTAGAGTTCACAGGATACCTGTTTAACTAATATAAGTCCACCTTCAAATATTTTTGTAAAGCTTCATGTGTAATGCAGACATTTCATTATGCAGAATTCTCAATTCCTCTCTCCTGTTCCCTATGACACTGCTGTCATGTCCTTCACTTATCCATATGCTATAATCACCCAATACAATATTACTATTTTCTCTGTACAGAATTATGTCTCCCCTTCCTCTGCAGCTCATATGTTGAAGCCCAAACACCCAATGTGACAGTATTTGAAGACAAGGCTTAGAAGGAGGCATTTAAAGTTGAATGAGGTCATAAGGGTGGGGCCTTGATCCCACAGGATTAGCGTTGTGATAAGAAGAAACATCCGAGAGCTCGCTCTTGCTCTCTCTCCATGCGAATGAACTAAGGAAAGGGCATGTGAGGACAAAATGGCCATCTGAGAGCAAGGAAGAGGACCCTTGCCTGAAAGCAAATCAGTTGGAGCCTTGATCTTGAACTTTCCAGCCTACAGAACTGTGAGGAAACAAATGTCTGTTGGTTAAGCACCCCCCACCCCCAGTCTGTGGTCTTTTGTAATGGCAGCCCAAGCTGACTAAGAAACCATTATTATTTTACATGGTTATCTTTTAGATTAAATACAAATAAGAAAATAAAGGATTTTATTTTCATGTATGCCTTCTCTGGCTTCCTTTCTTTTTCTTTTTCCTTTTTTTAAATGTAGATCCAAGTTTCCAACCTCTAGCATTTTCTTCTTGCCTGAAGAAAATCTCTTAACATTTCTCAGAAAGCATGAACCCTGGCAACATATCCCTTAGTATTTGTTTATATGAGAAATTATTTCTCTTGTGGGTTTTTCTTTAAAAGCTTTTATTTATTTATTTGACAGAGAGAGACACAGCGAAAGAAGGAACACAAGCAGGGGGAGGGGGAGAGGAAGAAGCAGGCTCCCTGCTGAGCAGGGAGCCTGATGCGATGCAGGGCTTGATCCCAGGACCCTGAGATCATGACCTGAACAGAAGGCAGACTCTTAACGACTGAGCCACCCAGGTGACCCTCTCTTGTGGTTTTGAAGGAGAACTTATTGGAATATAGAATTCTAAGTTGCCCCCACCTTTTTTAATTCAACATTTTAAATATTTTATTCTATTCTTTTTTGCTTCCATGGTTTCTGATACGATTCTTATTTTCGTTCCTTCAGAGGTAAGGTTTTTCCACCTACCTTGGTTTCACTCAAAATTTTCCTTTTGTCTTTGTTTTCCTACAGTTTGAATATGATCTTTTCAGGTGTGTAGCTTCTCAGCATCCTCTGGGTTTTTTGGGTCTTCCTGGGTCTATGCTTTGGGATCAGTCATTAACTTGGAATGTTCTCAACCACTACTTCTTCAAATATCATTCTTTGTTCTTTTCTTCTGTTTCTGGCATTCTGATTACATACATGTTACATCTTTTGAAAATGTCCCACTCTCCTTGGGTGTTCTGTTCCGTGTTTATCCTTTTTTCTCTTTGCATTTCAGTTTGGGAAGTTTCTACCGAAGTATCTTCAAGTTTCTACCGATGCATCACTAACTCCTTCCTCAGCCGTGTCCAATCTGCTGAGCACACTCGAGGCATTCTTCATTTCAGTTAGAGTGGTTTTGATCTTGAGAATTTTCCTTCGATTATTTCTTAGAATTTCTGTTTCTCTAGCTGTAGTATCCATTCGTACTGCATAATTGTCTATTTTTTCCATCAGCGTTCTTAATATACAAATCATAGCTGTTTAGAATTCCCTGTCTGATGATGTCAACATCTGTGTCATATCTGAGTCTGGTTCTGATGCCTGCTTTATCTCTTCAGGCTGGTTTTCTTTTTCTTTTGGTGTGACACGTAATTTCATGTCTCAAGCTAGACATGTTGCATCAAGTAATGGATATTGAGGCAAATGGGATTTCAGTGTGAGGATTTATTTTAATCTAGCTCAGGAGCGCCTGGGCAGCTCAGCTGGTTAAGCATCTGCCTTCGGCTCAGGTCATGATCCCAGGTCCTGAGATGGAGCCCCTGAGTTGGGCTCCCTGCACAGTGGGGAGTCTGCTTCTCCTTCTCCCTGTACCACTCCCCCTGCTTATGCTTTCTCCCTCAAATAAATAAATAAAATCTTTGAAAAAAAAATCTGGCTCAGAGTTCCCCATGTTTCATGTTTGCTGTAACTCTAGGTGAGAGAAACTTCACATTCCTCTGGACTCTTTGTTTTTTAATTCTCCCTTGACCTTGAACTTCCCTAACTCCTCCTCCCCTAGAGAATCTGTGTCCTAGAGCCTTCAGTTGAAATCCCCGATGTTACAGTTACTGGAGCCCCACTGGTGTGGTGTTAAGGAGTGGGGGGATGGGCATGTTCTATAATATTCAGGTGCACCTGTCTTCTCGTGGGCCTCTGAGTCCGGCTTGTGACTGTCACAAGTGCGTCCCACCCCCATGCCCATCCTTGGGTGAGACAGGAAGGTTGGAGGGGGTTGAAGTGTGAAGAGTGCCCTCCCTGCTGGGATAAGGCTCTGGCAAAGTCCTTTCCCTGGAGAGTAGGCTTTCCTTATGGAGAAGGCTCTAGAGTGTAATTAATGGGGATTAATTTTTCCTTCTCTTGCCAGAGCCAAGAGGGACTTTTCCTGGCCTTTTCACCAGGATTTTCACCAGGCAAGAACCCGGTGGAGTTCCTGGTTAAAAAACAAAACAAAACAAAACAAAAAAAACCCTCATAATATTGGGGGTCCCTCCCCAAGCCTGCAGCACCCCCTGCCCCCAGGGTTCCTCATGCCCATCGGGTTATACTAAGCCCTTAGGAATTCCGGAGAATTAGCACTTAACTCTTCCTACTGTTTACAGCTCTAACACTTTGCGCTTCAGGTGAGCCCCGTTCAGCGGTGGCTCTGGATTCATCCATCTTCCCAGAGTCTGGAGCAGCAGTTTCTCTCGGCAGCCCAGCTCTCTGGCGGGCCCAAGAAAAGTCGTCGCGTTTTCAGTGTGTTTAGCTTCTCTTTGTTTAATGGTCGCTATCGTGGTAAGGGTGGGCATGACGACTCCCAGGCCCTTTACGTGGGGGAGTTGAAACTGGCAGCCCGTGGCGGTTTTCGTGGCTTGGAAAGAATGTTGTTGTTTGGTACGTGTTCTTCTTTGACAGACACAAACTCTGGGAGGAGGCGCCAACACATTTCCTTCAGCAGCAGAACGTCCGGTCCTTTGCAGAGCGGAATCCATTTACTCCACTTGTCCTGATGACCAGGAGCCAGAGGGATAGATACCTCAGTTTCCAGCAGAGAGCTCAGGGAGGTTCGGTCACCATTCGGAAGTCCCACGGCCTGCTGGGGACCGAGCCAGGTTTCAGACACGGCTTCGATGCCAGGGTCCTTCCCACGAATCCAACACACACGAATCCCTCTTGGTGTGTTGTCATTGGATGAGACACAACGGCACACCTAAAAGTGTCTACGTTTCTAGTTGCTTCCCACATCCATCCTAATAGGTCAGGTCTCGGGGTCTTCCAACATCAACTGTGCAACTGAGCAAAACTCCAAAAATGATGGTTTTATTCCCTCAGACGAGAGTCAGCAGACTTGCTGTAAGGGACACGTAGTAGATATTTTCGGATTTACAGGTCACACGTCTCTGTGGTCCTTCACTCAGCCCTGCTCTTCTGCTCACGGCGGAGACTGTACATTAGTAAACAGGTGTGGCTGGTCTCAATAAAACTATTGCAAACATTGAAATTTGAATTTTATTTAATTTCCACACATTGCACAATAATATTCTTTTGATCTATAGCTGTCCATTAACCAACGTAAATGCTGTTACTTAGCTCAAGCAGGTGCACGAAACCAGTTGGCCAGCAGGGTCTGGCGCACCGGCTGTGGTTTGCTCTAGGTCCCACGGACGACGGTTGGGAACGACAGCTCAGGCTGCATTTGAAAGGGCGACCGAACTTGGAAGGTATCTGATGTCGTACTTACAGAGAAGCGATAATGTATTTATGAGCAGAATTGAAACAAGTCGTGCTAAGTCCCTGGCGTAGAGGACCTTCCTTGCCTCCCTCCATGGCGTTCAGGAGGACCTATAACAGATGCGCCCATTTAACGGATGAGAAGCATGAAGCTGAGTCACCCACTAAGTGGCAGAGTGGAAATTCGCTGGCAGTGGCTCCAGTCAGTTCGGCTTTGGCCGAGCGGTGGGGCTGGGCTGGGGTACCATCGGTATATGAGAAATCTGCCATCAGGCACAGATTCTCTATTACACATTGAGAGGAGGGGAAGAGAGGCATGTCTGGGTTCAGAAGCTGGGACAGCCCTGCTGTCCGGCTCTCATGGACTCATTCTCCTTTCTCCGGCACTGTGTGTGACTCACTGTCCCCAACCCAGCCTTCGTTCCCCCAGCGGCCATCCCAGAGCCCACCGTGTGGGATGCTACCCCCAGACCTGTGTGGGCTCGGGAGCCAAAGCGCTGAGTGCTGGGACACTGTCGTCAGCTTTGGGGTAAGGCGTCTCAGGACCGTGAACTTGTGCTTAAGCTGCCAGAGCTCGCCAGCGGCTACCGGAACGTAGAACATAACTTAATGAACCCCTGCGTCCTGGCCCCTTAACCTGTTCCGGCCTTTGTACGTGGCACTTTGCACATTAAAGTAATTGCAAACACTTATGAGACGCCAGGAAAGTTGACTCTTCCTCTTTATGGAGAAAACAAATGTGTTTTTCTGCAGACTGCCAAGGCCCCGCCATAATGATGTAGCAGATGGAGTCAGCACATGTGAGCCTGCCGGGCGCAGCTGTCTGCTTTTTCCAGTCTGAGGGGTTTGTGACTGCGCCCATAGCACAGACGTGGGCACAACAGCATCTCTCCCTGCAGGCGGCGGCGGGGCCCCTGTCTGGAGAGGGGCTGAGAACCGGCCCAAAGCGTCTGCGACTGGGAAGGCTGACCGCGCGTGTTCTTCCGTTGTTCTACCCACATTTGGGTTGAAGCCCCTTCGGAGTGCCCTGCTCTGGTCGGGGGGGCGGGGGTGGTGCCCCGGCTGGCCCATGACCTAGGCGGGAGGTCGAGGCACAGCTACTGTTCTTCTCCAACATCCCGACTGCTGTGCTCCTAAAAGAAACCATTTGAGGGCGAGGGGCCAGCAAGAGAAAGGATAGCGAATTTGCTTTTGAAGATTCACGTGGCTGTGAGATTTTTGGTTCTTTCCATTAAGAGCTTCTGCTTTTGAATTCAGCCGGAATTCAAAACTTGGGTGCCTTTTTTGGGTTTGTTTGTTTGTTTTGTTTTCAACTGACTCATCTTCAGTGTGGATAGTTTAGGAGAAGAGGAACACAGGAACTGAATCCAGGCAGGGTCTGGGCTTATGAACCACCCACCACGCAAAGTTGTATCTGTGCTTGAACAGATGAAGACAAACTTAGTGGCTTAAAACAGCACAAATTTATTGCAGGTCCGGAGGTCACAGTCAAGGTGTCAGCAGGGCCGCACTGCCTCCGGGGTTCTGCAGGGGGGAAATTGGATCCTTGCCTTTTGCACCTGCTGGAGACTGCCTGCGCCTATCAGTCTGGGGCCCCTTCCTTTGTCCTTAAAGCCGGCCGTGTAGCGTCTTCTGCCTCTCCTGGTCCCCTCTTTCCCTCATAAGACCTTTGTGATCACACTGGGTTTACCTAGATAATCAAAATAATGCAGAATAATCTTCCCATCTCAAAACTCTTAATCACATCTCAAAGTCCCTTTTGCCCCATCAGGTGGCAAACACGCACGTCTCATGGGCTAGGACGGGGACATCTTGGGGAGGCGATCATCTCGTCTACCGAGAAAGCGTTTTGCATTAAGTTTCCCTTTCCTGGTGGGCTAAGGACTTCCCCAGGAATAAGGTCTTCTGGTAATGGTTGGAATCACGAGACCAAACGATACAGCTAAGGCTTTTTGGGTTGTATGTAACAGAAACCCACTTGACTAGTTCAAGAAAAAGAGGGGGTTTTCTACTGCTGAGCTCCGAGGACCAGGAAGTAGAGTCGGACCCCATGAAGGCTCAGAACGAGGATCTGGAAAAATTCTTCTCTCTCTGGAACACAGGACTTCCATCTCGGCCTTACCTTCGGGCTCCTCTTCCTCGCCGGCTGGTTATGATAGTCAGCTCCGGCTGTCCTAATGAAGGACCACAGAGGGGACTGGAACAGGAGAAATTAATGGTCTCCCAGTTCTGGGGGCTGGAAGACCAAGATCACGGTATCAGCCCAAGCAGGGCTGGTTTCCTCTGAGGCTTCCCTCCCTGGCTTGGTCGTCTTCTCCGTGTCCTCACGTGGTTTTCCTCTGTGGGTGTCTGTGTCCTAATCTCTTCTTACAAGGACATCAGCAATATCGTGTTCACTTATTCGCCTGTATCAAAGACTCACCTGTCTCCCAGCACAGTGCTGGGGGTTAGCATTTCAGCATATGCATTGGGGGGTTAGCGCTCAGCCCCTAAGGCCAGCTTTCTCCTTTCCTCTGAACATCTCATCACCCCAAGACTCCTGCTGGAACTTACCAGCCAGAAGAGACCTTTTAGGCTCCTGAGTGCTAAAGCCAGATTCTTTGGGGAGGAAATTCAGTGGGTCTAACTCAGGTCAGGCAGTCACTGGCCAGGTGCCGGGTCAGTGTTGGGTGCTGCTGGCCAAGAAAAGCAACGGTCCTCTAACCTGTCAGTCCAAGTAGGCCAAATGCTTGTCAAATGGTCCCTCCTTCTCAGTGGCTTCCCATCTTCCAAATTTGACCTCATTCAAGGCACAGTCCCTGTTGCTGACCGCCATGATTCCCCAAAGGGTCGTTTCCTCTTCAGGCTAATGAGCTCCCAAGCGGATGCCCATTGGCTCACCGCATGCCTCCTTGTTAGGGCAACCAACTGTTTTCCTGGGCACAAGAAGGACCCTGGCATGCAGGACTTTCAGGTTTTTTGTTTTGTTGTTGTTGTTTTTTAAAGTTTTTATTTATTTACTTGACAGAGAGAGAGACAGACAGCGAGAGAGGGAACACAAGCAGCGGGGAGAGGGAGAGGGAGAAGCAGACTCTGCACTGAGCAAGGAGCCCGATGTGGGGCTCGATCCCAGGACCCTGAGATCATGACACAAGCCAAAGGCAGACGCTTAATGACCGAGCCACCCAGGTGCCCCAGGACTTCAAGTTTTCAAACTGGGACAGCCCCAGAGAACTCAGGATGAACGGGTCACTCAAATTTGTTCAAACACATTTTTCAGTAACAGAACTCTGCTTCGCCACCCTGGCATTAATGAGAACTCGGGAGAAACCAACGTGCAACTGTATGAGCCATCCTCCTGGCAAATGCCTGTCCCCCAGATCTCATGGATCAAACTCTCTGCTTCACATCTGGCCTGAGGGCAGAGTCCGTCTGAGGCTCCCTGGGCCCAGCGCCTGGACATTTAAAAATAAAATGTGACTCTCTCATCCTTGGGAGATCTGAATTAATACAGATATCTCACTTCTACTGAAAAACCAAGAGGTGGGGTGCCAGCTGTGCTCTCCACGAGGCAGCCCCTTGGGATGGGAACTGCGGGGTTCTGTCCCTCATGATGTCACCATCTCCTCTTTTGTCTCCTGTCCAGTCACTGACCGTGACCTTCCCGGCTGGCCGCCGAGGCAGCTGCGCTGGCCAGAGGCGGTGTTGGCTTCTCTTCTAGACTTTGAGCCGGTCGGATCTTGGAAGAAGAAATCTCGGCCTGGATTCCTTCTGATGAAACCCTCATCTTTTCAGGCCAGTTGTGAACTTCACACCTGCCCCCCATCCAATCTCAGTTTTCAGGCCCTATTGTAGGTCCCTTCTCGGGGAGAAAGCGGTCAGGGAAAGGCCTCTAGGTGGGAAGAACGTGGTTTCCCTCGTGACTCTGAGTCGCTCGAGCCGGCGGTCTGCTCCACCAGCGTCATGATACCCAGACAGGCAGCCTGTCCTGGGGGCCTCCGGGTTCCGGGGCTCAAAGCAGAGTCCTCCCTGCCATTTTTCTTAGCAACGGGGCCTCCACGGTCTTCACAGCTTGTCTTGCCGAGTTGGGAGTTTCTATTTACCAGCCAGAGAGGAGGCTGAAGGGTTTGAGGCTTGCATTGAAATCAGCACCTGGGGTTTGGATTGTGTTCTCCGTCTCCTGGCGGGCCGGTGTTTGTCTCCGAATCAAGAGCAAAAGGAAGAGACAGACGGGGGTAAAAAGATCGGAGAAACTTGAAGAAAATGCTGTCCTACTTTAGCTTCAGAGGATACCCCCTCCCCCAGCCCTTCTGATGGTACAGGAATTCGCTGCAACCGTTTCCGACTCCCACTGACCCTTAGAAAATTTGGGACAGTGTCAGTAAAGGAGGCTTTGTGACATGTTCATTTACCGAGGGGAGGGGGCGGGGCATGTAGTAATGGGTGTCTCATGCATGGGGTCACAGTGGCTTTCTTGAAATATTTATTTACTTGAAATATTTATTTACTAATGTCTGAAAGTGTCTATCATGTTTCGGGCACCAAATTGGGAAGCCTAGGGCTACGATGGCGTCCCGGGGCAGGTCTCCTCCCAAGCAGACTGTATTAGTGTTCTCCTGAGAAAACCAATGAGGAATATATATACATATATATAGATTATTATAAGGAATCGGCTCATCCTAATATGGAGGCTGAGAAGTTCCACGATTGGTGATTTGCAAGCTGGACCTGGAGACCCAGCAGAGCTGAAGGGTCCCCGTGTAGATTCCAGCCTGAGTCTGAAAGCCTCAGATTCGGAAATGGGAGCCCTGAGGGCAGGGGAGGATCTAAGTCCCCACTCAGTCAGGCAGAGAGCCAACGCGACCGTCCTCTGCCATTTTATTCTATTTGCGCTCTGAACAGATGGGACGAGGCGCTCTCACGATGGGGAGGGCAATCTATGTACTTTGTCTGTAGATTCCGATGTTAGTCTAACCCAGAAACATCCTCCCAGACGCGCCCAGAGTTACGCTGGACTAAATGCCTGGGCTCGCATGGCCCAGTCACATGGACACAGAAAATTACCCACCACGGACAGGGCGGGTGAGTGCCCGTCTCAGCCCAAGACACCAGGCATCTTTCACCAGAGGAAAAGGGCACGGGGCACGCGAAACCAGATGTCCTTCCCATCTCTACAGGGTTTCCAGGGAGCAAACTGCTTCACTTGCACTTTGTCCAGGCTGAGTCTGTGATCACAGCCTTTTCCAGACCAGCAGCCGGTGCCCCTTGGGTTGGCCACGCCCCTTGAGGGCAGGTGCCCCAGCTCAGTTCTTGTTGCTGGTTCTGAATGACGGGTCCCGGCCCCTTCCTGTGTGATTCCAAGTTGTCCATTCACCCTTGTCCCAGCTCCCCGCCTTGCAGCCTCGGGACGATGGCCCAATCTCCTGGTGTCACAACCACCGCTGGGAAAGTGTCACCATAACTTATGCAAAGCTGCCGGCTCCCCACACAGAGTCTGCAGCTTGGGAAACATCATTTATTAGCACGTCTGTTCCTTCCGTCTTGCAGCCTATGGGCAGGCTTTCTCTGAAGCAGTTGTAATGGCGTGGGGGGTGGGGGGTGGCGTGGGCGATCCTTGCACCTGACTCGGCAGGCTGGTGCTTGTCGCGCTGGGTGATGTCGTAAGTGCGAGCGGCTGGTCTGAGGACTGAACGACGGGAGGCATTTTGCGAGGGGAGGACCAGGCACGGAGATTCTGGACCCAAACAGCGTCTAGTCTTGCCTCCTCCCACCCTTGCTCGAGCCACCGTGCACACTCGGGCTTTGCCCTGAAACTGGCCGGGGCCTCTGGAGCTTGGGGCGTGCCCGGGCCCGACAGAGCGGCCTTCGGACCGTCGGCCGGGCGTCCTGACGAGGACACCTGTTGCCACCTGTGCGCACAGGTGCGGTGCCGATCTGCTCTTCCATCTTCCCTCCGCGTGCTCCTCTGCCTTCCAGCAAAGACAGAGCGGGACGCAGGCCCAGAACCTCCAGGTGGGGATACGTAGCCAGAGGGGCATCCCCGGCTGAGAATTCCACTATATTTATGTTTATGGGTAGTTTTTATTGAAGTTTACATGTAAATACCCTGAGGACACAAAAGTGAGAATAAACGTGAAGGGAAACAAGGTCTGGGGTGGGGGTGGCTGGGGGCGCGCCGTGAACCCCACCTTTGGCCACGGCCTGCCGCACGTTGTTGTTTAAGTGCCCAGCCCCTGGCTCTGCCCAGGGACGTCGGGCCGGCGGGTGGGCGTCCCCTGGGAGCCGGTGAGGAATGCGGAAGCCTGGGCTGACTCCAGGCTGGCCGGATGGGAAGCACCTGAACATGAACCTTGGGGCTCTCTGTGCAGGTTAAAACTCAAGGCGTCTTGATCCAAGACGGAGATATGTACGTCCTATGTCCTGGTAGAGTCCTTGAGGTTAGGGACCCCAATGCTGAAGACCCAGGGCACCACGATCTCATTTAGCAAAACAGACACGCAGTAATTTGGTGTCCCCACACTACGTTACCTCGTTCCTCAGCTACCAGTGGTGGAAGGAATGGAGATATGGCTGCAGCCAGAAGCAATGAATGAATTAATGAGTGAATGAATGAATGAATGAATGAACGGACATAAAATCCTTACCAAGTACCCACCCTTTCCCAAACAGGATGCTGAGCTAGGAGATGCAGAGACGATTAAAACAGAGAGCTTGCCCTCAGGGGAGTCATAGTGTCATAGAGGAAACTGAGGCACAAACGCAAAATTCCCACCCAGAGTGTTGAGAGAGGTGACAGCCAGTACACAGGGACTCCTGGGAACCCAAGAACAGGAATATGGGCTGGTGCAGGCTGGGAGAAGTTAGGGAGGGCTTCTTGGAGGAGGATACCCTTGTTGCTGTATTTGAAAAGATGAGCCAGATTTGAGCAAAGAGGGGAAGGGAGGAATTCCAGTCTCTGGGGATGGCACAAGCTGAGACAAGGGGGTCGGGGGTAACAGGGTCTGGCCTGAGGCCAGGTTTGGAGGGGGACGCAGTGCCACATCACAGAAGGTTCCAGAGATCATGGTGTGGAAGCTGAGCTCATTCAAGGGTTTTCAGCAGGGAGAAAAGAGGTCAGCATGGTCTTATGTCTTGGCAGGCAACACCCTGGCTCGGGGTGGAAAACGGGGTGGCGTGTGGCGTGAAGCCCACACGGGGCGGATCCCAGCGGCCAGGGAAGGCTTGCGCACAGGAGCGCCTGGTGTGGACTGAAGAAGGACCCCAGGGTGGGGGGTTGGGGAGGGTCCTTGCTTCGGAACCATCACTGGGTCCTTCTCTTCATTCCTGTATCTTCGCGGATGTGACAAGAAGTGAACGGAGTCGGCCAGATGGCCATAACTGTGATTTTCCGTGTAGTGGCAAAGGCTCTCCAAGTCCATGACTGCGACAAGGCCCCCTGTCGGGAGGGCTGCGGGCACCTCGGGGAGGACTGAGGACCGGCCCCAGACATCCTGGAGTGGAAAGCTGGAAACGACCAGCAACATGGGGTTGGTCCAACACATGCCTAGTAGCCAGAAGGAAACGTCATGCGATCAGAGGTCGCGATGGAAAAGAAGCAAATTAGAAACAAGTATTTGCAATAGGATCCAATTCTGGTAAGAAAAGTAATCTGGGGGGGCTATTACCCTAAAATGCAGCGTTGGTTTGAGAGGTTAATTTTAGCTTTATTGCTGTTATGTTTACAATGAACTTGTGGTGTCAAGGCTGGGTCTGCTGTGCAAGGACTGGGTGTCCGCATCAGCTCAGTGTTTTCTGCACGGTCACCTGGATCTTCGAGAAGTCAGCGGTAAGGCAAGTTTCCTCAGCTGTAAGGCAAGGAGAAAAACTACCTGACTTACGATTGTCAAATTATCCCAGGGATGATGACCCAGTTTCTGCCGCGATGAAGGAAGAGGTGGAGATCCAGAGAGAAAGACCAGTGGGAAAGGCCGCTGGGTGCCGGCAGGGTCGCGCTGAACCAGCCTTCGGCCCAAACCCACCCCGTTCCACAGCCATGTGGCCGCGGCAGCCCCTGGACTTTGTAAAGGAAGGGACAGTGGATGAGTTTCCTGAAGTGAATACTCCCTGAGCTGATTTCTCTAGGACAGCTTGTCTTTTCTGAGGCTGTTTTGAAAGGATAACAGCTGGAAACGCAGTGATTTCTCTGGGAGCACCCCCACCCCCCCACTCTAATGAGCCCCTAGAAAGAAGGGGCTCTGGTCAGCAGCACCCTCCAGGGTGGACACAGCTGTGACCCCACGGAAGAGCTGGAACTTTCTCGGCCGATGCAATGTGTCCTTCTTCCAGGGTAGGATGAGGTAGGGAGGGGAGGGGAGGGGAGAGAGGGAGGGGAGAGGAGGGGAGGGGAGAGGAGGGGAGGGGAGAGGAGGGGAGGGGAGAGGAGGGGAGGGGAGAGGAGGGGAGAGGGGGAGGAGGGAAGAGGGGGAGGAGGGGAGAGGGGGAGGAGGGGAGGGGGGAGGGGAGGAGAGGAGAGGGGAGGGGAGAGGAGGGGAGAGGAGGGGAGGGGAGGGCTGCCCTGGAAACCTGGACCCTGGGCAGCCCAGCGGCTGGCCTTGGATTCAAAGGGCACGAGCTACCGCCCGCCTCCAGGAAGAATGAAGACGCCAAGATGATGTTCTCTGTTCCTCTGAAGTCACCTGGCCCCAGAGCTCCGATGCTCTCCAGAAGGTTCCCTCTGGCAGGAAGAGAAGGTGAAGGTCCCTGGGAGGGGAGGAGAGGCTGGAAAGAAATGGAGGAGTGGGCACCAGTGAAACACCCGCCCGTTTCTACGAAGACTTGGGGCCAGAGTCCCTTGCCTGTGGCTGCAGCTGTAGTGAAGGGGGGGACGGACGGACGGAGGGATGGCGTGCCCTGGACGGTGAGGCGATGACAGTGACTGTGATGACGACCTCAGGGCAAACGCCCTCCTATGGTGCCCCAGGAGGCAGGTGTGCAAGGGCCGAGGGTGGGGGCCAGACTTGGGCTCAGTAGCCTTGGCCGGGACGCTCCATCCTCCTGCGGCTAAGACGCTCATTCTTAGGAGAAAGCCCGTCCCGTGGAGGAGTATCCCGAGGACGGAGAAAGAGTGAGTCCCCGTTTGGCCCCAGAACAGCCGTGTGATCTGGGTGCGTTGTGCTCACAGACCACATTTCTGGTTGAAAAGAGCAGACATCTGCGTGTGCCCTTCTCCCTCCCTCCTCCTCCCTCCTCCTTCCCTCCCTCCTCCCTCCCTCCTCCCTCCCTCCTCCTTCCCTCCCTCCTCCCTCCCTCCTCCCTCCCTCCTCCCTCCCTCCCTCCTCCCTCCCTCCCTCCTCCCTCCCTCTTCCCTCCCTCCCTCCTCCCTTTGTCCTCCCTACCCTCTTCCTCCTACCTTTCTTTCTTTTTTTTTTAAATGTATTTTTTTTAAGATTTTATTTATTTGATAGATCACAAGTAGGCAGAGAAGCAGGCAGAGGGGAAGTAGGCTCCCTGCTTAGCAGAGAGCCCGATGCGGGGCTCGATCCCAGGACCCTGAGATCATGACCTGAGCCGAAGGCGGAGGCTTAACCCACAGAGACACCCAGGTGCCCCTTCCTCCTAACTTTCTCGCCTCTCCCTCCTTTCCTCCCTCCCTCCTTCCTTCTCTCCTCCCTTCCCTCCTCCTTTCTCCTCTGCCCCTCCCGCCTCCCTCCCTCCCTCCCCTCCTTCCCTCCTCCGTCCCTTTCCTCCTCCTTTCTCGCCTCTCCCTCCTCCTGCCTCCATCCCCTGCTTCTCGCCTCCCCCCTTCCTCCCTCTATTTCTTTGTTCCCTCTTTTCCTTCAGTTCATAACAGTTTGTCAAGCACCTACTGGCCTCTAGTCTCTGTGTTGGGCACTAGAGCAATTCCAAGGGGAAGGAGACATGGTCCATTTCTGGAGGGAGTCGTGGGCTGTCAGGGAGACAGACTTGACCCCAGCAAAGGCCCTGCGTGTGCTCTGAGAGCGGTACGTGTGTGCCGCCTGGCGCGCCGATCGACACCTGCCTCTTGTTTGCTGCCTGCCTGGCCGGTTGGGTTCCAAACGACACTGCGGGCACACTCCTCTCCCTCGCTCTGTTCCAATAAAATCCTATTCATCCGAACGCCAGTTGATGAAAATTCATCAATTAGGCAGATTCAGATGGAGCCGCTCACAGTGTTGGCCGCAGGTTGAGGTGTCCTCTGCCACCGTCTGGGCTGAGAGCTCGTTCTGTCCTTCTCCCGATGTACCCCACCGCTAGCCAGCTGGGTGCCATGCTTCAGAGGGACAGCCTCGGTCTCATGCTCAGAAACAGTCCTCTACATAGTCGGAACGAAATGCCTTCATTGTCTGGGCAGGAGCTGGGGCTGCTGGGGGCTCCCTTAGCACCCTCGGGTGCGTCTGAGAACTGTCCTGCTGTCCCGCCGGGAGGGGCAGCTTCTGCTGTCCTGGCCGCAGCAGATGAAGGTGGCAAGTGGGCTCTTCCACTTCGGGCCCAGGCGGGCTCTTGTCGCTGTCCGTGTGGGCTGGCCATGGCATGAGGGCCGTGGGTGCAAGGGGCTGCCTTCACGGAAGGACCACTGTGTGCCTGGGCGGGGTTATTAGGGCAGCCTTACCCAACGCCTCTGCATTTTTCTTCTAAATGAATCGCAGTGAAAGATGACCTGTCCCAAGTTCTGTGGGGACCTTGCGTTTCTCTTCTGGGGTAAGTAAACTAGGATGGGCGTTTCCCCCTACAACTCACACCTGTCTTGTTTGCCTGCCCCCAAACACACCTGGATTCTCCTTGGAGCCCCGGGGTCCATGTGGAGTTGACACCATCCATCACCAAGGGATGGCAGGAGACCCTGGTCTGAACCCATCGGCCGGCTCCACCCCCTTGCCCACCGTGATTGGCTCAGGGGTGTGCCTGTGACCAAGTTCTGGCCAGTGAGGGCTTAGAACCTGGACTTTGGCTGGGACTGACAGGAAAGAAAGAGTTGTTTTCTCTGGGGACTGGACTCTAGAACATTCTTTTCAGTCCAAGCATCTGGGAATTCCTATTTCAGACCTTTTGAAGGGTCTATCAAGTATGGATTAAAAATCCTCCCTGGCATTTCATGTTCGCAGTCATTTCCGGTCATTCGGTGGTTTCCCTTCTTGACTGTGAACTCTCTCGTTCTTCCACCCTTTTCTCCCTTGGTGGGAACGATATTGCTCAATGGTTTGGTCTCCATCTGCAAAACGCGTAGCAGTCCGGGCATCTTCAATGTCTTCGCTTCTTCCCCTGCACATATGGCTCAGTCCAGCCCGACAGACCCTGGTCCCACTGGTCTAGCTGATGTTCTCCTGCTTCCCTGGCTGGGTGGAGAGGGGGCGGCGTGCCTAAGCCCCGGGCTCACACCCTCATTGATTGACGTGCCCCGTGAGTTGATTGATTTTGCAAGTGTCACACTCCCTTCTCTTGCTTTGGGTCTGCCCCCAACTTTCATGGTTTTCTTTCTTCTCTTTGTTCCTGTAGCAAGAGCGACAGCATCACACCTTGAACTAGGACTCAGACATCTGCACCAAATTTTAAATCTTTGGCATAATTTCAGGTGGAGTGTGGCAGGGAAAGGATGCTGGCCACATCTGGTAGGACTGTGGGTGGTCAGAGCATTTTTTGGGGGGTGGCCAGCTGGCCACGTCAGCTGGGAGGCTGCGGGAGGGACAGAAGGCAAGGTGCCCAGGACCCATGTCCACTTCTTTCCTCCATGGTCGCTCTTTGCCATAGCCGTTGAGAACCCCCTCCCCAATTTGTTTATCCAGCTCCTTCATTTTATTTTCCAAAGTTTTGTTTTTTCTCATGCTTTTGTTTTCCTAGGAAAATGGAATACCCACTTCTCAAACCCTCTCTGACCCTGAAACCCCCTTGTGATTGGAATTACATTAAATTCACTTATTAATTCAGGAAACACTGGTATGTTTACAAATACTGAGTCTCCCCATCCAGAAACACTGTTTCATTTCCCTGTGTATTGGGGTCTTCTAAAACGTTCTTTAACAGGATATTGTGGGATTTTTCCTACAGATTTTGCAGTTATTTCTTTGTTTACTCCTAGATATTTTATAATTAAAAAAAAAGAAGTTGTGAAGAGACCGTATCTATACATTTATATGTTGAACTTTCAATACATATGTTTATTTCATGTGCCTTTCAAAGAGCATGTTCTGAGATATGCTTATAAATTCCGTGTTTTTCTCTGTTTTCTAATTTCTTAATTTTTATTTTATCTTTATTAATTCCCTCTTGCTTTCCTTGGGTTCATTTTGTTCTTTTTTTAGCTCTTTGCTTTGACTGCTTTCTTCATTTAGTTTAGTTATTTCTTGTTGAAATATGAAAACATTTCAATCTCTCATTTCTTTTCTCAGAGTGTAGACTTGGCCACATCCCCTAAATTTTTATGTGGATGGTTGTTTCTATCGTATTTTGTAAAAAAAACCTTCTAATTTCAGTTTTGATTCCTTCTTCGACTGAAGCAATTTCACAAAGTGATTTTTACTTTCTGGCTGGTTGGAATATTTTATTTTTTAAATTTTGGTTTATCCTTTCGCTGTAAGGTCAGAGAATGTCATCTGTATAGTTTCTCCCTTTTGGTATTTATTAAAGTTTTCCTTTGGCCACATGTGTATGGAAGATCTTTATAAATAGCCATCGACATTTGAAAAGAATTGTGGGTCCTCCGTCTTAGGGATACAGAGTTGAATATGTATCAGTGGGTCATGCATTTCACCCATATTTATTGGTGAACTGGTGAGCATTATGCTGAGCATTGAACAAAATGAGCAAGACAGACACTGTCTGAGCCCACCAGCTCAGCAGCTGCCAAAGGGGCTGAAATACCAGTGGGAGCGGGGTAGGGGCGGTTAAACAGGTAATTAACAAAAACCGACCCTACATTTTGTGGTGAGGCAGGTAGAGTGTCCCATAGAAGCCAGGAGGCATCCTGGAAAGGTTTCTGCAGGAAGAAATATCTAAGCTGAATGACACCTTGCATCTGCTTTCTTCCTGAATTTTAGTACTATGTTATTTAATGCATGAAGGTTCCTGAGTCCTATATCATCATTTAGTTGCTGGCTTTTGTACATATAAATACAAAATAAACTCTTTGTCACAACTTATGCCTTGAAATCTATTGCTTACTCTTTCCGAGGGTCCTTTTTTGGAGTTGTGTCTTTGGGTTTGCGAAATGTACACACACACCCATGCACACAAAGTACATCGTGTGTGTGTCTCTTTGCACACCGCTTGTGCATACCTCTCTATTTTGACCTGGGGATGGTGTGACTTGACTTTAGGTGTGTCTCTTGTCGGCAGCGTGTAAGCAGAGGTTCTTCTTAACGCTGCTGAAATGACCTTCAATGTCCTTCATTCTCATGATAGGCAAAGTGAGGGCTTGGGCCACTTAGGTGACTGTTTAAGTAAATAATTGTCTAATAGCCACTGTGTCACTTGCCATGGGCCAGTCGCTGTTTTGAGCACTTCACATAAATTAAATCCGTGGATTCCAGAAGCAACGCTCTGGGGTAGGAATTTTCATGCACATTTGCAGGTGAAGAGACCAAAACTCAGAGAAGCTGGGCGGTTCCTCCTGGGTCTCAGCACGGCTGTGATGCCTTGGGGATCCCAGCCAGAATCCAGACAGCATGCAGGTAAACTCCTCCTCACAATCCCTCTGCATTCCCATCTACTGGCCAGGAAACTGAGGCCAAAGCACTCTGGAAAGGGGGAGCAACCAGGCAGGGGTGGGGGTAGCCAACAGTGTCGGTTTCCCTAGGACTGAATGGTTTCCGGGTGTCAGGGAAGAGAATTTCGGCGCTAAGACTTGGTCATCTAGGGGTACAGATCCTGCCTCCTGCTCCATGCTGACCTGTGGCCTCCACCTCCTCCTGCTGTTGCCCCACGGAGTCCTATAAAGCCATAGCCACGTGGAGGACACCGTAATCTGGGGGAACTGTCTGGAATTTAGAGGACATGCTTTGATTTGTAGCCAAACGGAGGGACCCGTCAGTTCACAGCTTCTTTTATGAGTCCCACCCCCCTTCTCCCCCACACAGAGAAGTCCCGTGAGCAGCAGAGGACAATAGGGCCCTTCAGGGTGGGAGAAAGGGCACTTGTATGCTTGCTCAGGACCTCTGTCCTCTGAGGGAAGCTCCTTGTCCTGGGGGTTGGAGACTGTGGGAGGATCAGAGCTGAGACGATGACAGGGTTGGGTGGCTATGAGGACGGACTGTGGTCAAAACTGGGGGTGTGGGGGTCTTTGCCAGGAATGAAGGCGGGGGGCCCATCAAAGGCCTGGGGGCTGTTTGGAGGCTGCTGAAGAAGCCCAGTCCCCAGTGTGAGGTGGCAGTGCCCACCTGAAGACAAGTTATGGGGTCGGAAGGAGCGGCACCTTGTCCCAGATGACCTTGCCTGCTTGCTCAGATGGAACCTTCTCTGTGGGGCTTTTCAGTGTCCTCCCTGAGAGAAATCTCCGGCTTCTTGTAGACCCCAGCCTTGAGGGAGGGCTGTCACCCCACCCAGAGGAGAGCTACAGGGGCTTACCCGTTCATACTTGTCTGCCGGACTGGAGGCAGCAAACTGGCCTGTCCTTGCCCCCCACCCCTCCTCCCCTCTCTCCTCTCCTTGATGTGATGGAACTCGGAAGTGACTCCTAGTTACCTGCAGGACTAGCTAGCTGGGGTTTGACATAGATCACAAGAGCGTGTCCCATGGGGGGTCCCTCTGTCACCCTCTGAGGTGGAGCAGGGAGTGGAACGAGGTCCCTCAGCTGTTGGGGGCAGTTCCCCGAGGCCCCTGCAGCCGGGGTGGAGGGTGTCTGCTGTCCGGATGGGGAGGGTGAGGGGCGTTCCCTCTGCACCTGGCAGAGCCACAGCAGGCGTCTGCTGAGTGAGGGTCCCGGCTCGGGGGCCTCCGTCATTCTCCTCACCCCTCTCTTGGGCAGCCCCTTTTCGTCGGACCCCCTGCACCTCCTGAGATGGCAAATCCCGGTGTCTCGCGTCTGAGACATTTCACTGCCCGGGTTGCTGTGGAGAGTCACAGTGACTTTTACTCTGGAATTCTTGCTGCTGGTGGCAGAGGTCATGTCTCCCGGGAGGGGGTGAAGGTCAGGGCAAGGTGGGGGCCTCATCATGAACCTTGGGGCCCCTCAGTCTGCTGTTGACTTCCCGGGCCTCTGTCCTGACAAGGGCACCTCCCATGTGCTTCTCCCCACTTCTGAATGCCTGGGCTTCCTTTTCCTCCATTTGGGAGTTGGGCTGGGGAGGGAGGAGGAGAGGCATCAGGGCTACAAAATGGGGTGCAGAGCGGCTCCCGGGGACTCCAGCCCAGCCTGGGTCAGGAAGGCTTCCTGGAGGGGTGGCAGCAGCTAAGCTTGGGGCTGCCCTGCGCCTCTGGGAGGGGCTGTTGCAAATTGAGGGAAGAACAATGAGTGGTACACGTCCCCATGAGCCTGTCTGCTCCACCGCTGAGTGTGTCCCGTGTCTGGGACTTCTCCCCCCCTCCACGGGACTACTCTGGTCCAGGTCCCCAGCTGGGATCCCTGCTGCTCTTCCAATCTCTCCGGGTCTGTCCTACACCACAATCAGAGAGACTGTGAAAAGGAAAATCAGATCACATCATGTTCCTGCGCAAAGCCTTCCGACCCTTCCCACGGCAGGTGTTCACACTCCTGACCTCTCCTGCAAGGCCAGTGACCTGCGGCTGCCTCCTTTCCCATTCATCTGCTCTTGCCACTGGTGAAGTGCTGAGCTTGCTTGCACCTCAGGACCTTTGCACATGTTCTCTTTGCTCTGCTCAGATGCCCCCATGTTCCCCTCTCTCACCTCATTCAAGAAGGGGAAAGGACTCCCCAACCTGTGTCCATATTCTCACCTCCCAATGTCTCACTTCTCTCTGCTTTATTCCTCTCCTGCTTTCTTCCTGGTGTTCAGCCTTGTCTTGGATTATGTTATATATTTGCTTACTCATTTAGTATGTCTCTTCTGCACAGGATCATAAGCTCCTGTTCACCACTCAGTACTTAGCATGTAGCTGCTGTCTAGTTAAACACCCGTTGAGTGAATGACCGGTGGGAAAACTGAATCCATATGACATAAATGCACAAGGCAGTGTCCCATCATACAGGGCCCTGGTCTTCAGCCCTGGCTGCATGTGGAATGCTTTCCAAAGACACCTGCTGCCTTGTCTTTAGGCTGAGGGCAACAGGACAGATAACACCGTAGGATTTGGGTTTTTGGAAATCCCCTCGGTTACACCTTGAGAGCACTCTGGGAGGAGAAGTGGATGCAGGAAGCCACTCGGGCTGAGGCTCTGGAGGCTGGGGAGATGGACTGGGGCACCGTGGTCATTTCTACATTCCCAGGGCTGAGCATCTTTCCTGGTACAGAGCAGGGGACCAAGAGACGTTTCCTGAGTGAGTAGTGCCTTGCCGAGGAGACGGAGTCCCACATTCTTTCCATCCGTCAGCTCCTGTAGAAATGCTGACACCCGCTTCTCAGTGTGGTCCTCAGACCAGCAGCATTAGCCCCACCTGGGAGGTCGTTGGAAACTCTCGGGCTGTATCCCCGACCTTCTCATTCGGAAGCTCTGCGGGGTGAGTCTGACAAGACAAACCATGTTTTAGCAAGCCGTCTGGGTGATGCATGGTCAAGGTCGAGAGCCCCTGCCGTGGAGCGATCATGTGGGTGCATTTGGCTTTGGGACCCCCGTTTCAAGACCTTGTACAAGTAACGATTTCTAGCAAAGCCGATCATTGGTGATGCCACCAAAAGACTGTATTGCCTCTCCTTTATCTGATCCTAAGAGCTTGGAGTGTTATGGAAGAGGGCCATGAACTGGACTCAGCTCACCTTTGGGTCTTTATTAAGCTCTTACTGCATCCTTAGGAAAGTGCCAGGCACTCTGGGGAGGGTTTAGAAGATGGATGCCGTTGGTGCTCTCAGTCAGCTCCCCCCATCCAGTTGAGGACTGCGTTCCTTTCCTTGGGTTGGTGTAACAAAGTCCCATAAGCCAGTGGCTTAAACAACAGAAATGTGTTCTCGTATATTTCTGGAGATCAGAAGTCCGAGATCAGATGTTGGTGGAGTTGGTTCCTCCTGGAGCCTGTGAGGGAGAACCCGTTCTGTGCCCCTCTCTTGGCTGCTGGCCCCCCTCTGTCTCCGTCCTCACTCGAACTTCCTTTCTCTGTCCTTGTATCTCAGTCTCCACTCGTAGGGCCCACCCTAAATCCAGGATGATCTCATCTCAAGATCCTTAACTTGATTACATCTCTAAGGACCCTGTTTCCAAATCAGGTTCCGGGGTTATGGCTTGGACGTATCCTCTGGGGGCTGCCATCCCACCCACCCCTGGGAACAGCACTGGGGACCAAACCCTAGGAACAGCACTGGGACAGGCCAGGTGATCGGGACTGGGGCTGCCTTCCCTCCATCCAGAGAAGAGAGGACAATGGGAGTTTTCCCCCATAGCCAGAGCTCCCTACTGCCAACAGGGAGCCTCCCACCCCTCGAAGCTGGGGGGACTGCTTGCTGCACGCGTGCCGAGGTATTTGGCCCCGGGCTCCTCCAACTTGGCCAATGCTCAGAATCACGGAGCAGCTGGGCCCAAGCCCAGGGGTTGATCAATCTGTCTAGGGTGCAGCCTGGGGGTCGATACTTCTAGGAAGCTTCCCAGCCAGGTTTGGAAACTAATGCCTTAGCAGAAAAGGATGGTTCTATTAGATTACGGTTGCCAGAAAAAATACAGGATGCCCACTTGGTGTTTGCATCTCAGATAAACAACGAGCAGGTTTTCAGTGTAAATATGTCCCAGTATTATATAGGACAGACATACTTCTATGAAACAAATTATTCATCGTTTATTTGAAATTCAAATTTAACTGGCATAGTGTATTTTTTTTAAACTAAATCTTGCTATCCTACACTAGATGATTTTTTTTTTTAATTTCTTCCAATTTGAAGAGTCACGGAACTGTCAAGGATTTATCGGACACTTTCTCTGTTCCCAGCGATGCTCTAGGCACCAAGAAAGCAGGAGGGAAGAAAGACCTCTGCCCCCAAAGACCCTATATTCTGGTTGGGGGCAGGGGGCGGGGGCAAAGCTACAAAATCAGATACAAGGGCAACTGCCACAAAGGTGGCCAAGAAGAAAATGACCGACACTGAGGGCGGGAGGTGATGAGGGTGGGAGGGAGCCAGCGCGGGAGGGTAGGGAGGGCGGCCCTGGAGACAGCTCTGGGCTGAGACCTGGAGGAGGGGGATCAGCCAGCCGCTCCCGAAAAGATGGTCCAGGCAGGAGGAATAGAGGTATGAAGGTCAGGCGATGGGAGGGAGGCCAGCGTGGCCCAGGAAGAGAAAGGAGGCCAGAAACGTGGAGCAGAGCGAGCAAAGACGATGGGGATGAAGGAGCCAGGTTACCTGGGCTCCCGGGTCTCGGGAGAGAACAAACCCAGACAGGCGCCTGCATTTTCGGTGCAGTGGAAACCCTTGGAGGGCTTTGGTGAGGGAGTCACAGGATCGGATGAGGGTTATACAGAGGTCAGTGTGGCTGTCCTGGGGAGTGGGTGGGAGGCGAGCAGGGCAGAAGGGTTGCGCCTTCCTCCAGCTGAGCATGGCTGGTGGGCGAGGCGAGGGCGGGGGATTGGTAGAGCACCAGAGAAGTGGGAAGTTTTGATGGCAGCTTTTGGGGTAGAGCAGGCAGAACTCGAATTGGGTGCAGAGGATGAGGGAAGGGGGGCGCCGAAGTGATTCCTGGGTGGCGGACGCTGGTGCTGGTTACTGAGATGGAGGATGGGGAGGGGCAGGTTTGGGACAGGGGCGTGGGCTCAGAGACTCTGTACTTCCAGCCAAGGGCCACTCAGGGGAGGGAGGAGGACCAGGGAAGGTTTGTGTGCAGCCTGGGGGTGCCCTCTGCATGTGTGCAGACTAGTGGGTTGGGGGGGGCATTTGGCTGCTCTTTGAGGTGTGCCAACCCTCTCCACCCTGAAGCGTGACTGCAGGAAAACTACTTCAACATGTCGCTCCCCAAGCTCCAGGGGTTTTACAGCTCATGCGGTTGGCCAACACCATGAGTTTTTAATAATAGTGAACACAAACCGTGAGGAGAAGATGCGGAGCCCATCTGAAGGGTAGACTGGAATTCAGGAACCCACAGTTTCCCAGAATTCTTTTCTGGGGCCACAGAGTCTGTTGCGTGTTTTCGATCACGAGACTTGGTAAGGACAGTTTAAAAGCATGTTATTGAATTGCTCCAATATCTTCCTTCAGGCTGGTCTAATGCTGGGCATGGGAAGGCAGAGAATTACCTAGGCTGGTGGGTTCCCTCTTGAAAAGAAATCTCTTCTTAGTGATCAATCCACTGTCTGGGCAAACAGAGGAGTCCAGCCTTCCAGTCTGGCTTGGAACTGGCCACGGGAGGGACAAGCCATTCTCAGAAAAGTCCCTGAGATGAGAGCTGCTCCTTGAGGTTCATGCAGAGCAAATCCTAAAGCACGCCTTAGGCTGTAGGTTACAGCGGATCCACCCACCAGGGTTCCTTATAAGCAAGACCATGGGCAGGCGAGTTGTTGATTCTGGGCTGAGCTCTCAACTATGTCCGCAGGGATCCAGCCTTTTCTATCTTTCTGTTTCACCATTCTTGGCATACTGACTTATTTTTCTCATGCTTTTGCCTCATGGTCACAAGATGGTGGCCGTAGCTCTAGGTGTTGCATGTGAGTTCAAGGCAAGAAGTTGGGAGGGTTGCGTTAGTCACATGACTCCTTTAACAAAAAAGAAAAGAAAAGAAAAGAAAATTTCCCCAGAAAACCTACCGTCAGATTACTTGGAACCAAATCACAAGACTACTCCTATATGCAAGGGGGGCGGAAAGAGTGGGAAGCCGGAGTTCTGGACTGGCTTGGATGTTTCAAGGCCCATTGCTGGCTGTTGATGCCCAAATCCCACCTGGGATCTGTTCACAAAGAAGAAACAGGACGGATGCCAGAGAGGGACCTGGGAGCATCTCCTATGCGGCACTGTCCTCAATGTTGACCTGCCTCCATCCCTTGTAGAACGAGGTAGAATGAGTCTACCTGCACATAAATGCTGATCGGTCAGTTAGGACTGTTATTACTCAGACCCAGCGGCTACACTCAACACTGTGGACACTGTGGACAGTAACATAGGAGTGATGTTTATTATGTGCTTACCCTGTGCCTACAACTGGCCGGTAAAACACAATTTTAATATCTACCTCAAGAACCCTCTGAGGTGAGTCTTTTTCTTATTTTCATTATGCAAATGAGTACTCTCACCCTTTTCAGAATAACTTGCCCAAGGTCAGATAAGTCACAAGAGGCAGAGCGAGGATGCCAAAAGTTTGTTTTCTGAATCTGGGCTCTGCTCAACTCAGCACCAGTCGCTCCTCCCAGGGAAATCAGTGTGATCAGTGCTCGCACACCTGAGAGGAGGGCGCAGAGCACAGGACACCAGGCCTTGGGGCCAGTAATGCTACCGTTAGCTTCCTGTGCTAGACAGCAGGCTTTACAACCTGTGATCATGGGATTTTTGTGGGGTGTCTGTCTCCCCCATTAACTTGTGCTTATGGACACAGGGAATACGCCTGCCCCATTCATTGTTGTATCTTCTGAAAATAAGCAGAACGCTCAAAGATGAGCCACGGACCTGAAGTCACTGCAGCAGATGCTGCAAAATGCAGATGTTGGTTGGCAATCCAGCTGCATCATACGTGGGCAACTGGATCTGGTCGTCGGGCTGGAATTCTGGGCTCAGACCACGAGCGGGCAGTACTTGAGAGATGATGTTCCCCAGGTATGTGTTGCCTTCTCCCCTAGTGATTTTGCAGTCAGACTCTTTTATCTGGCTGGTTTCTCTTCAGTCCAAGAACAAGCAAGCTCCAGAAATCTTAGAATTAATTTTTAGAGCAGTTAAAGGCCAGAGAGGAGAGTTGGGAGTGCAGCTAGAAGCAGTCCAGGAAGGCTGCCTGGTGGAGGTGGATCTTGGTCTGGATGGATCAAGGTCACTTGTACCCACTTCAACAATTCAGTTCACCAGCGTGGTGCACTAGCCCTAGGTGCAGTGGGCAAGACAGGGACATCAGAAGGGGCCTCTTGGGGGCAGGGGACAGTTTGATTGGGGACTCAAGGGGTTGCTCACATAGCTATAATACAAGACAGAAGTCAACAAAAGCAATAATAACAACAAAAAAAATGAGATTTATCTTGACTGATGGGACATGGAGAAGCATCTTGGGAAAAGAAGGCATTGCAGCTGGACCCTGAGGAGCGGGTGTCATTAATCAGGATGGCTCATGGGTTCTCATCCTGAGCTTTTTCCACCTGAGCTGAGAGGTGACACAAAGAAAGCATTTTGCCCACGTGTGTGTGCTTGTGTGTGTGTACACGCCCAGCAGTGTGGTTAAGAATGCAAACTTCAGTTTTGGGCAAATCTGACTTCAAGTCTCAGCTTGGCTATTACTAAGCTGTGTCACCCTGAAACTATTTAACCTTTTGCATTTGCGTTTTCTCACCTACAACATGGGGCGTAATGTTTGTATTTGCCTCATAGGTTGTTCTGTAAGTAAATCACATAGACAAAGAATAACCTCTGCCAATAACCATAAAAGGTATTTGTAAGAAAACTAGATCCTGCTCCCCCCTTAAAAAATGGAAGTATATGTTACACACCATAAAGGCACAAACATTAAATGTACACCTTGATGAGTTTCTACACATGTGAAACCACCCAGAACCTCCTAAAGATGCCCCTGTACTACTTCCTGGTCAGTGTTAGCTCCTTGGAGGCAGCCACTGTTCCAACCCATTGCCACAGATTAGTTTGTCTGTTTTCAAATCTTACACAAATGGAATGATGTAGCCTGTTGTCTCTGGTGTCTGACTTCCTTTGTTCCACACGATGTGGACAACATTCACACATACATTGTGTATATTGGTCTCATGATTTAATTCTACATAGTATTCCTTTGTATGAATTTACTAAAATTGAGTGAACTTTTCTGTAGTTGATAGATAATTTCTCCAGGAAATTTTAAACCATACTTCTTCAAATAATTTTTACATCAAGGAGGAAATAAATCCTTAAATATTAGCTCTTTTAAATATTCATATACTGTAGCAACAACTTGGATGAATCCAAAGCTATATTCAGAGGAAAATCAATAGCCTAAAAATACTTTTATTATTTTAAAAAAATAGGTGGATATGAATGAGTTGATAATTTGACCAAATAATATAGGAAGAAAACAGTATAAATAAACCAGGAAAAGGAATGTTGTTAGAGAATAAAGTAGAAATTCATTAAGAAAAATAGGGGTGGCTGGATGGCTCAGTCATTAAGCGTCTGCCTTTGGCTCAGGTCATGATCCCAGGGTCCTGGGATTGAGTCCCACATTCGGCTCTCTGTGGGGAGTCTGCTTCTCCCTCTCCCACTCCTCAGGCTTGTGTTCCCTCTCTTGTTGTCTTTCTCTCTCTCTGTCAAATAAATAAACAAAATCTTAAAAAAAAAAAAGAAAAATAGTAAGGTTGATAAATACTTGGTTATTTCAAATAGACTAATAAAACAGACATCACCTTACAAACTGGTGTTATAAAAAGAGTAAGACAAATATTTGTAACATAAAAAAGAGAAAGGATATATGATCCCAGATATAAAAAAAGATTTTTAAAATTATAAGTGAATATTTTCAAATCGAGTGAAATATTAAATCACTTTCTTAAATAGTATAAATATGTAAAATTGACACAAAAAGACTTAAAAAACCCCTACACAGAACAACCATAGGAGAAATTTAAAAGTATATCAAAGATCTGTCATAACAAATATTTTAAGTGAATTTAGTTTTATAGGGGTTCAAGCTAATCTTCAAAGAAGAGATAATTCCATTTAAACTTCATCAGACTGTTGAAAAAGAGCAAAATCTTCTGTTAATTTTATGAGGCTGGCAAACTCTGGACACCCCACTTTGATAAAAGGCTCACAAACAGAACCACACAGGGCAAGGGAGGATCACCTGGCTCTGGGTTCTGGCCCAGGTATCACCACTTGGAAATATGGGCCCTGATTGGCAGCATCTAGTTTTCCAAAGAAGGCCAACAATTGAATGTTTATTTGTCATTTTCCAATTTTTCTGTGTTGGCAACAGATGCTTTTATTTATTTATTTATTTTTTTTAACACCCAACATGGACTAAATAAAATCCACCGACTGGCTTTGTACACCATTTTGCAACCTTTATTCAAATGGACTCGGCCCCATGATCTGAAGCAGGGAGCCAAAGGAGGCTGCTCTTACTGTCACCTTCAGTTTCTCTGAAAAGAAAGTCTAATTCTGCCCTGTTCAGTAGGGACATAATGTGAGCCACACGTATACTTTTAAGTTTTCTAGAAAAAAAAAAAAAAAAAAAGGAAAGAAAGAAAGAAAGAAAGAAAAATGTGCTAAAAAATAGAAACAGATTAAATTAATTTTTAAAATATGTTTCATGTATATCCAAAATGTATCGTTTCAGCATGTAAAAGTAGAAAAAATATTGGTGAGCTGTTTTGCCTTTCTTTTGTTTAGTTTTAATTCTTGATAATCCAGGGTACTTCAATTGAGCCACTAAGTTTTTATCAAAAAGAGTCAATCTGTATTTAGATTTTATAAAGTTAACAGTTAAAAAAGGCAGACTCCTATATCTAAATTACTCCAAACATGCCATAAAGCTTTCTAATAACTAAATGGTGTGTAAGAAGTCACTTTCCTTTAATATTTGCATCTCCATTGACAAAACGGGACCATCTTTTTAAAAAGCGATTTGACTTTGAGGTAAAAGCATATGAGTTTCAGAATTGTTGGAGATAAGTAAATTTACCAACTCTTGTGCTAACTCAGCGTTATCAGTGCTGAATGCAATAAAAGCATCCCTTCAGTGGAAAAGCAACTTTAAATTTATCGTTATCAACAAAGAGCTCTTCAAATTTTTCTCATAGTTTTTTGCAGCCAATCTACGTAATGCTGACAATTGCGATGAAAATCTTCTGTGTATTGATTTACGCTGGAGAAATGGGAGAGCCATTGTTATTGATTTGGATTATGAAAGGTTTAAATCTCAGCATAAATTCTGGTACCTGTCTAGGTTCTTTTGTTTCTGAGCTTCAAGTTTAGCTCCTTCTCATATTGTGTGATAACAATGAGAAAACTTTAAATCAAACCACCATTTTGTTTTGTTTTGTTTTTGGATATTTGGCGAGTATATCTTTTGTTTCAAAGAAATCTTGAATTGGAATTAACACTACAGCAAATCTTTGTAGAACTCATGACTCAACAACTAAGGCAAAGAACACAAGATCATTAACTTTATTGTCTTCTCCTTCTTTCCAAGTTCTATAAACTGATGATGATTCATAGAATTAGTACTGAAATACCAAATGACTTTAACTCTTGAATCCATGACACTTTTCGGAGTCTTCTCCAGAAAACAGAAGGCAAATATTTTATGTGGATCACAGAGTGGAACAGAACATGAAGGGAACCATCCGTCTCAGGTTTTAAAATTCCAGTAAATCTGAATTTTTGATCTAACAAAGCTGAAGCATCATCTGTCGTCATAGAAACGAATTTTGTTATTTCTAGCTGAGATTCTTTTTTGACAGATGTAAAAAATGCAAAAGTATCTATGCCAGAAGTTTGATGTTTTTAAAACTAAGATAATTTTTAGAACAATATTAAGTTCACAGAAAAATTGAAGCAAAGGTACAGAGATTACCCATCTGCACCCCTTACCCCCACCTCCCCCAGCGTTCTCCATTAGCAACATCCCCCACTAGAAGGGCACTTTTGTTACAATGGGTGAACCTACACTGACACATCAAAATTACCCACAGTTTACAATATGGTTCCCTCTTGATGCAGTACATTCTATGGTTTGTCTATGGGTATGACACGTGTCCCCCCTATGGTATGCCTTGAAAATCTTCTGTGTTCTGCTTTCATCCCTCCCTGCAAATGCCTCCCAAATCCCTGACATATATTAATCTTCTAGCTATCTCCATTGTTTTGCCTTTTTCAGAAAGTCATGTAGTTAGAATCATTCAGGATATAGCCTTTTCAGATTGGCTTCTTTCACCCAGTAATATGTATTTACTAGTCCTCCACATCTTTTCATGACTTGATAGCTCATTTCTTTTTAGACCTGAATAATATCCCATTGTCTGGATGGACCACAGCTTGTTTATCCACTCATCTACTGAAGGACATGCTATTGCTTCCAAGTTTTGGCAATGATGAATAAAGCTGCTATAAATAACCATGTGTAGGTTTTTGTATAGATGTAAATTTTCTACTCTTTTTTTTTTTTTAGATTTTCTACTCTTTTGGATAAATAGAAGGACTATGAGTGCTGGACTGTATGCTAAGGCTATGTTTAGTTTGTAAGAAACCATCAAACTCTCTTCCAAAGTGTCTGAGCCATTTTGATTCCCAGCAGCATGAATGAGCTCCCGCTGCTCCACATCCTTGCCAACAGCAGATGTGGTCAATGCTCTGGATTTTGGCCCTTCTCAGAGGTGTGTGGTGTTATCTCATTGTTTTAATTTGCATTTCCCTGAAGACATATGATGTGGAGCATCTTCTCATGTGCTTCTCTGTCACCTGTACATCTTCTTTGGTGAGGGGTCTGTTCAGGTCTTTGGACCATTTTTTAATTGAGTTGTTTGTTTTCTTATCATTGAGTTTTAAGACCTCTTTGCATGCTTTGGATAATGGTCTGTATCAGGTGTGTCATTTGCAAATATCTTCTCCGTGCCTGTGGCTTGTTTCTTCATTTCCTTGACATCGTCTTTCACAGAGCAAAGGTTTTTAATTTTAATGAAATCTAGCTGATTGGTTATTTCTGTCTTGGATGGTGCCTTTGGTGAGGTATCTGCAAAGCCATCACCAAATTCAACAGCATCTAGGTGTTCTCCTGTGTTACTTCCCAGGGTTTTTGTAAGTTTGCAGTTTACATTTAGGTCTATGATCTTGAGTTAATTTTTGTGGTGGGTATAACTAGATACTTTTTTTTTTTTTGGCATGTGGATGTCGAGTTGTTTCAACCCTATTTCTTGGGAGCTTATCTTTGCTCCATAGTATTGCTTGTGCTATTTTGTCAAAGGTCAGTTGACTAGAGTTATGGGGTGAGTTTCTGGGCTCTCTGTTGTGTTCCATTGACCCGTTTCTCTATTACTTCATCTATATCACAGTGTCTTCATTATTGTAGCTTTTTAGTAAGTCTTGGAATCAGGTAGTATCAGTCTTCCAACTTCGTTCTTCTTCCTGATCATGTTGGCTGTTCTAGGTCTTTCTCCTCCCCATATGCCCTTGAGAATCAGTCTGTCAATATCCACAAAATGGCTTCCTGGGATTTTGACTGGGATTGCATCAGTCGATCAAGTTTGGAAGAACTCACATCTTGACCATATCGAGTCTTCTAACCATCCACATGAAGCACTCTCCATTTATTTAGTTCTTTGATTTTCTTCTTTGGAGTTTGGTGGTTTTCCTCATCTAGATCTTGAACATATTTGGTGAAATTTCTACCTACGCATTTCGATTTGGTGGGTGCTAATGTAAATGGTGTTTTGTGTTTAATTTCAAGTTCCACTTGTTCATTTCTGGTGTATAAGAAAAGGATTGAGCTTTGCATATTAACCTGCATCTAGCGAACTTGCTATAATTGCTACTAGTTTAAGTTTTTTTTTTTTAATGGCTCTTTCAGCATTTCTGCATAGACAATCATGTCATCTGTGAACAAAGACAGTTTTATTTTTTTCCTTCCCAATCCCTATACCTTTTGTTTCCTTTTCTTGTCCTTATTGCATTAGTGGAGACTTCCAATCATTGATATTTTTGGAAAGATTTTGAATTCTATATTCAACTGTTTGCTGGTTTAATTGAAGATCTTATCCTTTTGGCAACATACCTTTTTTAAGTGTCTTTCTCCATATTCTAACAATTTTTTAAACTGACACAATACTTAAAAAATCATTTCTCCATCTAAAAATGATTTTCTTTTTCTGTGCAAGGACTGGGGTCATTTTATAGCTCACCAGAGTTGCAAGCTCAGATCCTGTTAGAGTTCATTAAAATTTTTTTATTTAGAAATTTTATTTCTGTCTGATTCTAGTCGGCTTTTGTTGATTATTTTTGACTGTTGGGAGGAAATGTCTTTTCAAATCCATTATGCGTTTGCTAAAAGTGTCTGTTACTATTGTCCATTTTATTATCTTTTACCCAACACACAAAAAACTTTTTTCCTCTGCCAAATCAAATTGCAATTACCATTCATCCCGAAATCTGTGACATCTCACATTGTCTCTATGGTTCTCCATGTTTACTTGATTCCATGTCAGTAGGGATTCCTTCATTTTAAACCTAAAAACCTATTTAAACCTAAAAACCTATTTTTTAAACTGGAAAAATAACAATTATATTAATATTAAAGTAATAATGATTTCCATTTAAGGACATACATATCATGGTAATTTGTGCTATCTGCATAAAATATTCGGATAAAAACATTACAGCATTACATTTGTGTGTAGAAAAATAATCTTCCTGTCTGAATCCATCCATTGATACCTAGGACCTAGGTCCATGCTTGCCCAACACCAGCATGATGCTATAACAGTGTCTGATGGGATGGGAAGGTTAATGTGAGCTGTACTGTGGTAGCTGGAATAATGGTGCCCAAAGATGTCTGTAGCCTTCCCCCAGAGCCTGTGCCTGTATCACCTTACATGGCAAGATGCAATGCAGATCAGCTGACCTTGAAAGGAGGGGACGGTAGGTCCTGGGTTGTCAGGTTGGGCCCAATGAAGTGCAATCATCCCTAAAACGAAAGAACCATTTATGGCCAGAGGGAATTCGGACCATGGAAGCAGAGTCAGAAGGATCCAACCCTGCTGCCTTAGAAGACAGAGGGAGATAGAACCAAGAATGTGGGTGGCCTCCGGAAGCTGAGACAGCAAGCAGAGAGGTCCTCCTGTAGTCTTCAGGAAGGAACACAGCCCTGCAGACATCCTGATGGTGGCTGCTAAGACCCACATCAGACTTCTCATCTCCAGAACTGGGAGAGAGAACATCGGAATTATTTCTAAGCTACAGAATTTCTGGTGATTTATCATGGCAGCAATAGGAAACGAAAACAGCCGTTCTACGAAACAGCAAAGTCTTACGAAACATATTTTACTGTTCAATATTCGCATTCGACTTTATTAAAGTTAAATAAAATAGAAAAATTCAATTCTCCAGTTGCACCTTCCATGTTGCAAGGGCTCAAAGACCAGGTGTCTCCAGTCGCTGCTGAACTGGGCAGTCCAGCTCTGCGGGGCTGGAAGTTCTGAGGGGGGAGGGCCAGCATGCATGGGACGCTATTTGCCATCACCAGTAAACTCTCTGGGGGCAGCCAACCTGTGCTTTGATGGCGCCAAGCTTTGAGAATGTGATTAAAATTTCAAGCTCCATTTCAGGGTTGTGTTTGGAGACACCTATATTTTAGATGGCATGCTGGCTGATGAGGGGAGAGCATCTTTTTTTTTTTTTAATAATTTTTAAAAATTTTTAATTAACATATAATGTATTATTAGCCCCAGGGATACAGGTCTGTGAATCGTCAGGCTTACACACTTCACAACACTCACCATAGCCCATACCCTCCCCAATGTCCATAACCCCACCACCCTCTCCCTACTGCCTCCCCCCGGCAACCCTCAGTTTGTTTCCTGAGATTTAGAGTCTCTTATGGTTTGTCTCCCTCCCGATCCAATCTTGTTTCACTTTTTCCTTCGAGAGGAGAGCATCTTAATATAAACTTACCACTTTTGTTTTGGGGACTCAGATCTAAGATACAGCTTGTGGTTGCTGAATAAGCATGTGAGCCCCAGGATTTCCCATGAACTTTTCCAGGGCCTGACTCTGCTCCACGCAGGATGTCTGGAAGGGTTGGGGAACCACACTATTTATCTATTGGTTTTGATTTCCATCTCCTCTTGGGGCACGGCTAGCTAAAGAGGAAGCCCCATCTCCAGCCCCTACCCAGAGCCAGCATAAGCCTGGGTGGAGTCCGGGGGGGGGGGGGGGGAGGGCGTTGAGTTGAAACAGCTGGAGGGCTCATAGGAGCCAGGGACTGCCAAAAATGAGCAAAGAGAGGCTTTGGGCAGGGGCTGAGCAGGGGAGAGGGAATGAGTCAGGGCCAGCTGGGGTTTGGTGCCTGTTTCTGTGATCAAAGAAAACACCCAAGGGCCTGCTTAGAGCTTGAGGGGATGGGAGTCATGGCCAGGGAGGGGTTGGGAGGGAAGAGCTCTTGGGAATTTGTGGAGGAAACACAACTTCAGGGCTGTTTCTGAAGTTCATCCCAGCAAAGACTGCAGTGTCTCAGGGATCTTTTGTCTTCTCTGCCCTCCCCTCCCTTCCTCTTCTCTCCTTTCTTCCCTCCCTCTCCTCCCCTCTCCCTTCCCTCCCTGCCTTCCTGAATGTTCCTTCCTCAGAGCCACTGCCCCTCCCTTCTGGTCTCTCAGTTTTTTCCCCTTTCTTTAGCCCTTCTGCATTTCTACTCCCTCTCTTTCTCTGGTCTGTGACCCTAGGCTTTGCCTCCTGGCAAAATGACTCAACCAGGAGTGAGGTTTTTACTTTTTACTTTAAATTGTAATGACTTGTCCTTTTTAACCATGAAGAAACATGTGCAGTGAAAGCATCTGAAGAAAAAAGAAGTAAAACATTAAAGGAAAATAGAAGCTACCTGTAATTGATCTAATGAGAGGAAAACACTATCAAAATCATGGTATATTTCTTTGACATCTTTTGTGTGTGTGTGTGTGTGTGTGTGTGTGTGTGTGAAGTGTGGCTACAGATATGGCTGTCTTTGGGTAGTTTTTTATCCCCTCTGTTTGCATGTGATATGGTATCATAGACATTCTGTCACATTAGTAAGAGTTTAAAAAATAAGTTGTTAATGGCTGAATAGTTTTCTAGTGTATGGCTATGTTATCATTGACCTGTTTATATGGCTTCTAGTTGTCCTTTCCCCCACCCCCACATAGATTGCTAGTTGCCTACCAAGACCCATCTTTAATAACAGAACACTGATTTTATTTTGGGTGGCAATGTGCCTATCTAAAAGACTGTATTTCCAACCCATATTGCAGTCAGAGGTGGCCAATGAGATAGAGATAAAAAAGGTTGTTTGTTTGCTCTCTGGGAATGCAGGTAGAGTCTCACATTTTTCCCTACATGGAATGAAGACACTATGGCTGGTGCACCAGCAGCCATCTTGGACCATATGATGACCCTAAAGTAACTTTGCACTGAGGACAGAGGAATCCAAGGATAGAAAGCACGTGGGTCCCAGAGAACAATGTGTGGTTGCCACAGCAACCTTGGACCATCTAGCTCGGGATTTCTTTTACGTGCTGGAGAAATAAACTTCCATAGTGCTTGCTTTCATCTCCTATTAGGAGCTGAGTTTAATTCCTATAATATTCATTCCATAGTCAAATGCAACATATATTTACTGAAGGTCTACTCTGTACCAGTTCCCATTGAAATAAGGACATACCAGTGAACAAAACATAGAAAGTTGCCTGTCATGTATGGAGCTGACATTCTGCTGGGGAAAGACAGATGATTAAAAAAAATATATATTTTGGTGGCTTTGATCATAATTGTTAGGGAGAAAAAATAAAGGAGGGTAGAGGGATGTGTTATGTTTTGGGGGCTTGGGGTGATGTTGAAATTCTGGGTAACTCAGAGAAAGCCTGGCTGAGGTAATTATTCTCTTCCCTATGAATTCAAATGGCATCTTGATAGCACTTTTCACAATTCTTAATGCTTAGAAATTAGTGGCTAATGGGGTTGCTGAAGAGTTGGTGACTAGACTCTTCTCGTGAGGATTGTCTCTGACATTATAATTAGTTGAGCTTTTTTCTGTCGCAGGTGCAAGCAACTCATCTCAAATAGGCTTAAGGAAACTGGGGAACATTGTGACTCACAGAATTAAAATATCCAAGGGGTGGTCCCAGCATGGCTGAAGCCAGGTGCTCAGAAACTTTGCCAAGAATCTGTCCTCCCCATGTCCCCGTCTTGCTTCCCTGTGTGTTGGCGCCATTCTCAGCCACAGGACGCCCACCTCAGGAGAGAAGCTGGCCTCCTGCTGCTGCAGACTGATGTCCAGCAGCTTGGAATGGGGGTAGGGAGTTCTCTTTCCCAGTCCTTGCCTCAAATATCCCAGGGCTCACTCTCATTGGCTGGGGTTGGTAACACGCCCAATCCTGAACCAATGCCCGGGCCCCACTGGAGTCAGATAAGTTGATGGGCGGGGCCTGCATCCTAGGATCCCTCCTGCGCGCCAGAGGAGTGGGTCTGCCCCAGGGCTTAGGGCTGGGGGCTCTGTGTAGAGGAACCTGTAGCTCCCACGCACCCAGGCATAGTACAGGCTCTTCTGCAGCCCTTCCGCCCGGGCAGAAGTCAGATCCGTTTCTTCTTAAGCTTTCCTTTTTCCTGGTGATTGTTTTCTCCCACATTACAAATGAACAACCAAATGCCTAAAGACCATAAATTATAAACGAGCCGTTCAAATGAGGCGAGTGATGGCAATGAGTAAAATCTAATTAAGCAGTTTGAGATCTAAGCGATATTGTTATTAAAGTGCCGCGTTAACAGAGCGTCTGATCAGCTTCTAATCTGTTATGTGAGTTAGTTGGAGGTGAGCTCCGTTCTGACTGACATCGAGATCAATCCATTCTGGAGCGGGAGATAAAGAGGCGAGGCACTGAAGGGACAGAATTCTTGATGAGGGTTTGTCCTTGTAAGCGGCCGTCCAGCCCCAGCTTGTCTGCGCTCCTTCCACAGTGCAGGTCACAGTCTGGGCTGGAGGATTTGGGGTACCACCTTTAAAAAGCATGATTGCCAGCTTTAAAAAAAAAAAAAGATTTTATTTATTTATTTGACAGACAGAGATCACAAGTAGGCAGAGAGGCAGGCGGAGAGAGAGAGGGAAGCAGGCTCCCCGCTGAGCAGAGAGCCCGATGTGGGGCTTGATCCCAGGACCTTGAGATCATGACCTGAACCGAAGGCAGAGGCTTAGCCCACTGAGCCACCCAAGTGCCCCAATTGCCGGCTTTTTGAGATGTTCTGGGATTTCCAGAGCTCGGCTCTGACATTCACTTCTCCGTACACTCGAAATGATTCATCAAGTGTATCCTGCGTGCCAGACACTGGCAATGAAGGGAGAGAGATGGGCACGGTCTTGGCTCTTCGGGAGCGCCCCGTCTGCGTCCACTCTGGTGGTAACGATCTGTCTTCAGGGAAGAAAGAGGAGGCATTTGAGCATTTATTCCTTCCACACCCAGGTCTCTAGAGAGAGGTTCTTGGACACTCCAGGCTGGCAGTGTTGTGGGAGGGGGGACCAGCGAGGTCCGCAAAGTGTGACGGGGGAGGGGAGGGGAGCTGCAGATCCCTTTGTCTGCTTTCACGTCTCTGGGTTGGGGGTGAGTTTGCTTAATTAAATTTTAGCTGGGGTTAGGCGAGTTACCTCTTTTCCTAGTCACAGAAACTGGGCATGCAGGGGCTGAGCAAGAGGCTCAAAGCCGCTGGGGCAGGAGGTCGTGGCCCGGGGCAGACCCAGGTCCATCTCAGTCCAGAGTCCAGGCTTTGGCCAGTGCCTGGGCTGGCTGCCCACCGGGCTGTCCTGATGAGGGATGAGAGGATGAGGTCACACTGGCCAGACTTAGCCCTGAAAGTTAGACATCCCCTCCAAAGCCTGTGGGCTACCGTGGCCTTCACTGAGCTCCATGGGACCCCGGGTAAGCCCCAGCCTTGCAGGGTGTGGCAAAGGAGAGCAGGGGCTTCTCTTTCCTCCCAGGACAGACTCAGGAGGGAGGAGAGGGCAGTTCCTGGAAAAGCTGGGAAATTTCTCCACATTTCTCCAGCCTCTATCTCTCTGTCCTCTCACCCCACCCTAACCATTTCCCATCCTTTCGGCTTAGGGAAGCTTGCTCCTTCCTTCCTTCCTTCCTTCCCAGGAGACAAAGATACCTCCTTCCTCTTGATCTCTTACCAAAGAGCTTCATTTGGTAACAAAATTTGGTATTTCTTGGCCGGTCCTCCCAGGCTTTCCTCCACTCTGGTCTTAGGATCATTCAGGTGGGAAACGATCACTGGAAATTGCTTACCTCTCAACGTGTGTTGCATCGTGGAAAGAGCCAGGGCTCTCGATTCTGCATGGTACATGTGGGCTGTGTGACCTTGGGCAAGTCACTTACCCTGTCTGACACTCTATCTCCCTGTCTGTAGCACCCATCTCACAGAGGGCTCCCAGTAGATGACAGCTCATAGAGTACAACTCACGTTAGTCCCTTTCTTTTGGGGGACAGATTTTTCACAGGTGTTCACCTGTGGATTGACCTCTAAGAGCTCCCAGTGGCAGTGACTGCATACAATTATGTATTTGCAACCTTACATATCCCCTTCTTGCCGTCAAGAAGAGAACATTCACTTGCATTTCCTCTACAGCACTGATTGTGCTCTGGTTCTCTCCTCTGCTAGAGAAGGAACCCATCTCCCTATTTGAACAAACCCAAGCCACGGATAGCGCAGGGGTTTTCTCTCTGTAGTATCTTTTGGGGTGTGTTTATTCACTACAGTCTTCGAAACATCTGGTCCCTTCAGGTCAGACTGCTTAGAGATTCAAGAGCTGAAAGAGCTCTACGGAGCTGTTCTACCAAGTGTGGTCCCTGGACCAGCAGCAGCAGCACCCAGGAGCTCATTAGAAATAGAATCTTGGGCCCCGGCCTCACCCACCCCACCCCCAGGCATCAGCACCTGCTTTGGACAGGATGCCTAGGGCGTTCTGGGCACATCATGTGGTGAGTGGCATGGCACTGACATCTGTCCCTTCTCTCTGAGCAGGTGAGCCAGCAGGTGAGGTCGGGCTGACCACCTTTGATGGGGATGGGGGCACCTGAAGTTCGTCCTGGGTGTAGTCTCTGGCTGAGTGAGTGGGGAGTGTGGAGGGGGAACAGGAAGTTCTCTGGGAGCCCAGCAAGGGTCAGCAGGTGCCTGGGGCTGAGCAAGCTGAGGGGACCCGTTGATGGCTGGTGGAAGAAACTGGGGCCTCCTGGGTGTGGGGAGCCGCAGGGCCCGCCAGCCCCCACTCAGAAACCACCACTGGCTTCCTGCTCCCGGCCCTGCTCAGCTCTCTGATGGAAAGCATGCGGGCGACCCTGGGAACATTCTGAAGTACCTGTAGGAGTGACAGAACGGATGACCACAAACGGGGTGGCTTGAAACAACAGAAACTTATCGTCTCACAGTTCTGGAGCCCAGACGTCCAAAGTCAAGGTGTTGGTCGTGCTGCACTCCATCTGCAGGCTCCGTGGGAGAATCCGCTCCTTGTCCCTTCCAGCTTCTGGTGGCTCCTGGTGACCCTGGCTTGTGGTCACATCACTCCAGTCTCTGCCTGTGTCATCACACAGCCTCCTCCTCTGTGTGTTTGTGGCCGCCTCTTTCCTCTTCTATGGGACCTAAGTCTGCTGATTCGGTCCCATTCTGGTCCAATATGAACCATTTGCAAGGACCGTTCTTCTAAATAAAGTCACCTTCTAAGGCTTGGGGTGGGCATGAATTTTGAGGGGACACTGTTCAGGCCACTGCAACACTCGATAGGACTTTGTAGAAGGGTGGCAGTCTTCTCTCTTTCTTTCTGCATTTGCTATTAAGAGTAGAAAAAGAAAATTAATTGGGATCTTGAATGGATCTGAAGTCTCCCTTCTCCCACAGAACCCTCAGCCCCGTTTGAGACTGTGTTTAATGACTGTGGACAGAAAAGGGGGAGCTGGAGGACAAGGCTCATTAAATATTTATATTTAGTAATAATTTGGTTTGCAAAACTGCCTGGGCGCGGGCAGAAGTCGGTGCTACTCTTCCTCCAATACCATTGATACGAAGGCACAGTTAATTATCTCTTGCCACATATCATCAACCTCTTGAAAGTCATGCTCTGAGCCATGCCCGGAGCGTCCTGTGTCCTGTGCGCACCTTTCCTGGGTCTCGGGCCTGCCGTGGCAGTCACTGGACTTGATTGACTCCGAGCCCAGTAGGTAGGGGGTGGGGTCAGGGTCTACACTTGTCTTCTGGTGGTGTTTCTTCACCTCTCCTGGTCTCAGTCATTTTATCTCTAAAATGGGAATGAATTTGGTCAGCAGATACGGATCACATGGTACCACATGCTGGACACTGAGGGTTAGCGGCAAGCTAGGCAGACACGGCCTCTGTCCTCACAAAGCTCTCTTTTCAGTAGGAGACACCATGACAAACAAACAAACATGTCTACGCAGCGTGATGTCAGGTGGGGAGAGGCGCCGTAAAGGAGGTAAGACGAGGTAAGTGTACGGAGACAGGCGGTCTAGCTGCTGTTTCACCTGAACAATCAGGGAAGGCTGCTCAGAGGAGGCTGTATTAGAGCCAGGACAGAAGGAAGTGAGGGGGAGACGTGGGACTATTTGTGGGGGAGAGCAATCTGGACCAAGGGCATCGCAGGTGCGAGGTCCCCGAAGAGGATCCCTGCTGGCGGAAGCAGAGTGGGTGACGGGAAGGGGGTGAGCCACGAGACCTGCTGGGTCAGGGGCAGATTACAGGCCCGGGTTACAGGGCCCTCTTAGGCCCCGAAGAGGAAGGATTCTGCGTGTTGTTCTGCGTGGGCTGAGAAGCCTCTGAATGTTTAGTTCCCACTTTGAAAGCACTGGGCGGCTGTAGTTAGGGGAATGGACAGTGGAGTGGGAGGGGAGAAGTAGGGGACCCCATGGGGGGGAAGGTGGCCAGCGGGGGGTGGTATGGAGTTGAGGGGGTTGAGGTGGGGGGGGACGAGTGCTGATTCCTCAAAGGTCTGTTTATCGTGGGCTCTTTCCCAACGAGACGCACCTGGCAGGTGTCCCATGTCCACCCCTGGCCACCTCCAGGAAGACGGATGACACGGTCTTCAGCGTCCCCGGCTCTGCCTGCTCTCTGGGAGTCGCCCTGTCCTGATGCGAACGTGAGGAAGCGGGAAGCGGCAGGTCCACGCTTTCACTCATTCCTTCCTGCATTGCTTCCACCGCTCCTGTGGGGACCGGGGCTGAGCGGAGGGGGGGACAGCCCTGCCCGTGGAGGTTCGTGGTCCTGCGCGGCCAGCAGCCTTCCGCGCACTGAAGGTTTCACTCTTTGAGTTGGAACGTGCCCGGGAAAGAGTCGGTCACTGGGACCTTCCTGGGCAGAGCAGGTGTGGGCCACTCAGCCCTCGGGTCCCAACGACACATCTCCATTTGTGAGATTTTTATTTTTTGATGTGATGTTTATGCCCCTGCCTAGTTCCAAAAGGAGTTTGAGGCCTTACAGGAAAAGGCGAAGACATGGTGAACAGCAAGCAGACCACTCAGCGGCCGGAGGCCCCTCACTGACCTGTCCGTCTGGCTGTTTCCCTCCCACCTCCCTCCCCCAAGCCCGGCAGAGAGGAAGGTGGAGTGAGAGGCAGGCTGGCACTAACCGGACAACCCCCTTCGCGCTGTCAGGGCCGGCGGGGGGGGGGGGGGGGGACTTGATTTGGTTCATGGAGAGTTAGGGCATCTGTGCTCAGGAGGGATCCCTGTGCACTCAGGAGGGCTGGAAAGTGGCTTTGAGGAAGTCAGGCAGAGCGAGCTATGCCCCAGAGAGGGAAACTGAGTCTCGTGAGCCTCGCTGAAGCCACAGACCAGAGGAATTCTCCAGAACCTTTCTGGGAAGCTCACGAGACACACACTGTTGGGGGAGGAGTCCGGGATTTGTTGCTGAGGTCATGATGGTAAAGCAGGCACGGGACGTAATTTGGTCACTGTTGTGAGAGGTGCGGTGACATCAGGGGGGACCTCAAAAACCTAGCTGAGTTCAGAGTCAGCAGGGCTTGGGAGCGCTGAAGCCAGCCTGCCCAGCACCATGTCCTCCCTTTTCTGTGTGAGCACCCCGATTCCTCTGGGGAACTTCTCTTGCCTGGACATGCCCTGGGATGGACTGGCATGCAAAGCATCAGGGGACAGGGAGGCCAGCTTTGTCACCTTCCCAGGAGAAGAAGTGTCTGCAGGGCTGGGGCAGGGGTGTGGGGTGGGAAGGAAGATTCAGGGAGGGGCAGAGCATCCGTGCTGGGGAAGGCAGACAGCCACTCCTGGGAAGTCATTTGAACTCTTCCCTTTCCACTAATGCAAACCCATGGGTCCGGTGCCACTGCCGGGTCATAGTATTATTTTTCTCCTTCTAAGGTCAGTGACTTGCCGCGGCTGATTATGTCCCTGAACCGTACAGACAGGCAGACCCTGCTGGCTGACTTCCCCGTATCCCCGCTCCGGGAGATGCGAGATCACAGCGAGCCCCGTCCATCACTGGCTCGCAGCTGGCACTTGGAAATGAAAGAGACTCGTTCCATATCCCAATCAATGTCTGTCTGCCATCTCCGTCGATAACTGCCGGGCGGTCCAATCTTTCCCCTGACAGAAAGGCACCCGGGGGGTCAGCCCGAAGATGTGCTGGAGGGAAGAGGTGGCCGTTTGATTCAGAGCCTCCTCGCTGGGCTGGAATTAAGTTGGCTTTTCCTCTAATGAAACTGACTCCAAGGGTCTCCGCGTGCCAGAGATTCAACGGCTCTCAGGAGAAGCGGTGATCGTGCCGGTGCTGACGTCCTGCACAAGGGCAGCCCCATGCTCCTACCCCCTCGGAGGATGCTTGCAAGGGACTTGGAACCCCGGAGGGGGCAGCCGTTGCCCGGCGTGCCATGGAAATCACAGTAGGCACATAGGGAATGCAGAGGAACTGGCCCCAATCTTTTTGATGGAGTGAACAAGACATTAAGAGGCCTTGAAGCTCTCTCATGGTTCGAATCCCTTACCATGGTTCTCATGTGTGCAAGTCACAGAGGCCAAACCTCAAAGGAGAAGACACTAGGTGGGTTAGGGACTCTCCCTTCAGGCAAAGCTCTATACTGGGGTCTTGAGTCCCAGTCCATGTCTGGCCAGGGACAGGCATCCATCCCTGTCCAATCAGCCATAATTGAGAGGCTCGGGGCCTCATAAGGCAAACTGGCCACCACGTGTGGCTGGGGAGGGGAGAGGCCTGGTATCTCCTGGGCCACTTTAGTTTAATGTCTCTAAAATAAACCCCAGATTGGGAGTTGCTTTCCTTGCGGCTGGGTGAAAATCTCATTCAGATCAGTGAGGGTGAGAATGAGCAGACGTGGTCGTCCGAAGTTGGGTTGAAAAACCTCACCGGAAGAATGCAGGGGGTTTCTTTTCTTGGAGAAGCATGAGGGGCAGGAGAGCCTCACGGAGCTCCTGGCAGTCACAGGCGTGGGGGGAGGGGGTCATGTTCAGTGGCCGGAGGCTAGGTACCCTACCCTCCTCTCTGTCCTGGGCATGCCTGGGTGGAACGCTCAGGGGACCCCATGTCCCCAGTGCCCACTCCCATGTCCCCACTGCCCACTCCCAAACCTGTCCATATGCTCATGCCTCAGTAAGTACTTACGCCTTCACTGGGGACACCGTCACTACACCACATGGTATCCACCCATTGGAATCTTGCCCTAGTTTCTCCAAGTGCCATCATCTCCTGGAAGCCTCCTGTGACCCTCTCTCTAAATGACTCATCTTCCTCTGGTGAGCACTTGTTAACGCCTTGGGCTCCTTCTCCATCGAGCTACTTATAGCTTGTCTACTTTCTCCCCGCAAGTCCCAGGAGCCTCCAAAATGACCAGCCCTGGTGGAAAGGAGGAGATAAGATTGAAATTGAATATAAAATTGGATTTTTAAAAGCTTTTTTAAAAATTTATTTGAGAGAGAGAGAGAAAGAGAGAGAGCGAGTGAGCACAAGAAGGGGAAGGGCAGAGGGGGAAGCAGACTCCTCGCTGAGCAGGGCACCTGATGTGGGACTCCATCCCAGGACCCCAAGATCATGACCTGAGCCAAAGGCAGACACTTAACTGACTGCGACACCCAGGCACCCCAAGACTGTATTTTTAGACTGGACGGACTTAATTGTAACTGGAAAGTGATGAAATCTGCCAGACATGTCTTTAAAGGTTGGTTTGGTTGTAAGACCAGAAAAGCCACAAATAGCATAGGATATGACAAGATAGAGGTTGATTTTTCCTTCTTGTAAGAGATGTCTGGAGGTGGGAATCCAGGGCTGATATGGTGGGTTGGCTGCATGGAGCTACCAGGGACCAGGCTTTCTACCCCACCTTACTTAGAATGTGACCCTTGTCTACGTGGCCCGATATAGCTGCTAGAGTTCCAGCCATCACAACAGCATTCTAAAGGGTAGGGTGGAGGAAGGGAAGACTTCCTTTTAAGAATTACTCCCAGGCATACCCCAAACACTTCCTCTTCTATCCCCTTGGCCAGAAGTTAGTCACATCACCAAACCTAGCTGTGTCTGGGAACGATGGTATTCTGTTAATAAAGTAGAAACAAAGACCGGTATTGGGGAAAAACCAGCGGTTTCCACTTCAGATAGGAAAAGGAGGCTGGCAAGAGGTCTGTGGGAAGCAGTGATTGGAACAATTCACCCCTGACACCATCTCTCCCCGTTGAGACTGGGAAAGAGGAATTTAATCTGAGCTGGGAGGTTATGAGTCGGGTTGCCAGAGAAAACACAGATGCCCACTTAACAAATAATTCTTTAGTATAAGTATGTCCCAAATGACACATGGGCTATACTTACACTAAACTTTATTTGTTGTTTATCTGAAATTCAATTTAACTGGGTGTCCTGTATTTTCACCTGCTCAATCTGGCAACTCAGTTATGAGGGAAGCTGGGAAACCCTCTGGAGGCAAGAAGATGCTGGGGTGGCTTGCCATGGTGCTGGGAAAGCACCCCCCCCCCCGAGGATGTTGGTCTTCTCCCTGGTGCCCCTGCAATGGGTGGTCTGCTGGGAGTCCTCAGAACTCCTCCACCAGCCAGAAAATTCGGAGGCAGTGCATTTGTGAAGCCTTGCTGATAAACGGCATATGAAGTCCGATTGCTTGGAATTTATGTATTATCTGTACTATTCCCTTCCACAAATGATTCGCAGAAATTTCACAGACTCTGCTGATGAATTACATTTATAGTTACATTTTCTTAAGATTTAGGCTCTTCCTAGTTTCTTAAAGGATTTGAAGGTATTTTATAAAGTTCATCGCAAGGAAAAAAATCACAGGTCAATTCAAATTAAAAAAAAAAAAAAGAAGAAAGAAAAGAAAAGAACCAGAGCAAAAGCTGCTCGGAAGAAGCAGAGAATGGATTTCAGGTCCACGTGGAGTGAGCTCTGTGCCGATGAGACGTGACTTGGCAGGACTCCGGGGGGAGACTACCGTTACCACGGTGTGCGTATAGATCTTGGTTCTGTGCGTGGAGTTCAGTTTCTATCAAAGATCAATCAGGGTGTTGTGATGTACTTTACACCGTGACCCTGAAGGTTAAAAATCCCCGTGGGTTTTCACTGTATCCTGGGTCTCCTTGTGGGAGGTGGTCCCAGGAGGACAAGCCTGAGGATGTCCTGCTTGTTCACTCCTGGTGGGTCAAGACAATCACCTGGGAAGTTTCCAGGGCACTCCCCAGACACTACCTACTTTGCAGGTAGGGCCCAGGTACCAGGAAGATGAAGGGTCCCCAGGGGATGTCCACCTGGGAGCCCCAGGAGTAAAGGGCTCTCTTTCGTTTTCTGGGTGGGGAAGCAGCGGAGGCTCAGCCGGTCAGAGGGAGTGACCTGATCTGGTGGCACTATTACAGCTGAGACCTTTGATTCTCTGACCCCGACTCACAGCTCACTCCGTGTCCAAAATATTTTCCAACTTTCCAGGTGTGGGAGAAAACCCAGAACAGCTTGCTGATTTCAGTTTGGGGCAGAGGTGACTATGCTGGAGGAGACGTGCATGCCCGTCCGTGTGCCCGCCGTGGAGCTATTGTGCGCGCTGTGGTTCTGTACACTGTGTAAGCCTTGCAGAAGCTCCGACGGGGAGGCAACTAACCACGGAGAAAACTGAGGCCCGGAGAGGGGGACTGGCCCAAGCCACAGACCTGGTAAGTGATGGAGCCAGGACTGGAATCCCCCAGCCTGACTCAGACCCTACACATGAACCATCACACCCCATAGACCACCTCCCATCCTTAAAACCGGCGCTTCCCAAATAGAGTGAACACACGAGTCACCTGCACCTGCATCGCGCGGGTCAGCGGGTTGGGGTGGAGCCAAGAGTCCACAGCTCTACCAAGTTCCTGGTGCTGCAGCTGCTGCTGGTCCAGGGACCACCCTTGGAGTTCAAGGATGTAAAGCATCACCACCGTCCTCCCTGCTGCTGGTGGTTGTTTTCGGCTTGTTTTGCCTTTAAAAAACAGTTTTACAAAAGTGCCTGTGTGGCTCAGCTGGTTAAGCCTCTAGCTTCAGCTCAGGTCAGGATCCCGGGGTCCTGGGATCGAGGCCCAAGTTGGGCTCCCTGCTCAGGGTGGGGGTCTGCTTCTCCCTTGGCCACTCCCCCCACTCATGCTCCCTCTCTTACGTGCTCTCTCTCTCTCTCAAATAAATAAATAAAATCTTAAACAAAACAAACCAAAACAAAGCCACTTTTGTGAATGAGTGAATGCTAAACACAAGTATGGATTTTGTCACATGTCCCCATCTGGATCCAACAAGGGTCACTATGACTTTGTAGAGGTGAAATTAATCAATAGCAAGATACCCGTACTTCACCTGGGTTTAGATTTCTCGTGACCTTTGCTATGTAGTCCATTTGACAAACGCAGGAGATGTTCTCGGCTCAGTTTATAAATGTAGAGTAGATGCCCATATTAATGAGAAAAGTCAGTCCCTCGCTCTGACAAATTGGGATTTTGTAGGAACTCCCATATTTGTTAATGTCTTAGTTTAGGTTCCTCTTAGAGCAGAACGGAGACAAGCTTTGTGTAAAAGTAGTTGATTTGGGACGTGATCCAGGAGGCATGGTTGGGGATGGGGCGTGGGGGGCAGGGAGGAAAGGGAGGCAGGGAAGGGAGGAAAACCAATCCGTGGGGGAATAATGTGGGAGGGAACTGGGCGCAGTCCTCCTGGGGTCCCTCCGAGGGCCTGTGTGGACCGCTCTCTGAAACAGTCACACCAGGGGGCAAGGACATTATGGTGCTTGGGCAAAGCTCACCTGGGCAGAGAGGAGCCGGTGCTCGAGGTAAGACGCTACAGGGTCAGTGGTCCACTGTAGGTGGCCGTGATGGGCTGAGCCTCAGCCACGGACACCTGCCATCACTTGTCTGAGGAAGCAGGGACATCATGCCCAGCTTGTGTTATTAGACATTTCCAAGGGGGAAGCGGAGCCTGCTTCTAGAAATGAAAAACCAGGAGAGACTATTTGTCTGCTTGAGAAAGAAGGGGACCGTTTCTCAGAGGACGCCACTGGGGCGAATCTGAGAGACTGGGTGTGCATGAGTTTGGGGACACCAATCTGACGCTTGCTCCAAAAGAGTAACCATTTCATCAACCATAACTTCTTTGTGATCATTCAATAGCAGTACAGGAACCAGGGAGTGGCATGGGGGTGCAGAGCATCTAGGGCACAAAATTTAAGGAGTCACTCATTCTAGGGTCATCCAAGTGGGCCCTTAAATTTCCTTGGCCTCTTTGCGGAGAATCCACGCACTCTCTAAGTAAGGGTCTATTTCTTGCATCTGTTTTGTCCTATCGTCCTGCCCATCGAATTCTCTGTTGATACCCCACCACCTTGAATACTCCAGCTTTATAGTAAATCTTAAAACTGGGCAGCATGAATTTAAAGTTTTCTTGAAAATCCTACTGAAAGTCCCAACAAGCTTTTTGTAGAAATGAACAAGGTACTTCAAAAATTCATATAATAGCGCGAAGGTGCTGGAACAGACGCCCTTCCATCTGTATCTCCTGCCCGACTGCCGCCTCCAGCTTTAACGGCAACGCAGGGCCATTGGCGACGCATTCCTTCTGCATTTGTATGTCTGAAAAGTCTCTATTTCATTTTTGTTTTTGAAAGGTATTTTTTATGGGTATAGAAGGATAGGTTTAGTTTTCTTTAGTACTTTAATCTTTTTTTTTTTTTAAATTTTATCTGTTTAAGAGAGAGACTGAGCATGAGCTGGGGGAGGGGCAGAGGGAGAGGGAGAAGCAGGCTTCCTGCTGAGCACAGAGCCCTCTGTCGGGCTCTATCCCAGGACCCGGGGATCATGACCTGAGCTGAAGGCAGAGGCTTAACCCACTGAGGCCCCCAGGAGCCCCTTCTTTGGTGCTTTACAGACGTCACCCTGTTGTCTTCTGGCTTGCATTTCCTTCCCCTGACGAGGCACCGGTTGTCATCCTCCCGTTCGTTGTTCTTTATGTGATGTGCTCGATTCCCCGGGCTGCTCGTAAGACCTTTTCTAACCACTCGTTTTGTGCTACTTGATCATGATGTACCTTCTTAATATATTTCTTGGGCTTGGTGTTCATTGAGTTTCCTGGTTCTGTGGATTAATAGTTTTCATCGAATTTAGGGGAAAATCCCAGCCATGAATTCTTCTCATCTTTTTTTTCTTCTCCTCTTTCTCAGGGTACTGCCAGTGTCCATACCCTGGGATGCTTGATGTGGTCCCTGAGCTAACTGAGGCTCGGCTCATGTTTCCCCCACTCCCTTATCTCAGTGTGGTTCATTTTGGGTAGTTCCTATTGTTACGACTTCAGGTTCACTAATATTTTGTCCCGCAGTGTCTAAGCTGCCATTAATCGTACCCAGTACACCTGACAGTTTTTTGGGTCTATGCTGTACATCACTGAGAGTCTGGATATGTGCCTTTCTCTTTTTTCAGAGAGCACTGGGTTTTATTACAGCAAGACATTAATTTCCTGGAGGAAATACACCGTCAGCCTATTGTGGCTTGATTTTAGACCTTCTTGGGGTGAGTGTGCTGTAGCCCCATACTCTACTTGCAAGATTGGATTTTGTGGGCTGTCCCCTGACTACGGGCACGCAGCGCCTCTCTGTCGGCGTTGGTCTGAACTCCAGCGTCTCGTAGCTCCGCACAAAAGTGGACTCTATTCACTCCGCCCCTCTGGCTCCCTGCTAGTCTCCACCGGGCCTCACAGAAACTCGCCCTGTACGAATGCAGCTTGAAATTCAGCCAAAGACTGGAGGGATTCCTCATGTAGATTTCTGGATCTCCTTCCGTGTGCCACTGCTTCCTCCGGGGTTCTCCGCTCTGCCTGTTCCCGCCGCCTTGGGATGTCGAATGCCAGTCTCTGTTCCCTCTGTCCGGTGGGAACATGGCAGTTTGCACTCCTACTCCCCGTACCACGGTTTGTAAAGATGCCCCGCTCAGTGCGTCTGGATAAACACGTGCTCCCTTATGGGAAACCACTCCAAGATCACGGCCTTGTGTGGTCTGCCGTCCCGGGAAGCAGCCGCTTCATGTGCACGTCCGGTTCTGCAGCTGTTGGTGGTGGGGGGCGGGTCTCATTCATTACACCGTGCGGGCTGGATCTGGGAGCCTGGCGCTCTGTTTGTCCGCTGGACCAGTCCCAGCTCCCCTTTGGAGCAGAAGGGCCGTGCTGACGCCTGAGCCCCCAGGCCATCCTGCTGAGAAGCACGCAGTAGTTTCAGGAGAAGTTTCCAGAGGTGTTCTGGGAGACGCTGGTTGAGTGACATCTGAAGACACAAAAGAGTTTCTGTTGGCTTTCCCTGGTGCCAGTCCTTTGCTGTCATGTTCAAGGGCCTCCAGCACCAGGGTCACTCTGGGTCCCGATGGGGAGGAAGCCACCATCCGTGTGGTGGCTTCACCTTTCACCCACTCTGCCTCTGGTGGAGGGAGCCAAGGAGACAGGATCTAAGTCAGAAACACAAAAATCTCCTGTGGGAAAAGCACCCAGGGTTCTCCCAGAGCTACCATCTTGACAGCGCACTATTGTGAGCCTGGGGCCTGCTGGACCGCGGGTCAGCTTGAAGATGACAGAGAAGGACAGGGCAGTCCCTCAGCGGTGGTGACTCCGGGGTCCGTGGGATCCTGCAGTGTTCACTCTGGCCCAGAAGCAGAGCAGGGACTGTGTCCATGGGTGCTGTTTCCGGGATCCCCATGGGACTTCTAGATTTCCGGGCATTCCACAGAAACGAGCGTGATCAAGATAAGTGAATGTTCAAACTAGTTATCATCATTTCTACCGCTTTACAGAGTGGCTACTGTTCGCGAACCACATGCTAATTGCTTTACAGGCGTGAGGCAGGTACTGTCCCTCCATTCTTTCTCCGGGTCAGGAAAACGGAAGTCGGAGAGGTAGATGCACCTGCGCGAGGTCCCACAGCTTGTGTGTGGCAACAGAGAGGGGAGGAGCCGCGACGCGAGGCAGCCTTCTGTGTTCAGCGTCTGAGCTTGAAAGGGTTTCTCCATCCAAACATGTTGTTGGGGAAGAAAAAAAACAGGGAAATCATCATCTAATCAAGTCCTTTAGTGAAGCAAACGACAGCCCTTCTCACTGACCTTTCCGAGTATCTTCTTGCTCTTCACGTTTTATTGTCGCTGAGGTTTGGACTCATCTCACGTCGATGGTGTCGTAGCTGACCTGGAGGAACCATCTTTCCCAGCGACGCCTGAAATGACCGTGTGCCTCGAGGTCTGTGGCCTGGTCAGCAAGCTTTCTCCGTAAAGGGCCAGGGAGTAAATATTTTGGACTGTGAGAGCCCCGTGGTGTCCGTCACGATTCAATTCTGCCTGGCACTGTCGCACGTAAGCAGCGAGGGACACCGGAGTGAGCGAGCAGGCGTGCCCTGGTCCCGGGTCAGGGTGACGCGCAGAAACCCGGGGAGGGTGGGTTCGGCCCGTGGGCTGTGGGCCGTGTCTGCGGGCTGATGCTTTTCAGCATCTTGGGGAGCAGTAGCCACGGCGGCAGCGAGAGCACACGGGGGGGTTGATCCCCCAGGACTGAGCTTTCCTCGCTGTTACCGCACACCTGTCTTCAAATGAGACAATGGCTTCGGAGTCGTGAAGGGGCCGCCTTGGGTCATCAGCAGCTGGCCGGAGCTGTGACCACTGAGTCGGCGGCACGCCGAGCCCTCTCTCCGGGGGACCCTCGAGGCATGCTGTCACCCAGCTTCACGTATTCTTGTCTGGCGCCTTCTCTTGTCAAATTCAATTAAGTCTCAGGCGCCAACAGGAAGGAACACTTGCCTTTGAAAGAACCAGCAGCTGTCCTTGCGGGATCCAGAATGGTGCTGGAGGAAGACCAGAGAAACAGCTCAGCGCACTGCACGTGTTGGGGTGAAGATGCGCCCAGCCTGGGCCCCAGCACCAAGAACAGTGACATCAGTGCGAGGGCCTGGCAGCTTACCCGTGAACTTGTGCTGGTGTCTGGTTCCTGCCGGCCAGGCCCAAGGCTCTGATGAAGACCCCAAGGACCAGTGGGTCCAGGTCCTGACCTTGAGGCGGCCCTCAAGGAAGACAGGCCCAGAGATGCAGTGTTTCTCTTCAGCCACAGCAGACTCGCCTACACAGCCTGGGAAGTGTGCGCAGACGGGGACGGGAGAAGACCTGTGTCTGGGGAAGCATGTCACCAGGGGATTTCCTCTTGACCCTGAAGTGCTGGTCAGGAGGAGTCTGCTAGTCACTCATCACTGAGCTCTGGAAATGCCCAAGTCCCTGCTTCGCCACTGACTAGTTGTGTGAACTTGGGCAAGTCACTTCCTCGGTTTCCTCCTCATAAAAGAGGTCCAGTGGCATCCAACTCCTTGTCGAATACCCCCTGGCACAGAGTAAGGTCTCAACAGGTCTGGTTGAACTGAGGAGCCGCGGTGAGAAGTCACCTGAGATAGTGCTTATCGTCCCGGCTGAGGAGCTCTCTTTAGTATATGAGTTCTGGCCTGTGCTTCTACAAGTTCGTTCTGTTCTAGATCATGGAACCATGAGCCTGATTTCCCAGCTGGGATCCCACTTCCGTGAGATGGTAGCACAAAAAAGGGGGGAAGTGCACTGACCAAAGAGACGATCTGATCCTCATGGACACCGTTAGGTTGTCGCTTGGACGACCCCTGCTGTCCAAGGCCAAGTTCAAATACACAGACTTTGGTCAGTGAGGTCACTGCTTTGAATGCGGGTCTCTGCCCAGCAGTGTGCTCTCGGACAAATCCCTCGGTTTCCCAGAAGGTGACGTGAGCAAGACATCAGCAGTTTTGGCTTAGCGGATTGTTTTACGGCTGGTCCCCGGGGAGCGTGCCTGGTGTGTCGTGAGGCCATTACTATTATTTGTGGCTATTCCTAATGATGAGGATTTTAAAAGATTTTATTTATTTATTTGAGAAAGAGAGAGAGTGGAGGGAGAGGGGATCTGCAGCTGACTGTGCTGAATGCAGAGCCCGGTGCGGGACTCGATCCCACGACCACCAAATCAGTACCTGAGCTGAAACCAAGATCCAGGCGCTCAGTGAACGGAGCCACCCCGGCGCCCCTCCTACTGACGATCTCATGAGGTAACACGCAAACCGCAGTGCCGGGCACGGAGGGCTTCATAAACGGTCGCCATCATTATTAGGATTATTATTTTCTGTGGTGGGTGTGATCGAGGCCAGACGCTATCATGCGGATCTGAGGAGCCGAAGGGGCTGCAGAGGCTCGAACAACACGTTTCATGCCATGATGTCAACACGAGAAATGGAAAGTTCCACCAGGAAGGGCCTGGACTTGGAGAAGGTGACTTCATGCTGTCTTCACACCCCGGGCGGCAACCCACGTCTCCCCATGACCTCTTTTCCACCGTCATGCCCGGGCTCCGACCCAGACAAGAGGAGAGCATACCAGAGGCCCTGGCGGGAGGAGGATGGGTGCCAGGCTGGGATGGAGAGTCCCTCAGCCTGGAGAGACTCAGGCTTGTTCCTTCAGAAGGCAAGGCAGCCCAGGGAGGATTATCACGGGGCTAAGCCTAGGCCAGTTGCTCTGTCCCAGAGATCTCCTTGCCTTCCCTGGAGAAAGCCCAGCTCCTCTGCCCAGCCCGCGTGGGAGCCCCCTCCCGTTTGGCTCCTGACGCCTGGTCCCAGCCAGCTCACGCTCCTGGACTCCCTTGTCTTCCTCCTTTCCTGCCCCTCCCCTCTGTGACGTTCCACTCCTGCTTCTGGGTGTCCGTCATGGTGCTTTTTATGCTAGCCGCAGGAGTTTGCCCATCCCTGGTCACCTCCCTGGGCTTTGGGTTTCTTTCTTCATCTGGTTCTGCCCAGATCCTCAGTTTATCTCTCTGTAGAATAGGGATAATAAATACTCTTGCCTCACAGGGTTGTGGTGATAGATACAAAGGGCTCAGATGGGCTTACAGTAAGTGCTCAATAAACAGTGCTCAGAATGTCACTCGGCTTATAGCAAGTGCTCAATGAACAGTGGCTGTTACCATGACTGCTCTTGTTATTCTCATTTGCAGTCTCCAAGTCCAGCATGGGTCGGCACAGGGCAGGTGTGTCAGTTAGTGAATGTGTGCCTTTCTAGCAGAGACCTTCCAACGTTCATGGCAAAATTGCTCCTGGGTATGTTTTGTGGATATTAGAACTAGGAGTTTCATCTTGTCGGTGACCTCCCGCTTTCCCGGGGCTCCTAAGGGCATTTAGCTCTTCCTTCTCCCTCCTTAGATCATCTCTCTTTTTCTTCCCATTTCCCTCCCCTCTCCTCCCTGTTCCATTCTTTCCCATATGGGGAGCAGAGCTGTGCTGTGATGATCACATACAACCTTGTGGCTATTGCTGCCTTTATCTCTTGGCTTGGTTTCTAGCAGAGGACCTGATTGCTCAATAAAAACCAACTAACTGCTCCTCAGAAGCCCAAGAAACCCTGAGTCATGCTGGTACTCAGCAGATGTCGGTCCATGCGCCACAGAATGCCTCTGTCCTTCTGTTGTCCACGGGACACCACATGCTCTGGGTCCCACACCAGCCCTTGAACCCATCCCTTATTGATTCGGATTCTTTCAGGAACACCAGGGACTTTGCCCCAGGGTCCTGTCCTCAGCAGACAAACAAGTCATTTGGTGATGCCTTGGGTCTGGCGAGTCCTATGACTCATGCAGAATCCAAAGGAGTGGCCCCAGGAGGGGCACGGTGGGTGGTGATGTCATGAGCAGCCAAATGTCAGGAGACTGGGTGGCCTCAGATGGCAAGCTTTGGATTTTAACTCTTCTTTGTTGCTAACAATTGGAAACCTCCAAAAGCACTCAATGAATGCCCAACCAGAAAACTTGATTTGCATAAAAAGGCTTTGAAAGCGAGCCCCGATACAGTCACAGCTCCCCTCATGTGAAAAGTGCATGGACATGGGTTCGTGGCTGCAGAATTTAAGTCAGGGCCATCCTGGGAGGAGCCTGACCTTCACCGTGGAGTTGGCGTCCATTCCTGGAATCACTAGTCTGACCCCCTGACCAGGATCCCCACGAGGAAGCCAAGAATACAGGCTTTGCAGCCAGCTGGTCCTGGGCTTGACTGCCTGCCATCTGCCCAGCAGCCTCTTAACTTCCGAGTCTGTTTCCACCCCTGAAACATGGGATGGTGGTAGGACTTCACTCCCAGAGTATTTCTGAGGGCTGACACATAGCAAATACATTATGAATTATTATTATTTCTATTGTTGTCATTCTAACTTCAAGACCAACCTGGCTAAATTATTTAAAGCACATTTTCAGCAGGAAACTGGGTTCAGTCATTATATTCTTCCTGCTAATGGCCTGGCTACAAACAACTACTCTTTCCAATTTCCTTGGTCTAGACAGGGTTTCCTCTGAGTCAGTCTATAAACCAACGGCGTCTTAATTAATCCTCATTATCCAACCACTCAGAGCAGGTTGAGTGGGGACAACTACTTGTCCCTCCCCCCAGAAATATCTGTTCTTCTCTCATCACCTGTAGGCTAACTGGCACGTGGGTATCCAGACCAAGACTACATTTCCCAGAAGACCCTGTAGCTGGGAGGGGCTGTGTGACCTCATGTTAGCCAGAAGCCATACAGACAACTTCCTGGCTATGTCCTTTAAGGGATGGGAGCTGCCCATCATTCCCTTTCTCTCTGCAAGGACAGGGACAAGCTGGCATGTTTGGTTCCATGTGGACAAGGGCTACACACTAGGGGAGGCAGAGAAATAAGATGGAAGGAGTTTTAGTGCTCTATGAAACTGCTTTATCAACAATAGATGGTTATTGAGGAGAGAAAGTAATTTTTTTTAACTACTGTGACTAATGACGTTGACCATCTTTTCATGTTTTGATGGTTTGTGTATCTTCTTTCAACACATGCCGATTTAGATCATGTACCCATGTTTTAATAGGGTGTCTTTATTGCTGAGTCTCAAGGGGTTCCTTAAATATTCTGGATACAAGACCCTTATCAAATATGTGATTTCCAAATATTTTCTCCTGTGGGTTGTTTTCACTTTTCTTGATACTGTCTGTTGATACACAAAAGTTTTAAATTTTGATGAAGTACAATTTGTCTATTTTTTTCTCTTGTTGCTTGTAATTTAGCTCCTATAGCGCATAAAGCATTCAAGGGTAGGGTCTGTGTTGAATCTATAGATCAACTTGGGGAACATCCGGGTTTTTGACAATAGTCAGTCTTCTGATCCATGACCTTGGTATGTCTTTCCATTTATTCAAGTCTTCTTTGGTTCCTTCCAGCAATGTTTAGTGGTTTTCAGTATATATATCTTCTCTTCTTGTGTTTAAATTATTCCCAAGCATTTCAATCTTTCTAATGCTATTATGAATGAAGTTACTTTCTTAATTTCTGTTTTGGATTATTTATTGCTGATGTGTAGAAAAAGAATAGATTTTTGTATATGGATCTTGTATCCACCAACCTCTCTGAACTTGTTTGTCGGCTCTAATAGTTTACTGGTGGGTTCCTTAGGATTTTCCATACACAAGATCATGTCATTTCCAAATAGAGATGGCTTTACTTCTTCCTTTCCCTATAGATGCCTTTTGTTTTCTTTTCTTGCCTAATTGCCTTGATAGAACCTCCAGAATGATGTTGTTTAAGAGTGGTGAGATAGAAATTTTTGTTTGTTCCTGATTTAGGGAGAAAGCTAGTGTTTCACATTAAGTATGATGATAGCTGTGAATTTTTCATAGGTGTCCCTTATCAGGTTGAGGAAGTTCCTTATTTCTAGTTTGTCAAATGTTTTTATCATGAAAGAAATGTTTCTGTGCCTATTGAGATGGTCATGTGGCTTTTGCCCTTAATTCTATTAATGTGGTGTATTGCATTGTTTTTCACGTGTGGCCACTGAAGTCTGCTCAGCTAGCTGACTGGTAAGCTAACGACTGGACAGAGATTTCCTTGAATGATTGGGACGAGGGTACTCTGTGCGTATGTTGCAACACATCTTCAACACTTGGCCAGGAAGTTGACAAATCTGCCTTAGATTTGCCTCCCTCCTTGTGCTGACCTTCAAGGTCAAAAAGAGGTGAGATCACAAGGCTTTCTTGGGTCTTTCCTGAACATCCACACAGACCTATATAGACTTCCAAACTCTTAGGAATATGTTGGAAATTTTCAAAGACCCTCTGGGCATATTCTCCAGCTTTTTATTTTAAGTTTTTCAGTTATTGTTGGCCACAACTATTATTCACCACCCTCAGGGGGCCAGGAAACCAATCAATTACTTCTAATAGTTTCTGATTGATGCCCAGGCTTTTTACACCGGGCAAGGTTCAAGTAGGGTCAAATAAAGACAGCCTTGCAAGTAGGATCATCCAGGGACCCACCAGATAAGTCCCGTGATGACGGGTCTCTGGGAAGGAGCCTGCAGAGAAGCTCCAACCTTGTCTTGCCCCTTCCAGGGGCTCCAGACTGCTATTTCTCATCGTGATTACAGGCTGTTGTTTTTCAAACCTAACTCAGAGTTGGAAGGGGGGGGATGGAAATAGAGCAAGTTAATATGCCAGGAAATTCACTGTTCTTACTGAGATCCAGCCTTTTCTCTTGAATAAATGCTCTCTTGGATTTCTTTAAGCCTCTGGTTAATTTCCATCGTTGTGAAAAATTTGACTCTCACATTTCTGCCAGTCTTTGTCTCGCTTTTTATAGAATAGAGTGGTGAGCGATCCTCAGTCTGCCATTTTTATTGAATCTCTATGGCTTCCTTTTATTCATTCTAAATGAATATCCACCTTTTATTCCTGTTAAACGAATCTAAATCTCTATCGGATGATGATAAAAGTTTCCCTTTTAAATACATTTATTTAGATAAGAAAATGAAGTGAGTTGAGGAATCCAGTCTGAAAGGCGACCTCTTGTAAGTATCCAACTGTATGACATCCTGGAAAAGGCAAAACTATAAAGGTCGTTAAGAGATTAATGATTGTCAGAACTTCATAGAGAGGTGATAGGAATGAATAGGAGGAGGCAGGGAAATTTTTAGGGGAGTAGAAGTTCTCTGTAGGATACTGGAATGGAGGCAGCATGTCATTATGCACTTGTCAAAACCCTTTGACAACATAAAGAGTGAGCTCTAGGGGCACCTGGGTGGCTCAGATGGTTAAGCATCTGCCTTCAGCTCAGGGCATGATCTCAGGGTGCTGGGATCGAGCCCCACGTTGGCCTCCCTGCCCAGCCGGGAATCTGCTTCTCTCTTCCCAATTCTCCTTTTTCTCTCTCTCTTTCTGACTCTCTCCTCAAATAAATAAATAAATAAATAAATAAAATCTAAAAAAAAAAGAGAGAGAGAGAGAGAGAGATCCCTAATGTAAGCTATGGGCTTTAGGTAAAAATAATGGGTCAGTATTGGTTATTCAGTTGTAACAAACGTATCATCCTAATGCAAGATGGGAATAATAGGGAAAGGGTGTGCAGGGAGGAGAGGGAAAACACTCTCTGTACTTTTTGTTTAATTTTTCTGTAAATCTAAGACTGCTGTAAAAGATAAGGTCTATTAAGAATTTCTAAAAAGTGAGTTGGTTTTAAGAAATATACTGAATATAGAATAGTAGGTGTTATAAGAGTATGGCAAAAATCATGTGGGAGGTATGTGGGTGCTTGACATTTGGAAACATGACGCAAGAAATGTATATTACAACTGTGGTCTCTTTTAATGCAGGAAAATGGAGAAAAGAGCCAAATACATTGAATAAAAAACAAAAATATTTTGTGAATAACTTGCGATTTCTTGGAACTGTCTGTTTTACACTGGGTACAGCTGGTGGTGAGTTTTCTCTGCTTCGAAGGTTAGGAATAACTTGGGAAGAAACAAGAAACAATAAAGGTAAGACGCTAAGACAAAGCCTCCACTGGCCAGTGGAGAGGCTCATCAGGAAGTGGAAGAAGAGACAAGTAAGATATGTTAGAAGGTCTCAGTCGAACATTTTGGGGACTGTCAAAGCCGTGAGTCGGGTGGTTAAGTCTAGTAGCTTCCCAAGAGTGGCTGTAGCCACTCAGCATTAGCCAGCTCCGAGCCTCTTTCTGGTACCATGGACAGCAGCCAGACCCGGTTGGCTGAGGGCGTTCATCTCCCAGTGCTACACTGACCCTTTCACACAGAGCCACGTAGACGTCCGGGAGGCATGAGGGCAGCATGTTGGACGTAGAGTAGGAAAGATTGGTCCAAGCTGACACTTGGCCAAGTCACAGGGCTAGGGACAGAGCACGGCCCATCTTGGAACCTTCCTTCCCTCTTCTGCGAAATGAGCTCTGTCCCCCACTGGCTCCCGTGGCCCGAAGCGCCAGGCAGACATTTCGTGAAAGGGTTTCAGAGGATACTTCTCTTGAGTGTGGGGCAGCGGCTGAGGTGGGCTTTCCAGGCTCTCCCTCTGCCTCCCAGCATTTCATCTGACACATAGCCGACACTTCAGCCAGCGTCCGAGGAAGGAAGAAAGGAGGGAGAATGAGTTGTTCATGGGTCTCCCTGTTCTCAGCCGACGGCGCAGAGACGGGCACCCAGGGGTCCGCAGCCACATCCCTCCTTCCTCTGCAGCCTGTGTCCCTCTTACAAGGTGCAGAGCCCAGGAAGCAGCCTTACTGACACATTACCCTCATCATTCACAGTGGCAGAGCTCACAAGGAGTGGTGGGGACCTGCCCTCGGGGCGCAGGGCCCGTTAGAGGGCCCCGAGTGCCAGGAGTCTTGGAAATGCTCTTTGCCTCCACCTCTCAGCCCGGAGTTCAGGAACATTCCTCCCACTTCATTTCCAATTGCAGACACCTGCTGAGGCAAGTCCCTGGGGAGTCTGGTTTGCAGGAGGCTGACTCTCAAGGCTTTCGTGATGACGTCACAGGCCCTTGATGTATTATTCAGGCTTGGTACCAATCCATGCCAGACACCCATCCATCCTCGCTGGTCCCCCTGCTTGGGTTCTGCTGTTTCAGAAGCCAGAGCTAAGATCCGAGGAGAAATTGCCCGTCTTTGTTTTGCTGCAGCATGAGTATCTGGCCCGGGTCACAGGGGAGAGATGCTTGTTCCACATCGTCTGATCCCATTATTTCCAGTTTTCTCGCTGCTTGTAATCACCTCTTGTGCCCTTAGCCTTAGGGAGAGGACGAAACATTTTAGCTGCGGATAAAAGCTGGGCTAGTCTTGGATTTGCTGAAATGTTGTATCTCGTTTTGTCTCCATGTCTGGAAAGAGATGACATCAAAAGCAAAATACCTTGGAAAAATTAAGAATGGACCACCAGGTACCAGCCAGATGCCTGGGGTGTGCAGAGGGCTAGGAGAAGTGCAGCATGGTGGGGAGGCTGGGTGCTGGCTGGGTGTTGGGTTTCGGGCCCCGCTCCACTCTGCCCCTTCTGAACTAGGGCGACTATGGACAAGTCACTTAGATCTACTTTACTTTACTTTACGGAAATGGCAAGATGTGTAAGGTGAGATGATTCCTATCCACCCTACCCTCCTCATGAGGTTCTTGTGCACATAGAATCCGTAGGAACTTTGATATCAAGCCCTGGGGCCAGGATGGCGTGGGTTCGAATCCCAGCTCTGTTTTTCAGCAGCTGTGTGACTTTGTGAAAGTGACTTCACCTCTCTGTGTCTCTCTACGATGGGGGAAATAACGCCCTTCTCATGCCGTGGTGAAGGCTCAATGTATTAATCTGTGTAAAGCACTCGGAGCGACGTTGGGACTATAGGAAGTGTTTACTGAAGGGTAGCGTCCGTTGTTAGTGAAGGACACGAGTAAGTACTGCGCTCCACAGTTACGTGCATGAGCTCATCTAATCCGCACAGAGCCTCCGAAGGGAGGTTTGATGACCCGTCAGGAAACTCTCTCAGACGATGAAATAAGATCTCAAGTTCCTGCTACTCACCGTGTTAGACTTTAAAGAGCTTCCCTGGTCTTGCTGGAGAAAGAAGCCGAAGAAAGTGTTATTTATTTATTTAACTCGATTTTTGCATATTTTTAAAAGATTTTATTTATTTATTTGAGAGAGAGCAAGCAAGAGAGAGAGAGCACAAGCGGGGGTGGGGGAGCTGCAGGGAGAGGGAGAAGCAGGCTCCCCACTGAGCAGGAAGCCCCACATGGGGGTCTCCATCCCAGGATCCTGAGATCATGACCTGAGCCAAAGGCAGACGCTGAACCGACAGAGCCACCCAGGTGCCCCTGGAAGAAATTTCTAATAATAGCGCCAGAATTCTGTGTTATTGGAGACCATGCGGGCAGGTGCCCCCACGGCATGGCGCACAGCGGTGGCCCGGTGAATGGGAGGGGCTGGTAGAGTCTGGAGGAAGGCCGGAGCCCTTTGTACCAGACGGCTGCCCTCAGAACCCTGCTCCCTCCTCGCCTGCCCCCTGCCCAGGAAGAGGGTGACCTGTGCAGACCATGTCAACAGTCCTCTTGAACTCAAGTCTTAGTTAGATCTGGCCGATGGCTTGACATTCTTACGCAGGCCGCTGGGGCCGATGGGGGAGTGCAGGCATGCAGGCCCTTTGGAACCCGGAGCGCCCCTGGGACTCCTCACCACCGGCACCGTGCGTCCCGCTGCCCATCCAGCGAGCGCGCCGGCCTCCTGCCCACGGGCCTTGACTGCTCTTCCTGGAGACCTCAGGGCGGACAGGTGCCTTGGGGGAGACTTTGGGGCCTCCAGACCTGGGTTTAAATCCTGGCTGTGACTTTGTAGCTGGGAGGCCTCAAGCACATCTTTGTCCTCTCCAAGGTCCCTTCCTTCCTGTATGCGGGGGGTCATTACAGGCCATTCAGGCGGCCGTGTTGCTGGGCTGGCCTGGAAGAGCCGCCAGGCTAAGACACCCATTTTCAAGTGTACCCTGGGCAGTGGTCCCACAATTTACGATACTGTTGTCCATTTTTCCCTTGTTGGTCACGCCTGACATTTTTCCAGATGGAGTGGACTCCACGTCACCCCTCAAGCTCTAGAACCCAGAGCACTAGATGCCAGCTACATAATTCTATACATTCACGTGACTGGGATGCTGTGCTTTCCCCCGCCCTGCCCCCGGCTCCCCTCTGCTCCCCCTACTTGTGTCTGTCCCACGGACATCCCGATAAGGGCGCCGGGCTGCCGTGACCCGGTCTGTATCTGCCTCCCCAGGTCACCACTTCACGGCTGCCTCTTGCCTTGGAAGTCAGTCCCGCAGGGCTTGGAAAAATAAATGACAGGCCTGGCTTTGAGCCCGGCCCTCCCAAACTCCAGCAAGCACTATGGCCCCGCGTCCCTCCGGGCAGGCCACCTCCTTGTCAGGGGCCCAGAGTGGAGCTCATTTGTGAGGCCTCGGCCCTGCGAGCTGATGATGCCCACCTTCTAGATGGGAACGGCGCAGGATGGCTGGCCGGGGCCCTGTGGGGGCTGCGGGAACAGCCAAGCGGGGGCCCCAGACTTTCCAGCCCCTCTGCAGCGCCCGCCCTCAGCGGTACACCTCGGCTGATGCTGTTCCCTAAAGTTCCTTGTTGCCCAAAGAGTCCAGAGGATAGCCATCCAGCCCGAGTGCTCCTCTTCCAGCCTCGCCATGGAGCAGCCCCCTCTGGAGGGGTCCTGCTTCCGAATTTGCATGAAGGCACCATATGGCCTGGCAGCTGCCCCGGACATCCCGGAGGACAGGGCAGAGGAAGAGCCTTCAAACGTCTAGCCAGGGGCCCCGGACACATGCAGCTGCTGCCCTGGTCTGGCCCCCGCATTTGCCCAAGAGTTGATACCAAGCAGGTTTGTGCTCAATTAGAATTCTACTCGTCTGTTTGTTTCTTTGATGGAAACATCTTCACTTTTGTTTTTCAAATCCGTCAGCTGGCACTCCCCAGCCCCAGATCTGTCGGGCCGGCGGGAGCTGGCAGTTTTCCTCCAATGAGAGGTCAAGAACCTCTTATTGTTTTCAGGCATAGAACTAGAAGGAGCGATGTGTCTGTGTGTCTCTTGCACAGTATCTGGGAGGAGCAGAGCAGACAAGCCAAGGAGCTCAGCTCTCGACTTACCTCTGCATTTACAGTATCATCAGAGGCACGGAAGGACTTTTTCCTTCCCAGGGAGAATTCGTTCCGTCATATCATCTTGGCCAGCCAGGCAGGAAGAGAGATTTTTCTAAGTCCAGACCCAAGTACATCTAAGTGCTTGCCTCCCTCACTCCCTCTGCTGTCCCCCACTTGCGATTTAAATGTAATTTACATCAACGTCACTTCTATTTGCCAAGTGGCTTTTATTCTAAACATATCCCGTAACACTTCGCACAGATAAAGAATAACATTTACGAAAATGTGTGATGGCGATGTAGAGAAACCCTGGGCTAGATTCCGATGAGTCACAGGACGGAGCAGAAAAGGGCACGTCAGGTTGGAAAAATTACTAGGAAATAAAGTCGTGATGGGGTGGGTTACTACTTAACTAGAAATATAATTTTTTCTACTACTTAATTTTTAAAATGTTTTTGATAGCCAATTAAATAGTTTAAAAGCTTAAAGGAACCCTACGTCTGGGTAAGTAAAGCCACTTGGTTAAGCCAAGACATGTCAATCCCCTCACAGCCTGGGAGCAGACACCAACCAGCTACTGCCGCAGTGATTACTCTTTATTGAGTTCTTGCTGTGTACCAAGCTCCTTACACATGTTTCAGTCCTTAATCAACTCTATGGAGCTGTCATTGGATGTCTACTTCATAGACAAGGCACTGAGGCAGAGGGAGCTGTTCCTTGCCCAACGTTGCCATCGTTTATGTCCATGGTCCACTATCCACTCATCCGTTCAGTGCTCATCTGAGCCCAGGAGAGTCCCCTGAAATCTCCTTCACGATCGCCCACCTGGCTTCATCATCGCTCTGGACCCACAGGGCTTTATTGAATGACGCTGATGCATTGTGGGTACGAGCACCTTGGTGGGCAACGGCTCGGTTCAGACCCAAGTTCAGGCATTGGCATGTTGTGTGTTCAGGGCAAGAAACCGTGTCTTTCTGACCCTCTGCTTTCCCACCCGGAAAATAGAGGGAGTTACAGGAATCCCCCACTTTTCAGAAGTTTGCCTCATGTGACTCGGCTTCTGTAGAAGACCTGGGTTAGGATCTGTTTTTGCTAACGAAAGAAATCCGAGGAGAATGTCTGCTTTTACCAAAAAAAAAAAAAAAAAAAAAGTGAAAAGTGAGAATCGAATTCAGCGTTTGCTTTGCTCTGAGGCTTCCCAAGGCGGCGAGGGTGGCGCCCCTCAGCTCCTTCCCGGGGAACCACACGCAGCCTCAGCCTCCGGCCTCCAGACCCCGAATCGCGTCTGTGGGAATCTGTGCTTTATCTCAATTTATTTTGTGACTTTGATAGCAAGATGTGTCCTAAGGTATCAGAAAAACCTAAGAGAGGTTGTTTTTTTGGGTCTGGGAACGCTCAAAGAATTTTCCATATAAATTAAGGGTAATTGCTTCTTGGCTTTATGCCATGTCTGCTTATGAAAGTTTCCGTGGGAGCACTCTACTTTCAGAGAGCGGGGGCAACCGGTATCACCTTGTTGAGTTGCTGTTAGTTATAAGTGAAAAGGTTAAAAACTGTATCTGGCACATTACAGACACTAAAATTTTTATTAATATGGCTCTTAAATGTTACCAAGTGCTTCTGAGTTCAAGAAAATCCCCACCACCCTAGATAGTGTTGCATGGACCACTTTCATTAGGGAGGCTTATAAAGCCTGGATTCTGGGGTCCTACCCAAGCCCTCCTGAACCTGAATAGTGCAGGCAGGGCCTGGGAGTCTGCGTTCTTAGGATGCTCTCCAGCCTGGTGATTTACACGCCTGTCAAGTCTGAGGATCCTGTAATACCACAGGTCAGTGGGGATGAGGGCAGTGAGCCCACTCTGGTGCCGTGGACGGAATATTCGGGTCCCCCACATTCGTAAGTTGAAATCTAGCCTCCAAGGTGATGGTGTTAAGAGGTGGGGCCTTTGGGACATGGGTAGGTCACGACAGGGGAGCTGGAGCTCCCACGGTGGGCTTCGTGCCCTTCCAAGACCACACAGGAGAGCCCATCTGCCCTCCGCCACGTGAGGACACGGGGAGAAGGAGACGGTCCGCACTCGGGGAAGTGCGCCCTCCCCAGGGGACTCGGTGGCCAGCGCCTTGACCTTGGACGTCCCAGGCTCCAGAACTGTGAGAAAGTCGTGTCTGCTATTGAGCCCCCCACTTCTGGATGTCGTTATAGCCCCCCAGACAGACTAAGACAACTGGAAAAAGAGAGTTACATCAAAGAGCCTCGAGTGTACTGTCTTCCACCTTCCTGGAAACTGGACAGGAGTGGGGGTAGCTGTCAGCACAGGTCCTACTCGGGAGGAGCGCAAGGACCTGGCGGACGGAACGGTTCCCTGCGTCGCTCACCTCGTGGCCCCACAGTAGCGAAATCATACTCAACCTTCTGCCCTCGAGGGACCTTGGGGACCCGCATCTTCTCCCCCAAATCTGCCCCAGTTAGCCAAGCCCACTCTTGTCTTCACTTCCGTCACAAGGCTGCATTTTTAGAAGGAAAAAAAAATCGAGTCATCGATGCACAGTGAGTTATCATAGGAAGGCAACAAAGTGTTGAGGGAGGAACTAGGACGCCGATGCGTCGGGACACACACACACACACACACACACACACACACGGACTACTTGCCCCCTGCCAGGCCCCGCGTGGGCATTTGGGGTGGCGCGGTGGACAGGAAAGTGGTCCCGACCTTCCTCACAGGATTTATAATGGTGTGCACGCCTGCGTGTGCCAACAACTTACACAGCACTTACCTCGCGGTCCAGTAAGTGCTGTGATTGGAGAAATCTGGAAGCAAGGAGACCGGGGTCCTTAAAGGAACGAAGACGCTTCGGGCAGGGAGAGAGGGGGGTGAGAGAGACACACAGGGAGGGCAGAGAGAGAGAGATGACGGGACAAGAGTGGATACAGGACGGCTCTGACCGGGCTGGACAGGAGGGGGGTGGTTGGTGACGAGCTCCTCTGGGAACCACATTAAGGAGTTTGTACTGTCTCCCCCAGAGCTCTGGAGAGCCCCTGAAGGATACGGAGCTCCCTCCGTAGGGCTTGACCGTTTAGAGAACTCTGACTGCGGGTTGGTGGACAGACAGAACAGGGACGGGGGGCGGGGGGTGGGGGTCAGGAGCTGTGCGGTGAGTGCAGACATGCCCCGTCTTGCCTCTTGCTGGCTGTGACCTGTTGGGGTGCCAAGGCCTGGGGGCTCCTTCTGGGCGGGTTTGAGGGAAGAGTAAGTGATCACATGCGGTCCAGCCAGGGACACCCTGTGCGCCATCACTGGCGATTCTCCTGTGGCTCCCCTTGGCCCCGCCTCGGGCTTGGAGTCCGGGTGACAGCCTTCTTGTCCTGTTAGTGCCTCCGGGACCCCGCCCACACCAGCATCAGGACCCGGCGATCATTCCGGTCCCCGGAGACTCACTTCGGAACCCCAGGGCTCAGCCAGTAGGGGTGGGGGGAAGTTTGGCAGCGCTCTTAGGTCCTGACAGTGGTTTTTCTTTGCAGGGTGACGCTGGCGCAGCCAGCAGGGTGATGGAGGCAAGGCCCCCACACGGCTCTGGACCTGAGCCCCAGCCTTTGTCAGAAATTTGTCTTTAATAGCGGCTTGTACCACTCGGCTGACGGAGGGGCCAGGAACTTCCTGTAGCCCGAGCACAGAGCGCCTGAGACGGAGGGGGATTTCAGAGATGAGTGTGCAGGCGTCCAGCGCCCGGCCTCTTCCCAGGCCCTTCCTGGCATCCGTCCTCTTTGTGTAGGGTTCAAGACCACAGGCTGCCAAGTTTCTGCCCGTGGCTCTGGCCGTGGCAGCAGGCCAACCTCTTCATAGCTCCACAAGCTGACAAAAGCAAGGGGAAGCCGAGTGTGCGCGATGAGTGGTTCACTCCCCAGCCACAGGGCAGAGGGCAAGGTGGGGTGGCAGGGGCGCCGGGGAGAGGTCCTCTCCTCAAAAACACAGACGATGCTGGCTGCCTGGGCATTCAGACGGGGGCCTACGGTCAGCACCAGCCTTCATGGCCTTCTTAGGCAATGAGATGCTCCTAGTACGTGGGCCAAGGCAGAGAAAATCCACCGGGTCAGAAACGGTGCGAGTGACAATCCCACTGTGCAGAAGAACTCCTCTCCGTCCACTTGCTGGCTCGGTGTCCACTGAGTGGTAGCCTGCTGCTCTCTGTGGAGAGGCTGTATTCTGTGGTGGTTCTGGATGGGGCGTGGCACAGATGGCCCAAGTTCAGGTCTGGTGAACCTGTGCTTCTGAGGGAGGGGGAGGTCAGCCTGACCTCGAGCCTCTGCACCCTGCTCTGTGGGATGCAGGATGTTGGGAGGAGGAAGTGAGCCACCGACTGATTGGAAACCAGGATAGTGCATGTGGGATGAGTGTGCTCACACAGGTTTGGGTGACACAAGTATGTGATGGGCACTGGAGCTGGGAGTGAAGTGGAAAACAGGACATTGGTGCCGTTCCGGTGGGACAGCCAGATGGAAGGAGTCGCAAGTGCAAAGGCCCTGGGGTAGGAGGGAGTGTGGTGTGTTTAAGGATGCACAGGGAGGCCACGGGCCTGGAGGGGAGTGGTTGCAGAGACGGCTTGAGGGCGTGCTCAGCCTGAGAGCCACAGTAAGGACTCTGGCGGTCAGTGAGGGAGGAAGGCATGCGGGGGGAAAGATATCTATGATGGAGTTCCTACTGCATGCCGGGCCCTGGGGATCCAAGAGTAGGAAGGCAGATATCGCTTCCCTTCAGAATCCAAGGGGACTTTCTTCTGAAGAGCTCCAAGGCCATCTGTGAGGGTTGCCTCACTTGATGCCCCACCCACCATGTCCAGCAGCTCACGTCCATTTGGCAGGTAGAGAAACCGAGGCCAGAGGGGACTCATGTATCCAGGAAGACTGCTGTGTGGCCGGGCTCCCTTGCTGTCTGGTGTCTGTCTGGGTTGCCGAAGAGGGTAGGAGGAGAGAGGAGCTGGGGTGTCTGTGCCTCTGGTTCCCACTTTTGCAGCTGGTGTTGACGGTGCCCGCGTTCTTCGCCTCTGTGGGGTGACCGCTAGCTGCGGGTCCTGCCAGGGGCCTAGAGCCCTGCTTCGGAAAAGGGGTCACAGCTTCTGTGGTTGCAGGTCTAGGAGGAAGCCTTGGCTCTTGGGGTTCCCACACCTTTGTAAAGAGGACTGTCATTAACTTCATGGTTCTCACCCCTTTTGAGCGCGTGCTGTTCTAGCCGAGACCCGCTGAACACACGGAGAACAAAACAGGAAGTTGCCGGGGAGGGTCCCCACGACATCACCAAGTTGCTGAAGCCCGCCCTTTGCTGGGGGTCCTGTTACACAAGCCAGTAACAGACCTCGTGCCACTCAGAGGTGGATTTTCTGTTCCATCCATGGTAATTTAATCATGCAGCAGGGGGTGCCCTGCCCACCCCCCACTTTACTTCCCCCACTTGCCCAGCGTCTGGTGAGGAACACAGGCTCCAGGCTAGACCAAAGTGGGATCAAATCCCAACCTGGCCACTTAAGAGCTGTGCGACCTTGGGCAGGTTACTTAACCTCTCTGTGCACCAGCTTTCTGTTTCCTACCCTGGGGAGGGTCGCGGTTCGTGCCCCCCAGGGTTACAGCTGCAAGATTCAGTGAACGACTTCACAGTGTCTGGCCCATAGCGGACCCGCTGAAGTTTCTTTAGCACTGCTCTTCTACCTTTACTTTTGCACACTGGGAATAATTTTGCTGCATTTCCATTACTGACATGACGGAATGGTGCTCATAATTTTTTTCTGCCTCGACGTACCCATTAGTAAATAGCACTTGGATGCTGCCTTCGAGGGGAATGTCACTCATGAGGATTCTGTTTGTGACCTGAACATTCCTCTGTCTCTGAATCCCGTACCACCTGTGACATGCTGGGTGGCCCTCTGCTCTGACCCACCATGGGGTCTGGGGTAGTTGACTTAATGCGGAGGAGGGCGTGTCCCAGGGTGCTCAGGTAGGACATCAGATTGCGCCCTTCTCGTGTCTTCTGTGGGGACACGTCCTCAGCAATGTCCCTAAGCCTGGCTGTCCCCGGACCAAGGGACCGGGGCTTAAGGAGCCCATGACGTGCAGCCCAGGACGTGCAATGGATTTTGACGGATGAGTTCCTTGTTTTCTGATGGGGACTGAGGTGAGGATGCCAATTGCTTTTCCCCTTCCAGGATGTTTGAACTTTCTGGATCCACCCATCCATCCGTTTGTCCTATCAACGGGTACTGACCGCCCTTTATATTTCTGGTGACAGTTTTAGGTGCTGGAGATACAGTGGTTAACAAGACAGAAAATTCCAAATACAGACCTTTCCTCCCTCTGGGACGTCCAATTAAAAGTTGAAAGATGAAACAAGCAGAAAATAGACACATAATTTTTTTCCTCTGATTAAAAGGCCACATTGGAAAATATGGAAAGGCACAAGGAAGGAAGGATCTCGTTCCCTAGAGACCAGCACTGTCATATTTCAGTGGATTTTCTTCTGTTCTTCCAAAATGTGTGTTTTCAGTACCATCATGACAAATCTGTGTGCAGAGTTTTAACCTTTGTTTATTGTAAAGCAACGCAGATCGAAAGCCACACTCTCCAGCTGTTGGGCTGGATGGGCTACCGTAGGCTGAACATCCTCGTAGCTCCCCCTGAACGAAGGAGTGAAGGAGCAGAACTTGGCCTTCCAACCTCAAAGACCCTCCGCTCTCCCCAGCCCCTCCTCCAAAAGGAAGTGTTCCCTGCCTTTCAAGCAACTTCTTTGCTTTCTTGCATTTGTCTACTGTTTTACCCACCCCCTCCTGGGTGGGCTGCCCTAGCCACTATGGTTTACTGCTGCCCTTTGGAGGAAATCTGTTATGTCTTTCAAATCTCTTTTAACCTGCAGTTTCCTCCTCCTCCCTCGCCACTCCCTCCCAGGATTCTGTACAGGATTATCATCTGTAGAAAAGCCCAGGAAGGGTCACCTGGGTGGCTCAGTGGGTTGAGGCCTCTGCCTTTGGCTCAGGTCATGATCCCAGGGTCCTGGGATCGAGCCCCACATCGGGGGGTCTCTGCTCAGTGGGGAGCCTGCTTCCCCCCCTCTTTCTTCCTGCCTCTCTGCCTACTTGTGATCTCTCTCTGTCAAATAAATAAATAAAATCTTTAAAAAAAAAAAAAAGAAGAAGAAGAAGAGCCCAAGAAAACTGACCTGTGGAATTTCCCACGGTCTGGAGCGGTTTAACATATTTCTTTGTCCTCGGTGTTTTCTGCAAATTGGCAGCCGATTCACTGGCCGTTTAGGCAAAGGCAGCAAGAGACAGAGAAGAGAAATTACGTGATGATACTTCTTTGGGTCTTGCAATTTTACTCTAGAATACGACCCGGGGGTGGTCCTTCTGGGTGAATATCCATGGGTCCCGCATACCCTCGCACATGTAATTTTAAATCATTTTTTAAATGGAGATATGCTTTGCCTACAGTGAAATTCATGCTTCATGCTGCACATTTCTATTAGTCTTGACAGAGTCACGTAACCACCGCCACGATTCAGATCTGGAACAGCTTCACCCTTCCTTCCACTGGAGGAATCCGATCTTCTTGTGTTCAGGGATGTCTCCTGTTGGCCGTGTCCTTGCTTTGCTGGGCTTCCTGGGAGACTCCCCTTATCTCTTCCTTAGAGCTTCTTTTCCATTCTTCAAATCTTGTCACTGTCCCAGAAATCCTCTTCTTATTGTTGTTGTTGTTTTTAGTTCTCTCTGCATTTTTGGATATTTTCGAAATTTTTTGAATATTTTATTTATTTATTTGACAGAGACATAGTGAGAGAGGGAACATAAGCAGGGGGAGTGGGAGAGAGAGAAGCAGGCTTCCCGCTGATCAGGGAGCCCATGTGGGGCTCGATCCCAGGACCCTGAGCTCATGACCTTAGCTGAAGGCAGACGCTTAATGACTGAGCCACCCAAGCACCTGAATGTTTTCAATTGTTAAGTATTTAAGTTCACGTGTCTTTTCTTCTGTGGTGTCTGCTCTGTTGGGAGTCTCATCTAGTGTGTTTCTCTTGTCATATATTATTAGCTTAATCTCTAGAAGTTTGGGTTCTTTTTTATATTCTCCATGTATCTCCCTGATGCTTTCCCCCATCTTCCTGATAATCGAAGTCACCTCAAACCAAAGAGGTTACCCAGATGTTTTTCCCCATCCTTCTCTCTGGATCCCATTCTTTCTCTGGTGTGACCACTTGCCATACAGGAAGGGTTTGGTGTTCATCTGTCCAGCTCTCTGTCTGTTCAGTGTGTATTTATTGAGCACCTACTGTATGCTGGTTTTAGAACTCGCAGATCAGGGCAGACGAGGTGCCGTCTCTGCACATACAGAGCTTTCATTCCACTCTGCAGAGTTGGAAAACAGACAAAGAAGCAAATGTATAATCAGAAATTGTGATGATGCTATGAAGCACAAGATTTGAGGGGAAATCTACAAAGAAGTCTGAGAGGAGGTGACATTGAAGCTAATCCTGAAAGAGAGGAAAGATCAAATTGTGGAAGCAAACAGAGATCCCAGGCAGAGAGGACATCTTGACCAAAGGCCCTGAGGCAGGAAACGGGTCTGAACAAAGCCCAGCATGTTGTGTTTGGTGTCTGGAGAGAAGAACAATGAAAGGGGAGGTTGGAGTCTCGATTTGCAGAGTTTGGTCTTAATCCTAAGAATGAAGGGAAACCATGGAAAGTGTTCAAGGGGAGAGTGAGATAGTAAACTAAATTTCCTGGAGACATCAGTGGCAGTGCAGAGGATGGATTGGGAAGGGGGAAAGGGAAACGGGGGCCAGGTAGGGAGAGCACGTCTTCAGAGGGGGCCACGCTGGCCTTGCTCAGGGAGCCAGTGAGCAGCGAGGGACTTGGGGTAGGTTTGGCAGTAGAAGAGATGGGTTTGTGGCATTAGGGGAAGGAGATGTGATTCCATCCTTGGGTTCACCAGTGGTCAGCTGGATGGACCTGGAAATTTCTCATCTGTCCCACCCTTTTCCCTCAATTTTCAAAATTGTGGTGAAACTTACATAACATAAACGTTACCATCCAAACCATTTTTAAGAGCACACTCCAGTGGTATTAAATACATTCCCGGAGCTATGCAGGCACCACCACCATCTCCAGAACTCTTTCATCTTCTAAAACTGGGACTCTGGCCACATTAAATTATAGCCCTTTGCTCCCTGCTCCCTCAGCCCCTGGCCACCGCCACTCTACTTTCTGTCCCTATGGTTTTGACCCCTGTACGTATTCGCATAAATGGAATCATATAGTACTCACCTCACCGTGACTAGCTTACCAGCTTAGTGCAATGTCCTCAAGATTCATCCAGGTGGTAGCAAGTATCAGAATTTCCTTCCTTTTCCGGGTTGAATAATATTCCACTGTATGGATGGACCACATTTTGTACCTCTGTGTGCCTTGGCATCTGATAGGTGGTGCTTCATGGGTCTCATGAATGAATGGAAAGAGACATGGATGGATGAATGGATAAGTTGTTGGGTGGACCCATCCATGGATGATGGATGGGTGGATGGACGGACGGGTGGGTAGATGGATGAGTGGTGCATGGGTGGCCGGACACACGGGTAGATGATGGCTGGCTGGCTGGCTGAATCAGTGGGCAGGTGAACGATGATGAATGGGTGGATGGATGGTGGACGCACGGGCATGACCGATAGATGGATTGATTGATGCATAAGAAGGCTTTCTGCAAGAGGCATGTCTTGAACGGCTTTCTCTAAAGCTTTCCAAATAGGGCAGCGTGAGCCACCGAAGGAGAGAATGCACTTGGCTTGATCTTAGGCAGTGTAAGGTAGAGAAGAGTCCTCAAACCAGAAGCCTGGGGGCCATTATTAGCCTGCAAGTGGTGAACGCTTTCATCAGATTTCATCAGACTGTGAACTCTAAAAGTCAGGTTATTTCCCCAAGAATCCAGATGTTCTGATTCTCCTGGGGACTGTTTAGCTCTGGCCTCAATGGGCTCACATTTCTGCCTGAAAACAAGTAGTTGGAGCTGAATGGCAGACATCCATCTGGGGGGCTGGGACCACACCATTCCCTGATCCCCCAGCATGTCTACCCTCTGGGCTGCTGCATTCTGTACTCACAACAGAGGTGGCCAGCCCTGGAGTGGTGCGCTTGGGGACAGAGGTGTCTGGGGCAGAGTCTAACCCCGTCCTGGTCTCTGTGTCCTTGGGCACGTCACTTCCCCTCCTTGTCCTGTTTAAGAGGCTTTGGGAGAACGATGAGAGACCACCTCACACCTGTTGGGGTGGCTAAAATTAACAAGACAGCGAGCAACTCATGTTGGCGAGGATGTGGAGAGAGGGGAGCCCTCTTACACTGTTGACATGGATGGAACTAGAGGGGATTATGTTAAGTGAAATAAGTCAATCAGAGAAAGCCAATTATCATATGGTTTCACTCATATCTGAAGCATAAGAAATAACCCAGAGAATCATAGGGGAAGGCGGGGGGAAAATGAATGGGAAGAGACCAGAGTGGGAGATAGACTCTTGACTCTGGGAAACAAACTGAGGGTTGCGAATGGGGAGGGAGTGGAGGGAGGGGGTGACTGGGGGATGGGCATTAAAGAGGGCACGTGGTGACATGAGCACTGGGTGTTATACACAACTAATGAGTCATTGAACACTACATCAAAAACTAATGATATACTGTATGTTGGCTAATTGACTTTAAATAAATAAAAAAATAAACTGAAAAGGGAAAAAAAGGGGCTGTGGGAGAATCAGCTTTGGCTAAAGAGACTCCCTCAGCAGGCAGCTCGTCCTTGCTGTACCACAGATTCCGCGTCTGAGATACGGGACGATGACCATGGCGGGGGGTCTCGCTACTCACACGTGTCGAGGGCCTTACCTGTATCAGCCAGTGAGTCCTAGTGGGGTCAGTGCGGCACCCCCTACATGAGGAGACCCAGTCCTCCCAAGTCCGCCCAGCCAGGAAACGGCCGAGCCGGGATCGGAGCTGAGTCTTCAGTTCCCAGAGTGTCTGTCTGCTTCCTACAAGAATGCGCGTGGCACGCTGAGCCGAGGCCCCTCTGGGCAACCCACGGCTCCCCTTCATTGTGCATCTGCGACAACTTTGGGACAGGCAGTGCGACCCCGGGGCCTCTTCTCTGTGGAACATCCCAATGTAGAATCCCTGGCATGTGATTCCTCTCTCCGGTCCCACTCCAGGCGCCTGGCGGCTGGGCGGTCCCTTTCCCACACAAAAGGGCCTGGTGGGCACTGAGCAACGTGTCAGACAGAGCGGAGGCCTGTGTTCCCAGGCTCCCGGAGCCCCAGGGACTGGCCGGCATGCTGGATGCCGCCCAGCTTCAGCGGTCTTCCCAGTCAAATGTGTCCAGCTGACTGTGTTCCCAAGGGACAGTGTCTTTCCCACGGCCACACGGGCCCCTGGAGTAGCCTTGGCCACCGGCTTGTCTCTAAGGTCCTCCGGGTGGGGGCCCTTCCCTCCCTGGGAGGCAGCGCGGACAGGAGCCAGAGCCCAGGACGGGGACTCAGTGAGATCGGGACTTGGCTCTGGGCAAATGCCTTTTCTTGTCTGAGCGTCCCCCTTCTCCATCTGTAGGTCGGGGTTGATTATGATTTCTCCCAGGGGCGTCAAAGAAGGCTCCTTGGATAAGCCTTTCCGCCGAACCAGCCTGAAACTGCATCTCCCTTGGGAAAGGCCCTTAAATTCACATACACCCCCTCGTGTGACTGGGCACTCATGTGCTCTCGAGTCTGCAAAGTTATTGGGCTTGTACGTTCTCCACTGGGCCCAGGAGCCAGACTCCAGCCACCTGATGTGACTGTCAGGCCTCACCCTAAAAGGACACGGGGCCCCTCTTTGATGACGCTTCCTGCTGGTGAAGCAAAGGTGACTTGGGTCAGAAGGTGTGTATGTTTCTTGCGGATCCTGGGGACCAAGGCCGTCCTTTCTGGGCAGAGTGGGAAGAAAATGAAATGTCACGTCTTCTGCTATCTTTACCTAAATGAGATAGAAAGAAAATAAAATCAAGCCCCCAAACATGATGGGCATCATATAAAGTTAGTGCACGAGGTCCTAAAATGGAAAAAAAAAATCTAATGACTAGACAAAATATTATACAACTTTCAGGTCAATTTCAGGGTTGGATACTGGAGTCGCGGGACTGCAGGAGAAGGTAGCTTCGGTGATCATCAGGCATTTGGCCTCACCCTGCCAGATATTAGCTTGAGGTATTCATAGGGCTGCCGACAGAGAGTCTTCAAACTCAAGGCCACCAGCCACTCAGCTCTGTTTTGTATTAAATAGGAACAAAAGGATATTTCTTAGAGAACATGTTGTGCATCCGTTTCAAATGAATAGGCGAAGAAATCATCAGAGCAGGGGCTTCTTTAGAAGAACCAAAGGCCCCCCAATGTCATCATGAAGGTTAAAACCATGTGAGTGATTTCTGAACGGTAATTCCTATGGCTTTGTGTAGGTAATTGTGAAGGTCAGGTGTCCACCTGGCGAGGTGACAGGCCCCAGGTGTCCATTCAATCCCTCATCCAGGTGCCACTGTGGGGGTATTTTGTAGATGTGATTACAGTCCACAGTCAGTGACTCTACGGAAGGGAGACTGTCCTGGATGCTCTGGTGGGCCTGGTCCAATCAGTTGAAAGGCTCTAAGAATTGGGCTCAGGCTCTCTGGTGAAGACAGAATTCCGCCTGTGGACACTGGCCTGGACCTGTGCCTGAGGGCTCCAGCCCTTCCTGACAGCCTGTGTCACGGGTTCAGACCTGCCTAGTCAGCCCCGCAGTCACCTATGCCCACACAGTGCAATAAGTCCCTTGCCTCCTACTGGTTCTTTTTTTTTTTTTTTTTTAAGATTTTATTTATTTATTTGAGGGAGAGAGAGCACAAGAGAGGAGGGGGAGGGCAGAGGGAGAGGGAGACAAAGAGGCCTATTGGAGGGAGCACTGGGCTGCCTCTCCCCGGGGCCCGGCTGGACTCTGGCACGTCCCTGCCCTGGTCACTGGGCACCTGGCCTTCCTCCAGTTCACGTGGTTCCCGTAGAAAATGTCTCCTCCGCGGCAGGGTGCCAATGGTTCTGGGTCACACAGTGTGAACAGCCAACTTGTTCTGATGGCGACACCTCATTTTCTGTTAAGGCAGTGGGCTGCACAGGGCAGGAGCAAAGAGTCTGGCCCGGCCCAGGACGTATTTCAGTAGACTTGAACCTGGCTCCTGGCTCCAAGGTCATGAATCCGGTTGGGAATGCAGGAAGCTCAGAGTGTCTCAGAGGTTCAGGGTCTGCAGCCCTTCCCTGGGCCCGGGCTGTGCATCCAGATTTTCATTCCTCAGCCCTGGAAGATTCTTGAGAACATGCCCCTTCTTCCCTCCACACCAAGACCACACATCCCATAACAGTAGAAACACTCCTGCAGAGCCGGGCACTAGCTCACACGCAGGGTCCCATGGCACCCCCAAAGCCTGGTAAGAAGGTATCATTCCTACGGTACAGAGGAGGGAAATGAGCCTCTGGAGGGTGAACAGACATCGTGCCCGAGGGCAGGCAGTGCGGACCAGAGCCGGATCTTCTGATTCTGTGAGTCTGGGGACAGGGAGTTACCCGCTCCAAGGAGGGAGGAGGGAGAGGTGAGGGGCTTCGTGGGACCCCTCAGAGAGCTCTAGGTGCATCCCTGCCTTTGGGGGGCTCCAGAGACTCATTTCTGATGGGGCCAAGTCAGCCTGTGTTGGAGACTTGAGGCTACGCCTGGGAGGGAGACGCTTCTCGGGGGGACGGTCTCTGCCATGTGGATTGTGGGCACTAGGGGCCATGCAGGGAGAGAGGGCTCCTCCACGACAGTGGTCCTGGGGTGCGGCCAAGGACAGCTATGAGAGGCCCTGCGCACCACCCAGGAGTCTTAATCCATCGGTGGAACCCCTGCCCCGAGGGAGAGCCCCACACAGTGCGGGGCCGTCCACCTTATGGCGCCTGGGCCCCAGGCGAGGGCTCCCCGGCCACAAGCAGCCTCCTCACCGCAGGCCCATGGAGAGCAGGGTCCTATTAATCCCTATTAAACCTGGGCAAGTTGGTGAATGCCCAGGACTGGGCTTTCTCAGTGGCCGAATGAGACCGTTTGTGGCTTTCACTGTCCACGGGGCTGTCTGCTGCTGGAGGGTCCAGCAAAGTCACGGTCATCGCCTGCGTTCCCACCTGCTCCGGCAACCTTCTATCCCGTGGACACGGGACAAGGGCCAGGAGTCAACAAAACAAGGTTGGCTCCTTAACTACTCCCACGTGTCCAGTACATTCTATCTGTCCAGTACATTCTATCTGCCCAGCGTCCCCGGCGGGGGCTCCCTGAAGGCCGTCCGCACAGTCCTTCTGCCCCGGCATTGGCTCACCCAGGTCGTCAGAAGGGCCTATTGAGGAAACAGGGAAACGGGACGTCCGACGGGTCTGCAGTTGGGGGATATCTTGAAGTGAGCGCGTGTCCTCATTGTCAGTCATTGTGGGACCAAGCCAACCCCGGAGCGGGGGCCAGGGCCATGGCGAGGTGGGGGGCGGGGAGCCGCGTTTCCCACAGACTTCGACTCCTCGAGGTGGGCCCCTCCCTGAGTGCCTGGTTGGGGTGGGGGCTGGGAGGCCTATGGCCGCGGGGCATGGGCTGGAAGGACCCCTTGTGGTGGGAGGTGCCCTCTGTGTCACTCCCTTCCTGGCCCCAAACGCAAGTGGCGCTGTCATTTCTCTCTGTCCTTTCCTCTCCCCCTCCCCCGCCCCCTCCCGCATCACCGAGAGCCTTCTAGGTGCCAGGCCTGGCCTCTGGCTGGTCCCTTTGCTCCGCCAATGGGGCTCGTTCCTTCTCTGGGGCACCACGTTCCCGGTGTCGGGGCACCACGATGGCGAGTGGCCAGGAACCAGTGGGGGGCCAGGGTGGGGAGGGGAAGTCCTATCCCGGCAGGACCAGTGCATCTCAGGGTCGGAAATCAGGCAGGTGTGAGCAAAGGCAGAGGGGAGAGTTGGGGTCAAGTCATGGAGGGCTCTGTGTGAGGAATTTTGGTTTTATTCTTTATTTTTTTAAAGATTTTATTTATTTATTGGAGAAAGAGAGAGAGAGCAAGCAAGTGGGGAGAGAAGGGACTGAGGGAGAGGGGGAAGCAGGCTCCCCACTGAGCAGGGAGCCAGATGTGGGGCTCGATCCCAGCACCCCGGGATCATGACCTGAGCTGACGGCAGACGCTCAACTGACCGAGCCACCCAGGCGCCCCTGGTTGTATTCTAAGGGCAGTGGGAAGCCGCTCAGAACTTCAAACAGGGGATCGATGAAATGCGGATTTTTTGAAAAGGGCATTGTTTACTTTTAAGAAAGCCCCCTCTGAGCTGGAGGGGCGTCGGTCCCTGCGAGGGGGCAGCAAGCAGGTCTGTTCACTGGCGCCTCAGACAGCTGACTGTCCCCAAGGAGGCCACACCACTTCCTCCCATCTGGCTTGCCCCGCGGCCCCTCCTGGGGTTGAGGATGTTGTCATCCTTTCCCTTTGGGGGTGGCCTCTGGAGGGGACCCACCGACATGACCTCCCGTTGACCCATCTTCTGCCCAAGTCCATGGCTGTTGGATCGTCTGAATAGCCAAGAGATGAACTCATCGCCACCTCCCGCAGGGCCACTGTCTGAGCGTGTCTGCGGCTTAATCAAGGGACAAGCACGCTGTGTCCCAGGGCTGGGCCCGCCAACGTCCTTGATGAGTAACTGGGACAGTCGAGGGGACGGGACGGGAAGTGGCGACAATGCCGCTATTGTTCTTTGGTTCGGGGCCCCCAAGCGCCGGGTCTGCACGGCCGGCTGGGCTGGGCTGGGCGCCACAGCTGCTGCCTCGAACCGCCGGGCAGCCCGGGCAGCGCAGCAGGAGACGAGGGGGCAGGTCTGGCGGCCCGAGGGACACCACCTCCACAGACCCCCCCACCTCCGCCCTGAGGCTCACAAAGCAAACGTCTCTTCTTGTCTGCAAACCACAGAGTTCCTTTCTGCGAGAGGACTGGGCAGCCCTGCGCCGGGGAGGCCATCTGGATTCATTTGCGCCTTCATTCATTCTTTCCTCATTCATTCAATATTCACCCGGCCCCTTTGAGCATTTTACCCAAAAGACAAAAATAAGCAGTCAATGCTTAACTGACATACATTTTTTTGCGCTGAGAGACTGACTTCATTATGACATTGAACCCTCACCATGTACAGAGTGCCCGGGGCCAGTGGCTGGGTTTGGACTCTCCCCGCCTCTCCCAGGGGCATGGTCTTGGACTGATTCCTTCCCCTCGTGACGCGCAGCATGGCGTGGGGATAGTGGATACCTTATTTGGTTTCTATTTGCAGAAGCAGAGACAAAAGCAGACCCACAGAGGGTCTGTGTAATTTAATTAACAAACGCAATCCTATTGAAGGATTAAAAAAAATGAAAGGATAAATAGAGAATATACTTTCTCTTCCGTGAGCTATCTATGGGATCATTTTTTTTAAGGCCACAAATAAACCCTACAACCTCAATACATTCCGAAAAAGAAGTCATGGAGGCCAATTTTGACTGTACATTGAAAACCATTCACAACTAATGAAGATAAAACCCAGAAAGAAGGTAAGTATTTGTGATCCACCCACTTTGGGAAACTGTTAGGCGTGTCTCGTAGGTCTAGAGATGAACCAGTGTCTGCCCCCTGAACCCACGGCCTTCCTCCTCCGTGCACGTGCCCCGAGAAACTAGAACGTTCCACAGACCTGACAGTGAGCACACACCACCACGTCGTAAGGCAATGTGGGTGAATCCCACAAAAGAATTTGCATTTTGGGCTTCCATTTATGTAAAATTCAGAAGCCCGCAAAACTGGTCTATGGTGTGAACAGTAAGGATGATGGTTATCCCTGGATGGGGTACTTGGGGTGCATCCGGAAGGGGCACAAGCGGGCTTTCGGAGGTGATGGCCACATTCCATTCCCACGTCTCTGCGCTGGTTACATGCGTACGTTTACGTGGTACAGACTCATTGAGTTGACAGTTGGGATTTGATGTGTTTGGGCAAGTATGTTAATCTTTAAGAAAAAGCGTACCAAGAATATAAGATTTATGAATAAAAGAGAGCACGACCAACCAAAATAAAGAATTATCTCCTAGATAATTCTTGGGCCAGTGAGAAAACCAAAAGTGAGCTGGAAAACACCATTTGTCCTGTGAAATTAATCATGAGCCTTCCGATCGCAGGGTGGTTCAGAGTAGTAAAAAACTGGGTATCATCCCAGTGCCTGACAGAGGAAATTGGGTAAACACAATGGCGTAGTCAAACAATGGAATATTACATAGTTATTAAAATTACGTTGTGCAGAAAAATATTTGATGATGTGGAGAGCTTCATAATGTATTATTAAGTGGTTATGATAGTTTCTTTAAAACATGCCTTTTCTCTCTCTCTTTTTTTTAAAAGATTTTATTTATTTGACAGAGATCACAATCAGGCAGAGGCAGACAGAGAGAGAGGAGGAAGCAGGCTCCCCGCTGAGCAGAGAGCCCGATGTGGGGCTCGATCCCAGGACCCTGAGATCGTGACCTGAGCTGAAGGCAGAGGTTTAACCCACTGATCCACCCAGGTGCCCCCAAAACATGCATTTGCCCTAAGGAAAAATAAGTGGATACAAATACATCAAACCATTCATAGTCAACTTTGGATAACTGAACAATGGGTTACAAAATTATTATTTATTCTTTTTTTACATTCTCCAAATGCTCTGGGAACTTGTATTATCACTGTAATCCCCCCAAAGTTTATTTAAAACAAGATACCTGCTTTATTATTATTATTATTATTATTATTATTATTATTATTATGGCACCTAGAAGGTGCCTCCAAGAGAATGAATTCCTGGTGGATGTTTGTCGAATGACTGAGTGATTGATTTCTAGAGTGAAATCTGAGTGCTGTGACAGAAGACAGGGGACGGGGCATTTTCACGAAGGGTCTGGGGAGAACGGCAGTGAATAATCACCGTCTGTGGGAGGAGAGAAGAACCAAGAGGATTGTGGTCTGGGGGCCTCAGGGAAGTAGCTTTCCAGGTTTAGAAACAGACGGAGGGAGCAGAACAGACAGGGTTTTACGAGTGTGATTTTTGACACCAAGAGACTCTGCCCCACCCCTTGACCTACCGTGGCCCCCCGGGTTACGGATGATGGCCTACTTCATCCGTTCGCTTTACTGAGTAGTAACTTAGGAGCAGAAACCGAGACGTGCCAGCTGGAAGAGGCCGTGTGTGTCTACCACTCGATATTCGGAAGACTTGCAAGCTGGTTCTTGAACCACGGACAGCCGGGGACCGTCCCTTACAGAGCGTTTATGCCCCGGGAACTGGTAAATGCCACAGACCAGGGGATTTCTCCCGGTTTGCTCTGGGCAGCTGGCTACCAGCACAGCCCTGGACTTCATGTGCTGGTCATAAAATCATGGCAGCTCTCGTAAAACGAAACAAAACAAAACAAAGAAACCCTGCTCCTTCTGGTGGGGGTCAGGGTTCAAGATGTGCTGTGCATGCAACGCGCTTCCATCCACCCGGGGTAGCCCCACCACCCAATCAAGCCCACAGGAGAGCTGGCTTGGGCCTGGAGGCCCTTTCACACGTCACGGCTGCCGCCCCCCAGCCCCTCCACAGATGGGAGACCCCCACTCTCTAGCCCCGGCGCTACCCAAAGCCTCCCGGTATTTCTCCCCACCATTTCTCCCGAACCTGGCCACCAGTCGGTTCCGGGGGGTCCTCCGCTGATGGTAGTGAGGGTGGCGTGGGGCCGGTCCACGACCTCCCAAGGGACACAGCCATTGGCCTGAGCCCCTTTCCTTTGCCGTTCGTGAAATCCTTTGGGGCAAATGATGTCTCTTTGTGGGGAGGGCAAATGCCCCCAACCAGCCCCTGGGAAAAGGTGAACTGCAGAAGGGACCAGTCACCCTGCAAACAGTAACTCCCTCCTGAGCTGCGCTCCAGAGAGGTTAAGTTAGCTGTGTGACCTGAAGAAGACACTTGCGGAGAGAGAGGAGCCCTCTCCTCCACTCCCCTCCCCCGCCCACCCCCGTCCCTGCTCTCCTTTCTGTCCCTTCTCCTACCCTCCCTCCCCTCCTCTCCCGTCTCTCCTCTCTCTCTCTCCCTCCCTTCCTTCCTTGCCTTCCAGCAAACTGCAGCTGTCCTGGGCTCAGTGCCGGGCTGGGCCTTCAGGGGGTACAGCCCCTCCCAGCCCATGCACCCCACCATCTGACACGTGCTCATCACGAAACCGTGTAATCAGAAGGGTGACCTCAGACCGTGGCTTAGCCTGGAACATTCTTCTCCCACCTCCCCCAGCCGGCCATCAGCGCTGCTTTCAGGGGGCAAGTCTCTCTCTTCCTCAGGGCTGCCTTGCCCAAGGCACCGATTTTTATGCCTCAGAGGTTTAACAATAACATCCCAACACATCTGTTGAGCACCTACTACGCGCCAGACTTACGTGAGATGTGAAAAAACCCCTTTCTTGTTTTCTTTAGGCCTCTGCCCTGAAGCGCCTTAACCTCCCTTCTAGCACCTTCCACGTGCCTCTCTTGGACTTAAGTAGGGCTCGTGGCGTGGTGGGAGCTCGGGGCAGACTGAGGGCCCACTCCGTTCTATTTCTGTGAGTCACTCACTGAAATATTTGCCCACAGCCACTGTTGACACCCCCGTGCTGGCTGAAAAGGTGTGGGTTTGCCTCAACTGAGGGTCCGAAGCGTTTTCTTCTTCCCTCTCCCTTCCTTCTTTGGCTCAGTTTTCCCAGAACGTGATATTTTCCAACTTGATGAACAGAGGCCGTTTTTACCTTTGACCAAGGCTAAGACCTACACCCCATGTACGGGGCAGCAGGCGTCAGCACTGTCATCAAATTACGCTACTTTACTTACTCCTGCAGGTGTCCCAGGGTTCCTTTTTCTGAATGGAGCTTTTGAAAGGTTCAAAATGAGGAAAATAGGTTTTGCTCGTGAAACATCTGCTCTCAGCGCTCACTGACCCAGCCACGAATTGCTGTGACCTCCCAGCTCTGAACACCTTAGCAGATGCCATAGAATTCGAGCTTCTCGAAAGTTCCTGAATTTTCTGGTCATGAGACCAAGCTGGGGGCAGACAGGGTGGCCGAAGGTGCCTGAGGGTTTATCTGGACGGCTCTGGGATGGTGATTACTCACACGTCCATGGAAAACCCTGGCATAGTTTTGGGAAGTGGCGTTCTTTCATCCAAGTAGGGGTTCGGGAGAAGGAGCTCTCCCTTCTCTTCCCAGAGAAGCCAACACCCATCGCCCAGTGGAAGGGATCCAACCCCCACACCAAGACAGACCACCGCCTCTGAGACAAGCCCAAACCCACCTTTCTCAGGCTGTGGGATTCTGGCTGATGGGGACTTTGTTTGCCTTCCTCTTCCTTTTTTTTTTTTTTTCCTTTTAAAGATTTTATTTGTTTATTTGACAGAGATCACAAGCAGGTTGGGGGGGGCAGGCTCCCTGCTGAGCAGAGAGCCCAATGCCGGGCTCGATCCCAGGACACTGAGATCATGACCTGAGCCGAAGGCAGAGCCTTAACCCACTGCACCCCCAGGCGCCCCTGTTTGCCTTTTGATACTGACCCCGACTGCAGTGGGCTCGAGGGCTCCGGGCGCCGGCCTGGCTGGGGTGGGAGGGACCCTCCTGAGGGCCCCTGCTGCAGAGTTTTCTGCTCCGATGGGCTTCCTGGGAGCACCTTGGCCGTTTTCCTTCTGGAGACACACGGCTTCCCCGCCCCGAAGCTGGCCATCAGGCCCCCTTTTTGGGAACAGCACCATCCAGGCTTTAGTTCCTTACTAATTATTAATTAATAAGAAGCCACTCATGTCCTTGCGTCCATCACCACCTGCCCCCTCCAGCCTCAGCCCGCTGCTGCTCTGCGTGATGAACGGTGGCACACGTGGGCTCGCCCCTGCCCCGCCAGGGGTAGAATCTTTATCCTGCGCCTCGAGCTGTGTGATCCCAGGCCTGTGGGCTCCCCTCTCTGTTCCTTTGGTTCCTCATTTTTAAGACGGTGACAGTGATGGTAACCTGCACCAGGGCTGAACTTGGGATTGAATTTGGGGTAATTTGCATCATGCCAGTAGAAGGCAGGGTAGTGGTGGGAAGTGGGGGCCTCTGTGACGGTTGAAACACATCTCCACGCCCCCCTTCCTCTCTCCCTTTGTCACTGCCTGGACTCAAGCTGTTAGCCTGCCCCAGGGGGATCCCAGGGACAGCTTCTGACGTGGCTCCCTGCTTTCTCCCCTGCCCTGGAATGGGTCCTGCAGGTTTCAGCCACAGGGAACTTTGAAAAATTGCTTTAGTTTCCAAGACCGCCATTCAAATGATCACACCCGTGGTGGCTCAAAACAATAGGTGTTCTCCCTCCTATCTTTCTGGAGGTCAGAGTTGGAAATCAAGATGCCTGGAGGGCTGTGCCCCCTCCTGAGACTCCAGACAAACCTCCAAACCGCCCCCCGCACTCTGTTTTGTGCATTCCCGAGGACTCAGCCACTGATGGATCCTGGCGTGGGACGGTGGCGGTGAGACCTGACAGGGGCGCTGTCTGGCCACTGATGTTGCAAAAACGGTTAATAACAGTCAGCAGGAAAATGCAGTCAGAGCCGTGCCCAGGGGCCAGGCCGGGCGCGCCCCGTAGGTCAGCATAGGATACAGATTATATTCTAATTGTGAAGAATAATCACTGAGGGTTTTGAGCAAGGAGCAAAGGATGCCATTTGTACTCTACATGAGTTTCCCTCACTTAGGGTTGCCGAATTTAGCAAACCAAAGTACAAGGTGCCTGGTGAAGTTTCATTTTCAGATCAATAACCGATACGTTTTTAGCGTACGTGTGGGCTCAACTGAGACATACATATGCTAAAAATGTATTTGTGACTGATCCGAAACTCGCACTCAGCTAGACGTCCTGTGTTTTGTGCGGGGACCTCACTGTGGCTGCTGCATGGAGAGCGAGTCGGAGGAGGGCAAGGCTGGAGACTGGACACCGTGGGTCTGGGCCGTGGCCCACGGGAGCGAGGATGGCGGCTGGGAAGTCTTGGTGTCCGAGCAGGTGGAGAGCAGGGAGCGGACTGGAGAAGGTTTCAACAGCAGCTCGCATTCGTGAGCGTTTGATCTGTATTATCTCACTTACTCTGTACGATAGCCACCTAACGTAGGTATTACACCCACTACACAAATGAGAAAAACAGAGGCACAGAAGGAACTAGCTAGTTTGTGGGAGAACCAGGATTCAAGCCGGTCCCAAGGGGTCTAGTCCTAACTATTCTAGATAGTGGCTGTGTAGACAGGCCCCCCCCACCCCTGTAGCCCCTGTACTGCCCCCTGTGCTGAGATCCCAGCTGTGCGGAGGAGGGGGTGTGGGTAGATGGGAGCAGCGAGACAGTGGAGGGGCCCCTTCACGGAGTGACGAAGGTCGCCCGGGGCAGTAACCGTGGGGTGGAGAAGTGGAGAGGGGGGCACTCTGTATTCAAGAGACTTGGGGAGACGGATGTTGCCCTTCAGCACCCCGCTGTTTGCCTGGGAAAGAGACTCCTGAAGGAAAGCTCCCTGCCCCCTGCTCCTAAGACACACAGAAACACGAGGGACCCTTGAAGAACTGTTTCCCCACACCCTCTTTGCAGGCAGGGGAACAGACTGTGTGGTGGCACCGGGAGGCCCTGTCTGAACCCTGCCAGGGGTCACGCTGCCTCGCCCTGGTACTGCTCTGACGGCGGTGTGCATGGGAGTCACCTGGGGACCCGGATAAGGGCCTCGGAACCTGCATTTGCAACACGCTCCCAGGTGAGGCCCATGCTGCAGTGAGTGGCGGGGCTCTAGGTCATGGTCCTCGGAGCCTGGTGCTGAGACCAGCTGCATCCCTGTCACCTGGGACTAGAGACAGGTGCAAATCTCAGGCCACCAAGGCATGCTGTGCCAAGCCGTCTGGGTGAGGCTGGTTCTTGCTGAGTATGGAGAACCGAAAGCCCGTGCAGCTGTGACAGAGGAGGGCCCCCCCCACCCCCAGAGGAGGAGCTGGTGAGGGCAGGAACGGAGAAGGGTGGGGTAGGTGCAGGCCCAAAGACTTCCCCGCAGGCGCCCCCCCATCCTGGAGCAGTCTCCCGTAGGTGACTGTGCCACCCAACCAGACCAGGGAGAAAGGAGGAAGGAGATGGAGAGACAGAGAGGAAGAGGGTGCACCTCCAGACACCGTCCCCCAAAGTTCTCCCCCAGCGAGGGTCACACAGAACCGTCCCTCTGTCCATCTAGCTGGCTCCCTAGTCAAGACTCTGGGTGTCACACTAACTTTTCTACTTGAAACTTGGAAACCCTCGAGCCGCTGGCCTCTCCCTCTTCATGCAGGGAAGAGAAGCTGCAGAAAACGCCCCTCCCCACCATCACCAGGGAGGCGATGCTCTCTCCCCTGGGTCCCTGTATCTGAGCATCCCATCCCTGCCTCCAGCTGCCGTGCGTCTAGGACCCCTGGTGAGAGTGTTGCGAGCTGGTCCTCCTCTTCCTTTGTTCACTCATGTCAGATGAGGCAGGTCACCTTGGCACCCAGTCTCACAATTGGGTCATTCAAATAAACAACCGGCTGAGGGACAGAAATAATTGCAAAGCAGTTTCCATTTTTGCCGAAATCTCTCAAAAATGCTCAAGGAGCTCGCATTCTCGATGCACACGGACGCTCTGTGACACCCTCTATCCCAGTGGCGCCCAGCCCCACCCAGATGGTTAGGGCCAGAATGCCCGGCCCCTGGGTATGCCCTTTGCTAACTCCCTGGTGTCCCCAAAGTGCAGCCAAGTGGGAGAACCTCCCCAAATTCTCCCCCAGCCCCCCTCCTTTTGCTTCCCTGTGTCTCCTCTACCTTGTGCTTCTCTTCATCCCCCCTCTTCTCTGCCCTCCCTGTCACTCATGAATCCTGCTTGTAGGACAAAGACCAGAAATGAGCCAGCAAAGTCAAAGTTCTTCCCGATAGGTAGAAGAAAGGATGGGAGTGTGGGTTTGCCTATTAATTTGGGGGCACACACCAGTCTGCCAACATTCCTTAATGCTCGCTGTGTGCCAGGCACTGTGTGAGGCCCACAGACGCAAAGGTATTGAAATCAAAGGATGAGAAAGGGCTGTGGTTTGAGGGAAGCAAGCGTGAGCCGATGACAACAATGGTCAAGACAGGCCGTAAGAACGATGGGGAATACTAAGTACCAATCACCTGCTGGGTTCTGTTCTCAGTCTGTTATGTGGGTTAACCTATTTAATTCTCATAACAAACCTGTGGTTTAGCTACTCATGTGAGCTCTAATTTTTATAGATGATGAAACCAAAGAACAGAGAGGTTGCTATTTGCTTAAGGTCATACAGCAGGTAAGAGGTAGAGCCGGGATTCTAATCAGGGATTTCTGGATTCCAGAGTCTGTCTCTTATCCGCAGTGCTGTCTTCACAGGAGGCTGTGGGGTGAGAGAGATGGGATTTTGAACAGCCTGGGAAAGCATGCTAGGGCATCAGGGAAGGCTTCCTGGAGGAGGCAAATCCTGAACTGAGCTTTGAAAGATCAAATGTTTCATCAGGGTTCCTCTGTCTCTGTCACATCTAGCATCCCGGATTAAGGCAGGACATGAAGGTCGAGGGGAAGAAAGGTGGGCAAGATACCCAGAGGGACTGTGACTTGTACAAGAGAAGGAAACATTAAAAACTAGATTAACAACAACAATAGCAACAAAACCCCAGGAACTTTGTTGACCTGCGCAACTTCGAAGTCGAGTAGTTTGGCAACCTTCAGGCACGGTTGTATCTAGGGAGTCATTTGACAGCAGCAAGACTTGACTCTTCTCCCACAATCTCTACACTCTTCCTATTTCTAGTTGGTTTCATTCCAAAGCAGGCTGGGTTCCAAATGACAACAGAGATGGCCTCCCACAGCCCTGAGCCTCCATTGCCTCCAGAGCTGGGGGAAGTCAGAGTCACAAGCTTCCTGCAGAATCCATTTCATTCCCCCAGAGACTCTGACAGGCCAGCTTGGATCCTGTGTCTGGTGGCATCCAGGCGAAGGGGATCTTGGAGGAAGAAGCCCCTCCCCGGAGGGAAGCAGCTCCCTCCACCCGCCTTGCGGCGCGGGCTCCCAGCCTGAGCCAGATCCGGTAATGCGGCTCCGGTTCCTGACCTCTGCCAGGTTCCTCGTGCCCGTCCAGCCCCGCTGTGAGGTCAGGAGCACGAGGAAGGTGCAAGAAGGAGGATGGAGACTAGCCACACCTTTGTATGCGATTCAACACAAACAGGATCCTGATTCTTCCCGTGAAATTGCTGTAACTGTTGGAAGAAGAAAAAGGGTGTATGTGTGAAGGCACCCTTGAAGGGGCAACGGGACGGATTGTGAGGCTGAGCACCATGAAACTGAAAATAATTTTGTATGAAGCTGGTGCATTCTTGTCTGGCTTTCTGCTTAGCATTTGGGGCACTTGTGACGCCAGCAGTTGCCTGACTTGAGGACATGGAGGGAGGGAGACCTCTGCTGGGAGGGTGGGCCAGGGGCCTGGGGGCTCAGTGACTGGGCCCCAGGATATGGGGCTGCTCCTGTCCCCACCGAGACAGACCACGGCTCCGCATGGTTCTGTAGGCAGGTGGGAAGATGACCGTCCAGCCAGGGCCACGTGAATCACAGTCCAGGTGTCCCGGATCCCTGAGTGAGCCGAGGGAAAACACGTCCCCTTTCGGACTTCAGTGTCCTTACTTGGTAAATTAGCAGCTGATCCAGACAGGACTGGCCAGTTCTGGGCGTATATGTCATCGGCAGGTACGATGATCGGTCCTGTGGTACAGAAGCAAGTTAAAAAAATGTTTCACGTTGGGATGCTTGGGGGGCTCAGTCGGTTAAGCCGCTGCCTTTGGCTCAGGTCATGATCCCAGGGTCCTGGGATCGAGTCCTGCATCGGGCTCCTTCCTTGGCGGGGTGCCTGCTTGGGCTCTCTCTGTCTCTCTCTGACAAATAAATAAATAAAATCTTAAAATTTTTTAAAAGATTTTATTTATTTATGAATCCTACCTTTTTCTCCTTTTTTTTTTTTTTAAAGATTTTATTTATTTATTTGACAGACAGAGGTCACAAGTAGGCAGAGAGGCAGGCAGGGAGAGAGAGGAGGAAGCAGGCTCCCCGCTGAGCAGAGAGCCCGATGTGGGGCTCAATCCCGGGACCCTGGGATCACAACCTGAGCCAAAGGCAGAGGCTTTAACCCGCTGAGCCACCCAGGCGCCCCTATATAAATAAAATCTTGAAAAAAATGTTTCGTATTGTTGCGTCGATCTCCACAGCCGCTGTCTGTTTCCGTGTCTCCACCCACAGCTGGGATACAAGGTTTTATTTAGAAGCAAGACCGGGGGTGGCTCAGTCAGTTAAGTATCCACCTCTTGATTCCGCTCAGGAGGTGACCTCAGGGTGGTGAAATCGAGCCGGGCCTCGGCTCCACACTGGGCGTGGAGCCTGCTCTGGATTTCTCTCCCTCTGCCCCGCCCCTCCCCTGCAGGCACATGTGCACGCCTCTCTCTCAGATAAATAAAATTTTAAAAAATGAAAATAAGTTTGCTTTTGTGAAAAGGGTGTGTCAACCGAAAGAGTAATTCTCGGGAAATTATAGTGCTGGTGCCCAAACTGATAAGGCAGTCCCCCCACGATCAACGTCTGGGAAATGCCAGGGGGGTGCCCTGGGATTTGGGGCGGGTGAAGGGTCGGAATCTTGGTGTTATGCCAAGATTCCTGATTGCACGAGTCCTTATTCCTTATGCCACGAGTCCTGATTGCATTTGCACGCCGGCCATCAGTAGGAGTGTGCAAAGAGCACAGTGTCTGGCTGTAAGTGCTGGAGGGAGCACTGGGCTTCTGGGACGTGCCGCCTGCGTACACAGCTGCCACCCCCATGACACGCCGCTCCGAGTCCTGCTTTGCAAAACGTAACACGTGCTGACAGTCGCCGCCTCCCATCAGCCGTGCTCCTCCAGCAAGCTCGTCGGTGCCGCTCGCAGGCCCCGCGTCGGGATGTCCTATAATAGGCTTACCTAGCTGTTTTTTGAGAGGATCGTTCCCATTTCTTGTGACAATAAGTGACAGTGCTTTGAGCTTCCTGCGTGGCTCTCTTGCCTGATGATTCCCCAGGATGCCTTCCTCGGAAGGGTCTTGGCTGGATGCCTCTGTTTAAAGTGGGGAGGGGTGGTGGCTGGCCGGGTGACAGAGCCCCAGGCTGCTGCGTCCCACGGCAGGAGGCCATTCAGCTCCCAGCTCTGTCTAGACAGCGAGCATGCCAGCCACTGCCAGGCCTGGGCCAGCTCTGTGTGTGTGTGTGTGTGTGTGTGTGAGTGTGTGTGTGTTAATTACCCTGGAATGTCTGCTCCGGCCGCCACCGTGGAAATGTAGGTCATCCCAGGGAGGCGCGCGGTCATGAGAAGGGGGGTCAGGCCAGCCAGCGGCGCACACACAGTATCGAGGTCACGGCCGTCTGGGAGTCAGCGGAACAGAGCCCAGGCACGTGAGAAGCAGACCGGCTGGTTTCTCTCTGTGTCTTTCTCTTTGTGCGTTTCATAGGACAGCTCACGTTTTCAGCCTCAAGCATGTCGCATTCCTGCAGCAGAGGCGAGGACAAGTGTCCCATTGTACACCTTAAATTGGATCTTTCATGTAGCAATCTTTTATGGAGTCAGGACATCTATTAAACAACTTCCCCTGCATGGTCAGTGGCTTTTCATCCTTCAGAAGCCCCAGGAGGAGGGTCCCATTATCTTCACAAAAACATAGTATATAATCTCCATTGACACTTTGCAGACGAAGAAATGAGGCTCAGACACGTTACCCAGCTATTACTAATAATAGGGAACAATTATTTGTCACGGGCTACACGCTGCTCTCATCTGCTCTCAGCTCTTTGTACGTAATATCTCTGTTGGTTCTCCAAAAAGCCAACAACGGTCATTCCCATTTTCCAGATGAGGAGATGAGGAGGTGCAAAGAGCCAGCCCATCGCGGTGTTAGTGGGAATCAGACCCAGGAGGTCCGCCTAGGGGCTGAGCCCTCAAACTCCGTGCTCTCCATCATTGCGTTAAGGTCCCCGAGTTGGGTTGGGGTCAGTCTTTGGCTTGGATATGCCATTTGGACTTAAAAAACCCAGGAGTGAGAAAAGGACTATTGTACCTCCTGCAAAGAAGCCTTTGATCGGAAAGATTTAAACCCGAGCCCTGGTAAACAGAGGCGGCTCCGGGGGATGTGGCTAAGAAACCAGATCCTCTCAACGTGCTTGCTCGAGAGCCCGGGTCTGAGACGTCTCTTATGGACACACATCCCCACCCTTCTCGCCCTGGGTTTAAAAAATCATCTCATCTAGTAGACTTTCCCATCTGTGGAACGAGAGGCTGCTGTGTGGGGGCTTTGTTTGTGAACCTGACAGTAGGAATTGTTCATGCATTTATTAATTGTGCGGTTATGAGCAAAAAGGTTTAAGAAACTAAAAGAAATGAGAAGAAATGATGCTTCAACCACCTTCCCCTAGAAGGCTGGAACAGAATGCACTTCATTCTCAATGTCGCATCCTAAAAGTTATCAAAACGACAGAAATGTTGAAGGAACCGTACGGTGAACACCCAGAGACCCTCCATCGAGATGCTCCCTTGAGACACGCTCGCTCTCCCATGCATCTCTCCGTCCCTCTGTCCGAGGCAGGCTGCTCTTGAAAATGACACGTATGATCTGCGGTGGCTTTCCCTCCAGAGGGAAGGTACTCCCAGCCCTGTGCAGGTTTGGCCATGACCTTGATACAGAATATAATGTTTGAGAAGGCGGTAACAGTGCTGGCCCCCGGGGGCCGTCCGCGCCGCAGCCCCGTGCTGCGTGCCCCACGCTCACTGTTGCTTTCAGCCCTCACGGCCACCCTGAGCTTCTGCTACTCATCACCCTTCTCCCTATCACCGCCCAGCATGGAAGTGGCAGGGGACGGATGTGTCCCCAGACGCAGAGCTGCCCCTCCAGGACCGTGCCTTCTGACCCTCCTCCCAGCCTGGCACGGTATAGATGCTCCGTCAATGTTTGCCTAACTCACCAAGAAAAGAGAAACTCTGCCAGTTTGAAGACGAAACACCGGACATGCTTTACCTCGTATGCCAACTATAGGGATGGCTGAGAGCACAGAGGTTTGTAAATCAGGTGGAGAGAGGGTTTGAAGATCTGCCCACTGGACCCTTCACCTTATTATTCCGGTTGCTGGCCACGTCTGTCCCTAGCGCCGCAGGGCAGCAGGCTTCTTTGGTCTAAAGGTCATTCTCCCGCCAGTCTCCCTCCTCCTTCCAGAGGGAGCCCTTCCAGCTGCCCAGGTGGGATCAACCCGCTGGTGCTGATTTCTGCCTTCCTGAATGGGCCTGTGAGGACGTGGAAGAGCGAGCCTCTGGGAGTCCTGCAAACCTAGATCTAAGTCTGACTGCCGTCTGTGATCAGCCGTGCAAACTTGGACAAGTTTCTCCGTGTGGAAAAAGGTAGGGATCATGCCTGCTGAAAAAAAGCTGGTGTGAGGTTTTGAAACGAACAGGAGGGTGTGTGAACAGCCTCTTGCACACAACAGGTGCTCAGTAAAAGGTCATTCTCTCTACTAACATCTGCTGAACTTAGGGGTTGTAGTGTGTGATTTGCCCATGAAGGGGTTGGTACTGGGACTTCTGTGACCCATGACCAGGAGGATAGTTAGATCTTAGACAACGTGACAGAAAGGCCCCTCCTCCCTCACAGCTTCACAGGGGTGCCTCATACCCTGTGGGGTTGCTCAAGGAGAAATGTGACTTAGCTTGATAATTTGACCACATTTTAACAATGAGTTATGTATGATTCTGGTCTGTTTCTTGTGTATTTTTACCTGTTTCTGCCCTCAAGGAGCTGAAAGTCTATGGAGATGTTTTGCCTCTTTCTTATGAAACCAAGAGTACCTAGCAGAGGGCTCAGTGTGACTCAGTGTTCCTCAGTGCACCCCATGCCAACTCAATCTAATCTAACCCCAACCTGCTCAACCCAACCAAACTCAACCCAGCCCAGCCCAGCCCAGCCCAGCTCAACCCGGCCCAACCTAGTCTAACTCAAACCGATTCAACCTAATCAGCCCAGCTCAACCCAACCCAACGCAACCTAACTCAGCCCAACAAAGCCCAGCTCAACCCAATCCAACTCAATCTAACTAAAACCAGTTCAACCTGGGCTAACCAGCCCAGCTCAACCCAGTCCAAGGCAACCTAACTCAAACCAACTCAACCCAACACAGCCCAGCTCAACCCAATTTAACCCAACCTAACTCAAACCAACTCAGCCTAACCAGCCCAGCTCAACCCAACCCTACCCAATCTAACTCAAACCTACTAAACTCAACCCGCTCCACCCAGCATAGCTCAAGGGCAATAGTTGTTCAGTGGAAAGCACACACCATTTAAACTCAGGTAAACTCTCAGTTCTTTTACTTACCAGCTGTGTGACCTTGGGCAAGTTACTTCACTTCTGAGTCTATTTGCTCATCTGTAAAATGGAGATTAAAATTCTACATTTGCAAGTATATAAGATTAATTTTCTGTCCATCAGGTGCCTTCTTATGTGACACCAACCAGCCCACCCTAAGCCACTGAATGGACTCAATGTTGTCAATGTGCCCCCTTCCTCACCTGACTCACCCCCTGCCCCAGCAAGGGTGTAGGAGCGCCTCGAGAGGAGCAGGAGGCAGACCTCCAACCTAGTCCTCCTGGTTGCTTGGCACTTCTCTAAGAGGACGTGGAGTAGGAATTCATATTCTTCAGGAAAGCTTCCTGGTAAAAATTGAGTGACTTCATACGTACTAGCTAAACTTTAGACTGCAAATATGGTACGTTCGAAGTGTTGTCTCAGTGTCAGACATTAATGCAGGGCCCTCCCACTGAATATGTAGAAATTGCTGCAGCGGCCACAGCTCCCATTACCTCCAGCTTGACAAGGGAGTGGGAGCCTCCTTTACCTGCCTCTATGTCGCAAGACACAAGGTGAACCACGCCCTCCCCCCTCCCACCCGCCGCCTCTGTAAACACCATGTGGACGCCCGCAGCACCTCGAGTGTCTGAGGATGATCGACGACACCCCCTGAGCCTTCCTGTTCTGCTCCTGGGACTCTGATGAGTCACCTGGGTACCAAGAGTCAGACAGATTGGTTCCCGAAGTTGCTTATGCCAGTTACACTTGTAATTTTAATTCTGTAATTCAATGGAGTTATTATACAAGATGAAAAGCCGTAAGTGCAAAAAGGAAGGTAATAGTCATTTCTGTGAAAAATTAGTCAGGAGCTTTGGAATGACTTGATCAATGTGAGTCGCTGAAAATCTTGCTGGAGAATTAGGTGTGGGAGAGACGACTGCAAAGATTCAAAACTACCTGAACTGTGAAGAATTCTACATTCTGAAATTTTGCAAATGTTTGTCAGTTCCTTTAAGCTTGTATTTATTCATTCATTTAGGTAATCTCTACATCTGACGTGGGACTTGAACTCAGAACCCCAACATCAGGAGTAACACTCTTCCAGCTGCGCCAGCCACGCACCCTTGGCTTCAGTCATTTATTTCACTTTAAATCTTAAAAAAAAAAAAAGACTTAATTTATTTATTTGAGAGAGAGAATGAGAGAAAGAGAGAGTGAGTATAAGCGCTGGCAGGCGGGGGGAGGATGCGGCAGAGGGAGAGGGAGAAGCAGACTCCTGCTGAGCAGGGAGCCCCATGCAGGGCTCGATCCCAGGACCTTGGGATCATGACCTGAGCTGAAGGCAGGCGCTCAAGTGACTGAGCCACCCAGGTGCCCCTGTTTGCTTCACTTTAAAGGGTTGGAAATGAGCAATTCTAGATCGTGTAAAAATGGGTGTAGCTGATGTAAGAAAATCAACATGGAGCTCCAATCTGCAAAACTAAAAATATCTTGTTGTACACAAAAAGATTGGTGAATGGTAGTACCAGTGGGTCATGAACCACCAGCTTAAACCGCACCAGGATTTTACAAAACCCTCACTGCCTTGTAGACGTCAAGGAAGCTACGTGTACATATGATGCCCGGAGCTTGGCTCTGCACTGGGCTTCAAATTTGCGTAAGAGCCGTGTGTGACGAGTCCTCTCAGTAGACAGAACACAGCCTGGTCGATGGATTCCCTCCCTCTCTCTGCTGCTTGCTTGCATGTCTGGGTGACCATGTCCTTTCCAGGGCTGAGATTTCGCTCTCAGCAGAAGGGGATGCTAAAAGCTACCTCACAGGGTGTGAAGGTCAAGGGACAGGTAAGGAGCGCCCGGAGCTGGCTTCTGACCCAGGAGATGGGCTGTCAGGAACATCTGCCCTCCTTGCCAGGGGCTTCCCTATCCCAGAGGTCCCGGGTGGGTCTGACTTCTTCGTCTCCCAGCCCCGAGTTTCAGCTCTCAGCCGAAGGGCATTCTGGGGTGCAGTGTCTATGAAATTGTAAAGATGTCTACGGAACACACCACCCCTGGAGCTCAGAAAATACACTTGACACATTGGTCCCTGGGGGAGCCTGAAGTTTGGGTAAGGCTGAGACACTGTAGCAAGCAGAGCTATACAAGCGGGGCCGGGGTTGGGGGGCTGGAACGGGTCCCAGGAGCAGGGTCAAGGCGCTGCCTCCTGGCTGTGTGCAGTATTACAGAAACATTGCCTCGTGGATTAATTAAGGATGGCAAGCTCATTAACCGCTGTCTGACCTCCGACGGGCAGGCACTCTGGGTGGGCAGGGAGGGCCAGGGTCATTAACGATGAGGTGGGTGGATTTATTGGAAGGACAACCGCCTTCCTCAAGACCCAGTTTCAAATTGGAAATTGCGAAGACACTTGGCTTCTGCGTCCACATTATTCCTGGTATAGAAATAATGAGAGAAGGGCTCTGGGCTTTCTTGGAAACACGAGAGAAAAGTCTGGACACGGTGGGCCTGGGGAGGCCTGGCCGGAGAGGAGACCCACCGTGTGTCCAGACTTTAGGGAGGGTCTTGAGAGAGGCTCTCCTTCCAACTTCCCTGACTTTTAAAATGTAGCCAGCTCACCCTTGTGTGCTGACTTGTGCCTGGCACCGCATGAAATCCTTTCCATGTGTGACTCAGTTTCACCCTCAGCAACTCAGGGAGGTAGGTTCTATAATGTACCCATTTTATGGATGAGCGAACTGAGGCACAGAGAGGTTCAAAGACGTGCCCAAGATTGGTAAGAGGCAGACCTAGGGATGAACCAGTTCTGTCGGACTTCATGAATGATACTGTAACGATGAAGCTTTACTGTCTCCTTGGTGATGATTCTAATAAATAGTATTTGTCCAGTCAGGAAGAAGGTCCAGGTACTTAGTGCACAGGAAGTTATGAAGCCACCCAACAATCCTACGAAGATAGTGCAATGGTCTCCTGGTATCTTTTGGTACTTTCTACCACCGCCTCCCAAACTGAGGGGGTGGGATCTTGCCGAGCGTTGGGGTCTCCTGGTGAAGGTAACTGGCTTATACATCGTGCAGACCTGGGCTGCGGCCGCTCACCAGCCTCACACTTCACGCCACCTGCCCGAGCCTCACTCTTTTAATCTGCAAAGTGGAACGGGAGCTCACATGGGACCAACGGCCTAGAGATGCTTCTGCCAAGAAGCCGCAAGTGGGAAGATGAGACACCTTCTTCCCCATCGTGGTCAATACACTGGTTTGCTTATTGACTAAAGGAGGATTTTTTTTCCCTTTTAGGTCTTGGTAGTTGGATTTCACAAGTTGGAAATTTTGGTTTGAGTGCTCAGGTGTCTCCACACGGACTTGACATGATCTGCTCAGGTATGTCGAGTCCTTCCTCCCACCTCCCACCTTATGGCCTCTGTTCCCCATTTTGTCCCCACTTGGTAGGGTTGCCAGATCAAATACAGGATGCCGCGATGAACTTGAATTTCAGGTAAAAAAGAAAGAAATTTTTAGTAGACGTATGTCCTATGCAATATTTGGGACATATTTATATGAAAAAATTATTCATGGTTTATCTGAAATTCAATTTTAACTGGGTGTCCTGTGTCTTTATTTGCTCAATCTGGCAACCGTACCACTTCCCCATGGAGTGGGGGGGGAGGCCGCAGGGCACCTTAGTTGGACTTGGCCGTATTAATGACCATGCTGATGACTTGTTTCTTGAGAGCCGCTCTGCCGGCCTCTGCTGCTCCTTGACGTCTACCTTCCCACTTTAATCCTCAGCCTCTTCCTGCAGATGTGGAAACAGAGGAAGAGACCTGCCCTAGGACACATGTCATTGAAGCCTGTGCCCTTCCCTGCTCCAGCTCCCGCACCCTCCAGCACTGAGACCCAGGGGTTCCCGGACTCCCTGTCCGTCCCACTCCGGTGCCTCCCCCAGGGAGGCTGGACGGCCGGACCACACCCTCCCGCTGCTGGCCTTGATTTAGATCACTGCTATTTTTAATCCAGGGCCCGTGCCAGCACATCAAACCTGTATTTGTCCCGTCCAGATCAGTTCCTGGAGAGACCCGGCGCCTCCCCAGCTTTTGACGCTTCAGTTTGGCTCAGGAAAGGAGAGTTGCAGCCCTGACAACCCCCAGCTCTCCAGCGAAGCGGTAGATTGTCTCTGTTCTTGGCAGCAGCTCTAGCCCGGTTCTGCGCGAAATGTCTGCAATAGACCGAGCCCCTTCACAGCCGTCAGATGGTACGGATCGGGCAGAATTGCCTCTTCCCTGGGCCTGTCCCGTCTCAGGGACCGTGACCCGCTGCCATGTCCGGAGGCACGCAGTTTGGGGCTGCTGGAGACTCCTTCGAGAACAAGCAGCTCAGCCTGACCCCGAAGCTTGGCTCTTACTCTGTTTCTTGTTTGATGTAGTTGGCCTTATGGGAATGGTCACCAGTGGAGAACCCGGGCCCGAGGGTCGCACTGCAAACTCAGGCTCCGCAGAGAACTGGAATTTCAGATGCAAGTTCATCTGTTTGACTTTGCCCCGGCTCCAGCTTGGGAAGAGGAGTCGTGATGGAGAGAGCTGGAAGGTGGTGGAGTTACCAGATGAAGCCAATGACTCCCATCTTGCAAATGCTTGGGGACGAGCAGCTCTGGGAACAAGATCCTCATGGAGGCAACAAGGTTCATGGCCACTGAGGGTTATACTTACATATTCATGCATCCGATAAATGTTTACTGAGCCCTTACGTTATGCCTGGTGTGCTGGCATCAGTGACATACTGAGATAGTGCCGGCACGTTCAAGGCACGTTCACTGCCTCCCAGGGTTCCGTCAGCTTCAGGGGAGCTGGACACACACACCAACAGTCCAAACCCACGTGGTAAAAGTCTTTGGGTGAAGACCACGGAGCACCTACCAGGAGACCCTCCCCTCCCCACGCTCCTTTGCCTGACACCATATTTTCTAGCCTCTGCTGCAACCACAAGTGAGATGTACGTTGAGGTCTGACAGGAGTTTCTGAGAAAATGTTTGCTCTCCTGCTTAAAAAAAAAAAAAAAGCCCATATTCTCTGGCTTCCCCTTCTTGCTTTCCTTTTGTCTTGAAAATGTCAAACTCTGGCAGCCATCTTGAGACCAAGAGGTCCCCAAACTAAGGACAAAGAGCCACGGGGCCTGGAAAGCTGGACGGGTGGCAGCGACAGCCTTGGCTCCTGAGGGTGTCCCCCAAACCGGGCCCCAACCCAGCAGCCCCCCTCCTTCCCCCTTGACACGCAAGAAAAATCAACTCCACTTGTTTATGCCCCTGTTGGCTGGGTTTCGTGTTACTTGCAGACTCTAGCATTTTTAACGGAAGCGGAATTCTGTGACTTCTATCTGAACAGTTCTGGAAAATCTAGACGGAAGAGTTAAAAAAAAAAAAAAGAAAAAAAAGGCACAAAGTCCCTTGTCCTCAAAAATTCACAATAGTCGGGGATAAATAACACGAACCACAGCGGCTGGTGCGTCTGGCAGATACAGGAGCCCCCCCGGGGTGCTGGGCGGTGCTGTGGGGTCTGAGCTTAAGAGCTCTTGCCCCGAGAGCGAGGGATGTGAGATCAGACTTCCTGCATCCGCTCAGTTTCCCCAGGACTTCTCTGAAAGCCCGCTTCCGTCCTTTTCATGCACTTGCGCTGTAGAAACACAGAACCCATAGACAGCGTCTCTCAAACCGCGTCCCCTCGGAGTCATCTCTGAGAGCAGATTGACACCCGGCGGCTCCAGAGTCTGGTTTCCTGACCAGCTCCCAGGCGGGGCCCCAGCCACGGGCCGGAGGACCGTTCTTGGAGCCTCGAGAGTCGAGGGCATCCAGCTGCGTCCCAAACCCTCCCACGGGCGGTCAGCCACGCTGTCCTGCCTACAGAATCAAGGCCACGTCAGGTGCTCTGCACTTGGATGCATTGGCTAAATGCCCCCGTCTTGTCTTCTAGATGATTCCCTCCTGCAGTCTGATAGGACTTCAAACTGCGGACTCTAACCCGGCTCCCTGGGGTTCGGGCAGACTTGAAGTGGCCCCAGGGTACGGGACTCTCAGTCCCGGCCGACGGGGAGGGGTGGGTCAGCCTGTCTAGACAGAAGTCTGAATGATTAAACACAAGACGAGACGACTCAGTCAAGTCCTTGGAAGCGAGAGAGGTGGATGGCTGCCGGGGTCAGGCAGGGACGAGAGCACCCCAGGCCGACGAGGACGTCGGTCACAGCCCTGCTCCGGTGAGGTGGGACAAGCCTGCTCTTCGGAATTTGCTCTACGAGTCCCGCGTCTGGGTCTGGAGGCCTGGACAGTGGGGGAGGGGGCACCAAAACAAGCCCCAAGAGCCTTGGGTTTGCTGCTGCCACGCGGGGTGGGAGGCGGCCCCGTCCCTGCTCCTTGTCGTGGCCCTGAATACTGGGGTTGGGACAGAATGAGGTCGTCGATCCTCTGCCCCTCCGGAGTTTACACCCCCACCCCCCACGGCCTGGGGCTCTTAATGAACCGCTCAGCATCTTAACAGAAAAAAATGTGCACTTGTTCCCAGCTGAATGTCCCTAATTTGCCTCATTTGTGCCTGAAGCACAGGGTACACCGGTGTTAAGTGAAAGGCTCTGACCAGAACGTGGTGTCCCTCCTCCCGAAAGTGTGTTGTTTCCCTGACCAGACGGGATGGCAGGGAGGGCAGCGCTGACCCAGGGACCGGGGACCGCAGGTGGGGCCGGATTCTGCCCTCTCTGCGCAAAGTAGGGCCCTTTGACTTTGGGACCCTTTTGTTTTGTTTTGTTTTGTGCTTATTTTTCAGAAGTGGCCGATATTTACAACATATGAGAAGGTTTTAAGTAAAAATCCGTATTTCTGATTCTCTTAAATCTAGCGGTGCTGACTCCATGTTGGGACACACAGATGGCTCTTGGCCGGGGCTGAGGGCAGAACCTCTGGCCGGAGAGGTGGGGGTGGGGTGGGGGGAGAGGCGTCGGGGAGGGGGATGGGAATGTGAACTCCCCAGCCAGCCTGGTCCCAGTGGCAGTGACTGAAGACCTTCTCTGAATTGTTTCTCGCATTATTTTATTCAGTGAGCAACATAGGACTAATAGCATGATCCGCACGTTATCAGCACTGGATTTATTTTCACAAATAATTTCTGACTCACTGTCACTCCGAAGGCGGGACTCCCCACATGGGATGGACTTTGGACTAACGCAGGAAGAGAAGCAGAAAGTAAAGAGGCTGAGGCCAGCTCAGGGGCTGTGTTGAGGGCCGAGGGCCGTGGGGTAGAATTTCAGAATTAAAGTTTCGCACCTTCTATTATTGGGCAAAAGTGCGAATTCATTGTGAAAATGGGTATGATTTTCCATAGAAATACTTGGGAAGAACATGAGTATCTATTAAGGGAGAGAGGGCTCCGCATGTCCTCCAAGGCGTCCTAAGAAGCCGTCCAGAAAATAGCCCCTTTGAAGTCTTTGCGGATGCACTTTGAACAGGAAGTGTTGGTTCAGGTGTCTGTGGGGTGGATGTCCGCTTGCGTAAGTGCAAAGACCTGCTCCTTAGCAGGCAAGTCTGGAGTAACCGGAAGATCAGGGTCATCTCATTGCTTGATTCATTATTTTTATTGGGAGGCAAATTCAGTGCCGTGGAAAAAGGTGTTCGCATGAGCTACATGAGAAGTAGCAGGGCGAGGCGTAGTCCACGGTCCCGCGATAACTGAGTAAATCCTTCCATGTGTCTGCAAAAAGAAAGATGAAGCGTTCCAAGCCAAAGTGTTGGCTTTTATGGGTGGATAGATAGTTGGATCATGTTTTCTTTTAATTCTAGCTTTGTAATGAATCTTGGCAATCAATTCTGTTTCTCAAGTTAGGTCTCCATCAAACTGCTCAATGATACTAGCAAATGCTTGCCAAGGATCCAGGTTGAGCTGGGAGTGAACGTCGGAAAAGGTCAGTAACAATCGTCGTCCCGGCGGCGCGCTGATTCAGACTTCGTGAGGCTGCATGAAATAGAAACAAAACAATAGTTCAGCAAAATCGGGCTCACCCCTGACCCCGAGGCCCCATGTAACATGGAGCCCAGAGACAGGTAAATGCAAACAATGACCCCGTAATGCTGTCGGAGTCCGTCCACCCTCTTTCTCTCACTCTTCCTACGGTGTGTGTTTCAGCCTCAGGAGAGCAAAGTGGTTGCCCCATCTCCAGACATTGCATCCACAGTCTCAGAAAGAGAAAGGAAGGGAAGAAGGCAAATGTTAAAATTCTTTAAAAAAAAAAAAAATTTAGATTTAAAACCCTGCCAGAGGATTGCTTCTGACTTCCCACTGTCCCAAACCAGGCCAAGGAGTGCTTTGCTCCTGCTCTTTCCCCCAGGAAGAGTCTGCTCCCCGAGATAAGTGAAGTCCAGGCTTCCAGAAGGAGCAGGATGCAGGCCCCCGACCCACGAGGGCATCGAGAACTTGGTGCTCTCGTCACGTCTGTCCCCATGTTCATGTTCAGAGTCCCAGGAACTGATGGGTCATGACCTTAGTTCTTTGCACTAACATGGCAGTGATGAGGATGATGGGGAAGAGGGCTGTGACGAAGAAGACGAGGAAGCAGATAGGAGGATCGGAAAGAGGGAAGGGCGTGCAAAGAGGAAGAGGAGGAAGAGGAGGAGGAGGAGGAGGTAGATGTTAAGGGAGGCAGAGGAGGGAGGTGACCGAGTTTACTGATGATGCCTGACGTCGTATAACCCTCAGAGTCACATAGGGAGGGTTGTGCTCCCTTTGCCCCCATTTCACAGATCAGGAAGCTGAGCCCAGAGCTGCCCAGGCTGTGGGCAGGTGATGGATCTGTAGTGGAATTCGGACACTCCCTCATCCCAAAGTTTTGAAGGGCACACACGCCGTCATGGGCCTCTCCCCGCCACGGCATGCCACGCCCCCCACCTGGTCCCTCAGCAGCAGCCCTAGAGCCAGGCTACCACGGAGAAAAGGCAGGAACATCCCACGGAAAAGAACGATCTGGATGCCGGGAGCAAGCCAGCATTCCACGGACGGCCCCGCCGCTGGCTGGACACAGAGGGGCGTCCTACAGCGGCTTGGGAAAACACAGATGTTTTCCGATGGGGTCGATAGATTAGTGCACAATCGGAACGTAACAGGCCTTTGCTGTTTGCTCAGATGCGACACTGACCTCAAGAAATACTGGATGAGTGTGGAAATGTGCTCCCGCCTGGTTCAAGGCCTGGCGGGTCCGCACCCACGTGCACACGCACATACACAGCCCGCAGCAGGCCCTCTGCTCAGCGGGCGGCTTTGGAACCACGCTCGTCCCCACCCCGTGTCGGACCCCCCTTCCTCCTCTTGGGGGCGATTCCCAAAGCGCAGCCCTCGCGATGCCACTTTGCAAGCAAGCTGGGTCCCACGCTCGCTGAAGCACTGAGGTGTTTGCTATCTGGTTCACGTGTCTCAAACTGAGCGAATTTCTAACTTTTGTTTCTTAATGTCTTATTGATGATGTTTTGGAGGTTGCGCTCCTCACCCCGTTTTTACCATAAGCCCTGCGGTTGTGATAGTGTGGCTCTGCATAGGATGGTGATTTTTTTTTTTTTGAAGATTTTATTTACTTATTTGACAGAGAGAGAGAGAGAGAGATCACAAGTAGGCAGAGAGACAGGGAGAGTGAGGAGGAAGCAGGCTCCCCGCTGAGCAGAGAGCCCGAAGTGGGGCACGATCCCAGGACCCTGAGATCACGACCTGAGCCAAAGGCAGAGGCTTAACCCACTGAGCCACCCAGGCACCCCTGGGATGGTGATTTTAAGAGCCACATGTCACCTCAAGGCAGAACTGACTGCGCAGGGGTTGGGTTAGTCGCCTGGCCATCGGGGAGCCTCAGTCTCCTCTTCCGCAAAATGGGCACAGGAATGACCATCTCACAGAAGACAGGAAAAAGAGCCCGCTCCTGGCGGCTAGGCACCAGGTCCCAGGCCCTGCTCCCAGACCCCCAGGGCCGTAGGCTGTCACAGAGGGACCCCTTCCCAGCCCCACCAAGCTGGGAGGCTTGGAGAAGTCCAGGGGTCAGTTATCCGGGCACTTCTGTCCTTCATCGGGGTGTGACGTCACTGGCAGGCCAGGACTTGGGCTCAAGGCTGGTGTTCCCCACATCCTTCTGCAGACCTGGCAATAGTGGGGGGACCAGCTGCACAGTCCCTCCCCCTTGCGCTCCTTCACTTGGTGTGACCGCCTCTCGGTGGCCCTGAGAGGAAGGTGGGCGCTACTGGCGCGGCTTTAGCGACACTGTTCATTTGGGTATGTTCCCGATAAGACGATGTGGCTTCCTGCAGCCACCATCCAGAAAGCCTCAACCATCCCCCAACAGTAACTAATGTAGTTCAAGTTCATATTTTCCTGTGAGGAAAGGAAATCAAGTTAATTTTTTAAATTGGGGAGAAAAAATCTGAATCGTGTAAAGGAGGAACAAGAAGTTCCACGTGTTCAACCCCAGACCGGTCTCTCAGTGGATTCGACTCCAGGCACTGCTCTGCCCCTCGTCCTCTCTGGGTGACATGAACTAAGGATCCGGCGTTCACCCAGCATTATGTCCCAAGCATGCCATTTTCCCTTTATTAAAAATGCTTCGTAAATATCAGTTTTAATAATTGTGTAAATATTCCACCACAAGGACATTTTATAATTTATTTAACCATTTTTTTTGCAGGGTTGGACATTTAATTTTTTAAAAAGTCCAATAATGCCAAGATTAATGTCTGTTTATATTAACCTGTTTTCATTTTCTAATTATTTTCTTGGCCAGATTCCCCAAAGTGGTACTACTTAGTAAAGTCGATGAGTGTTTTTAATATATTTTTGGGCACCCATACACCAACAAGTTGCTTTTCATCATGAAGGTGTGTCTAATAACATGTGAGACTCTGTTGTTACCCCCTCTCCAGGCTCTGAGTATTATTATTTTACGAAGATCTTTCTTGCATTAACTTCTAAAATGGTCTCTCATTGTCTTGATCGCACTGATCAACGCTGGATATATTTTCCCCACAGGTCCATTGCTAACAATTTCAGAAATTAGAGCCCTTGAGGGAACATCTCAGCAGGGTTCAAGGGCTTGTCCTCCCTGAATGAGCTCGAATGGGCCCCACTAAGATACCCGCCTGCCTTCTAGTCCGGGTCAGCTGGGCGGGAATGTACGCAGCCCCGGGGGAAGCAGCTTATCTTTGTGGTTCTGCAGCGATCTGGGCTCTAAGATTGCATTGGCATTGGAGGTCCCGAGTGGGGATGGACGGTCTGGGGCGTTCAGGCTGGCGGACTGGGGCGCTGGGCGTGATTCAGGATCTGCTGTGCTCTGGAGAGAACCCTGTGTATGACTGTGGTAGGACGGGTCCGTCGAGTGGGTCTCAAGAACACTTCGGTCTGCGTAGACGATTATAATACGACAACAGGAACGGGTCTGTCTTTTCACGGACTACAGACTACATTACATGGCCCAGCGGAGAACCTGGGTGACTTTCGTGGCTTTATTCAGCTGTAACCTTCGGGAGGCGTCTCAATGACACGGCAGTGGTTTCCTCTCCCCGTTCAGCTGGCTCACCCGACCTGCTTTTTCTTCCCAGGACTACATCCATCATGAGCCTAAATTCAGGAACTGTCTTGGCATTTATCAGTCAGCCAGAGTGCAGGTCCAGCGCCTCGAAGACATCTCATTAATTTTGCAACTTTGATTTATGCCCTATTGAAACTATGGATTAAATTCCATGCAAGGGGGAAGAGATATCGAACAATTGAAGCAGCCTTCTCCCTGGGACAATTTTGAGGTTCGCGGAACGGTTAAGTGAGCGCCACGGGGTGGCAACGGGGAGGATGCGCTGTGGCATTTGGAGTCAGGAGACCCGAGTTCGAGTCCAGCTGGGCGACCGCAGGCCAGTCAGAAGCCACTGACCTTCAAAGTTCTCACCTGATGGGTAAAATAAAACCTCGTGGGAAAAGGCGCCTCGTGACCCGGAAAGCAGCGCCCACACGGCGGTGGGGATGGGGCGCTGCCTACCGCCCTTCCGTGCCGGTTTTGGCACAACTTTGCTGTGTAAAGGATTATATAAAAATATATAATTACTACTTATTTTTATTTATTTTATTTATAATTATTATTTATTATAATTGTTATAATAATTAAAAAGGATTATATAAAAATATATTTTGTGAATGTACATGTCAATTTTGTGTCTATATGTGCAAAATAGTGTGTATTGACCTAGGCTATATATCGCATAGAGACGTATGTGTACATGCACCAGCACATATACACATACATGCCTGTAGACATGTGTCTGTAGATGTGTATAAGTACATTGATATCTGTATATATATTAATATGATATACATACAGGTATATAAAGACACATTTTTCCAAGTTTTAAAAGCTTTAATTAGAAATTACAGGCAAATTACCTTTTATTTTTATTTTTTTAAAGATTTTATGTATTTAGGGGACGGGGAGGGAGAGCACAAGCAGGGGGAGGAGCAGAGGGAGAGAGAAGCAGGCTCCCCGCTGAGCAGGGAGCCCGACATGGGCTCGATCCCAGGACCCCAGGATCATGACTAGAGCCGAAGGCAGACGCTTCACTAACTGAGATACCCAGGCGCCCTCAGACTTTTTTAAATGACAGAATACTTTTTTTTTTTGTAAACCCTGTTGGTTACTTCACCATTGGTCCCTTCATCAGAATCCTTTTGGAAGAAAAACCTACAGTGGAAAATAAAAAATCGGACTGAGCCAGAGTTTGCTTTGTAACACTGGCTGGGCTGGGGTAATTTTAGCAGGCGACGTGGGTAAAACAGACCGGAGGATAAGCCTGCCCCTGGAATGAGCCCCACAGTGGCCAGATAGAGGCTCCTGGTGTCAGATTTAGTATCTGAACTCTAACTTCATGGTCATCGAGTGGCTGCAGACTTTCTCCGTGTTTACTACAATCTCAAAAACTCATTCGTGCTTTTATGGTGACGGCACTATTTATCTCTTTGGGCAGATGGCCGTGTTCATGCCCATTTAGCCACAGCAGACTGTCCAGTGTGGGGCTGGCCTGCTTCCTTCCCCAGCATTATCCGCTTGGCTAATTGAGTTTGGTTAATCGAGGTCATGATGAATTGAGCCTGAACTGTGTGCCTGGGGCATCGCCTGTTGGCGAAGTTGGGTGGGGAGACCAGTCCTTCAAAGTGTGGGCAGCTTCAGCAAACCCAAACAGGGTATCTCGACGGGACCCATGGGACGGGGCCGACTTCTCCCTAAGCACAGTGCCTCGGGAGTCCAGGACTTTCAAAGGCCCGAGGGAATGATCCAGCACCTTCTGGAATCAGGAGAAACAATGGCTCAGAGGAGACAGAGAGCAGGGTGTCTGGAAAGCTCTGGGAGGCTGAGTTGGGAGGGGCTGGCAAGGGTGGGAAGAGGAGGTTCCCACAAACGTGCTGGAGACTTGGTGTCTAACCAGGGGGCGCAGAGACCCAGGGTACATACAAGATGACACTGGGGTAAGGACAGGGTAGGAGCCCTGGGGATGGAGTGTAGGGGTGAGAGACTGAGGTGCTGTGCAGGGGGAGGTGGAGAGGCAGGTCTGGGACACGGAGAGACGTTCTAGCTACATGACCACATGCTCCCCCCTTCCTCCCCATTTGTGCCCCACTCCTCTTCTAGCAACCCCACGGACTTTCAACTTTCGTTCCTTCTCTGTGCTCCCTGCCGGCTCACCCTCGCCCCTGGTCGCACCCCGGGCTCACCCTCACCCCTGGCCGCACCCTTCCACCTGCTTCCCACCCTGTGCAGAGGCGCTGGTGAGCATCCCCATGACCTCCCAGGATCCCAGTCTCACGCCTGCGCTCTGCTTCTCATTCCCGACATGGTGTTCGGGAGCTCGAAGTACTGACTAAATGATCCCTTTGTCTTCTAATCTTCACCCCAGCTGAGTTGGAACTTCTCTGACGTTTCCACCCAGATTCCCCTGGAAGTAAAAGCTGGGGCTTGTCTCCCCGGGACCTGGGGAGGGGCTACAAGGTTGGAATTTATTTAGAGCCTGTGTTTTATCTGGAAAACTCTCACGGCTCTCATTCTTCTACAATAACTGTCTGTATCTTCCTAATGGAAAAATAAGTCTCCCTGGCAAGTCATTCCGCGAAGACCGGCTCTGGGCGAGGCCCGCAAGGAGTCCATGTAAGGAGGGCAACCCGTCGGGGTGGACCCCGAGGCTGACACCTCCCTGCTCTGGGCGCCTGGGCTGTGCCTTCCTCGGGGTATGCCCAGCCTGCCTGCACCCCATTTTGAGAGATGGGAGTAAAGGTAAGGGGTGTTGCCAGCTGCCCCCGGTGTCACCCACTCGGGCATCAGAGCAGAAGAGATTCTTACGAAGTGCCTCCTTGAAGATCTCAGGGGGGACAACACAGACACAATTAGGTCACTTATTCACCCTCGAGAAATAGTTTCTAAGAGCGGACTGTGTCCAAACGCCTCGCTAGACACTTGGGAAACAGCAGTGCCCAGACAGACCAGGTATCTCTCGGGGTCTGGCATTCCAAAGGGCTGCGGTGTTTTTGCTCAGGCAAAACCGGACTGGAGGGTAGAAAAATGCGTCTGCGTCTGGGTGAAGCTGGGCGCATTCCTGGCCGTGCCCAGGCTTCCTGCTTCAGCATTTGCAAATGAGGCTGGTCCTTGGCGGGTGCTCGGCCCAAGAGTAAAAGGGGTTGCAGTGTCAAATAGACTTGGGAGATGCCGAATGGCCCGTGCCCTTCAGACACTGGTGGTGTGCATTTGCAGATCGGACTCTGCATTTCCACAGGGAGCCCCTTTTGCCTGCAATATCTGTTAACATCTGGCCAGAGGGTCTGCCACGCCCACTTCCCGAAATGCGGATCTCCAACTTTCCCGCCAGTTTGCTGGGCTCAGCGTTCCCCTCATCGGTCTGTATCTAGGGGAGCGCCTACCTCTTTCCTCCTTCTGAGAACGTGTGAAGCTGCGTGGACACAGCTTAACCGTGTTGTTCGGGGTTGTGCCCTGGGGTCAAGGTTGCGGGGAGCAGAGCCCACCCCGGGGTGCCGTCGCCCCGAGCTATGGGATGACATAGTGATAAGGAGGATTTTGCTGCTTCCCTCAGCTTTGGCATAGTCCCTAACGTGATGACAATCGCCCAGAAACATTAAAAATCATACCAACAGAACAGAGCAGGCTGGGGGCAGAGAGGCCCACAGGAAGGGAAACACAAAGTTCGTGCAGCCGAGAGCGGTAATTTAGAAATAAAACGGAAGCAGCTCCCCAAGACTGCCCTGCTAGGCTGTGAGCTCAGGGAGAAACTGGTCCTCGCTCAGGTGTGTGCGTGGAACCCCGGGCGGGGCGGGGCGGGGCGGGGGGGGGGGGTGATGTCCCCTCGCTCCCGGCTGGCCTGACGGTCTTTGCAGCCAACGCTGAGAAGTCCTGCCGTGGGGACCCAGGGCGCGCCACCTCCCCGTCCACTCCCTCTTTGTCCCAGGGAGCTTTTCTGGCATCTAAGCCTCCAGGTTCCAAGGATCCAAGAAGCAGTCCTTGCGTCCCACCCCTCTCCTTTCAGACTCTGCTTCCATTGGGATTTCTCCTCCTGCTCCGTTGTCCTCCCCCGCACCCAGCATCTTCCCGCCCCCCACCCCCTCGCCCTCCGCATACACAGAGGAACCCAGCAGCTCCCCGAGTCACAACAGCCAGGGTATTTTTGACCGTGCAGCTGCAGTCTCTCCGGGAACCGGGCTGCACAAACCCAGGGAGAGGTGGGACCCTAAATAGCTCTCGTGCCTCTGCTTCTTCCCGCCTGGGCTCTGTGAGTCCCAGGGTGACCCTCAGCCGCTCGGGGACGTAGGTGCGGGCGCGTCCTGGGGCGGCTGCCCTCCCGCCTCCCCTTGAGCCTTCTCGGCTTGTAGCCCTGTTGCTGGGTTCCTCTGGAGGTCGATGGCCAGAGAGGGTTCCAAGCCCTCTCCGGGTCCCCTCTTACCACTAGAACGACAGTTCTCCCCCGGGACATGAGGCAGGGTCTGGGGACCTTGGACTATCACGACTGGGGGTGGCGGGTGCTGCTGGCATCTGGTGGAGAGAGGCCAAGGATGTTGCCCAGCACTCAGCAGGGCACAGAAGGATCTCGCCTCGGAGAACGAATGCTCTGGTCACAGACGTCACTGGTGCCCAGGCTGAGACGCCTCGAACTCCGCGCTTTCCCTCCCTTCCTTGGCAGCCCCATGGTCGATTCCGGCAGAACCTGGGCTAGAATCGGGTTGAATCGGCCTCAGTTATTTTTGGACAACTCTTATTTCCTTCACGGATTTCTTTACATTAAGGCACGCTGCCTTCTCGAGTCAGATAAATGTATTTGAAGTGGGAGCTTTGTGTGATGGCAGTATTTGGGAAATTAGGGTCACATGCCGCCAGCGGCCGGCACCCCTCAGAACGCGAGCGCGCAGACGCGGTCGATGTTATTCACCACGCTGGCGGGGGATGGCAGCCCGTGAAGATTCTGATCGCGAGGCTCCCTTTTTGGTGGTTGCTATTACTCATGTGTCAGAAGGAGGTTGAAGACCCGCTAGCACCCCCAGGAGACTTTCTCCATGAAGGAGGAAGGACCTGCGGGAACGAGCTTGCTCTCTCTGCCAGGCGATATTCCCTCCAGCGCTGTCTGCGTGCCACCTGGGTCGTCGCCGGGGCTGTGGGTGGTGCGTGTCTCGTATTAGGGGAGAACACCGCCCATCCTTCTTAGCCTGATCAGGGGGCCGGACCTCTGCTCTGGGAGATTCTAGGAGGGGTTGCCGGGCCAGCCACCCCCGGCTCTGCAATCCCAAGCAAGTTACTCAAGCTTTCTCAGCCTCAGTTTCTTTACCTGTAACAAGGGGGTGTCGTCGCTCCCGCTGCCAGCATAGTCGTGAGCCGTCAACGAGAGAACAGACACACATTCCAAGCTCAGCTCCGTGCGGAGCACCATGGCCCTGAATGATTCCGCTCTTACCGGGACACGTCGTCTGAAAACAAGGAAGACGGTGTTTACTATGATGTTGAGCAACAAATGCCTACGTATCTTTAATGAGGTTTATACATTACGTTAACATACACGGACGCGCAGGCACAGAAGACTAGAAATGCTCTAAAAGCCCAACCACCCTGCCTGATCTTCAGATTCCTCAAAGACTGTAGATAAAGGTTTGGTTTCCCAACCGGCTTCCTCCTTCTAATGTGCCTGGAGAACATCTCCCTTGCTCCGAATGGCCCAGCTCTCTAGGCTGAGCCCTGAAGAAATTCCCGGGAGGTCTGGACAGTCTTAGAATCCACAAGCCTGGGGGGGGGGGTGGGTGTTAGCCAAAGACCCAGAAGGGGGGTCTGAGCACCTTGTCCCTTGTTCCTTGTCCTAAGCAAGGCTTCCACCCATGCCCCAGACCCCAAAAAGGCTTGCCAAGTTTCCCTGCCCAAGCAAAGCCCATGGCCGGCACCTGTCCCAGCCGAGGAGCCTGGGCTTGGCCTGGCTGAGGGTGTCATTTCCTGCGGCTAGAGCCTACCTGCCCTGGTTCTGACCTGAATCGGTGGCATTTGGACTTGAGGTTCAGGGAGCTGTTCCGCAGCTGTGAGTGTGAGTCCCCAGTACAGAAGTGATTATGAGGGAAGACGTCCCTCTCTGTAGAATGAGACTAATAATCCTTCCAGTCTCCGAGAGCTGATTTGAGGATTTGGTGGGACGGTGTCGTCAGACGCTTTGGGTGGACCTGGGATGCAGTGAACCTGGAATAAGTGGCGGCTACTGTAACTATTTTTAGGTCCCACAGAGCTTTACCGACAAGAAAGAGACCCTCGTAGCCCACAGTAGTCAATAAACAGAAACAGGAATCTTGAGCTGGAATTGTTTCCAAAAAGTAGGCCCTGTGGGTGATTGGACTCTGCTGCCAGGTGCTGACAAGTGCTTTGGAGAAAAATGAAGGTGGGGGGGGAGATGTGTGTATGTGTGCGTTGAGTGTGTGTGCACGTATGTTTCTGTGCAATTTAAATGTACGGTGGTGAGATAAAGCCTCAAAGGGAAGGCAGTATTTATATAACGATCTAAAGAAAATAAGGGAGTAACCCACTGGAATAGCAAGGAGCCTATTTCAAGTGGACAAAACAACCAGTGCAAAGGCCCTGGGGCATCGAAGGACTGGCAAAGAGGCAGGGTGGGCTGGAGCAGAGGGAGCCAGGGAAGAGTGGGCAGAGTGTGCAAAAAGGCAAGGGGTGGTGGTGTGGCACCCAGGTCACGGCAAAGATGTCATGAGATGTGAATCCTTGGGAAGATCATGAGCCAAGAAGTGATAGGACTCGACTTCCACCTTAATAGGACATTTTTAGTTGCTGAGATGCAGACTTGGGGACCAGGCAGGCCCAGGAGGCTGGGAGAAGGCATTGCAGGTGTCTGGGTAAGAAAGGGTGTGGGTGGCAGGATGGTGGGATCTGGAAGAAGCGCTCACATCCAGAATCTATTTGTTGACCAATTCAGAGCCCAATGAATGTGGGGAGCAAGAATGATGGGGACCCAGAAGGGTTCCTGTGATCTACACCTGAGCTCCATGAGTCAGGGCCACTGTGCCTTCTTTCCAGCCTGGCCCCCTTGTGCCGTCACGGTGGGGGCTGAGAGCGAGGCTGGGGCAAGGACGGAGCTGGTTCGAGGTGCCTGGGAATGGCTGCAAAGGGTGTGAAAGCTGGCAGAGACCAAGCCCTTGAACCTGGGTTGGCAAGGTTGGAGGCCCGGCAGGAGCCAGGACCCCACGGCCGGATGCGGGCCAGCGGGTTGGGTAAACAGAAATTCAGAGGTTTCCCAGGCCAAGCGGAGCACGGCTGTCTCCACGGCCCTCTCCCGCAGAGGCTCGGACCCCTGCAGACTTGGTGTTATTTCAGCTGAAGGCGGCAGGAACCCCGCGGGGAGAGGATGAGAAGGACATTCCTGCGCTGGGTGAGGGCTAGGCCGTGGGGGCGCAGAGGCTCTGCGTCCCTTTGTGGAATATTCCACGTGGACGGGGTCAGAGAGGTGACATTGGGAAAGGGCATCTGGCTGCCAGGGGGCAAGCGATGGCCTTTTTGAGTGTCTGGGTCCCCGGGAAGCAATTTGGGGAAGCCCAAAACACGATTATTCACAAATAATCTGGAATGGCAGAGAGGGAAAGGGGGGAGATAAAAATCGGGAAATGGGGGAAGAGCCAGAGATGAGCGTCGCCTCCTGCTCACCTCTGTGTCCCTCATGTCCTGGGGTTTACTGAAGCCTTCGTGGAGGCGGTGTTGGTCCAGCCGCGCGGCACCCCACCTGGCCTCCTGGGCTCCCCCCACAGCCGGGGATGTCGCTGGCCTGGGAGGTGGGGACAGAGGAAGGCAGACAGCTCCCCCAGCTGAGACACGGCTGCAGCGGGTATTTAAGAGTACCTCAGCCCCGCACGGATCTGGGCCGGAGCCACCTCCGTGCCCATGTCCAGTGGCTGCTTCTCTGGGCTCACGGCCGTCCTGGGCACAGGAGACACCTGCCTTCGGGGAGCCTGGGCTCTCCCGCTGCTATGATGCTGTGATGGACACGGATACGCCTCCCAGATCCCCATGGGGGGGGGGCGGCCACCCCAGCTGCTAGGATCTCCATCAGCAGGCAGCCCTCGGCCGTCAGCCCTGGGCTGGCCTCGACTTAGATGGCCGTCCTGCCCAACACCTCATCCCTCCTGGCTGGCCAGTGGCCACTGACTGATGGATGCAGGACTGTAAAGGCCTGGCCAGCTTGGCCCTACTCAGGACAAGTCCCCCCCGGTGCAGACTGAGGCCATCATGAGCCTGGACCTCCACCCACTCCTGTTCTTCCTCAACCCCGTCAACCCTTGTGGATTCCAGGGACCCTAATAATCCTTCTGGTGCTGATCTACTTGATCTCAGAGCCTGCTTCCTGGGAACCTTGGCCAAGCCAGTCCCCATTTCTCTACAAAATCCTCCTCCTGGGAGTCTCTGTTCTCACACCTGCTCCACAGAGACAAAAGTGACCTGAAAACCCAAACAGAATCCTGCCACATCCTAGACTTACCCTTTCTATCCCTTCCTTTGCATTTAAAATAAATTTCATCTCCACGTAGCCCGTGCACACTGAAATGTCCCCTCCTCTGGGAAGTCCATCCTGACCACTCTGGCCAAACCACGCTCTGTTCTGCTCCTTGTCAGCCCCTGCTGGTTTCCCATCTCAGCTCTGATTACAGCTGTGATTAGTGGCCTCATCCGTCTGAGGCTGTTGCCCTGGATGGTGAGCAGCCCGAGGGCAGAGACCTCGCAGCTTCATTTATCATGGCTGCATCTTACCTGGAGCAGAACAGGCACATGGGGGGCGGGGTGGGTTGGCTCAGGAAAAGTCCATAGGATAAATGAATTGGAGCAGAAACACCCTAAGGTGAGTCCCCGAGTTGTACCCCTGTGTGATCTTCTCCCCTTAGGTCTGGGTGGAACTTTCAACTTGCTTCTAGCCAACAGAGTATCACGAAAGGGAAGCAGATGTCACCCCCTTGCTTAGGTTGTTTTTATACAACATGGGCTAAGCCGATGGGAGAGTGAGTCTTTTGCCGACCCTCAAGAAACAACCATGCCAAGAGCTGCCCGCAGAGTGGATCAGGGCCCCAGAAGTGCGGGTGATCCTAGGACCTGAGGCCAGCCCCCGACTGGCAATCTGTCAGCTGTGGCACATGAATGTTGCCATCAACCACGCCGATGCCTTTGGGAGTGGACCCTTCCCCAGCTGAGCCTCCAGATAAGAATGCAGCCCTCAGAGACCTCCACTACAGCTTTCAAAACCCTCATGGAAGGTCCAAACACAGCCATGCCCAGCCTCTGACCCATCAAAACAACCGTGAGATAATAAATGTGTGTTACTTTAAGCCACTGAGTTTGTGGTAATAATGTTATGCAGCTGTAGAAAAATAATACCATTATTACTCGAGAAATGGATGTAAATGTCACACGTCCCGCAGCAGACATTCATTGGGCGGGTACTGTTGTTCTTCTATTAATTCATTATGTACCCGGCCTGTGGAGTGAGAGTCACCACAGGGAAGTTCTGGATCTTGCAGCCACCCTGGTGCTTTGAGCAGTGATATCGGGAACCCCAGGCATGTATGGGCTCCATCTTGTCTGCACCTGAACAGCAGACAAGCTTTGACCAGCTTTGAGAAGGCACTGAGAGCCTTACCGTCTAAATCCAGTCTCAGGAAAATTAGAAGTAGTTTTTAAATTATAAAGAATTAAGGGAAAATTAGAAGTATTAAAATTAAAGGTGTGTACATGTGCATGTGCGTGCATATCTGTATGCGTGGGTGTGTGTGTCTCTGCATGCAGTTAGTCAAGGTCAGGATAGGCAAGACAGATTGCTCTCCCTCCCACTGACCTGGGCTTAAGCCCTGAGTGGCTGCAGGGTGTGAGCAAGGGAACAGGGACGTGACTGCATGGGTCCTGATCTCTGGCTGGCCGTCAGTGGGGAGACCAGACACAGATGTCAATATCTACAGCAAACATAAGACGATTTACGTACACGTTAGCAGAAACGACTCATCCTGCAGACATAAACATTTTAATTGGAGTGACAATTTATTCAAACAATTTGACAATGCTCACACATGCAGAACAGATGGGCTGGGGTGGGGGGCCCTGCAAGTGAGCTGGTTGGGGAGGAACCCCCCCAGCAGATACTGGGCAGCCTGCTGGGGGTGCAGAATGGAAGCTATGGGGCTCCCTGCCCCTTCCTGCCTGCAGATAGGCTCCTGGACTAAGCCTAGGTCCCTACCCCTGGGGGGTGGGGAAACATATCGGCCTGCCTGTTCGGGCACCTCTGTTCGATATCCAGACTGCTGGAGTGTGAGGAAGATTAGGTATGGAGGAAAGCTGATTGTTTATTCATTCACCTATTTGGAGAATTTGTTGAGCAACTATTATGGGCCAGGCAATGTGCTGGCTGCTGTGTGTCTATGTGTGTGCATGCACACATGCACATGTATGAGTGGGTGTAGATATATGTGAGTGGGTACACATGTAGTGTACACACACGTGTGTGCACAACCTCACACATCATTCCAGTCTTAGGGTGTGTGCATTTGAAGTCCACAGCTGTCTGAAACTGGCCCAGAAGCAGCCCCAGGATAAGACTTTGGTCAAGGGGTTCATTTGGGAGGTAACCCTGGGATGTTCCCACAACATGTGAGGAAATGAGGGAAGGTAGGGCTGGGGGATGACACAGGGTATGTTAATGAGCAGGTTACCCTGCAGGCGACTGGGCCTCAGTCTCGCTGGACCCCTGGGAGGTGGTATAAGGCATTCCTCTGGGGAGTCCTTCCCAAGGGGTGAGGGAGCTAGGCACTGGTCCTTCACTCCCACCCCCTTTCTCTTTGTTCTGGACAAAGACGCTGCCATGTTGAGGACATTCAAGGAATCTATAGAGAGATGCTCGGGACAAGGAACTGAGGCCTACTGCCAACAGCTGCATGAGGGCGCCATATTGGAAATGGGCCCTCCAGCCCCAGCCAAGCCTTCAGATGATACAGTGCCTGTCAACATTCTAACCCTTATGTCATGAGAGAGGCTGAGCCAGACCCCCTTATTTAAGCTCCATCCAAATTCCCAGTCCACAGAAAATGAGACACAACATCTGTGGGGGAATTAGTTGGACACAGTAAGTAACTCGTATAGTACCCATTTCTCCAATCAATCCTGAAGGAACTTGCCAAGTACTTATGGACTGTCATTATCCTCATTTTGCTGAGGAGGAGATGGGGGCAGAGTGACAGAGCTAAACACTTTCAGAGCTGGGATTAGCTCCCAGGTCTGTCCCCCTCTGAGACTCTCCTAGTCAGGTTACTCCAAGAAACAGATCAATAGGATATGTAAGGAAGAAGATAGAGGATAGAAATTGCCTCATGCTATTATGGAGGCCAGGAAACCCCATGATCTGCCATCTGCAAATAAGAGACCCAGGAAAGCTGTTGGTACAACTCAGTCCTAGTCTGAAGGTCTGAAAATGAGTGGGGTGTGGAGGGGGAGAGCTAGTGGGTCAATGGTGGAAGAGCCCTGATCTATGTCTCAAAGCCCAAGAACCAGGAGCACCGGTGGATGTCTCAGCTCAGGCAGAGAGAGCGAATTTGCCCGTCCTCCACCATTTTGTTGTGTTCAGGCCCCCAGCGGATTGGGTGCTGTGCACCTGCTCTGGCGAGGACATCTTTACCCAGCCTACTGATTCCCATGCGAGTCTCTTCCAGAAACACACACACACACACACACACACACACAGAAAAAATGTTTTACCAGTTGTTTTACACATAAAATTAACCACCACAGAGACCAATTGTCTTAACACTGCCCATTTCTTGGTTTACAGTTGAGAGGCAAGATGGGGAGTGAGGTTGAACTCTATGTCAGTAATTTCTGCTTATATTCTTCTTATCCTCAGTGATAAGTTCACCAGAAAAGAGCTGTGAGGAACAGGCGAGCCCCACAGCGTGCAGGGCAGACGTGCTGTATGACCCCCTCCTCCAAGCAGGGGTGAGCCTCAGCCCCTCCTCCCGCCGCACGATTTCTGAGGATAGACTCTTCCCCATTTATCTCTAAATATAATCACCAGTTACCCACTTCCCCCCTCCCAAGCAAGTGGAATGGTTTTGCAATTTAATTTAATCACCCACTGAGTTTCCAAAATTAATTTCCTCTTAGAAATAAATATTGTACTATGAATTATAAATCAGACCAGGCGGTAATTTACAGAGAACCTGTAAATTAAAATTTTGACTGTTGTTCTCTGCCGCAAATTGAAGTGGGAGCATTGAGGGTGTCCCCAGGATTGAGAACATTCATGAACTCCCAGGGAGGGTCAGGACCGAAAGGACATGTCGTTGACAAAGGAAGGCCTAGGCTGCCTAGACTGGTTTCCCAAATGAGCTGCTTCCAACTCATGTGATTTGGATCGCCCAGTGTTTGGAGTGTGTTCCCTGTGTGTGGGCCCCTGTGTGTAAACAATGACTAGCATGGTCCCTGCCCCAGGCCCCCAGAACCTTCTGGGGGCGTCCCTGTGGAGTGGTTGCCATGGTAAGGCCCACAGGAAGGGCTGGGTTGTGGTCAGCCCTTGCAATGACAGGTTCTATAATCTTCACGGGAACCCAACATGGTAGGTTCTATGATGACACCCTTTCATGGATGAAGAAACGGAGGCCCAGAGAGTCTAAGATGGCAAGTCAGCAGGGGGCGGTGTCCAGGGTGTGTGAGGCCACCAAGTTCCAGAGTTGGGGTCCCCATTCCCACACTCAGTCCTGACTGGTCCTCTCTCCCTGCCCCACTGCCCCCCTGAGGCCAGACCACTACTGTCCCTTGTTGCTTGGGTGGCCATCTTGCCTCCCAACCAGTCCCCCAGCTGCCGCTTGTCCCCCTCCTGTGCCCCCTCACACACACACACACACACACACCCCAAATAACTTGGGGAGATCTTTAGACATGTAAATTCATTTTTTCCTTTTTTCTTTAATTTTTTCTTTAATTTTTTTTCAGTGTTCCACGATTCATTATTTATGTGCCACACCCAGTGCTCCATGCGATCCGTGCCCTCCTTAATACCCTTAATACCCATCACTGGGCTCACCTAACCCCCCACCCCTCTCCCCTCCAAAACCCTCAGATTCTTTCTCAGTGTGCACAGTCTTTCATGGTTCTTCTCCTCCTCCAATTTCCCCCAACTCACTTCTCCTCTCCATCTCCCAATGTCCTCTGTATTATTCCTTATGCTCCACAAGTAAGTGAGACCATATGATAGTTGCCTCTCTCTGCTTGACTTATTTCACTTAGCATTATCTCCTCCAGTCCCATCCATGTTGATACAAAAATTGGGTATTCATCCTTTCTGATGACTGCATAATATTCATTGTCTATGTGGACCATACCTTCTTCACCCAATCATCTGTTGAAGGGCTTCTTGGCTCTTTCCACAGTTTGGTGACTGTAGCCATTGCTGCTATGAACAATGGGGTACAGATGGCCCTTATTTTCACTATGTCTGTATCTTTGGGGTAAATACCCAGCAGTGCAATTGCAAGGTAATAGGGAAGCTCTATTTTTAATTTCTTAAGGAATCTCCACACTGTTTTCCAAAGTGGCTGCACCAACTTACATTCCCACCAACAGTGTAGGAGGGTTCCCCTTTCTCCTTTCTCCACATCCTCTCCAACACTTGTTGTTTCCTGTCTTGTTGATTTTGGCCATTCTAACTGGTGTAAGGTGGTATCTCAATGTGGTTTTGACTTGAATCTCCCAGATGGCTAGTGGTGATGAACATTTTTTTATGTGTCTGTTAGCCATTTGTATGTCTTCTCTGGAGAAGTGTCTGTTCATGTCTTCTGCCCATTTTTTGACGTGATTATCTGTTTTGTATGTGTTGAGTTTGAGGCATTCTTTATAGATCTTGGATATCAGCACTTTGTAGTGTCATTTGTGAATATCTTCTCCCATTCAGTGGGTTGTCTCTTAGTTTGCTGACCATTTCCTTTGCTGTGCAGAAACTTTTGATCTTGCTGAAGTCCTGAAAGTTCATTTTTACTTTTGTTTCTTTTGCCTTTGGAGACATGTCTTGAAAGAAGTTGCCGTGGCTGATGTCTAAGAGGTTACTGCCTATGTTTTCCTCTAGGATTCTGATGGATTCCTGCCTCATTTTGGGGTCTTTTATCCATTTTGAATTTATCTTTGTGTATGGTGTAAGAGAATGGTCGAGTTTCATTCTTCTAATTGTAGCGGTCCAATTTTCCCAGCACCATTTATTTTAGAGACTGTCTTTTTTCCACTATATATTTTTTCCTGCTTTGTCGAAGATTAGTTGACCATAGAGTTGCGGGTCCATATCTGGGCTCTCTACTCTGTTCCACTGGTCTATGTGTCTGTTTTTGTGCTAGTACCATGACATGTAAATTTGAATGTGAAAATCTGCAGTGCCCCCAGGACTGCCCTCCATTCTCACAGGAACGAGACCCTGTCCCTGCCCTGAATGCCTCCCCTAGGGGGGAAGAGCAGACTAACCCACAGCAGACAACCCACTGGCTGGAACCTGGCAGAGGGATGCCAGCCATTTGGACTTCTCACAGAAAAGTGATGATCTTGCCAGTTACGGGGGGAGAGACAGGAGGGTCCTGGGGGTAGTTAGCATTTACCCGTGTAAGCATTTCTTGGGTGAGCAACCATCACAAACCAGGGGTGTGAAGCCTCAGAAACATATTTATTGACTGGGTGCAAAACTTTCAAAAGTGGTTGGGGGGGGGTCTTTGTGATGAATGGGACAGACAAGAACCTTGCCCCAAAGTAGTTCCCAGTTTGCAGACGACCCCAGGGCAGGGTAAGGAACACTATCATGGGGACTAGGAGGCCTGAGGGGGGCTCCTGATGGCTTCTTGCATTCCCCTGCAGCCCTATGAGCCTGGAGGTGTGACTGTCATAGTCCCATCTTGCAGGGGTGGGTGTTCTGAGAACTGGAGCGGCTTCCCCTAGTCCACATGGCTAGCGCGTGGCAGACCCCAGGCCTGACTGAGCAGCTGGCTGCAGAGCCCGGGGGTGATCCTTACCTCTTCTTTCCCAATTCTCAAGTCAATTATTGAGTGAGCTGGTCAGATGAGGCCCACATTTGAGAGGCCCCACGCCGCAGGCAGATAATTCTCTCCTTCCAGACAATCTTTGCGTATCAGTTTGCTTTCCATAGCAGGTGCAGAAGTCAAAAAAGAAAAAAAAATTGAGCCAGTGAACTAGCTGAGAAACAGAAGGAAATTTGCTGGCTCCTTTTCATTAGGAATTCCAGGAGTATTTGGCTGCAGGTTTGGCTGGATCCAGGGACTCAAGCTCTGCCTTCTAGATTCTTTGTTCTCATTTGATCCTACGGGCTCCTGCTGTCTTCCAGTAAAGAGGCTGCCCTGCCCCACACTAGAATGGCAGTCACCGCAGTCTGCAGGTGTCCTCAGAGCGCCACACCCCAAAGCAGAAGCCTTTTCTCCAGCTCCAAACGGGCCATAAAGGAAAGAGCCCTGACTGGCCATCTGAGTCACCTGCCCATGAAGCTTCGCTGACCGGGATTGGCTGGACAGAAGGTTGTTATCCTCCCCGACCCTCCCTCGTTCTCTTCCTCCTCCTTCAGCCTCACTATCCACGGAGCCCGTGTTGGGCTCGGTATGAGGAGCACAGTGCCAGCACGGGCATGGGCGGTGCGCCCTCCAGCTGAGCTCAGAGAACAGAGCTGGCACCCAGGCCTCCAACAGCAAACCCGTGCTCTTCAACTTCTCCCCATGAGACGGAAACGGTGTCCTGTAGCAGGGGGTCGCCTCCCACGTGGTGGGAGGCCACGCACGGTCCCCAAGAGTGTGACTGGTTGTGGCTGGAACAGCTGGACAGAACATCTGGCTTTGCTTCTTGCCCAAGTTTTCTCAGCATAAATTGCTCTTTCTTTGCTGCTTTCATCTGGCCCCAGGCTTGGTCCCCTGGGAGCACAGAGAAGCAAAGCAAATATTTACCTGAAGCATACTTGGCTTCAGTTTATGCTAAAAACCTTCTTAAAACAAGGAGTGGAAACAGCCAGACCCTCTGGGTGATGTTCTCCTGGCCCCGTCCTGTTGGTACTAGAACAGGAAGCCCCATGGGGTGGCCTTGCAGGGACCAGGCTCTGGCGGGCCATCCCTGCAGTCTCGGGGTGGGGGGATCCACGGTGTGGTGGGGGCTGGGAGGGAAGGCAAGACCTAGAGGCACCTGGGACCCCAATCTCCGGCGACTCGGGTTCCAGACAAGGAGGTGAAGCTTCTGAGCCGATGATGGAAGCATGAACCGTTAACCCCCAAGAGTCACGTTTGCAAAGTCGAGAGTGGCCTTTGAGGCAACTTTTTAAAAATTGTGGTAAAGCATACCTAACATAAAGTTTACCTAAAGAGTGTACAGTTCAGTGTCATTAAGTTCATTTCACGTGTTTGTGTCACCATCACCACCACCCATCTCCAGAACTTTCCATCTTCCCAGACTGAAACTCTGTCCCCACAAAACAGCTCCCCTTCTCCCTTCTCCCTTCAGCCCCTGGAGTCACCAGGTGACTCGCCAGGTGCCTCCTTGAAGTGGGTTGAACGGTTGCGTCCCCCAGATTCACCCACTGGAACCTGACTCCCACCGGGACCGTGTCAGGAACGGGGCCTCGGAGTCAGTCGTGAGGGTGGAGCCCACGTGGGCTCAGTGTCCTCTATCGCAGCGCCCCACCCTGCCCCAAGAGCTCTCTCGCCCCTTCCTCCGCGGGAGAACACGACCCCACGCCGGCTGTCTGCAGCTCCACAGAGAACAGAATCCAGCCATGCCCGGCGCTCTGCTCTGGCCTTCCCGCCTCCGGACTGTGGGAAACGGGTGTCTGTTGTTTGAGCCCCCAGCCTGTGGAATTGTGTTACAGCGGACCCAATGGGCTAAGACCCTCGCGTAAGCGAATCCCACAGTCCCTGTCCTCTCGTGACTGGCTTCTTCCACTGAGGAAGAACTCATCTTCAACCTGTCCAACTAGTCTTCGAGGTCCATCCGTGTTGGAGCAGGAAACTTTTCATCAGTCCTTCCGGCTGGAATGCTTGATGTGTTTACTTAGGGACCGCATGAAAGGATCCTGCGTACATTGACAGTGGGGATAACCATGTCCCTGAAAGATGGACATTCAGGGCTGGCCATGTGAGGAATTTCCGTTTATATGACCAAGGATAAACCTCATGAGAGACCCTCCTAACTCAGGCCACGCCAATATTAACTATCGGTCTTGAGCGACAACAGAAATGGTTCGGGAAACGTTCTCCCACCTCCAGCCTGCAGATCTTCACTGTATTTGCAATATTGTGGTCCCCTGGGGCCCCCCCTTCGTCCGGGTACTTAGCAGCAAGGCTGCCCTCGGACTCCCGCGGGCATGGCCCTTTCTGTTGGCGCTGCGCCATTTTGCCTGAGTCTATCCTTTCTTGATGGAAGTTCTCTCCCTGCAAGATGTATCTAATTCGGGAGGAGAGGGGCACATGGACTTCGCCCATCAGCCTCTCACACAGTGCACCCCACGGGCCCCCTGCCCCCAAATCACCCAAGGACAGGGAGTCACCCCCAGAACCTGCACTCTTAATCATTTCCCCGGAACCTTCTTTGCCCAACAAAGGCTGAGGACCAACAGATTCTTTTATGTTTGAATTTTTTTACAGCGAAGTTTTGTCACTTTTGTAATCAAATAAGGATCGAGATTCATAGAGATTCTTCCTTCTTCCTTTTCAGCCCGTTTCCCTTTCTCTCCCTCAACTCCCTCCTTCTTTCCTTCCATCCCTCTCTCCTTTCCTCCCTTCTTGCCTTCCTTTAGAGAACTGAAGCTAAGACCTTGCTCAGAGGTGTCTCAGTCCCTCCCTGCATGGACCTCCTGACTCGGGGGCGTGTATATACGAACGGGTCCCGGATGCTGTTGAGTGACATGGGTCTGAAGGGAGGAGAGTTTGCCCTCCAGGAAGCCGGGATTCTCAGGAGCCAGGCTACCCGCTGCACTCCCTGGAAAGGCCTCCTGTGCTCAAAGCTCACCACCTGTGTGGGGCACGTGTGCCCAGGCGAGCATGAGCAGACCAGCTGAACCGGACGCCTTTGCTATGCTCTCCTCTTATTCTTTTCTAAAAAGCAAACAACACAGCTGATAAAAGGGATGAATTTGGGGGCCCTTCCAGAAACTTCTTAAGGGAGCTGCTCCCCAAGCCTTCCTGGTCCTGGCAGACAGGCCTTCAGAGAGAGCGCTGGGCATCAGGGGCAAGGTCTCTACCCAGCAGTATCCTCTGTTCTGACACTCTTTCCCGCTCATGACCTTCATAGCAATTGGCCCTGTGGTTACTGCGCAATAATCTCTTTATCGTCCATGGCATCAGTCCCCCGCCCTGTGCTGCACACTCCCCAGGGCTGGGGACTAGGGCCAGGACCACGACTGTGGTCTTTGCTGCTATGTCCCCGGTGCCGGGCACACAGTAGGCCATCAGTGTGTGTTGCTTGGCTTAACAGATAAAGGGCGTACAACCCCCCAACCCTCTCCTGAGGCCCCGCTAGATCCCTGCCTCTCTGAGCTGAGTGACGTCATGGAACAGACACAGAAAACCGCAATCAAAGAGACAGTAGTGTGAACGTCACAGGAGCCAGGCCCCTTAGCTGGATGTGTTTGAGCAGCAAAGCACCCTGAGCCTCAGTTTCCCCAGCTGTAAGGTGGACCTAAAGGGAATATCTATTGTGCCTGATCAACAGGCAGATTGGAGAAGATGTTGATACTGCACTCGACAAAATATTTAGCACATAGTAAGTGCTCAGTAAATTACCTCCTGTATTAATTTCCGAGGGCCATTATAAATACCACAAATTGGGTGGCTTAAAACAACATTTATTTTCTCATGTTTCCAGTGGCCAGAAGTCTAAAATTTGGTGCATGGCGGAGGCTCAGAGAGAGAGAAACTGTCCCATGCAACACTCCTAGCTTCTGCCGGCAGCCTGTTCCTTGACTCGTAGCAGCAAAACCCATAATCTCAGACTCCACTGTCACCTGCCCCCTCTCCTGCTTGTCGCTATGTCTTCGTGTCCCTCCAGTCTTATAAGGACACCAGTTACTGCTTTTAAAGCCCACCCTAACCCAGCATGACCTCATCTTAATCAGTTGTACTGGCAAAGACCCTATTTCCACATAAGGTCACATTCTGAGGCTCTGGGTAGACGTGAATTCTGGGGGGACCCTGGTCAGCTCAGAACAGCTTCTGTTGTTTTCGTGCTTGGTGCTTTGCAGACATCATTTCATTCTATCCTCCAGGCCCCCTGGGAGGAAGGGATGGCGAGGAGGAGCAGGCAGCCTTCAGGATGGGCCCCTGTTCTAGCCTGGGCTGGGAATCCATGTGATTTCCAAAGACAGAGCCCGCACCGAGCCCCACCTGGGCTCCTCTCTCAAGAAGGCCTCCTCCCAGAAAGCACAGGGAACAACATGGGTCTGGCTCCAAAGCGCCCTGTGTTCTCGGACCCCACGGCCAGAAGAAACGTCGTGGTTTCAAAACAGACACGGAGCCGACCGGCTGGAGCCCCACGAGAGAGCAGGAGCGCGCGGCCTATGTCCAAGTTGACGTTGGCGATGAGAGCAGAGCCCGGAGCTCCGCGTGGGGGCTGCTTTCTTGGTGGCACAGGCCAAGGCCAGGCCGGGCATCCAGCCTGGCTCGCGGGTTCTGGGTTTACACTCCTCGATGTGAAGAGCTCTTGCTTTCTCCAACATTCCGGGAACCTGGCCTCAGCCTGGCACAGGCCTCATCCTTCCTGGGGACACGATGAGTGTTCGCTGCTTGACGTCAGCAAAATTCAAGCCCAGGATGTCTCCCCTGAGGGCGCATTTGTGGTGGGTTGGCGTGACCCCGTTCTGAGGACAGAGGCAGAGGGATTCGCTGTGTCTCTTGGGAAGACGTCTCCGGGAAGCTCAACCTCCACCCGGAAGAGAACCGTTTCTTTGCACGGATGTGCAGCAGCTCACCCTGGACGGGAAAGCCAGACGGGTCCTTGCCCTTGAAACTTGACTTTTTCAGCACTGGTTCAAGAACGGCCTGCTCTCGTCAGCCTCCTGATAAGCACCCGTCCTGTCTCTCTAACCTGAATGCCCCTCCTCAGACTCCAGTCCAGGGGTGGGGAGCTGGTGTCAGGCAGATTCTGGGGCCCTCAAGCCAATGATTTTTGACCTGGGAGGTGGGCGTCCGGGAATCTGTCTCCTTAGCAAGTTCTCTGGGTCACTGATCCGAGCCGTCAGTGCTGGGACGAACCCTGGGACAAAGGCTGAGCAAGATTCTAGACCTCCTAAGTATGGTGCCCAATTAGATCTTTTTAGGACAGATTCCAAACCAGCATTTTCTTTTTCTTTGTTTTTTTTTTAAAGATTTTATTTATTTATTTGTCACAGAGAGAGATCACAAGTAGGCAGAGAGGCAGGCGGGGGGGGGGGGGTGGCGGGAAGCAGGATCCCCGCTGAGCAGAGAGCCCGATGTGGGGCTTGATCCCAGGACCCTGAGACCATGACCTGAGCCGAAGGCAGAGGCCTAACCCACTGAGCCACCCAGGCGCCCCAAGCCAGCGTTTTCTAAGGCATAAGGTCCCCGGTTGAGGATAAGGTGGGTTTTGCTGGTGCAATGCAATGCAAAAATTATGTCCCTTTTGGGGTCCCTCAGTGGCTCAGTTGGTTGAGCAACTACCTTCTGCTCACGTCATGATCCTAGACTCCTGGTATCGAGTCCCGCATCGGGCTCCCAGCTCCACGGGGGGTCTGCTTCTCCCTCTGACCTTCTCCCCTCTCTCACTCTCTCTCTCTCTCTCTCTCAAATAAATAAATAAAATCTTAAAAAAAAAATTATGCCCCTTTCCATCCCACTGGGTGATTCCGGGGAAACGTCTCATCTGGCATGAAGAATCGTTAGCTGATGCTTCTCATCTCCGTTGTGAACCGACACGGGGCCCCAGGCCCGACAACTTCAGCAGGCAGGAGCACCGGGCTGGCACAGAGTAACACTAGTTTAGAAATATTTATTTATCAAAATTATGAATGATAGAGGAATTATAGTTAAAACAATCATTTGAAGACATTATTTCTGTAATTACTTTCTATTAATGGCAAGGGATGCTCATTTCCCTATATGACGGTGACACCAAGACTCCTTTTAAATTAAATTAAATTCCTTTTAAGTTAAAAGTTGGTGAAAAATGCGAAGTGACTCACAGAAACAGTGGCTGCCACCCCCCACAGTACGGGTGGCTGGAGGGGCTGAAAGTGTGGGGGTAATTCAGGAAATGCTAATCCAAGGCAAGCTTCGTGTTTTGTATATGGGGAAAGAGAGACCTAGGGAAGGGAAGGGACCTGCCCAAGATCACACAGCATCTGGGGGATAGTCTGCGGTCACCTCCAGGTCCCCCCTGTGGATGTCCGTGTACCCAACGCTGCCGAGGCCGGTTCCCCGTGAACTGGGAGATCTGAGCTCACGAGGGAGGGGTGACTCTCAAGACACCAAGAGCTTTAAAACAGATCGAAATGAAGCGGCCGGAGGGACCCCCCAGCGCGCGGTCGGGGGCTGCCGGGGGCAGAGGGCCGTGTGTCTGGTGACCTGCTGCACAGGCAGGCCTCTCTGACCCGGGTCACCCGAAAGGCGGGGGGTGGGAGGCGGGGAGCGGGAACATTCTTCGGGACTGACACAGTGGTTCCACACTGATCTCACCCCAACAACTGAAGGCTTGTTATTCAAAACTGAATTTCCTTTCGTTTCTAAGCGCTCAGGGGGTGGGGCTCATGAGTGGCTTTTGTCTTCAAAATGGAGATGCGGGTGGTTGAAGAGAGGCCTCCTCTCCCCGCTGACTTTGGTAGCTGCTGGTTCTGGGTTTCCCCAGCCCTGGCAGAGACACCCTGCTGGTCTTTTATGGGGCTCCAGCTGTGGCTGGAGGGAGCCAGGGGGCACCCCCCTGTGGGTGTGCCTGGGGAGGCGGGGTCACCAGTCAGGCTCCGGGAAGCAGAGCCTGAGACAGGGGTTCCGGTGCAGGTGCTGAATCTGGGAGGGCTCCCCGGAGCAGCTGGAGAGGCAGCGAGGGCAGGGAAGGAGGTGAGCTGTCAGCTAGTGCCCAGCTTCAGCCAGGCCCCCCAAGGAAGGACACCTGCATTGTAAACTGCCTCAGGCAGGAGGTGAGGCATTCGAACTCCCTTGTGGGGTGCACACCCCACAAGGGGGTGTGTGCCGCAACCCCAGCTGTAGGGTGCCCTTGGGGTGGGTGGGAGGCTCCCCCTAGTCAAGAACACATTTCCAAAGAAGGGGCAGCAGTCTTAGGAAGTGACAGCATGCTGGGAAATGAGCTTTCCAGACGTGGGAGGACCAAAGTCCTGATTTGTAACTTTTGCCATTTCTGGGGTATCCATACTCCCTCTGTGCCCGAGTTCAAAACTACCAGTGGTGTAGCAACGGGCCACAAACTCCTGGCTATTTGCCAGTTAGCTCTCGTAGGCCAGGAGGAGCTGGAGGGAGCAGGGGAACCGGAAAAGGGTCTGGGGGCCACCAGGACGGCGTCCCTTCAGCTGGGTGACCACAGCTGCCCTCCTGCTTCCTCCCTCAGCCCCGGAATCTTTCCTTCCACCATGAGCAGACAAACCTTTTGCACACAGCTCCAGCATGCCACCCCTGAATCACACCTTTCGGGCTCCCTGTCACCTCCAGGATAAAGTCCCCCTCTGCACCTGGGTCCATGGAGTCCCGCCCCACTGACGCCTGCCCACCTCCCCAGCCTCATCTCTGCCACTCCGTCTCCCATGGACCTCCCACTCGGCCATCCTGGACTCTCTCACACCCTCAAGTCTTGACCCTCCCTCATTGCCAGGACTCCAAACCCGTCCCTGGGCGGTTGTCCCAGCCAAGAGCACCATTTCCAGGCCCCGTTCACTTAGCCCGGCCAATTTCTATGCAGCTTGGCTAGAACATCTTTCTCATTCATGAACAGGGCATTCAGGCCTCTCTGGGCCAGCTTGGGCCAGTGCACCCCTGTCTCTGGGCTCAGTCCCCAGTGTCTTCTGCACTAGACTGGCTACTCCTTGACCACAAAGACCTTGCTTGGCTTTGGTGCGCCTGAGTCCGTGGCACCTAGCGTGGGGTCTCGATATAGATGAATGAATGAATGAGCAATTCAGTCTATCAAGAACTTTTTTTTTTAAAGATTTTATTTATTTATTTGACAGAGAGAGAGAGATCACAAGCAGGCAGAGAGGCAGGCAGAGAGAGGAGGAAGCAGGCTCCCCACTGAGCAGAGAGCCCAATGTGGGGCTCATTCCCAGAACCCTGAGATCATGACCTGAGCTGAAGGCAGAGGCTTTAACCCACTGAGCCACCCTGGTGGCCGTCTATCAAGAACTTTTAATGACCGAGTGATCAAGGCACTGGCCCAGTGACAAATGTCACGTGGAGGAGCCGCCACCGGTTCCCCCTGCTCTGGGGGACTTGCAGGCGTGATGTACAGCTCAGAGATGTCCAGGCACAGCTCCCATGACGCACCTGCAGCTCCCTACCTGTGGCTCCCAGACTGGGGGAGGACAGAGTCCCATTTTAGAGACAAGGACATTGAGAAGGTCAAGAGATTAAATCACTTGCTCAGGGCCACACAACTTCTGAATGGTGAGGGCTTGACAACTTGCCTTCCCCCCAACAGCATACCCTTGGCCTCTTTCTACATCAAGCATGGAGTGGGGCCTCCTCATTTTATCTGCTCTGTAGTCCACAGGATGGGCATGTCTTTCCCTGTTTAAATGTGCCCTTGTCCTGAGCATTTGTTTGGTTTATTTCTTTATCCCTTTTCTAACCAATGTTACACTGGCCATCTTTGTGTCCATCCAAGGGCATCACTGGACTGGCAGAAAGGGGAGGAGAGGGGCAGATTGCAGAGTTCAACTTCTGGCAGTGAAGGATTCACCTTGCTCAAAGAGAGATCTGCCCCTCTCCAGGCTTCTGGGAGGCCACTCCGAATTCCTCCGCATATCCAGCCTCATAGAGCGGCTTGGTTTACTTACTGGCCATCTTGAGCCATGTGACATGAACTTGACCTCTAGAAGGCCTGGAGACGAGAAGGTTAGCCCTGTGGCCAGCCAGCCGAGTCTAGTGGCTGAATCCTATAAAAGGCCTGGATGTTGAGGCTCACAGAACATCCCCAATGGGCAGTACGCTGTGTTTGCTGTCATACGTCATTGCCAGGAAAGGCAATCTCTCCATGATTTCATGGGGAGAGGCCAACTGGAGGTTCCGTGCTTGGAAATGTCCTGGGCATTGTCCCCTGTGTCTCTTCTCTTCGCTGATTTACACCTGTATCCTTGGCTGTAATAAATGTAACCATGACTCTATCAGTTCTCGGTGAATTCTGAATCCTAGAGACTGACCAAAACCAACCGTGCTCTAGGGGACCCCCAAACTTGCAACTGGTATCAAGGTGAAGATGGTCTTGGGGACACCTGTTCTCTGCAATTTCCATTTGGAGAACTCCTCTTCTGTGACTGGCCAAAGGAAGTAAGTGCCCAAGGGGCCTCAGGCTGGGTCTTGCGTGGTGGGATCCCTTGGCCCTAGCGCACAGTGGACATTCAGCAAATAGTTTTGAATCGATCCATTGAGCAACGGCAGCCCTTGACATACAGTAAGGCTTGGATGTCGGTTTTGTTACACTCACTTTACAATGTGAAATTGGACCCAGAGAGGGGCAGTGACTTGCCCAGATCACATAGCAGAGACAGGATTTGAACCCTGGTCTGAGGTTTCAAAGCCACTCTTCCTCCATGCTCCATCCCTCCCCTCACTGTGGTTGGGAAGAGGACAGGCGGAAAGCAAGGAGGCTGGGGAAGCAGGAGCCTGGGGTGAGCAGTGCCCAGGAAAACGTGCGGTGGGGGCCCACCCAGCGGCCACTCAGCTGCTCGGAGCTGGGCTCAGAAGAGACATGTTGGGGGCTCGCAGTGATGTTATCTGTCCTGTGTGTGTGTGGCCTCAGAGAAAGGAACGAGGGGGAGGGAGACCGAGAGATAGGAGGGAAGCTTTGTAGATTTATGAAAGGAGAGCCAGATAAGACCAGTTGAGGACTTCGGGGCTGTGCTTTTATTGCACAAATCTGCACTTCGAGTTGGAAGAGAAGATTTTTTTCTTTTCTTTTCTTTTTTTTTTTTGTTGTTATTTGCTTAAGAGAATTGGAGAACCAAGAGCTGTCTGGGTGGATGATTAATGGGAAAAAAATTACATTTCGATGAGGTCTCTCCTTCTGAAGGGTGGCTCTCATCAAAGGGCTGTGTGGAGTGAATGTCAGGTTCATTTCCTCATTTCCGCCCCAGCTGGGACTGAGAGAGATGCTCTGGGTGGGGACGGGGTAGACAAGAAGCCGCTGAAGGCTGAGGGGGTCTCGTTAACAATCTTTGCAGCTAACGTGTACGGGTTGCTTCCTACGGGGCCTGGTGTGGTGCTGAGCATGTCTTACGTATCGTGTACAGATGGCGGCCCCATGAACTAGGGGCCATGAGCATCCCCATTTCACAGATGACAAAATGAAGCTCGGGGTGTGAGGGAGTTGGATCAGGGTCTCGGGCTTGAAACACGACTGTAACCGGATCTGCCTAGCCTCTTCTTTCAGACTCATTCAAGGTCTGGAAGAGTCTTTTGGAGATAACCTTGGGCAGGTGTCCGTCTGTTCCCAATGAAAGGGTTCAGGAGAGCCAAGAAATGCTCCTACTTGGCAATGGACCACCCAAACTGTGGTGAGTGGTCACCTACCCACCACCTTAACCGGGCTTGGACAGCTCACAGAGTGTCTCTGTCCTGGGTGTGGAGACGGTGGTTCGGGACTGGGAGGGGATGGACGAGGCTCTCTGCCCACCGACGTGTGGTCCAGGAATGCAGAGTTCGGAAGGAGCTCTTCTTCCTCTCTCCACTGGAGACCCAACCTTGTGCCAGCCCCTCAAGGTCATCAGAGGTGGGGCCGTTGTCTTGTGGAGCAGTGGACGGGCTTCTGGCAGCCTGTGGACAGGACGTGCTGGCAGGATCATTTAACATCTCAGGGGGAGGCTGCCTTAGCCAGCTTGAGGGAGTCGAGGCAGCCAAAGCTCTCTTCTCCTTGCTCATTGGTTGTTCCAAGAGGGTTCTTCTGCAGGGAATTGTTGCAAATTAAGATAAGATTCATCCTTACTTCTTCAAATATTTACAAATATTCTAGATCCTGGGGTTAGAGCTATAAGACTATCATGATTTCTGTCCTTATAGAACTGATGGTGGATGGATGGCTGGATGGATGCACAGATGGCTGGATGGCTGGATGGTGGATGAGTGGATGGATGGTTAGACAGATGGATGGCTGGATGGATGGGTGGATGGTTAGACGGATGGTTAGGTGGATGGATGGGTGGATGGATGGATGGGTGGATGGTTGATTGGGTGGATGGATTGACAGATACATGGAGAGACACAGAGACAGACAGAATACCTGGGCTCAAATCTCAACTCCCCCGGTCCCTAGTGTGACCTTGAGCAAGTTGCTTAACATCTCTGTGCCTCAGTTTCCTCATTTGTTAAATAGGGGTGATAATAGTATCAACTTCAGAGGGTTTTCCTGAAGATAAAATGAGTAATTATGTAAAGTGCTTAGAACAGGATGTGCACAAGGTAAATGCTACGTGAATGTTGGATTATATTAGCAGAGAAGACAGACATTAACAAAAGAATAACACAAAAAGTATAAAATTATAACTCTGATCAGTGCTACAAAGGAGAGGAAAAGGGTGTGGTGAGAACATTAACAGAGTGGGGAGGGAGAGGGAAAGGAAGGTCGACCGCAGTAAGGAGGTATAAGAAGGTGACATGAGAAGTGGGTTCAGAAGTGGCCTGGGTGATGAGGGCTAAAAATAACATTTCAGGGTCTGGGAACAGCATGTGCAAAGAGCCTGTGGTGGGCAGAGGCATGATGAGAACAAGGTCTGAGGGGAGATCATGTAGCTAACACTCAGGGACAGGTAGAGTAGGAGGGTCAGGGCTGGGAGGGGCTGAGTTGGTGGGGGTTTCTGAGAGTCGTGGGGGGACCTCCTCCAAGAGCAGAGGGAGGGACCAGGAAGGGAAGGAGAAGGGAGTTTGATCATGTTTGTATTTCTGGAAGATTGAGATTGGCAAACAAACAAATCCAAAGTGTCAGAGTTGAGGGCCTTGGGCACCCCAGGCTGGTCATCTGTTCTACTTTCTGCCTTTATGAGTCTGACTCTTCTGGGTACCTTCTATGAGTGGAACCATGCGGCATTTGTCTTTTTGTGCCCGGCTTATTTCTCTGAGCACCATGGCCCCTGGATTCATCCACGTGGTAGCAGGTGTCAGAATGCCCTTTTTAAGGTGGAACAATGCTGCATGGTCTATCACAGCGTGCCTATCGATTTATCCATCGATGGAGACACACAGCTCGCATCCTCGTTTTAGCTATCATGAGCAACGCAGCTAGGAATTTGGGCGTGCACATATCTCTTCCAGAACGTGCTTGCAATTCTTTTGGGTTTATACCCAGGAGTGGAATGGCTGGATGAGAGGATAATTCTATTTTTAATCATTTGAGGAACCTCCACACTGTCTTCTGCCATGGCCACACCAGCTTGCATTCCCATCAACAGTGCACGAAGGTTCCTTTTTGTCCATGTCCTCGCCAACACTTGTTACTTTGTTTTTCTTTGACAGTAGTCATCTCAATGGCATGACGTGCTGTCTCCTTGTGGTTTAGATTTGGATCTCCCTAGTGGTTAGTGATGTTGCCAGGTTCTCTGCTGGGAAGCGCTCATGTTAACTCAATTGGACCCAGCGGGGTACCCGGATAACTCAGGATGATCCCTCCATCTCCAGATCGTTCATGTAATCACTTCCGCAGAGTCCCTTTGAGGAAGATAACCTAGTCCTGGGGCCTGGGACGTGGATATCAATGAAGCCGTTGTTCTGCCTTCCACAGCTGAACTGAAGAGTTTCCAGGGACCCGTCCCCTTCCCTGTCCTCAGACAAGGTGGGAGGTGATCTTCCGAGGGCTGAAAGGACTGCCAGCATTTTCACATAAATACCCTTCCTGCTGTGATGTTGCCCTGCCCAGGTTCCTCGAAAGGAATCACTGGAGAGGCACATGTCCCCTTCTCTGGCTCTGTCGGTCTGGTCAGCTCTGCAGGCCGGCTGCCTTGCAGGTGTCCACAGCAGTGGTGCTCAAGGTCATGTGCAGGAGACCGACCTGAACCGTAGTGTTGCATAGATTGAAATGAGGTTCTGTGCCTCAACAGTAACGCAGAAAGCGCAGGTCCTATGACAGCAAAGCTACGGTGACCTGGAAGTCCAGAAGGTTTCGCTGAGGAGGTGACGTTTAAGCCCGGAGCAGGAGTTATTCGGGCAAAGAATGAGGGGAGAGATTTCCCAGCAGTAACAACAGAATAGGCAAAGGCCCTGTGGTTGGGTAGGGCTTGGGCGTTCTGGGATCTGAGAGATGGAGAAGGTGGCTGACATATAGTGAGCAGGAGGCTAGAGAAAGCAGTGGTCCCGCTTCCCATTCCAGAAATATCTCTGATATTAAACACTTTGAATAAGGGATTGTTTTCCTTTCTGCAAAAGTCATGGAAATCCCACAGTTAGGAATGGGTGTGGGGCCCCATTACTCAACGGTAATCACAGCGACAGCTTAATTTTTAGTAAGAAATGCAGCCGTCCGTTTATTATTCCAGTAGTGGGAATTAAACACACGGCATCTGTGAGCTGAAAATTAAATTGTGGGTGACCCACGGGAGCCACAGGGAGGTGGGAGGCTCCCTTTCCTTCTCCTCCCGGCCCCGCACCTCCCGCCTCTGCTGCCCTTCCCAACCACCCCAGGTTGCCCTCCCCACCAGATCCTTCCTTTGGAGTTGAGTCACAGATGAATCTCAGTCCCCATTTCCTGTGCTCCAGGAGGCCTGCACGATGAAACGGCGTCTCCCCACAGCGAAAGCCAAGCCAAACAGATTATTGTAAGATGCATCTGCTGTAGATTAAACATTTGGAAAAGCCATTTTATAAATATTTTTTCCCACAACCACATCCCCATATGGCCGCGAGCTCCGGTCTCCGCTCCGAATGCTGCCGGCGGCCCCACGCATGTGTATTTAATGTACACTCCAGGCCCGGGACTTGGGCTCCCGGCCTCCCAGCGGCAATCCGGAGTGACTTCTAATCTCCTTTTGGGACGCACATTAGACTGTGGGGCGGACAAGGCATTTGGAGCCTATGAGCCAGGTGGGGCTGGGTGTGGGGGGTGAGCAGCCCTTCTCAGTCTTCTCTCCAGACACCCAGCTCATGGCCACTTGTCTGCTGTGGGCTGAGTTGGGGCCACAAATTCCAGGAAACCAGGTCCTTATCTTTCCAGAGCAGCCATCCAGCAGAACAATACCCTTGAGGGCCAGCCCTTGGCCCCCTCGAACCACAGCACTCTGGAGGATCACCGAGTCCTGTTGGTTCTCTGCAGCGGGGTTCTCTAGAATGTGCTTCTGTGGCCTGCTGACCCCACCTCGTACCCATTGCCTTCACCCAGACTACTTTGGGCTTTGTCCACTCTCCCCCTCCCTCCATGTAACTCTAGCAGCCAAAGGGACCATGCTTCTGCCCTGGACCCCAAGCAAGATACAGAAACTCCAAGAATTTGGGGCTTTGGCAGGACTTGGCATGAACTGATGACCAGAGGGTCTTGCAAATGCTTGGCTCTGTGCAAGACCCCAGTGCCTTTGCACATCCTAGGATGACCAAGATTGAATTTCTCTTGAGTTATGGGAGCTCAGAATCAGACGTAGGTTATTTAAAGACTTTTTAGAACCTAGGTTTTTTTATGTGTGTGTCTGTGATCTGAGTTTCTGGGTCAGAATAGTGCTGCTGAAAGACTGGGAGCTTGTAGGAAATACTTACCCTTGGGCCCCAACCAAACCTACTAAGTCAGAATCCCTGGGGACAGGGCCCAGGAATTCATGCTGTCCCAAGCTCTCCAGGGATTTTTGCACATGCTAAAGTTGGAGTGGCCCTGGATTCAGGACCGTGCCCCGTAGATACAGCATGCCTGTTAGAAGGTGCACAATGGACCCACAGCAGAGAGTGCAGACACATGTGGTCATGGGTTGAGAACCGTGATTCTCAAAGTGCATGGTCCAGGGAACCCTGAGGGTTCCTGAAATCTTTTCAGAGGGTTGACAGGCTCCAAACCATTGCCCTCCTAATACTAAGCCATCGTTTGCCTTCTTTCCCTCGTTCTTTCATGGGAACACAGTGAAGTCTTCCAGCAGCCACATGACGTGTGACTGAAGTCCTTGACCTGGGTGCTTGTGATTCTGGCACCTTTAAGATAGATTAGTTTTCATTTCTAACACATTAAATATTGATCGATACAATCTCCAAAGACAAAAGCTCTTTGGGATTCCCAGTAATTTCTAAAAGGGTAAAGTGGTCCTAAGACCTAAACGTTCAAAAATCTCTGACCCAGCCCTTGTCACAGGGACCTAGTAAGTCCCCAGGAACAAGAACCACCAGACGTTATTCTGTCCCTATTACAGGTGAGAGAAAATGAGGCTCATAGATCATACCAGCCGTGGTTCTTGGGTTGCGAGCATCAGCACCTGACCCTGCCACACTTAAGGGACGGAAGATTTACTGGGCCTCTCGTGGTGTAGAAGCTGGAGAACCAGCAGGCTGGGGAAGCAGAATCCCCCAGGCAGCATCCAAGGACAGAGGCACAGACCCTGTGGGAACTGTCTGGCTGGATGGAGCAGCCATCCGTGGTCCCACATGGGGTGCAGCTGTGAGGAAGCGGCCCCCTGCTCCCCTAGGTGAGAGGTGGGCACAGAGCCAGGCCCATGGAAGTCCTCCCCCTGGAATTTGGTCCTTTTTTCTATTGTGATGATTAGTTTCAGAGGTAGAATTTAGAGATTCATCAGTTGCATAGAACACCCAGTGCTCGTTCCATCCCATGCCCTCCTTCGTGCCCACCCCCCTGTGACCCCGTTCCCCTGCCCCCTCCCTCCAGCAACCCTGTTTGTTCCCTAGACTTATGAGTCTCTTACGGTTTGCCTCCCTCTCCATTTTGATTTTATTTTATTCTTTCTTCCCTTCCCCTAGGCTCCTCTATTTTGTTTCTTAAATTCCATGTATGAGTGAAATCTTACGGTATTTGTCTTTCTCTGTCTGACTTATTTCGCTCAGCATAATACCCTCTAGTTCCTTCCACGTTGTTGCATATGGCAAGATTCCATTCTTTATGATGGCTGAGTGATATTCCATCGGAGATATATACCGCGTCTTCTTTATCTGTTCATCTGTTGAGGGACATCTGGGCTCTTTTTATAATTCAGCTACTGTGGACATTGCTGCCATGAACACTGGGGTGCAGGTGGCCCTCGGGATCAATATGTTTGTACCTTCGGATAAATACTGAGTAGTGCCATTGCTGGGTTGAAGGGTAGCTCTATTTTTAACTTTTTGAGGAATCTCCATACTCTTTGGAACTTGGTTTTTAAGCAGAAGGACACAAGGGGCTTTCTGGAGCACAAGGAAGCTTCCCCCCAGCTCCCAGGAACCCCGCTTTACCAACAGCCACCTGCAAGAGAGCAGATTCCCACAGGCCTCCCAGTGGCTCACGGGACAGGTGTTGAAAGCGACCCTCCTCGGACAGATGCCGGCACAGAAGAGAAAGCCGCCCCGCGGGCCCATTTGACTTCATCATGAATCTCCACCCCGCATCCCCCACATCCGCACAGAGACGAACCCCAGCCCCCTCCTCATCGCTCCGGAATCCTGCCAGTGTCTACGAGGGCCCTGCTTGTGCCATCTTCCGCCAGCAGGAAATAGCTCCCAGGGTTTATTAGAGAAATCGCCTGTCGGGTGAGATTCCTTGTACGGAGTTCTGCGTCTCCAAGGCCACAGGCACAGGCACGCGGTCACATGCAGTTTGTAGGTGTGTGGTGGGCACGGTCCCCCAGAACACCCCTTAAAAATATGCTTGGTTCAAAAACAACCGCCACCTTGTTTGCGGTTCACACGAAAAACCACAGCATCTTCTTCTCGGGACACCTGTGCCAGTGACCTGCAGCTGTGGGACTACGTGGAGGCTTCCGGAGGGAGGCCGAGCACAGCCGCCCTCGGGCGCCCGTCATCTCCCCGCAGTGTCACCACACCGGCGGGGTCAGCACACCCATCTGACGGGCAGGGAGGGGCTCGGCAGAATTAAAAGCCCAGTGGAACCCAACCTCCCACGAGTGCGGGGGGGACAGGTGCATTCGAGGTGCACGCACAGGGAGGGCTGGTTCCTTTGGGTTTGGCAAGCTAGGAAGACCCGTTGGGCCAGGACTGAAATCCCCCGGGCACCTCCTGCCTTCCTTGCTCCTGGCCTCCCTGGTCCCCTTCCGGATCCTTCCGCTGCTGGCCAAGCTTCTGCCATGACTGGCAGGTCTGGAATCCTGGCTGGGGTGTAAATGACCAGCGGGGCTGACCGGACAGCCCCCCCCCCACTCCCCTGCCGCGGTCCGTGCTTCCGCTGGGCGGGAGCCCACACGGGATGTCGTGCCTTCGGCTCAGGGCGCGGTGGGCGCAGGTCCGTTCCACGAAGTTAACATCCCCGCTTGGGCAGACTCAGCTGGTGAGGCGAGGTGTCCCCCTGACGCGGAAGGCTGCCTCGGGCGCCCCCAACCGTAAAGCCTCCTGCATGCTTTGCCCTGCCAGGCTTTGAGAAACGGGAGGCTTCACTGCTCCCTCGTCCTCTGGGGGGACGGCTGCTGGCCTCGGCCGATGTCGGGGGCACGCACGTGGGCTGAAGTTTGCACTGCGGTGGCGGAGGGGCCGGAGGCGGGAGGAGGAGTAAGAGGAGGCGGAGGAGGGACGAGGAGGGAGGAGGCAGGGAGGGAGAGGGCGAGCTGCCCTGGCATCTCAGGGCGGGGTCGGCTACAACATGCTTCTCCAAAGGTCGGGAACAGAAACTTGGCTCAAAGATAGGAAAACCCTCATGACTCCAAGACACAGTTGAAGAAAACAGAGCTGGGGGGTCATGAAAGCGGCAAAAACAGGCTTTACCCAGGAACTGTGGCAGGAACCGGGAGCAGCGGGGACTCCCGGCCAAGGAGTGGGGCTGGGGTTAGGGGTGTCAGGATAGCAAATTACCACGAGGGAACCCCCGGGTCAGGGGGCTCTGGGTCAGCCAAACCAACAGGGTTCTTGCTAAGGGCAGGCAAGGGGGTGAGGCACACCGGGAAGGCTGGCGGGGGACCCTGATCAGACATGGGGGTTCTCTCCACAAGGACGCGGCAGGGTTGTCCACAGGGCTCTGCGGGGGTGGAGACCGAGCCCGCGGTGGGGCCTCATGGAGCGGAGGTCAGGGTAGCCCGACTCAAGTCTCGTCCAGGAGAGAATCTTTGTCGATAGGAATGTGTGAGGGAGGCAGGGTGCTCCCGAGAGCACGCCAGGGGCTGCCGGTCTGTCCACCTACCAGACCCTGCAGCATCTCTTTCTGGATCTATGGCTCGAACTCCCTAAATCTCCAGAAAGGGCATAGTTCTCATTCGTGGCTGCTAACCAGAGCCCCCTTTTCAGCCCAAAAAAGCCTGCTGAGGGCTCGTTTGGTGTCAGCCCCACCCTTGGCTCTGGGATATACTCGTGAACAGAAGACTGTCCCTGCTCCGGGCTGCTCTGGGTCCTGTACGGGAACAAGGCAAGCTCACAGATCACGCTGCAAGACAGACCGTGCTGCCCACCTGAGTCCTGTGGAGAGGGAGAGGTTGGCTCTGATTAAGGGAGTGGGGTGTGGGGCAGAGCACCCCCACATTCTCCCCAGTCCCTCACCTCCCTCTCCTTCAGGGAACTACCTTTCCCATTGCGAGGACGGGTGGGTGGGGAGGGCAGTGCTCCCGACCAGGAGCTCCAACTCCAGACCCAACCCAAGGAGATCCCTGGGATTTCATACCTGGATGCTGGGAGATAGGCGTTGTCTCTCAGGCTTAGAGCCTTAGGGTGTAAGACCCTTCCTGTCTGTGCCCTTATCCCACTGTTCCCATGCAGTGGAGTGGGGCAACACCAAGCTGATCACACCCTAGGAGCATCCATGGAGCTCCTAGATCAAACCTTCCCTGAAGGTCTCCCCTGGGATTCTTTCGTTGTGTGAGCAAATAAATTGACCTATTTTATTTAAGCTGAGCTGAGTTGTTTTTTTTTTTGTCCCTTGCCACAGAGACAATCCTGTTCAACACAGGGGATCTAAGGTGTCTTTACGGAGGAGACATCACTGAAGTGGGTCCTTAAAACAGCACGGGGCTGGCTAGAGAAGAGGGAATCCGGACGGGGGACAATTGAATCCAAGGGGTGGACAGGGGAAGTTGAGAGCATAGGGGAGTCCCTCCCCCAACCCTCACTTTGTTCTTCATGGTTTTCCGTGTGACTCAGCGTAGCAGACATGCCACGGAATCAGTGACCGATGAGCGTTTGGTTGAATGTGGACTATGACTCGACCCCACTCTCAGAGACACCTGGAAAGACAGGTTTGGAATTCTCGGGCCTCTCTATCCGTCCCAGCGAGTTAGGCCTGAGAGCAAATGGCTAATGGGCTCCCCAACCAGAGACATTTAGCCCCAGGCTTGGTTTCTCCCCAGATGCCCTGTACTTGGAAGACAGCCCAGGACGTGGGATGCGCCCTCCCCACCTGACCCCTTCCAGGTTCATGAGCCGGCCTGCCAGGGAACATCCCCCTTGAAATCAATGATTACAAAAGCAACGCCAAGTCAGCCCTTCTGGGTGCCAGCAACCAAGGTGGGAAATTGTTTCTTGATTCTGTTCATGGCTTTTGGAAATGGTTCGAGACGGCTCCATCCATAAGGATGTCAGGAAGAAGTTAGTGTCTATGCAGCAAAAGGCAGACGATGCAGCGACTGCTGGGTGATCTAATGCCGAGTGAGGCTCCTCTTGCCCACCAGTGGGGGACTGAGCGCCTCTGAAATGCTAATGTTTTCAGACCCAGACTCTGTGGTTTTCAGTATCTCACACAGCACAGTAAATTCTGATGTCAGCCGCCTATTGATTTTACAATTTCCTTGTTTCCCCTTCCCTTGCTTTCTGTCTGTGATTTTATTTATTGAAGACTCAACCTCGCGAGGTTGACTCAGATCGGCCCCGGGGTCCCAGATCCCAACCTGCGGGCCACACAGGAGTCTGCCTCCCTCTCCGGACGGACAGTATGCATTCCTTCTAGTCTGCGTTTGCTCTGCAATCTCCAGGGACCTGATGTGCTGCCGGCCACGGGGACCCAAGAGGCCTAGGACTCATTCCTCTTGAAGGAACGCGCTGTCCCATCATGGGACACACGTGCTGACAGAAAGCACAGAACAGCGGTGAGTTCTAGTAAAGTCAGAGCGCTTGGGACAAACACCGGCAAGTTTAGGGAGGGCTCAAGAAGGCGGGTGAGAATCACTCTGTCCCCTACATCTGTGTCCCTTGCTAGGTTCTCCGTGTCACAGTGTCTGGTCTTCCCACAAGCCCACCGGGGAGACTCACCGTCTCCATCGTACAGAGGGAGAAACTGAGACTCGGAGGCGATGCCCCTTGCCCAGGTCCGAACAATGCCAGGATGTGCGCCCAGATCATGGTGGCTCCCAGGTCGGTATTGTCACCAGCTGCATTACTTGGCACTTAAACGATTTTAGAAGTTGCCCTTAACTGCCGATGTCGCAGGTTCCCTTGGAGCTGCCCGGCAAATCGGTGTCGTGTCCCTGGTCTCTTTGCCCTTCCCTTCTCTTAGCTACTTCTCACTCTCCGGTTCTTTCCTCAAACCTCCACGGCTCCCCATTGTCCACCTGGTTTCGGAGCCAGGGAGAAGGATTTCTACGGCATCGCCCCATCCCCCGCCGACCCCGTCCAGCCCTCCCCCAGGCACCAGCTGCTGTCCATTTGCCTCTGGACCACCCACACGTCCCCCTCTGCTGGGTCATCTCTATTACCATCAGAAATGCTGTAAAGTTTTCCCCACTTTCTAAGAAGAATACTCTTCTCGGCTCCCGCACAGATGCCAAGCGTCAGCTCCATCAATAGTCCCAAATGGGGCTCCTGGTGTCCCCAGCCCCAACCCCCGCCCCCGAATCTGGCCCATCTCAATAAATGGAATCCCATTCTTCTCATTCCTCGGGCCAAACCCTTGCCTTGGAGTCCTCCTTGACATTCTGCCTATCTGTCTCCTCCCCCACATCCAGTCCCTTGACAGATCCGGTCAGCTCTGCCAACTATTTTTCACCGGGTCACCAGGCTAAGGGGTCCAAGCTGTCCAATATGTGCCCGAGACCATCAACGCTGTGCCTCTACCCCGGGCCCCGCCCCTCCCCCTCCTCCTGTCTTCCCCGGCCGCCGTGCACACAGCGGACGGTCTTCTCCTTTCAAGTATGAGCCTCCCCAGCAATAAACGTTGAAGTCCTGGCAGGGCCCACGGGTCTGAACTGGCCATCTCCGCCCTCACTCTGTTCATGGTAGACCCTCCCGTCACACGCACACGCCTCACTTGCCTGGAACGTCTGTCCCCTTGCTTCCTGCAGGCGGCATGTGGAATGGCCTGGGCCCACCCCTGCCCCCGAGATTGGGATCTAACGGGTCTGGGATCGGCCTGGGCGTGGGGTCCGAAGCTCCTGGTGGCTCAGGTGTGCAGCAGGGCTGAGGACTGCGGCTCTGGGTCCTGGGTGGCTGGAAGGCAGGCACCCATAGCTCCTTTGTTCTCTTATGATGTGTCAGGAAACGGGCAGCTTGCACCCAGCTGAGTACAGTGGAGGAGACAGGAACGCCCTTCTGCCAGGGACAACCAAGCAGCTAACCAACCCATGCAGCAGCCCCGAGGCTGAGTTTGCGGCAGAGTGAGAGGCTCAGGGAGGCAGGAAGCCGTGTGGGCTGTTGGCTTGTGCTCTCAGGTCACGGGCCTCTCCCACTCTCCGCTTGTTGCTGGAGAATTTGTGTGCCTTTGGGCAACTACCTTAACCATCTCATCTTTGAAACGGGACCATAATTGTCCCTCAATCCTGAAAGTTAAATGTGGGAGCCACGTCTGCTGGATGTTCGGCACCATTCCCAACACAGAGTAGAGGCTCAAAGCCTGAGCGGCACAAGGCCACCGGCTCCCCCTCCGGGGTCTAGCTTTCACGACTTTGCTCACCACCCAGCACATCCAAGGGCTCAGACACACGGCGGTGAGTTCCACAAGGGCAGAAATAGGGTCCGTCTTGGTTATCGCTGAAACGCCAGCACTTAGAACATACGGCATGGTGATAGACGGTAAGTGCTCAAAAAGGTTTGTTGGATGTTGCATGTAAATGAACATTTGCATCGCGGGCTTCTGGCAGCCCCTCAAAGAAGCAGAAAGTCACTCTCCTTCATGGATGGGGCAGGAAGGAACTCTGGAGTGCTGGACAGGAGCCTTACTGGGCACATTAGGGAGACTTCCGCTGCAAGTGGCAGAAGATCCTGTCTCTACTGGTTTAATAATAAGAGAATGGGTTATGTTGTCGGGAAAGAGATCTAACGGCGGGGCAGCTCCTGGGTCGGTGGATTCAGTGGCTCAGGGATGGTGCGAGACTGTTTCTCCTCCGCTCTCCTCTCTGTGCCAGCTTTGTCTTTGGATGCATCCCCTCGGTGTCACAAAAAGACTGCCACACCTCCAAGTATCTCACACAGATGGGACAAGATTATAAGGCAGGGAAAGGGCCATCTCTCCTTGTAGGTCTCTTTGCAAAATGAGCAAACCTACGGCAGCAGCCCCTCCGTGTCTTCTCGCATCCCATTGTCAGAATGACTTGCATGCCTGTTCCCCAACCATGAGCTGCCTGCTCACCCCTGAGCAGGGGATCGGGTTGGCCTCCTGAAGGGAGAAGAGAAAGTCAACAAAGAAACAACAACCTCCGTTACCTGTACCCTAATCATTAAACCGGGAAGGACAGTTAAAAGGGAGGCAGTTGAATCCCAGACAAGCATCACGAGGCAGGTGCCCCAGCCCAGAGCTGCAGACCCCTCCTCAGACAGGTAGCTTTTCACGGGAGGACGGGGGAGGAGAGGATGAAGGCTGACGCTTGGGTTGAGGAGCACGTGCCCCTGGAGATGACTTCTGTTCAAAACCAGGCATCCGTGCTCCACTCAAGCAAGCCTGGGGCAGTGATGAGGGATCCAAACCAGTCACCAACATGATCTGCAGCACCCTCTCATTGTGCTGGCCTGGCCAGGACGCCAGAATGCTCTGGAGAGTGCCAGGCACCCCCCCACAGCCCTTGGGGGCTGGCTGGACCCTGGCTTCTGGATGCCCTGATGGGCAAGATAAGCCAAGAAAAACCAGCTCCCTTTGAAATAAGTTAATAACCCCCGGCTCCGCTCCCTGATGCCCTGGGTGGCTTCTGTGCTTTCCACCTGCAGAGCGGAGCCATCTAACCTCCCCGACAGCTTCTGCTTCATTAGCTCATCGTCCCTGCTTCAGACGGTGCCCCTTCCGGGCATGACAGGAGAAACCGCTCCTTTCCTGGGTCCCCCCCACCCCCGGGGCCCCTAGGTGGGGAGGCTGCCAAGAAGTGGAGGTGGTTCGTGAACTTGAGAGACGTTCCTTTGCCTTTTGAGACTGTTTCCTCATCTGTGAAATGGGGGTGTTAATAATAGAACATAGAGTACAATTTCAAGAAGTGACAGTTAATGCAATTACCATGATGAGTCTAATTACACCATGTGAAATATGTGCCTCGGGCTGGCTCCTGGTGAGCCCACACTCTGATCCCGCTAGACACAGTCGGACTTGCAAACTGTTTTCTCTTGAGTGAACTAATTCCCAGAGTGGGACTCTGCCAGTGCTGAGACCATGTTTCGGGCCGAGGGGAGACAAAGCCCCAGCACTGCATCTTTAGAGGAAGTTTCTCCTAGTGTCCTGAGAAACCCTCGGGATGAGCCCTCTCCGAAGAACAGTCTAGAAGGAATGGAGGGCGAGGCATGTGGCCGCATCAGTTGGGGCATCTCTAAGTGACCAGATCTGTGCCCTGTCCAAATCTACAAGGTTTAGAGATACAGGGACTCAGGTGCCCCAGCTCCCAAGAGGCAAATAGGAGGTCGTTCCCTGCCCCCCGTGCGTTCTAGTTTGTCTGATCGGAAGCAGGAAGGATCTGCTGTATTTCCAGCCTGACTTCTGTCTGAGTGGAAGTCTCCCGTGGACCACCAGCAGTTACAATACAAGATGGGTTTTTTTTTTTCCAATTTAAAAATGTGCTTTTATTTTTTTAACAATCAAGTGTAATTCCATAATTTTGTGATTATTCCCATAGAAAGTGACTATATATTCTATTAAAAAAATACATGCAATGTAAAGAAAAAGGTGACTTTTTGGAGAATGCTGTAGCTACAGAGTATGTTCAAGGGTGATTCAGATATTAAATCCTTAGGTAATTAGCAGTGACATTTAATGAGTCATGGTTTTTTTTTTTGTTTTTGTTTATGTTTTTTGGTTTTTTTTTTTTTAATTTCCCAGGACTTTATTCTTTTTCTTTTTTAATTTAATTTTATTTTTTCAGTGTTGTTATCGTTCCCATTCTTCGGGTAAGGAGATGGGAGCCAGCCACGGACACTGCAGGCGCTCTGCTCCCGTCCCCCAAGCCCCCGACCCTTCCATTCCCCCCACCCCGGCTCTGCCTGTGCCTGTACTCTCGGAGACCTGCTGGAGTCCAGCAGACACGGAACCACAGAGCCCGGAATTTTCATGACTCAGCCTCCCCAGGTGACTGTCCCTGCACACTGGTGGGTGTGGGGGTTGAAAACCCAGCTCCCTTGGCTGGAGGGAGAACGAACCAAGGGGCGGCTTCCCCTCCAGAGCTGCTGCTGGGACTGGGCAAGGCTGGGACTCCATGTGAGGTCACACCTCCTAGAGCCCTTCCTTAATAAATCACCTGCACGCAGATCTCAGGAACTGCTCGGGAGCCTGCCTGACCTCAGAGGCAGGAAGAGGCTAGGTCACTGGCCCACGTCCATGCAGGGAGCACAGTGGGTCTGAAGTGTCGGTTCAGCCCCAGCGCTCTCTCTTAGTGTTCTTGCACGTGGCCTAGCCAGTGGCCATCTGCAGAGCAGCAGATCCTGAGGTTCCAAGGAGGGCAAGCCAGACAGAGCCTGGCAGCCCAGGAGAGTGTGAGCCCCTAGGTGAGGGGCACCCTCCTCCCCTATAATCCCCAGGGATTATTGTAGGGAGACTCAGCTAATGTCTGCGCACACTCCTGTTAAGAGCACATGGTGCACGTCCCCTGGGCTCGATGTGGCTGCTTTTATGGAGGGAGCACTGGACTGGGAGTCCAAAGGTGCAGTTCCAGTCCTGGCTTCCCCACCTGTAGGCTGTGTAACCCCAGTGGCGCCTTCACCTTTACAGAGCGCTCCTTCAAGTGCACGGGGGTATAAACACGCAGACCTCCCATCCAGGTAGGAGCTTGTACAAGCATAGGTGTGAGGGGGACGCACTGATGAGGTCTGCCCAGCTCATTCTGCACCTGCTTTGGTGTGTAGACACCGAGCAATGGAAGGCCAGATGTGGAGACCCCCTGTTTTCCTGGACTCACTTGCCCTCTGCTGGGTGGGTGCCCAGAGTACCTGTGCCATTTTACGCCTTTTGGATTTATACATGCCAAGTTCAAACCCAAGTCAGCATGCATGCGTTCCCAAGCAGGACCCAGGAGACGGGACTTGTCTGTGACAACTTAGACAATGTCACTGCGTGCAGGGACTCACACCCCAGAAATTGCATTCACATTTGACAGTCACTGAATTTTCATGGCAAACCTCTGAGCTGGGTTATGACTGTCCTCCCACTTGTCCGGTGAGAAGATAAAGGCTCGCAAATCATGACAGGTCTGGAGGGAGAAGGAGAGGTTCGACAGGCAGGAAGGGAGGGAGCGCAGGCATCTGTGTGAGATGCAGAAACGATTGTTTACATTTAGAATACGGATCCCAGCAATGGCCTGGAGTTTGCTGGTTTGCGTGCGCGCGCGCGCGCATGTGTGTGTGTAGTTCTTTGTGTTGGCTTATCTCCTTCTGGAAAATCACAGAAATAAATAAATCCTGCTAATAGAAAAAAGCCAGAACCCAGCCACCTTTCCTTCCCGCCGCTGCAGGCAGGCGTGCAAGATGGGGGATTACAGTGTCAGCAAGCTGGCTGCAGGGGAGAAGGGTGACCTCCCACAGTCAATTAATGGCAATAATTACACACTGTAAACAGTCTGGGATATAATTAAGACTGGAGGCCCAAGGCTGGGCGTGCACCCTGTTGAGACTGGCATTGTCAGACATGGGGGCTGGAGTCTCAGCTTCCTCTGGGAAACATCAAAGCCCTGGTCTAGCCCTTGGGGTGGGCTGCAGACTCCTCCCTGCTTCCTCTGCTGCTCGTTCTCCCAGGACAGAGCCTGCCTTCCGAGGGGAGTCCTGTTCTGGCCAGTTGCCTGGCTTAGCAGAGGGGACCGGCTCTGTCCCAGTGCTGATGCCCAGAAACAAAGCCCCATTCCCCGAGAGAGAGCCTCACCCAAGAAGGGAGGAATGGCTGCTCCTCCGACACCAGAAAGTCACTGGGTCTAAAAGACAGCTCCCTCTCCCTCTTTTCTCTCCCACTGTGCTGCTGTACCCACAGCTCCAAAACCCACTTCAGGGCTCCCGCCCTGAGCCTGGGGTCCACACCGAAGCTTCTGTCTCATCTCTGACACCTGGTTCATTCACTCATGTGTCATCTCTTTCCACAAATATTAATAGGGAGCCTCCCATGACCAGGCTCTGTGTCATCGCCAAGGACAGTCAGTTCTACCTTGTGAATGTGCTCCATTCCCACCCCACCTGCCTGGAAGAAGTCCCTGTTATCTCTGACCTGGACAACTGTTGCCAATCCTTCCCTGGTTTCCTGGTTTCCTCCCTGAGCCCTCAAAATGAGCTTAGAAGACCCAGGTCTGTCCAGGTCCCTCTCTGCTTGAAACCTCTCAAGAGCTTACCATTGTCCCTGTGATGGGAAAAGTCCTTAGCAAGCTTCAGGATCAAGCCCAGGCATGTTCAGTCCACCGTATTCCCCTCTTGCAATCTGGTGCTCCAGCCACCTGGTTTCCTCTCTGTCCTCCTGCTTCTGACCATTTGCCTGGGCTGCTTCCTTTGCTGGGAAGGCCCCTCTCCCCTCACCTTCCCTCACCCAGAAAACTCCAGCTGGTCCTTTAGGTCCATTTTATGTCTACAGCCTTTCTTCAAAAGAAACTCTTCCGACCCTCCTGCCTGGGTAAAGCTCCCCAGTACATGTTTTTAGGACTCCATGATGTCACTTTTTGATAGTTAAATATTTTTGTAATTGTGTGTTTAATGTCTTCCCCTCCTGGCAATTGTTTGTAAATTCCATGATAGCGGGGCCCTGTCTGACTTGTTTGGTGAATCTCCAGCACCCTGGACAGTGCCATGTACATAGTAGGTCTTCCCTTCATTGAACAAATGGGTGAATAAGTAAATGCGTGTGTGAACAAATGGCTTTTATTTTCCCCCGGGACGTAGAGAGGCAACATGTTGTACTTTCTACTTTCAGTTTCTTTGATCCACCTGGAGCACTCTATTTATTTTTGGTTCGATTCTTGTCATTTGTAATTTCGGGCCTCGAAGTTTCCAGGTAGCATCAGGTTTAGAGTGGTGGTGGTTAAAGATAGTTACACATTATCTGGCTTTCCTTTCATGGTGGGTTAAGTCCATGTTGCCTCCACTTGAACCCGGGCTGGTCTGCGACTGGCTCCACCACTTGGGTAGAGTAAAAAATGATACCCTGCTGCTCCAGGCCTTGCTTATAAGAGGACGGTCAGCTTCCACCTCCTTCCTTGTGGAGCCCTGAGCCACTGTGTAAGGAGTCTGACTACCGTGGGTCTTCCTTGCTATGAAGAAACCCAAGCCATCCACCCGGTGAGTCGTGTGGAGAGAGCAAGGCTGAGATGCTCTGCCGGCTCCCGGCCATTTGAGTCAGCCCAGCCCAGATCCTAGATACGTGCATCCCCACTGTGCCTTGTCCACCTGACCCACAGAACACTGGTGCATAATAATAAGTTACCCTCTGAAGCCATGATGCTTGGGAGCATCTGTTATGCAGCAACAGACAACCAGACCAGGGGCTCCTCGGCTTTGACAGAGAAGACAATACTTCCAGACATTTAAATAATGCTACATCTGCCCCCACTCATCGCATTTGCAAATCCTCCCACGAGAGAGCTTGCTCTTGTAAAGCGCTCCTCAAAGTCAAAACAAGCAGATAAACAGCCTCCCCATGGGTTTCTGACTTATGGGACAGGAACATTCTTTTGGTTTTGTGTTTTGGAGAGCCTTTCCTTGTGGTCTTTAATTTTTCCAAAACAGACTCTCAGCTGGTTCTCATTATCCATGTGATTGCTGGAAAATTCTAATCCCTAATGCGAGACCTATGTTTTGAAGAACAGCGATCAGGAAGACTACGTTCAGGAGGAATGGAGCATCCTGGATTGTGTGCGTGGTATGGTGGTGTGGGAAGAGTGCTCTGAGACCTGAGGACCTACCGTTCCTCCCCAGCATGTGGGCCCAGCCTGGAGCTTACTGTCCATGGGAGGTGATCAGGGGGTGATGGATGTGGAATTATTTTGATGGTTGAAAGCTTTGTCTTTTCTGCCAAAGCAGAGGAGCCCCTTTGGGTTGTCTGTGCCGTGATCTCTCTCTTGGCTGCACAGGAGCAGTCCCTACTCTGAAGCCGGGCTGTGAGGATCTCGTCGGCAGGTGGAAAGACGTGGGACTTGGGAGAGCTCCCTCCGTGGCAGCTGCACGTAGTCTTGGCATCTAATACTCGCCAGCAGCATCCATGGGGCTCCCGTTGGCACGTTTCTCAGACTGAGTCCCCAGGAGAACATTTTGGGGAAGCTTCATGGATGGGTGGGCTGGAACACACTGGACGTCAGGCAGACACCACCTGGAGGAGGAGGCCTTCATCTCCTTCATGGCAGAAGGGCTATTCCCTTCAGGGGAGACCCATCAGCTGTCGGGTCCGTGAAAATAGTCAAGAGTGGGAGAGGGAGTTTAGAGAGGAGGCGAGAGACTGAGGAAGAGGGTTTGGGTGAGCACTAAAATCCTGGGGTGAGGGACCAATCGGCTTTTCAGGAGGGAGCAGAGGTGGGAGAGTGTGTGCTTGGGTCTCCAGAAGGGACCAGGCTGAGCCCTCCTGGGGTGGAGAAGGATAGGAGAGAACCACAGTCAGGGGAAGATGGGTGTCCGGTGGGTCAATCAGGACAGAAGGGCTTGATGTGCTCGGAGGTGCCAGAGGGCTGACCCGCTGGTGTGGGATGTTCCAGACCCTTAGGTTTTATACGCTGCTGCCCACACAGTGACTCAGGCCATCTGGTCTTGCTTCAAACCCTGCAAAGGCTTCCAATGCTCCCCAGAGAGACTGCCTCCTCTCTGCAGCCTTCGCTGTCCACGCTGATCTGCCCCGGTCCCAGAGGGGAGTCCCAGAGGGGGCTCTGGCGGCTTCGACTCAGAGAGACCTTCTCGGACCCCTCCCTCACATCATACGCAAAAAGCAATTTACGAGGATTTGTAAGTCAACATGTACAGTCAAAAGTGCGAGGCTTCAAGACGGAAACAGGAAGTGATCTTTACGCCTTGGGGTAGGCAAAGAATTCTCAAGCAGGACACAAAGAGCATTGGCCAAAGAAGGGAGATCGCTAAACTACTTTAAATAAAATAAAATTAATAACAACTATTCAATAAGAGAAACCAATAAGAGAGTAACCAGCAGGTCACAGGGCAGGACGGAATACTCACAACACAGACATTCATTCGACGAAGGACTGGGATGTTCGGAATATAAAAAGAACTTCGAACCAGTAAGAAGAAGATGACCCACAAGAAAGAGGATACGCCACAAAAGGGAGCGCTCCAGCTGCCAGTCAACACACCAGGGGCTTCACCCCGTTGCTCGTTAGGGTAAAGAAAGATAAATGCAGAATGACTAAAATTTGAAACTCAGACAACATCGGATGTGGGCTAAAACGTGGAGTAACCGTTTGCCTGAGTGAGTGTAAACCGACTTTGACTTTGACAAACGTATCTAGTAAGATGAACGTATTTATACCTGGGGACCCGCCCGATCCAGCCCTAGTGGAGACCCAGCAGGCGGATAGATGTCCATATGCGCACAAAGACACGCACAAGAACCTTGCTGGGACGCCATTCAACAGCCCCACGCTGGAGACAGCACAATGTGCGCCCCATAAAAAGGGAGCAGTGTGGTGTCCTTCGTAACAGCGGGTCGGGGCTCCCGCCCAGCAACACGGAGGAAGCCCGTCCACCGGGATTTGTGTGACAGAAACCAGACAGCTGAGTGCACCTACGGTATGACTCCCTCTACATTCGGTTCAGGAAGAGACAAGACGCATCCATGGGGACAGATGTGGGAGGGAGACGAGGATGGGGTGGGGATCTTCTTGGGCTGGGACTGGTCTTCATGTGGAGGGTGATCGCACGGTGTGGTCACTTTGTGAAAACCCAGAGCCGAACGCTCGCGTCCAGTTTCTGGACTCTTCCAAATGTAGTTCTACCTCGATCCAAGTTTTCCTTAAACAACAACTAAAAAGAAAGCAAGCAGACCTAGTCTTCAGGCACTCACTCTTCTGAGAACCCACTTTATTTTCCTCAAGCCCCTAGGAGAGGGAGTCACAAACTCGTTTTGGGGCTCAGTTTTGTGAGTTCAAAATGTACTTCGCCACCAAGACGCTGTGTGACTTTGGGCGAGTTACCCGGAGTCCCTGTGCCCCTGGGTCCTCATCTGTGAAATGGCCATGACGGTCCTGTCAGACGTTGCCCATGGGTGGTTGTGAGGCTCGATGAGTTTGTATGTGGAGAGACAGAGTGGGCACCTGGACAGAGACTCACGTACAGATTTCTATGGGTATCGGTGTCCTTGCTGTTCTCGGGGATTATCCTGTTAATGGAACGTCGGTCTCCCCCGCGGACGCAAGCTTCGAGGTGGCAGGGGTCTTGCCAGTCTTCCTAGGATGCTGCTTGACCACTCGAGGGATTTCATAAATACTCGTCAAATGACTGAGCAGGGGGACAGGGGGACTTTGAGGCAGAGCAGCCCAGAACAGGCAAGAAAGGGGGTATTTCTGGCACATGAGCCGCTGGAAGGTCAGCGTGGCCCCCGGCGGAAGGGGGTCCATCTGGGACCCCTTACTTGTCCAGTGCCCAGGAGGGGGCTCTCTACGCAAAGAACCACACTTTGCGATCAACGGGAAACTTGGAAGGGAAGGGAAGGAGAGAAGGGGCACACACGGCTGTGCCAGCACCCCCTCCCTGCCTCCCTAGGACCCTGAGCCCCCAAAACAAAATAAAACCAACAGTGTCTCTCCCGCCACGGTGGCTGTAGCATTTTTTCCTTTTTAAGTTATGCCAAGGATCTCCGAAGACCAGAAACATGTTCTCGGGAGGTATTAAACCAGACACCAAGTCTCCCCCTGCACCCCCATCAGAGCTCCTTAGAGCTGAGACCCCAGCTCAAAGGACCAGGGTCCCTAGACCCCAGCCCTGCTGGACAGCAGGTGGGGGCCAGGCGGCTGGATTTGCCCGGGAGACGATCGGGGATGGTGCGGGTGTGCGCCCACCGTTCCCAGTGAGCTCTGTTTGACAGGACGTAATAAAAAATCTTTTAATCTTTGTCACTGTGGGTAGGCGGAGAGGCCAAAAGTCTCCATGTTTTAAAGGGAAATTTTAATTAGTATGTAAATTCGACTCACGGCATTAAAATGTCATTTGCTAAGTAAATGTTGCCGCACTCCGAGTTCAGGTGTGTATTTGATCCTGTCCTGCCAAGGTGCCTTTGTGGGTTTCCCGAGTGTGTAATAACAGCATTTCAAAAACAAAATGAAATTCTCCCTCTGTTACAATGCACCCGGGTTACGGTTTCGCCGTCGGCGATGTGACTGGAATATTTTAAGGGAGCCGCCGGCGGCTCTGGCAGCCACATGGGCGTCCCCTCCTTCCTGTCTGGCAGAGATGGGCTCTGGGGGCTGTGAAGGAGATCCTCGCATCCCCGAGTCCAGACCCTCGGCGTCTGGCTGGGGGCCTCGGGGTGCCCGCCAGCTCCCTGCAGAGGGCCAGACGTGAGCGGCTTCCCGGCTTGCAGACTGGAGCAGCCACAAAGGAAGGGGCGGAAAAGGAGCCCCGGGGGCCACGTTTTCCTTAATTCCGAGATAAATGACGGTTTATTGCTGGGCTCCTAAGAGCAGGAGTGGATTGTCCAGCCCGCAGTGCACGGGAAGTTCGCCTGATGGTGATCAATCGTCCTCTGAGTGTTAATGAAGCATCACTAAGCCGTCCCCGTGTGCACGTGCATGTGCACGTGTGTGCAGGCCTGGCCGCAGCTCCAAGCTGCCTGCCTCCCACCGTGGGAGACCGTTCGGCTCCCCGTCCCGTCTAGACAGCAAGCGTGCCGGCTGCTGCCAGGGTCCAGCCTACTCTGTGCGTGTGTGTACATGTGTGGGTTTGCGTGGGTGTCCGTGTGTGTGCACACGAGTGTCCATGTGTGTTGGGGGTTATTCTGAAGATTACTCTCCAGGTGCACACACTGAGGCCAGGGGAGGTGGTGCCACTGGGCTGCCATCCCCAGAGCTTCTCCTCTTACCCACCCCTGCCCCAGCCGGTTGGGGGGACGAATTGGGAGGCATGTTCTGGACCCTGAGAGGGGCGGGGACAGAAGTGCCCACCGGTGAGCTGGTTCTCGTGCTGGCTGGGCCACACCCCAGTTATGAGCCACACCCCAAGGGCTGCTACCCGACCCCCGTCTTCTCCAAGTCGGAAAATGGCACCACAAGGTCCGGGTGGCTAAACCCCAAAGCCAGGGTGTCCTCTGGGGCTCACCTCAGGACACCACCTGCGTCAAGGGGCCCGGGAGGAGGCCAGAGGAGTAAGTCGACCCTCAGGGATCCTCGGCCTCTGATGTGTCTGTCATACCTGCCTGGCCCAGCCCGAGCGTGAACTGTCACCATAAAGCAACCCCCTTGACTGCTGAATATCCTGGGCCCCCAGGAAAGACGCACCCCTCCCCCACACCGTCAGGCTTGCCCACCTGCCCTGGACGAAGACAGTCATGTGCTTCCGAGGCGCAGGCTTTCCAAACGGCCCTTTCTACGCTCCCCTTAGTGCTTCCACTAAAAAACCTTGGCAGAGGGCCTGGTGCATTCAGGGCCCGTGTTCAGCAGCGAAGCAGGTGTCCAGCGTTGTCTGGGAGCCATGGTTTGGGAGGAGAGCCTGAAGTTCCACGGGTGGGGAGCAGAACACCCTCTCCAGAGCCTGGGAGCACTAGCCATGGGGACGTGTCCTGGAGGGCCCCGGGGCAGAGAGGGAGGAACCATGAAGCAGAGGCAGACAGAAGGGAAATGTAGGGGGTCCCTGGAGAAGGGACAGTGGGAGCCGGTGCGTATCTCCTCCTTCTGCCCATTGGTTGTGGACAGAGCCAGCAGGAAATGTGTGGGAGCTCGCTGCAAGTCCTGGGCAAGAGGGAAGGTGCCAGGAACAGGGGACACGGTGCTTTTCAGCCCCGAGAGGGACCTGTGGGGAGGCTGCTCTCGGCCAGGCACCTAGACCCTTCCCGAGTAAAGGCCCCACTCAGACCAATGAGACCAGGCTGTCCCGAGACAGTCTCTCTGCACCAGTTCTTATGGGGGGCCATCCTGTGCCCCCCCCACACACACGTGGCATTTATCAGTGTCTGGAGACAAGCTGGTTTGTCACACCAGGGAGGGAGTTGCTACAGGCATTTAGAGGGCAGAGGTCAGAGATGCGCCAAATGAGAGAGCCTGTCCCCTCGGTCCTCTGAGCGGAGCAGGTGTCCTGTGTTGGGAGAGTCAGGCTGGAATTGGGGCTGGGGATCCCTGACCGTGGGAGATGAACCTCTCTGAGCCTCACTGTCCTCGTGGGGCAGTGGTGATCATCACAGGGCCTGTTTCAGAGATCCGCTGAGGAAGCACCTAGCATAGCCCCCAACCCCTTCAGCAAGTGGTGGATTTCACCATTGTGCTGGAACTTTCTGCCCCTTCTGAACACAGACAGACCCTTGCTCACGCCAGACTTGCCACTCACGTGGAGGGGGTGGGGAATGGCTTGTGCCTTTGTTTCCCCAACAACTTTACCAAAAGAGCACCCTTCCCAGGCTACTTTGCCCTCAACCCCCCACCCACGTTCCAGAGTTTTCTGTCAACAGCCAGGTTTCAATATTTCTAGAATACTGAAAAGCTCTCAATGTGTCAAGAGGCTTCTGTGGGCCTTGGAAGGGTCATCACATAAGGAGGATCTGGGATGAGGTTTTGCCTCCTGAAAGGAGACTCGGTTTGCCTCCTCCTGGGTCCCTCTCCCCATCGGCAAAGTTGCAAAAGGCCTTTTAGCAGAGCTGGTGGATTAGCTCGTGGGCACTTCTGGGGAACGAGCCCAGGGAAGCACACCACCCATGGCACCACTGCCTACCGTGGAGGTCTGAGTCAGGGGTCCTCGGCTCTTGCTGCACACTGGGGTCACCTGGGGAGCTCTGAAAGCGTGGTGCCTGGAACCCACCGTGCAAGGCAGACTTCCTGGGTAGGACAGTGATCCAAGGAGCCCCAGGTCTTCGAAACTCCCCAGGTGACTCCCGTGTGCAACCGGGGCCGAGAAGCACAAGCTCCAGGGCTGCAGTGGGCAGAAGGGTGAGAGAGAGAAGAGTGAGGGGCAGAACCTCACGCGCGCCGGCATGAGGCAAGGAGCCAGGGTTTCTGGGGAGGGGCTTGTTGGGCTCAAGTTATAGGATGGGCTTGGATAAAGTCAGGCGGGAACACTGGGTCAGGTCCAGGGTGGAGGGCACAGGAGTGCCGCCCGAGTTCCCAGAGCATAAGCCCCAGTGCGAGCTGACACCTCAACCCCATCACCTCCTCCCACCGTGGACACGTGCCCCGGGCACCGAGCCTGTGTGGTGACGCCGAGCGCACGGGGGTCCTGCTCCGTCTCAGCTGGAGAAGCCCGGGCGTGACCTTCTAGCTCTCCGCACCCCGTTCCGTTCCTCTGACCTTACCGAGAACTGCCTTCCGGCCAGGCGCTGTGACAGACTTGGAGACGAGGCCAGGAAGAAGAGGAGCCACCCTGGAGTTGCCCTCCAGGAGCCTACGGTCCAGTCGGAGACACGAACAACACAGGGGATCAAATAAAAAAGCAAGATCGCTTCCGGCAGTGGTAAGTGCCCCAAGGACAATCCCACAGCCGCCCACCCAGAAGACGGAGATTATGATAAAGCCCAAGGCGGATGGGAAGGTTTAAAGGAAATAACGCATGAAAACGGGCGCGGCGTGGTAACAGGCCTCTTAGCAGGTGCTCCAACTAAATTCCTCGCTGCCGTCCCCATCACGCAAAGAGAACGCATGGCATCGGGAGGCATATCAAGGACAGAAAAGGAATCTGGGGAAAAGCGATGGAGGGTAGAGTACGGGACCTTCTCCGGCCCCGTGGGAGGCACCAGGATCAGTGCTGGGTCCCACGTAATTAACATTTCCCTAAACACCCGTCTCCTGTCCACGCACAGCTCAGGAGGCCTGAAGGGTCCTCATTAGCCGGGTCACCCTGGGCAGGCTCTCTACTGCCATCCCATCAGAGATAAAATCGGGAAAATCTGCATTCAGCAGGCGACCGTCCGTGAGTTGAGAGGAGCCCCGGATTCCACCCGGAACTGGGCCTCAGACTCACCGTGTCCCTGGGCCGTGCTGGCCGGCCCAAGCAGGGCTGTCCGACCCCAGGAAATGGAGTCTGGGAAGGGGCCAGTTGAAGGTTTACCTACGCGGACAGATCCTTCGGGGTCCCCAGCGCTTGGACGGGTGCCTGGCCTCCCGCTCAGGTCATGTCTGTCGGGGGCAGGGGAGGGGCTGGGGCGTGTTCCCGGACAGCTGCGCGCAGTGACACGGCAGATGACTGTCACGTCCATGCACTAGCTGGGGGACCGTGAGGAGGAGGCCGAGATGAGGCCTGTCCCCCTGGGAGTGTACAGAGGGCAAAATGAAGGGCAGGAACCCCGATGTTTTAGAGGAAAGAACTCCTTTCAGGATAAGTTGAAATAAAAAGTGACCTCATTTTGTAAGCATTGTGCAAAGGGGAAACTGGGGTGGGGGGGTCCAGCTCAGGCCAGGAGGGGAGATGCTTACGTCTCCCAGTGGGAAGGCAGGGCCGCGGTGGGGGGAGAGGGTGCCCCAACATAGCACAGTGGAGGGGGGACAGCCCTGCTTTTCTCCCCATGGGCCCTGGCACCGGTGAGTGGCTGGGTCACGGGCCCCCCCCCCCGGGACTGTTCCCCCCCCTCGCCTCCACGGAATGAAGGGAGGAACCAGTGGCCGAGCACACGGCCCGGGAATGCTCCCTATTCACACACGCGGCTGGGGTGCAGCTGTGCCCTGACTCGCGGGGGCAAGCCTGGGCCCGTCCTCCCTCCCCGGGCCTCACGTTCCTCCTGGGCTGAAGCTGACAGACCTCTCTTGGTCGCCCTTTCCTCGGTCACCGAGCAGCCCCACGCCACATCAGCCTAGGTCACCGGGTGGAGGCGGGAGGGGCTTGCCAAATCGGGTCACCAAAACTCAAGACCCCAACTAAGTAGACTCTGCTTTTTCAGGCTCTTTATCTCAAAGCCGTGACCGTCGGGAGCCGAGGGTGCAGGGGACCCTCCCGGGACAGGAAGTGGGTCTGGACTCGTCTCCAGGGCTCTTTGGATCCTGAATCCAACTCCTTCTAGGTACAGCATGTTTGCTCCGCAGCCTGGAGAGAGACATAAAATTCTCACGGTTAAGCAATTCATCATCCAACGAAATAATGTGCCTCTCAGGAAGGCATTTCTAACCACCATTCTGCGAGCCCAGGGCCGCGTGTTCCCACTGCTTACACACCAGTGTCCCCGGCCCATCATCGAGGATCTGCATGGACCTGTTGGGCACATTCCTGTGGGCACGGGGCCACCAAGCAGAAGGGCGGGGCAGCCGTGATCCCCGTCTCACAGATGAGGAAGCTGAGCCTCAGAGAGGCTGTCCTGTGACCAAGGTCACACACCTGAGAGAGGGGGGCCACCGGGATTTGAAACCAGACACGTGGGAACCCAGCTTCCTGCTCTGTCCTTTCTGCATCTAAGTGTCCAAGGCTGGTACAGTCGGGCCCTTTCCTCTGGTTCTTACCTGGGTCTCCCCCATTTGCATAAATGTGTAAGGATCAGAAAACCCTGACCGAGTGCCGGACGCTAACCCAGGCCACCTGGCCCCGGCCGTGGAGCCCTTTGCCCACGACAGACCCCCTTTCTCCCACTCAGTCATTCCTAAGACACATAGCCTAAATGGAGTGAGAATTTGGAAGTCATTACCTCTGTGAGTATTTGGAAGTTTTAACAGAACTTTGTTTTTTTTTTTTTTTAAAGATTTTATTTATTTATTTGTCAGAGAGAGAGAGAGCACGCGAGCGAGTGAGCAGGGGGAGCAGCAGGCAGAGGAGAAGCAGGCTTCCCACAGAGCGAGGAGCCTGATGCAGGACTCGATCCCAGGACCCTGGGATCATGACCTGAGCCGAAGGCAGATGCTTAACAACTGAGCCACCCAGGCGCCTCTTAGCAGAACTTTAAATAGAAGCCCTGGAAAGAATGCAGGCATTTTCTGTCCCAGAGTGGTGGTTCCACGGCTGATGACAGAGCCGGGGAGAAAGTTCGCTCAGGAACACAAGAGTTAAGGGGAAATACGTGGTGACTTAACATCACCCCCGCCCTCCTCCATCCTCGGGCCAATGCGTGATTTATCTGCACACAGACAGCAACGGGGTATCTCCGATGGGACGAGATGATTGCATTCTTTGGGTTTAATACTTTCCTTATGCGGTTTAAATCCTCCCAGTTCACGAGCCACTCCTCGGGGGCCCATGGTCCTTGAGCCCAGGGTTAGCAGATGTGAGGCTGGCCTGGAGACTCAGCATCGTCTTGGGCTTTCAGGAACTTCCCATCCCATGAAAACCCAGCAAGGCAGGGCAAACTAGGAAGAGTCGCCCGGAGGAGGCTTCTCAGATCTCTTTGAGAGGACGGGTTGCTCTTCCTTCCAAGAAGGTTACCCGTCCAGGAAACAGCTGAATCGCCTGGCTGCGCTCAGGGCCTCATGAAAAGGCTCTCGCTTGGGAGCCGGGACCGCCAGCTCTTTGAAGAAGAGAGATGGCCAAGTTCAAACCTTTGACCTTGTCGGGCAGGATGCTCAGAGCCTGGTGGTTTAAAGTTTAAGAGCAGACTGTTTCCCCCCAAAAAATGAGGCCGCTTTCTCAGCCTGGGGCTAAAGGTGACTTTCCCCCCCCTCCCTTGGATTTCTAGGCAGTGAAATAAAATTGGACCTTTGTTTGTAAAGCCTCATTCCTATAAGGGCTCTGTTTGACTTGGAAAGAGTCAAGGAAGAAAGCCGTGGGGGGAAGTAACCGGGCTTGCAGGTAGTGGGAGCGAGGCACAGAGAGTAAGTGACTCACCCTGGGTCACAAAGCCAAGCAGTCTCCAGGAGACAGGAGTCCAGTCTGTGCTTCTGGAACATTCTGGAACATTCATCTTCCCCCTAGAGTGGGCTTTCCCAACCACACCATTGACACCGGCTGTTCTTTGTGGCAGGGGCTGCACTGTGTGTTCTGGGAGCCTTAGCGGCATCCCCCGTCCGGGCTGCTTGACTATAACCCCAGGGCCACGCCAACCTCCCCAGAAGGGCGCAGGCCCCGCTGTGCCTGCTGAGAACCACTCGCCTGGAGAAGAGGGTGACTCTCTCCGAGTTTGAAGAGCACAGGGCCTAGACCTTGGTTCTAATGATTTTCTATTTCTTTTATTTAGTCATTAAACAAACACTGCCTGGGGGCCTTGTCACAGAGGAGGTTGTCCCTGTGGGAAGTACACGCAGAGTGCGGGGACACTGAGGGTGGGTGGCTCTGACACTGCTTCTATAGGAGGCAGACTCTGGGCCTGCAGCTGTCTGTCCCCTCTGGGGCCACATTCTCCTAGAATTGCAACAACCCTCACCTCTTCCCCCAGCCTCCTCCTTTCTCACCAGCCCCTGGCCGCTCCCTCCCCTTGGGCACCCTTTCCTGGAAGCAGAACGGCACCAGCCCGTTCTCACTAGGAGGTGGAGAACTTTTCACGGGACCAGGCCCCCTGCTAAGCTCCCTATGCACCACCCACCAACACAAGCCCCACAGCCCTGCGGAGGGGTGGGGTGGGGGGGCTCGCGTTTCCACTTCCCAGAGGAGACTCCACACTCCCCCCACCCACCCTGGACACCATGCCTGCTCTCCGTGCCCTCCCCACACTCACCGGCCCTCTCTGTTCTGCTCCGTCCCACCCAGGAAGGGCTTCCCACGGCATGTGGTGACCTTTGTGCGGCCCCCAGAAGCAGCCTCGCCTGGGCTGGATGAGGGATGAGAACCGGTCCTTCAACATCCCGGCCACCTCATCCTAGGGGCCCTTGCTCTGCACCACGCCCCGGGGTCCCCGGTGGAGGGGAGCCTGGTGCCCATAGCACTGTCCTCTATCCACTGTCTGCCCACCTCTGCTCAGGCCCCCACTCCCCCCGATGCTTCCTGGGACGGACTCTCAGGGAAACTGCTTCCGGAACTGCCTGGGTCGTGGTTGGCCTCTGGGGGAGCCCAGACAAAGAGCCAAGTGCACCTGTCGTCCCCACCTGCCTATGGAGTCCTCACACATCCTGCATACGCTGCCTTCATCTGACCATTGCTGTCACCCTGCGGGGTTCTTGTCCTGTGTTCACCCTCATCTGTCACACGTCACCCTCTCGATCTCGTCCAGCTGCTCTGGGCGTCCCGAAGCACGGGGACCCTCCGGATCTTTACACGTGCTGCCCCGTGGCCTAGAATCCCTTCCCCCATGTGAGCACTTGGCGGCCCCTTCGCCTCTCCACCTCTGACCTCCCTGTCCCACGCAGCCTCCCCGGACCAGCAGCCACGCTCCGTCCCTCACCCTGCTTTGCAGCGTCCACACTCCGCTCCCTGAGACGACGTTCCCCGTGCGCGTGTGCACCTGTCAGCTACTCCTCCCACCTCCTCTGTGCCAAAGGTGAGCTCCACGAGGGCAGGGACCTCACCGACCTTAGTGACTGCCACATCGCCCGGAGGCCGGGGCCTGGGAAGGGTGGGGTTCGAGGGGTGCTTATGGGAAGATCGACAGTGCGGATCCTGGATGGGTGGTGGGGGGAAGGGCTTGAAAGGGAGCACTGGGAGTTTCTCTGCATTCCCAGGAGCCCAGCCAGCAGGCATCGAGTGTCTTCGGGAGCCTGTCCTGGGCTGGGCACCTGGTCCTCATGCCAGCTGGAAACGGACAGCCGTGAACCAGGAGACACCGGCGAAGACTCAGCATGGCTCCCTCTGTGTCCCTTCGTCGGGCCGGAGGCCCCCCCAGGTTTGAGCAGGACTCCAGCACTTGGCCGTGTTCCAGGAGAGGAGAGGAAGAGAAATCCAGCCCCACTGGACAGCTGAGGATTTAGGGAAATGCATTTAGAATCACTATCCTAGCAGCTGCCAACAGATTACTTTTTCCATGCAGACTGGATGGCTTTAATAAAAAACGAGAACTTCTCCATCTGCTCTTTAAAGATAAGCCCCCAGGTCCCCAAATCGGTGAGCGACAGAGGCCCAGGGGCCTCGGGGAGGTGGTGACAGAGCCGATTAGCCGGGATCCGGATCGGGAGGCTCTGGAGGCTGCTGGGGTCTCCCAGCAGTGGGACGGGAAGCGGAGGCCAAAGAGTGGGACTTGGGTAATTAAGATGTCATTTAGTCCTGTGATCGCCCCCTCGGGCCCCCAGGGCCACGCGCCAGCCTCTCTCCTTTGCAGCCATCAGATGGGAAATGGCCTGGTCACCACAGGAATGAGCGTGGTCTCAGGGCCCCCCCAGGAAGCAGCTCGGCGGACCCCAGGCTGGAGCAGGTCCCAAAGATGAGCCACCAGGAAGGGGGCCATGGGCACCCCTAAAGGCATGGCTGGTGGAAAGCCTGCAAATGCCGCCTATCACGGCAACTCTCCTCCAGTGACTCGAGAAGGAGCGGGTGGATGTCGGCTCTGTGGGGCCTGAAGCTTACTTGGTCGGGGGCCTTCACTGAGAAAATGAAGATAAAAGTATGAACCCAGAATTGTTAAAGCCCTTCCCAGGACCTTGGAAGTGAGAGGCCCCGGACATCAAGCTGCATGGAGTTTCCCAGGCTGGGAGCGTGCGCACGTGTGCGTGCGTGTGTGTGCGTGTGTATGTGCATGTGCAGTGCTCAGCGCTGTCTCTCCACCCAAGCCTTCTTCGGCTTGGGGTTGCAGACACAGTATGTAAGAAGTCAGATGTATTGCTGTGAGCTGATTCTCACCTCCTGACCTGGCTCCTCCTCCAGCCCCCGCAGTCGAGGACTTCCCCTTGCCAACCACGTCCCAGAATTTGGTAATGCAGAATCAGAAGGGTGGTCACCAGAAATCGGACCGGGACGGCAGAAGGGGAGAGGGGAGGACCTTCCCGGAGATGCCAGGTTTGTCTATATGAAAAGAATCGGAGTTTGGTGGACGGGAGAGAGCCTATCACTCAACAGGCAGCGAGTCTGAAAAAGCCTGGAGCTTCTAGACCGCCAGCTCTCCAGAGTGGATGTGGTCTGCATCGTCATTATCATTGGTCACAAAGGGGATCGATCCTCTGATGTTCTTTGGAGACACGGTAGCTCCCGGACTGCCTTCTGTTGACCTGTGGTTGGAGACACCAAATCTGACTCATGGATCAGCGGGCAGCCTGGGGAGTGGGTTTTAACAGGGGTGCACTCCACCCCAGGAGGAATTCTCCAAGCCAGCTGTGTGCACACACATGTGTGCATGTGTGCCCGCGTGTGTGCTCACACGTGTGTGAGTAGGAAAGATCAGGTACCAGACCTTAGGGCTTGACCTTAGCCACAAAGCGTCTACTTTCCCCTTTGTGGTCTTGAGAAATCACTCAAAATTGGAGATTATTTTGTGTTCTTCCAGAATTGTTCTAGAACAATGTCTGACGTGCCCGAACAAAACTGATCTGATTCTCAGATATAACTTTGCATGGCTTACCGTTGACTGTTGCTTAGAGCCCAGATTCGAAAAGCGACTTGTGAACTTGGAGAAGATTGGTAAGTTGACAGTGATTGTCCAGAAGCCTTGCAAATGATTAATGATCAATAGAAAAGATAACCTCAGTTTACTTTTTTTCCCCATAGGTCACAAGACATGAACCAGTTTTATATCTTTTTTATGGTTTGCTTTTACCACTTTTGAACCAACTTTGTCATCCTGCTAGTTCCCTCATTCATGAAAAAATTGCTGTGATGTATTCTCTCTGTGAGCTTCTCTGAGAGTTATGTTTTTGACTTTTTGAATATTTCACTTTGACATTAGTGTCCTTTCTCTAGTCTCTTTGGCAGTAAACCGATTTTATACGCCCCAAGTTATTCCAAATAAAAAGTCCTGGCTTATGGCATAGGAACATCCTCATGTAAACTTCTCTCAGGTCTATCTTCTTTTTAATTCCCCCATTTTTTTTTTTAAGAACCCAGGTTGTGCTTTCAAAAGTAATCCAAATAACCTCTTGCTCTACAAGGGCCAGTGTTGCTTAGTCAAAGCATGCAGCTAAATAATCAAAAGGTACTTGCCCTTTCAAAGGACATTTAAGGGATCCAGATGGGAACTCACAAGACACTGCTGAGAAATGCCCTCTGCCTTCTCTGGAATTCTGTCATGCCCAGCACTGCTTCTGAGCCCCTCATTCTCACTGTTTCAGCCTTCACACACTGCTCTCGGACATGCTCCTCAATGACTTGTGCTAACAATGCATTTGACTGCAAGCAATAGATGACTATAAGAATATTTACCGTTCACTTAAACAGGTGTATACAATCATAGGGCATGTTTAGACACTCAACAACAGCCATCAAGGGTCCAGGCTTTGCCCCCTCATATACCCAGTGAAACTTTGTCCTCCAACTTATTGCCTCATTGTCACAAGGTGGCTGCCACAACTCCAAACTCCATGCCCTCACATGCAGCATTCCCAGCAGGAAGAAGAGGGCAGAAACCAAAGACCTTCTCCCCAAAAGATCTGGTCTTTTTATTCAGGAAGAAAATTGTTCCCAGATGCAACCCAGTAGGAATTTTCCTTTCTCCTCATTATCTAAAATGGGATCACACGGCCACTCCTTGTTATAAGGGAAGCTAGAAAAGTAAGTGTTTGACTAAACAGAAAAGAATCATCATGGCTGGGTGAGACCAAACACGACACACTCTGTGGGACAAGTAGGGATCTGTTCCCAGCCTTAGGCCGAGCACTCACATACTGATCTATTTCTAGTGAACACATGCCATTGGTACCGTTGTTTTCTGATTTATGCAGAAGGGATAAAGAAGGTCAGAGAAGTTAAGTGGCTCATAAGGAAGTGGCTGAGCTGAGATTTGGCTCAGGTCACCATGACTTCAAAACCTGTTTCTTTTTTTAAACCCTTAATACCTTGCTTTTTGTCTTAGCAAGGGGAGGGCATGGAGAGCAGACGGATGGCTGGGCGGTGGGCTGTGATGCCAAGACCCTCAGGTACCTCACCCAGGCATCTGGGGCCCACCCCTCACAAGGCTGGGGTCCCCAGCTTCACGTGTCCTGCCTTCCTGCCTTCCTGCCTTCCTGATAGGCTCGCTCTCTCTCATGCTTTCTGCTTTTGGAAGGGCATGGACTCTGTCGCATCACCGTCTAGTTCAGAGGGCTCCATAGCCTCCCTCGGCATCAGAGGTGGGACGGACCCTCCGAGACGCTCTTGTCCTCAGGGCCAGCAAGGATGGACTGTGTGTGACTGTCAACATCTGGAGGGGAAGGGAAATGTCAAAATCAGTCTGGGCCCCACTGGGGCTGAGTTCTGCTGGCCTTGATGGGGCTGTATTTTGGGAGGTCTGGTCACTATCAGGGCAGGCAAAATGCAATGGGGACATGGCTAACTCTGGTGGCACATCCTTCTGCTCCATCAGCCTAGAAAGAGAACCTGGGTGACCACGAAAAGTGCCAGGTTTGGAGATCCAGGTTCGAGGCCCTGTGCCCCTCCTCACCGATCAGGTGACCTTGGACAAATCATTTTCCATCGTGAGCCTGTTTCTCCACCTGTAAAACAGAGGGCAACAGTGGTGCCCCTTCACGGGGAAGCACCAAATCTGAAAGAACAGATGCTCAGAAAGCCTTCTGCAGGGCAGGGTGTGTCATTCAGAAACTCACCACCGTTCCTACCGTAGCTAAACACTTCCTGCAGCTGGTCTTAGGTTAGACAAACCATGCGATCAATCACCCAATCACCCAATCACCCAAAGCTTTTCCCACCCTGCCCCTCCTTTCTCTCCTGAATCTGCTCTTTCGGCCACTCCTGTGGGCCCCTCCTGTCTCTCCTGGGAGGATGTGTTGGGCATGGCAAGCAGAAAAACCCAGACTCTAGAATCCTCCAGAATCTTCCAGAATCCCAGTCCCCCAGCTCACTCGTGCTCAGACCTTGGGCAAGGTGCTTTATTTCTCTACACTTCCGTGTTCTTTTCTTCTGTGGGAGAGGTGATTCGGAGAATGAAGTGTGATCCCACCTAAGAACCTGCCCCCCCCCGCCCCCACCCAGGTCCTGGCCCCTCCCTGGATCTCCATGAAGGTCAGTGCTCTCCCCTCTCGGGCTGAGACTCCTCCCCCATTCACCCCATGGGTGAGATTGGGTCCCACGGTCTCTATAAGACGTGACTGAGCTACGGACTGGGAGAGGACACTGGGGTGGTTAGTTTGTCAGAAGCGGGGGAGAGGGACACTGTACATGGGAGGAGAGGAGGGAAGTCCGGGCGCCTAGGGAGTTGTTTCCCAAAGTTGTTGACTCACCAGGAAGCTTTCCCCAAGGTTCCCCACATTCCACAGGCCTCGCCTCTGGGAGCGGGACTGGGGGAGGATCCGCAGGAGAGCGGGGGCTTGTCTTCTGCACCCCACCTGCCCGAAGGGCATGCCCCGGAGTGTGCTGAGCCAGCAGATTGATTTGCATGGGAATGAAAAACTCCATGTTGACCTCTCTAGGTTTTCTTCACTTGTGCCCCTCAGGGTTTTGTGAAAACCCTTGAATTAAACATGCCGCATTTCATGTTCTGGAGGAAGCAGGGAGGGAGTGAGGGTTGATGTCCTCTGGGTCATCTGCCCTTGTCACCACCCGAACCATGCCCCCCCTCCCCCGCACCAGCCCCGGGAACCCTCGCCTCATCCCCTGAGCCTGCCTGGCATGTATCTGCACCCTCCAGCCCAGCCCCCCTGCTCCCTCCCAGGAAGCTGGCCGCGGTGATCGCTCATTGAATGATTCGATGGTGTTTCGTACAGGACATTTTCAACGCAGGTATTCACGTGTTGGGGAGAAATTTTCCGAAGGAGGAATCATCTCTGTTCGATCTGTCACATCCCCAGGGTCCCAGGAATCCAAGAGCATCCAGAGCGGTGCTGTCCCATGGGGTAACCAATCCACGTCCTGTTTCGATCGTAATGGAAATGAAATGAGATTTTTAAAATTCTCTTCCTAGTCGCATTAGCCAGATGTGGCAAGTGGGTTCTGGACTGGGCCACAAGGACGCAAAGGCAGGTCCGTGATCATGGGAAGTTTGATTGGGCAGCTCTGGACTTGAGGAAAGCCCTGGGTTGTGGTTGTTTTTTTAATTCTCTATTTTATTAGTGCTTTTTTAGTAGCAATAACTCTTTGTCCTAAAGCACTTAGAAAATACAGATCACCACGAAAGATCAAAGAGGGACAGTGGTGTACTGAGTTCCTGAGAGCCCAGAGCAGGGACCCGGCGCTGTCACCACTGGACACTCTGTTGCTCAGCCACTGAATGTCCCCAAGGAGGGGCAAGGACGTGAGGAAGGAACGAAGAGGACACTTGAAACCTCCCGCAGCATTTGAGGGATTTTGTAAAGGGCAGCCAATGGGCAGGGCAGCCTGGAAATGTAGCTCCCAGAGGAAGGGGGGGAGTGTACGTGGGGGTGGTCACTGGTGGCCCCTGGACCGAAGTGGGGTCCCCCAAAGTCATATGTCAAAGCCCTAACCCCAGTGGGACCATCTTTGGAGGTAATTAAGGTTAAATGAGATTGTCAGAGTGGGGTCCTAATTTAGTAGGACCAGTGGCCTTGATAAGAGGAGGGGGAGAGAGGGCTGTCTGCTCCCGCTTCTGGGACTATCTAACAGCCAGGACGAGCTGCCACCAGACCCCAGCGCGTGGGCACCCAGATGGATCTCCGACCCTTCTAGAAGGTTCCAGCTCCTGGATTTCTGGCTAGCGGGACCCATGTCAGGCTTCTGACCTCCAGAACCCTCAGAGAATAAAACTGTGCGGTTTCAAGCCTCGAGGCCTGTGGCCATTTGTTACCGCAGCGGTAAGAAACGCCTTTGCCGGCAAGCCCGCAAGGTGTGGATGGCACACTTACCGAGTGCGGGCTCCTCCGGCGAGGCCGTCCGTCTCCGTGTTTGGTGCTCGTTTGCTCAGCGAATAGACGGCTCACCCTTCAGTCCTCCCCGCAGACCCGGTGGTGGGGACAGCGAAGTGGCTGGTGGCAGATTTGAAAGCCGTGCAGTCCTGGCTCTCCCCCACCTGCTCGCTGTGTGACCTAGAAAAAACTACTTGCCCTCTCTGAGGCCTCGCCCTTCCTGCCCCACATGCAGCTGCCAGGTTAGGGCTTCTGTCCTCAGCGGGTATTCCTTGACCCTCTGCCACACACCAGGCTCCATTCCAGGGGCTGAGGAGACTGTGACGTTCCAGGAACCGAGCTCCTGACCTTTGCGGAGCCTACGCTCTGGTGGGTTCGCGGGGGCGGGGTGGGTAGAATGTCATTCAGGCACCGGACCAGGCCCGTGGCAGGCGTTCAAGCGACTTCCTCACTGAAGGGATCAGAGCGGTTTCAGTGTCTGACCGAAGCTGACGTGAGCAGGTGCAGGTGGGAACTGCCATCTGGGTTTCGTGCCCCGGGTACAGCGGGCGGGGGGGGGGGGGGGGTCCTGCGGGAAGGGCTCCACTGTCTGACGCAGTCCAGCTTCTAGGCTCTGTTTCTTTTTATGGTGCAAAGAATCCCCAAAGCGTGTTCGACTCGGGCAGCCCTGCTTCGGGCTGTGTGGCCGGCAAGACCTCGGAGGCACAGCCCCGTGGGCCTCGTTTCCTGACTCAGCCTGAGGTTCCCAGGAAATGACCTTCTTAGGTCTCTCTCCCTCCCCACGGCGAGGTTGCCAGACCTCGGTACTTTTGGGAAATCACTGGAACTACTCCCAGAACAAGATCGCGGCCTGCCTCTCCCGGGCCCCCGACGGGCCTGGCTCCCAGCAGCAGAGGCACGAAAGAGATCTGGTGTCTCAGCACCAGGGGATTTGTGGGGGGACAGGGTCATTCGCTGGGGGCCAAAGGCCGAACAAATCCTCACGTATGTTTGCTTTGGCCAACTTGGTTTTTGAAACCAGAAAAAAATGGATGCCGATCCCTAGTTTCTAGCTTCCTTGGAAACTAGAGTGGAGGTGGGGTGGGACCTTTCCCCCTGGTTCTGGCCCCCGGGCCCCTGCAGCCCCCGGGTCCCCTGGCCTTCTTCTCTTCTTTATGTTACCTCGTTGGCAGTTGAATTTCTGGCTGTTTCCAAAGGCAGCAGCCGTCCTCAGTCACAGCGGTTTGGCCGCCGGCGTTCGTCGGCGATGTCTGCCGACGTTCTCAGTCTTCACAGATGGGAGCCTGGGGCTGCCACAGCATGGAGGGGGTTGAGGTCTGGGGTAGCATCGCAGCAGGGAGTGAGTCCGCCCCACGCAAACTCTGCTGGAAGGAGACAGGTCTGACTTTGCCGAGCCTGAGGCAAGGCTTGGGTCCAGACAGTCTTGTAAACGTGATCCCACCAGCAGAGGGGAGTGAATGGCGACGCTGAGGCAGAAGGAAAGAGAGGAAAGAAAGCCATGGGTAGTCCCCCAGCTGGTCTGCTGAGGGTGTCCTGGCTCGGGCCGGCTGGGGTCCTCGGGGACGTGCGGGTGTGCTCAGAGCCCACCGTGGAGGAACAAAGTGGGTGGCACTGACCACCAGCTCCTCTCCGCTGGGTGAGGGTGGTCTCCCTGCATCTGCTCACCTTGAATTGGGAGCCTGGCTGTGGGCGGCCTTGTTCGCAGAGCTCCGCCCCCAGCCACACACCCTGCCGGCCACAAAGCCCCCCGCCGGTCCACGGCGCTCCAGCCCGGGGCCTCAGAGCCAAGTCGGGGAGAGCTGGGGGGAGAAGTCACACCTGAGCTTAGCTCTGCTGTCCATGAACTCAGCCTCTACCCCGTGTCTGCCTGACCACACCCTAACTCAGAAACTTCTAACCAGGTTTCTTGAATCTTCCAACCAAGAAAATGTGATGCAAAAAAGAAAGCATCACAGTCTGGCCTCCAGGACTGGGGGACCCTGGAGCTCGTGGCCCCGGGAACTTGCTGAATTTCTTTAACTACGAAGCTCAGTCTGGGCTGACATTGAGTCCGAGCAGGTGAAGAGCCCGCAGCTCACAAATGGATCTGTTATGGGCAAACAAAGGAAACTGTGCTCAGATGGCTCTGGCCAAACTCACAACTTTCTGTTCAGAAGTTCCAGAGGTTCTCACGGTCTGCCTGTGCTCCCCCTCTGTTGCCTCTCAGGAGGAATAGGTTGGAGCCGCACTTCCTGGGTCAGGGGGACCCTGGTCCCCAGGAATGCTGGGACCCTGGTCCCCAGGAATGCGGGTGGCATGCCATCTTGCTGGTGGACCAGGAAGCCAGTTTCCCACACCACCCTTGGGGCAGGGCCTCCAGCATCCTCGAGCCCGCAGGGAGGTAGGAGGAAGTGGCCACTCGGGCTGCGAAGGCTGACTGTTTTTCCTCTTGGAAATACCATCAAAGCCGGCCCCACCGCCCCCTCCTTCTGCCGCCCCCAAGGTTATTCGTGAAAGAATTAAAAATGAGCCCAATGCAAAGGCGATCTGAGTAATAAATGTGTTGAGACAACTAGACAGCCTGTTGGAAAGAAGATAGAATTAATCCATTCTTCATCCCGAACAGAAGAGTAACCCTGTGTGGATCAGAGACCCACACGGGGAACAGTGATGCCGTCCAAGCGTTCGCAGGGCTTCCCTCTAACGTGGGTGATTTCTTTAAGCTGGGTGAAGGGGGAGACTTTCTGATAAAAAAATCAGGACTGATAGTTTGATACAAATTTAACAACATTTTTATTAATTCAGTAAAAAACGGTCACATGGCAGAAAGCACCAGATGCAAATTTAAAGGACAAAGGGTAGAACTGCAAGTTCTCTGCGATGTAGTCAGAGACGAAGCACTAATACTGTGTAAAATACAAAGAACAGGGGCCCCTGGCTGGCTCAGTCGGTTAGGCGTCTGCCTTCGGCTCAGGTCGTGATCCCAGGGTCCTGGGATGGAGGCCTGCGTTGGGCTCCCTGCTCAGCGGGGAGTCTGCTTCTCCGTCTCCCTCTGCCTGCAGCTCTCCGTGCTTGTGCTCTCTCTTTCTGTCAAATAAAGACTTAAAATCTTTAAAAAATAAATAAATAAAATAAAATACATAGAACATCCAAAAAAAAAAAGGGCATGGAAAACAGACCAAAAATACTAAAGGAAAATGACCAAAAGACCTAAACACAAGATTCACAAAAAGAGAGATAAAATGGCCCTTCTGTATATGAATCAGGCCAAGTAAGGAAACACCAGTGTCAGTCCCAAGGAGACAGAGGCACCGTTTCTCACCCCGGGGAGTGGCCAAGGTCAAGCACTAGGCCCCACCTCCATCGCCATCCGCAGGCCGGGGTCGGGCTCACTGGCCTCGCAGGTGGGAGTGCAGAGAGGATCAGTGCTTACGGAGGAAAATGAGGTGAAATCACACAAAATCGAAAACACGCACTCGCCTCCAAACCAGCCGCCTGGCTTCCAGGAACTTACGCTAAAGAGCCGCCTCCCGTCGCGACCCACACAAGGGCGTTCTCACTCCGTTGCCTGCCATCGCCAGATATATCGCGAGCCCCAGGGCACCCACATGCAGGAGCGGAGCCAAAGGAACCAAGGCCCCTTCGCCCCAGGGCGCAGGACGCAGCTGTGGCGAAGGGCAGGCGGGACTGCGGGGTGATTTGCAGGAGGCGTTTCCCTCTCTAAGCATCAGAGGGCCGGGGACGGCAGGTACTGCGTGTCCTGCCTCCCGTGTAAGGAAAGGGGGACTAAGAAAACAGGCAGAGAACAGGTAACCGTGTCACGACACACTTGATGGCAGGAGCCTTGGCCGCGGTTGGGGGGGGGGGGGGAGAGGATGGACGGTCTTCGCTGGGTGTGCCTCTCATCACATGGTGATGTCCAAAACATAAAAACATGTCCCCAAACACAAAATGAAATCGCTAAGAATGGGGGAGAGGAGGAGGAGGATCGAAGACCCAAAAGGAACGAACAGGTGAGCTCGAGTGCATTACAAACGAGCACCCTAGCCACCCCGAAAGAGGAAAGGAGATAGGACAAGGAAGCAAGAGCTCATCCTGCTAACCCACACCCGCGGCCCTGGGCAGCACCGGGCCCCAGGGCTCAAGGCTGAATTGTACCCAGCTCCCGAATGGGTGTTTTTGGAGTGCTCTGAGCAACACAACTGTGAAGTTGTTGGGGGTCATAGAACTGAGCATAGGAATAAATGTGATGTGATTTTTCAGAGCCAGGATCCGAACCAGGAAGAAGGGGCATCAGACGGCTGGCGTGGGGCATGCACGGCTGATGTGAGCTTGGGCGTGCCCAGGGCTTCGGACAGTAACTTCTTAAAGGAAAGGACAGGACACAGGATGGGGCGGTGGAGCCTTCAGACCGTCTGCGGACTCGACGCTGCCCGACGGAGGGTCCCTGAGCCAGGATGCCCGAGGAGGCATCCCATGCTGGGGGGGCAATAGGCTGCTTTGGTGACACCAGCTTCTCAGTCATTTGCGGGAAGCCTTCCAGACAGGACCTCGACTTCTGCCGGAAAGCTGAGGGACCTGGAGCGTGCTGACGGCTAGACATGTCACCCTGCCAGGCCCTGGTCTGACAGCAAGCTTCCGGGGCTGCAGAGACAGGGGGAGCACACAATTTCCAAGATGCCTTTCCGTGTGGTGTGTGGTATGTTCACATGGCCATGCGTGCGTGCGTGTGTGTGTGTGTGTGTACACAGGCAACTATGTCTGTATCTAGATGTCCGGTGTTTCTTAGTTCTGTCTGCTACAGAGACCTAGAAACAGACACCCCATGGTGACGAGTGCCCCCTAGTACCGAGATCTGGGCTCCTAAAACCATTCCCCATGAACAGGAACAGGCTGCTCAGAGAAACAGTTAATTCCAGGGCCAGGGCAAGGAAGGTTCTAGATCAGCCTCAAATAGCTCCTTATTGGGACGCCTGGGTGGCTCCGTGGGTTAAAGCCTCTGCCTTCGGCTCAGGTCATGATCCCAGGGTTCTGGGATCGAGCCCCGCATCGGGTTCTCCACTCAGCAGGGAGCCTGCTTCCTCCTCTGTCTCTCTCTGCCTGCCTCTCTGCCTACATGTGATCTCTGTCTGTCAAATGAATAAATAAAATCTTAAAAAAAAAAAATAGCTCCTTATTCTACAAAGTCAGGATGCACTAAGAAAACGTGATGCCAGTACGTCATGAAAGCACAAGGGCAGCTTCAAGGGACAATTGAAATACCAAAATGATTAAGAACAGCAGTGAATTATACACCATTGGGGGGAAAACGGGAATTCATGCGTCCATGTCAACAATAAGTGGAGGAAGGAGGAGGGAGGGAGGAGGGAGGGAGCGAGGGCTCGTGCTCCAAGTAGAAGACCGAGTGCCGACGGAGCTATGGCAGGTGCTCCAGGGGGGAACATTTTGCAACCACAGTGGTGGAAAGTGTTCAGGGCCCGGGTCCCCGATGGGGATGTGGGCATTTTGCGGGGAGCCAGATATCTGGTGGTCTTAAGAAAGAATCGCAGTGTTGCTGTCAAAGAGCCTGGCAGTATCTTGACCTGGGGACCGACGTCCCAGCTCAGACTGAGGGGCTCCTGGGCAGCACACACGTCACCACGTCGTGGACCGGCCCGAAGGCCTGACCTGATGTTAACCGCATGGAAAACATCAGACGGACCCCCAGACAGGAACACTGTATTGTTTTTACAAAAGGGATTGGGGAGGAGGGACTCAACTTTTCAAAAAAAAGTCCAAGCCATAACAAAGACTTAGGAAGACTGCACAACTGTTCCGGGTTCCAGGAGGCTAGAGAGCCGTAATGATTAAATATAAAACCCAGGCTTAGATCGGATCCTGCCCCGCACAGGAAAATACTGTGAAGGGCGGTATTGGGCCGATTGCTCGAACTGGGATGTGGATGGAGGGTCAGTTCGAAGACTTGCACTCATGTTCAACTTCTTGACATTTTTCCCCTGCGCTGGGACTGGACAGGACAGTGCTCCTTTTCTTGGGGAACGCACACTCCAGGATGGCTCAGAGAAATGCACTCACAGGTTTGTGGGGTGGGATACGGGGGGAGATACCGAGAGAGGAGCGAGGATGGAGAAAGAACGCGTAACGAGAAAGCGCAGGGATAAAATGCTAATGTCGGTTGGGGCGCCTGGGTGGCTCAGTGGGTGCCCCGCATCACATCGGGTTCTCTGCTCAGCAGGGAGCCTGCTTCCCCCTCTCTCTCTGCCTACTTGTGATCTCTGTCTGTCAAATAAATAAATAAAATCTTAAAAAAAAATGCTAATGTCGGTAAATTCGAGTAAATGGTAAACGGGTGTTCTTTGTATGATTTTTATTTATTTCCAACTTTTTTGTAAACTTTGACGTTATTTCCAAATAAAAAGAAATCTTTAACCAGGAGCCCTGGGCACCTGGGTGGCTCAGTGGGTTAAGCGTCTGCCTTCAGCTCAGGTCATGATCCCGGGCTCCTGGGATCGAGTCCCACATCGGGCTCCCAGCTCCACGGGGAGTCTGCTTCTCCCTCTGACCTTCTCCCCTCTCATGCTCTCTCTCTCTCTCTCTCAAATAAATAAATAAAATCTTTAAAAGAAAAAAAAAAAAAAAAGAACCAGGAGCCCTGTGTCTGTTCCAAACAATATTGCCCTGGAGATGCCCTGAGTTTTACCTGCGTTCCACCCCTGGGGCCTGGCCTGTGGACCCCAACTCCCCCTCAGTGGAGAAAGATGCCCTGGGGGCCCCTCGTTGGCCCATGTCAGGGCTGAGGAACATGAAAGAGGCCTCCAAAATCGGAGGGAAGCAGGGGTCCCAGAACCCCGTGAGCCCCTGGGGACTGAGCTGTCACAGGCACCTGAGCTGTGCTCAGCACTTTCTCTTCTCTGGTCCCTGGACCTGAAGGACGAACCAAATGGGGGCTACTCACGGGCCATCCACATCCTTGTTCCCAAAGCTGACCCTTCTCCCGACTCCTCTTTCTGGAATCCAGTCGTACCCCAGCCCCCAACCACCCTGCAACAGCCAACCACACGCGGGCCATCCACTGGCACCCCTTCTCGCAGTGTGGTCCTGGGGCTGGTGGCATCACTGCCCCACTTCCACCACCCGGAACTGCTTGGACGTGCAGAATCCTGGTCCGGCTCTGTCCCACACCTGCTGAACACAAGTCTGCATTTTAACAAAACCTCCTGGGGGTTGTGTGGGTGCATGCACACCTGAGAAACCCTGACTTAACCCATTTAACTAAAAAAAAAAAAAAAAAAGTCACATCCAGAAAATGAGGGCTAGGGTAGCAGTTCCTTTAAGCATGTATATCCCAGGGGCTGTAGGCTCTGTGGCCAGGCAGAGGACCAGGGCCCTGGGTCTCCCCGGCAGGTGCCCGGGCTGGAGGCCCCAGCACCCACTGTCTCACACCTATAGGACAGTATGGATTGCTGTGGGACATCTGGAAGCCCCCCCCACCCCGCCGCCGCCGCCCCAGTGCCTGTGTGATCTGGATTCGGGGAGGAGTCACCCCACTGGGGCTGGAAAGAAATCCTGCTGTCGCTAACTGAAGCCAAGGGCATGAAGATCTTAGTTTACCACCAACAAAACAACCATCTGGAATTCGCTAAAAGCATCTGGAACCAAAGGGGGCCCCAGGTGATTCGAGTTGTTAGTCTCGGTTGAATGTCTTTTGTGACCAAGAGAGGTTTTTGTGGACCGAGGGGTCTTCTGCGGGGATCAGGAGGCGTGGTATAGATGGGAGCCCGGTCTACCCGGCCTGACCAGCTAGCCCACAGCTCATCCCCGTTCTGCCGCTTGCTAATCATACCACCGTGGGCAAGTTTTGTAAGTGACCGGGGCCTCAGTTTCCCCTTTGTACAGCAGGGATGATCATGCCAGCTCCCCCGTTTGTGGGGACTGAGGAAGTCAGAATGTGCAGAGCACTTAGCACAGAACAGTGTCCAGTGCTGGCTGCTGGGTGGATGGTTCTGTGCCCCACTGTGGGGACAGGGGGGCGGCACTGCACTGGTGTCAGTGCAGCAGGCCAAGGTCTCCATCAGGCCGCCTGATGACCTTCAGCTGTGCTGCCTACTCGTAAAGCAGGAGTCACGGTGACAGTGACGGTATGTCCCCTGGGATTCTCCCCCCAAGCCCAGCACTCTCACTGTTCCCACTTTGTAGCTGAGAAAACACCTGAACAAAGGAGCTTAGAGATCTCCAGAGATTAGATACTCCCCAGACCCCGCTCCTGCCCTGGGATTCAGTGTCAAGCACCATCGTCAGGAAGCAGGTGACTTCCACTGGGTTTGGGAAGATGAAGGTTGAGAGGACAGCATCAGGGAAGGCTCGAGAAAGCCCAGGGAGCCGCCTGGTCTCCAGATCCGTCTCACAGAAGCCCTCAGTGGGCACAAGCATGGGCCCCAGATGCCTTTTCCAACAAAGTTCTTAGAAGTGGGGGGATGTGGGGCGCCTGGGTGGCTCAGTGGGTTAAAGCCTCTGCCTTCAGCTCAGGTCATGATCTCAGGGTCCTGGGATCGAGCTCCGCATCGGGCTCCCTGCTCGGCGGGGAGCCTGCTTCACCCTCTCTCTCTTTGCCTGCCTCTCTGCCTACTTGTGACCTCTGTCTGTCAAATAAATAAATAAAATCTTTAAAAAAAAAAGTGGGGGAATGCCAGGGAGCTCCACCTTCAGAGAGAAAGATGGCTCGGGTGACCTTTCAAAGGGGGCCTCCAGAGCCACGCACTGCACAGGGCAGAGGAACCCCAGGGCCGCAGTCCCTTCCCCAGTGCACTGATTTTGTGACCGCCATTCTGTTTCCTGGTGAAAATGAGAGTCAGACCCTCGACATGGAAGCCACCCTCGGGCCTGTCTCTGAGGTCAGCTGGGAGGACAGATCGTAGAGTTGTCCCCAAGGACCAAGGAGGAATGAAGACACAGGGCTGCTAGAATCCTCTCTGTGCCCCCAATCCCCAGGAAAATCTGAGGATGTGTGCATCTTGAGGGAGGGACAGCTCTCGGCGGAGGCCCAAGGAAGCCCGAAGCTGTTGTAGGACCCAGCGCCATAGAGTAGAGGCCACCGAGGCTGGGAGGGCCCGTAACCCAAGCTCGTTATGGGGACAAACCAGAGGTGACCGCGATGAGTTGCCAGCCCTCCCCACATTTGCAGACGCCGAGCAGAGAGTTTTGGACTCCCACTGAGTGTGCGAGGGGGCTTGGAGGAAATCTTTTTTGAGGGTGTGAGGGAAGGGCTGGTGATATTTGGACTCTAGTTCTACACCCACCCAGAAGCTGACGGCAATGTCTGTAGACAAAGCAAATGAGTAGACAAATGGCCTGGGGCAGGTGGGGAGGGGACTTCTCTTATGGGGTTTGTTTCCTGCTCACTAAGAATAAAGGGAAAGAGACAATGCAAGATGCTGAGATCCCATTCATGCCTCCAAAGTCAGGTTTAACGCTCCTAGACAGTTTGGTTAGCTTCAGGTAAAACTGAAAGTTTTTGGAGACAAAAAGATACCCCCCAAAGTTGGCAGCAGGATCTGATGGGCCGAGCGAGCGTGGGGAGGTGCTTGCCAAAGGTCTACGTCAAACTTATTTGCTTGACCTTGGGGACCAGCCTCTTAATGTAGCGACTTTCCTGGGTCCCCAGAGCAAGACAGTCACCTTGCACCCTCCCAGACCAAGGGGGCTACCTGGAGGTGTGTGGGGACCTGGAGACCTGGGGACCTGCAGATTCCATTTTCCTTTCCACCAGATTCCATTTTCTGACAGTGCTCAGCGTGCCCTTGGAAAAAAAAATAAAAGGAAAGGGAACAGGAACGAAGGGGATGGAATGAATTACCCAGCATATCAGACGCTTCGGATGAAGCCCACGACCTCGCAGAGTCTTGCATGAAATCTTACAAGTAATATAAACACAACGGCAGCCCAGCTCACCCCCAGAAATATTCGATAATAAAACACAGCTGGCGGCGCTGGCCTTTCCCAAGCGAAGTTTGTCATTCTCACCGCTAGAAATGCTGACCGAGACAAAACCTGTCAAATGAAAGCCAGTTTTCCCCCCCGCACCCCCAAAGACGGAGATTTTTTTCGTGAACGGCACACTAAATATTCATAGAAAATTGGAATGATCCATAAGGATAATCTAGAACAGAACCTCTTCTTGAAGGCCCCGTGTGGACCAAGTATTCATGAGAGACCTTGGTTCAGCCTGGCTAGGATAATCGCTTTGATCTCAAGTCTGTGTCTTGACTATTAAGATAATGATCCCTCCAGTCCCTCTACTTGGCTCGCCGGAGGGTAACGAAGCCAGAGCCTTCTTCGCTGACCTGGCAACGGTGGTTGGCCCGTCGTCCCAGGATTTTAGAAGAGTAACATCTTGCGACTGTGAACGTGCAGAGAAAGACGCAGATGTGGACGATGACGAACACCCGGAAGCGCGGCTCTATCTTCTTGCCTCAAAGCTGCCCGCTCCCCGGGGTCCCAAAATGGCAGCAGGAATTTTGGCGACAAAACAAAGTTGGGGGTGGGGGATGCAGGGAGGGACGGAAGTGGAAAGGACCCCCAGGGCCACGGCATTCTGTGTTCTCAGGTTTTTTTTCTCGTGGGGGAGACACATACAATTCAAGGACACACAGTCAGCGCAAGGCGTGGGCCGTTGCGGGAGGCAGAGCAGTGCGAACAGCAGCGGTGCGCGAGGCAGGCGGGCAGCGGGGAAGAGAGTAAATGAAGCAAGGCAGGGCTTTCTGGGGAGCAGGGAAAACGGAGAGTTTTGAGCCCAGAAGACAGATTTTATTCAAATCTCTGCCCCTGAGATCCCAAAAGTAAATTTAAAGAAATTGACTCCATTTAAGAAAAAAAGAAAAAAGCACGTGAAGCAAAGGCATTCAGAGAAGCACAGGGCAGGGAAGTCAGCAGCATTGACTGAGGGCGTGGAAAGAAGGCGTCTCAGAGGAGGTGACATTCAGGCTGGGTTCTTGAGGGATGTGTAGGAGTTTTCCATGGAGACTGACCTCCAGGCCCAGAGCCTCAAAGGCAAGGGAGAGCCCAGCCAGTGGCCTGAGAGCATCAAGGGCATTCAAATGTAAGGTGTCACACCTCCCTGACTTCTTTGAGTCTTGTCTTCCTGACACAGCATCCCTGACACAGGGAACACTGCTCTAAGCCCCTCACGGTATCTTCTCCCTCCTCTCTCTTGTGCTCATCCTATTCCCCCATCTCAGTGGCTGGCCTGGAAGGGAGATTTGATGAGGGAGCAGATATGGGACTTGGGGAGTGAGCACAGGGCAGGAAGTCATCTTTCTACTACTTGCTGGTGTCTTAGTCCCATCCTGTGCCCTTTAGCCAAGGCTGTTTTGGGATTAGCCACCTCTCCTCACTGGCCAGAGGAATCCAAGTGTTAACAGCCATCGAAGACCAGAGAGGAGGCCTCAGACGGTTGATGGGGACTCATGGAAGGTACCAGAGTGGATTGCAGGTGTTCTGCCCTCAGGATGCTGCAGCTACATCTGCCTCCCAGGGCTTGTGGTCCACCAGGGCCAGAAGATCCTCCTCCGAGAGGGAGACACCGTGACATTCTCCAAGAAAAGAATTCAATAGATCAGTGCCCTGACCATCTTCCCACTTAGCTACGCCACGAAAATGCCCCTTCCCTCCCCTGAGAAAGGAACATTTCTGCCTGGACAGTAACTGGGGCGATGGCGGACCACCGCCTTTTGTAGAAAACAGTCTTGTGTCAAGCTGTGATAAACAGGAAACTCGTAGCTCAATAACTACGCGATTCACAAGGAAACAAGCGTTCTGTGTGTTTGTGGTGTCCAATTTATAAACTCCCCTTGCTAAAACGATGCTCAGGGCTTCCCACAGGGCTGGACATGTTCTAGATCTTGATCAGGTCGTGGCCATGCAGCTGAACACGTTTGTCGAAAGTCGGGGAACCACAGAGTTAAAACGGGCCCGTTAAGTTTCATGTAAATTCACCTGGACTAGGACAAGAGTGTCGGAGGAGAAGTGATGTTCAGTACCACGTCCTCTTGGTCAAATATAGCCGTGTGACCGCATTCCGCTTGGAGCACCTGTAGCCTTTGGTGACTTTGGTGCCTCTTCTTGCCTGTGGTTTGCCGGCCACGGACTGATTCAATTATGCCAGGTGCTCAGAGAAAAGGGACACAGAGGTGGCCCTGCCTTTGGATGCTCTCATAGGCATGAAACAGAATGACAGGGCTGTGAAGGGGGACACACTGTGACTTCAAAACAGTAATTTTCCTAGCAGCGAGGACGGACTGTGATCACTTTTTTTTTTTTTTTAAATTCCATAGTTATTCCTGCTTCGCCTTCACTCAGAGGCGAGCGATGCAATAATAATGGGAAGTGTTCAGACAGTGATCGCCCCGTGCTGCCGGCTCGGTCACAACACACACAGTCAGGCTGTCATCGAGGGCGCAGGGTCTCCCCTGCGGCAGACGGGGTGGGCAGTGACCGAGCAGCACCCCGTGGGGACACGCCGCCCGCATCTCGGCACGGCCGCCCCCGTCCGGCTTCTCTACCTCTCCCCGGTCTGTGGCATCTCCTTTGTGAGAAAAGGCTTGTGGCTGAAGAGCTCTCGGGGTAGGAGATATGACCGCTTTTTCCTTTGGTTGGCGTCGAGCACCAGGAAGATGAGGCGACAGGCGCCCGGCTCAGGCACTGCAGATCCCACCCTGCCCTCCAAGGGTGCCCAGTGTGGCTACCTTCCGGCCACATTTTGAAAGGGTTAATCAAGCCAGACAGGCCTCCCTCCCCGCCTCCCTCCACCCCTCCGTTTCTGCATGGGCTCGGGGAGTGCGGGAGGGGGTCCACGGATGAGACCGTTTCAGTTCAATCAATAAAATATCGTTTAAGGAAATGAAGTTAAGTGTGTTATCTTTCCTTTACATGGTGAGGGCTCACCCAGAGCCTGCCAGAGACACAGGTTCCCGAAGGTGACAGGTGTCCGTCATCAAGCTGCTGCCTTGGAAAATAAATTCATTTCCCTGAAACACAGAGTCCTGGGCAGGGGGAGGGGGGCGGGGGGGGCAGGTTTCCAAGTGCGTTTTTGAAGAAGGGACTCCAGAGTCCAGGATGAAAGCTCCTCTTTCCCTCGCACATCTGGAGCTGGTGGGCACCAGCGCTGTCTCTGCCTCACGGCCCTTCCTGAGTAACCTGCGGCAGCCACCAGGGTCTACGCAGACCCTATCCCGTTCGGGACTCCCCCCACCCCCGCAGTGTTTTGGGACATATGTGGAGTTGTGACATAGGGAGACCCATGATCTCTGACTCGGTTTGCGGTCTCAGGCAATTATTGTGCACCTGCTATGTGCCAAGCAATCAAAGTGAGCCCCACTCCCCCTGTGCCCGGCTTACTTAGTCTTTACAACCTCCCAAGGAGCTGTAAAGGAGCCCGTGATTCTCCCGCATGACAGAAGAGGAAACTGAGGCACGGGGCTTAAGTCACCTGAAGTCACAAGGGCCATCAGTGGAGGAGGCAAGATTCTGACTCCAACCCTCTGTCCTCAGCACAGAGACCTGTGGGCCCTGGGCTCCACCGCCAGGGACCAGAGCCTGAGCCCAGATCGCAGGAAGGCCTGGATTCCAGCAGAGAGAGGCCTGCCCGCACGTCCGCCTCCGAAGCCTGGCGGCAGGTGCCCTGGACCAGCCGGGGCCTGGACTGGAGAAGATGGCCCGTGGTGGACGCGCCCCTCGAGGCCGGGGGCTGCCACGCCGAGGAAGGCCTGTCTCGAGGCCCAGCCCTCGCGCAGGGCGTCTGTTCTTCCATAAAAGGAAGCTGGATCTGCAGAAGGAGCCACATTTGGCTGGGGAGGTTCATCCAATCAAAAGTTGTGCCCGAGTTGTTATAATTCAAACTCAGATGTCGATTTCAACCCCTATCTCACGACTATTTTGAGCCCAGGAAAGCCCACAAGCGTGTCTATTCTGAGACAGCGACACAAAAAGATCCAGTTAGAAAAATGTTCAGAGAAACTTGGGAATTATAATTACTCCTACACCCGAGAGCATTCAACTGCTCTCATTTTATAAAGTGGCTTTGCAGAAACTGCATCTCAATGTTCTGCCCCAAAGGCAGTTGGGAACTGGGGGGAGGGGGAGACGAGAGTTGTAATCGACAGAAAGCTCCCCCCACCCAGAGGCTGAGAGTGGAGACGGGCCCGGGCACCCGGAGGCAAGCAGGTGTCCTGGGAAGATGTGCGGGGAGCACCGTGCAGCCCCAAAGAGGGGGGCCCGTGGCCGCAGGGGGCGAGGAGGGGACTAGGGCAGGGCCCGCGGCTCAGCACGAGAAAATAGCAGCCTTGTCTGTAAAGGACGACTCTGGCCTCCGGGGAGGGGCTGTTTGACGCCGTGGCCGGGACCGCACTGAGCTGTGGATGCGTCTGAAGTCATGGCGTTGTCGGAACAGCCCCTCCTAACGTGTTCCATTAGCGTCTCCCTTCCGCAGCTGACAACATGAAGGCGGAGGGGCGTAAGAAGTTCCCCAAGTCCCCCAGCTGAGCGTCGTGGCCAGGATTCGAACACAGGGCCTGGCTTCTGCCTTCCATCGCCTGTAATTCTCAGACTGACTGTAGCAGGTGGAATGACGCCCCCTGCCCCCGACGGTGTGTCCTTGTCCTAGCCCCGGGAATCGTCCCTGCGGTCCTCTGCGGAAAAGAGACATGCGTGAGGACGTCAGTAAGTTTAGGATCTTGAGATGAGATCATCCTGGATTACCTGAGTGAGTCTGAAATCCAACAAGTGTCCTTATAAGGGACACTGGGAGGAGACACACAGGGAAGGGGAGAGACACAGGGAAAGAGAGAAGCCATAGAAAGTTGTGGGGAAACTGGAGTGAGCAGCCCCTCCAGGGGGGCTGGGGAGCCAGGAGCCACCAGCAGCTAGCTGCAAGATGCCAGGTGCCTTCTCCCCTACAGCCTCAGGAGGGGTGTGGTCCTGCTGACACCTTGACCGGGGCCTTCTGGTCTTCACAACTGTGAACAAATACATTTCGGCGATTTAGGCCCCCCAGTTTGGGGTCACTTGTTAGGATAGCCCGAGAAAATGAATCCATGAGCCCAACAAGGTCACTACCTTCCTAGAGATAAGGGCACTGAGGCTCAGCCTGTGACGTGTCCCTGGGAAGACGGCATCTCCAGGTGCCTCTCAGGGTCAGGGAGCCCATCGGTCAGGGCTCTGGAGGGCCGACCCCCATGGAACATGGGTTAGATAGAAGATTATGGGCCACCATTTGCTTGGTGCTTGGATCCGCTAGGAACCGAGGCAGCCCCTGCATCTTGAAGACACTGTCTTCGGAAATTCTTGCTGGTGATGGGCTCAGGCGGCCTTCCAAGGCTCCTGGTTATTCTGCTGGTGTTACTCTGAGTACGTCGGCGTGCAGGGACTCGGGCAGCGTCTGGCGGTCTGCCGCCTCACAGAATCTGAGCCCTGAGAGCCTCCCACCCTCGGAGAGCTGCAGTCAGCCGTCGAGTTCCCCCGATGTGATCTGACTCAAGGTGCGGTCGCCAGAGAGGGCCTGCTCAAGACCCGAGGGGACAGGGCGTTTCTCCCCGTCTCTCAGCTCACCTTGCCTGGCACAGGGTTGGCCTTAAAAAGTTGGAGGTAATGGGAACCGAGGCCCCTACGTGTCGGGCACTGCCTCCAGGCCGGCCAGCCCTCTAAACCTTTCCTGTGCCTCATCTCAACTCATCCCTACATGGCCTCTCACAGCGCCGTCACTATTCCCATTTTACAGGAGAGGAGAGCAAGTCAGACTCACCCACGGAATACCTTTAACCCTGCTCCAGGGACAAGGTCGGTGAACGTCAGAGCCAAGATCTCCACCCAAATCCGTTAGCACGGGCGGCTGAGCTCCAGGACTCTCTTCCCTAGGATGTCCCCCGACGGCTTCAGCACTTGGCAGCGGGGCCGTTCTGGAGCCTCGGGGTCCCTAGAACGTCCCCGGGCCAGCCCCAGGAGCACCCCCGACAAACCCCCGACCAGGACAGACAGGGTGCGGTCAGCGGGTTGGCCTTCACTGAGTTGGGTTCCCTCGTCTGACTCCATCCAAGTCGACTTGAGAGGACAGGAGTCGATGAACTGAGTGAAAAACAGGTTAGGACTATTTCTGAGAAACTGAAGAAAGTTCCTTTTGCCCCTCTGGGCCTGCCCAGCCCCATCCCTCTAACTGGGCTGGAGCTGGGGGTGGGGTGGGTTGTGGGGACAGACAGTCTCAGAAGTGACAGCCCTGGGAGCCCGGCCAGTTCCCCCCGCCCCCTTTCCGGGCACCGCAGACAGCAAAGCAGGACAAAGACGGCTGGTCTGTGCCAGGAGCCACATTTCCCACTCCGTGCCAAGGCGGCACCCAGGCCGTACGGGAGCAGAGGGAAAAAGCAGAGGCAGATACTCGGAGCAGATCCCCCAGCCCTGCCCTGCCCGTGGGTTACAGATGCCACTGCCCCAGACCTAAGTGGGAGAAAGGAACCGAACAGCAGTCGCCTTGACCTACCAGAGCTTCCTGGGGGGGCCAACGTGATTCCAGCGCCCATGAGGGCGACCACCCTTCAGGGTTGCACTCCCAACCTTGGTTCTGGAAGTTTCTTCCCTCCTTGGGAAGGGTGGGCTTAGGAGTCGGACAGATCTAGGTGAGCAGCTCTGGTCGACGTGCTGTGGACAAGTGGCTTCAGTTCCGAGGGCCTCTGGTTTCTCATCTCTGAAATGGGAACAACACTGTGGAGTGGAAACATTCCACGCGGAGCGTTCAGTTCTGTGCTTGACACGCAGACGGCACACCGCCAGCGCTCGCTGCCGGTACGGCCCTGGGAGGACGAGGAGGTCGGCCCCCAAGGGGCCACCAGAGGAGGAGAGGAGGCACGGGGTCATGGACCAGGCCTCCTTCCGCTTGCCACCGGCGGCCACTGCCTCGATTCCCTCTCTCGTGCTGCTCAACAACCGTGCCGGCTGCTGTGGTCGGAGCTCGGTCTGAACATATGCATTTCACTCCTGCGATCTCATGGGGTCACCTAACGACCCTGTTCTTACCCCCGTCTGCGGAGGATGGAGTCAAGGCCCTAAGGCCGACTGTCCTGGTCTGCTTGGGACCCACATGTCTCCCAGGTTATGGGACCTTCAGGGCTACAACTGAAAACTGGGACATGTGGGTCACCCTAGACCAGAGGTACTTACCCAGTCGCGGGATCAGCCCTCAGCAGCGTCAGCACGCAGCCAGAACCGGGGCAGGCCGTGTGTCCGCGTGGCCCATTCTTGAGTGGAACTTCTCTTTCCACCGGCCTTCCTGCAAACCCCTTGAGAAGTCACAGCCAGGTCTGTCCAAGGAGGCATCCTCGGCACGAATCCATCGTGTTTCCCAGCAGCCCCACGGAGAAGACATCCCACAGTCCCATTGCACAGCATGTGTAAACTGAGGCCTGCAGGGGTCAGACAGGTTCCCTGGAGACCTGTAACCACACCGATCTGCACCCACACGCCCCTGGGGGTCTGGAACAGACTTGGGAAATATTCAGAAGTATTTGTGGGAAAGAGGAGCACCGTCTCGGGTTTCATTTGGGGTGTAAACACAGCAGGATCCTACACAATCATTTTGTAAAATTCCTAAACCCAACCCAACCCAAAACAAACAGTGAAGGAGGCGCTGGTCTGCATCAGGGGACCTGTCTCCTGGCTGTCTGCGCTCACCTGAAGCTCCGGCAGAAGCCCACGGGGTGGTGCGGGGGGCAGGGAGGGGGAGGGGTGCGTAGAAATGGGTGGTGGGCAGTGGGGAGGGATGGGGACCCTGCAGAAACATGGGAAGAAGCTGCTTCTCCGCAGAGCGTAGAGCGGCGCCCTGCGGGGCTCCCAGGCTCTGAGTCAAGGCCTTGACCTTGAGAATGAAAACGGCCTGTGTCCTGCCATGAGGGTTTCGGAGGGTGACATGGCCAGCTTCTCTGCAGGGGATCGATCCCCACCCCTCTGGGCCAGGGCCACTGCCCCCAGACACTGCACTTCATTTGGGCGATACCCTGGAGCAAAGACATTAAGCAAAAGTATGGATTTTTTCAGAGCCGGTGCTGCAGACATTCGTAAGCTGCCTTTGTCTGGGGCGGTAGGATCCAGGGTCTGCATCCTGGGAGGGGCAGCTGGGGCCCCAGAGATGTGTGACGACTGGGCCCTGGGAGGAGGAAGCGCCGGCTCCTTCATGGGTTTGGGGACCCTGGGAAAGGCAGGCCCTAAGGACCCAGATCACTAGGATAATAAATTGGGAAGAAGAGTGATCATCAGCCCTGTTCCTGTTGACGGAGAACATATGACACGTCAGCACTGCCAAGAGTTTTCAAACATCCTGTCATTTATTCCCCACCACGGCCACTGGGGAAGGGCCATTCTGGCCAGTGACCCCAGTTTGGAAGCAGCTGGAGCCCCAGACTGAGGCCTCCATTCCTACTCCTTGCTCTGCTACACAGAAGTTGGGGCTGCGTCTCGAGTGGGGACAGCCCCAGGATGGCAGAGAGCGGGGCGGCGGGTGCTGCCACGGTTCCAACTCTGACGTTGACTGCCGGGGGGGTGGGGCTCAGAGGCCCCTCACTGCCCTGAGCCTTGTGTGCTCGTCTGGGCCCCCAGCCCCCAAGTCCAGACGGCTTGGTTAGTGTGGTTGGTGTGGATTTCCTTCAGCCTCAGACTCTCAAGGAGCCCAGGGCTAAAGTGCCCCCAGCGGGAGCCCCAAGACTGGTATAACCCTGTGGCTGCCCACGCCAGGGGTTTCTGTGGATTGCCCCAAGATGCTGGCCGGGCTGGGCAGTCCCAAGTCCCAGACACGCCGGGGTGGGGTCTCCCGAGCAGGCTCCCTCCAGGCCCCGGCTGGCACCGCACCCCAACCAGCTCCGGTCTCAGGGTTCCCGCGCTTCCATCCGAGGGGGTGGCCGCGGTGAGGGGAGTGTGTGGGCTCAGTGGGCAGGCCGAGTCCTGCTCTGGACCCACCGAGGCATGACCTGGCATTCCGGGAGCTCTGTGCGCCCACGCCCCTGTCTGTGAAGCAGCTGCTTCCAGGGGAGCTCAGCGGGGTGCAGAGGGGTCAGGGGTCGGGATCAGTAGAGCCCGCAGCGTGCATGAGGCCACCACACAGACGTCACCCGGCACCGCTGTCAAGGGGCCAGTGGCGGCCAAGGTGAGGGGAGGTGCGGCCCCCAGCAACCAAGCGAGGGCCCGTGTGCAAGAATTCGGCTAGCCGGTGTCCCCGGGGGCAGGAATGCAAGGTGGGGTACATATGGCCCTTCTTTTCACTACAGATTGGGGGAAATTGGAGGGGGAGATGAACCACAAGAGACTGTGGACTCCGAGAAACAGAGAATTTTAGAGGGGAGGGGCGTGGGGGATGGGTGAGCCTGGTGGTAGGTATTAAGGAGGGCACAGGTTGCATGGAGCATGGGGTGTTATACACAAACAATGAATCATGGAACACTGCATCAAACACTAATGATGCACTGTATGGTGACCAAGATAACACAATAAAAAAATAATATAAGGTAAATTTTAAAAAAGGAGTGCAGGGTGGGGAGCAAGGTGGGAACGGGGTGTGGGAGAGGCACCCAGGGGGCCTGGCTGTGTTGGCACTCTTGAGGGCCCCTCAGAGCTCCCCAGCAGGGGAGGCACTCACCCATCTGCCCCTGTGCCCCAGGGGTCAGAGGGCACCATAGGCATCACTGCATCCACGGCCAGCTGGTACCCGTGTGTGTGCCCAGAGGGCAGGAAGGGGGGGGGAGGGAAGGAGGAAGGAGGAAGGAGCTGTCAGGTGGACAGCCAGGTCTGAACAGGTACTCAGGAGGAGGTGGGCTGGTCTAAAGCTGCCATAAAGGACAGCAGGAGCCGTGCCCCACAAGAGAGAGGATGACCTAGAAAAGGCAAGCCAGAGGGAGGGCTGAGATGTCTCAGGGACACCAACCCCCCCCCCCACCCCACCGCCACTGCATTTCCTGGTTCTGAAGATGGACTGAATGCCCAGTGCTCTGAACCTTCAGCAGACAGGTCTGGGTCACCTATACCGTTTATGAGGTTGGGTGCAACATGCAAATACGGGGACCCCGATTCAGAGATTAAGAACTTCAGGATGGCAACAATAGAGCATTGAACTGGGCAGGAGGCCTTGGAAACACTAGGCCCTGTGCAAGTGGTAGTCCTGGGAAGCCAGACAGGGGCGGACGCTGCCCAGACTTAGTCAGGGAGGTTACCCCCACTGGGGGTAAACAGCCGGGTTGGGCTGTGGATTCAGTTCTGTCCCACCCCAAAGCCCGTGCTCCAAATCCAGATTGGGTTCCAGGTCCGCAGAAGATACAAAGGATCCACTCGTGTACTGGACTCTGGCTGCGGGGCACAATCCCGGGGACCACACCAGGTCTGACACACTTCGATGTGTGTGTGTGTGTGTGTGCCCTGTGCTGCCCAACATCCCCTCCCACTGTTGCTAGTAAGAGCATCCCACTCTCCTACAGGGACACCTCCTCCCTCTTTTCCTCCCTCCCCAACCAACGGGAGTTTGGGTGGGGCTGATCCCACTCCTAATGCCTCCCGGCTTCCTGACTATTGTGATTAGTTCAATGATGGGCACGTGATGCCAGCCAATGAGAGGCAGCCACAGGCCTCGCGTGGAGACTTTGGGAAGGGGATGTATTTTCTCTCTGGGGATGCTAAGCGGCGGGAATGTAAGCTGGAGACTCCTGGAGGTCATGGCATGAGAAGCCCCTTCTTGGGACAGGAACTTCCATGAACAAAAGCATAGTCAAAGGAAGGAGAGAGAGAGAGAGATTGCTTGTGGCATTGTCAGATCGCCTGGATCTAGCAATGCCTGAAGCTACCAGATCTCTGAACGTTTCTTCTCAAGTCAGCTTGAGTTGAACATGGTTCAGTGACCCAGAAGAGTAGCAGGAACGGGGCTCTGGACAGCTCGAGAGTGGGGAACTGAGGAGCTTCCCACTGCTCTGAGCCCTGAAATCTTCCTGGGACATCCACAGGCTTCCTGATGGTTAGAACATTTGAATCTACCAGCCGGTGGGTCTTCATGACCCATTAGCAACCGCCAGATGGAGGCATGCGGTTTCTGTAGAGTGGAGATGGCCTTCTCTCCTGACTCCTTACAGGAGCTGCTCTCGGGCCCATCATGGGTTGAATGAAAAGAAGCTAACGGTCAGGATTAAGCCGATGCCACTGTTCCTATCCCAGAGTGGCGGGAACACCTGGGATCTTTTGGGCAGGAGGGATGTGATGGAGGAGGGGACCCTTGGAGCCCAGAAGGAAGATCCTCTGGGGCAGAGGGCTGGTCACCCCCAGGGCCTTGACAGGTCCCCATGGCATTTTTAGGCATGAGCCCACCCTGGGAGTCACAACGAGGTGCACCAGTCATGGCGGAGAGAGAGGGTCCATTGACGGAGAGAACTGGGGACATCTCAGAAGGCAGTGGAAGGGCGGGAACTAGCAGGGCGCCCTCAAGGTGAGCAGTGGTGGCTGAGGAGTTGGGAATGATGAGTGTGGAGAGAGACGAGGAGAAAGGGGAAGAGGGGCGGGGGGCAGAGGCGGTGAGAGAGGAGGCAGGGAAGGAAACCCACATCGGCTCATGTTCAACCCGAGAGAGGAAAATTCCACTTTCTTCCCCTGAAACCTCCTCCCTCACCAGGCAGACTCCTTTAGCTAAGAAGATATGTTTTGTTTGATATATTTTTTCTTTCATCAGTGAACTGTCAAAATTACAGATGCTTGGCATAAAGGAGAAGCCAGTTTCCTCTATCCCTTTTGGATTTTTTGGATAAAATTTCCTGGCTCTGTCTCTCTGTCACATCATTAAGGAGAAGTTTATTTTCTTTGGGGCAAAAGTGTCGACTCTGATTAGCTTTCAACAAGACAGCCTCGTCAGTGAGTCGCCATGATGCAGAATTAGGAAATGTCTCTCGGGGGATCCGCAAGCCAGTAATTGCTTTTTCTCTCTCCTAAAGGAAACGCAGTTTGGGTTTTGGTGGGTATGGAAGTAATTTTGTTTTCATAGAGACAGTGTAAAATTCACCCACGAATCAGAAGGGATCAGGGTCAATGGCCTTATAAATTCTGTACTGAACTAAGCACCCACTGGAAGTCGCCTATCGCGGGCGCGTGGAGGGCTCAGCCCTTCCATGGGGCACCTTATCCCATCCTCACCACAGCTCTGGGAGTCCCTCTGGGCCATCTGCCCACTTCTCAGATGAGCAGCCTGGAGATCAGCAGCATCACTCACTGGCCTGGCATCACTTGACCTGGAGAAACTCATTTCGCCATGTCCTCACGTGGTAAAAAGGGCCTCTTTTTTTTTTTTTTAATTTTATTTATTTATTTGAGAGAGAGACAGAGTGAGAGAGCATGAGAGGGGAGGCCAGAGGGAGAAGCAGACTCCCCGTGGAGCTGGGAGCCAGATGTGGGACTCGATCCCAGAACTCCGGGATCATGACCTGAGCTGAAGACAGTTGCTTAACCAACTGAGACACCCAGGCGCCCCAGGGGGCCTCTTTTATAAGAACACTACTCCCATCCACAAGGGCTCTACCCTCATGACCTGAACACTTCCCAGAGGCCCACCTCCAAATACTATCACACTGGGGGTTAGGATTTCAGCATAGGAATGTGGGGTCGGGGGAGACACAGACACGCCCTCCATAGCCGCCAAGCTTCATCTAAGTGTTTTTGCCCATGTTGAGTCACTTCGTCCCCACGATGACCCTATCAGGAAGCTTAGCCTTATTTCCACTTTACAAGTGAGGGAACTGAGTCACAGAGAGGTTATTTCCTCAACCATCATTGCTTGGCCAGTGGGCGGCAGAAAGGGATGAGCTGAGTAAAGTCTGGATTCAGAGCTTGTGCTCATAGCCAGGGCTGGGACCAGGGTGACCAAGCAAGGCACTCGGGCTACGGAATTTAGAGAGATGTCCTTCTTGGGACTGTACAGGCACAGGGTCAATGCCTGAGAGTCAGGCATCTCCAGATTTCACGCCCCGGGTACCTCACTTTCTTCACCCTTGTGGGGACCCTGTTCACGACTCTGTGAACACTGCCCCCCGGGACGAGATCGCCCCCAGTCTTGGCACGATCATGGCACAGCACTTGCAACCCGAGCCCGGGGAGCTGCTGACTGGGTCCTGCGGCTGACCGGGGGTCACATGCCTCCACACGCAAGAAGGCCACCGGGGTAACTGAGGCAATTATGTACAGGCCTGACGCAAGAAATAATTTGTTCCTTTGATCTGAATTTTTCAAGAGGCTTTAAGTAACTGGCAATAAAATACATTGCAACTTGATTTAAAAATGTATTCAGGGACTTTCAGCTTCCATTCTAACATGTAGAGCTTAGAAGTCGTCGTTCTCATCCTCACAACAAGAAAAAAGCTAAACACACCGAAAATCGACATCTCTTCTTTCATTCTTCAGAGAGTCGAGGTCACAGGACACATGGCTGCCCCAGAAACCCGAGAGGCAGACGGGCAGACACAGAGTCACGGCTCACGGGGACTGGGAGCTGCTGGGGCCAGTGGCAGGGAAGAATACTTACAGCAAACGACCAGTTGCTGGAGGCTGAGGGTACTGGCTTGACATGACAGACTCACCCAAGGCCCCACACTCTTGTGAGTTTTCCCTCTGGGAGCCCCACCTGTGCCTCCTGCAGGAGGGCAGGAAAAGCAACCTTTTTGAAATATGCCTCAAATGTTCTGTTCTCCTTAGCAAAGGTCTGCACTGAAGGGAAAATACCAGAGCCTCTCCTGACCTACGGAGGGGCACATACCCAGCTGGGACCTTCCCCCATCTCCCTTCCCAAACACACATTCCTCTGGCCTTCTATCTCATTTAGGGGAGAAAAGTAAAAATCAAGGAAATTTTCTGAAGGTCACAGCCCAGGGGCTCTGACCCACTGAAAAGATTTAATTATGAGATTACAGAACACCGCCTTTCCCCATCACCTCACTGTCACATCCACAGGACTCCAGTACGATACGGGTTATAACTGAGAGCTGTAAGACACTGACTCAATTTAAGAAGGAATTTCTCGGGAAGCCCAAAGGGAACAAAGCAAGGACACACGAGGAAGTTGAAGACTCTGATACCTACGGCTACAATAAACATGAAATCCAGCCCAATTCTGAACCAGATTGACATCAACCCTCACACTAAAGTCTATTTACCTCAGTTCCCGTCACTCCACACAACATGTCCAGCTTTCAGCGAAAAGTTACAAGGCACACTAAAAGGCAAGAAGAAACACAGCCTGAGAAGACAAAGCAGGCAACAGAAATTCAGATATGGCAAAGATTTCAGAATTATCAGACCAGGAATTAAAAATAATTATGACTAATGTACTAAAGGTTCTAGTGGGGGAAAGTACAAGAGCAGATGTAAGCAAAGAGACGGCAACTCTAGGAAAGGACCAAAAGGAAATGCTGGAAATCAGAAACACTGTAACAGAAAGCGAGAATGTTTCTCATGGGCTCATCAATAGACTGGGCAAGGCTGAGGAAAGAATCAGTGAGCTTCAAGATGTCAGCAGGTACTTCTCAAACTGAAAATCAAAGAGAAAAAAAGAAGGAAAAGAAAAAAAGGGAGGAGGAAATAAAATATCCAGGAACTGTGGGAGAATTACAAAAGATGAAACATACATAAAAGGGAATAGCAGGAAAGAAAAAGGAGAGGGATGGAAGAAATATGTGCTAATAACACGGTTGAGATTTTCCAAAATTAATGACACAGACCAAAAGGCCCACAGAACACGGGGCAGGATCAAGGTCAAAAATCCTACATCTGACCACACCATACTCAAACATTAGAAAGCCAAAGACAAGTAGAATATCTTAAAAGAAGCCAGAAGGGGAAAATATCATCTTACCTACAGAGGAATAAGGATAAAAATAACATCAGATTTCTTCAGAACCTATTCAAGCAAGAAGAGATTGAGTGAAATATTTAAAGTGTTGAGAGGGGGAAAAAAACCCAACAACCTAGAATTCTGTATCCAGTGAGATTATCCTTCAGATTTGAAGGACAAATGAGGACTTTCTCAGACAAACATCTGTCACCAGCAGACCTGCCTTCCAAGGAATATTTTAACAAGCTCTTCGGAGAGAAGCAAAATTCAGGTGTACATGAGGAAAGAAAGAGGGAATACATTCAGGTAAAATAAAATATTTTGTTTTTCTTATCCATAATCTAATAGACAACTATTTCTTTAAAATAGCAATAGCAGGGCTCCTGGGTCTTAGCTGGTTAAGTGTCTGACTGCTGGTTTCCGCTCGGGTCGTGATCTCAGGGCCATGGGATTGAGCCCAACATCTGGTAACACACTCAGCAGAGAGCCTGCTTGAGATTCTCTCCCTCTGCCCCTCCCCTCCCATGCATGTACTATCTCTTTCTTTCTCTCCCGCTCCCTCTAAAATAAATAAATAAATCTTAAACAAAATAAAATAGTAATAGCAAAAATGCATTGGGTTATTATAGCTTACAGATCAGTAAAATGAAAGACAGCAATGTTGAGGGGGGACAGAAGAAGAAATAGATCGAGGATACGCTATTAGAAGGTGCTTTCACTGTCCACGAAGTGCTACAGTTCTGGTTGGTAATAGACTTAGATTAGTCATAAATGCATACGGCCAACTCTAAGGCAACCACTAAAAGAAAATTTAGAAGCAGCCTAATCGATACATCGAGAGAGGAGAGAAAATGAAATCATCAAGAGAATGCTCAGTTAAAACCAGACAAGGTGGAAAATGAGAAGACAAAAATGATAAGCACAAGGAACTGAGACGGTGCCATACAGTAGATGGCAATCAAACTGCGTCAATAATCACTTTAAATACGAGTGGTCTAAACATACCAGTGAAAAGCCAGAGACCAGCGGAGTAGTAAACAATACCCAACGATGTGTTGTCTGCAAGAGATCTGGTTCAAACATGAAGACGCTACAGATCAAAAATACAGGAGTGGAGAAAGATATACCCGGCAGAAAGTGCAAGGAGGAAGATGGAGGGAGAGGGAAGGAGGAGGAGGAAGTTGGAGAGAGAGAGGGAGAGGGAAGGTGGAGGGAGAAGGGAGAGGGAGGGGAGGAGTGGGGCAGAGGAAAGGATAGGGAGGGAGGGAGAGAGGGAGGGAGAGAGGGAGGGAGAGGGAAAGAAGAGGTCTGAAAGGACAGAGTCCAACCCAGAAGCAAATGTGTCTCCAGAAACAGAAGAGAATTTCTGGCTTTACTTTACAGAGGCTTTACTGTAGAGAAAACTTAACGAAAACCATGCATTCAATAAAACAAAAACTCAAAGACAGCATGATTGAAACAAGAAACCCCATTTAGGATATAAGCTGCCCTAAGGAAAAAGATTAAAAACAAAAATAACATCGTTATAGAACAAAGAAATAACGATGTAAATGACCGAGAGCCCAACAGGAACAGTGGGGGGCCCCATCACTAACCTGGAGAAAAAGCTGGAGGTGAAAGAAATAAACAGCAGGGCCATCGGCCTGGGGGGGGTGGTCTAAGGCTTTGGGGCGTCCCTGAATCACAAAGCCCAAAAACCACAAAGTATTCAAAGACGTGAAAGAGAAGAATTTCCCTGAAATGAAGGAATACCTCTAAAACTTCTCATTGAAAAAAAAATACATGGTGTTCTAAGAAAATTTCATTTAAAGGACTCAACACCGAGACGTAGTCTAAGTCAAACACGGAATTTCAAAGTGGAGAAAAACTTCTTTGAACGTGGAAGCCGGAAAACAAATCATGGAAAAGCAGAGCAGTATAAAGCTGGCCTCAGACTTTCCAGGGCAATACACAGTGCTGGGAAACAAAACAACTTCCACAAAATCCCTGGGGGTGGGGGGGCGGGTAGGACATGGCCAGGAAGCATTAGGTAGGGGAGAGCGGAGAGCCATCATTTAAGTCAGCCCAGTAGGTGGGCGCTCCACACATAAGAAACCTCGGGGAGCACACACGTCCGTGAAAAGGCTGTCTGAGGAGTTAAGTTCACGTCTGCCTTTCGAACCTGGAGCCTGTGACATGCTCACTCATTCATTCGTCCAAGCCTTGATGTCAGACTTCCAACTGGTCCAGCGTGGGTCCCATGCCCATCCCCGATCCCATCCCTGAGGCTGTTGGAGATTCTGGGGGGCAACTCTGAACCGTGGCTGTCAGAGGGACCTGCGCTCTGCCAACAGCAGCGGGGACCCACATGAGCCCCGGCCCTGGGTCCCCAGGCTGACCCTGCCTCACTTCACGGGCTTCCCAGCCAGATGGGGCCAGAGTGAGAATCTGAGTCCTGGTTCCCGCCCCACTGGCCACACCCACCTCCCTGCCCTCCTTTTGCCAACAGAGGAGTGAGCCGCCAGCTCTTGGCACAGCGCAGATGTCCCCTGTGGCTGGTGGGGTGTGAAGGTGACTCGTCATGAGGCTAGCACAGGGAGGACAGGACTTTCTCACCCCTGGTGTCTGCAGACAGTGGCTGGTTGTGAACGTCTCTGGGTGCCCGGCCCAGGAAGAAGGAGAGAGAGAAAAGGGGGAAAGCAAGTGCAGGTGAGAGACGCAGATTCCCATCCCTGAGAGCGGTGGGCCAGGGCGCAGGATGTATGGAGGGCGCCTCCCCACTGCGGTGGGAATCGGAGGCCCTCTCGGCACCCCCTCTCCTGCTCTGCCACCTCGCCACGTGCTCGTCCCCGCCCTCTTCCCACCTTCTCCAGAACCCCTGTGCTCTCTCCAGCTCACAGCCTTTACCGACCTGTGCCAGCTGCCTGGAGCCCTGCCCCCCATCCTTCCTCTGACCAAATCCTGTTCATCTTTTGGGTGTCAGGATACATGCTCCTTTTTCCTGTCTGTACCCCACAGACATGCTCCCTCTGCACTGTTCACACCCACTCAGAAACACGCACCTGCCTCTTTACCTTCCCATCTCTGTGAACTGGCTCTCAGACCTTGTGCACCTTCCCACATTCTCCCAGTGCTCCTTCCGTCCTTCTTGGATGGCGCCCCGCTGTGTCACCCTGCATTTCCGCTTCCCCACGTGGATGAAACCCCACACACTGGGCCACAGCCTCCGGCTTCCCCAGCAGCTGCTGAGGTGCTGGGTGAGACCGCTTGGAAGGCTCTAGTGGGAGCCAAGCCTTGTCCTTTCTCCTGTGGACTCCTGCGGTTCTCCCTTACAGACTTCCCGTGAAGTCTGTGTGCTGTGTGAACACACCTGCGGGGCCGCCCATTGTGTCCTTCCTCAGCACGTCGGAGTGTGACTGCCGGAGCCCCGTGTCACTGCATAACATATCCTCCATCACCACCTCACCCACCCTGTCCTTCACTTCCCTGCCCCAGGCTTATATCTCCCCGGTAAACCTTGTCTTCTTAATCCTTGCCTCAGGCTCTGCCTTCCAAAGAATCCTTGCTCCTTGAGGATAGGAACACGTCTTATTCATTTTTTAAATCTCTAGTACCTGGAAATGAGTATTTGGGGAATGACGCATGAGTTGATTCATCAACTAACTCTCTCTATACTTACCTTACAGATGGGAAAAAAAGACACAGAGGAGGTAAACTGAGGGTCTTCTCTCAGGACCCTTTGTTTAGAAATTGATGTAGTGACTGCATTGAAGACCTCATGCCCATATAAACAGGTAGATGGCTGAGAAACTCTTCCCACTTCTACAAAGATGAACCAGTTTGATATAAATTCAGAGAGCTGGAGACACTGGAGTTTTCCTCCCTAGGTCTGGCAGCTTTCCCAACCATCAAGAAGTGAACTGACCTTGACCTTGGACTTGTGCAGATTAGATCCAGGCAAGCATCTTCAGTTACTTTCTTGCAGGTCCATAAACTGTAACACATGGAGGTATCCAGTGAGCCTGGAGGCTACCTCGACCCCGGATGTCAGCCCCCCCGGGCTGTCTTTGAACCACGTGTCCCAAGAAAATGAGCCAAGAACGTGTCTGCTTTCACGCCTTGTGCTAGCGTGTAAGAAATTTCTCCAGATAACTGCCAGCAAAGACACAGCCCTGGGCCAGAGGTAGCCAGGACACAATTAAAACTTGGCACCTTCGCAATGGAACGGCCCTCCACGCCGAACCAGCACGGATGCAAATCCAGTCATTCAAACAAAACGCGGATGGATGACTCAGGCTCCTTTCACGGTAATAACGGTGTGTTATGGGACGCAGCTTTTGTAAGCGTCGCCGGTCTGTGCCGCAAGTCTTCTATTTGCTTGGCTGTTCCCCTGTAGCACAACCTCATTTAGCACGATGAGGTCCCAACTTGCACGCAGCCGGAGCCCCCACGCACACAGAACCCCGAATCTAATTAGAAGCCACTGCAGGTGTCACCAGAGCAGACATGACACCACTCCGTGAGGCGTGATTGTCTGCTGCATCTTATACTTCAATTTTCTTGGTGATGAGAGGGGGGAAAGCACACATGGGGGGAAACATTGCGTTTTTCAGCTGCAGTTTGACGACTTTAACAAATAGCTTTGCGCCTTAATAGAACATCTTTCTGGTAGACGTTCCACGGAGGATGTGATTCTAGAATGCTTTTTCGGGCTGGAGAAGGGAGGTGGCCCTCTGCAGCTTTCTCGCCATCGTTCAAAGCGACTTCATAACGTTCAGTCTGTTGAAACGAAGCAGCCACAACATTTGTACCAAGGTTTGTAAATCAGACTGACATTCGCCCCCCCTACCTCCCGTGGGCTCCTGCTCAAACGCTGCCTTTTACTGTTCCTGAACCCCGATGAAAATGGGCAAAAGGAGAGGGGCCCAGGGAGACCCCGACCCTGAGAATCTCCCAACCTGGTTGGTGGGGTGGACCCTGAGCGCCTACCTGAGAAAACCAAACAGACCCGACACCTGCCTCCAGGAAAATTCATACCGGCTCAACGATTCAATCAGCTTTGGGGACTGGAAGGGGAAAAGTTGAAGTGATGGCTTTGGAAAGAAAACCTGGGAGGTGCAGAGGGATGAGTCAAAGCTTTTCTTCCTGAAGTTGAATGAAAGGCACTTTATGTTCTCGTCTTGCTGGGGCACTGCCCACTAGAGCCCTCCGTCCCTTCCTGCCAGGGCCTGGGAAGCCCCGGGTCCTGAGGCTGCCGGCCCCCTGCTCGCAGGGAGAGGCATTTGGGTGAGCCACCCAGAGGAGGACCAGCCTGGGGCTGCTCCCTGGACAAGTGGCAGTGTTGAGGTGAGACTCGGCCAGAACAGGAGCTTGGGGGCCTGCCGAGTGGGGACAGCTGGACGGCCAGAAGCAGGTGCAGCTACTCGAGAGGGGCCCCGCCCCAGTCCCCCAGAAGCTATGCTGGTTCGCCGAGCCTCAGAGAGGCCAACAGGGCCAAGCTGCAAAGGCTTGTGCCCCTGCCTGTCCCCAGAAGCATAGAGCCCGGAGCACTGCAGGGCACCAGGGACTGGGGGCTCTGGAGGCATTCCGGGGCAGGGCCTCACCCTGGGCACTCCGGTCCCCGCCGTGATGTCGGTGAGACACACAGGTGGTTTCTCACGGGGTGGAAGCGACCAGCATGGCTAACTCTGGAGGGGCTGGTGGGCTGATGCCATGTGGCCGCGCTCACTTAGCGTTTCAGTGGTTTGTGACCGTTTGTTACTTGTCCGTGATGAGGGAAGAGCAGAAATCGGGAGAGCTTAAGAAGCCGTGTAGCGATCTGACACGGCCGTGGCTTCCGAGCGGCCACCAGAGCCTCGGCTGGCTCAGGCGACGTCGGCCTGCGTGGTCCCGTGTGCCTCGAGCCGCAGAGTCACACACGGGGGAGGGGGAGGACAGCCTTGGGACTCTGACAGATGGGAAACGCAACGTCCAACCCCAACCCCAACGTGGTTTGGGGCATCGTCGCTGACAGAGCCCCCAGGGCGCCTACCCCAGGTCCCCGGTGAAGGCGGCCAGCGGTGGTGGGGGACACGTGGCTCCGGGGAGGGGGTCAGGCTGGTAGTGCCCAGCGCCACCTTGGGCTTTACATGTACACAGCTCCTTAATTCGGAGCCACAGGCTGGGGTGAGGATAGGGGCAAGGCTGTGCTCCTTGGAATCTTCCAGAGGCAGCGGGCCTGGTGGTTCTGTGCGTCGGCCCTGGAGCTGGGGATTTGGGTTTGAAGCCTGCTTCTGGTGCTTATTAGCTCTTGAGAAGTTACTTGGGTTCTTTGTGTCTTCGTTGCCTGCTCGGTAAAATGGGCTTTCATAGGGCAGAGCCAGCAGCCAGCTTGCAGCCTGGGGCCCCTGTCATTTGGTCCTTCCCCGAGGAATGGGTCTTCTCTTTCCACTCAGGTCTCCCCACAAAGGCCACCTCCTCCAGGTGGTTTTCCCTGACCCCCTTCCTCCACCTGTCAACCCCTCCCCTCTCATCGTTTGTCTCTCTGGGGGGAGACAGCCTTGTTTCTGTGTACAGTTGGTGGTTGTGCCCGTTCACCATGAGCTCGAGGAGATCAGGCTTCCTCGGGCTGTGGGGGCTGCATCCTGGCCACCGAGGAGAGACTGGCACAAAGGAGGTATCGGGACATATTTCCCAATGAATGAACAGATCCTTCCCTGGCCCCTTGGCCTCCTGCGGGGATACATCTCTGCACACCTGGGCCAAGCCCAGAGCAGTAGCCAGGAGCTCCTGGCTGCCAGGGCCTCCCAGGGAACTTGGGTGGGTCACCCCACACTCCCTGGCAGATGCGGCAGCGAGCCGCGAGGCAGGGCCAGAGCTCACGGGCCTCCGCGGGGACCATTCCCCTCAAACCGGTTATCGGTAGATTTGCACATGTATCCCCTTTCAGTTCCTTCCTGCTGAGGGCTGCTTCTAAGACTCTCTGAAAAGCCCTGCACCCCCAAGGGACTCTTTCCAGACCCCCAACCTTGAGCAGGAGAGGACGCTCCCACCCTGAGCAAGGCCAGGTCAGCAGAAGCCGTTCCCTGTGCCTTTGTTCCCTGCGGCTTTGCAGAAGGCTTGTGAAAGTCATTGCCGCCCGAGACTGCAGGGCTCATGCCACCAAGACTTTCCAAAATGTTGGCTAGAAGTAGGAAGAGTGGAACAATGTTGTCCTTCGGAGGAAAGTGAAGAGGTCAGGCAAGCTCTCTCCCCTGACTTCATGTTTTTACAGAAGCAGCCTTCTTCAGCCCAAGAGCTGCACCAGACACCAGTGGGGTCAGGAGCGGCTTCCTTGGCTCCATTCTGCCTCCCCGGGCCTCCAGCCCCTCATGTGCCACACGGGGACAGCGACAGTGCCTGGCTTATTGGTCCTTGCAAGGTTGGCATGAAATGCTGTCTGTGTCATGTGATGGTCATGCCAAAAAGCTAAGCTCTCTTATCCCACCCCACCCCCCCGGGCTGATAGCCGTTGCATATCTGTGTCACAGAGTACACTGCTGGTGGGTTACATGCTCTATTTTAAAAGGTCTATCTCTTTGACCTCATTTCCTGCTGTTGTCTCCTTCTTCATGACCTCACAGGTTTTCTGGTTAGATACACTCATTTCTACCTCAGGGCCTTTGCACCTGCCATTCTTTCTGGAGAATGCCTGGAACTCCTCATCACTTTTCTTCAGATGGTCTCGCAGCCACCTCCTGATCATTGCTCAGGTTTTCCTCAACGCCACCTCCCTAGAGAGGCCTCCCCTGACCTCTCCCCATGCTGGCCCGACTTCCTGCTCCGTTTTTGCCTCTTCCTCATGGGAAATCATCCAAAGCATCCACCTGCTTCTCCTGCTGTGCTGTGAGCCCCACGAGGGCAGGGTCCTGACAAGTCTCCCCGTCCTGGTTCAGTGCCTGGCACACTACAGGTGCTATGTTGTGCTGGAATACATAAATGCTCACTTTCTTAGTAAGTCTTGAGAAAGCAATCTGCGCTCTGGGAAGGGGAGCCTACACCTCGAACGGAGTATTTTCGAAAGCTTCAAGCAAAGGATCAGGCTGGGCAACTCCACAGCCAACCCCAGGAGCCGCTGCAGTTCTTGGAGGGTCATGGGGGGCAGGTGGGGGTGCCCACGTGGAGGGGGATGCTGTGATCTATGTGCTGGATAACACTCCTTCCAGAGGGCAAGGCTTCCGGGGCCACGGAGGGTTTCCAGTCCCCTGGGTAGAGGCAGGTTTCACAAAGGATGCACGGTAGCCCATGGTAAAGGTCATCCACCTGCTATCCTGACTCTAGTGGCCGTGGTATCAGTGTGGCCCCTGGGGGAGAGGGAAAACCAGGGGTCGGGAAGCATGAAAGCTGACCTCCTCCTGGCTACTCATTTGCTGCGTGCCTTTGAGCAATCCCCATTCTGGGCTCTGTCACACGGATAAAAGAGACAAAGTAAGATTCATGCCACCTCCGACCCTGCTTATGACTCTCCCTAGCTGTCCTGTCCTCGGGTAGACCCTCCACATCTCTTGGCACGTTCCCTGGTACCTACAATGGGATAATAACCGTACCCACATCATAGGGTTGTCGCTGAACTATCTGCAATTTCCTGGCACTTAGTCAGGGCTCAAATAGCCAGTCTGTGATCTGCGATGGGGAGTCTGCTCCAACCAGCTCGCACTAAGAGGAGGCTGATCCCCTGCGGTGCATGGGGAATGAGGAAGGAAGTGCAAAAAGATTTTTATTAATGTGGACAAGTCTGGAGCAAAGGATGTGTTTCCTGTTGGGCTGGTAGGCGGGAGCTGGTGCCAGCATCTGACTTGTCTGGGGTCTGATAGCACCAACTTGGGGTCTGGACCCTTGGCTCCAAGCTACACGTTACGGCCATCTGTCTACTCCAAGGTGGCAGGTCACCAACAGAGAAAGCAGGGTGGCTGGGAGACCCACCCTTGGCACGTTGCTCTCCTCACAGAGCTCTGAGGGGCCGGAGAGTCTGGGCACCAGGAAGAAAGCCCTACTCTGGGAAATATTCACTGCACAACCGCACCTTACCAGATGGGCAGACTTTGGAATGGCTTCCAAACCAGTCCTGGCCTGGAGAGCAGCTCAGCCAGAATGCCAGGTTCTGCAAGCAAACAGGAGCCAGATTGAGAGTGTGGCAAAATGAAGGCCAGACAAGCTTGAGCCTTTCCCGAGTCCCGTCAGCAGGGAAAAAGTGTCCAGAATCATGGACTCAAACCCTCTCTTGTGGAACTGCAGAGGACAGAGGAGAGCGATTGCGGTGAGGAGAGAAATGTTAGTCCCAGCTGTCGCTTAGCAGCGTGTGACCTTGAGCGAGTCACGTCCCCTCCCTGTGCCTCAGGGCAAAAAAGTGTAACGCAAGGGACTGAGGGGCTTCTCAAGTTTGGGCCATTGTAGGATTAAATGATTCTAAGCCTCCTGGCACCTGACCTTTTGTTCTCTCTGAAAACCTGAAAGGGGGAGTCTGCACAAGGGAAACCAAGACCAGGTTTCAATCCCTCAGATTTTCAAAAGCGGTGTCCCAATCCTGACTGCCAGGAATCTGTCAGTTTTAAGTGACAAAAAGCCCACTTCAAGCCAGCTTGGGCAGAAAGGCACATTTATGGGTTCCTGAAATGTAAAGATAAGTTGGCTTCAGGCATGGTGGTATCCAGGGGCTCAAATGACACCATTGTCTTGTTTTCCTCTCACCCCTGCTCCATAATTCAGACAGACGTTTCCCCCTGTGTTGGCTAATCAACTCCCAGCACTTCCAGCTAACACCCGTTGTATGTCCGCAGCAGTCCTGATGAAAACAGTTTTCCTTTCCTGTTTGTTCCAACAAAACTTCTAGGATTGCTTTGGATTCAGCTTGTTCACATGTGTATCCCCGAGCCAGTCACTGACGTCCCGGTTTAAATCCAGCCCCGCTATTTGCTGGTGCATCAGTTTCTTATGCTCCTGTAACAAAGTAACACTTAATGGCTGGAAACAACACAGATTTATTATTTTAGAACTCTGAAGGTCAGAAGCCTCAAGCGGGTGTCCCTGGGCAAATCCAAGTGTTGGCAGGTTCTGTTTCTTCTGGAAACTCTAGGGGACTTTCTCTAGGGGAGAACCCATTTCTCCCCCTTTTCTAGAGAACACCCCTGTCCACATTCTTTGTGTGGTAGCCCTTCTTCCTCCTTCAAAACCAGAAATGACCAGCTGAGTCTTCCTCGAGCACCCAGGGATCTGCCGCCTCTCTCTTTCACTCGTGAATGGGCTGGGATTGCCTGGGAACACCTGCCAACCCAGGAGCATCTCCCCCTCTCAAGGTCAGCTGATTAGCAACCTTATCCCCCTTTGCTAGGTCACATACCACATTCACAGGTCCTGGGGAAGTCACTGGGGGGTCTTTGTCCCTCCCCCGGGCCCCCCACTTGCCTTGCCAGTCCTCACTCTCAGCGTCTGTAAAATAGGACCCCTCCCTCACAGGCCCTTCTCAGGATGCACGGAGCTCACAGAGGCCTCAGCTCGGAGGACTTCAGGGGACGGTGTGGCCACCAGCCTCAGTAGGTGTCTGCGGACTTGCCCGCAAGCGCTTTGGAAGAAAGGTAGCACATGGCTTGGGCAGTAACTGATGCCACATAAAACAGCAAGTCAACCCTGGATCTTGAGCACATGATTTCACATTCCTGGTGCCACTTCTGCGGTGGTCTGGACAGGGTGGACAGGATGTTTCCACCAGACACCAACCCCCCCACCCCCACCGTGGCAGCACAGAAGGAAGCAAGAAGACCGTGCTGCCCAGGCCGGGGGCTGTGGGGGGCTATTGTCGCCTCTTCCCCATTGGCCCATCCCTCCCCTCGCCAGTCCCTGACTCCCTCAAACAAGGAAATGGAGCGCCCAGTGAGTGGGGCACACAACGTCACCCAGCGTCCATGGCTGCACAAGCAGGATGCTGCTGTCCTAGGACCTTGGTGAGGGTCCCCCAGGGCTGGCCTCCAGGGTCTGGTTGGTCGGCTTCACGATGCCACCCCAGGTCGGGCAGCGCCCACCCCGGGACACAGTCGGTGCTAAGGAAACATTTGGTGAGCAGAGAAAGCCTGGCGGGTGGGCAGGAGCGCCCGCCCGACCCTGTCCCTCCTCCTGCCCCGCCCAGTGCTCCCGAGAGCTAACTACAGGGTTAACGATCCCACTTGCACGTTCAGCGACGTTCCGACAGCACTGCGAGCCTCAAGGAGGAAGCCCTCGTCCGATCAACCTTGTGTTTATTGATTTGTAAGCAGCTCAATCGTCTGGGAAAAGACAGCGCGCCAGCCAACATCTCTGGGGTCCAAGGCCTCCTGCCGGCGACCAAGACCTCTGTGATGTCTGTTCGCCGATGTGAGGTAAATGACACCCCCTAATCTGTTGGGGGGGGGGCTGTGTGGGAACGGCTCTGTACTGGCTGGAGCGGGAGCGTTGGAAAGAAGTCTGCGTCTGAACATTTCCCCGTGTCTAGACAAGAAACGCTGCCTGCCTGAAATATTAAAATTTCATACTCTGCTCCCAGGAGAGAACCTTTGGTTGTAAACATACAGGGCCAATTTGAGTTTTCTTTCTTTTTTCTTTTTTAGGGTTCTTTTTTATGGCCAATTACGTGGATTGCAGAGCTGGAGAATCGTTGGCAATTTCAGGACCCTGAAGGCAAACCCTGCCTGCTCCATCAGGTCCTGGCTGCTAAGAGTCTGGGTACAAGGCCTGCATTTGTCTCCTAGCAGCTGCTTGGGCCCTGTGGCCCCTGAGCCTCCATTTCCTCATCTGAGAAATGGGTGTGATAATTCTGACCTCACCAGGTTATCATAGGGCTAGATGGAGCCACAAACGAGATAGCCTCTCTACTGGGCTGAATCGTGTCTGCCCACATTCACATCCCTGGAACCTCAGAGTGCAGGTCTGTTCGGAGCCAGAACCTTCTAGATGTGTCCGTTAAGATAAGGCCCCGGGGAGCGGGGCCGGCCCCCATTCAACACAGCCCGGCTTTGGAAGAAGAGGTGAGAGAAACAGAGGCACAGAGGCCGCGCGATCCGCCAGCGCCGCTGCCTTAACAGAAGACCACAGGCGGGGTCGCTGGACCCGGAGACGTTTCTTTCTCACGGTTCTGCGTGGGTTCTGGTGAGTCGTCTTCCCGGCTTGTAGACAGCTGCCTTCTCTCTGTGGCCTCCCGAGGCAGAGAGAGAGAGAGAGAGAGCGCGCACAGGCAAGCCCTCTGGTGCCCCTTGTGATAAGGATCCTAATACCATCTGGGGCGTCACCCTGAGGCTCTCATCCAAACCCCACCACCTGCCAAAAGCCCCGCCCCCAAGCCCCACCCCCTGGGGGCTTAGGGCTTCAGCAGGTGAATTCCTATGAGACAGAGGCAAGGTCCCCAGAGCGAAGAAGCTTTCTGATGACGGGGGCCTGGAGCGATGTGTCTACAAGCCAAGAAACGACAAGGGACGCGGGGAGCAGCAGAAGCCGGGCGAGAGGCACCTTCGGTTTGGGACTTGAAGCTTCCAAAGTGTGAGGGGACCCTCCGTGGGGAGTTGTTCCGCCCCTCGGTGGCTGTTAGTTACAGCAGCCGTAGGGCGCTAATACACCAGAGTGAGAATTAAGAACGACGTGTGGAAACTCGGCGGAGGCAAGCGCCGGGCCTCACAGCAGCGCTTGGAATTACGGAGATGACCATTAGTTTGTGCTGCAGATGGGGAAACTGGGCCTCCAGGACCCCCGCGACTTGCCCAGCCTCCTCCCCCCGCAGTCCCTGCACCCCTCCTGCCTGGCCTCACCCACCGTCCAGGAGAAGGCTGGGCGGGCATGGGAAGATTCTCCCCGCCCTCAACCCCTCCCCGCCCTGCCACAAACAGGGTGTTGTGTCCGTGTCCCCCAGGTCAGGGCTCATCTTGTTCCTGGAATGTGACTCTGTCCATCAGGGACGCACGATGTCCAGCAAGTCCAAGGGCCCCTGCCCACCTGCTCAGCATCAATGAACAGAGCACCTGCTGTGTTCCGGGTGCCGTTCTAGGCCCTGCAAGCCAGGCATGAACAGGACAGACCAGGGCCTACCCTCTGGAACTCAGCGCTGTGATGGGCGCACTGGGCCTGGGGGCCAGGGAGAGGTTTCTACAGGCGGTGGGCTAGGAACCGGGGCCGGCAGGATGGGAGAGGATGGCTGGCTGAGGTGGGGCTGGGAGCCCCAGGACAGGCGAGCGCCCTACAGCGGGAGTGCGGGGCCCGGAGGAGGAGCTGTGTGGGTCCCCTGCGGCCACTGCCCAGAGTGCAGAGGGACTGAGAGGTAGGACAGAAGAGCAGAGGGATGGACAGGGCCCAGCAGCAAGGCTGAGGCAGCAGCACTCCGTCCTGAGGGCCACAGTGAGCCATAAGGGCAGGTGGAAAGCTCATCCCCCAGGGATGTGTCCTTCCTGCCAGGCTCTGTCTTTCTGTGTAGACAGGGCTGGATGAGAGGGGCTCCCGGCGGCCCCCCTCCATGGCTGGGGCTCTTCTCAGAGGCTCCCGGAAGGGAGCTGCCTGGAGCTTGTACCAGCAGCGGCTCCTAGGAGCCACAGTGAGGAGTAGAGGGACACCAGAGAGGAGAGGGGACAGATGGGGGCGGTGCGAGCGAGCCTCCACTCAAGGCCCAGGGACGCCCAGCCCCTCGCCCACCAGCAGGGGAGCCGCCTGTTGCGGGGGACACTCACCTGGGCCCACAGGTGCCCCCAGGGCCGTGCACGCTGGGAAGAGAGTGGCTGTTCACCCAAAGGCGGGTCTGAGCTGGACATCCTGGCACCCCCACCAGCAGGAGGTCCCGGGAGGGGTGCTGGGGACATGGCGGCCAGAGGTCCCTGAGCAGCAGGTGGGACTTAACTGCCCGTCCAGGGCCGCCCGCTGCCATGCCCAGCCTTTGTCCCCCACCTGGAGCTTTTGTCATGGTCCTCTGAGCTATTTATTTACTTGGTGTATTTATTTAACGCTCCCCATTTTTTTTTTACCTAGAATGTACCCCATTAAAGGAAACTTGGTTTTTCCTAGTCTACGTTAAAACAAATGCTACTAATTAAAGTGGAAAGGGTTATTCTGTTCATCCCCAGAAAGTTCCCAGTCGCTACACTCAGGGAACCACAGACACAGGGAATCACCGCGCCATCAGCCCTCACCGGGAAGCTCCGCTCCGTCCCGGCGGCCCCGGCATCGAGGGTCATCCCGTTCCGAGCTCATCGTCCCCTGTGTCCTCACGGGCTGCCGGCAGGAGTGCTGGTGTGGACGCCGAGTGACCGCCCCTCTGTGACAGGTACGGTGGCTGAGCTTCCAGAAGGCTTAAGAATCCAGCGCAGAAGACGGGTTTTAACCGAACGCGTACCCAGCTGTCACCGGCATCGTCCGGATTAGATTCACAGCAGAGGAAAAGGGCCCACAAGGGTTGAGTAGGCTGCCCTGGATCCCACAGTGCGGGTTCAGTCCCGCCGCTGCCAGGCGCCAGGACCGGTTTGCGATCCGCTAGAACCCACTCCCTCGAGCCCAGGGTAGCTTGTGCAGGACGGAGCACCAACTGTGTGCACACGCTGGGCTTGTGACCTCCTCTGGTCTCGTGCGGTCTTCCCCACAGCCCTTTGGGCATCTTTGTCCCCTTTGTTATGGGTCGAATTGCGTCCTCCCGAAAGTCCTAACCCCGAATCCTCCCGTACCTCAGAGTCTGACCTTGCTTGGAAATGAAATCCTTCATAGCAGATGTAATTAGCTAAGGTAAAGTGAGGTCACGCCGGCCTAGGGTGGGCCCCCTAATCCAATATGATTGATGTCCTTATAAGAAAATGGCCTTGTAAAGACACAGACGAGGAGGGTGGCACGTGACGGTGGGGACAGAGGTAGGGGGGACATGGCCACATGCCAAGGAAGGCACAGGTTGCTGGCAGACCACCCAGAGCTAGGAAGAGGCAAGGAAGGAGACCCTTGGCTCTGGGGGGAGCGTGGCCCTGTGACACCCTGATTTTGGCCTCCAGAAGTATGAAAGAACAAATTTCTGTTGTTTTCAGCGACCAGATCTGTGTTACTTTAAGACATCAGCCCCAGGAAATGAGGACACCATCTCAGAGAAGACAGCCCCAGATCCCCGTACGGGGAGTCGGTGGCGCCAGGTCACACTCTGGGACAATCAGAACCCACTTTCCGACTCGGGCTGACTCCCATCCCTGCTGCCTGCCACGACTGGCCGAACGGCCGGAGCCACTAAATCCAGCACCAGTTATGGTGGCTCCCAAGACATGGGCTTTATTGTTAAAGCCCGCTGGCCTTGAGTTTGCATGGCAGCCAACCCCAGCTGTCAGGCTCGCCCGTGGCCCAGCGAGTCCCAGCCTTTGAATAAAGATCTGAGTCCCCAGAATCACAATCACTCCGTCCCCAGCACCCACGGGCTTTCCCAGCAACAGAACGTCTACCCCAAGAGCCTCCTGGATTGGACCTTCCTTGTCTGGGCTCGGCTGACATTGGAGATCTGTGCTTGGGAATGCATCCAGCCCCACTGGACCCCAGAGCCATGCCAGAGCTCAGCTCTGCTACATCTGCAGGGATTTCTCTCCTCCAGGAATTTCCCCACCTGCCCGTGGCCCCGGCACAGATAGCATCAGAAACACCCTGGTGAGCCTGAGCAAGCCTCCAAGGTGGGGAACAAGAGGAGACACGCTGTACTGGTTGGGACGCATTGCCCAGCCCGGAGGCAGCTGCTGGCCAGGAAAGGCATCCTCATGTCTGGAATTCCTGGGGAGTTGAACAGTGGAGTAAAAATCAGGGTGTCCCAACAGGCCCACATGGAAGGCAGACCAGGAAGGACCCCCAGCGTAACACGGGACTGCAGGTAAATCACCCCAGTGGCCGTTCGACTGTGTTCTCCTGGGTCTTCTCCTTTTCCTGAGTCCAGGTCTTGGTGGGAACCAACCCCAGAGCAGACAAGTCAGGGGAGTCAGCCTCGGTGCAGGTAGAGAGAGAATCCATCCCTGCCCAGGGAAAGCCACACACATTCTGATACGTGAAAAACAAACTAGATCCCGGGGCTGTGGGGGGGAGCAGAACCTCACCCCCACACCCCGCCCCACGCTCCGCAGCCCTGATGAATTTTCTGAAGCAGGGAACGGAACACAGTGTCCTATGTCTGTGCCGTGGCCCGCCAGCACCCCCCTGGTTCTTCACCGGGTCCACCAGAGTCAGATCAACGCCGGACATCCAGGTTTTCTTGCATTCTTCTATTTTACGATTATAAATGCCTCACACGCTTGCCAGGACACATCAAATAATGTAAATGTGCAGAAAATATTGGCTTGTCCCATCCCTCCTCCTGCCCCGCTACCAGGCACACACCGTCATCCACACCTCTTCCCTGCTCCCCCACAAGCGCCCCTGGCAGCCCCCCGCAAAGTGTAATCGTGCCCTAAGCACCACGCAAGACTGTTCTCCCTTAAAGACCCACAGCGGCGTCTTTCCTCATCTGTTCACACGGACTGAGCTGCGACTTCTCATAGCAGCAGATGTTCCTTACATGCCCTGTGTATGAAGAGCATGAAGGTTGTTCTGGTTTTGCTTTTTTTAAGCACAGATCACCCTGCCATCAGCATCTGTGTACGCAAAATATCCAACCACTGACATTGACTCGGGCACCACCCCATGGGACGGAGGTGGCCTCCAGCGCCCCGAGCGACTGGGGCCGTGGGCAGCCCGAGGAGGGCTGAGCCGGAGAAAAGGACTGCGGATGGCCGCATTCCTGTGCTGTCATCACTCTGAGATCCATTCGTACAATGGGGATTGCTGGGTTAAGGGGTGTGCGCTTTTATTTTCATATAAATTGCCAGGCTATTTTTTCTGCCAAAGAGGATACAAAAATCTCACATTGACCTGTGTGCGGGAGGGCGCAGGGCCGAGTGGGTCGAGGGACCGAGCAGAACGCGTGCTGGGGATTGTGCCCACAGAGCCAGAAGCTCTTTCTTTGTGAAGATGGATGGTGTGTTAATTGCATAGGAGACGGCAAGGGCCTTGCGGTGAAGGGTCCCCTCCAGCCACCCACATGCCACCAGGCGGGGGGAGGGAGAGCAGGGGCCAGCCCAGCAAGTGCCTGAGGACGATGCTGAGTTTGTCACAGTTAATTGCTGTTTCGAGTCTTTGGATCCTTTCAAATATGCTGCCACAAATTCCTCATCTGTGTGTATTTGAAAGGGTGCAGTGACCCCAAAGAAGTTGGGAACCGCTGTTCTAGGTCAGCCCTGTGGGATGGAAAAGAATGCAAGCCACAGTTTCAATTTTCCAGGAATCCCGTTTTAAAAAAGAAAAATAAACCGTAAAAAGAAACAGGTTCTATGAGCCTTAACGATACATTGAATTTAACCCAAATATATCCAAAATATTAGCCTTTCAACATACAAGCAAATTACTGAGGTTTTCACCTTTTTTTTTTTTTTTTCAAATATCAAGGCTTTGAAATCTCCTGTGTGTTCTTAAACTTGCTGTCAGGCTCCATTTAGACCAGCACCTTTCAAGTTGCCATACTGGACAGTTCTAGAAGTTTCTGGGGTTGGAAGACGGCCACATTCAGCCATTTAGCGTGTGTTTACTGAGCAGCCGCCTTCTGTAGCTCCAGCTTCAGGTATAAGAAGGGAAACACCTCTCCTGCCTCCCAGGGCTTGGCTGTGCTCCGAAGAAGGGGCTAAGGGACCTCCCACCCCCATGAGCGCACTGAGAAGCTTCCATGGTGGGTGGAAGTTCCCCGCCACCCGCAAGGAGATCTGTTATCAAAGAGGCTTTTCTTATGTGAAATGAAGATGAGCTTCTCTGTCCTTTTCAGCCACTGACCTTGGTTTTGCGTTTTGAAGGCGCAAGGCGTAAGTCTGCTCCTTCTTGCTTATGGATGGCCACTCATTTGTGCATCATTCATTCCTCCCCCAGTATTTGTCGAGCACCCGCAACGTGCCGGCTAGAGACACAGCTGTGCCCCCGAGCGCGGAGTTGAATGGGGCAAATAGGCAAACAGTCAGGCGATGACATGCCCATGGGAGGCAGGGCTGTTGGAGCCCCGAGGAGAGGGGCTGAACTTGACCAGGCTCGGCAGGCTTGCCAGAGGGATCACTTGGGATAAGGCTGGGGAGAGGACAGGTGATTGTCCAGAGGGTGTGCAGGAGGAGGAGTGGCTGGGGCAGAAGGAACTGGAAGCACTAGGGGCGGCGGGGGACCCCCGGAGGACCTGCATGTTCTTCCCGATGGCTGAGATGCAGGACGGTGCTGAAGAGGGAGAGGCACGGGATGACGGGGAAGGCATTGGGAGAGCATGTGCAGGCTGCATATGGCATACTAAGGAGTGTAGAATGTTCTAGATTTTGTCCCAGAGGCATTGAGAAGTGCTTGAAGATAGCACCCAAACCCTCCTACGGCCTGCCCAAGCCTTTCTTTCCCCGTCTCCCACTCTCTCCAACAGCGCACTCAGATCCTCGGACTTCCTGGTCTTTCCATTTGGGCCAGTATGGACCGGAGCCAGAACCTGGTCCCAGGTTTCTCTGAGGGGTCCTGAGGTTCCTGACTGGAAAGCAGAGCTAGAGGCAGAGCTCTGCGCCAACACCGCGCCAAGGACAGGTGCAGTCCTGGGAAAGCAAGCCTGAGGGGGACAGGGAGAGCGGTTATGGGGCACCCCGGGGCCCTTGGCGGGTCAAGGAGACACAGCTGGCCCCCGGTCCACTGGGATGTCCCCAGAGTGGCCCCAGGGATCAGTCTGCCCCCGGGAAGAGGAAAGAGTGGCTCAGCCCCTGGCTCCTTCCCCTCCCCCGTCGGGTGCGGACTGCTCCCCCATACTTCCTGGTGTTGCTCTGCCCCTTGGGGAGGCCTCTGGAGAAACCAGAGCATCTCAGGATCCTCCCTTGTAGACCTGGGCCCCAAGCAGCCATGGCCCCAACACTGAGGACCCGATGCCAGCTGTGCCAAGCCACACTGGAGGTGGGGCCCGGGGTCGTGCTGGGGAGCAGGGACGTGCCGGCGGAGCTGCCTGGTGCTCTACAGCCTCGGGAACAGGATGCTGCTTTGCTGGGGAAAGCAGCCGAGGCTGCAAGTAAGGCCACACGGAACCAGGGGTGACTGGGACTGGCCTGGGTGTACACCCCATGTCCCAGCCGCATGGTGACCCACCCCACCACCTCCACGGCAGGCCACGGAATCAAGCTCCCCGTGCAGAGTGGTTGTGAAAAATAAGTGAGTATTTGTTTGTATTCACAACAGTGCCCAGCCTGTAAGATGCGCCCCACAGGGGTTTGCGAACAAGCAAATACACATAGGTATTTTACCTAGATTTCAGGTTTGTGTTCATTGGGTTTATCTGATTTTTCTCTGGCCAGAATTGCAGGGATGACTGCTCTGGTTCCTTCCCCTAACCTTGCGGGGCACAGGGAGGAGAGAGCACCCTGGCCAGCGTGGCCCCTGTTCTACCGAGGGCCAGCGCCACCGGCTCCCGGAGCCTTGGCGGCTTCTGCCCTCAGAGTCTGTGGCTGCTGCTGCAGGGACCACTCCCTGATTCCAGGATCAGAACCAGTGCGGAAAGCGTCCTTTAAAAATAAAATAAGACAGGCGAGCTCATTTATGCTGAGGCGACGTATTTTCCCAAGCTGCCTGCAGGACAGAACAATAAAAAATTTATCTTTAATAGCATTTTGCTGAATTTCGCCACAGGAGAGCTCTTTGTCCCCACCGGAGTGTCCCCACCGGAGTTGGGAAAGGTTCTGGTCTGCGTTACATCCCCTTCCTCAGCCCACTTCCCCCCTCCCGCCTCCCCCCTCCTGCCTCGCCCCTCCCCGTCGGAGACTCTGCAGCCGGCGCCTTCTCCTCTTCCTGCCTCCACCCCAGAGACACGTCTGGACACTGGTCACTCCGCCCCACGGAGCTCCGGGAAGGGGGAGAAAAACAGACAGCCCATAATCAGCTTCCCCTCCCTTTCTCCTCCCACCACCCGGAGATGCAAAAACTCAGAAAAACAAGAGCAAAGAAAACCCAAGCTGCCAGTAAACTTAGTATCATGAAAACGAGTGTAAGAAGAGATGCTAAAAATTAGGGTTGGAGCGGGGCACAGGTAGTAGAACAAGGTTCAGAACAACATTAAACAATACATAACATGGCGGGAAAACAGCTACACACTCAAAGATCTACATATAGTTATGAATGCATATTACGTAAATGCGTAAAGAAAGATCTAGAAGGATACCCTTTACACTTTGCAGAGTGGTGTCTCTAACACGGGGCATGAAATGGGACAAAGCCAACAGGGACCCCCGGGGTGTGCGCCACAGACACTTCACTGCTCAAACTGGTACAAGCAACTTTTTTTAAATGGGGGAAAATAAAAGAGAACACCCCATCAGATTAAAATATCAATTAAAACCGTGTTATATTATTCATTGGTAGATACGTGGGGAATTGCCACCCGTGCCGCGGGTGGACGCGGGGTGGGGGCTAGTGTGTGTTGATGTCACTTTTTTTTTTTTTTAAGATTTTATGTATTCATTTGAGACAGAGGAGAGCACCAGCAGGAGAGGTAGAGGAGAGAGACATAGGCTCCCCACTGAGCACGGAGCCCGACACGGGTCTCAATCCCAGGACACTGAGATCATGACCCGAGCCGAAGGCAGACGCTTAACCATCTGAGCCACCCAATCGCCCCCGATGCAGGCACTTTGGAGGACTGTCCTCCAGGACCCAGGGGACATTTCGAGCGCGGCAGCCAGCATGCAGCACGTCCGATTTTCTGAAGGCTGTGCCCTAAAGAGCACAGGTAAGAACCACTGCTGTGAGGCAGTGCATAATAGCAAAAGCTGACACCTTAAAGTCCCTCCGTAGGGGGCCGGCAAAGTAAATGACGGGGTGTCCAAAGCACGACACTCATTGTAGCCTTTAACAGCATGAAACAGAGTTGCACGTCCCAGCACAGAAGCCCTCTGACATAAGAGCATTTCAGAAAGATCGTTATAGTACGACACATTTGGTCTTCTCTGTGGGCACAGAGTTGTGCATGTAAAACAGAAAGACCCCTGGAAGGAAAGGCACCAATATGACCCCAGAGGGTGGTGTCCACCATGTTGTTCTCCAGGTATTTCTGATCCACTCCATTTCCTGATTACCTTGAAGTTGGGTGGGGTCATGTGGCCATTTCTGACCAATCAGTGTGAGCAGCAGTCTCCCGGAGCCACCCCCAGGCTGCCTACAAAGGGGTGCTGGGCCCTCTCTCAGAGCTCTTTGACTCTGGCATGACTGCCAGCCACATCCAAGATGGCGGCCCCCGCCAACCTCATCCCGCTGAGGGGAGCCCCCTCCAACCCAGATGCGCATGTAGCTTTCAGCCCTGCAGACCTGGGTTCTTTGTTGTTACCCTTGGGTTGCAGAATAAGGCAGCCTCCCCAGCAGGTGCCAGGGTCACCCCCAGGAAAAATCTTGGGGATTGGACACCATAGGCAAAGGGCACCTGCCAGCCTTCTTCCGCCATTGGCCCCAGTTCTCTGCTTCCACCCACGGTAGCCTCCTTATAGTTCCTAGTAAGCACCACGTGACTGAGAACAAGATCTGATTCTCAGTGGCATCCCAGAGCCAAGCACTCAGGAGGGCTCAGTCTACATCAGTGGCATGAAATAAATGAAAAAACTTCCCAGAAGTTTTCTTCTTAGAAGACCACAAGGGTCCAAGGGACTTGATATGTCCTTGTCAGATCTGGTCCCAGATGAAGGCAGAAACTTCTCTCACGGTGACAGAGTGCTGGCTGCCTTTCCACAACCATGTTCCTGGTCTCCTTCCTGAACAGTCGATCCCCTGGCTAATGGACTACATTTCCCAGCAGCCCTTGCAGCTTGGGCACAATGAAATGAGCATGAATGTTGCATCGGAGCTTTGCGCGGAGGGGCTCCTTGAGAGAGATGGACACCTGGGGGTGCCCCCTTCTGCCCGGCCCCCTGTCTTTAACTGGGTTCTCTCACAAGCAGACTCTAAGTTGAAAGCTCAAATGCCAATGAATTTTTTCAAGGTCAACAGTACAGTGAGGAGGTGAGCCAGGAAGGGAGGAAGCCCACACAGAGCATGTAGATGAGTAGGTCACAGCTGTGGGCAGCTGGAGCTCAGTCCTGCTGTACCTTGCAGGGAAACGGTACAGAGCACGCCTCTCGGAGTTCTCCCATCCCAGAGGCGAGGAAGGGGGAGTATTTCTCCACTCTCGCGTATTTGTGGACTCTCATTCATCATGGAGGCCTTCTCCCAACCCAGCTGCACGTCCAGCTCGCCTTCCATGAGAGCTTCTGGCAGAGTCATGGGGGCTGCAGGACGCCCTCAGCTGAGGCGGGAATAGTGAGATCCCACAGCAGCCATAACACACCCTGTCCCTTTCATCCTGCCTGGAACATGGAGGTGTTGTCCGGTGTTCCAGCAGCCATATTAGACCATAAGGCAAATGGGATTGAAAGCCACACACTGAAGATGGAGGAACAACAAAAACCCAGAAACCAGAAATAAATTTTGATCTTAAGCCCCTACTAAGCAGAAGTTTGTTGCCAACAATCATCTGCTCCTAATTGGTAGATCATGCACTGGCTGTGTTCTCATGCTTATTGGCAGCACTAATAATGCTGCTGCTGCTGGTGGTGGTGGCAATGATGAAGGTAGTGATGGTGGTGATGATGGTGGTGGTGGTGGTGGTGGTGGTGGTGGCGGCGGTGGTGGTGGTGATGGTGGTGGTGATGATGGTGGTGATGGTATTGGCAATGATGATGGTGGTGGTGGCGGCGGCGATAGTGGTGGTGGTGGTGGTGATGGTGGCGGTGGTGATGATGGCGATGATGGTGGTGGTGGCAGTGGTGATAGTGGTGGTGGTGATGGTGGTGGTGATGATGGTGGTGGTGGTATTGGCAATGATGATGGTGGTGGTGGCGGCGGCGATAGTGGTGGTGGTGGTGGTGATGGTGATGATGGTGGTGGTGGGGATGATGGCGATGATGGTGGTGGTGGTGGCAGTGATGATGCTGGTATCCAAACTAATAGCTTATATGTCATTTCTTCGCAGTTAAGCACTTTCCGTGCCATAACGTGCTTCATCTTTGTAACAACACTGTGAGGCAGATACTATTACTGTTCCTGTCTCACGGATACAGAGACTGAAGCACAGAGTGGTTGAGCCCCTTGGCCGCACTCACACAGCCCGCAGTAGAGCCCTCCATCAGCCATGTTGTCTGACTCTGGGGCTCCCACTCTCCTCACTGCAGTATATCACCTCCTCCCTCAGCTTTTCCCGACAGCTTTGAAAAAGCTGTTTCATTCCCCCACCTGCTCCCCACCCTATAACTTTCTAGAATGACAACTCTGATATTTCACTTTATAAGTGAAACAAACCCAACAGGCTTATCAAAGGAAAGACGGCAATTTATCAACAAGCCTTTCTCAGGACGAAGGTGCTCTTTGCGATTCCACAAAGCTCTTCGCCGAAGACCGGCTGGAGGGTGGGGAGAAGATTCCGGCACCCTAATGAGAAGGTGTTGGTTCCAGAAAACCTGGACAGTGCGGGGCTCGTGGACCTTCCCAAGGGTCCCATCGAGAGCCGAGCGGGTCACTCTGGGTAAGACACAAACCTCACACTGCGGTGGTGACAGTCCCGTGAAGTGGGGCACGCAGTGTCCCACCCTTAGCAGATGTTCCGTGAAAGGTGGCAGGGACACAGCGCCACATGGGAAGCTCATCATCTTTGGAGTCGGAGGGTCCAGGGTTCAAGTCCCTCCTTTACCCCATGCTCTGGGGAAAGATGTTCAACTTTTCTGTACCCCCGCCGGGGCATCCATGACGAGCCTGCTGGGGTGTAGGGAGAACCCTAGCTGTGAGATTGCCCTCTGGCTGCGTGGCGCATTATGAAATCAGAGCACAAAGGACTAGCACCAAAACTCAGGGAGCTCCCATCAGCCACAGCCTGGGCGTGCATCCTACCTGCCCTGCCGCTTGCCAGCTGTGCCAGCCGAGCCAGCCGAGAGCATGACTTCAGTTCTTGGTCTTCTCCTCTGTAGAAGGGTAATAATGACAAAGCCAACCTTATCAGGGTTCTTGTCCACTCTTTCAACATACAGTTATGGGACACCTACTATATGATGGGTCCTGTGGTATTTTTGAGTTAACAAGACAATGAGGTGTCCCGTCCCAGGCAGCATGGTCTGGGGAGGGGGGCAGACATTTTCCAGGTCACCAAATGTACAATCGTAAAAGTAGGATTGTGATAAAAGCCACCAAGTCAAGGAGTGGTGAATAGAAGCTTGACCTTGTCACTTGCAAAGGTCCTGCGGTTGAAATGATTCAACACCATAAACATGTGAACCTTTAAGACTTGATGGTAGTAGGGATGCCCGGGTGGCTCAGTTGGTTAAGCGACTGTCTTTGCTCAGTTCATGATCCTGGCCAGGATCGAGTCCCACATCAGGCTCCCTGCTCAGTGGGGACTCTGCTCCTTGCTACCCTCCCCCCTCTCGTTTTCTCTCTCATTCTCTCTCTCTGACAAATAAATAAATAAAATCTTCAAAAAAAGACTCCACAGTAGTACATGTTGAATGGGAGCGTTATTCCTATCCCCTTGGACCAATGCCGGGAAGGATTTGCATCGGCTGAGGAACTTCTCTCGCGATTGGGCACGCGACAATTCTGGTTTTGTCTGCCAGCGTGGGTTCCGCCTACAAGGAGAAAGCGGCCGGTCACTCACTCCCCACGAGAGGTATTTCTTACTACAGACCAACGTGGTGGCGTCCGGTCTGACAGACGAGGCTGGCTGAGACGCGAGAGGAGCCGTGCTCAGAAAACTGGCTCCACCGAGTTTCTTCCTTGGCCCGGTTGCGCTGGCGCCCCTGACACCCTGAACCCCGCGGGGCACCTGTGCAGAGGGAGGGCAGCCGGCCAGCCCTCGGCCAGGGGGCCTCTCTCCGGGACCTCGCTACAGTTACGGTGAGGACTGGAAATCGGAGCTTGGATGTTTCCTTCCCATCTTCTGCCAGATTCCAGAGTGTTCCTGGCCTGGCTTCGGGCAGACCCCACACCTAGCAAGCCACTGTGTTTTCTAGACATCAGCTGAAGGGTTTCAAACATCCTGCGAGCAAATGTGAACTTGGCATTCGGTGTCTCCACACAGAACCCGAGGCTGGCCGGCCCCAGCGGCAAACAGAGACTGCATTTCCATGTCGCCCCCACGACCTCATTTCTAAATTCAAACAAGGTAATGTCTCCCGTAATGGGCTGTTGGGGCCTTCCTGCCCTGAGAGTGCGTATTTTATCACCGCCTTGTTGGCTCAGGATCCTGAGGGGGCTCGTCAACGGCCTGACAAAGCATTAAGGCGTCCGCTAGAAATGTTGTCACCAGCTGTGAGCCCAGCGCCGTGGGTCTGGGGGGACCGGGCCAGACGCCAGTCCATCTGCCCGCAGCTCCGCGACCTCAGCCGGTCCTGGGGTCGGGCTGGTGTTTGCCCGGCCCGCCTCGGGCAAGAGGCTCAAAGCGGCTGGGCCAAGGAGAGCAGGGGGGAGGCCCCTCCCGCTGCAGGAACGGCCTCCCTTCCCTGCCGGAGGCCAAACATCCGAAGGCCCCTTGGGCCTTTTCACACTAAACTGCTGGGGTCATTGAGGTCAAGGGAGGGGAAGGCCGCGGCCAAGATCACAAAGTCAGAGCGTCCCAGAAGAGAAGAGAAAACTCTCACCTTCTCTCCACCCGACAGGCCAGCCCAGGTCGGCCTTGGGCCTCCTCCCCGCACTCACCCCTGCTCACCCTCCAGGACTTGGCTGCCCGACACAGTCCTTCTTCCTCAGAGGCTCTTCCAGACCATTCCAGCAGCTGTCAGCGCCCCTTGGTCCAGCCCCCACCACCGCCCTGAGCTTCTGCCACATTCTGCCCTCTGTACCAGTCCTGCCTGGACACTTGCGCACCTCCCCGTGGCACAAACCCAGCAATGGCAAGGACCACCACGTGCCCGGCATGTTCAAGGCACTGAAAAGAAGCCAGTGGGTCTGGCCATAGTGAGCGGGGGCAGGGCAGAAGGAGGTGAGGCTGAGCAAGGGACAGGTCGCAGGGAGCCCGCCTGAGTAGGCCCCGAGCCAGGGGAACGTTGTGGTGCTGGGAACGGAGGCGCGCTACGCTCTGACCTATAATTCAGAGCACCTGGGGGCGTGAGGACAGAAGCTGGGAGACCGGGGAGGGGCCACTGCCATGATCCACACAGGAGAGACCGGTGGCCTGGCCCATGGTGGTGGCAGTGGACGTGGGCAGGTCTGGTCTAATCTGCGTTGGTTGGCATCTCCTGAGCGGCGGACAGGGTCCTCGTGGCTGAGCGGGATGCCCAGGTCACCCCCAGCCCCCACGGTCTGGCCCCCTCAGGCGGCCGTCCCAGCAAGAGGATAGCAGCTCCCCGAAGGGAATGAGGCTGCCCGCCGAAGGCCCTGACCCAGGGAAGAACTCCAGGAAAGGAAGGTGGCCGGCATGCTTTGTCCCAAGGAGAACATGGCCTGGCCGTGAATCTTCCCTGGGCTCTCCCCGACGCGCCAAACAGCACCCAGCCTCCATGCTGCTGCCTCCCTGGCAATTGCTCTGTTTACAGGATGTCTGGGGTGTCTAGACAGGCCGGGGGGGAGCCAGAGAGTGGAGTCCCAAGGCGGTTCTCAGACTGGGCACAGGGCTATTTCTGCAGAAAACAACTAAGCCAAAAGACAGAAATCTGCCTCTGCCTGGAGAGTTCATTAAATAGAAATATGCTTAATTCTTTCCTTTTTTATCAGTTGACAGCTTCCCAACAGATAAAGCTTATTTTATTTAAGCTTTCACACACCCGGCGAGATAAATATCCCTGAATTCCTGTCTTCACAGGAAAAAAAAAAATTAAAAATGGATGAAGTCAGAATCTTGAGTAGGGTTCTCGAAACTCGAGCAAGGATGGACGCACACGACTGGGTGTGAATTAAAGCAGCCCCACACTGTGGCGAATGTGGAGGGCTGGGGCTGGTCCCCACAAAGGGCATGAGGGAACCTGCTGATAAAGATTGTTCTAGAAAGGACACCCACCCAGCTGCTGTTCCAGAGGGACCCTCGAAGTCAGAGGAGGTGAACAAGACACTCGGCGGTACACACCGGCCAGTCGGGGTTCAGTCCCGGCCTGGCCCCCTAGGAGCTGTGGAAGTGTGAGTGGGTCACTTTGCTTCCCCCGGCCTCGGCACCCTCAGCTGGGATTCAACAAGCTGTCAGTCAAAAGGTTGGGGCACGCCCTGGTCACAGAGCGGGTGCACTTCCCGACACTCCAGGGGGAGCGATCTGAGGTGCAGTCGTGCCCACCAGCCACACCTGGGCCCCAACCTCCCCTTCCAGCCTGAGTCACGGGAACCGGAAGTGGAGCTGAGAGCAGAGCAGGTGTTGTCAACCAGAGAATCCCCCACTTAGAAGGACACCTCGGCTCCAGAGTGACCAGGACACACGGGTGATTTAACCATGGGGGGTGCTGAGGGAGGCCCCAAGTGGCTGCCAGCATCTGGCAGGACCTCCCCGCCCATCCCCGGCTGTCAGGGCAGGACCCAGGACCCCCAGTTTACAGCACTGGCTCTAGGACCTCCAACTCATACCCTGGGCTGTCCTTGAGGAGATGACAAATGACATCGAATCCAAATCACAGGAAAAAACCTAAGTGTAACCTAAGATACAGGGCCAGAAATTTCCAAAAAGAGGGGCTGTAGGGCACAGGGAGTGAGGTGAGGATCAGCCCAGCCCAGGTGAGGATCTTCAAACACTGGGGTGCAGGAGGACCCTAGGACACTCACACACGGGAAGAGGAGTGGGACAGACGGGGGGTTGGGCAGGACCGAGGGGCCCACCCAGCACAGGTTGATGGTGGGGGCCAGGGGGCTTCATCCCTGGTGGGGCTGCGACGTGGTAAGTTGTTAAGTTTTCAAAAGACCATTCTGGCTCCATGTTCCTTCCAGCTCAGAGTCTTTGATGCTAACTGGCATTGAGAAAGCACCTACTGTGTGCCTGGCTGGGGCCGAGGCCCAGGGTTGAGACTGGACATCAGTAATGGTCAGTGCGCAGACGAGGGGAGAGGGGCACAGGGCCTGGGAGAAGGGGCTGTCCTACTCCCTGTAGGCAGCAGCGGCGAGGACAGCAGATGGTCCACGCTGATAACTCAGGTGCTGTCCACCCCAGGCTCCGTAACCAATCCCACCTCCCCAGGGACAGGCCCCAAGGGAGGCAGTTGCCCCCGCGCCAAGAGGTAATCACAGGGTGAGGCAGGGGAAGGTGGTCCCGGGCCCTCCCCCTCTATCAGAGCGGGGAGCAGGTCTGCGGTGCTCTCAGGGCTCTCGGGGGGGACCCGAGAGGCCCAGGGGCTCGCTGCTCGGCGGAGAGCCCCCCAAATCATCAGTTGGCAGACAGATCAAAAGCAGAACAGAACTCAGACAGCTTCTCGTATCAGGTTTATTTCTAATTAATTCCTCACTGGCACATGCGGGATCTGCACTTTCTCTCCCTCCTGGCTCTGCCAGCCCCATGCATATTGAAGAGATTGACGGCGTTCCTCGTGCTAAATATAAATCACATTTGAAGCCGAGAGTTCACGGCGAGTCAGTGGTCTTCGCTCGGAGCGTCACTGAGGGAGTCCCCTCTTCTGCTTCTCAGTGGCCAGACATGTGGGCGTTCCCCCAACCCCGTCATCGCCGCCCAGTCTGTCCACAGGCCCACGTACGGTTTGTCTGTCCAGCATCCATCCCCCCTTCTCTGGGAATAGCACCCCATTTTCCTTTGGGGAATAAAGCTGCCTATAGGAGTCTCAGGGTGGGGCCCATTGCTGAGCTGACGGATGAGAATGTGGGGTCCTTCCAGCCACCATGACTGGCTCGGTGATGTTCCCATCACCCAGAGCCGCCATGAGAGATTTCTCTAGGACTCGGCCAGAGCCAGAGAGACAGGGGTGCCGTCTTTTAAGCCACTATGCGCGGGGGAGGGAATCCTGAAGCTTCTGACTGCCGTCTCATCACCAGGAGGAGAAAGCTGGGTTGTGGCTGAGGCCAACAGAGAAAAAAGCTGTGCCTAGGGGCGGGGTCAGTGACAGAGGCTGCTGGTAGCCTTATCGCCTGGGGTGCTTGATCCAGCCACACCTGAAGTTTCATCCAGTTCCGTGAGCCATTTTACACAGGTGAATTCTCTTTCTTTTTTTTTTAAATACATATATTTTTTATTTATTTGATTGAGAGTGAGAGAGGGAACACAAGCAGGGAGAGTGGGAGAGGGAGAAGCGGGCTTCCCACCGAGCATGGAGTGCGACGCAGGGCTCGATCCCAGGACCCTGGGATCATGACCTGAGCCAAAGGCAGGCGCTTAACGGCTGAGCCCCCCAGGCGCCCCATGAATCCTCTTTCTTGCCTAGAGCCAAAGCAAGAGCCCCGCTTGCCCCCCTAGAAGTCCTGATGCTACCAAAACCACCAAACCAACCGTACAGGGCTCTCGTGAAGGAAAAAAGAAACACAAAAACCGAGAAATAAACAGGAAAGTGCCTGGCACACAGGGGTGCTCAGTAAACGTTCTTTTCTTTCTTTCTCCACCTCATTTCTTCATTCACAGTGGGGCCCTCGGACACCGGATGGGAGGGAGAGCCCTCGGGGGTCACATGAGCACACCTGCCTACCACACCCATCCCCCCCTTCGGTCCGCGCCCTTCCTGGGGCAGACGGAGGATGGACTGGCCACAGCCCGAGCTTCTCTGAGCCTCCCAGCTCCACCTCTCTCCTCCTTCCCATTACCGGTATTAACAACATCAAGCACTTTAGTGGCTCTATGTGACTCTTCCTGTGTGAGGCACTACAACATACCAGTAAATACTCAATTCTCACAAAATTCACGAAAATGTTGTCATTAACCCACTTCCTAAGGTTGATGTCTCCTTGTACTAATGGAGCCACAACTTGATGTGGACCTACTCCTTACTGGGCCCTTTCTTATACACTATCTCATGCAATCATCATCTCTAGCCTCTGAGACGAACATCACCTTCATGATCCCCAGGACAAGGGCAGGGACACTGACACTCAGAGAGTCGCCCAGCCAGAGCCAGACAGCTAGGAACCACGCTCGCTCAGACCCTGCTACCCAGGCTCACGGCTGCTCCGTGGAACCCCCTGACACTCAGTCACCCCCAGCAGAGGCCCTCGGCTAGCCAGACCCGTGCTGTGCCCCAGAGGAGCTAAGTCACACGCCTCCTAGAAGTAGCCCTGCTGGGAATATCCCTAACAGTTTTCTCACTGGGGAGGTGGAGAGGACTCCCAAACCTTTAAAGGGACCACCTGCTAACCCAGGAAAGATAGAACGGGGTGATGTTGGAAGATTTTCTAGAATCTGGAAGGGATAAAACTTTGATATGCTTTATGGGGAAGGAGGAGCACAGTACCCACTCAGGATCTTGGGGCTGAGGGATCTTGGGTCCCACTGACCCAGCCCTTTCAGGAGGGACTGGCCTGTCCCGGTGGTGGAAAGAACACTCCTCCCTGTGGCACAATGCCCACTCAGCGCAAGAGGAAAGAGAATTAGCAGATTCACCATTCGTATCTCCCAACGAAATAACTGATTCAAAAAAGTCTCGTCAATGGACGCTAAAACCATAAGGTGACAGGTTGGTGGGAGAACAGATTCTTTGCAAGGGACCAAGATATCCCCCTATAGAATAATTCCAAAGAGAACATGGAACTTTTCACAGGGGGAAAGTGAGTGGCCACCATCTTCTCCAAGTGCCACACCTTCAAGTAGTTCACAAACACACGCACACTTGCACATGGACACACCCACCCACATGCACACTTACCCACAGACAGACACACACACACACACAGACACTCACCCCCTCACCCGCTCACACATGGACACACACAGCCACATGCATTCACACTTACAGAGACACAGCAAACTTGGCCAAGACTTAACATTTGTTGAATCTGGGAAGTCAGGATCCTCCTTCCAACTCTTCCGTATATTTGACAATTTTTCATAATAAAAAATGGAGTAAAATCCCAGCCCCGTTGCTTCCTATGGAGAACCCTGAAGAAAGCCCACTGAAGGCTGTGGCTCACCACGTCCTCCTCCATCAAATGCGGACACGGAAAACCACATCTCCAGAAAGCTCTTGGACGTATTGGACGACGCAGTCCACGTAGAAATCCTGGATTTAATGCATGGCCCCTAAAAGCAGCCCATAAATGTTAAATATGCTTAGAGCATCGTCAGAGGGCAGTGAGCTGAAACACCCCTGCTCTAATCAGAAGCAATCCAGGGGCGCCTGGGTAGGCGCAGTCGGTTAAGCATCTGACTTGATTTCTGCTCAGGTTGTGATCGCTGGGTCGTCAGATCAAACCCCATGGTGCACTCTGTGCTCAGCGGGGAGTCTGCTTGGGATTCTCTCTCTCTCTCTCTCTCTTTCCCCCTTTGCCACTCCCCTGCCCTCTCTCTCTCTCAAATAATAAGCAAATCTTAAAAAAAAAAATAAAGTACCCAGTCCAGATAAACTCAGAAAGTACAGAATAATTCTCTAGGATGGAAGATTTGCCCTAGGGTCTCCCAACCAGCTCAGGGACCCAAAGTCAGGGCTCCCGAGGAACAGGCTGGATGGGGCCACTCTAAGGTCAGGCCACCCTGGAAGCTATCCTGTTAAAAAAAAAAAAAAACTACTATTAAGGTACAGTGGACGTACCATATTGTATTAATTTCCGGTGCACAGCGTAGTGACACCGCAATTCTTTACGTGACTCAGTGCTCACCACACTCGGTGGGGTCGCCCTCTGTCGCCATCCACCGTTATTACCTCATTGGCCATATTCCCTGTGCAGTACTTTCCTCTCCGTGACGTACGTGTTTTATAACTGGAACCTTGTACCACCCCTTTTTAAATTGGGTCCTAGGATCCTGATTCCTGCTAGAGAAGACAAGCGTAGGGTTACACTCCTTGCAGCAATCACGCCACCGTTCAAGTGTTCGATGGGCAAAGGGAGAAAGGATTGATCGCAGGCGGGGCTGGTGACAAGCAGGAGACCGGCCCTCCCATCCACTCGTGGTGGACGGCACAGCTGTCCGGGAGGGCGCCTGGCCCAAAACCCCAGAAACACACGGCCCTTGCAGACAACACAATCTGTTTGCGGGAATTTATTTTAAGAAATAAAGGAAACAAGTCCATAAATGTGTACAAGGACATTCATTCCTGGCTCTCTCTGTAAGAGCAAAAGGCAGCGACTACCTAACTGCCCACGAGTAGGGAAATACAGAACAAAGTAAGATTCATCCAGACCACAGGATGATGTGACATCGTTAACAATGGTGATGTGGTCAAATTTTGGTAAGTGTGAAAACATGTTCACTGTAGATCGTTAATGCAAAAAAAAAAAAAAAAAACTTAACAATGTCATATGGGTAAAATAAGCCTGTGGTTTAAAATGTGTGTGAGGGTATATTTTTGCATGCAAAGGAAAGTATTAGGAAGATGTGTGCAGCCCCACGATGGAAGGTCATCCAGCTGTCGTTAAAAATCAGGGAACTTGGGATGCTTGGGTGGCTCTGTGAGTTAAGCATCTGCCTTCAGCTCAGGTCATGATCTCGGGGTCCTGGGATTGAGCCCCACACCGGGTTCCTTGCTCAGGGAGGAGTCTGTTCTCCCTCTGCCTCTGCCTTTCCCCCTGCTTGTGTGATCTCTTTCTCTCTCTCTTTCTCTCTGACAAATAAAATCTTAAAAAAAAAAAAAAAATGAGGAAACGCTAACGTGCCCATGTAGGAAAGTCTCTAGGACGCATTGTTGGTGTAGCCCCGAGGTAGAGAACTGTATGCAAATATGGCTCCGTTTGTGTAAAAAACAGGATTAAATATGTATTTGCATTTGTCTATAACTACAGAGAAATCCTTGCTGTAAAAACAAAATAAAAAGCCATGCTCGGTTGGGTGTAAGGAATTGGGCAGGGGCACCAGGAACGGGAACAGGACTTCGCACCGCCTGCCTCTCATTTGGTTTGGTTTTGAACCATGTGACTACATCTCCTCTTCGAAACTTTTTCTTCTTGTTTAAGATATCAAGAAATAATTCTGTGAAGACATATGCTAAAATTATGCTAGTGGTCCTTTCCAATTAATAAGATTCCCGGTAATTTTCATTTTCTTCTTCATGGTTTTTTAAACATCAGATTTTTTTTTACAATGAACATGAATTATTTTTGTATCTAAAAATTTTTCAGAAGTTTCCATTCTGAAATAAAATTACAAAAGCTGCCATGCTTGCTTTTTTCCTTCTCCATTTCCCAGTCCGAGCATGCCCTCCCCCTTCCGCTCAACAGACCCTCCCTCGGCTCTCCCTCCACACACACACTCACACACTCATATCCACACACTCATCCATGTATACACACACACTCACGTCTACACACTCACGCAGACACACACACAACCCACTCACATCTATACATCCACTTATCTCCACACTCTCGCTCACACACCCACATCCGCACACTCATACGCACACGCACACACAGTCCACTGTCAGCTCCCCATCTCAGGTCCCCTCGTTTCTTTGCAGGATTTCACCCGGACCTTCCTCCCTGAGCAAGCAGTGGGGGGCCCACCTGCCCAGGGACAAAGCGGAACCCCTTCCACAGAGCACAGGGCACAGGGACGCGGGCCAGACTAGACAGTCCCAAGCCTGCAAAGTAAATAGGAAATGATCACCTCCCGACAGAAAGCAAAAGCGAGTCCCAAACCATGTCGGCTGCGTTCCAAAAACTAATCACGGTGACCAGGTACTTTCAAAATAGGAAAACACTTTTTCCAGGTCAAATAGCAGTAAAGTGCAGCTTCCCCTCAACCCTCAACCATGAGAGACAGAGGCAGAGACAGACAGACAGACGTGCCGCTACTTCTCTCATCCAATCAGCACACACAAGTACACGCTAGAATGTGATAACAGTAATGAAAGCTAACTCGAATACGGGGCTTACTCTGTGCCAGGCTCCCGTCCGGTGTTTCTAGGTAGAATACGGTGCCATCCACCTGCAAAGGAAGGGCACGGTGGCCCGAGGTTGGACCACCCAGACCTTCCTGCAAAGGACTTTACCCGCCAGGCCTTGAAGGGCCCATGATTGGCCGTGCCATTCCCCGGATGACAGATAGGCCTCAGCGGCGGGTCAGTCCCTGTCCGTGCTCCAGCCTCAGCCTAAGTGAGAATCCCGCAGTAGTTCTCAGCCCCCCGGTCACTTCCTTGGTCGCCATGGCCTCGGCAGGTGCAGGTGCACACAGATCGGGTGACCCTGTTCCCTCTTTGTGTCCCCAATGCGTGTGTCCTGCACACAGTGGCGTCCGCAGGGCCCAGCCCCGGGCCTGGCACATAGAAGGTGCTGGATCAAGACGAGCGAGACTAGATTAACAGAATAAGGAGGATTTCAAATCTCCGCTAAGCAGAGAGTGAGTGAAATAGCAAACAAATTGGACCCCCGCCGTGGGGCTGATCGCTGTGGCCGCTCGGGAGCACACCCAGCCCTGCTGCCGACCCCGCTGTGCGCGAAGTCCTCCTCCTCCAGCCACTCGCAGGGAGTCAGCATGCAAGTGCCGGCGCACCAGCACCTTCCCAGCAGACGGGAGGTGCGCGACTGACTTTGAAATCACTTTGGCCTCTGAGTTTTGGAAGAGGTTGATGCTCATAAACCGACCTGAATGTTAACGGCGTGGAAGTTTAATTTGTATTCAGAAGGGAAGCAAATCAGCCACTCTGAGGAGATGATGCTGTTTAATTAGGTCTAGTAGTTAACTCGAATAAAGGCGACGTGCTGCTGGGAACCGGGAAGGGAAGCGAAATCTCCCGGGACCACACAGACTTCATAGGAGCCGCGGAATAAGAAGCCAGTGGGTTAGAAATGGTGAATTCCCCTCCTGAGAGAAGCAGACCCAAGCCTTCCAGTCAGGCATGGTGAGCGATCGCTCTCCAGGCCCCTGTCCCTGAGGAAGAGGAAAAGTCGAGAATGGCTCGGAGAGGATACCGGCACCGGTGAATGTACATGACGTGCGCGTGCACAGGGGACAAGCCCGCTTTTAATACGAGCAACACAGACCTCCCACCTGGGTTGCTAGCGGCCAGAGATACAGAAACAACTGGAAAGCCACCCGCAGCAGAATGTTGGGCCCACTGTGGCCTAACCACACGATGGAATATTACAAAGCAAGGAACAAGAGTGAACTCCCACAGGGCACCAGACCCGGAAGCAATGTAGAAAGACAACGATGAGTGGCTTAAAAAAGACGGCGAAGACCCCACGCCCTACCGCTTCCTTGGTACAAAGTTCAAGAGCAAGAAAAACTCATCTGCAGGGACAGAAGGCAGGAGAAATGCTTCATGTCTTTATCATAGTGAGGGTCACACAGGCATGCATAGGTGCAAAATACAAAATGCACACGTGCCAGGTGCGAAAATGCATCGAGGGGCACGCATTCTCCGTATTTAAATCTATGTGCATTTCCGGAAAACCCTATTCCAAGCGGCATGGCAGCGAGGCGTGCTTTTCTGCCGGGCGTCACACTCCTGACACGTGCAAGCTCGGCGCCCCTCCGCCCTCCCCACGCAGCAGACAACCACCGCTCAGTAATGGGAGTGATTATCCTCACAATTATAGGTTGGATTCTTTGCGGTTGTCTTTCCAGTTCAGCAAATAAATTATACATCTTCCCTGCACTCCTTTGCCCACATCGTTTAATAAAGTGGGGAGACTTGGCATTTCTTGCTTTTATTTAAGGGCTCAGAGGGGCGTGGAGTCCCGGAGACGCTGCGGATGACTGATTTGTTCCTCGGGAAAAGACACGGCAAACGCGACGCCGTCCCATCTCCACGCAAGCGCAAGACGGAGAGGTGAATTACGTGTCGAAGTTAGAGGGTGTGAAAATTGATTCAGGAATGCTAGCTGTTTTCAATTTTATATTGCCATTTAGTTCAAGAATACCCAAGCTCTTGCAAACAGGAAAGTATAGGCAGACAGGGAAATATATTGAACGTGGACAGCGGCGCTCACGGTCCTGGGGAGGCGGCTTTGACCCGCAGAGCCAAGGCAAACGGATCCAAGCCCGGCTGAGGCAAGGGCACGACGGAAGACTAATAATAAATAAACCATGAAAAGCTGCCACTTCTTTTCACCCTCTCCTCCCCTCCTGTAGCTTTCTGAACTTACGTGGACACTTCTCTGAGTTGGTGACGGGATGCAAGAGCCTTCTGGAACCAAAGTGTGAGAAGAAAGAGATCTTGCAAAGCAAAGAGCCCATGTGACGGGATTTTGTTTACCCATCTGCAAAATGGGACAACGGGGCGGGAGGGAACGCCTGGGGTTTCGGGACGGATCTGCATGTCAGCGTGTCCCCCCCACCGGCTGGCACAAGCCATTCTACCGCTACAGCCTCACTTTCTTCATCTGTAAATTGGGGATAACAGCATCTCCCACTTCCTGGTGCTCTTGGGAATGTTCGTTGACGTGATTCTTTTTTTTTTTTTTTTTAAGATTTTATTTATTTATTTGACAGACAGAGATCACAAGTAGGCAGAGAGGCAGGCAGGAGGCAGGGGGGAAGCAGGCTCCCTGCCAAGCAGAGAGCCCAATGCGGGGCTCCATCCCAGGACCTTGAGATCATGACCTGAGTCGAAGGCAGAGGCTTTAACCCACTGAGCCACCCAGGCGCCCCCAGTGACGTGATTCTTGCCAAGCACATGCCATGGCCCTGGGGCTCGCAGTGAGAGCTGGTTCTTCATCCTTACCTGCCAGTGCCTGGATTCCAACAGCAAACAGGGCAGGCGCCTGGTCACAGAAGAACCAGTTCCCCGCTTTGCCTGGAAGCAGGGCAGCTACACAATTTGTGGGAGCCTGCGTGAAATAAAAATGTGGGGCACCCCGTTCCAAAGGCAGAGACAAGCGCCAGGAAAACGGCCACACGGCAGTGCTCGCTCCTCTACTGGGCGGCCTTCCCCTCGCCTCGCCACGGTGCTTTCCATTTGCCGTTCAAAGCAGGCCTAAGTAAGGAAAATTCTTCCAAGTACTGCCACGAATTTTATCATTCATCTTTCTATTAGCCAACGACAGCTTTAAATACAGATACAAGAACATTTAACTCGTGTGCAGAATCACCAGAGCCACACAGTTTGTAGGTCCCACCCAAAGCCACGCGTGTGTTTTGGTCTTCCCAGGACACGAGAAACGTGGCACAGAGCTCAGAGGCTGTAATGTCGCCTCTTGACGGGCTCACCTTCTACCCCTGCTCTGTCCTGGCTCACTGGTGAGCCTGGGAGGACAGGAGGGGAAAGACACTGGGCTGCCTGGTCTCAACCTTTCCTCCCATGGTGTTCTTTTCAGCAAAACGGTTGGCGGGCACAGGGAAGTCACAGGGGAAAGGGCAGGACAGGGTTCCTCGGGTGTCAGCTTCTCTTAGAACAACATTGCCTTCTTTCTGTGTTAGAAGTGAGTTCTGACTCGGGGGGAAGCACGGCCTCTTGCAGGGTCCGCGCTGCTACTTAACGCAGGCATAGACAGAACACACTCAGCTTGTCCTTGCCACAGTTTTGTCGAGGTCCCACTCACATGGGTCCCCAGAACCCTGTGTTCCTGGGGCCTCGTGAGTGCCTTCGAGCAGGGCAGCAGGGAAAGGACACGTTCCCCAGTGGGGAACCCGGGCCTGGAACCTTGATCCAGCCATCACTGACCTCCCGCTCATACAAGTTGTGCCCTGGGAGGCTCCCAGGGACTCACAGAGGAAGGTGGCAGGGGCAGGCAAGTGACCCAGGATGGGGCTGGCCCATGCTCAAGCTACCTCAGAGCCCAAGGCTCACGCCTTGATTTGGGGAACATGGTGGAGAACCACAGAGAAGGCCAGAGCGGGGGTCTGACGCTGGCCCAATCAGGATTTGCCTCTAGACTCTAGCACTTAACTCTGTGACCTACCCTCTCTGAGTCTCAGCTTCCTTACCTGTAAAATGGACTAGGATGAGCCTTGTGGAGCCTTTGGGAGAATGCAAAAAGCGAGAACAAAACTCTCAGCTAGTGTCAGCCAAACTCAGAGCAATGTGGCGGCGGTGACCACCCAGAGCCTCGGGCTGGGCCGGGAAGCCACGCTGTTCCCAGAGAAGCCCGCGGCAGTCAGGGGCACAAACACACCCGGATGACACACTCGCTCCCCAGCGACAGGCAGCACTTCGCAGCTCATCAGGAAATCATTTCGAGCTCTGGAGGCCGGCTCCTCGCTCCTCACGATTCCCGTGCTTTTCTCTGATGAGGAATGTTTTGCTTTCCCTTCTCTCTCCTGGGGACAAACCCATTTCGCTCTCTACATTGCAGGCAGCAAACCGGGAGGGAAGAGAAAAAGCCTGCCTGGCCCTGAGGGGGCTGTTGTAAACTCATGATTTAATTATCTCCAGTTGATAACTGGGAAGCTGTCCACAGTCTTCCTGCAAAGGCGGCCCGATGGTTTCCCTTTGTTGAGCGTTAATGATGTTTTGGGAAACCTTTGAACTGGACTCTTGATGAAAAAATGGCTCTTTGTGTTGCAGAGATGGGAAAGGGGGGCTGTCTGGGAAACAGGGGCTGGAGGCACCGTTGTGGGAGCCCAAAATGACCCTGGCTGGGCAGTCACTGCCTGCCAGACCCTCTCACATCTCCTGTGAGTACTCAGAGCTTTTGCACATGCCGTTCCCACTGATAGAACACTGTTCCCAGATGTCCGCAGAGCTGCTCACCTTCACCTCCTCAGGGAACCCGTCCCAGACTCTGCTCTCTAAAGACGGACTCCTCCGCACACATTTGCTTGTTTCCTGCAAAGCACCCACTTCAACCTGCAATTATCGTACACGTCGCCTCTTTATTTGTCTCATCGGCCACAGTGTAAGTCTACGAGGTCAAGGCAGGGTGTTGACCTCACTCCATGCCCTCAATGCCTAGCACAATGCCTGGGGGGGTGGGGAGGACAGGTCCCCAATGAATGAATGAATGAATGGATGGATGAATGGCCGTGGTATTTGGGAAAGGAAGAAAGGGAACAAAGAAAGAATCTGTCCCCTTCCCTAACCTCGGTTTCCCCATGGGAACACCTCTTTGACCAAGTGACTAGACCAAGTGCCAGCTCCTCTACTCCCGCAATAAACATCCTCACTCGCTTTTCCCCAGAGTATGGATGATGGGGGGATAGATGGACACATGGCTGGCTGGGTAGATACACAGGTAGATGGATGGATGGATGGATGGATGGATGGTAGGAAGGAAAGAAGGAAGGAAGGATGATGGATGGACAAAAGGATGGATGAATGGTTGGATGGGAAGGTGCGGGGCTACATGGATGAACAGACAAGTGGAGACTGACATAAGTTTTCTGATTTGGTCTCCTCTGGTGGAAATGAGCACGCCCTAGTGCAGGGATAGTCCCACAGCAATTGTGTCCCGTGCCCTCTGTTGCCTGTGCCCCTCCCCCCACCGAGGCACACTCACCCCCCTCGCTGCGCTGCAGGACACACTTATCCCCCTATTGCCTTCTTGCTGTGATTTAACGTCAATATTTCCTTTTAGGGCCTTTTCTGCTAAGTAAGTGGTTGCTTCCCCATGAGCCTTGTCTTGCCAGCTGAGCCCCAGACAGCGTGTCCAAGGCCTTCACCTGCGCTGTCGGTGCGGGGAGGAGGGGAAGGGGGCACCTAGAGGGAAGCCGAAGCGGTCCCCGGGGACAGTTCTCACTCCTCTCAGGCCAGAAACCTGGAGATGGTCTCCCCATCCTGGCGGCAGCCCAATCTCGAGAGGGCAGAGTCGTCTTGAGGTGGGTGTCGGTGCGTCGCCCGTGGTGTGTGGGGCACTTCACGGGCACTTATGACTGGAGCTACCTCTCAACCGAGTTCTGCCAAAGCCCTCATTGTTTCCCGAGGTTCCGCTCCCCCATCTCCATGAAAAGGTGGAGATTTTGTCTTTCCCACAGCAGATCAAGCAGAACCTTAACTTCGGCTTCGCATTTTCCGAGGCTGAGCTCAAGTGCGTTCATCAGTGGCGGGAGCGCCGGGGCGAGGCGCTGACATTCTCCCCACTTGGTGGGGTTGCGTTTCTGACCAAGGGATCTGCAGGCGAGCCCTGCACGTGCCCCCACAGCGAGAGGCAATGCACGGCTCCAAGAAAGTCCCCGGGGCCCAAGACACTGTCATGACTAGGAGCTTTCTGTGCACTGTCCCGACGCCCTCCCCCACCGTGCCCGCTGGTTGTCCCTGCAGCCCAGGGAAGAGGAGAGGGACTGAACCCTGCAAATGGCATGTGGGGGACGCGGGGCTCAGATGGTCGAGCAAGAAGCAACTACCTATTATCCTGAGCTGGCACTGTGACCGGGGCCATCCACCCCCAGTCCCTCATTTGTCCAGTTACTCTTCTGTTCACCACGCACTCATTAAGCACCAGCTGTGTGCCCCGGCCGCCTGCTAGATGAACAGAAGAGAGCCCTGCCGTGTGGGCTTGCCGCCATCCGTGAGCAAGAGGAAACAATTCCCATCTCGGAGCTGATGGTCTGTTTGGGAAAATGCTACACGCACAGGCAGAAATCCCCAGCCATGAACCCTCAGCGGGGTGACTGGAAGAAACCAAAGCAGGGCCCCAACTTCCATGGTGCTGGTGGGAAAACTGGGTCCTTTATAAAGAGGGATGAAATCATGTTTTTGGCTGACTGCACACAGGTGAGCTCCAGGCAAAACGAAGACCCAGACATGGAAGGAAAGCCAGCATGAGAGGAGGGAGCCTTGGGATGGGGCAAAGTCCTGGGCGAGTGACACCCACGTGAGGGTCCAGCCAAGCTGCCTCCAGCCCTATCTTGCTGAGTAGACATCCCCACCTTCCTATCTCTCTGAACACTTGGCTCTCCGGGTTTGGGCACTGAGCCCTCCAGCTCCAGTGCTCTCAGTACCATGAACTCCCTTCTTTATCTGGAGGTGTTCTTGCCAGTGTAGTCAGGTCCCTCAAGGATGCTCCCATGCCCTACACTTTGGCTCCGGGTGGGGACACAGGGTGTAAGGGGCTCCTCACAACACCTGGCATAGGGCAGCCCCCCAAAGCTCCAGAGCAAATAAGAGAAATCAGCAGAAAAGTCAGCAAAACTCAAAAGAGCGCCTCTACACCACCAGTCTGCGACTGGAAACCAGAAAGGTATCTTTCACAAGAGCAATCGAAACCAGAAAGTGGGGCACCTGGGTGGCTTGGTTGGTTAAGCATCTGCACTGGGCTCAAGTCATAATCTCAGGGTCCTGGGATCAAATCCCAGATCTGGTCTGGGTCCCTGCTCAGCCAGGAGTCTGCTTCTCCCTCTCCTGCTGCCCCTCCCCTCTGTTCATGTGCTGGCTCTCCCTCTCTCTCCCTCTCTCTTCCTCTCTCTCTTCCGCTCTCAAATAAATAAATAAAATCTAAACAAACAAACAAAACATTTGAAAGTATCTAGGAGTTGATTCCACCAGGAACTTGCAGGAGCTGTTGCGGAAAACTTTTGCATATGAACAACGAATGATCTGAATAGAAACACGTCATGCTCTGAGAAGGGACATTGTCGCCTTGTGGAGATTCCTGGGCTCACCAGTTCCAGAGGTTGGGAGAACTGGGGTCCCTGTCAGCAAGGGCCCAGAGGGGTGGGTGCAGGCTGGCCAGCATCACCTGGTACGAGCAGAGCTGCAGTCAAGTGACATTGATGAGCACCTGCTGTATCCCAAGCCTCTCTCAGTTCATCCTCCAGCAGCCCCCTGAAGGAGGCACTATTATCATCCCTGTTTTATGAACAAGGAAATTGGGTTTCAAAAAGATGAGATAATCAGACGCCAAGAGTCAGGACTCACACACGGGACTGCTTGGCTCAGGGGCCTTTGGGTCTCTTGTACTTGAATGAACTGACATACAGACAGAAGGCTGGTTCTGAACCCCGCAGCCCCGGAGACCCCCACCGCCTCCCCCCTCCCAGCCACCACGGCCTCCCTCCTCCCGGCCACCACCACCCCTCCCAGCCATCACCCTACCCCTTCCCAGCCATCACCACCTCCACCCCCCAGCCTGGGCAAAAGCCCTGGGCACACTCTTGCCTGGATTGGGTGACTCATTTTTGAATCACAAAAGCAAACAGAGTGTAAGATGTTTGTCTGGGCAGAGATGCCATGCAGGGTGATGGCTCCTGGGGACATGAAGCAAGGGTCGTGGCCCAGCTGCTTTGTCTTTACCGCATCCCATCCCGACACCCAGTGAGTAACGGCCTCCTCACCCAGCGCGGCCTCCCATCCAAACAGCTGGTGTGGAAAAGCAGACACGGGCAGTACTTTCTGGTCTCTGGAGCAGAGCTGGCCAGGACACGCTACCAGAACACAGCAGTGCCTGGTTTTCCCTCCGAGAGCCTCAGGTGCCAGGCAGTGCACCTGGGCACTTCAGCAGCTCCGTCCTGGCCACCTGCTGCCCCCTGGCCACTCCCGTCCCTTCTCCCTCCGCTGCCAGCTGACCAGCTCAAAATGCCACCCAGCTCATGCGGCTCCTGGCTGACATCCTGCCTTCACTCATGGTTCAGGAACAAGTTCCTTGCCTGGCCTGCAAGGTCTTGCCCATAACTTTGCCAGAAAAAAAATCAGGACACCCAATTCAGCTGGAATTTCAAACAAACAACAAATAATTATTTTTAGTATAAGTATATCCTCTCCAATACTTGGGATATACTTATACCAAGAACATTTCTTTGGTGCTTACTTAAAATTCAAATTGAACTGGGCATCCTGTATTTTCACTTGATAAATCCGGCAGCTCAACTACACACCTCTATGATTTCACCTCCCCTGACCATCTCCCCACAGCATTGCCCCCCCCACCCCACATCTGTTCTGGAACTTACCATGCCCCACCCACCGCAGGGCCAGTGCCTCATCCTTGTTAAATTCCACTCATCCTCCAGACTTCAGCTCAAATGTCACTTCCCCAGGGCATCCCACCAGCCTCCCTGGGCAAATCAAGTTCCCGCCTTAGGCACACATACTGCCATGCCCACCCCCCCGAACCCACCACCCCATTAGTACATTTGTGGCTTTACACAGGGGTGGGGGGGTGCCACAGTGGGGCTCACATCCAGACCTCTGAACGGGCGCCCACTCTGTAAAGGCAGGACCTGTCTGTCTTGTTTACTCCTGTGGCCCCAGCCCCAGGACAGCAACCGGCACGCTGGACGTTCAGTAAACAAGTGTCCAATAGAGAAATGAGCCAGTCTCCAAAGCAAGGGAGTGCAGCTGCTGCGGGAGCCTGCCTGGGTCCCGGGCCTGAGTCTCTGGCATCTTGCATGGCTTCCAGAACTTTGCCCACACCCTGGCAGGCACCCTGGGTCCCTCCTTGTCTGCGTGGCCGTGGCTTAGGAGCAGAGCCACTTAGCAGAGCTGGACTGGGGAAATCTAACATGAAGATTCCCAGTAATACCTTGTGTCCCAGCAGTGCATTGGGTTCTAAAGTTCCTTTTCCTAGCAGGAAATAAAGAGATGCCTTTGCCAGAGCTAACCACTTGGAGGAACTGCTGGAGCTGAAAAACTGGTCGGCATCAGCTTTAAGTTTCTTCTCCCATGAGCACCAGAGAGATCCCTGTGAAAGCAGTGATGAGACTAAGCTTGGACCCAGCACTGTAAAAAATGCACGACTTTGGTCCTTTATCTGGTGCTCCTATGGCTCCAAAGGCAGGAAAACTGAGCTGATGGGGGTCACCGGCCCAAGGACATGCAGCTGGTAAGGAAGAGAACCAGCTGGAATCCAGTGCTGGAAAAGTTCTCCTCTCTTCCCTTCTCTTTCCCAAGAACCAGTTAGGAGATAAAGGGACCCTCAAAGGACCCTGGGATTCAACCAGAGGACTTCCACATCTAGCAATTAGGGACTGATTCCCTTGCAGAATAGGACAACAAAACCTGGCCATAATGTTAAAAGAGAACACCTGAAGTTTCTGGAGAGTGAGCAGAAGCGGATCCTCAGGGGAGGGGTGGGAGGGGACTGGACAAAGCAGCTGCTGGCTGGGGCTAGGTGCAGGGGGCACAGCATGGGGCAACAGAGACCCCGGGGGGGAACTTGGTCTTTATGGCCTCGGGATGGGGAATACAGAAGCTGGTGAACCATAGCAGTTGAAGACAGCAGGGCATCCTGGATGGGAAAGATCCAGAAAGGAGAGCCCCAAATTCTGTTCACGCACGTCTCTGATGGAGCCCTGAGCACACCTGGAGCAAACCCAAGGCAGCCCAGGTAAGATAAAGAGGCGAACTGACACTGCAGCTGCTACCCTAGAAACATAGTTTGAAGTTCAAATTCAGCTGCATCCCTGCCTGCTGACACACAAGAAACAGCACTCATCAGAGAAAAATAACAAAATCCCAGAATCTTCACAACTCAGCATTCGTTATAGCCAGGCGTATTCTGGAGCTATTGGTGATGCAACAACCCCTCCACAAATGTAGTGACTTAAAAAACACTGTTACTATCCCATTGTTCCACAGGTCAGAAGTCAAAAGTGGGTCAGCAGAACAGCTCCTTCTGGAGGGCCCGCTTCATCAGCTTCTAGACATTCAGGACCCCTTCCCACCATCACTCAGACTTCTGCTTCCACTGGTACATCTCCCCATTGTGAAGACCCTTGTCATTACACTAAGGGCACTAGGAGAATCCAGGAAAATCTCCCCATCTCAAAACCCTCAATCACATCTGCAAAGTCCTTTTGTTATGCAAGGTAACATACACACAGGTTCCCAGGAGAAGTGGACACCTTTGGGGCTGGAAGGGGATTTATTCTATTATCACAACAGAATGCAATCCAAAAATTATATAATTTATAAAAAAAGAAAGAAAGAAATGGGGGCACCTGGGTGGCTCAGTCATTTAAGCATCTGCCTTTGGCTCAGGTCATGATCCTGGGTCCTGGGATTGAGCCCCTCATCAGGCTCCCAGCTCAGCAGGGAGTCTGCTTCTCCCTCTCCCTCTGCCCCACCCCCCGCTCATGCTCACTCTCCCTCACTCTCTCTCTCTCTCTCTGAAATAAATAAATAAAATCTTCAAAAACTTTTTAAAATATAAGAAATGGAAAAATTCTCAAGACAAAATGAAGCCAACCAAGACAAATCCCAAGATGAACCAGATATTGGAGCTAGAATACACGGCTTTCACGGCAGCTATTAAAATGGCTCTCATAAAGTTATATGTACTCACAAGTAATGAAAAGATAGAAAATCTCTGCAGAGAATCAGAAGCAATAGAAAAAGGACGGAATGGGAATTCCAGACCTGAAAAGTACAATATCTGAAATGAAAAATGCAAGGGCTGGACTTTTAACAGTCAAATGGAGAAGTCTGAGCAAAGAGTCGGTGAACTTGAAGATGGGTTAATAGAAATTATTTAATGTGAAGACAACAACGATTTAAAGAAACATGGACAGGGCCTCAGGAACCTGTTTAAATGATGTGAGAGAGTCCCGCATACACGCAAACCGAATCCTAGAGGAAGAGAGAGACAATGGAACATAAATAATATTGGGGGCAATGACAAAGTTTTTCCAAATTTGGTGAAAAACAGAAATGTACTGAATCAAGATGCTCAGTGAACACCAAGCAAAATAAAATCCCAGAGCCAAGCACATTGTAGTAGACCTGTTGAAAGCCAGCCACTGCAACCTGAAAGCCATAAGAGACAGTGGCACGTTGCATGCAGGAGAATGATGACCCAGTAAACGGCAGACTTCATATCAGAAGTCATGGAGGCCAGAAGGTATGGAACAGCATCTTCCAAGGGATGAAAGTTTAGAAGAAAAACCTGTCAGCCAAGAATTATACATCTAGCGAAAATATCCTTCGAAAATGAAGGCAAAATAAAGTCATCCTCAGATAAAAGAAAACGAACGGCACATGCTGCCAGCAGGTCTTCACTACATGAAATGCTGAAGGAAGTCCTTCATCCGGAAGGGAAATGATGCCTGGCTGGGAACTGAGATCCTCAGAAATTAGCAATGACAAATATGTGGGTATTTGCAAAGGATTATCTTCTTTTCCCTCTTAAAAACCATAGAACCACTTAAAGGACGAATTACAACATTGTCTTGTGGGGTTTAAGATGTGTATATATGAAAAATTAAAATTAAAATTAAATAAAATGTATATATATGGAACACAAAAACTATAACATAAAGGATGTGCAAATATGAACTTACACAATTGCAAGATTTCTATATTTTACATGAAGTTGTACAAAATCAACTGTCAGTAGCATATGAAAAGTCAAAGATGTATATTCTAGTCTCTACAACAACCATTAAAAGATAATGCAGAGGTGACTCAGTCATTAAACATCCACATTCGGCTCAGGTCATGATCCCAGGGTCCTGGGGTCGACTCCTACATCAGGCTCCCTGCTTCTCCCTCTCCCACTCTCCCTGCTTGTGTTCCCCCTCTCAGTGTGTCTCTCTCTGTCAAATAAATAAATAAAATCTTTTTAAAAATGCAAAGAGGGTGGGGCGCCTGGGTGGCTCAGTAGGTTAAAGCCTCTGCCTTCGGCTCAGGTCATGATCCCAGGGTCCTGGGATCGAGCCCCACATCGGGCTCTCCACTCCGTGGAGAGCCTGCTTTCTCCTCTCTCTCTGCCTGCCTCTCTGCCTACTTGTGATCTCTGTCTGTCAAATAAATAAATTAAATCTTTGAAAAAAAAATGCAAAGAGGGACACCTGAGTGACTCCATTGGTTAAGCATCTGACTTAATTTTGGCTCAGGTCATGATCTCAGGGTCGTGAGATTGAGCCCTACATCTGGTTCTGTGCTGAGCATGGAGTCTGCTTAAGATTCTCTCTCTCGGGTGCCTGGGTGGCTCAGTTGGTTAAGCAACTGTCTTCGGCTCAGGTCAGGATCCTGGAGTCCCAGGATCAAGTCCCACATCGGGCTCCCAGCTCCATGGGGAGAGTGCTTCTCCCTCTGACCTTCTCAATTCCCATGCTCTCTCTCACTGTCTCTCTCTCAAATAAATACATAAAATCTTTAAAAAAAAAAAAAAAGAAGAAAGAAAGAAAGAAAGAAAGAAAGAAAGAAAAAGATTCTCTCTCTCCCTCTGCTCTGCCCCTCTTATCCCCACTTGCACACTCTCTAGCTCTAAAAATAAATAAATAAATAAATAAATAAATAAATAAATAAGACTTAAAACATAATGCAAAGAAGTATAGCTTTAAAAATCAACAGGAAAATTGAAATGGAATTCTAATCAAAACTTCAGAAAATCCAGGGGCACCTGGCTGGTTGTCAGGGGTGGGTGTGACCCTTGATCTTGGGGTCATGAGTTTGAGCCCTGTGTAGGGTATAAAGATTACTTAAATAAATAAAACTTCAAACAAACAAACAAACAGACTTCAGATAATCCAAACACCAAAAAGTAAAAAGGGAAAAGCAAAGAAACAATGACAAAAGCAAATTTTAAAAAATGGAGGAAGCAAATAGAACAGAAAAATGATAAAATGTGTGATTCCAAATCTAACTCTATCAGTACTTACTTACATTAAATATTAATGTAATACACACTTGAATTAAAAGACAGAGACCATCAGAGGCACGTGGGTGGTTCAGTCAGTTGAATGTCTGACTCTTGATCTCGGTTCAGATCTTGATCTCAGGGTCTTGAGTGTGAACCCCGTGTTGGGCTCCACACTGGGCATGAAGCCTACTTAAAAAGAAAAAAAAATAAAAGACCGAGACCATTGGAATGGATTGAGGGGGCACAGGGGGAAAGGATGAAACTGTATCCTGTCCTCAAGAAACCCAATATGCCAGAGGTGACTGATAGCAAATGGGCACCAAAAATATGTACCACACAAGTAGTAACCATTAGGGCACAGCTATATTAATAACAGACAAAATAGGTTCTGAGATGAAAAATATTGTCAGAGAGAAACATTTCCCAAGAATTTTTCTCATTTCTTGTGCTCTACTCTGTGCCAGGCCCACTACCCAGAGCTTCCCTTTACCGTAACAAGCCTATGAGGCAAATGCTGGGTTTTTTTTCCCCATTTCATAGCTGAGAAAACTTTTTCTCAAAAAAATTAAGTGACTGGCCAAAGATGACACAACTAAGCCCAGACTGACGTACATTAGAACCTTAATTCTCGGTCGCCCTGCTGTCCACCCCACGGTGCTAATGGGGGGCTGCCCGGGCACAAGACTCGGCCGGAAGAGAATTCTTGGCTCCCCTCCTCAGAATAACCTGCTTTCTCCCAATCTCGCCCACCTCGGAAATGGCACCAACATCCACCGAGCTGCATGGCTCAGACCTCACAGCCATGCTTACCCCTCCGTGTGGTGCCTGGGAGCCATTGGCCAGTCCTAGTGGCTGCACCCCCAAATTGTGGTCTAAACCTGACCATGTCTCACCACCTCCATTGCAACCACCACAGTCCGGGCCACCCCGCTCTATCCTGCCTCCGACAGACCAGACTCCCTACAGCCACTCTTGCCTGTCTCCCAGTCATCCTCCACACAGCAGTCCCCCAACCTTTAAAAGATGTGAATCAATCTCCCCCACCTCCAATCCCCACTAAAAGCCCTTTAAAGGCTTCGCATCACCCAGAACAAAATCCTCTCCTCTGACCCTGACAAGCTGCTCCAATGCCTCTCTGCACCTCCACTTGGCCCTCCTCCTCTAATTCACTCTCGCCTACAGCAAACCTGCTCCTGCCTCAGGACCTTTGCATAGACTGTTTCCTCTGCTTAGATCACTTTCCCCCCAGGATCTTCCCACAAACACAGAGGTGTCAACTCCAGTGTCACCTCCTCAGAGGGGCTCTCCCTGGCCACTCCAGCCAAGGCATCTTCTCCAACTCACAATCACATAAACCCTTTTTAAAGGTTTTGTCATAGTCCCTCAGTACCGAGAGGGTTTATTTCTTTGTGCAACTTTCACAGGGAACAAGTGCAGCTCGAGATGTACTCATAAATTGCATTATTTTTGTCACCCATTCACTGTGAAAATTGATTCAGTGGCGCCATTTTTCACCCTGGATGAAAACTTGGACAGACCCCATGACTTTCTGGTCCTCTTATGTGACCAGATACAAGATCCTGCTGCCTATAATTCAAGCATCAGGACCCACGTAACAGTCAAAACTCTGGCCTTGCTTTCCCGTGAAGCTTCGTCCCCTCCCTTGCCCTGGGTTTGCTGCAGAAGGAGACTCGGCACACTTAAGTGGGTCTTCCCTTCATGGGTCTTTCCAACCTGGGGCCTTATCTCCTCCTACATTTTGCCCAACAGGCTTTGCCCGCCCCCCCGCCCCGCCCAGGATAGGGATGCAGGGAGGAGAGAGAAGAGTGTACAGTCCTCACTCCCCTGGGAGCCCAGCACGCCTGCCCTCTTGGACGGACAGAGGTTTAACCTGATTCTGCCTGGTGGCCCTTTGGAGTCACCGCCCTCCAATGGCTGGGGGTCAAACCTGCGGTTCTGCGGAGGGTCTGATTATCTTCATTCTAACGGGGGCCCCCTTCTACGAGAAAGCCCAACGGATCCTGAGTTTATTTCTTGGGAAGGCTGTGCACTGACCTCCACCCCAGGTGGTGTTTTGTTCTGGACATAAAATGGCACGCTCCAGTTCTCGTGTGTATGGGGCGGGGTCGCTGTCAGGGTCCCGGGACACGCTCCAACAGGACAGGTTCAGAAGCGCAGTTTACACTGGGATCAGGCAGGGTAGGACCTCTGCTGGGAGCACACCTTCACTCCCCACTGTGCTTCTCTTTCCCCGCCTGCCCCCTCCCGTGAGTGCTTTCCTAATAAATCCCATTCTGTGTACCCTTGCCTTTGGGCTGAAAGCAAGAAAGTTGAAAACAGAAGTCTAGAGCATGGCTCTCCAACACAGTAATCACTTGGGCAGGCAGCTCTGTCCGGTTTCATATAGATGATGTAACAATATATATAAAACTGAAAATTCGGTTCTCAGCCGCACTGTTGCAAGCACTCAGTAGCCCCGGGTGGCCGGTAGCTACAGCTTTAGAGGGGAAAGAACATTTTCATTAACAGAAGATCCCAGGGGACCAGGCTTGTCCAGTGCTCAGGAAAGAGGGCAGGGCTAGGGGCTAGAGGAGGTGGTCATCGGGGTCTGCAGAACAGGATGAAGGCATAAGGGCAGCCTGGCCTCCCCATGCACGCATCACGGCCCTATGGTGTCTGGCCATGCTCCCTCCAGCCCCGTTCAGAGAGCACGAGAGTTCCAGAAGTCCAGTCCAGCCGCAGCACGCCCGCCTCTCTGCGTGAGCTGGGAACCCCTGCCTTCGGCCAAGACAAAATAGATCACGGGCGATGAATGAAACCCCCGAAGGAAAGATGTATAATTTCCCCCTCTGGCCTGTCAGTCACATGATTAATATAGATGTGGTTTAGGAAGGCAACCTTTTTCTCATTCCTGAGAGCTGACGGAGCGCGGGTGCAAGCTGACAGCCCCCACTCCCCACCGGCCGCATCGGCATCAGGCTGAGGCTGTCCACGGGCATCAGCCATGGCCTCGGGATGAAGGACTGCGTGCTGCGGTCTCCGCGGCCACTGGCCTGCTTATGGGGCAGCCGTCAGGAGCTCGCTTGGGGCCCGGATCCAAGGTGACCTGGACAGACGCCCTGGATGGGCCACTCGGCAGCGGCCATGCTGTGGGCACCCTGCTGGACATCTCTGGGACTCAGACACCTCCCCTCTGGCGGGGGGTTCTCGAAAGCCCTTCCTCAGCAACCCCCGGTGTGGGGACTAGATGAGAAGACTCAGGACTGACCAGCCATCCCACCAAGGACAGCGCTAGTCCCACAGAGACAGTGGCCGTCACCCACACTGTTCCAGCAAAAGAGAGGTTTGTGTGCCACCTGTCCCCTCACTCCCAGAAGTCCAGATACGACACGGCTACTTCGAGCAGAATTCAGTTCTTCTAGGGTATTTCCGTGGAGGAAGAGATGTTGGGGAGAGGACGTGGGTTTGGCGTCACACAGCCCATCTGGGTGGACCACCTGGCCTGTGTCCCAGTCCCTTCAGGGACGATGACCATGCACCCCCTCAGGGCAGGGGGGCGTGGGGGGTCAGCATGCAAACCACCAGGCCCATGACGGCACTTCCTTATCGAATTTCCTCAGAGCTTTCCTGAGAGAGCAGAAAGCTGGCCTTTTGGCAAATGGACACAAGAAAGTCCCCAGGAAGAGCCCCATGGAAATGTCTGTGGTTTCAAGCCACGAGGTTTGAGGGAAACTTGCTACATAACGATAGATAACTAACACGGGCCCTCAACTGAATGCATGAATGTTGGTTTTATTCTTACAAGTTAACAAGAGACGTAATGTAAAGAGTAACACAGTGGGTGTTATCAGCTGCCTACAAATTACCACTGTCCCTCTCCTCTTCCCCAACAATATCTTAATTTTGTTCAGGTATCTATCATTCCCAGTCACCTCTGTTTTGGGGGAAAGCTGACTCCCTTCAATACAGTAATTAGCCTAGCAAGGCAGTCAAGGTCATCCCATCCCCCTTGCCCAGAGTTGATTCACTGACAGCATCCTGGGTGTAAGGGGAGTCTTCAAACAAAGCCAACATGTGGAGGAGGGCAAATCCAAGAACCTTGCAGCACAATGGAGGCAGAGCCTTGATCACAACATGCCTGAAGCCCTCCTTCTCGGCTTCCCATGATGTCAGATACCAAGTCTCTATTTTCACTTGGGTCTTGTTCAGGGTTTCTATTTCTATATGGGTTGCTAACTGATTTCTTTCCTTCATTTGCTCAAAACAAAACTTTATTGAGCAACCACTCTGTGCCTGCTCCCTGGGGAAGACAGACTTAGGGCCTGACCTCAAGACTTACAGTCTATGGGGCCCTAGATAACCCTCGACCTTTTCCAATATGATAGAGGGTGAGAGACCAAAGTCATCTTGCTATCCTTGACCACAGTCATGACCAAAGGCTATGAGGATGACCTAAGACCAGAAGCAACCTTATCGCCTAAAAAGTTGTGCTGTGTTGGAGTTGGAGACACAGATCTAGGTCAGTCCTAGGATCCCCAAAGGGGAGGCTGACAAGAGGTACCTCCAGCTCAGGCTTTGGAGCCAGAAAGTCCTGGGTCCACTGGCCACTTCTACCACCTGCCAGTATGTGACCCTGAGCAGAGAGCCTAACCCTACCAAGCCTCAGTCTTGTCATCTGTAAGATGGAGCCAATATCGGGCTTCACCCCAGCACAATCCTGTGAAAAGTCAATAACCACAAGGCAGCCACCAGGGAGGCTAGGGAAGTAAGGATCTTGTCTGTAGAGCGCGAAAGTGGGAGGAGCAATCTGCCTCCCACCAAGATTTCTAATGTGGGGGCCTCTCCAAGATAAGAGAAGGGTTCAGACTCTGGGCAGTCAAAAGATGACACACATCCACAGCCCCCTGACAGGACTCAGGGCTCTGGGACAAGAAGCTTGCACATCTGAAAGGTACCTATGGCCTTACCCATGCACGTGGCCAAAATTAAAAAGATAGACCATAGCAAGTGTTGCCAGGGTGTGGAGTAGCCAGACCCGCATCCGAGCGCTGAGTGTAACCGGTCCGGGCACCTGGGAGGACGGGGCAGCAGGATGTGTTGAAGCTCCGTGCTGTCCAGCCAAGCGTCCAATCCCAGGAATGTGCTCGAGAGAATGGCACCGGGATGCGCCCAGAGGTGCATGCAAGGGTGCTCACGGCACACCCCGCGTGACAGCCGGACACGGCCCCCGTGCCCCTCAGCAGCAGGTGGGATGAACACATCGTCGTCTGTTCCTACAGGGAAATGCTGCAGATAAGAGCTTCTTGGCCTCGGTGCTGCTGGTACTGGGCCGAGTCATTCTCTGCTGGGGGCCGTCCTGGGCCCTGGAGGGTGTGAGCGGTGTTCCCGACCTCTGCCCACTAGATGCCAGTGCCACCCACCCAGTCCTGATGATTGGAAATGTCTCTGGAGGTTACCCAATGTCCCCGAGGCGGTGACCACCAACCCCCCAGAAGCAGCGCAGCAGAACAATGGAAAGAGAGAGGCAAAGCTGCAGGCAAGCCTGGGGGTAAATCTCAGAAACGAGAAGCCGGACCCAGAACAGGACCCCAGGCAGCGTGCACAGACCTGAATACGAAGTTTGAGAACAGGCAAAACTGACCCACGGTGATTCGGTAGGACCGTGGTTATCTGGGGAGGAGCCGCTGCCTGGGAATGGGCGTGAGGTCTTCCGGGGTCTGGGACATGCTTATGTGGTGCGCACACACATAAAAATTCATCAAACTGTGCAAATAAAATTAATTAAGTCTACTCTAGGTTTGTTAGACCTCAATTAAAAAGTGCTTAAAGAAAAGATGGCAGCAGCTCCAGCCACCTGTCTCCTGGGGCCGCCTCTTCATCCCGGAGCCCGCCTGCTGGCAGGGACCCGGCCATCCCTACCGCAGAACACCTGTCTCCTCCTCCTCTCCCCTCACCCCCGTCTTGGGGAGCAGCCCCCCACTCGTACCCGCACACAGCAGCCCAGGGCTCCCACCTGGCATTGATGCGACTCAGGGGATCTGAGCTCGGGCTCTGGTTCCCTCCCAGGGATGCCCACAAGCTCTGTGGAGCCCGTTTGGGCCCCTGGCTCTGGGCCATCCTCTTGGCAGCCGGGGAGGGGGGAGGAAAGGCGGGGAGGATGTCCCGTCTTATTTTCAACAGTCCCAGACCAAACCACAACTGACCCTGGTGGGATCCTGTGTTGGCAGAGCCCCAAGCTCCCCCCAAGCTCCCCCCAAGGGGTGCACCAGCAAAGGGGACTTTCTTGCCCCAGCGGGGTGCCTTGGAAGAATGCGGGGGAACCAGCACATGGCAGTGGAACAGAGGGTCCAACCGCTTCTCTGGACCCCTGGAGCCTCGGGGAGCACGGTGTGGACAGGAAGTCTGGAAGAACCTCTTGCTTATGCTTCTACCCTTTTCCCGCGAGGGGCATGGAGCCCGAGTCCCTACCAGGTCAGGTAACAACACTCTGGCCAAATGCCGTTGGCAGAAACGGTCCTAAGAACGCAGACATTCAAGAGAGCGAACAGACACCTTGCCTCTTTGTGGGAGCCACGGCAGAGAAATTAGGGATGTGTGTTAAAATCTCCACGCCCATCCCTGGGGCCTGAATAGCTCTTGGCCCGTGGGTACCACGGAATAGTACACATCCAGCAGAAGGAAGGAGACAGCTGTGTGGTCGGTGATGGCTGGTCTTCCGAGGTGCAAGTTTCAGTGGGGCAAGTGAGGGCAGAGCACTGTGTGTGATATGTCCCAGCACGGATGTGCCAAGGAAAAATGCCAGAGATTGAACCCACGTTTGTGTGTGCTGACAAATCTCTGCGAGGTCGCGGAGGAGAAGGGCGGGGAGCCCCAGCGGGGCTGGGGCTATGGTCCAAGGACAGGCTCTTCATTTGCACTTTCAATCCTCGTGCATGACTCTTCTTTACCATGTGTCTGTATCATAGGTTGCAGGAAAATATTTATAAAAATTAAAAATAAGAGAATAATTAGATTAGCAGCGCGGGGGAGAGATGCCAAGACATTGTCTCGAAGCTCACTTGCTTTGCTAAATGTGCGTGTATGTGCACATTACGATCACATCTACAGACGAAGCACCGTAGCACACACACACGCTCACCGTCTCCCTCCTGCAGGTCGGGAAGGACACACAGCAGACTGTAGAGGGTGGGGCACAGGGTTAGGTGGGGTGAGACCTCCTCATTTTACCCCCGTGCTTCTGGATTTAAAAAAAAAATTTTTTTTATAATGGGAATCTTTGCAAAAATGCTTATGAAACTGTTTTGAGTAAGAAAACATATAAAACAAGAGACATCATCATACAGTGTGATTTGCTAAGCGGGAGCCAAGGGTGGGAGGAAGTTAGAAGAGGACAGCTGAAGTTGCTGGTGGCCAGGGAAGGCTTCCTGGAGAAGGAGGCATCTGAGCTCTCAGAGGATGTCTCTCCTTGAGTCATGGAAGAGTGCCCTAGAGGGGACCTCTCTGCTTTGTTTCACCTGCTTCTCTGCCCTCCTGGGACAACCACCTCTCCTCCCGCCACTGACACTTCCTGGGCCAAGAGGAATGAAGGAGCCATTTGTTTGCACTGGAGCCCTTGCCTCACTTTTCTGCCTCCTTTATAATAATAAATTCAGATGAATTAATAATCATTACTTTGTGCCAAGTGCTGCTGGACTGTTTTGTCTTAACTTAGAGAGGAGTACTGCTGTGATCAATGTTCTAATTTTCCAGGTAAGGAAATGGAGGCACAGGGAAGTTGAGTGATCTGCCCAAGGTCACACAGCCACTGGAGAGTGGCACAGCCAGGATTCTGAACCCACACAGACCCTTACCCTCTTCCTGGGCTGCGAATCCTGCCAGGGTGCTCACCCACACCTCCCCCAGTGCGCCCCCAGTCCTCCCCCCAACCTGTTACATTTCTCGCTGCCTCCCCACCTTCCTCCCTCGTGGCAGGCCTGACATTGAAGAAGTCCAGCTTCTTTTGGCCAACAGAGCACATTTCAGCTCCTTGGGCTCCTGAAGGCGCTCCACCTCTCAAAGCCTTTAGAATTTATTTATCTAATTCAAATGTCTCGGGAGCCCCGCGTGCTGGAAGCATTCCTATTTAACCAAAATACACGGCTGCCCCGGGCCGTCCAGGCAGGGCAGCCCCATCCCCGGGCACCTCACCCTGCAGGGCACCAGGGACCCAGGTGACCACCAGAGCAGCCATCCATCCCCTCGGAGTCAGGCCCAGCCAGCTGCGCTTCCGGCCAATGAACCTGCCGCTCCAAGCCTCCTTTTAATTAATTCCATGTCTCAGGCGGCCGGAGCACGTGGGCAAACTTCTGTCTGACTTCACTGCGAAGCCCGAGCACATCCCAGTTTGCTTTCTAAGAATAGAAGCGGGAGATGGGGGAGGGCGGAGGCCGGGATCTAAAAATGAATTTGCAGCCCAGAGCAAAACAACCCAGCGAGGAGAGGGGAGAGAAAGCAGCGCCCGCACGCGGCCCAGCCCGGCGGGGGCTGTCTGCTGCCCTCCCGGGTGTGAGTCACAGACCTGGCAGTCTGCCCAACTGTCTGGCGGGGATGGGGGAGGGGGTGGCGCTGCTCATGTCAGGAGCAGGCAGCTGGGGACGCCCATGGGAGTCTGGATTTTTTTCTGGGCTGGTAGGTTCTTCCCAGTAGGCAGAAGTGACTCACGGGTTTGGGGGGCTGGGCCCCGGGGTACGGGAGAGCCCCAGATGTGGCGCGCAGCTTCGGGAACTGGGGACCCAAACGTCTGAGGGGCCAGTGGCAAGGTTCTCCACCAGTGAACCTCCACCCCCACCAGGAAAGAGGAAGTCCAAGGCCCATTGCTCAGGGGCGCACTGAGGGGTTGATCAGGCTGGTTATTTAGCTGCTAATAATAAGATCCGCTACAATGACAAGAAAGTAAGAGATTTTGCTCAGTCCGTCACTGCTCTACATACTGTACCTAAAATATCTCACTTGAGCCTCATAACAGCCACGTGTGGTGTAAGCTGTTCTTGCCCCCATCCCACTGGCAAAGAAACTGAGGCCCGAGAGTTTCTCCCACATCCAAGTCCCATGTTCAGGGAGGCACCCAGCAGGGTCAGGACGCGGGTGGGGCTCCTGCGTGGCCCAGGCCCACCTCCGCACCAATATCTCCCCAACATCCCCATCTCTGCTTGTCTGACGGCATCCCCGTCTCTGCTTGTCCGATGGCATCCCTGTCTGTTTGTCCGATGGCATCCCCGTCTCTGCTTGTCTGATGGCATCCCCGTCTCTGCTTGTCCAATGGCATCCCCGTCTCTGCTTGTCCGATGGCATCCCCGTCTCTGCTTGTCTGATGGCATCCCCGTCTCTGCTTGTCCGATGGCATCCCTGTCTGTTTGTCCGATGGCATCCCCGTCTCTGCTTGTCTGATGGCATCCCCGTCTCTGCTTGTCCAATGGCATCCCCGTCTCTGCTTGTCCGTTGCAGAGACAGTGACATCTAGGTGTGTCCTGTGTCACCCGGGACAGGGGTCTAGGCAGGTGTGAGGTGATGAGGGGTCCTTGGACCCAGCAGCAACTAACAAGCTGCACAGAGAAGGTTTTTCCCTTTGCGTTCTCTTTTGACCTTTCCAGGGAGATCTGTCATGGAGAAAGTCTCCGCTGGGGGCTAGCTTGTCCTTAACGCCCCCCCACCCCTGCCAGCAGCACTCGCTAGTCCCCCTTTTGAGCCAAGAGAGGAGGCGAGCGCCCGCCTGGAAGTCAATAACACCGTTTTGTTCTCTTTGTGTTTATTTTTCCTTCTTTATAGAAAGTGACCCAGATTTTCCTTTTAACATAGTGATACAGAGTTCACTTTTAAGATAAACTCAGTTTTAAAAGTAAGCTGAACCCTTTAGAGACAAATACTGAAATATTTATGGATGAAATGACATGATGTCTAGGATTTGCTTCCAAATAATCTGGAGAGGGGGCAGGGAATAGAGATATAGAAGAAGTGACATTGGCCATGAGTTGAGATCTGGTTGATGGGGATTATATCATACTGCATTATATTATAAATAACTTTAATATAATCTTATATATAATTTTGTGTATCATATTATAAATTATGTATAATGATGTGTTGTATTATATATTACATATTTTCATATATTTAAATAATTATATATAATATGTATCATAATATATTTTACACTATATATTATATCATGTAGATACTTTGCCTTATATTACTCCAGTTACTTTCATTGAAATTCTCCCTAATGAAAAGGATTTTTTAATGCTATATAAAAAATTCTTAAGTAAGTTATTTAAAAAAATAAAAGGTTAGGTCATTGTATGAGTGGCATCCAGATACGACAAAAGCCATGACAATGAAGTACAAATGAGCGAGGCGGGCAGAACGCTGGTAGACCATGTGTTTCCCACATTTACAAGTTCATTTTCCTTTCTTGGGAAGCTGGGGAGGGGAGAGCCCCTATCCTCTTCCAGGACCTCCTCCCTCTGGCTGTACGGTGGGCCCCTGATGAGGTCAGTGGTCTGCTTCATCCTTATAGACCTCGAGAGGGAGGGCGGGAGGGAAGCAGCGCCTTTTTGTCTTTGCCTTCAATGATTATGAAAGTGCAGTATTGCTGGAATGACTGCCGTCCGGAAATCTAAACGCATCAGGAGTTAACAGGCCTGGATCCGGGGAGGGGTTCTTGCAGGGCTCTGTGCTGGGGTCACTCCCAGGCCAGGCTGCAGGCCCCACCCACAGCCCCTTCTGTTCAGGGCCCGTGAGAGCCAGGACCAGGTGGGCCGGCAGGTCTACCCAGAGCCCAGCTCTGGAAAGGGTACGCCCTCTCGGAGTAGCTTGGGGGAGACCCTGAGATGCATTGGGCTTTGGTAATTGGCCGGAAGGGACTTCACAGAGAAGAGACCATGAGCCCATCAGACAAAGGCATGAGGGGCTTCAAAGTCCCCGCTCAGAGGCCCACACCTGCACCGCTCCCAAGTCGGGCCTCACCCAAGCAGGGCTCCAACTGTAACTTCAAACCACAAACAACAGCAGAGTGCCCCCCTTAACAACAGCAGAGTGCCCCCCTTCTTGGGGCATTTGTGTATGCACTCATTGGTTAAGTTATTTAACTAACACTTACGAAGTGCCTACTGCATACTAGGGATAGTTCTAGACGCTGAAAATACAAGAGGGATAATGACACTTCCCAAGAGGCCTAACTCTGACAGGTTAGAACACTTTCATTACCTCCACTGGCAGATGGGGAGTCTGGGGCATTCACAGAAGGGGGCAGGGAAAGGGCATAGAGAGAAGAAAACACAGATGTCCAAACCACAGTAGGTGACCTTTACTGAGCACCAACTGCATACCGTGCCATATCCTCCCTCCACGAAGCGCTGCAGTTGGTAGACAGCCTCCACTCACCGAGCTAGAGACTTGCCCGAGGTCATCCAGCTGGCATGCGGCCAGGCAGCAATTCCAGACCGAGGGCAGTGGTGGACGGACTCCCGGACACTGGGCCACGCACCATGCGTCGCACATCAGGGAGTTGAAAACGGCCCTGCCGGGCTCGTGTTACAGGATGACTGTTTGGTAACTGAGAAAAGCGAGACACAGAAAGGAATGAACAGGACTCCAAAGTTAACGAGTGCCTGCAAGTCGCAAACACGGTGCTTTATGGGACGTGTGTTGCCCAAGATGAAGGTTACTAGCCGCGTGGGGCTGTCAAGCACTTGGGTGGTCCTAAAGGAGATGCGTCATACATGTCAAACACGTGCTGTTTTACATGAAGTTACATGAAAAACAAAAGGTAAGATATTTCCAGGGTAACTTCTTTATTTGATTACATGCCAGAATGATGGTATCTTGGATGTATTCCGTCAAACATAACTTTTAAATACATCGTTAAAATTAATATCACCTGTTTCTACTTTTTCTCGAGTGTTTACTAGAAATTTTTAAATCACATACGTGTCTGAGTCCATTTTACAGACATGGAAGCTAAGGGCGCAGAGGCGGCAGCCTCATGGGAGTGCAACCCACGCCCTCACACAGGGCGGCTCAGAGAGGCCCAGCACCAGGTTCAAGGCTATGCTCCAGCCATCTCGCCACCTTGCCGTCTCGGAATTCTCAACTTCCCAACAAGGGGCCAGGCATTTGCATTTTGCGCCGGTGCACACAGAGGCATGGGAGCTCCCTCTTTGATTCGGGGAGAAGGTAGCAGCCTGGGTGCTGGGCCCGGAAGCCCCACCTCTGCTGTGTGGGTTTTGTGGCTGAGAGCAGCCCCTGCATGCAGACCCGGGTCTGAGTGGCCCCTCGGACAGGGGGGCCACACGGGCGCCCCCTCTACCAAGTCCTTACGGTTGCCCCACCAGGTTCCTCTTTCTGAAAAGCCTGAAGTGGGCTCTCGTCTCAAATGCGCGGGCACATTTCCCCAGGCTTGCTGTTTAATCTTCCGGAAATGGGCGCCGCTCCCCTCTGTTCCAGAAGGCTCCTTCCAGCCACCTCCTCACTCATTCCTTGGGTAAAGAGAAGTGGAGAGGCCTAATTGGGGCGTTTATGATAGGCGGGAATATTATTGAGGCACTTAAGAGGTTATTAACACCTTTTATGAACCTCATTGTTTAAAAGCCTGCCATGCTTAATCATTTTAGCACCATTAAATCAGTATTAACAACAACCCCGCGACTTGCACTCCGAAATGTCACCGTTTGATAACACTCATGAAATGCAGTGCCTTCTGGGCAGAACAGGTGAGCTCCCAGCTTCCCCCACAAACACGTGTCCTCAGCTTGGTAGGCCCCCAATTAAAAGGCGGTGATCCTCCTCCCTGGGGGCTCCGGATCTGCTCCCCGTTCTCCTGCTTCCCACCCATTCACCCATCACTAGAGCAGGTCTGGGATCCTGCTCAAGACCTTCCTGAAAAATCACCCGTCAGGCCCCTCTCCTACCTCCCAGCGTGTTCTTCCAAGTGGGGCTCTCCGCTAATGGTGCAAATCAAGGCAAGTTTCTATCTTTTTCATGCTTGCCCAACAATAGAGACATTTGTAAAGTAAGAAATGCTGTCCTTCTCCCCACGCTCGAATCCCAGCTTTGCCACTTGAAAGCTATGTGACCTTGGGCAAGTGACTTCACCTCTCTGTGTCTTCATCTTCCCACTTGTAAAAGGGGCCTCCGAATAGCACCTACCTTTTGTTGTAAGATTAAGTGAGGAAACCCGTGTGTTCAGCATCGTGTTTAGCACCTAGTTAATGCTCAATAAAGTATATTACCTCTTAAATTCCAGAGGAAACAGTCTTAGAAGATTGGGGTATAACCTTGTAGAGTTTGCGCACCTATAAAATGCATCTGCGGCCGTGTTTCTCCAGTTCTGCTTTTCATTGTTCTTGACAAAACTGAAACTACCCTATTTATACTGTTGTGCCTCCCCTCCCCACTTTCCGGTATTTCCGCATGAGCCAGTAAGTCATGGAGAGCCTTTTATCCCAGTGTTTGTTGATGGAGCAACATTCTTCTGAAAAGGGTCAAATAAATATTTGGGGCTCTGCAGGCCATCTGGTCTCTCTTGAACCCACTCAACTCTGCCATCATAACTTGAAAGCAGCCATAGACATATATGTAAACAAATGGCTGTGTTCTGATAAAACTTTATTTGCAAAGCAAGCAGTGGGCCACAGTGGGCCAGAGCGCTAGTCTAGCCCCACCCTTGTGAATAGCTCCCTGGTACATCCGTACGGCTGTGCTGTCACTCACTCAGTTTCCTATTACAGGGCATTTAGGCGGTTTCCCAAGTTTGACTTCTTAGACAATGTTTTCAGGTCTCACACCCAGATACCTGGCACCAATGCCAGGAGGCCAAGGGGATGCATTCCTCCCACGGGGATTGCCCAGTGACAGGAGAGGAGCCCCTTGAATGTTACCACGTTGTATTTTTGATGCACAAAGCATACCCTGTGCAGCGCAAAGGTTAAAAGGCACATCCAGGGAGGAACTGGTTGTTTTCTGAGCAAAGGCAGAGAAGATTCTAGAAACGTAACCTCCTCAAGGTCACTGAGCAAGGTGGAAGGGAGCAAGGAGATAGGAGCCATATTTCATGAGCGCAAGCTCAGCCGGAGACTGACGGACACAGATTCCTTGGGTCCTCTATGGCCCAGTTCTAATGATCCTCCCCTGTCAGTGTGGTCTACACTGCCAGAGGAGGGGACAGTGGTTCAGCAAGGGGATGGTACACTAAGTCATGGCCCACACGTGTATTCATATCTCCATATCACTTATCTTAATTCACTGCTTAACTGGTTGCCAAAACGTAAACATCAGGAACTTTCCCATAAAAATCAGGATTTCGGCTCCTCTTGAACCCTCAGAAGGCTGAGTGAAGGTGGCCACGTCCCCCAGTCAGGGCATAGATTGGGCACAGGACCATCCGGGTTGGCATCCTGGCCCCAGGAACTTGGGCTTCAAGCTACTGACCTCTTCGTCCTCTGCAGCAGTGTAGGGACACTTAGAGCACACGAGTCCCCCTTCTTGGGCTCGAGAACAGGCTCCTTCAGGCTCCTCAGACTCACTGAGGTCTTGTCCAGTTCAGGCCCTGCCTGGGCCGGATGCACCTTGCACTCAGCTCCTTTCCCAAGGGGACTGCTGGACTCCTCTCTGGTCTTAGCTCAGAGGTCTCGTCTGTGGGAAGGTCCTCCCAGGCCTGCAAACCTAAAGCCCCCGCCCACCCTTTCCCAGATCCTCTTCTGTCCTCCCCAGTCCTATCGAGATCTACAATTGTTTGATGCTATTTGTGTAATTGCTCCTTTGCTGTCTGTCTCCTCCCCACCGCACCCCTCACTGCCCGAGACGGCCTCATTCAGTCTGTAAACAGGTGGAAGTCGGGATTCGAACCCCGTTCCTCCACCCACAGAGTTCTTTCCTCTGCCCGCGTATTTCACCTTCCGCTGCAGGGAGGGCGGTGACAATGCCCAGCTCCTGGGCCTATCCAAGCATTAGCCAAGTCTGTGAGGTTAGAACAATGCCCTGTGCCGGCGAGACAGACGCATGTGTTAGCTATGGGCTCTGTCATCACAATCTCCCACTTCCCAACTCATGACTCCTCCTAGAAGCCCCAGGAGGCACGTGGGTTATAATTCCCATTTTAGAGATGAGCAGACTGAGGCACAGAGAGGTTAAGGAACATGTCCCAGATAAAACAGCTGGTGAGGTGAAGAGGCCAGATTCGCCCTCATGCCCTTGAATCCAGGGCCCGCCATCACAGCCTTGTGAGGCACTGCCTCTTGGGTAGGTACCCCCTTGGAGGCAGCAATCCCTTCGATGACAACTTATCTCTAGACAAGAATCAGATGGTTACACAACGGGCGATGTGCAGAGATGGTCTCCGCAGCACCACGTACTGGGGATGAAACCCAGAAACAACCTCGGCGTCCATCCCCAGGGGACTGCTCAAACAGGGAAGGAGGCGACTAGCGTGGATGCCACCGGGAAAGATGAGGAGAGATCTATGTTCATTAGCATGGAAGGCACGACAGCCACGTGGAGAGAGGCAAACCACTAAACGGCGTTCCTAGTGTGAGTCTATTTTTGCTTCAATATATTGAAATATGTATGTGTGTATTTTATATATACATATATATGTGTGTGTGTGTGTGTGTATATATATCCCCATGTGTGCAAATATGCATAGAAATGAGGCTAGAAGAAAAGGCATCAAAATGTTAAAAGTAGTGTTTCTGGGCAGTCAGATTCTGGATACTTTCCACTTTCTTTCTCCTTATAATTTTCTGTTTTCTCTATTTTTTTCAACCATGAGCATGTATTGCTTTTATAATTGGGGGCGAGTAGAGATGTAAAAAATGATTTAGCTATTTTCATTTTGAAAAATGTACAACTTGCCTTCTATACTTAAAGATAAGTCCGGGGCACCTCTCTCCATCCCCGGGTTGGAGTCACACCCTTCTTCATAGTTGCTGCACTTTCTCTCCAGTGTGGAGGCATCGTTACTGAGCCGGCCGTACCTCTAGGGACGGTCAAGGGGATGGGATGTCACTCCTGTGATTCTTTGCAGGTGTGGCCACGCTGATGGCCGTCATTCCCCTGCTTGCTTTCTGTGGTCAGGCCCTGTCCCACGGCTCTAGACTCCTGCTCTTCCCACTGTCTTTAAAGAAGGGAACGGCCCAAAGTCCCACAGCTCCAAGCTTATCGATTCGACCAACAGCCCAAGGGAACTCGGGAGCTTGTTCTTTTCCAGCCCCGTACCTTGATTTCAGATGAGACCGCAGCCCCAGCCACACTGGCCAGCTGAGCCATGCCCGGACTCCTAACCCACAGACACTGTGAGCTACTGAATGTGTGTGTGTGTGTGTGTGTGTGTGTTTAAGATTTATTTGTTTCAGAAAGAGAGAGTGCATATATGCATGCATTGGGGGAGAGGAGGAGAGGGATAGAGAGAGGGAGAGAGCTTTTTTTTTTAAGATTTTATTTATTTATTTGACAGAGAGAGATCGAGAGAGACAGAGGGAGCACAAGCAGGGGGAGAGGCAGAGGGAGAGGGAGAAGCAGGTTCCCCGCTGAGCAAGGAGCCTGATGTGGGGCTTGATCCCAGGACCCCGGGATCATGACCCGAGCCAAAAGCAGACGCTTCACCGACTGAGCCCCCCAGGTGCCCTGAGATGCAGCGAGTCTTAACCGGACTCCCACTGAGTGATGTGGGGGCTGAGCCCATGACCCTGAGATCACAACCTAAGCCAAAGCCGAGAGTCAGATGCCTAACTTACTGAGCCATTCAGGTGCCACTGAATGTGTGTTATTTTCAGCTGCTAAGTTTATGGTAATTTGGTGGACAATGACAAAAAATTAAAAGAAATTCATTAATTCGTTCCTCCAACTCAGTTCTGCTAGATAGAGCTGCTAGATACAGCAGATGAAAATGCAGGATTTCCAGTCAAATCTGGGTCTCAGTTAAACCACAAAGCACGCTTTAGAATAAGTATGTCTTATGTAATATTGGGGATATATTTATACTAAGAAAATCTCCATTGTTTACCTGAAATTCAAATTTAACTAGGCATCCTTTATTTTATCTGGCAATCCTACCTCTGGGCCTCACGGAGAAGATACAGAACAGAGAGCTGCGCATACCCTTAGCCTCTGCGGGAAAGGCCCATACAGCAAACCCAGGGGGCGCCCCAAAAACAAATCCACAAGGCCTCTTTGGCAAAGATAAGAACTAAGTCCCAAGGTCCTTCTTTGTAACCCCAGATTTCCATACCATTTCGCTGCCCCTAAATTGAAGGGTCCCTTCATTTTGCCTGTCCTGGGCCTGCACCTGCCCAGGACACGCCTCCAGGATTCCCAGCAAAGGACAGTGGAGGGCTGGAGCTCTTCACACGTCATGCTCTCCCGTCGCATGGAAAGAAGCCGCCCCTTCCCAGCAACTTGGTTGAGGGCTGGAGTCTCTGGTTCTTGGCACCAAGTTACAAAGGTAAGAAAGAGGTTATGGCCTAGTAGGAGACAGGAATGAAGGAAGGAAGGAAAGAAGGAAGGAAGGAAAGAAGGAAGGAGGGGAGGGAGGGAGGGAGGAAAGAGGGATGAAGCCGGGAAAGAACGACCGGACGCAGTCAGGAAGAGAGGAAAGGATTTCGTCCATGCAAAGAGTCCGTGAAAGTGTGGTTCGTAATGGCCAAATGCCGGGAACAACGCAGATGTCCCTGGACAGGAGATGGGTAAGCACCAGTGTACGTCGGCACAGTGGAACGCCACCCCGCAGCGAAAGAACAAGTTACGACACACCCGAGGACGGAAGTGAGTGTTGTCATCGCAGTGTTGAGTGAAGAAGCTGGACACACAAACAGGACGTGTCGTAGGATCCATTCAGCTCAAGTTCCAGAGCCACCAGCGTGATCTCTGAGTTAGAAAACAAGCTGGGGGCCCTCCCTGAAGGGGAGCGGGTTTCTGAGGTGCTGGTCACGTCCTGTTTCTCGCCCTGGGGGCTAGTGTGTTCACCTGGTGAAAAATTCACTCGCCATGTACGATTTGTGTGCTTTTCTGTAGGGATGTTATACCCCGATAAATAATCACTTTGTTAAAAAAGGGAAAAAAAGCTTTACTAACAGGTGAGCGGATAACTGAGCGGGGCACCTTCACGAGGAGGAGAGCTGCCCAGAAATAAAAAGCAGTCAACTATTGCTACTCACAACAACATGCACAAATCTCAAAATAATTATGTTGAGTGAAAAAAGCAAGACCAAAAAAAGCACATACTGTATGATTCCATTTATACAAAACTCTAGAAAATGCAAAGTAATCTATAGTGACAGAAGCAGATCAGTGGCTGCCTGGGGGGTGGGGGCAGCAGAGAGGTTACCAGGGGGCACGGGGAAGCTTCTAGGGGGGACAGAGCATCCAGTGTCATGATTGCGACAAGGGTTTCATGAGGGTGCGCAGAGGTCAAAATTGATCAAACTGTACGTTTTAAATATGTGCGTGTCATCTCATGTATGTCCACCCTCCATAAATCTGTTTTTTAAAACAGATGGGATGTGGGGGTTAGAGACAGGAGGGGGGTGTCAGGGGGACCCCAGACCCACGGACCGAGAAAGTGGGGAGGTGGAGCCTTTGTCACGGTCCTCCTGCACTGCCCCCCACCGCCACCCCAGCTCCTGGAAGGCGGGGCGTGTGTCTGTGTTTGGGCTCCATTGGCCCCTGGCACTCAGCGCAGGGCCAACCCAGGAAGGACCCGCACTGTGTGATGTGTGCTGACCCCCCGGGAGAGGGCGATCTCTTCTAAAGATGCGTGTCCGTTGTGAGGCCTGGTCCCTCCTGCCCATCCCTGGGGGGGAGTTCGCCCTTGTGTGTTTCCTTGGTTAAAGAGTCACCCAGGGGCGAGCGGGGCAGAGAACAGAAGAAAGTCGGGAAGCTGGCATCATGAAACCCCTACCGTGTCTAGAAGAATAGCAGTGGACATTGGCTGGGTGACTCCGCCCTCCCGTCCGACCACTCTGCCTGCCTCTGTTCCCTTAGCACCCAAACACCCTGACAAGGTCTGCACTGCTCGTCTACACATTGTCCAGGTGAGGAAAGAGGTGTGGGGGTCACGAACCCAGGCTCCAGAGTGGTGGTTCCCAACCTGGGCTGATTTCGCCCCCAAGTGAGGGTTGGCCGAGTTACTGGATAAAAATACAGCACAGCCAGTTAAAAGTGAACAAATAACTTTTTAATAGAAGTGTGTCCTAAACATCGAATGGACGCACTCATGCTAAAAATAATTCATCATTCGCCTGAAATCCAAACATAACTTGGGTCCTGTATTTTGTCAGGCAATCCTATCCCGAGCAGATATGTGGCGATGTCTGGGGACACTCTGGAGTGTCCCAACAAGGGGACACGGCTGCTGGCATCTGGTAGGCAGACACCTGCTACACATGGGGACAGACCCCACCACAGTTTCATGGCCCCAGACACCCATAGTGACAACACGGAGCCACCTTGATCAAGAGCCAGACCCCGGGGGGGTGGGAAGGGGTTTGAAGTTCCGGATGTGCCCTGTGGGCCAAGAAGAGGCTGGGGGTGGGGTGGAGACCGACGCCAGATCGCGCCTCCCTTGGGAAGCTTGCAAACGAAAAGCAGAGAGCTAACCTCCCCCAGAAAAGAACAGGCCGATCGTCGTGTGCCTTGGACACGTGTGTCACACGGTCGCATTTGTGGGGAGAGGGTGTAAAACGATCCACGGGGGTCTAAAAATAAATAAATAACTAGAGAAGCCCGAATTAGCCGTCTGATGGTTTTAGCATGGAGAGTGGGTACAGCTTGCTCCTAGCATCCCGGTTTCCTTGGATACGTTGGCCGAGCATTAGCTGTCTCAGGCCAAAAATAAAAGATTTTCGAGAAAGAAGCCACAGGACGTTGCCGCCACGGGCTCTAGCGCTCGCCTGGGCTCCGGGACAGAGAAGTGCTGCATTTTTCTCCTGTTGCAACACGGTGCACTGGGTCTGAGTTCAAATTCTGCCCCACGTAGTCACCAGGTGGTTTTGAGCACCTTACTGAACTTCCCCAAGCCTCAGAGGGGTTGCCATCTCTTTCAGCAAAAGGCAAAATGCTCCCGGTCTCGTAGGACGGTACAAGGTATTGGGCACATGACAAGCAGAGCGGGACCCGGCACCTGAGAGCCCCCTCCAATGCTGCTAGAGGGGATGGGGCCCAGGCAGCCAGCATGCACCCCGAGACCCACAAAGATGGCCGTTGGCCAGTAAAGGAGACTCACCCCCGTGCCGCATCCTCCCAAACCCACCCTGGCTGGAGCTGAGGGGTACGAAATGGTAGACAGTCCTGGACCACCTCACCTGTGCACTTTACCCATTTCTGCCCCCTCCTGCCCCCTGCAAGCTTAGCCTCAGGCTCTCCTGGGGGAGCTGGCCCTGGTCTCCCCAGGGCTCCGATGCTCTGTACACTCTCCAGGCCAAAATGGCAGCAAAAAGGAGGAATCATAATTAATAGCCAGCCCCTAAAGCACTGTTCTCAGCCCTGGCCACCCATCGGAATCTTCTGGGGGCTCTCCAACGCACCCAGGTCTGGGCAGCCTTGTGAACCAGTCAGAATCTGAGACTAGACCCTGGGCATGGGATTTTTCAAGCTCCCCAGGTGACTCCAGTGTGCAGTCCGAATTGGGACCCATTGTCCTGGGTGGGGGGTGGGGGGGTGGGGCGGTTGGTCAGCCAACTTTGTCTTAAAGGGCCAGGGAGGGAATAGTGCCGATTGCTTGGGCCATAAGGTCTCTTGCAACTACTCATGTCTGCTGTAGCCAGAAAGCCGCTACAGATGATAAGTGAACATGTCTGGGTTCCAATAAAACTTTATTTATGGACACAGAGTGTGAATTTCATGTAACTTTCAGGTGTCATGGGATATTATTCCTTTGGTCTTTTTCCAACTACTTAAAAAATATAAATACCCCTCTCAGCTGGGTATTTATATTTTTAAGTGGTTTTGGGCTGGGTTTGGCCGTGGGCTGTTGGGCTGTCATCAGCTACGCCCTGGTCTGGAAGAACCAGGTTTAACCTTTAACTCCAGTTTTTTCATTGAGCATCTACTATGCACCGGAAACTGTGCCAGATCCTGGGGATACAGCAGGAGGCACCATAAAGTTTCTCTCTCTCTTTTTTTTTTTTTTAAAGATTTATTTATTTATTTATTAGACAGAGATCACAAGTAGGCAGACAGGCAGGCAGAGAGAGAGAGTGGAGGAAGCAGGCTCTCCGCTGAGCAGAGAGCCTAATGCGGGGCTCAATCCCAGGACCCTGAGATCATGACCTGAGCCAAAGGCAGCGGCTTTGACCCACTGAGCCACCCAGGCACCCCCAAAGTCTCTTATTTATAAGTAGGAGGGGATCCCATTTTCAGCTCTGAACAATGCAGGGAGGGGAGTGTCAGAGCCTCCAGCGATGAGTGGTGCTGCGGCAGTCAGTCCAAGACTAAACCGAGACCAGAGCTCGGATTTTGTGAACTGGTCTCGGAAGCCCCCCCTCCCCACTGACTCCTGTGTACCCGGCCCTGTGCGGGGTGCTGGGATGGGACACACAGGGAACGCGATCCAGCTCCTTCCCTCCTGTGGAGGAGAATCAGCCCTGAACCCTGGCTTTGAACTTCTCAGCATTGCCCGAGAAGTCATTTTTCTTCTTCCACCCACTTTACAGAGGAGACCACTGAGCCCAGAGACATGACGTCATCTGCCTAAGGGCCTCACTTAGATGGGCCCCTGCTCTCAGGAAACCAACCCCACTGAAGGAGCTGAAATGATCCAGTTTCCAAATAAGCAAAACCGGCCCAGGAAGCCCACAAAGCGCCCCCCAACCTTGGGGCTGGGCCTGCCCCTCCCCCACCCCTGCAGCCCTCACTTCTCCCAGCCCAGAGATGCTTGTCCGGAGCCCAGCACAGAGCTCCCTTGTATTCTTATTTATTTTCAGCGTTGGGACTTTCAATGACAAATCGTGCATGTACGTCAGTATTTTTTGTTTTGTTTTGTTGTTGCCAGAAGTGTAAGTCCTCTGCTTCTCCGTTTGTCTCCAGTTTCCCACCCCACAGGCATTCCTTCTGGGCAAACACACTTGCTTCTTCTCCCTCCGTCTCCACTTCTCTCCGGGTCAGCTTGGGGGTGTTTCTAAGCCCCCTCACACACGCGGGTCCTGGGATTGCAGGAGCGTGAAACCAGGAGGGGGCTTTTTCCAAGCTCGTCTCCTCCAGCTTCTCAATAACTCCTCAGGGTGGGTCCTTGTGATCCCCTGCATGGCTGGAGAGGCTGAGAGAGGTGGGGACCCGTGGGGTGACCCGCCTCTTGTGTCCGGGCTGACTGGCGTCAGAGCGTGTGTGGATGCTCACCCAGACCTGGGCTCTTGCTCTAGGGGTGCGGGAGGTGTGACCTTGGAAGCGACTCCCACCCGTGCGGTGTTGATGGACTGGCACAATTTGTTTCTGGGAGTGGGAGGAGATCCCCCCGGCCCCGTTAGTGACTTCCAACCAGCCAACCAGCCGGGAACATCTTGCAAATTACTCTCTGCAACCTGCATCGTTTCATACACGAAAGAACTGCTTAATGCCAGCAAAATGGGAAACGTATCTATCCTTGCAAAAAGTTCACACCCCCTCCCTGTGGGCCTTTCACGGTGGCCTGATGGCAATGTCACCCCTGAACTGAGGCAGCGCCAATCCTGAGTGGGACAGTCACCAGGCAAACTTGCTTCCCGGACCTCAGTCTTCCCATCTGCAGAATGGAAGGAAACATAAGCACCGTCCAGAGCAGTTTAGCGAGTTGACAAGCATGTCACTAACACCATGGGGCCTCCCAAGTGACATGGGCCACAGGGCACGGCCGGGGGGGTGAGAGAGTGCGGGCACACAGCTCTCGAGACAGGCTCACAAGTGGCCGTTACCACCGCTGGGGGTATTCATAGCGTCCATGTTACTATTACTGTTGCCTTTGCTATTGTTGTCATGATCGTTATCCCCTTGCCCCAGTCTTGACTTCTGATTCCAAATCCAAGTCCTTCCATTAATGGGTGAGAGCATCAGTTTTAAAACAACAGCCTGGATTCGAATCCTGTGTCTGCCCACTGGGCCTATGACCTACCCATTCTGGGTGCCAGATTCGATGTCTCTACAATGGGGACAACAGTGAGGTCATAGGATTCTGATAAGGATCTTGTGAAATAACTCAGGGAAGGACCTCAGAACAGCGCCCGGCTTGTAGGAGGAACCAGTCTGAATCCCTGTGATTGTTGAAAGCCTCTGGCTGACTGCAGACCCTGCACTCTTCCCAGGACGCCCCTCTGCTCCCCACCCACCTCCCTGCCCCTCCCCCCAAGGCTTTGATGGAGTGATTTCAGGACCGGCACGTGAGAGGGACAGGCTGTCCTCGGCCATGAACACAAGGGTGTGGACCGGCTTCTACAAAGGCCAATTGAGACTTTTCCCAAAAGTAACCAGACCTTCCAGGAAACAAAGGAAGCCCTGTCCATCCGCACTGCAGGACAAGGAAAAAAGCCCCAAATATCAAACCAGGAAAGCGGGTTGGCTGCTGGCTGGATCCTCCGAGACCCTGACGCCTCACCAGACCAACGGGCAAGGGTGATTCCTGCCAGAGAGGCGGACACGGCCCTCCCGATTTCTGACAGCTGTTTCCTGTCTCCACCCGTGGGCTGCCTCAGTCACTTTGAAGGCTGAGACCGCGCCGAAGAGGGCCAAGGAAATGGTGCTCTAAACTGGGGGCCGGCAGAAGGCCTATTTCCCTCCCTGGGGAGGAGGGCTCTGTTTGGCGGACACATTCACTCAGTAGCTCCACCGGCCTTCCCTGTGCTGTGGGGTCCCACAGCAGACAAGCCAGACAGGTCCCTGTCGTCACGGGGCTTACAGCTGAGGGAGGCAAAGTTGGCCACAGGTCAACAAGGACACACACAGATACAGTTCTTGCTGGTGACCCAAGGGAAGAGACAGGGCATTGGAGCAGGACAAGGCAGGGGCGGGGTGGGGAGGAAGTCTTCTAAGGGGAGGGAACATTTGTGCTGAGCCCTGAATGGCAGAGAGGACAGCAAGAGCAAAGGCCCTGGGGTGGGGTGGTCATGTCCAAGGCCACATGGCTTTGGGTATAGAGAAGGAGAAGCAGGAAGAAACCGGGCTGGCCAGGTGGCAGGTGGGTTTGGGGCAGCCGGTGCAGGCCTGTGGACTTTAGTCCAAAGCCGGGGAGGTGTGTAAAGATTTCAACTGCCTCTCCCAGGTGACTCCTCACCTGGTTCACCTGGAGGCGTCTGGTGGACGGGACGTCTCCTCTGATTTGTCTGTCAGTGGGAGAGAGGTGATCGTCCCGTCCAGGGTCAACAGGTTTGGAACTTCAGGTTGCTTTGTCAGGCTTTGGGAAAGAAGAAAGGTGTGAGATTTGCAATTCAGTCCAGAGTGAGCGTTTTGTGTTTTTGCCTGTTTCCCTGACAACTTCTGCTCAGAGGGATGAGCAAAGAATCGGAGCCGGGGAGGGGGGGGGGGGGGGGGACTAGGGAGTCTGTTGTGATCTCCAGACTCCGTGCGTGCTTCCAGCGACCAGGGGCTGCATCTGTCCTGCCCCAGACCAAATCAGCAGAGGCTCAAACCCTGAACGAGCTCGGGGAATGAATGGTAAAATTCTGGCGGACCTCGTGGCTGTACCTTCTTCAGAGAAAACTTGCATAGCCCTTCCGAGATTCTAAGAAGCAATCAAAGTGCCACAGATTCAGTAACTTTTCCAGGAAAGGGACCAAGCCCTGAATTAAACGCACCAGCCCGCTGTAGCTTACGGTCTGGTTTCAGAAACCTAAGACTGCTCACTTCTGGGAACAGGAAGGTACTGGGTTGAATTGTGTCCCCCCAAATTCAGGTCCACCCGTAACCTCAGAATGTGACCGTATTTGGAGACAGAGTCTTTTCAGGTACCATTAGTTGAGATGAGGTCGGACAGGATTTTGGCAGGCCTTCAGTCCAATGGGCTGGTGTCTTTATAAGGAGGTCACGTGAGGACAGAGGCAGAGATTGGCTAGATCTATGAGCCAAGGGACGCCAAGGATGGCCAGCAAACCCAGAAATGGGAGAGGGGCTTGGAGCCCCAGAAGGACCTGGCCCTGCTAACATCGGGCTGCTGGACGTCCGGGCTGCTGGATGTCCGGCCTGCTGAGCTCTGTTGCTTGGAGCTGCCCTGAAGATGAGACGCTTGATTTTCCAGATGCCTCATGGTTGCTGAAACTGGGAACCAGCCGTGCTAGCCAAGCATCAGAGAAAGAGAGTTCCAGACCTTTGGCAAATGCTCACCTTGGTGGCTTAGAACAACAGAAATACCTTCTCTCACAGTTCTGGAGGCCAGAGCCTGAAGTCAGTATCCCAGGGCCAAAATCACAGTGTCTCCAGGGCCACGCTCCTTCCAGAGGCTCTGGGAGAACAGCTACGGGGGGGCTGTCGCCGCTCCCTGGCTTTTTCCGAATCACTCCAGTGTCTGCCTCTCCGTGCAGTCACACGGCCTTCTCTGTGTCCATCTCCCTCTGTCTGACGCGACCACGTGCATCAGGCCTGCCTGGATAATCCAGCAACAGCCCAACCCAAGACCCCAACTTCATGACACCTGCGGGGAGTAAACGAGCTCCACAATTTCCAAAGAGTCCACGGTTCGCTTCCTCAATTACTTGACCATCCTAGAGTCTCTCCAGCGACATCTGAGAACAGATCCATCACAGGGCCTGTCCCCAGGGCCCAGAAAGGAAAGAGGTGAGTCCCGGGAGGCAGAAAAGGGTCACAAAGAATAATTGGCCCTTCCACTTCCTATCACGGGACCCACCTCGCAGGCCATGTCAGTGCTCTCAGGACAGGCAAAGACAGTTAATGAAGGGAGTGGGCGATGGGGAAACGAGTCCTCTCCTAGGGGGGACAGCACCTGCTCAGCTCCCCCTGGGTATGGTCTGATCTTTGGATTTGCCAGGAACAGCCAGAAATGAAGGTCCGTCCATGTGAAATATCCTCATTATTAAATAAGCAACTACTTCTAAACATTTGCAGTGTTCTATAAATCAAGGAAGACACAGCCAAAGGGCTGCCAGCTCCCAGCATCTGCTGTGGACAGAGGCTATCAGAACTCAGCCAGCATCTGGGAGGGTGTTCTCGGGAGCAGAACGGGAGGAAGGTCAGCAGCTGAGACTCTGGGGACAATGGACTTGGGTTCAAATCCGCCCCTCACCAGCTGTGGGACCTCAAGCACACTGAAACCTCCAAGTCCCAGTTTCCTGATGTGCAAATGGGGCCATAACGCCAACCTCCTGTGGCTATTGATAATTGAGATGCTCGGGGCAGGAAGCCCAGAGCTCGGGCCCTCCCAAAGGGAGTGTGTCATAAGGATTGCGCCTTATTACGGCTGTGTTTCTGAAATGCATTTTTTCCTATTTTAATCGTTCAGACATTTGGGTGCAAACTGCAATCGCCATGTAAAATTAACCCGGTCAAACCACCGTTCCGCCGCTTTTCTCCCCCCGAGGTTGTTTTTCAACAGATTGCTTGACTTTAAAAAGATCAGATAGCTTCCTGTTCAAGGTGTGGAAATAAAAGGTACACGGCACTCGTGTTGGGAAAGGAGATTAATGAGAGACCAGACACCCCATTTGAGAGGGGATTTTCCAAGAGGAGGCTCCGGGCTCTGCCGGTGCTGGGTCTACCCTGTTTGTGGCTTTTGCCCAAGCACTTACAGGAAGTCTGAGAACCCACGCTTGTGACATCTGCAAGTGACCCCCCAAGAGGGAGGGGCAGCTCTAGGCCGGTGGGTGAAGAACATCCAGGTCCGAGGAGATCTTGCGGGTGCTGGCTACCAGAGCAAATGTGAGTCTCAGCACTTGGCTTCCTTAGGTCAGTTTCCAAAGTCAAGGGTGACATCCACCAGAACAGCTGCAATTAAAGGAGTGGTTATGTCAAGAATTGGTGAGGGTGTGAAACGCTAGGACCAGGATGGCTCAGATGACTGCATGGTGGGGGGGGGGGGTCAGTGGGGGGATGAGGGGGAGTGGGGGGCAGGGTACAACCTCTCAGGATACTGCATGGCCAGGTACGCTGGAGCCCGAACCTCTGAGCATTCCCGCTCCGGCCAGCCAACCCAGGAGAGATGAGTGCCCATGTGTGCGTGAGCTCACAGAGACAGGCCCCAGGATGCTCGCCACAGCCCCAGTGAAGCAACCAACAGCTGGGAAATAAACAACACGAACCCAAGAATCGGCAGGAGAGTGGATAAACTGTGGCGTGTCCTGACTGCCCCAGGGTAATGAAGAGAAGCAAACCTCGAGACCACACCAAGGAGCGCATCTCCCGGACCGCACGGCCTGTTCAGACACAAAAGAGCACACACTACGATTCTGTTTCTCTGAACTTCAAGAAGAGGCAAAGCAAACCCACAGGGCTGGTTACCTCCGCAACAGGGTGGGGGAGGCAGTCCGGGGAAGGAATGGGAGGGAACTTTCTAGAGTGATGGAAATGTTCTCTAGCTCAATCTGGGTGGGGGTTACTTGGGTGCACGCCATGGAAAAAGTCATCCAGCTCTGTACTCTGGGTTTGTGTACTTTATTTAATTTTTTTAAAAGGTTTTATTTATTTGACAGAGACCAACAGTAGGCAGAGAGGCAAGCAGAGAGAGAGGGGGAAGCAGGCTCCCTGCTGAGCAGAGAGCCCAACACGGGGCTTGATCCCAGGACCCTGAGATCATGACCTGAGCCAATGGCAGAGGCTTAGCCCACTGACCCACCCAGGTGCCCCAGGTTTGTGCACTTTAGGTAGATATTCTATCACGATGACAAACAAACAGTAAAACAAGGGCAGAGGGAGCAGCTACAGTGGGTGTGGGATAGGCTCTGTGAGCCAGGACTCCCGAGGGGAGCCGCAGAGAAACAGACCATGCCTGCAGGCGCCTCTCCTTGGGCCCAGATGGAAACTCTCTGCACTGGATCTGTTCTACCCTGGGCCACCCCCCCCCCCAAGCTGTGTGTGCTCCTGGAGGACATTGCAGGTCATTAGGGACCACCAGTGAGAAGCAGGGCCCCCTTCATGGAGTGGGACATGTGTCAGTCACAGGGGAGTCTGCCCTCAAAAGGAGCTCTGAGCTCTGCGCTTGTCACCGGGACATTATAAATAACTTTTGAACAAGCAACCCTACATTTTTGGTTTGCTCAGGCTCCATAAATTATGTAGCAGGTCTACGTCTGGGAAGCCGGGATCTTTGGCGAGGTCCTCCATTTCTCAAGCACTGTGCTATGGAAAGAGGAGCACATTTATGTTGCCAGGCCCATGAATCTGTGGACGTTCCAAACAGGCAGACCTCTGCTTGATGTAAGGCAGAACGTGATGCCGGGACAGCCACCTCCCAAAGAAACACCACCAGCCCATGAGATGAGCACCTACTTTGTGGCAAGCATCTTCCACGCTTCGTCTGACTCTTGCTAACAGCTCCATGTGGGGGTGGGAGGGTGGGAGGGGATGGGAGGAGGGACTACTACTGTCCCTATTTTGCGGAGGAGGAAACTGAGGCAGGCTGAGTGATGCTTGGCAATAAACGCTGTGATTTATGAGGATTTTCTCAGAAAAGAAAGGCTGAGCACTGGATGGATATTGGGATAGTGCTCTGGTTAAGACCGAGGCCTCCGGAAACAAGCAGACCTGGTTTGACTCCAGCCCTCCCACGTCCCAGCCACAAGATCTTAGCAACGTTACCTGGCCATTCCCTCTGCCTCAGTTTCCATGCCTGTGAAATGGTAATAAAGGCAGTAGCTAACTTGGATTTTCTGTGAATCTTAAATCAGGTCACACATGTAAAACCGTCAGAACGCCTTGCCCGTGATCCCCGTGAGCGGCGCTTCTTCAGGGGCAGGAACATTACCGTCTCTCAAATTCCAGCACTGCGCCAGTGACTGGCCTCGAAATAATCACGCAGCAAGTACGCGCTGAACGTAGGCCTCGGTGCAGACCCTCCAGGAGGCACCGGTACCTGCCCCTACCACCCCTCGGCCCGTGGAGCTCATGTCCTTGTAGAGTGGGGGCTGTGACGGAGCAGAGCAGCGGGGACGCAGGGGAAGCCGCCTGCTCCCACGACACGCACGGATGGGTGGGATTCGCAGCGTGTCCCTGGTGGGCTCCGCGCCCTGCCTGGCATGAGTAGATGCTCAGTAAACGCCTCTCGCAGGGACGCATGCCACTGGACCCGCACATCACCCTGGAAGGCACCTGCTGATACCCAGGAGCGCGGGGAGGTTGTGTACCCCACGGCGGGGGAGGCGTGGACGGTGACACCTGCGCTCGCCTCTCCGGGGAGGGGACCCGCGTCCCGGGACGCCGCCCCACCCTCCGCTCACCACGTGGATTTAAAACCCACGCGGCAGCCAGGCTCCTGCCCCTCCTCCGCCATTGGGCGAGGCCGCCCGCACTTGTGTCCAATCAAATGGCTGCTCCCGGAATCCGAACTTCGGATTGGCCCGGCCGCTGTGTCATTTCGGTCTGCTCGTGACGGCAGCCTGGCCTGGCGCCCCGCCTCCTCCGCGTCCGGGGCTCGGAGTTAAAGGAGCCGCAGCGGAAGACGTGCGAGCTGCTTCGGAGGCAATTTGTAGTAACCTTTAAATTTTTTTTTTTTTAATTAACGTTCTTTGTAGAAAATGCAGCAAAGGATGTAAGAATGAAGTAAATTTCATTCAATCCATTCTACAAAGCCAACCACTGTTAACGTTTTAGCATATATCATTCCAGTTACTTTATTTGTACAAAATTGGGATCAGTTCTGCAGCCTATTTTTAAATTTATTTTATGAAGGACTTTCAGATTTCCATCAAATAATCTGGAAAACACTTTTAACTAGTACATTTTCTTTGGTCTTCTTCGCCTTATTTAACCAATCCCCTCCCCCACCCCGTTTTTTTTTCTTAATTTAGTTACATTTTTGTTATTAAAAATGAAGATACAATCAATGTTCCTGTCCTTTAATAACCAGGGACTGAGGATACCCCGTACCTTAAGGGCCTAATACACATCGCAGAATTGTTTGGCATTCATCCATTCAGTGGATCTGTCTTCCTTGTGTGGACTGATGCTAGGAGCTGTGGATGCAGCAAAGAACGGGGCAGGTGTAGACAATGCCCCTTTCAAAAATGCGGTGCCCCTCCCTCCCCTTTGGAGCCAGCTCCTGGACACATGTTCTGAAGCCCCTATATGAGCACAGGGCTCCTTGTGCAGAGGGGAAAGGGCCCTATCTCCGATGCTAGACAGGGGGCTGCAGGGGGAGGGCGCAGGGTGTTTTCTGAGCATCACTCCCTTGTGGGAACTATTGGGCCCCCATGGTGCTCCATTCCTCTGGATTCCAACAGTGCCTGTCTGGTGCTCTAGAGGCCCTGGGGACATCTGAGCATCTGTTCCCAGAACTAGACATTGAGAACACACAGGGCACAGCCCAGCTGGGGTGAAAGACGCGGAACAAAGCAACTAAAAAGTCATGAGAAATATCACTGCGGGTAACTTCTCCAAAGGGAAGAAGGGACTCTAGGGTTTGTTCGTATTTTATATGAGACTGGGAGTTGCCAGAGCCCGGAGCGTGCAGTAATAATACATTTTCTTCCCAGAGCTTAGTCCTGTCCATGCCTGATGCTGAGTGCCAGCCAGCACGTCTCCCATTTAATCTTGCCTGTAGCCCTCTGAGTGAGTACCTTTGTGAGCTGCCTTTTAAAGATGGGGAAACTGAGGTGGCCTGGGGTCAGTCATGAACTTTCCCAGTCAAGAAGTTGTGGTGTGTACTCATTTGACCTCAGTTTTGGCCATGCAGAGTTCAGTTTTTGGGGAGTAGGTCAGTAACTAAGTGAGCTCCCCAGAGGGCAAACTCTGTGAAGGCAGAGCCCAGCTTGTCATGGTCACCATGAGCCCCAGGGCCCGGTGCTCAGTTATCATAGGGAACAGTCTGTGTGAACCAGGTGTGATGCCCTTGGCTGGCCCGAGCCAGGCAGACCGCCCTCCCTCACATCCAGCCCCTTTGCATCAGCTCCGCCTCCAAACCAGCAGCAGAGCTCAGAAGCCCAGCCTGGCCCCCATTGCCTTTCATGCCACCGAGAATCACAGTTTAACATTATTAATCACTCCTGACAACAGTAGACTGTATCCTTTCATGAGCACAGAGACACAGAACTTTTCTGCTCTGGTGTGTCTGGCCCGTGAAATCAGCTTGAACGACGCATAGTTCTTTCTGGAAGTGTTTCAGACAGGAGTTGAACATGTCTGAATGAGTGCAACCTTCTTCTCTCAGCCTAAGCGAGAAAGGTCTGTGTATTAAGCTATTTACGGTAACCAAAGACCCTGCAGACCCCAGCCTGGAGTCTGGAACAGGATCCTGGCTCCCCTGTGCCTTTCACCAGCAGCTTGACCTTGGCCAAGTCTTGTCCTTCTCTGGGCCTCAGTTTACCCATCCACCAGAAGACAGGATTTGGCTCTAATGTTTCCTTCTGTCCTTTCCTTCTGCCCACCTTCCTCTCCCTGCCTTGGTCCCAAAGCCCTATAGAAACCAGTTCCAGGCTGGAAATAGGAAACTGGATAGTAGAAGAGATGTCCTCCCTGCTGGAGGGTGCATCTATGACCAGTTTAGCCAGCTTTCTTTGGCTTGCTGCTGGAGAGCTCAATTGTGTGACATTTGTCCAGGAGGTAAGCTCCTGTATCAGTGAACACATGACACAACCAATAAAACACACAGCATATGCATACTCCCACGGCATGAGTGTGCACCAGTGCATACCCCACACATATATGCAACACACGTGTACCCATAAACCCCCAACACACAGACCACACACACACAGACACCCACACACGTGAATCCTTATGGTTAAGATTTTTGGCTCTGGTCTGGTACCAGGCAAGTAGTTACTTTTTTTTTTTTTTTTTTTTTTATTTATTTGACAGACAGAGATCACAGGTAGGCGGAGAGGCAGCCAGAGAGAGAGGAAGGGAAGCAGGCTCCCTGCTGAGCAGAGAGCCCGATGCGGGGCTCGATCCCAGGACCCTGGGATCATGACCCGAGCCAAAGGCAGAGGCTTTAACCCACTGAGCCACCCAGGTGCCCCTGGGCAAGTAGTTACTCTTATTCGTAGGTACTGGCCCAGGCTTCTGGCTTCCAGATACTTAGTTAGAAGCTTGTCCTTAGACGGGCATCCAGGGGACTGAACACAAGAGGTGTGGGTGTGGAGGGTGTGCGTGAGCAGGGAAGAGACAATTGTCAGCATGTAGCAAAGTCAGCCCAAGTGTGACTTGTATGTTATTATGTGTGGGTGCCAGGCATGTACGCCAGAGGTTTGCCAAGTGCCCGCTACATGCCAGACCCTGTGTGTACGCCCACCAGCGGTGTATCCGGTGACAAGCCCACTGACCCGCCTCTCTAGGGTTGCCAATCAAGTGGAGACAGACTGTGAACGTGCCAACATACGTGTCGGCTGCTGCTGGTCACTGTGCCAAGGACTTGACACTCAGGCCGCCACTCACTGTGAAATACTGCTCCCACTCCCCACTTAGGGGTGGAGATGCAGGTTCAGCAAGGTGAAACCACCTGCCAAGGTCACCCCTACGGGATTCCGGCAGCAGGTGCTCTCTGAGTTTCATCTTGACCTCCTCTCCTCCCAGCCCACTTCCAGGGCCCCCTGCAGAAGTCAGAGGCTCTTCCTCTTCTGAGGTGCGATGGAGCCCAGGGAGCCTCCAGGAAGCCCAAGGAAGGGTGCTGCCCAAGCCCGGCCGTGAAGGTCAAAGGGACTCAGGCAGAGGAGGCAAGGATGGAGGAGGGGAGCAGAAAGCACCGTTTGTCGAGGTCTGCCCATGGGTTCCGGGGCCCAGGCACCTGCATTCACATCCTGCCCCGCCTCCCTGGTGGGGCCCTGAGCCTCAGTGTCCCCATCTGTCAAAAGGGAATAACATTAGCTCAGACCTCATAGGGCTGTTGTAACGATCCAATGAATTCACTGTAGACCCCGTTGCATTAAATGGGTGAAGTGTCTAGAACAGGGCCTGGTACACATGCAGTGACCAAAAAACATTAGCTGTTATTAGTGTTTGAAAGCAAAACAGGATCCCCCTCCCCCCAAAATGGAAAAACACGAAGTCCAAAGATGCTAACCCAGGAATGTTGGCAGACCAATGAATCCACGGTGTTGGATTTGGGGACAGATGGACCCAGCTGGAAGGAGCTTCCAAAGGCGGTCAGTTGAGGGGAGAGGTGGTTAAACCACCCCATGGCTGCTGAGAGCTGCGTCTGAAGAGGCAGGTCTGTGCGGCAGGCCTGGGGTGGCAGGGGGGTGAGGGGCAGGGCTGGACCTGGGGAGGCTGAGGTCTGCCACATCCCCACTGCAGGCGGCCAGCTGGGGCGGGCCCTCTGTTGACTCAGCCGGGCACTTTCCACAATGCCCAGCGGACACAGTCAGGACGCGGCCAGCCACCCTTGGCCCAGCCAAAACCCACACAGGGTGCCCTGGTTCCCAACGGGCTGCCAATGCAGGCTTGGTACCTGAGCAGCTACGGGATATGCAGGGCCCCTCGTTTCAAAATCAGCCATTATTAAGAGTTTCAAGATGGTGACAGTGAAGGATTCACCCAAGTTTGAGGGAGGATCCCTGGCACCTGCATGGTCACACGCTTGTGAAGCTGGCCTTGTACCCAAACCCAGCCAGCATGGATGTGCCGTTGGGGGCCAGCCCTCCTTACTGGCACGGACAGGATCTCTTCTCTCTGAAGATGCCCTGTGGTAGAGCCAACCCATGCTCAGGGCGGACAGCGGCACTATACCGTCTGGACACCCTGAAGGGCCTGTCCTGGCAGTCACCTGAGGACATGCACCCGTTTCACAATCCCATGCCCTATAACCAGGTTGGGAAATGCGTCCCGAATCCCAGACTTCCTGGGACCGTAAAGATCCCTTTGCTCTTCTTCCCTCCACCCCAACTCCAAGGGCTTTCCTTGTGCACCTACTGTGTCTGGCCCAGGACTCCCACCCCACTGTCCCCCCTGCCCAGAGAGGCCACTTCTTGGCTCCAGCTGCTTCCAGACCATGTCCCTTGGTAATGTTTCTGGCTCTGTACTCGGCGCCTCTCCGAAACCGTCACCTGGATTTAGATGTTTGCACATTTGTTGTCTGTTTCCCCTGCAAGCACAGGGGCCTCAGGAGGGAAGGGGCTTGTAAGCGGCTCTAGGTTGATGCTCAGCATATAGGAATGGAACAAAATGCCACCTTCTCAGGGTGGGCTCCGCTGATCTTTCCTTTCTCAACCTTTCTGATCTTTCTCAACCTTTCCTCAGACCACATCTGAAGTCACCTAGTTTAACTACGGGTTTGCACGTGAGGCTCCAGTCTCTCCTGCCCCCTATCCCATGTGACCCTCCCCCCCATGTCACATGAGGGTGGAGATTTTGTTTTGTTTGTTGCCCTGTGCCCGGTACCCAGCAAAAAGCCTGGCACTGAATAGGTACACAATATTTACTGAATGAAGGAAGGAAATTTCTTTCCCTGACTTTTGGCCTCCCTCCCATGGGCTCGAGCTGGTCCAGCAGAGGTGACCTACCCTCTAGCATCCACACTCCCAGTTGGGTGAGGGCTCCCACACTGCACCATTCACACCTTGGCCCTGTTGCATGACCGTAGACAGAATCAGGGAGCTATGAGCTCTTCTTCCTGTGCCTGGCCTGACCATGGGCTCTGTCTTCCCCCTCCCTGAATTATCCACACCACAGCACCTGGTACACAGAGGACACTCAGATTCAGCAAATAAAAGTGCAGGGCATCCAGTTAAATTTGAATTTCAGAGAAGAAAAGCATAAATTTTTAGTATAAGTATATCCCCAATATTGCATGAGATATACTTATACTAAAATTTGACTGTGATTTATCTGAAATTCACATTGATCTGGCAGCCCCAGGCACACACAAAGCCTCCCATGACTGTGGGTTCTTAAGCGTGTGCTTCTCCCAGAGCAATTCTGTCCTTTCCTACTGCCCACCTTAGCCAAGGACACTGTCATGGGGTGACGGCTTCCCAATTGCCAGTCCTCTCATCTATAAAGTGATGCTAGTTCCTCCCTCCCCGGGTTGCCGTGAGGATTACACAACGTAACCACTAGCACGTAGTCAGCCTCTTACTCAGCCCTGACTCCTTCATTCCTGACTGTCATCCCAGTCAAGGACACCATGAGGAGTGCCATTTTGCAGAGGAGGTAGCTGCTGTGGGACAGATGAAGGGACTTGCCAAGGTCACGTGTCCCACCCATCTTTAGAGCTGCAGTTGTGACCACCATGCCCGACACCCCACTTCAGGTCTCTGGGCAGAGCCAACTTTGGAACCAGGGTCCAGACCACGAACCAGTGGCAAGTGCCGCCATTACAGCGGTGATGTCACACCGTAGGCCCTCCGTGAATGCGGCCAGCGCTGTTGTCCCAGGCCAATCAACCAGAGGCCAACTTTGTGGCTAAGGTGTTTTTTTCTTTCTTTCTTTTTTTTTTTATCCATTGAATTCATTGGTTATTTTTGCCTGCTGGTGGTATGACCTCGATTGAGTAAATGCTGCTTCATTTCCAAGGCAATCAAAGTGCAGGGTTTTTCACTGTCAGACATCCAGAGCCTCTGCCAGAGAGTCAAAGCTCAGGGGTTGTTCCTGGACTCGTGAGTTCCCGGCACACAGCGCTGGAGCTCCTGAGAGTTTGTTGATTGAGTGAAAGAAGAGATCGCTGAAAGGAGGGGCTACGATGGTAGTCTTCTTTGGCCCAGGCAATGAGTGGGACACACGGTCATCCCCAGGTCCAACCTACATTGTTAGGTTCCCCCAAGCAACAGTCAGGAACCCCCAGGCTTTCCCTCCAAGCCGTGGAGGCCAAATGGCAGGGAGACCTCCCCCATCCCAGACCTGCAGGTATATCAGTCCCTTCTCAAGCTAGGGTCTGAGACTGTCCTGGCCATGCCATCCCTGAGATCTCCCCACCTCCGAGTCCCTGGGGTTGGGCACAGCTCTGAGAGTGAGCCTCTCTTCCCGAACAAACGAGGGTCAGTTACCTTCGAAACTCCCTCTGTGTTGGGCACCTCCATAAACCCACCTGGAACACCCAGTCACCCCTGAGCTGGAGTCCTCCTACAGAGTTCTAGGCCTGCGCTCTTAAGAGAGCAAGAGGCATCGCTGTGCCCAGCTGCCCGGAGAGGTCACTTCCCCTTCTTGAGCTGCCTTCCTCTGGGTTCTGCAAGTCTCTGGTGTGGTTCCCCTCTCTAAAAAGGAAATAATTTTTAAACACCTCTATCCCGCCCCCCCCCATATGAAAGGAATCTGCTCCTTACTAAATCCCACTAATTTCCAGGGTTATGTCGGTATTTAAAGGAGAAAACTATGTGAGGGTGCAGATACCCCCTGGACCTTTCTTGTGTGAGGACCAAGGTCCTCCATTGCGTGACCCTAATCAACCAACTCCCCAGGCCAGTTCCCACGTCTGTGAAATGGGGATAACAACATTCCTGCCTCTGGGAGTAGGTATGAGGTTGAGTTAATATTTGGTAAGTTTCTGGCCCAAGGCAGGCGCTCCATTAGTGCAGGGGAAACGTGAAGAGTTTTAGTTAAGGGTCTAGGAGGGGACACACCAAATCGCTGAGAGTTTGGAGGTGTGCCAGGGAGAGATCCTCTGACGTAATATTTCCATTTCTTTTTAAACCAGGAGAATGTGTTCTTATAGCACTTGTGTAATTAAAACTTAATGAAATAAAAGTACACCCCCGCACTTCCTCCCCCCTCTTTTGAACTCCGGAGGCGCGCCCCCCCATCCGGTGGCCCCTCCGGCAGCAGACAATGGGAGTGGATTCGCCCCGGGCCCCGCCGGCTGCGACGTTACACAAGTTCCCGACACGTATTTACATGACAAGGGCTCCCGGGCGTTTCTCCGAGCGGTCCGGGGCGTGTCTACCCGAATTCCAGTCTGACCCAGTCGACCTCCTTGGGGTCGGGTTAAAGGGCGAAGGGGGCGCGGGGCTCTAGAAGCTTCGTGGGACTGTAGACCTGGGGGCGGAGAGTTTCCTGCGAAATCAGGTGTTGGGTGATCGGGAGGACTTCCCTCGTCTTCTCCAATTCCCTCTTCTTTGGGAAGGGACAGGCTTCCCCTAAACCGGGGTCAAGGATTCCGGGATCCCGCGACGCACCCGCAACCCGCGGAGGTGAAGGTGGGAACGAGGCCCGCTTCCCCCGACCCGCGTGTTCTGGTCAGGGGTTCCAGACTGTCCCCAGTAGGGGCGGGGACGCTGCACCCTTCCTCCGCCCCGCTGGTCCCGGGTCTACGCGGGCCGCCTCGCTCTGGCCCTTTAAGAGCCCGCCTTCTTCCCTGTCACCCCGCCCCGCGGCCCGGGAAGGGGGTGCGGGGGAACCTCGGCGGGGATTGGCGCAGCGCGCGCCCCCTCCCCGGCCCCCGCGCGGTGGGAACCGGCAGCCCCGTCTAGCGCTGACGTCAGACCGTCTGCCTGCCTCCGACCGCGGTCTCGGAGCGAAACCCGATCTCCTTGGACTTGAATGAGGAGGAGGCGGCGGCGGCGGAGGCGCTCGGCTGCGGGAAGCCAGCAGCAGAGGCTCAGCCCCGGCGGCAGCGCGCGCCCCGGCTGCCAGCCCATTTCCCGGACGCCACCCGCGGGCACTGCCGACGCCCCCGGGGCTGCCGAGGGGCGGCCGGGGGGCGCAGGGGAGCGCGGCCCCGCGCACTGAGTCCCGCAGCGCCCCGGGAACTTGGCGCCCCGAGCCCGGCAAGCCGGGGTGCGCCTTCCCCGCCGCGCGCCTCCTGCATGCGGGGCCCCAGCGCCGGGCGCCGGCCGGAACCCCCCCCGGCCGCCCCCGTGCCCCCTGCGCCCCGCGCCGAGCCGCCGCGCCGTCCATGCACCGCTTGATGGGGGTCAACAGCACCGCCGCCCTCGCCGCCGGGCAGCCCAATGTCTCCTGCACGTGCAACTGCAAACGCTCTTTGTTCCAGAGCATGGAGATCAGTGAGTGACCCCCGCGCCCCCCTCCCCTGAGGCCCCGTCGGGCTCGGACCCCGCGTCCCCGCGCAGCTGCGGGCGGGGGCTCGGGCCGTGCGCGCCCCCTCGGGCCGTGCGCCCTGCGCCCCGGGCGCGCCCTCCTCTCGCGGCAGCTGGCGGCCGGCCCGGCTTTGTCCCGCGGCGCGGCGAGCCTGGCACGGCCCCCGCTGCCCGCGCCCCGCCCGCTGGGACTCGGACCCGGGGCCGAGCAGCGCGGAGGGCGGCGGGGCGCCCGGCGCGGGAGGGCTGGGGCGGTCGAAACCGTGAAGTTTCCATTTTATTTCCCTAAGGGGCAGTCTCGATGGAGCAATTAGGCCGGCTCTTTATCAACTTCGGCTGGGGGAAGGGGGGTGGCGGGCGTGTGAGACACTGTCTGGCCTGCGGGGTGTCTGGGGCCCGGGGTGTGTGTCTGGAGTGTGCGTGGCGCTTCTGTCTCGGTCTGTGTGAGCGGGTCTCCTTGCGTCTGTGGAGTGTGCGTGTCTGTGTGTCTCTGTCTGGGTCTGGCGCGTCTCCGTGTCTCTCTGTGTCTGTGTGTCTGGGTCGCAGCCTGTCCCGGGAGTATGTAGTCTTCCTGCGTCTTGCCCGTGTCCGTGTCTGGTGCCTCTTTCGACTGTGTGCATTGCTCCGGAGGTCTGGGGACCATTGGTGTCCGGTGTCTGCATTCAGGGCTCAGCGCTGGTGGGTCTGGCCGAAGGTGGATCCCGAGTGTGTGTCTCATTGTGTGAGTGTCTGTGTCCCCGACGCACCTATAAATAGCCTCTGTCTGGACAGCTTGGCTCAGCCTGGCTGGGACCTTGGTTACAAATGAGTCAAAGTTTGGGGCTGTCTGTGTTTGGGACTGCCTTGCCCTGAAAGGAGGAGGTAGATCGAGGGTGGGGAGGGGGTGTTGGAAGCTTGCACCAAGTCGCCCTATACATCCAGAACTTGAGACAAACCAGCCTCGACTTCCGCCATGCATTGCCCACTCAGGTGGAGGTTGGGTTGTGGAGACGGCCTTCTGGCCTGTATCCCTTCCCCCAGCCCATCCTTTTGGGGACCTCTTGCCTCTCGGGGCTTCAGTTTCCCTACCCTCGCCTCTAAGCACCTGAGGCACGGGAGCACACAGCCCTTCTTGCAAGGGCCAGCCTTCTTCTAGCTGGGACCAGGAGTCAGAGGCGGCCACCACGGAGCAGGGCAGTCACTGGGTGACTCATAAGCCAGTTTCCGCAGGCGGCTGCCACAGTTTGTGGCCCCTGAGCTTGTACAGTGAGGCACAAGAGGTAAAAATAACCCATGACTGGTCCTGCTGGGGCAGGCTGGCCTGCTTTGGTGGTGGGTCCTTCCATCCATGAGTGCCCCCCCTCCCTCCAGTCCCGGAATTGAAAGCCCGGTCCCCCCCCAAACCCCACCCCCAGACCGCCCCATGCCAGGCCAGCGCGAGGTGCCAGGAGAACCTGCCCAGAGTCACCGTTTGCGGAACTGAGTTGCATTAAACCAGATTGCTTCCCAAAGGCCCTTTGTGAACTCAGGAGGCTAATGAAATGCACGAGGATATTATTAAAATATGTTCGCACATGTTTGGAGAGGGCCTCATCAGTGCCGAGTGGATTGCTGGTGAAGGACCCTCGGTGCCTCGTTTCCCCCCTTCTGTAAAGCTGCCTTAGGGGAACCCCCCACTCCAGGGTTCCACGCTGTTGTGTCGAACTTACCGTTGTGAGGACTGGGCATGGGCATTTTGCTCTTGTCCTTCCTTTGTGTTCAGGATGTTAAAAAAAAAAAAAAATCGTTCTTATTCCTGTCCCTTCAGCCCTGATGACGTTCTGGCTGACACCATGGTGGTGGTAGACCCGTTGCCTTCAACCTGTGTGCTTCCCCCGGTAGTGCGTCTGAGCAGGACCCCCGAGGTTAGCACCTGAAACCCTGGCCTGCTCCAGCCGGCCCCGGCGTGGTACGTGACTCACCATGCACAGTGTATTTTTTACACACGGCCCCCTGCTTACTGGAAGAAAGCCCAGGGCAGGAAGGGAAATGATCTTTAAAATGCAGGTATAATGTAACAGTTTGTTGCAAGTGCTCATCAGATTCCCCGAAAGGCTCTGGTGAGGAAGCCTGAAAGCCTGGAGTTTCTTTGCACAAAAAGATGGGGAGGAAGATTTGAAGTGCGGAAGGGAGGCCACATTTCACGTGATGCACACTGGGGGTTGTCTGCACGCGGAACGTCAACGATGGATTTGGAGCTGGGCTGCAGGGTCGTCTCCCAGTGGCCCTTGGTAGTAGGTTCCTTAAGTTGTCTCAGTTTCCTCATCTGAAGGATGAGACCCTGACGGTTGAAATCGAAAATTCTACCAGCTTTCAAGATGAGGCCTCTGCCCTCCAAAGTCTGGCTGGAGGCTCCAGGACCAGAAGTGGTTCTCCTCCCCTCCCCCCAGCAGCACTGGGTCCCTAGTGTGGCGTTCAGGTGCCCCAGATCTCGGAGCTGGGTGGAGCCTTGGCCAGCTCGGGCTTTATACCTGAAGGAAGGTGGTAATGGAAAGCTTTGCCCTCGGTCCCCGGCACACACTGGACCCAGACCCAGAGTTATTTCACAGGAAGCGCACACTCTGTCTCTTTAATCTGGAACTTGGGCCCCACAGTAGGTCCATCTTGGACCCGAGGGCTGGAAATCAGCAGCATCCCCTACCGTCGCACTTGGAAGTGTGGGAAGCAGGCTTTCTCCAAGGTTCAAGATACTCCCTGCACCCTCCGCACCCTCTGGGGGCACCTGTTTTCTCTGAGAGTCAAGGGTTGGGGGACGCTCTCTGATGGGGGTTCACTGTTCCCAGGATCCCCCCACAGAAAAATAAGCTGTTCTTTAAACAAGCCTGGGGTCCTGGGGTGAAAGACAGCCAGCCCCAGGGACAGCTCACCAGGCTGACAGTAGGGAGTTGGCCAGATTTTCAGAACAGGGTTCCTGCTGGCCTGCGTGTTTCTTGGCATTCTTGTTGACCTCTTTAGAGGTTTGTCTGTCTTAGGAATTAGCCCCTGCCCTTCTCCTCCAGCTTCAGCTTGAGGCTTTTGGGCGGCAGGCAGGTGGATGTCGCCTCTGCCTGGACAGACCGACTTGGGCCATTCTGCTGTCAGGCTGCATATTTGGAGGACCCTGGGCAGCACCCTGCGTGGCCCCACCCTGGCCCCCCGTGGCCAATATCTCTGGTGGCTGTTCTGTTTCTTACCATCACTGATGTCACTGAGCCTCTGATTCCTCTTCGCCACCCAATCCCAGACAGATACTCCTAAACACTACAGACTGAGCTTGCATAAACTCCCGGGACACCCGGTGCCCCATGGCTCAAATCCGGGCATTTCACCCAAGGGACAAGGACGTCCTTGTGGGGAGGGAGGGGGAGGCTGTGGGGGTTGCTGGACACTTAGGAGCATCCCTGGCCTCTGCCTACTAGGTGCCCATCGGAGTAGGCTTCTGCTCCCCTGCCAAGTTGTAACACCCCAAAATGCCTCCGGACCTCGCCTGATGTCCTTGGCCTAGCTGAGAACTGCTGTTGTAATCGGCTACTTCTCCGGGGGCCTGAGGGCGGAAGGGAGTTGGGCAGTCAGTCTCCTTCAGAGATCAGCCCCAGCGAAGTCCCGTGGTTGTGCTCAGAGTTGGTGCCTGCCTGTCATTCACTCTCTTGGCCTTTCTTGAGCGCCTGCTGTGTGCCGCGCAGGAAGGGTGGGGGCTCCGGGGGCTCCGTCTTGAGGAGCTTCCCGGTTTTCATCTTGGATTTGCAAGGAGGAGAGACTCAGGCACTGTGCAAGCTTGTATTTCAGGATTTGGTTGAAACTAGGGCCGTCTAGCTTGAGCTATTTTCCCCTGTGGGCCCTTGGAGCGGGGACTTTTAACCCACATGTTTTCTGACTGTCTGGGTTTTAGGTTGAGGTGCAAATCCTGGACTGGATCTCAGGTCAGACAGTTGGCCACAGCTCCCCAGGAGGTCTGGGTAAGCCAGCCACACCACCCAGCGTGGCCCAGAGTCAGGGCCAAGCTTAGTGCTTGTCAAGGCAGAGAGTAAGTAATTGCTCCTGCGTGGGCACGTACAACCTGCCCTTTACGTTGTGCAAATTGATGCACTCACTCTCCCTTGGAAGGAGGAGGGAGACGGAGTGGTGTGCACAGCTGCCCCGGAGTGGAGGCTGTTGGGAAGGGTCAGGGTGGCCCTCACTTTGACAGGACAGCAAGGTGCACGTGTCCCGTAGCAGCCCCAGACCTGCCTGCTCAGGTGCGCCGGTACCTGCTCGCACCGCATCCGGGCCCCGGGACACGTCAGCCTTCTGGTTTGCGCAGTGGTTAACATGTAAAACCGTGTCAGAGAGGAGCTTATGAGGGATAGGGCCCAAACTGGAGGGGCCGCGTGGCTTTTCCTCTTTGGGCTCTTACCTCCCAGAGACAAAGTCACGGTCTGGGGTCCTGCCCGCAGAGAAGAAACTCTTAACAAGTGGAAGTTGGGAGGCCGAGCTCCCGCCAGCCGGGGCGCTTGTGTGGTGCACGTGCTGAGGAGGCGGTCAAAGCCCAGGGCCTTGCTTTGTGCTCCTTAAAAGGTGTCATGTGCCCACGTGCATGCACGTGTGTGTGCGTGCACACATGCGCGTGCCGACGCACTGTTAGGCCCTGTGTGCTTGCCTGCCCGCCCCACTCTGTGTGCCAGAGAGCCAGGAGGATGACACTGTGCTGCGTCCGGGGAGGTGTGCCTCAGGGTGGGTGGGCTGCGGAGATCCGGGGCTGTGAGTCCTGCCTGAGGGGGTGGCCGCCACGCGGGCCCTGTGTGGCCAGACCTGTCCACTTCAGGGACCCGGATGTCTGGATGTTGATAAAAAACTCTTGGCATTCAAGGACTGGCAATCCTTTTCTCCTTTTGCTTCAAGGGCCCCGTGACACCTGTCCCCAGACGTGATCTCTCCGAGGGTTGCAGTAGGTCAAGCGTGTGATGGGAGGCGGGGAGATGGGGGCTCAGCCTGGCTCCAGAACATCCTGGCTGTCTTGGGGTCGGAGTGGAAAGTGCGGTAGTAGCCGTTCCTGGGTGCTGGGGGGTGGGGGGCTGTGCCTCGGCCAAGGTTATTCTCGTGGAGTGTGGCCTGGTGTCTCCACAGCTCTGTGATCATGGGGCTTCGTGGTGACAGCGGGGAGAGGACCAGTCTCAACCGTCCGCTTTGTCCTGTCCCCTGGCGGTCACCGCCAGATGAGGAGACCTGCACCAGAGAAAGGTTTCCCCGTCCCGGGGCTGGGGTGCTGGCAGTAGAGGGGATGTTGGAATAAACAGGCATGTGTGGGAACCGTGACCTTGAAGGTAGGGGGACTTGAATATTTTCCTTCCCTTGTCCCTGCCAGGCCCACCTCAGAGCTGGCCGGAGGGACCCCCTTGGGTTCCCGCGGTCCACTGCCAGCTGCGGAGTCCAGGGGGCTGGGTGGGCCTGGCAGGCACAAAGGCAGTAGCACCCTGACATCCAGACACCCCACTAGGTCCCCTGCCGAGGGAGACGCAGAGCACAAAGCCCAGAAACGAGGGACGGTCTGAGGCTCCCATTTTTTGAAAATTAATTTCCGTTTTTAACAAGTGAGTCTCTACAGGCTGTGAACCATCAGAGTGAGACAGTGATCTTTGTTTTCCCGGCGAGTGGGGTTGGGGGGGGGGTGCGTGTCTTCCGCTTGGCTTCTCCGAGCACCTTCTTCTTCATGGGCTGGCCTAACCCCCTCCCCGAGGTGGGCTGCACCCCTTCCTGTAGTCATGACAACTTGGAGCATTGACAGTCAACCTCACTTTCCCTTCGAGTGACACAACAGAGCCAAACTGTGACGCCTCTGGGTCTCCGTCGGGGCCTTGTCGGGTGCTGGTGCAAGCCTCTGTCACCGAGCTGGGAGGAAAAGTCCCAGAACGGTTTTCGGACAAGAGCGGGGGCTTCAGTGCCCCGGGATGGGCCTGGAAAGCGTTGGGGTATCCCCAGGCCTTCCCAGAGCCCCAGCATGGCTTTTCTCTTCTGTTTCCAGGGTGACTGATGGATTTTTGCTGCCACTCCCTTTCTTAGTTGGATATGGAGAACTTATTATGTGCCAGGGGTATAGTGACGCATTTTTCTCAGTCTCCAAAACAGCTCTGTGAGAGAGCTGTTGCTATCACTGATTTGCAGATTTGGGGGAGGGGGAGGGTCCAAAGGGGGTAAGAAACCTGCCCCAGGTGGCACAGCCAGGAACCCAAGCTCCCTGGCCCCACACTTGTGCTCCCAAGATCCCTTCCCCACGACACCACATCGAGTCCCCGCGTCCCAGCCTTATCCTTACAAGACTCAACATGGCCATGGTCATTTAGTTTTCGCCCCAGGACTGCAAGCCCACGTTGCGCCGTTTGCAAGGGAAGAATGCTCATGGATCTCGCAGCTGGGGCCTCTCCGCTCTGGCAGCACAAGGGCTGTCTTCTATTCGCGTGGTGTCCCCCAGACGGGTGTCCCCCTTACAGGCCGTGCGAGGAGCTGGCATCTCTCTCTGCAGCCCCAGTACCCCCACCTTCAGATGCTGGGGTCGGAGATTGCTGAACGGCCCATGGCTCTTCCCGGAGGGACCAGATCTGTCCGCCTTAACACTGATGTCCCCCTGGCCGTCTGGGTCAAGAAGGGGGCGCCCAGCCACTCAGTCGGGCTGTGCGGCAGAATGCCAGGACCCCACAGACAGAACCCTGCCCTCGGGAAGCCACCCTTCTAGGGACCAGACACAAAAAGTTTATTCCGGGGAGGGGGCGGCGGGGGGAATGGAAATGAGGCCACTTTCAAAGCCTCCCTCGGCTAGGCTCCCAGGCCCGTCATCCTGTTTGGGCTCCAGGAGCACTGCCGGGGGGGGTGGGGGAGGGGGGTCTCTCCTGTCACACCTGTCAGGTTGTGTTGGGTATTATGTAATTCACTGTCGCTTGTGTCGCTTCTGGTCACCAGACACGGAAGCGTTAGGTACCGTGCCCGTTTTGCCCAGTGTGTCCCCCGAGCCCTTAGAGACCCCGCACGTGGATGAGGCAGGAAGGAAGGGGGCCTGGGCAGGGCGCGTGGGCAGGCTGGAAGAAGAGTCCAGATGGGACAAGACGCAGTCAAGATACAGACTCTGAAAACCATCTTTTCAGGACATGGGCTGCCCCCTCCCGAGCCTCCAGCCGCACCCCCATAAAATGAAGGGAAGACCAGCAGCCGCCTCGTAGGTGGGCCGGACCGAGGCCTGGACAGTGAAAGGCACCCCTGGCATAAACTCATATTTGCAAGGGACCATCGCTCTGGAAACGTCCAAGGCCAGACATGCCTCTCCTGCTTCAGCCGACTTGTCCTGGGAGGTCAAGGTCTCCCTTCCAATTCCCCTAATGCTTAGAGTATGGAAATGACAAGAAGGGATAGCCACCGCCCGGTCCCAACCCCACAGGGAGAATTTGTAGGGCCCTTCTTTTTTGCACACACCTGCTTCAGGCCTGGAGTGTTTTGGGGGCTCTTTCCCCACCCGGTGTCACCCCCGAGTGGAGCTGGCGTTCACTCCGAGGCAACGGTGAGAGGCCACGTGTCGACAGGAGCTGGGGTGGCTTCCGTGACTCACCGGGGAGGTATCGGGTAATGGGATCTTCTGTTGTTCCGGCAGATTCTGATACCTGTGTGTTTTCCAGTGGGTTCGGGGGCGGGAAGAAGGGGGCGGGTCACTTAGCTTCGAGTCAGCACCCTCAGTGCCTAGCGAGCGCGTCCCGAGCCTCGGGGAACGTGGAGGCTGAGTTTCTTTCCCTTCAGACGTACTGTAACTAAAATCAATGAGTATCGTTTCAGCGGGTTTGGGAAATAGCTCTACTAGCTGAAGAGTTTTAATTATTTGGTAGCAAGCGTAAAGTCCCCAGTGGCTCTGGGATCTGGATGCTGGATGAAGCTTGCTTCTGGCTTCTAGGCGCTGGCTCTCTGCGCTCTGAAGGCTGCTCCGTCCCCTAGAAGCACCTGCCCGTTCCAGTTCTCCAAGACCGTATGCAGTGCAGGGCCCCCCGGCTGGACAGACGCAACCTACACCTCCCAACAGTCGCACAGGTTCAAGACCCCACCTTGCCTTTAAGTTTGGAGAAGTTGTCCCGTATCTTCTGTCCCCCGCGGGGGGGCTTCGGTCGTGATGGGGACGGGGGCAGCCGTGCCGAGTCCTGGAGAGGGCTGGTACAGCTTTTGTGTGCTCTTGGCCCAGAGTAGATGCTTAGTACACAGTGAAGCGGTTGGCGGATGAGCGGATTGACGGTGTTCCTCACCTGCCCCCGAGACCGACGGGGAGCCCTCCATCCCAGTCACGGAGGCTTCAGGCCGGGAGAGTCTCTGTTGGTCCTTAGTTCTCCAGGAGATGATGTTTCCATCCCTGGCTTTGGGGGATGGTTAAAGTGACAAATCCGGCCGTGGATTTTTTTGATGTCAGTGGTTAGGAATACGGAAATACGTGCTTTAAAATACAAAACCAGGGCGCCTGGGTGGCTTACTGGGTTATATGTCTGCCTTCGGCTCAGGTCATGATCTCAGGGTTCTGGGATCGAGTCCCGCATCAAGGCTCCCTGCTTGCAGGAACGTGCTTCTCCCCCCACCCTCCGTGTGTTCTCTCTTTCTCTCAAATAAATAAGTAAAGTCTTGAAAAAGTAAAATATGAAGCCGTGTATTTTTGGATATTTGAAAGATACATAGATACTTTATGATGTAAAATATGTAGAATGTTTTAAAACGCTTGCGTTCCACCCACCGAGCTGGGGTGGCTTTTTTAAGGTCCCTTGACTGGAGGTCACTGTGGGGACCTGCCTCCCACCAGGTCTGCCCAGGACTGAGCCCTGAGCCTTCCCCTGCCTTTGCCCAGGGTTCCAGAAAGAGAATCGGGGAGCTGAATCAGATTTCCAGGAAATTTGGGGAGAAAGCAGACTGCCCTTTCCCAAAAGAGGTGTTCTATCCCAGTGGCCCTCGTTACCTGGTCACTGCCAGGGGCTGGCTTTGCCCGGGGCACTTGCTGGCTTTACCAGTGATGGTCCAGTCAGCTGCTGGTAAGAGGGGCTGCTGCCTGAGAGCCCAAGCCTGGTGTAAGCTCAGTTTTATTCTCTCTGTCTGCCCACAAGGATCTGATATCCCTGATGGGGAAGCTTCCCCCTTTGTAGAAGCTTGTCCAGGAAGCCTGGCCAGCAAGGTTCAACCCGAGGCCTGTGGGGGTGATTCATCTCAGAGGTCACACTTCGTTAGAGAAGCTCAGAATTTGCATGTGACCACCGTGAACGCTCTTTCTTCATCACCCTAAGTTTTATAGCAGGTAACAGCTTTGATGTGAACTACCTGCCGTTGCTGTGCGTGGAGAAATTGTGGGAGCATTTGGTTATTGTAGATGATGTGTTTCAAAACCCTGGTCACAGCTCTGTGTTCTCCTATGAATGCTACACTTCAAGAAGGAAAAATAAAAGTGAATACCAAGATTTTTTCTGAAACGATGTGCGTATATGTGCCTCCTTCTTCTGCATCGCTTCTGTGGCTGCATGTTTTAAGGATTTCACAAACGTCTTAAGGAACCCGCCAGGAGACAGTAGAAAGTGAGGTCCCCGGAGCCCTGTAAGACTTTGGTGGCCGCCCCACCCCATTTTGCAAATTCCCACGTCGATAGGCTGGTGCTGGGCTGGAGCTGGTCATAGCTCTAATTGCCTTCCTAAAAACAATTTAGTCGGTAATAATTCTGTAAACCTATGAATCAACTTTGCGCAAACACCCTGAGTAATTTCTTTGTTCTTTTCTCTCTACTTTGTAATTGGTGTCTGTAAAAGCCAAAGGTTTGGTCTTGCGGAAGGCATGATTCATTTATTGGTGTCTGTGGCGCCCCGTTATCATTCAGTCATTGGAGAACACCGTCGCGGTGAGCCCCGAGTGATTCATACCAGGCTGAGCTTGGCAGCCCATGGGGTCACGGCCATAGCAGGAAACAATTTTTTCTAATCTGTTTATGGTATGGGAGAGAGAGGTGGGTATATTGAGATGATGGAGAGAGTGTCGATTACGTTGGTGAATGTAACCGATTAAGTAACACCAACAGGCCCTCTAAACACCACTTCGTTTGCTGCTGGCGATCGTTACGATAGCTCACGGCTAAATACGCTCCTGTCTCCGGTGCATCTTGCCCGTGTTTCGGGATCCTGGTTCCTGAGCAGGCTGGCACGTAGGGACGTCCCCGTTGGCGTCTTGGAGCAGAGTTTCTGGTCGAAAAGGCACAGATGCAGAGAATGTTGCCTTCTAAAACAGCGACAACAGGGGCGCCTGGGTGGCTCAGTGGTTAAGCCTCTGCCTTCGGCTCAGGTCATGATCCTAGGGTCCTGGGATCGAGCCCCGCATTGGGCTGTCTGCTTGGCGGGGAGCCTGCTCCCCCGCCCCCACCCCCCCGCCTGCCTCTCTGCCTGCTTGTGATCTCTGTCAAATAAATAAAGAAAATCGTTAAAAACAACAACAGCAACAACAAACCCCGTTGACTGGGGGTCCATCACGGAACGGTTTCAATGTCCAGGTTTAAGAGTCAGCAGCCGTTCGCCACCAGCCCCTCGATTTTCCTAACGATGACCATTATGAGATGTTTGCAGTTGCCAAGCCTTTCATTACGCCGCCAAGGGTGGGGACTTACACGTGGAGCGGCACATTTTGCCTAATTTTATTACTTGCTTGTGGCCCTAAATAAAATTGTCGCTGCCCTCCCATCTCGAGGCTGATTAGACTTGCTTGCTGCGTGGCACAGAGGTGGGTGATGAGTCCAGCTTGCAGCCATCGGTGTAAAGCCAGGCCCTGCCTGCACGTGTGTAGCCCGGCACTTGCCTCTGTGTAGTTGACCAGTGTTTCTCCCCACAGTCCGCTTCTCCGGTGACTCGCCGTCTGTCTAACTCACTCTGCCGGATCCTGCCGTCTGCATCGCGGAGTGAGGGCTGGTTCGCAAATGTGTGACTCCCCAGCCCCTGGGGCCCCTTACCTAGAGGAGAACCCAACCCGTGTTTATTGATTGGTTTTGCACATTCCCGGGCAGGGGTCCGGGACGAGCGTGTGGCCCGCGGTCCCGCGCTGCCTTTCCTGCCCGGGGCAGATACTGCTCATCTGTCGCAAGCGTCCACTCTTGCTGGGGTCAGACCGTCCCCGAGGTGGTGCTTCCATGCCCACTCCCAGTTGGGCCTCCGAGGAGGCTCACGCAGGGTGTAGATGATCCTCGGGAAGGAAGCGGAGCGCTGTCTTCACGGGGCAGCCCAGCGGGGAGAGGCGTGAGGGCTGTGGGTCTCCCTCCGAGCTAGGAAACGAGTCAGGGCAGTCCCTTCGGGAGTTTTAGGAATGTGCCGCCGCCTGCAGTGCCCCAGCACCGGCCTTCAGCATTCGGGCTTGGGTCCCTCCCAAACCTCCAGGCTTCTGCAAGGTGGGATCCGTAGGAAGATCCGTCCCGTTCCTTAACAGCACTTCCTTTGTCTTTAAAATCACAGTCGTGAGCCTACAGGTCACCAGAGCCTCCACTTAACCTCCGCAGCCTCTTTGCCCTGGATCTCTTGAGCCCTACCCTAAGCACACGCAGCATTCATTTACACTCTAGAGAGAATGAGCTCTGGATCCTTTCCCCAGAATAGACTCAGGCCAGTGGGGCATGGGGCTTGGGAAGAACAAGGAAGAGGAGAGGCTAGGAGGAAGGGGAGAGGCTAGGAGGCAGGCAGTGTCCAGACAGTGGGTGGCCGGCACCCGGCAACTTCGTCTAGCTGGTCGTTTCCTTGGTGTTTGCCCACGGTGAGGTGGTGGCTTTCCACAGCCCGGCTCCAAGAGGCGGGGCTAGATCATATGCCATGGTGTGGGAGGTCACGAGGAGCAAAGCACCTGTGCTCTGCCCACCATCCCCTAAACTTCAGAAGCACCTGCCCTCCCCCACAAGGGTGTGGCCTCTCTGGCATCTGCAGCTGCCTCGTTCAGCCCTCTCCACACCCCTTCTTGGAAGGGTCACCTGGTGGCGGTGCCTGGGGTTCGAGCCTGAGAGAGCGGGAATTTGTCTGGCACCGGCCTTGAGCTGCAGCTGAACGGAGAGAGGGTTTGCCATGGCCTGTGGGGTGCCGGGTGGGCCTGGGCTCCTGGGAGCAGGGGGAGAAGGCGTGAACCTCACGGCTAAAGGCGTTCCTGCAGCCCCTCTGCACTCCGAGGGTCCCGGTGCCGGCTCCCCGGGAAGGCCACCTGGGGGCTCGCAAACCCGATGCTCAGGGGTACCCCGAGCCAATTGCTGGGGACAGGGCAGGACGCCGGGACGCTGAACCCTCCGGGTGATTCCGTGTGGCCGCAGCTCGGCCGAGGTGCAGGGAGCGAGACGAGAAAATCGGGACCGGCCTTCAGCCCAGGGCCCTTCTGTTACTGGTGGAGGCCTGCTTCTATCCTGTTGTGATCCCCAGGAGACCTCACACCGGTGGGGGGTGGGCTCTGGGTGCACTGGGATGGTGCTCCCACTCACGGGCGTCCCTCCTGGAGGCAGCGGCAGGAAGCCGGGTGGCCTTGCTTTCGAGCATGGGGCTCCTCTGTGTGCTGTGTTCCAGACCAGGTGCTCGGAACGGTTGAGGGACCCCTGAGGCCTCCAGCCAGCCTCGGCGCTGGGGGGGTTCGCCGGGGTTTGGCGGGCACCATGATCACGGTGGGCGCTCAGCACCGTGGCTGCTTTTTCTGCTCCCGGTGTCTGCAGCTGGAGCTCCCCCTCACCTTTGCCTTCTGGGTTTTGGCGACCCGTGCAAGGCTCTCCTTCAACGGAAGTGACACTTTGCTTTTTTGCAAAGGTTTCTTGGCACAAGAGGCAGAGCGGGGAGACAACAGGTGGAGACGGCCCCCGGTTGAAGGCAGAATGTTCTTTCTGGACAGGAGGTTTTCTTGTCCATGATGCCCCGGAGGAGCCCATGCTCCTCCTCCTGCTCTGCCGTCTCCTCTGGTCAGTTTTCTTCTCTGCCAAATGGGCATCATCAAACCTAGGGCTTTGTGAGAAGGAAGAGCCCGTCATACCTCACCCGCTGTCCCTTCCCTTCCCTTGAGTTGATCGCCTTCCCCGGCACCCGTGTGGTCCCAGCTGCAATGTGTCGAATTGAGGTGTCATTTACAGACACGAAGCGCATGGGTGTAGCATCTACTGTGATGAGTTTTGGCAAACGTGGATATGGGACACCTGTCCAGACCGAGACGTACAACCTTCCGTCCTTGGACGGGTCCCTGTGCTCCCTTTTGGTCTGTGCCCGCCCACTGGAGCGGGCAGGGCTCGGCGTCCGGGAAATCACGCTCTGTGTTCCCTCTTGTTTGGCTCTTCTCACTCAGTCTGCCGACTCAGAGACCCATCGCATGGTGAGGCCTTCCTGTTTGTGTGTAGTGTTCCCCGGTGGGGAGGAGGCTGGGGGGGGCACGCTGGACCCCGAGGAATCACTGTCTCCGGGTGGAATGCCAGTTGCCTCCTTGGGGAAAAGCTTTTGTAACCCGGATCTGGGCCTCAGACATGGGGATGCGAGACCCAGATGTCTGTCTGTCCAGCCGCGGCCAGGGGGGCACTCAGCGTGGCTGCGGAGTCCTTGGAGGCACCACGGGCCACGCCTCTGCCGCCGCCTGGCACGGCCCCGCCAGCCGCTGCTGCCAGCCCGCCCGCTCGCCTCCCCTGGCGCGCATGCCTTCGCAGGGAAGAAGGATGTGGGTGACCCCAGACAGGTATGAATCATGTCTGGGGGAGGCGGTTACTCAGAGGCGGCAGCAGTGAGGCCACGTTCCTGCCGGCTGACGGATGGCTCGGGCCTCCGAGTGGAGCTGTGGGTCGGGGGTCAGAGCAGGCCTCCCTGGGGAGCGTGGGGGCTGGCACGCCGGGTCCCCAGCCAGCCTTGTCTGCCGAAGGAGTAGAAACGCAGAACGGCTCCCGGATCGTGGTGGGTGGCTCTTGGGGGCCTTTTTGCCCCCGGTCCTCGCTTTGTCTGCCAGATGGTTGTGGTGGGGAGTGTTCAGACTCCCCGGGGCTGTAATGTGGCAACCCTCTTCCCTCCTGCTGTCACCCATGCCTGCCGTGGGTGGGCCACCAGGTCACGTGGATGCCCTGCGTAGCCGTTGTCCCCGGACCTGTTTCTCAGACTGGCACACTGAGGTGCGGTGGACAGAAGTCGCTTGCCCACGGGCACACTTGCCCACAGTTAATTGACCTGCATCTGATCTTATTGAAGCCACCTGTGTCCTAACCGTCCCACCGTGTAAGTGTGGAGAGATCAACAGGCCTGCGGCACGCCGGTACCCTGTGACAACTGTTCGATGGGCATTTTAAATTTCGCAGTTAGGCGCTTAGGCTGATGTACGTTAAGAGCGCGTTAGGACAAATGGAACAAGCGTGTCCCCAATTTCCTGAGGGTTATTATTTGAGACAAGAGGAGGTAATAAAAGGGAGTAGATTGAATAGGATGTAAATTTTGAAATGAAAATCTTTAGGAATCTTAATTCCTTTAATGGGTACTTGGAAATGGCAAACATCGGGAAGGCTAGGTGGACTTATGTTCTAAGAGGCTCCCTCCTGCCAAGGAGTTCTCGGGGTCCCCAGTAGCACCTGCAGACTGATGGCAGCTCCCGCAGAAGGGGGGCACCTCGCTCTTTGGTCTGCCAAGGTCACCCAGCCATCTTGAAGGTCAGGGTCAGCTTGATTCTAATGAGAGCAAGATCACAGGGTCCTCTGAAGGAAGGGAACCCAAGGTTCCCTCTGCAGGGGCGGGAGGTTAGGGATGAAGGGGGGTCCTCCATCCTTCATCCACCCACAGAGCTGGGAGCAGCACCAGGCAGGTGCCGGGGCCCCACGCTTGTTCTCGGGACAGTGCCGCCGGTGGGAAGCCAAGCCTCGGCCCCTCCGGACTCTTGGGGGGCCCCACGCAGTTTGCAGGAGGGTGCCTGTCACAGCTGTGCGTCATCTGGATCTCTGTGTGTGTTTTAACTGAGATCTCAAAGTTCTTTTTTGGTCATGGGGGAAAAACCTCCCAAATTTAATTGCCCTGCAGCGCCTGAAACAGTTTGTTGCTTTGCAGGTTAGATCTGTGATTTCCTGCATAGCCTCTCTAAGGCGCAGTTCTGGCTCTGGGGGTGGGGGGACCCAGGGAGTCGCAAGGGAAGCGCAGGACTTCGGTGTGTCCCAGTTCTGGGCCTCGCGGGGGGCCTCGGGACGCGCAGTCCACGCTGCTCCTCCCTGCTGCCGCCGGGCCGCTGCTGGGAAAGGCTCCGGCCTCAGGGGTGTGGGGGGACGTTCTGCCACGTCTGCCTTGGGGTTTCGCAGAACCTGTGCTTTATTTCAAGTATTTTCAAAGCGGTTGGCGTGAGGCAGGGGATGGAGGGAGCTGTTTGAAGACCCCACAATGACAAGAGCATCGAACCTCCTTTAAGGGATCAGAGTCCCTCAAGGGGATGGGTCTGGCTGGGGTGAGGCAGGCTCCTCCCCAAGGAGCTCCCAGCTATCTCCAAGACCTTCCTACACCTGGAGCCTAGGCCTCAGGTCCCGGGTCTGGGTCCGGCCCTCGGGGACCCAGAGGAAAAGGCAAGGAGGCTGTCCCTCACCCCATCGGCCTCACTGGACGGCAGGGGATTGCTCAGGGCCCTTGCCCCCTTGCCCTCTCGCTGCTCGTCCCTGGGCCAGCCTCCTACCTGACTACCTGTCTAGGAATTTTTATTGCAAACCCGCAGAGGCACGGCAGCTTGGCTGGAATGTGAGAGGTCCCGGCCGCACAGGTGGGAATGCAGAGGCGGAGGCCCCTGGCCTGCTCCCAAGCTGAGTGTGGATGGTGTGCCTCTCTTGCTTCTGGGCCTGTCTGGGCTTTGTGCTCTTTGTGCCCTCATTCTGCCTAAGGTTGGTCCTGGTCCGATCTGACCGCTTCCCCTGCGACCTCGGCCCACGGCAGGGTCTGGAGTAGGAGCTGATTATGACGAGGTGTGAAAGCCAGGGAAGTAGTCTTCAGAATTAAAAAGGTCCTGGGCAGCCCCGCTGTGCCCCTAAGAACACTGCTATGGAAACCTCCCAGCCTCCTGGCAGCAGTTCTATCCTTAGACCCATTGCACAGATGGGCATACTGAGGCACGCGCACTTGCCTTAGGTCCCATGACTGGTGAGTGGCAGAGCCAGGCCCTGAACCCCAGCAGCCCTGGCTCCCGTGCCTATGAATTGGGCTGAGTGTGGGCTGTGGGCTCCGCCAAGGGATCGTCATGGCGCCTCACGGACCTGAACTGCCTTGCCAGTCACTGGCAAAGAGGGTAGCTCAGGGCTCCTAGGGCTCTGCCTTCCTCTCCACCATGAAGACTACCCACGTGCGGTGGGGGCTGGACCGTGGAGGGTGTCCGGGTGAGGCCAGGGGCTCCAGGTTGACTCCACATACCATATGCCACTCTGCCTCTTCTCCATCTGTCAGCGTCGGCCCTTAAGGAATTCATCCTGGGGCCAAGAGCGGCCTTGGCCGTGCCGGTCCTCCACGGGCTGTCGGCTCCTCTGGCCAGAGAAGAGTCTTCTGGAGGAGGACCAAGCCCGGGGACACTGGGCACCAGGGATGCCGAGGTTGGGGGGGCTCCATCCCTCTTTCTTGGCCATCTGTGGTTTCCTGACCCCATTATCTACCCCTGCGCCCCACGATTTCACGGGTACACCCTGATGCCTGCAGCCTGGTGAGGTCCTCGAAAAGGCCAGACCCAGTGTGTCTGGAGTGAACGGGCACTGAGGACCCAGACACGAGGAGGGGGAGGTGGCGGGGGCCGCTGTAGACCCCCACCACTAGGGGAGTGTCTCCTGGTGTTGCTTCCCTGTTCTGAGCCTTTGTTTCCTCATCAGTGGAACGGGGATCCTAGGAGGCAGTCACTTCATAGGATCATAGTGGGGATCAAATGAGGGATACATGCTTAGCTCAGTGCTCGGGGCCTTGTAAATGCTCAAGAGTTGAAGAGTGTTCTGTTATTAAGTCGTGGTCCCTCGGGCAGTGCCTTCGCCCTTGCAGCAACCTGCCCGGGGGACCCTTTGTGACTCAGCACTGGCTCACAGCCCCTCCCCTTTCAGAGCCTTGCCCGGGGACCCCAGCACAGCCCCCCGCCGAAGGCACCTCCTGAGTGTGCTGATGAGGAAGAAGAGCGAGGCAAGGAGGGTCGTCCCCTCGTGGCATCTTGATGGGGGGGCGGTGCCCTAGGTAGGGACCAGGTGTGTCATCTGTAATTTTGTGCTTGTGTAGGAACCTTTCTGGTGGGTAACTTCCCTCGTTCTGCTCCTTCATTCAGCTCATTTATTGAGTACCTACTGTGTCTTGGGCGGAATGTTTTAGAAGTATACCGCCACGAGAAAGACGAACTCGAGTACGGCCGACGGAAAACCAGAGGTTTGCAGAGCACAGATTGTCGGAAGTCTTGCACGATGCATCGAGGGGCAGAGGTGCAGTGGGACCATCTTTCTCTCACAATCTTGCTTTTCCATCAAGCTTTTAAATTGGTGGGGGGAGGGATGTGGGGAGGCGGAGTGGACCTGGGTCCCCTGGTGTGGATGCTTCCTAATTTATCAGGTGCAATGGTTCCCTTAGAAAAGGAACTCAAAAGGAGAGGTTTCCCGACTTTCCCGCTGGGGTGCTAATCCAGAAACTTGGAATGGACCAGGAACCTGAATTTTTGGCCATTTTCTTGTAGGAGACAGGGATTCAGGAACACAGGTCCTAGATCCCAATCAGCTGGGGCAGGAGCAGACACTGCTCATTCTGGTGGATGGGGGCATCCTTGAGACGTTGATTCCCTCTCTGGGTGCTTCCTGGGACAGATACCAAGCAGGGGATCACGGGCCTAGCCCGCGTGCCTGCCTCTCCAGCGCCCGCTCCGTATTTCCAGCCAGGACCCCCAAGGATGCCCCGAGCCTGGGGCACCACCCTGCCGGGGACAATGGGCCGGTCTTCTTTTGTGTTGCCGTGAATATAGCATGGTTCTTCTGATGGTAAAAGGTGATCGGTGCTCCTTATTTAACAAAAATTCCAAGAATTTGATAAATGACCAAGACAAAAGTCAAGATGCCTGTAATTGCGTCACGTGGAGACAGGTTTATTTTGCTGAAAACACTCTGCAGGCCTGTCTCCAGGCATTTGCACCAAAGGCTGATAAAAGAGCTCGGAGCAGTGGCTGGGAGATGGGGGCAGGCTCTTCCCTCCCCCAGCAGTTTTGGGAGGGGGACGGACAGATCGCCACCAGGCTGTCTGTGCTCTGTCCCAGCTGCGCAGCATCTGTTCCCTGGGACGCGTGGGGTGGGAGGCCCACGGGGGGGAGCGTCTGCCACTCCTCCAGCACAGCTCTCTGCTGCCGGGCGGCCCAGATACGGAGCCTGTCCTTCCGCCACTCAGAGCCTCGAGCCCCTCGTCTGTCAAATGGGCTGAGACCCACAGTTTTTGTCTCAAAGGCAAGGGGAGTAGACCTAGGGCTTAGGAGAGGCCCAGCCAGCACTGGGCACATAGTAAGAGTTCAGGAAACAATCAGCCACTGGTGCACAGCCTCGCGCCGCTGGCCGCATGGTCCCACCGGCCGCCGTGCTCTTTCGGGTCGGTCTGATCCTCCAGGTCCCAGGTCTGACCTTCATTCATGACCAAAGGCTTCCGCTGGTAAGACAATCCTGAAAAACCGCAAATCTGATTCGAGCCTCTCTTTATGTTATACAGACTCAGAGAGGGTGACTAGGGGACTGGGGTCACACAGCCAGCAGCCATGGCCCAAGTGTCCAGGAACGGATCCCCTCCCCCGCTTGGAGCAGGGTCTTCCAAGCCCTAGGGCCGCTCATTACCTCAGCCCGGGATACACATGAAGTTTCTGAACTGGCCGTCCTAGTAAGCGGCTTGTGTTTACGGCTGCTACCCGGTCGCAGGCACTGTTCTGAGGGGACCCGTGGCTTCGCTTCTTCAGCGATGAGCCCAGGGGTCCCCACTTGCCATGTGGAGACCGTGCGTCCAGCCTTTGCAGCAACCCAGGCCGATTTCCCTGAGGCAGAGCTCCGGCCACCTCGCTTTTCCAGGAGAGACGGGAGGTGCGTGGGACCCGAGAGGTGGGCCCCTCTACGGCCACCGTCTCCTCGCCCTTGCGCCCCGACCTTTCCGCCTGGGAGGCCAGGCCTCCGGCCCGGTCGTACAATGCCCCCTTCTCACGTTCAGACGGGCGGTCTAGACGCTCACGCTCCCTTTTGTTCTGTGGGGTCAGGGGGTAGGGAGTGGCCCCACAGAGTGGGATTTGGGCCGAGGCAGGAAGAAATCTTCCCCGAACGAAGAAGGGGGTGGGATGGGAGTGAGTGTCGGAGGAGGCAGCCTGCTGTCCCCGCCTGCCCGTCGAGTGACCGGCGGTCCCGGCGGAGAGCACTGCGTCGTAATGACGGAGGCAGCTGCCCACAGGCGCCTTGTGGAACCCGGTGCGCCCGGAGCCGCCTTGTGGACTTTGTCTAAATAAAACCCTACAGTCCGTGCCCCTCGGGTGTGTGCCGGACTGCTGGCCGGAGCCCAGGGGCCAGAGGCAGTGCCTGGCCAGGCTGGAGCCCAGGAAGCTGTGGGGAGAGATGCCGCCGAGCCGCGTCCTCCCCGCCCTCCACCTGCTCCGGGGACATCTGGTTGCTTCATCAAGGGCAGGACACACGGAAACCTCCCCAAGATGTGACCCACGAAGCTGTCTTGCTTAGTGGCCGTGGGTGACAGGACGTTTGGGGCAGCGCTGGGCTGGCCAAGCAGAGACACAGAATCTCCAGCGTGATCTTCTGCTTCCAGACCCATTCTTGACTGGTCAGGTGTGTGACCTCATGGCATCCCATCTGTAAAATGGGGCCGTGAGTGGCCACTGGAATTTGTCACAGGGTGAACCGGCGCAGGGATGTCGTGGGATAATCCGCATTCTTTGCCTGGTACGGAGTGAGTGCCGTCACTCTTGATGTCGATGGCAAAGTGTTCACACGTGGGCTGAGGAGGGGACATGCAGGTGCCCCATTCCCTGGAGTATTCAGAGCCTGTTAGCATTGCAGAGGCCACGGAGGGGGGCTGATGGTGGGGGCAGCCGTGGAAGCCTTTGGCCAGGGCCGGGGCACATGCGCAGGACGCGGCTTGTGTGATGGACCCAGTCACTGCCTCTTTGAATGGTCTGTTCACACCAGAAGCCGCCCCCCCCACCAAGCTCTGTGCTGGTGGGGAGAAGCCCTCAGAATTGGGGTGGCATGTGGCGCTCATCCCCCAGTACCTGTCGGCCCAGCTTTGGGGAAGGAGAAGCAGGAAGGGCCGCTCGAAGGCAGAGCGGGGTCAGGAAGGGCAGGCAGCATGGGGGGTCCGTGCGAGCAGAGGTGCTGAGAGGCAGTGGACACCGGTGGCTGCGGTGACCCCCGGCGCCTGGCCCCTCCTGTGCCATCCCGACGACCCCGATCTGGCCCTGCAGGACTTGTCTCCTCCCCACTTAGGGCAGGGACTCTCCACGACTGCGTTGGGGGAAGCGTTGGCAAAAACGTTTCACGTGCTGGCTTGGCCAACATCGGGGTGGCCGGGGACAGGGAGCTCCAGGCTGGGCTCCGGGGGGCGTGGGGTCACTGATTCCCATCTGCCCTGGTGCAGGTGAGAGTGGCAGCAGGTTTCTTTCTAGGCCCGACCGGATCACCCCGGGGGAGTCTCGGCCCTGCCCAGACTCGAGGACTGTGAGGACCTCCACCTCCCGCCGCTCTGCCTGAACCCCCTTCAGGGACGAGAACGCCGTCCTGACTCGCCGAGTCCGATCCCCGGCGGCGCCGACGTCTCCCGGCACCTCTGCTCCGCGTGTCTGGGTGAAACCAGAGGTTCTGCCCACAGACAGGGAGCCGTGGACCATTCCCGTGGGAGGAGCGGAGACGAGCAGCAGCTTTTTATTAAAAATGAGCGTGTGGAAGGGGGCACACATAGCCTGTAACGCCCCCCCTTTATGCGAGCGGTCTTCGGTCGCCGTAACCCTCTGGGGGGGGGTCTTAGGGTTTCAGTCGCCAGCAATGTGACCTCCCCGTGGACCGGCACAGATAGCTTTTCTAAGTAGGAATCCTCATCTTGACAGGGCTTTGTTGGGAGTGTTTGCCGTGTGTGTGCGGCCCTGGGCTCCGCTCGGTTGTGTGGGCTCCGGCCCCCCTGCTCTGTGTGAGCCGGGCGGCCCCCGCTTCCCGCCTCCCGGGGGCAGAGCAGGGCGGCCCCCGCTTCCCGCCTCCCGGGGGCAGAGGCCAACAAGCCCTGGGCCGGCGGCGAGTCGCGGGGAGGGCGTCATGCCCACAACAGCCCTTCAGGGTGGGCGGATTGCTGGGGCCCTGTTCCCCGGCTGGGGAAACTGAGGCTCGGGCCCCGCAGCCCGAATGGGCCGCAGTAGAGTTTGGTCTGTGCCTGTCTGGTTCCGGTGTCCGGACGCCACCACCTTTGAGGGTGGGAGGGAGGGACACAGGAAGGGAGGGCAGGCCGGTCTCAGAAATAGAAGCTGCCTCCGGCCCGGGCAAGCATATGCAGGAAGCGGCAGTTTGGCCAGCACCCTGGCGGGGAAGACGGGGGAGGCTGACAGAAAGAAGGACCCCGGTGGGCACCTGGTGGGCACCCAGCTTTGCTCCAGAAGCTGGCAAGCCTGAACAGAAGAGACCAGAGACCCACATCTAGGGGACCCAGCCCCATCGGGCCGCCCCTGGTGGCGGGCTGGCCAAGGGGGTCTACACACGCCGTGTGCTTGGCCCACCACCGGCCCTGGGGTGCGCGTCCTCCTCCCTTTGACCTGGCCTAGCTGGGGAGGGGCACAGCCCCCGGTTTAGGATATGTTAGGGTCACAGTGAGTGTGTCCCAGGGAGGCACCCTGAGACCAGCCCACCCCTGACCTTGTCCTTTCCTGGAAAGGGGCGCGCCTGCCCCCGTTTGGCAGCCTCCCTTTGTAAACAGGGGCCAGAGTCTCCCGCAAAACCCAAAGTTGGAGGCGACACCGGATTCCTGCTCTCCTGTGTATTCCTCTCGGGAGCCCCAGAGGCAGGGGGACACAAGTTCTTGCCCCCTCCCCCACCATGCATGTTCATTTAACCCTTTTGCCACCACCCCTTTGAAGTGAGCGGAGCCGCAGAGAAAACAGCTCTGTTCACTTCACACAGGGTGTCGGGGACGTGCCAGCGGTCGGCGTCTCAGAACAAGAGCGAGACGGATTTGCTGGCCACGTAGGGCCCCGGAGCAGCCCGGAGCGTGGCCCAATCGGAGAGGATCCGTTTTCCGCCTCTCAGCGCAGCCGGCCCCCCGACGTCCCCCCACCCAGCCCCCGCCCCCGCCCCCGGCAGACCCCGAACCAGACCGATAACTTAGCATTTTCATTTAAGTCCATCTGACAAATCGTTTTAGACGGAGAAAGCAGCACTGCATCTTTAACTGGCCACTTTGTCAGCGCGTCTCTGGGCGCTGTAAAAAGTCCTTTGTTATCTGTGTCTAGACAGCGCGCCAGCGGGGTATTTGGTCTGCGTGAGGGAGAGAGATCTGACAAGGTTGAATTCATTTACCGGCTTATTTAAAGCAGAATTTCAAAACACTTGCTCATAAACTGTTTTCGACCCAGACGGCCCCAGCCTCCCCCTAGCCCACACTGGCTCTTGTTTTATATCATTTTTTCGCCTGTTTGGGCAGTTAGCGCGGGTTGCAGCCGGTGCCCCAGCGAGGAGGAGACGCAGGGTGACCGGCGGCTTGCAGCTTTTTTTTTTCTGTCTTTAATTGTCCTTTTTAGGACTGTCTAGACGCCCTGCAGATGGACATTTGCAGGGACATGGCTTTTCCCTCTGGTTATGGGACACGAAGTGGGAAGGTCGCAGCCGCCACCCCCTCCAACCATTTGACCGCCGGCCCCTTCCCCAGACCATCCCCAGACTGTTCTTGGGGGCGACTCTTCCCTCCCTGAAATGAAGCCACTTTGCCTCCCGGCAGCGTCTTCGTGTTTATAACACATTTTCTGGACTGTGCTAATTTTATACCGTCACCAGCAAAAAGAGAGAAAGTGACACTCCAGCCGTCCTCCCCTGGGCGGGTGGGCAGAAGCCCCCTGCACCCCTTCCTACAACTTTTTCCACTTCTTACCACTTCTGCGTCCCCTCCCCCCCTTTTTTGGTGGCATCCACAGACGAAACAGCAGAGGTCGGCTTTTGAAGGATGGAAATATCAGAGCATCTTGAATGGGTCTGAGGTTATAGTTACACCAAACAGATGCATTAATTCCCTTCGTTGCCATAGCGACTGGATGATCGTCGTGGGGTGAAAAGGGGCCAGGCCGTGGGGCCCAGGGCCTGCCGCCATCATCCCCTCTCCCCCTGCAGCCTCCCATTGCCGTCCCTACAGGACCTGAACCTGCAAATGGCATTGCCCTGGCCGCCACCGGGAAAGTGGGCCACTCTGGCTTTCTCCTGCCTCTGTCATATGGGGGGGGAAGCTTCTCCACTCCTTCCCCTGGAGGCGGCCACAAAGCCCGTGGATTTAGGAAATCGAGTTGAATTACGGCCCTGTTGTGTTAGGGCCACTGGGAGGGGGCAGACATCAGAGCTCCCTTCGAAAGCGGGGGCTGCAGTATGGAGAGGCAGAGAGACGGTGTGTCCCCCCCCACCCCGCCAGCAGACACCCCCCCCCAGCTCCCTGAAAACTATTGTCGCTGCTGTTGACCCGGCCTCAGAGCCATAAATTTCCACCCTCCACCCAGCAGTCATCAATCTGCCTCAGGGTTTTACATGGTAGGGGGCACAAAAGGTGGGGAGAGGGTTGGGGGCGGGCAGCCGACCAGATGTCTCCTGGGATCCTGAAGCTGCATCTCATTTCCGCCGGGCCAAGCAAATCCAGGGTATCAGTCTGCTTCCTTGGGGGTCGGTGGGGAGGGATTGGGAGTTTCATCTGCAGGAGAGGGGACATGGAGAAAGTACATCTCAGCGCGCTGGGCTTCTTGGCCCCGTCCTTTTATTTCTTTATTCCACCCCCCCCAAAACAGACCGAACCCACAAGTCGGAGCAGGGTCTTAGGCTGCTATTCCCATCGTGCCTGCATGGGTCTGTTACTATTACAGGCTTTGTTTGGGTCGCTAAACGAGCTGTGGGCTCTTCATCATCTTGGCCTGAAAACCTGTAATTCCCTTCCCCTTGGAAGGCAGAGGTCGGGCGGCTGAGCGTATCATACTTTGAGTTCTGCTGTCATGTCCACTCCCCCAGGACCATAATGTCCATCTTTACAGAGAAATATCCAAAATGAAGAAAAGGAGGCCTTTCTTGAAGAGAGAGAGACAGCAAAACAGCATCACCGAGTCAGGCATGCGTGCGGGGACACGCTGACGGCCCTACTCCTTCCGCGAGGTGCCCCCGCGAGAAAGGGCCTTGGGAAGGATGGGCTCTTCAGGATTGGAATTGGGTCTGTCTTGGAGTAATTAAAGGAAAATGATTCTGTTAATCCAGTCACCAAGCCCCTGTGGCCTGGAGAGATGAGTGTGTCCGCGTCGGTACTCCCCTCCAGAACCTGTCCTTCCTCCGCACATTAGGAGTGTGCTCTTGGCTTGCGTTTTTGAGGGCCCTTTTTTTTTTTTTTTTCATTTTTAAATCATTGACCGTGTCTCCTGGTCTTTTTTAAAGACCGGCAGAAGACCCCCTTCCCCTTAATCAGAGCAACTTCGGCGTGTGCAGGGAGCCTTGGCCCGGGCCAGGCCCCCCAAAGCACGTGCCTGACCCGGGTGCCCCAAGAGCCCGCCGCTTGGGGAATGAGATTTCAAAGTCTGCTTTTCAGAGCGCAAATCTGGGAGGCCTTATTCTTCCCTTCTCTGAAGAGCTGGAGAGGCCGGGGTTCCGAGGCGGCCTGGGTGTGCCGCCTTCTGTACGAGGCGAACTGCTGCTCATTTGTCAGGCAAAACAGATGTGGCGGGGAGACAACATCTATTTTCATAATTCGAAACAAATCTGGTGAGCCGCCTTCCTTTTCAGTGGGGCCCGCTCATGCAGAAAGCCCCACTCCCGGCAGCATTTAGCAGAAATATTTATAGCTCGTTGGTTGAACTTGCTTTCCTCCGGGATGAGCTCGTTCCTGCCGGCGGCTGGGACTGGGGCCGTGGACTCTCCGTACGTAGTAGGTGCCCTTGCAGGAATTCAGGGATTTGGTTTTTGGTTTTGTTTTCCTTTTAGAAAGGGAGGAGTAGGGGGGTCCCAGCCAGTCAGAGCTCATCAGTGGGGTCCTCTTGTCTTCCAAGCCTGGGGGCTGTTGGCTGAGGGGCTCTGTTTCCCATCATTGGTGGGGGGGCAGGTGGTGGCTGGGCTTGGAGAGACACCCCCCGTCCCTCAAGCAAGCAGCTGGCTCCTCCCACACTCGGGAAGACCCGGGACCTGGGTTCCCAGTCAGTAGGGGCTTGTGCTTTGGTTTGCAAGGGAATTTGGAGGTCATCCCCCCATTTTATGGATGAAAATACTGAGGCTCAGAGAGCAGCAGCGTGCCTGAAGCCATGCAGTGAATTGATGGCAGAGGGGGTCCCCCGCCTTGGAGACAACGTCCAGAAATGATCGGACTGTCCAGATCCTGCTCAAGTCTTCATCCCCGAGTAGAGCTGTTGTAACCTCCGGCTGAATGGCAGCTGCGTAAACATGAATGTGCAGGTTACACTGGAACAGAGGGCAGGCCTAGGTGTGGGGGAGAGGCTCATCCATTCGCTACTGGGGCTCCTTGGTGACTGGAGGGGCTGGGGGCGAGTGGAGATGCTTGCCCTCGAGGAGCTCGGACTCCAGTGGGGAGAGGACGGAGACATGGTTTCAGATGCTGGTAGTGCCAGGGAGGAGGAGAGACGGGGTCATATCAGGGTGCCTGGGGGTCGGTGGTTCTGGAGGCTCTCAGAGGCTGACACATACCCAGGACTTGAGGGGTGGGATGCAGACAGTGGGAAGCCCTGGAGCGGAGGGTCTCGGAGAGGGGAGTTGAGAGGGGCACCTCTTGGCTGGCTGCAGATCCTGGGGGAGGTGCTGCCCAGACTTAGTCCCCTGATGTATAAGACAACGGTTGATTCAACAGTGTGGAAGTTTCTGGGACAGCTGTAAATGATACAGTTACGCAAGATGCTTCCACCGGGGAACTGGGTGCAGGGTGTGTGGCGATCTTCCTATTCAATTTCTTACGACTTACGTAAATCTACAGTTATCTAGAAGAAAATGCCTTAAAAAGAAAGTGAGGTCCGGGAGGGCCCTTTTGCTTCTCATTGCTGGGACCACCCTTGTTGTCATCGTCACTCCAGACAGGAAACCCTCGGATCGCTTCTCTCTCCTTGTCACCTGCAGATTGTACGAGTGGGGTCTGAGGGCTCTACTGCCCTGACAGGAAGGAGGCCCAGGTGGGGGCCCAGGGTCCCTCGGGGTCTGGGGCAGGCCGCTGGTCTGGAGGGCGTGGGGGATCCTGGTGGCAGCGGAAGCCTCTGGAGGCTACAGTTTCTCATGACCCCCCGTGGGGGTTTCTCACCACCACCTGAGATGGATGGCCCACACTGGGAAGTTGGCAGCGAATGCGCCTCCTCTGTGCCCTGCTGGCACCTGGGCGGATAGGACCGACCCGTGGCAGCCCACGTTGTGGGCCCGTCTACGGTAGAACCTGGGGTGGACAGGGGAGCGGGGCTCCCTGGCGTGGGGCTGGCGGGAAGCCTTTTAGCCAGAGGACTGGCAGTGAAGGTAGCCCCGAAGAGTTCCCCAGCCGGTCGGAGCGTTGCCATCAGGGGCTCACTGGTGCCACCGCAGCTCTCCCGGAGACTGAAGGCACTTGGTCCCCAGGAGGGCCCTGAGCTTACGGCCTCCCGTGTATGTGGGTGAACAGGCTCCCGGATAGTGACTGCCCTTGGCACCAGACGCACGCAGCAGCTGGGGGTGTCACAAAGCCCAGTTTTCCTACAGGTGGACCGTCCCATCTCAGAAACTCGCCCCGACCTTTCTCATGGATCGGAACCCCACAGATGGTTAGTTTTCTTCTCCTTCCTGCAGGGGTGGGGGGGGCTGTACACAAGGTGTTCGTGGGCGTGGGGCCTGCTCTTCTCCTCGCTCACTCGTACTCTTCCCATAAGCATCCATGAGGCACCTGCTGTGTGCTGGGTGCTTCTGCCGAGATCGGGCTCGGTTTGGCAGCTCTAACCCACGGAAAGGTACAGTTAGTGCTTTTCCCCGGATTCTGTGCTTTCACGTCCAGTTTTTAGGCTGGGTTGTTTTATTATTCTTCAGACCAGTCGCATGTGATGGAAGTCTTTGCCGCTGTCTCTAGACGGGGGCCAAATTTGGACTCTTTGGCACCTGATGTTGCTTCTCAAGCGGGTCCTGGGCACTGGGCACTGTGCTGCCCTCCTCAGTCTCAGCACTGTTGACATTTGGGTGGGATCATTCCGTCCCGTGGGGTGTCCTGGGCACTGTGGGTGTTCGGCAGCATCCCAGGCCCTGGACCCCCTAGATGCAGGTAGCATGCCCTCCCCGTTGGGACATCCCCAGATGCCTCAGGGCCTGCCCTTGAAGTCGCTGAGCGAGGGTGGGCAGGCCTGGTGTCTCTTCGTCTATCAGATCCAGGTGACGACAGGACACCCCACTGTGTCTGGTTGGGGACCTTGGGTGATAGAATGCATCAAAAGCTCTTCGTGGAGCCCGGCAAAGCTGTGGCAGCTGAAACTGCCCGCTGGTGTGTCTGATGGGCAGAAGTCCCTCTGTGCGCTCATCTGACCAGGTTCCTGGGGCGTCAGGGGCCTCTGCGCTGCCTGCTAGCACGCCCTTGTGAAGCGGGCAAGGCCCTGGCGCCCACTCTCTGGGGGGAGGCCTCCCGCTGACCCTGCTCGGGTACAGCAGTGTGCCAGGCCCACGCCCAGGGGACCAGGAGGCTGCCACCTGCTCCTGGCTTCGCCAGGGTTGCTCCTTCTCCTCTCTGGTTTGTCCTTTTTGCATGCAACCCGCCTTGGGACTTCGGGCCGCTGCCTCCCGCAGAGGTCGCTTTGGGGGTTTCTATACTACTCAGTGTGCCCGGCGTCCCCTCCCTCCCTCCCTCTTGCACTTACTCAGTTAAATATTAGGCTACAGCGGTTTGCTTTTGCATCCCGGACTTCAGCTACGAGTTTGCTAGAACAAGCGGCCTGTCCGCTAAAGGAGGGAAAGCCTCACAGAGATTGGTCGGTCCGAAGCAGGGCACTTCTAAGAAATACGGAATCTTGCAGGTCGGGGACCCATCCCTGGAAGATTGATTCGGTCTGGTAGACGTGGGGGACGCAGGGCTCAGGGGCTCAGGCTCGCGGAGCTCCCACGACAGCTCTGATGCGCGGCCTTGTTCAGAACATCACGTTGGACCGTGGTATCTGAATCATTTGCACACTCCTTTTCTGCCTTGCCCGTGAACATGACACACATTCCTACCTCAGGGCATTTGCACTGGTCATTTGTTCAGCCAGGTGTGTTCTTCCCCCAGCCCTCCCCACCTGTCAGGTCTCAGGTCACCCCGACACCCTGTCCAGGGGACTGTCCTTCCTGGGCACTCTGCTCACCACCCCCTCGTACACCCTGCCTAGTGCTGGGAGCCGTTGGTGCTTATTTGCATGTTCACTCACCCATCCTTGGGCTCTGTAGGCGGCATGAGCCCTGTGGGACCAGCCGTGTGCTTCTGGCCAGCTGGCCCAGGGCTGGTGCGGCCCTAGACGTGGAGGGACAGGCCCCAGCATTCCCGGCAGGCCAACTCCAGCTCAGTCCAGGTTTCCTGAGAAGACAGGTGAGCGATCAAGTGGCCTTTCAGAAGACACTCAGGTGTCTTTGGAGACGCCTGTATAGTTGCAAGGTCCCTGCAGCTCCTGATGCCTCCGTGCCTGAAGGGGCCCCTGGCAGCAGTCACTGTCGCTGGCCATACACTGACACTCGACTCGGGGATGCGGTGGCCCACTGAGACATTGTATTGGGGATATTTGATTATATTGGGGGTGCCGTAGTATTTTACATTGGGAGAACTCAAGCTGTTCTCCTTCCCCTTGGCCAAGAAGCTAGAGGATCTTTGCCCTTTGCTAGGGGGAAGCCACTAGCAGCCGGTGCTTAGAGGTTATTTAAATTCTTTTTTCTTCATTTCTAAATTTTAAATGGCATGTTTAGAATTTAATCTTCAAACCTGGGAGCCAGACCTGCAAGTTGAGAGATGACAGCCGAGAGATGGTTTCGTTTGGCTGGCTGCAGCCGCCAGATGGCAGATGCTGTGAGCGGGAGACGGGAGGGAGGCCGGGAGAGGGGAGGCGGCTTCTGTTTCGGCTCTTCCCCCCCCCACCCCCCCCCAGTGCAGCAAAGCCCCCTCCTAGTGCCAGGCCTGGGCCACACCCTGGGGAATCCCTTGGGGCTGCCGGCCTTGCCCTCCGCCAGGGCAATGCTAGGACCCCAAAGGACAGGGTCCCCCCACCTTGTACTTTTCCCTTTTTAAGAAAACTTTTTGTTTTGATACAATTGTGGATTTGCAGCATTTGCAAGAAATAATCTGGAGAGCGCTTGTGAACGTGGCATGCGGCTTCCCCCGGTGGTAATGGTGTGCGGAGCTGAGGTGCAGTATCGCAGCCCACAGAGCCTCATTCGGTACGCTCCGTCGACCTCACTGCCCCGTCCCCAGCTGACGTGCACTCATCGGAGCCAGTGTATGTGCGTGTGCGCACATGTGCGTGCGTCGGGTGTGTTTAGCTCTGTGCCGTTTCATCACACGTGTAGGTTCCAGTGAGCCTGCCGCCGTCCAGATGCGAAGTAGCCCCATCACGAGGAACCCCTCGTTCTCCCTCTGTGGCCACACCCACCTCCCACCCGTTCCGTCCCTAACCCGTGGTGGCACCCTGTCATCTCTTCGTCTCTGTAATGTGATTCTGAAATGTTACATAAAGGGAACCGTGCAGCGTGTGGCGTTTCTTGGCTCGGCTGGTTCTCCGAAGATCCCTCCAGGTTGTCTCATGGATCCACAGTTCGCCCCTTTTCTTGGCCAGTGGCGTCCTTTGAGGTGGAGATGCCATGGTGAGGGGAGGGCGTCACCTGTTGAAGAGCAGCTGGGTGGGTCGCGCTTTGGGGCCGTTACAAGGGCGACTTCTGTGAACACTCAAGTGTGGGTCTTCGAGCAAGCGCAAGTCTTCCTTTCTTGGGATCCAGGCCCAGGAGTGTACAGCTGTGTCCTCGGTAGTTGCACGTGTAGGTGTGAAAGACACTACTTTCCGTCCACACCCGAGTACCCTCTGGCCTCTGCGGAGAGGTGAGACTTCCCCAGGAGGACCTCAGACGTGAACGCCTTCCTGCTGCAGGTGGTCACTGTAGGCCGTGCCCTGGGCCAGGCAGGTTGGTCGCCACTGGGGAGACTGCAAGACCAGCATCCGCAAAGGGCCTTCTCGTGGAGCTCGCATGCTGGTGAGTTGAAGTCAGTGATCAGCAGGCAGGCACGTTCCTAAAGGAGGGAGTCACTCATAGTAGCCAACACTCACACGGCGTTTCTACATGCCATGGGCTTTCTGGGTACTTTACAATCCTCGAACAGGCCAGTGTGGTGGGGCTGTCATTCACCGCATGGTACAGATGAAGAAGCAGAGGCACAGAGAGCTAGAACGAGACAGAACTAGGAAAATCCAGGCCCTGTCGGTACACTGCATTGCCCCTTGCGGCCGACACAGGCCATCAGGGGATGCAGAGGTCAGAGGTGTCATGTATTTGGAATGGGGCATTTGGGAGGCCTCCTTGACGTGGTAACAGGGAATGCCATGCGAAGATTCCAGGACAAAACTGCACGTGCGAAGGTCCTGGGGTGGGAACAGGAAAGAGGCCGGTGTGGCTGGAGTATGGTGAATAAGGGAAGGAGGTGGGAGGTACAGAAAGGAAGTTGAGCAGGCCTCCGTAGGGTTCTAATCTGAGCGTGAGTCAGTACTTTGATCGATATTTTTAAAAATTGCTCTGGCTGCTGTGTGCAGAATAGGCTGGAGGAGGGGACTCCGTGTGCCACGGAGGAAGTGGGGATACGGGGAGGACACGCAGGTGAAGTGAACCCTTTGGTCTTGAGGGATGACCTCTGGGTGTCCCGCAGCTGTGCCCTGAGAGGACAGAACCCCCTGCCAACCACCCACCTTGGGTGTTTGCAGCCAGACCTTGGGCTGCCATATAGGTCTGTCTCCCAGTGGATTTTCTTGTTGTGTCTCTTCCCCCTGTCTGCACACTAGCTGTCATCGTACAAATTGAATTTACGTGCTCAGTATCAGCCACTCCAGATCATTTAATAAATGAGCACTGACATCTTCGTACCCCTCATGCCTCGCCCGGTCAGGTGAGTGGCCTGCTTTTTCATCTAATGGGGGCCACCGTTTATTATGCTCTTGCTGGGTACCGGCTGGTGTTGGTAGAACTCGTAGACCTCTGCTAGCTCCGTTAGTCTCCACAAGCCTGGCCAAGTTATGCATCATCCATCTTCCTGGTGGGGGAGACTAAGGCACGTGGGCCAAGTGACCGCTTGAGGGCACCCACACAGGGTATGGCAATGTCCGGATTTGAATCCAGAGCTGGACCACTCGCCTCCTACAGTGTTGCCACGTCCCTGTCTCGGAGGGCAGAAGAGGCACCTCCGTGAACTCGGTCATACCTCGGTCTTCCCAGCTGTTGGGATTTTCCCGCTTCTGGAAGGTGCTGTTTCAAAAGGAAATGATACTGAAGGCGGGAACAGCCTCACCTGTGGGGTGGGGACGGGAAGAGGCAGCTGGTGTCTGGGAGGCTTGTAACTGCCCCTGGGAATGTTTTGACTATCGCCTGAAAAAGAAAGAGCTCGTCCAGAGTCACAGAGAGAGTTCTGGAAGATTTAGACCCCAGACTGTCTCCCTCCCTCTCTCACGTGTGCACGCGCGTGCGCACGCACACACACACACACACACACACACGCACGCACGCATACGCGGGAAACACCCAGAAACACAGACACCCTGAGACAAGCACAGAGGTGATCATAGATGGGAGACGGGTCCATGGATAATCTCAGACACCCAGCCTCCCAGACCCTCAGAGAGAAGCAGGGGCTGACATTTGCTCTCCCACCTGCTTGGGGCGGGCTAGGGGGTGGGGTGGCCCTGCATGGGTGACGTCACTCTCCCCACATGAGCTCCTCCCCGGCTCAGGCCCTGTCCAGCCATGTGGTCCATGCAGCATACCACCGTCAGTGTGTCCAGCCCTGTTTCCTAGAACCTCCCCGCAGGGCCACGTGAAGTTGTTTGAGTGAGCTGGGCGTGTGGTTCTGCCCCTCCCAGTCTCAGCTCCCTTGTCCTTAGCTTACGGGGACACGGGACCAGGGCCATCCTGGAGAGCTGCAGGAGGGGGCGGTGAGGCCCCAGAGACCAGGACACGGGGCAGGCGACGCAGCAGGTGCGCACTGTGCTGCTGTCCCCTCCCGGTTAGTAGGCAGTAGGAGACTTTCGCTTGATCATCCCTCTATCCCACATAGAAGTCCAGCCAGGTTTTCCGGGAGCACGGATTCGAATTGTTCTGTCTCAGAGAGGACAAGGCAAGGTAGGATTTCAGGTGCCTGCTCCTCCTGCCTGGGAGCAGCTCGGCTCCAGGGTGGGCCTGACACATGGTAAGGGCACAGGACATACGCGCCACTTGAGCGAATGAATGGGAAAAGCCCCTAGTGTCCTGCATAGAGGTCGAGGCCCGGCTGCTGGCTGTCCTGTCCTGAAGGGGTGCCTGAGGGACGATGTCTCCCTCGGTCTGTCCCCAGCCCCCACCGCCGGACAGGTGCCGTCCACAGCTGGTAGCAGAATTCGCCCCACTTAGCTCCTCTACCTGGTGTCCTCTAGTCATCCAGACTTGTTCTAACAAAATAACCACCGTCTGGGGGCTTGAACAGAAATATATTTTCTTTCTGTCCTGGAGGCAAGAAGTCCAAGTTCAAGTTGTCAGCAAGTTCAGTTTCTGGGGGGAGCTCTCTTGCTGGCTGGTAGGCGGCCGCCTCCTGTGTGTCTTCACACAGCCTCGTCCATGTGTGCTGCACAGGGAGGAAAAAGGAGCTCTCTGGTGCCCCTTCTTACGAGGACACGGATCCTGTAAACTCAGGCCCCTCCCCCCACGACTTCCTGTAACCTTCCTTCCTTAGAGACCATCTCCAAATACAGTCACACCGGGAGTTGAGGCGTGGACCTAGGAATTGGGGGGAGAGGGGATGAGGCACAGATACCCAGTCCGTAGCCCGAGGCCTCCTTCTGGTCTGAACAAAGGATTTGGGAAGCTGCTGGACACTGCGGGCTCTGCGGGCTCTTGTGTTAGGAGCAGTCCCCCAGAGTTTACCAGGAGCCATTTTTCCAGGGAATTCAGTTCCCAGGTTAGCTCCAGGAATGAGGTCCCAGATGGCAGTGAGGGCTGAAGGTAGAGGAAGGAGAGAGGTGAGTGATGCATCCGGGTCTACACCTGGAGCCCCTGCCCGGCTCTGGAGGTCAGGCTCCTTGGTGCTCGGGTCCTAGATTCTTCACTGCCTGAGAACCGTGGTGGCCCTGACCCCATCAGTCAGGGGGACACATAGTCTCAGGACAGTGGCCTGGACTTGGCGGCACAGTAGTAGGATGCAGAAGTCGTTCTGGGGCAGCCAGGGCTGGGCTTGACCTTGGGCATTGGGCTGCCTCCCTGCCCTTGCCCTGGGTGAGACCCAGAGTAGCTGGGCCCCTCTAGTCCTGCAAGGAGGGAGCCGTTGACAACTGGCCACATACCAGTCGCAGTGTGGCCCCCGGTCCCGAGAGGCGCTTTTTGTCGTAGAGGCTTGGAAAGTGCGCCTGGGCTTCCTTCCCCTCCCCTGGGGCTGCCATCCCAGCTCCCGTCGGGAAACACCGTGCTCTTGAAAATCGGTAATTGAGAGAAACATCTGCTGGTTTTCAAGGAGCACACGGTGCCCCCCGAGGGGCCAGGGCGGGCGGGAGCGGCGCTGTCAGCCACACGCGGAAACACCCAGACGGGCACGCGCGTGCCTGAGTCGTTTCTGTGTGTTAGGATTAGAAACAAAATGATCAGCGTTGGCCATAAACACGCAAACGGTATAGAAACACAAAGGAAAGAGCACGGTCTCCCTCTTTCAGAAGTAGTCGTGTTAACCGACTTGAGGATCGTCCTCATTTTTGCCGTGAAAGTGGGTCCGTGGCGGATTTGCCGCTCCTGTTTCAGGATTTCTCCTTGAGGCGAACTGCGAACTGCGAACATCCTTCCAGCATCAAACTTAGATCAGTGGTTTTCGGCCCGTTTTCTGCCCCTGCCCCCGCCTCCCAGGGGACTTTGGGTGATGTCTGGACGCATTTTTAGTTGCCGCAACTTAGGGGTGATGGTGTCCCTCGCTTCCCGTGGGGAGAGGGTGCTGCTAACACCCCCTGAGGCCCAGGACGGCGCCCACCGCAGGCAGTGTCCAGCTCACGATGTCAGTCGTGCCAAGGCTGAGAAACGCGATGGTAGACTTCTGTGTGTTTTGAATGGCCCCATTGGGTCCCCCATAATGTGATGTCCCAAGGTTTGTTTGGTCTCTGATTGTTTACTTTTTAAAAAGGAGAAAAAAAAAATCCTACAGAGATAATCCTCCTGCGTACGTGCTCTCCGGCCTTCTGTGCCTTTTCCGTTGGATGCAGTCCTGGAAGTTGAACTTGCTGGGTTGCAGGGTCGCATGCGTCCTCCAGGAAGACTGTGGCCATCCGCACTACCGCCGGCGGACAGACTCACTCACCCGTGCGACCCACTCCCCATTTGCTCCCCGTTCTCCTCAATTAACAGAACGCGTTTGATTTATTCTAAATAACTTTCCGTGGCACTTCCAACATGTCCAGTGGCAGAAACCGTTCTCTCACCGTGAATTCACTCCATTCTGCCAATAGCTCTCGAACGGTGATTGATATTTTGCTGACAGTGGGTGTTTAAAGATGTTCGATGTCAGTGACAATAGAAAAAAAATCTCATTAGTTCTCTCCATTTGGATAATAGCGAAGAAAGATAAAAGGCACGGCTTTGTCTTTTCTGAGTGAAGGAGCCGGGGGTCAGGAGGCTTTGCTGTCCCTGGGGTTCTCACGCGTGCTCTTAGCCCTGGGCCCCCGCATTGGGCAGCTGCAGCCTGTCCGAGGCCACCCCCAGAGGGTGGCCTCGGGGCATGGGGGGTGAAGCCCCAGAAACACAGAAACAGATGAGGCTCTGCATTCCTCTGCCCCCTTGGGGCAAGGGGCACTTTACCCCCCTGGCCTGAGTGATCCTTCTGCAACTAGGACAAGATCCCATACCAGTTAATAGGAGACCTCCCCCCAGCAGGATATGTGGCTGGACTGGCGGCCACTCCAGGGACGAGGGTGTCCTTTTGGCATGTGTATTGCCGAGGACAAGAGAGGTGGACCAGGCTCACACCTTTCCCTTGTCCTGGAGGCCACTTCAGCCTTCCATCACCTGGCTGACCCTCTCCCTTCCTCCCTGGTCCCATGCACATCTGCACACAACACTTCCCTGCTGGGCATGTCCCCCTGCCCCCCCTACCCCCACCCCACTGCCGGGCTCCAGAGCACACCACTGTCTCCCACTGAGTCTCACTTGTCTGGCTGCCCTCTGGCCAAGTATGTCTCAGGATGGGCATCCAGGACTCTGCCCTAGACCCCCTCTCACCCCCTCTGTGGGTCCTCCGCAGGGCAAGCATGCCTGGCCATCTTGGTCTGCAGGTGTCTTGCTGGTCCCCGGTCTGGGCAGACACAGTGGTCGCCCACAGACACACATATGCGTCCTAAGTTTCACTTTTATTTTAAAATATATATGTTTGCTCTCTTTCAAACAAAAACGGGCTCATCCTGTCTGGTGGCTTCTCTTTCATCTGGCCGTCTTTGGTGCCGGTGTACACAGATCTGGGGCTGTGTCGGCCCCTTGGGAGGACATGTAAGTGGTTCCTGGTGATTTTTGCCCTTCTGTGCAAACCTGCAGTGGCCGCCTTGACACTCACCTGTGCGCATGAGAACAAATACGATCATTTATTCAGCGTATTTCTTGTGTACCGTATCACGGGAAGGTTCTAGGTGCTGGGGACAGGGGTTAAGCCATCGTCTTGGGTGACAGTGACCTAGTAGGGAGAGGCAGAAAGGAAATGGTTAGATCACAAATAACATTGCAGAGTAATGGTCTCGTGAAAAGGAAAGCAGGCACAGGGCATAGGGTCCTGGGGCTTGGGGCTTGGGCAGAGCCCTGTTCCAGACAGGGTGCCCGGGGGTGCTCCCAGAGGAAAGGACATAGCAACAGAGGCTGGAAGGTAAGGAAGGGAGCAAGTGTGTGCGTGGGGAAAAGTGATCTTTCCCAGGTGGCACTAAGGGCACATGCAAAGGTCCTGAGGTGGGGCCATGCTTGCTGGTTTTATTGACCATGTGGTTAGAGTACTGTGAGCACGAGGGAGAGTCCCAGGAAAAAGGTATGTGGAGGTGAGTGCTCCGAGTTGATGCGCCAGGTCGAGTGTTCACGCTTGAAAGTTATGAGAGCTTATTGGTTTCCCTCTACATCCGTGCTCCCCATTTCTGCCGTCCGTGAGCTACAGCGCTAGCCGGGGCAACCCACGTTGGCGAGCCTTCGCCAGCCACAGTGGAGTCAGATGGCCTCAGCCTGGGGTGTGCGAGGAGTGGGGCGGGCGTTCCCCAGGGCCCGCAGGCCTTGGTTCGAGGGGTTCCCTCCCGGAAACGTTGGCTCCAGGTTAGCGGATGGAGTTCTTGCCACAGCCATGGAAAGAAGGGCCGAGGTGGTCCCTCTGTTTTTCTCCCAGATGAGGACATTGAGTGATTTGCCTGGAGTCACAGTAAATGGCAAGACTGGGATTCGAACCCAGGAGTCGTTGGGTCAGACACGCTCGTAACCAGTCTTCTGGGATTTTATCATGACCGGGAGTGCAGGGAACCCCAGCCCGTTGGCTCTCACTAGCCAGCATGTGACTTTCCTTGAGGCCACCAGACAGCACCAGACAGTATCACAAGGCTACGCGTTGGGCTAACGGGTGCCAGACGCCCGACTGCGTGCTTGGCACAGAGGAAGCACTTAGGAAGCGGTTCGGTCTGTTTTTAAAAACGAGAATACTGGCCTAGATTTGCTGCCCACCTCTCAAACCTCAAAAGAAAGATTCGTTTTTCCCCCCTATAAACGGTCTTACCCTAAGAAACAAATGTGCCGTTGGGGGGTGTTTGAAATGGCACCAGGAGTGATCAGAAAGTTATTCCTTTGACGTCTGGTTCAATTTTATTTGACATTCTAGGTGGGGAGGGAGCTGGGTCCTTATTCAAATGCAGGGGGGGTCATTGGGGGAGGGGGGCAGTAATGATGTGGCTGGAACCCCAGGCAGGCCGGGCTCTGCTGAATGACAATGAAGCCCGCCCCAGTGGGTCTCATCCAGGCAGGTCTAACAAGATTAGATTTTCATAAATTTCAGACAGTGCCAATTCCTAATTCCTCGGTGTGCGGCCGGGAGGCCAGACAGGGCCGCCTGCACCGGCTGCTTGTTAACCAGGAAGCAAACTGGGTCCCCTCCACTGGGAGCAGACACGAAGGGGGGTGGGGAGGGGGGTGGTGGGGGGTCGTCTGGTCTGGAAACCTCCTGTGGGCTGGCGGGAGCCAGGTGGGCTCTGGCCCAGCTCTCCAGCTGAGGGAAGAGAAATGAGGTCCAGCTCCCAACTGCTACTCCGATGATTAATCAATCGAAAACTTGGTGACAGTCACACTCACTTACTAGTACCTGTGCGGGGGCGGGGGGGCAGGGAAGGGGTGGGGAGCGTGTTCTCCTGCAGTGCTGTGTGTACGAATAGCACGTTTTTGCCCAGTTCTGCACCCCGTCTGCGGCTGGGAAGTGGCCTAGGCTCCTGGGCTTTGTCCCGGTCAAGGCTCTGTCCACCGAGAACACAGGGCCATAAACTTGGTTGCGAAAGAATTCATCTTTACCTTAAGTAACCGGGTCAGGAGCACAGGCTCCAAACCACAGAGGCCTCGGCGGCCCCTGCCACGTGGTCACCGGTGGAAACCACGGATGTCCTATCACACTGAAGTCTGCCAGGTCCTGCTTAATGCCGTACTGTCCCCGCGTCACAAAAATAGTTCCGTGTCTCTCGCCCTATCGCCAGTCTGGTTGAGAGTTTGATAACTGTTTTTAATATAATGGCTTCCTTCTTAAGCCACAGTTTTATTTAATTTTAATTGAATTTTAATTTAAAGGCCATATTCTGAGAGAGCATCCTGGCTTCCCCGGTGGCCGGCGCTCCAGCTCAGGGAAGAGGATGATCGGGCACGGCGTGGATTTGGGGCCCTTCTCCCACTCGGCTTGCGGAGGGGCAGGTGCTGCAGCCCCGGGGGGCTGTTGTGGGAATTGAGAGAGGAAGTCCCGTCCTGGCCGGCGCTTGGTGATCGTATAGCAGCTGAAGAGATGGGAGCTGTTAGGATCTGTACTTGGTGCCATGAGAGGTGCCCAGAGCTCCCCTGAGCGCCTGGTGTGACCTTCCTGACTGTTCTGTGATTTTCCTCCACTTTAGGGAGGGAAGGAGGGGGCTGGGTGATGTGGGTACCACCTGCCGCAGATACTGGCCGTGTGGACCGCACGGTGGGTGATGCTCTGGGCTGTCCCGCCCCTGCCTGGCAACCGTATCCATTCCGCGTGAGCCCTTTGCTGGATCCAGGGTGTTTCTGAGCTGAAGGTCGTGCTCGGCACTGCGGGGTGTGGGGCCGCTGGCTGAACCGAACCGTGAAGGCACGGCCTGGGAGTGCAGTCCTGGGGCTGTGGGTTGTGTGGCCTCTGGCCAGCCATCTCCTGTGTCAGCTTCCTTCTCGTGGTCCGTAGAGCAGGTGTGGAGTGTGAGTGTGTTTGTATCTGCTTCACAGAGGGATGGTGAGGCTTCCCCAAGGCGATGCCCGTGGGTGCATCGAGGGGGCACTCGTTGCACGCCGCCTCCGTCCGGGGTCAGGTGGGCTGGAAGAGGACCTGAGCTGGGCATGCGGACATCCCAAAGTGACTGTGTCTGTCTCTGGAGGAGAAGACAAAAGAGAGGGTCAGGCTACTCGGAGGAGGCAGACGAGCCTGTTAATTTGAAATTATTCACCAGGAAAGAAGACGCTAAATTAAATTAGAGTGACCTCACTTTGCATGCAGAAGATGGGCTTGGCCACCCCCGAGAGCCCGCCGTGTCTGTCACCCACCCCAAGGGGGAAATTCGGAAGAAAAATGGCAGAGCCGCTCTCCCTGCCCTCCCCATAGCAAGCAGGCCTGACGCCCAGAACACAATGAGGGAATTGTGTTTCGTTCCCGGCGGCTCCTGGTGGCGGCCAGGCCCTTGAAGCAGGAGCAGGAGCAGGAGCAGGACAGGTGCTCCTGAGTCCCTTGTGGCCTAGTGTCTGGCTGTCCCCTGGGGTGACCATATTGGACTGACCTTGCTTCCAACCCCCACCCTGGGGCAGAGGCCAGTCCGGCGCACCCGACCGGGCAGTCAGCTGGGCAAACCTCTCAGCATCTCTAGCGCATTGGCCTGATTGAGGGGTGTCGGCGGTTGTGACATGGGGATAGGGGAGCCTGTTGTGTCCTGTCCCTTTGGAGCTCTTACGTTTACTGCATCTCCCCTTCACTGGGTCGTCACGGGCTCTCGGAGGTCCGTACGCCCAGGATCACACGGGGAGCTGGCAGGTGCTCGGGGTGTGCGGAGGGGAAACAGAGGAATGCTTTGGGAGAGCTGCAGGAATTTAGTAGAAGGAGACGGCCACGGAGGCTCGGGGGTGAAGGCCCAGCTCGGCTCTTCCTAGGTCTGGGCATCCCTCCGCCCTGCGCCTCCATATGCTCGTCCGTGTGGGGAGGCGGGTCTGTGCAGCCATCGTCGCCGTTGGGCTCATAGTAAGGTTCCAGTGACTGTGCTAAGGTCGGGCTCTTGACCAGCCCGTTGGCCCCCCTCTTGCTCCGTCCTCCTCTGTGACCTGGCTTTGGCCGTGACTCCTGCGGTTACAAGAGACTTGAAAGCCAGGGAGGGGGGCGGGCAGTGGTAGGAGCCACCCCTCTGAGCTCGGCGCTGGGTGTCTGGTCTGTGTGCAGGTAGAGGGGACATCCGACAGACTGAAGGAGCTGAGGCGGCGTCAGTGTGGCCCCCTGTCTGCCCTTAGCAACCGAGTCCCTCGGGCTCCTCAAGTGGCTGGAAATCCCCAGGCCACCGCCCTGCAGGCTTCAGCCTGCCCAGGGCTTTCAAACTCTTCTAAAAAAAAAACAAACCCTCCTGAATGTGTTGCCAGTTAAAGGCCAGGGAGCTTCACAGACGGTTCCTGGTTCTGGAGAGGTCGGGAGGTGTGAGCGCACGCCGCCGGCTTGCCTGCAGCACCCATCTGTTCTGGGTGGTTCTGGGGTTTCCACGAGGAGCGCCGGCCCAGGGAGAGGAGGCTGAGGCTTGGTTTGTGCTGCCTGCCCGGACGCGGGAGAGGTGCAGAAGCCCGAGCTGTGCGGCGGGGCCCAGCAGACAGCACAAGCCGGTAGACAGGAGGCAGCCGCCGCCGGCAGCTCTGTTCCTTGGTCGGGGGATGATGGGGGGACGGGGGCACGTGTGGCCCGCAGTTGGCCACCTCTCCAACGGGTGCTTTCCTGGCGCCTTTGCTGGAGAAGCAGGTTCTGTCCCCCAAAGGTGGTGTCTCCTGGATGAAGCCCCCCGAGGGAAAGTGCACAGAGGTGCTGTCAGCGGGACCAGATCCCCTCACCCCACGGCCAAGGCCAACACAGCCAGCCCAGAGGTGTGCCCTGCCTTACGGGTTGTGTGAACCAGCTGCTGGCTGGGGGCCTCATCTGGACCCCTCTGCGCCCCCCACCTGCCCATGCCACTGGGCCTGGGGCTGGGCTGGGCCTGGAAGATCTGGCCCAGCCCCGCTTAGCGCTCTCTGTGTGGGCTTATAGGTTTGGGCTTCCCTTGTTTTGCTGTCCAGGGGTGATGGGAGACCCCCATCACAGTCACGGAGGGAGTGCTGAGTGCCGAGCATCTCATCTATACACCGCCACCCGGGGCCTGTAGCCTCCTTTGACCTGGGGAAGCTGGGATGGACCGGGAGGTGAGGTCCAGGCTGACACCCAGTGGGTCCGGGACCCGTGATGCAGCTGGGGCAGGGCTTAGGGGCCCTCAGGGTCCCCCTCCTCTTCTGGGCCTACACCCAGGCCTTTGGCTTCCAGAATGTAGCCTAGAAATCAGTCATGGCTTCTCTTGTTCTGAGTTTTCCTGCCCTTCAGCGGAATTTCTGAATTTTGGGTTTCCTGGGGTTTGTGGTCCGGGGCCCAGGGTAGTCACATTCATGTTTTTAGGAGCGTTGTGCTCCTTTCTGGGGGTGATTCTCTCCCAGGAATGTGTTCTCCTGCCCTTTTGGCCTGGGCTGGTGGGGTCAGGAGCGCTGTGGAGGGCTTGTCCACCCCCACGGGCATGCCCGGGCCTCACCCGCTGCCCCTTTGCCATCCGGCTGCCTCAGCTGCTGTCTCTCTGCTCCCTTCTGGGTCCTGGAAAACACCAGGGGGAGCACTGGGGCCCGGGGCTAGGACAGGGACAGCCGGCCGCACACCTCCCATGTCCAGGCTGGTGTGGACAGGTCCCTGGAGATCGCAGGGGGAGGGGCAGAGGGGAACCCACCACCCTGATCCTGGTTGGGGTGAAGAGTGCATGCGGCTGAGGGAGGGGCCTCGTCGGCCCCTCTGAGGAGGGAGGGCGTGGGGGTTGCACAAAGCAGGCCTGTGTGTCCCCTGAATGGACAGCTTTATCCAGGGCCCTAACAGACAGGGCCCTGCCCTAGGGAGCCAGACCAGACTGCCCAGGCGCCGGACCAGCCTGTCTGGGGAGGCAGGGGGTGTGGCCGCTGTTGCTGGGTCCGAGGGCCTGCCCGCCCTCCTGCGGGAAAGCGAGGGTGTCCCTCCAGTGGGTCCATCCAGGCCTGCCCGATCCGCTGCCGGCCAGGGCCCCAGCCTTCTCAGCTCCCAGGATCCGTCTCCCCAGAGTCCCTGGCCAGGTCGCCCTCCCTCCTGGGCTCTCCAGGGCAAGATGGGATGAGGTCCCACCTGGGAACCAGAGACAAGGCCCAGGCTCCAGGTTGAATTCCTGGGTGCACAGGTCGTCGTCCAGTGGACGGTTGCGTGGGAGGAGCCAGCAGCTTAGGACCCTTGGGCTGAGAGTCTGTCACTGGACCTCTGGACCTTGCTGTCCTCGCCTGTGAGATAGGATGACGGAAGTGTCCCAGACGCACACGCAGCCCTGGACAGGGATTCTCAACGCTGTGGCATTGACCCGTCGTTCTTCATCCTGAGGTACCCTGAGCACTGTAGGAGGCCCCAGTCACCAGATGCCCGGAGTGCCCGGTGTGACAGTCGCCAGTGTGCCCAGAAATCGCCACGTGTCCCCTGGTGGGCAGACTCACACAGCTTGATGATGGCAGTGGGTGTGAGCCGTTGATAGGCAAACACCGGTGCAGTTGGGCCTACACAGAATGTGGCTTGAGAAGGTGGTGCCCTGGGGACCTTCGTGGGAGGAAGGGGCTGGCCAGGGCTTTGGAAAGGATGTTGGGGTGGGGGTTTCTGTGTGGAGAAGCTTCCACTGTTTGGAGAACAGTAACGTTCCCACATAGGACGCGTTGCTTCTCCTGCCGGAAGCCGCAGGGAAACTGAAGCAGGAGGGTCTGGCCCTCGCAGGGCTGGAGTTTGGGGGGCCCAGCAGAGCGGCCAGAGCCCTTGACACAGCCGTACCTTGTGCTGCCTGTTGCTTTCCACTTTTGCACCCGCCACTAGCCCGACTCCCCCACCCCCTGCTGCCTGCCCCCACTCCCCCCTCCCCCACCCGCCCCAACCCCCCAGCTGCCGTTTGTCTGTCTTGGAGGAGGAAGAGCTGAGTCAGTGTCCCTGAGCTTGAACCTGTGCCCTGGGGAGCCCTCAGCTAATTGCTTGTTAGCAGCGGGTGTTGAGGGGGTGTGCCCCGGTGGGCAGCCGTGGGCTGGGGGAGGCTGGCGGGGCTTGGTCCCGGCACTGCTGGCTGCTGCCCTGTGTGTCGTGTCACCACCCAGATCCGCGGCGGGACTGGGTGGTTGGCGTCGCGCCCGCTGCTGGGGGGCTCTGCTGGCACCGACCGCGGCCAGCTGCTGAGCCGCCTCGACATGGACCCGCACGAGTCAGCAGAAACCGCCCCGGCTCTGGCAGGATCAAAATAACCTTCTTCCTTTTCCAGTACTTGAGGGTTTTTCCGCCTTCGAGGGGAAAAACAAAACAACACCAAAAAAAAAAAAAGGAAAAGAAAGAAAAGAGAAAAAAAAGGGAGAATGGCAGCATATGCAGCCCCCAGGACGTGGTTTTTCTGAAGCATCTCTCTGGAGAGCTGGGGGGCGGGGTGGGGGGCAGGGGGCGTCTGCACACAGTCCTGTCCTATTGTGGGTGTGGGGTGTGTGTGAAAAATGTGTATGTGCGTGGGTATGTGCGGTGTGTGTGTGGGTGGGTTATCTGTTTATATGTATTTTGGGGAAGGTATGTGTGTGTGTCTGTGTGTGTGTTGGGGTATGTGTGTGTGTGTGTGTCTGTGAGTGTTGGGGGTGCGTGTGTTGGGATGTGTGTGTATGTTTGAAGGTGTGTGTGAGATAGTGTTCAGGTGTGTGAGGGTTGGGGTGTGTGTCTGTGTGTGTGTGTGTGTTGGGGGGGTGTGTTGGTGTGTGTTTGTGGTTCAGTGTCCGTGTGTGAGTGTTGGGGTGTGCTTGTGTCCACGTGTGAGTGTGAGGGGGTGTGTTGGGGTGTGTATGTGGTTCGGTGTGCATGTGTCCGTGTGAGTGTGAGGGTATGTGTGTGTCCATGTGTGGGTGTTGGGGGGTGTGTTGGGTGTGTATGTGGTTCAGTGTGCGTGTGTCCGTGTGTGAGTGTTGGGGTGTGCATGTGTCCATGTGGGTGTTGGGGGTGTTGGGGTGTGCGTGTTGGGGGGGGTGAGTGAACGTTCTAAAGGGCTGGGCCCTGCGCCGGTGGCCGCGTCAGGGTCCCCCGAGGCTCACGTGTCCCCCCGTCTTGCAGCAGAGCTGGAGTTCGTGGAGATCACCATCATCGTGGTGGTGGTGATGGTGATGGTCGTGGTGATCACATGCTTGCTGAGCCACTACAAGCTGTCTGCGCGCTCCTTCATCGGCCGCCACAGCCAGGGCCGGAGAAGAGAAGATGCCCTCTCGTCGGTAAGTGCCCAGCCCCTCACGTCCGCACCCCGAGCTCCCAGGGTCAGCGGGATGCCCCTCAGGGCAGCGCCCCGGAGTCCTGGGTCAGGGTGCTCGTGGGAATAGGAGAACGGCCGTCGGCGGCTGCAGGGGAAGCTGCCGGGCAGATGATGGACGAGGCTGTTCGGGGTCCAGGCCCGGTGGGACCTCAGCCCACAGCCCGGCAGCCTCGGCCCTTCCCCTCTTCCACACCTTGCAGGTATCTGGGCGGGGGGGCTCACGGTGTCTCGACACAACTGGTCACCCTGGAAAGGCCCTTCCTTCCCAGCTCCACCGGGCCTGGCCATGTGCCCTCGGACCAGTCCCCAGTCCGTGAAGTGGGGCATCCGTTGCCATTCACTGTGAGAGAGACTGACGACTCTGTCACTCGCTGGGGGGACTCGGAGCTTAGCATGGAGTCAGCGGCCGGGCACTGCCGGCCACAGGCAGGCACCTCCCCTCACTCAGTCGCTTGGCCGTCCATCCAGCACCTGCCCGTCCATTCGTGTATCACCGGACAGATGCTTACAGAGCAGAGGGCCTAGAACTCTCGCAGACGCTGGCAGGAAGGGCTGTGACCAAGCTCCAGGGGGTGGCCACCTGGGGGCCAGATCCAGACAGACAGAAGCAGACAATATCGAGGGTTCTGAAGGGAACCGAAGTGACTGTCCCCAAGAATACCAGAGCGCCGTGTGTGGCCAGGATGAGCCTCTCCGGCCGGGCTCTGAAGGAGGAAGTGATGGTGGTTGGGTCCAGGCAGTGGAGGACAGACGCCGCACTGGAAAGGGGTCCTTGCTGTCAACGTAATACTGCATTTTGATGTGTTACTAGAATTGCGAGCTTCATTGGGCATCCTGGAAGCCCCAGAGTTATCACCTAGAGACCACAAAGTGGGGGCCCGGCCGGGTGGGAACTTGGCTTTCTGCCGCTGGGAGTGCCAGGGCCCCTCACTCCTTGTGCCCTTGGGGCTGACCTGTGCCCCACCGCCCCCCATCATTCAGCGGGTGGACGGATGCAGGTGCAGAGTTCACCCCCAAGGGGTTTCTCCCCCCACACGGGCGATGCATGATTTCGCCAGCTGGCAGCAGTGGGCTGTCTGAAGGGCAGGCTGGGATTTGCAGGGAGAAGGTGGCACATGGGTGGCCCCAGGGCTGTGGGCCTGACCCCATCTCCCAGCCTGTGAGGACAGCGACGGAGCAGGGAGGTGGCACTGGGCAGGGCTTCCAGGGTCTGCGGGACACCTGGGCTGGGTGGCGGGGCCCGGAGTCTGGGCCTGAGCCGGGTCCTCCGCAGGCTCGGGCGTCTCTGCCTGCAGCAGGCTGCGACCGCGGTGCATCGGGCCCGGAGCTTCTGCTTGTCCCCCCCTTCCCCGATGGGGACACGGCGGGCCCGGAACCTGAGGCTCAGCATGGGTCTGGAGGGCACTTGGTGCCGCTTCTCTGAAGGAATCTGTCGCTTCCAAGGCCAGGGCTCACCTGTGCTTGTTGGCGGTGGCTGTTGCCCGAGTGACGGCACCACCTGCTGCTCCCGCACGCACCCGGGGCCTCCCGGCTCTCAGCCGCTCGGAAACCGCACCCCGCGGGGGGAGACGGGGGCCCAGACAGGTGGGTGCATCTGCCCGAAGCCCGGCAGCTTGTGAGCAGCAGTGTGCACAGCCTGGGCCGCTCCGTTCTGCCTCAGATGCTAGGGCAAGGGGGATACTGGGAGCCAAGGAGAAGATCTCGCTGGATGGCTCACGTCCAGGGTGGGCCTCTTGCCCCACCCCGAGCCTCGGCCCGTCAGACGGGTGGACTTAGCCTTTCTGCGGCCTCCCCCAGGTGTGTGGATTGGGGAGGACGATGCTTACCCGGAGGGCTGGGGAGATGGCACAAGTTCCAGTGCAAGGGATCCTGGCTGCCGCCGGGGCCGGGGAGACAGCCCTGTGGGGGGCACCTGGTGCCCAGACGGGGGTTCCGGTTCCAGCCCTGGTTCCTGGACACCTGGAGCCAAAGGAGAGTCCCCACCCCCATCTACCCAGCCACCTGCAGGGGCCCGTGGGGATGCCCGGCTGGGTAAACACGGAGCCTCGTTAGGCCTGAAGTAAGTGTGGCAGCTCCCTTGGGGACCCCCCGCCAGACAGGGTGCATCAGAGGAGTCTCAGGGCCCTGTGACCTCCCACAGAGACCCAGACCTGGCCGCTGTCAGCCTGGGGCCCAACTTGTCCCCAGCATGACTGTCCTGCTTCAGTTCCTTTTCAGGGTGTCCCCATTTTTTCATCTGTCAGAGAATGAGGCTCAGGTGCAGGTACACCACTGGACCTAGAATGTCACTCCCCCGCCCGATGCTGTGCCCGGGGAAGCCACACTCTACTGCGTAGTGGTGGTCTTGCAACCACAGTGGCGCAGAAGCTGGGCCCGAAGGGGCTTGTCCTGGGGTTGTCGGGGGAGGGCAGTGTTCCGTTCCACCTGGACATAGGGAAGCAGGTACCCAGGTGCCGCCAAGCCCCACCCAGGAAGCCTCCTGCTGCTTTCTGAGCTGCTCCGGGATCCCTGAGTTTTGCTTTCGAACATGAAAGGTGATTTCATCACCTTCGCAGCTTTAGTTGTTCCCCCAAAGCTTACGCATCTTGAACAGCAATGACCACTTCACCAGCAGCGCTCTCGGAAGACAGTTCGTGTGTGAGGCCTGCTCAGCGTGGGGCTGGGATGGATTCGGACTGGAGGCTGAGTCAGGGCCTTGAATGGGGTAACCCTCTGTTCTCTTTGTCCCCAAATAGCCCTGGCATGGGTCTCCTGCTTCCCACATGGCTTCTGTGCACACAAGGCTTCTAAATCAGATCCCGGGCAGCCAGCTGGACATTGGATTACTATACAGCGGGCCAGGCCCATGCAGGAGCTGAGACACCATGAGAATCTGGGAGGCAGGGTGGCAGTGGGTGGTTCCTGGAGGGCTCCCTGGAGGAGGAAGTGTGACGAGGCTAGTGGATGGTTTGGGGCTCTACAGTGGGGCTCCTGGGACATCCATTGGTGTTTTCTTAAGCTCCCTGTGTGGTGCCAGGTAGATGACCGCTCTGTTAGGGCTGGGAGTGGGGGCTGTGGTGGGAAGGGGTTGTTGGCCGCGTCACGCAGACCCTGGGACAGGGGGACTTGCAGGCAGGAGTGTATCTGGGTCACACTCCGTCCAAGCTGGCCTTGGCTGCATGCATCCCACCCCAGGGCTCCTGACCCTGGTGAGAAGCAGGTGGGTGTCCCCATCTGCTTCCTGGCCCACACATGGACTGTGCCAATGGCCCGACTGGGGGCTTCGGAACCTGCCAGGACCAGCCTGAGCTGAGTGGGTCAGGAGGCAGGCAGGTGAGGGTTTGAATCCCCGCACTCTTACCAGCTGGGCCCACTCAGCTCTCAGCTAACCGACCTCAGCCTGCCTTGGGGGTTTCTTGGGAGAAATGAGATGGTGCTTTAAAGAGTGCTTAGTGCAGTGTCCGGCACCAGGGCAGCGATTGAAACATTACTAATACCGGTAATGAAACGGCCTTCGATGAGCACCTGAGCAGCGAGGTTGCATGTCTGCTCGCTACATCCTAACACTGGAACGGACTAGACTCCCTCGAGTCTTTATGGGGTTAAGTGCATGCTTTCCTCGTTGGACGGTTTTGAGAGCCCCAGAGCCCCCTAGTGGCCATTTAGGTAACTGCCGTTCTCTGGGCCACCCGTGCGCCCCACACCCCCCATTCACCTTTGGGCCCCATACTGTAGGTGAGAATGTCTTACCTGGGAACTCTCGAGAAAACAAGCCCCCAAGGAAACTTTTAGGGTGATAGATACGTTATTTTGATTGGAGCGATGGATCTCTGGTGTAGACCCATGCCAAAATGTAACCAAATTGCGTACTTAGAGGATGTACAGTTTATTGTATCTGTTACATCTGTGGAAAGCTGTGAAATTCAAAGAAGACATCCCCCCCTCCCCAACCAGGGCGATCTATCACCACATAACCCGCATTGTCTGGGCTTCCCTTTCAGACAAACTGGTCCTGGCTTGGGGGTCCCCCTTCCCTGACCCTTGGGGCTCTCCCCAAGGCCTGAAATCCACGTGGTGTGCCGGCGTGTCCCCCACCCCGAGCCCATGTAGCAAGCTTCACGAGGCCCGGTGCAGCAGTCCTGGTGCATTCCACCTTTGCTGACCGATGCAATCATTATTTGGGGGCAGAGCAGGTGCATGAGGGCACTTGCCTTGTCTCATTAACCAGCTTTGTCCATATTTCTTCACCTGTGAACGGGACTCCTGATACACAGATGGAGACTGAAAACAGATAAATAAATACACAGAGACAAGTTGATTACAGATAGGAGAGCTGCTGGGAAGGAAGTTAGCCCACGGCAGGGTTGTTACTGGGGGGGGTGCTCTTTAAACAGTGGTGTCAGGGGAAGTCTGCGGGGCTGACCAGGCAGCAGGGTGGCCGGTGCAAAGGCCCTCGGGGGCATGCATAGCACGTAGCTGGAGAGCATGTCCACATGGCCCCCAGCACTTCCATAAAGTCACAGAGGGCTGCGTGTACTCCAGGCATATTCTACCTTGTGAAAGTTCTGGAAGTTAAGTAACTGCCAAGGTCGCACTGCGAGCACGTGGGCAGCTCACGGCCAGGAGGGCTAGATCACGCCAGGCTTCCTCATCAGCCACTTCACGAGCTCATTTGGACCCATTCGGAGGTGCAGGGGAAGCTCCTGGAGGGTTTCGAGAAGGAGGGGCCCACAGGTCAAACGTCTATTCTGGAAAGTGTGGGTGGGGGGATGAATTTTCAGGGGACAGTGCAGAGAACTGAGAGGTCAGTGACAGGGCCGTTGTGGTCTTATCTGAGAAATGGTGGGGGCCCAGGCCAGGGTGGACGGGTGGACCGGTGGGGATGGAAAGGAGTGGTTTGCGGATAGAAGACCTCAGGGTCAAAGCCAGTTAACCCTTTGGCACCCTCCTCTGTTCTCCCACTGAGCCTGCTCCTCTCCTCCCCACATAGGAAGGATGCCTCTGGCCCTCAGAGAGCACGGTGTCGGGCAACGGAATCCCAGAGGTGAGACCCTGCGCCGCCTCCGGTCCCCTCCCTGCCTGTCCCCCAAGGTGCTGTAGTGGATGCCTGAGGCCATCTGCCCACGGGGTCCCCTTTCCAAGCCAGAGGTACTTCCTGTGGCTGCTGGGCTCACACCTGTGCCCTTCTCTGAAGAATTGTCCTTGGCTGCCGGGATCCTCCGTAGGAGGATGTTACCTGCGCCCTGCCCGTAGGGAGGGGCCCCTGGTGTCTGCAACGTGGAGGACAAAAGTTGCCCCTATTTCAGCTGGGTCGTGATGTTCCTAGCCGGGGCTCCCCAGCGCTGGACTCCCCGCTCAGCGGTGCCCACTGCTGCCGGTTCTCCCTCCCGCAGAGAGTCTCTGGCAGCGGGAAACCCCACCTCCACCCGCACCCCACCCCCGCCTCGGGTCCCGCTTCTGTGGGGCCCTAACTCTGCTCTGCCCCTGCCAGCCGCAGGTCTATGCCCCTCCGAGGCCCACCGACCGTCCGGCCGTGCCCCCCTTCACCCAGCGGGACCGTTTCCACCGCTTCCAGCCCACGTACCCCTACCTGCAGCACGAGATCGACCTGCCGCCCACCATCTCGCTGTCGGACGGGGAGGAGCCCCCGCCCTACCAGGGCCCCTGCACCCTCCAGCTGCGGGACCCCGAGCAGCAGCTGGAGCTGAACCGGGAGTCGGTGCGCGCGCCCCCGAACAGAACCATCTTCGACAGCGACCTGATGGACAATGCCATGTTGGGCGGCCCCTGCCCCCCCAGCAGTAACTCGGGCATCAGCGCCACATGCTATGGGGGCGGCGGGCGCATGGAGGGGCCGCCCCCCACCTACAGCGAGGTCATCGGGCACTACCCTGGGTCCCCCGCCTTCCAGCACCAGCAGAGCAGCGGGCCGCCCTCCTTGCTGGAGGGGACCCGGCTCCACCACGCGCACATCGCCCCCCTGGAGAGCACAGCTGCCTGGAGCAAAGAGAAGGAGAAACCGAAAGGGCACCCTCTCTAGGAATCCCGGGGCCGGGCCGGGGCAGCAGGAGGTAAAAGGCGAAACACTCCGCACCTCTTAAACGAGAAGACAGAGGAGGACTGGGCGGCACCACAACGTTCGGCGCGTCACCATCCTCTCCCCCTCTCTCTGTGTATAAATATTTACATGTTCTGTCTGGTCTGAATGCACAAGCTAAGAAAGCTTGCAAAAAAACCACGTTTCTTCGTTGAGCTGTGTCTTGAAGGCAAAAGAGAAAAAAACCCCACAAAATCTACCCTAGTCTTTTATGTTTCTAGTTGAGCTGCGTGCGTGAATGCTTCTTTTCTTTTGTTTATGATGATTTCACTTAACTTTAAAGACATATTTGCACAAAACCTTTGTTTAAAGATCTGCAATATTATATATATAAATATATATAAAATAAAAGAAACTGTATTGTGAGGGCAGGAGTATTTTTGTATTAGAAGAGGCCTATTAAAAAAAAAAGTTGTTTTCTGAACTAGAAGAGAAAAAAAAATGGCAATTTTGGAGTGCCAACTCAGAAAGCGTGTATTACCTTGTAAAGAAAAAAAAAGTACAAAGCAGGGGTTTAGAGTTATTTATATAAATGTTGAGCTTTTGCACTATTTTTTAATATAAATATGTCAGTGCTTGTTTGATGGAAACTTCTATCATGTCTGTCGAGACTTTTAAGGGAGAAATGTCACAATTTCAGTCTACGTCAGGCAGAGGGTGGGCTCTACACGGAGTTTGGAGAAGCTTCCAGAGGGGGCCGCTTTCCTGTGACGTGGAAGTCTCTGGCTAGTGATAGGTTATTACCTCGTTATACATTCCCCCATCGGAGGAGACCTGTTGTCCCCCTCCGGTCCAGAACAGCCTTCGGATGGCAGATGAGATAGGGAAGTTACTCTTCGGCACCAAATTCCAGGTGGTGGCTTTGCATTTCCTGAGATGAAAATAAACTTACTGAAGAATTTAGTTTTCCTTCCTGTTTCTTTAAGCATGAAGCCCCACCCCCACCCCACCCCGGGAAGGGGCTAAGGTGCCCCTCTCCAGCTCCAAGAGGGGCTTGGGTGGCTGCTTTGCGTGGAGTGCTTTGGGGTGATCGGGTTGGCTCCAGGATTTTTCCGCTGAGGTCGGTGGAGCCCCCCCGCCCCCGGCAGATCAGAAAGGCCCAAAGTATTAGGAACTTGACCTCATCCCTGTCTTTCTCTTTACGTAGCCATTCTCACTCAATGGGCCACCAAACGGAACACCAGAGGTGAGAAAGCGACATGCCCAGATTTCTCCTGGGACATGAAAAAGGGTTAACACAAAAGAAACAGTCAAACCTGTGCTTTATGTTTTCAAAGCAGAATTCTTGACTTTCTGCTGTCCTGCATTTTCATCCCCTCTCCCCGTGGAAACAAACACGTTTGCTGTGTTTATCTATCTGTGTTTTCATAGCCTCTCTAGCAGATACCAGGATTTTACTGAGTAGATTTCGGTGTGGCAGGACCCCTTGGTGACGGTGTGCTGGTGAGGACGCGTGAGTAGGCACACGTGTGTGCACGGTGGTGACAGGCAGGACAGTGGAGTGGGGGGGGGGGTCCCTTGGGATCTACCAGGGAAGTGGCTGGAGCTGCAGCTCCTTCCTCCCACTGAGGACTTGTTCACATTCCATGGGGTGACCCCCCCCCCAAATGGAAGAGCAGCACCCCGCCCAACCCCTTTCGAAAGACAGCACAGAGCTAGCTGTCTTTTCGTTTTGGCAGACTGCTAACTAGCGGACTAACATCAGAGGAGGCTTAAGGGCAATAACTCTTGTTTTTAAGCAACTTTTTTATGACTTAAAAACCCTGAGAACCGTTTTTGAAGTTTTGACCCTTGAACTCTATTTATATATAATTTTCAGAAACGTGACCAGCAGATAAACACGGAGAGTCTGAGCGTCTGTTGACCAGCTTGGCAGAAAGTTCTTATACTTTGACAATGAAACCTTCCTCTCCGTGGGGGTCTTCAGCCTAAACTTGGCTTCTCAAAGAGGATTGTTTTCAGAAGTCGTGCAGAGAAATCGGTATAATTTGTCCTAAAAGGTACAGGGACACATTTATAGAAAAAATTTTTAAAAACTATATCTTACCTTTATGTGAAGAGTCTGCCTAGTGCCTTAATGAGGAAGCAGGGCTCTCTTGCCACCAGTTGGGGGCATCCCCGGGCAGTGACACGATCACCCAGGGACTGGCCTTCCCACTCGAGGTCAACAAAGGGTTGCTGCTGCTTCTCAAATGTCCCCGTTGCCCTCTTGTGTCCCACCCCGCCTGCCCCCCACGGGGGATGTGCCTGGCTCCGTCGGGCGATCCTGTTCCTGCCCTCCACCCTCTTGTCCAACACGTGTTTGACTCCCGTGGGAGTTTTCAGCCCAGAAGTGGCTCTCGGTTGTGTGGGCAGCGGCAGCCCCAAGCGTTCCCGAGGTCTTCTTGAGCCAAACTCTGAATCCTGTCGCTTGGAGGTGTGTTCGGAAGGAGGCGGGGGAGTGGCTTCCTGACCTCAGCTGGCTTGAGGGCAGAACACGCCCCTCCGATTGTACCCCTGGAATCAGGGCTGTGACGCCCCTGGGCTCCGGGCCGTGCAGATGCCAGTTGCAGGGGTTCATGGCAGAGCAGCTAGTCAAAGTCAGGGCGCATCCCAAGAAAACCGGTGGGGTGTGTTTCTGGAAATAACTGTTGGAGCTAAGCTCTTGGTTTCTCTGCTGGACCCCAGAGCTGCGGCTGCACTCATTCCTCTAGATGTTGACTGTCATGCCATTATCTTTAAAAAGGCTTTGAGCACCCCTGAGGAGACCTTTTTCCAGTAAAAAGTTTGGGGTCCTCGGCAGTAGCTGGTTGGAGGGAGACCAGGTTGGGCCTCGTTTCCCTGCTTGTCAATCATGTTTCCTCCCAAGGAAGAGCATTTCCCCCGACAAAGGCCAGGTCTCCGCAGACCCTGAGAGCCATCCCTGTCCCACCCCTGCACCGAAGCCCAGTGTTCTTTGCAAAGAGCTAAAACTCCCCCCACCCCCACCCCCAACGTCTAGCGAACACAAGGGCAGGGTGAGAACCGAGTCCATGCACTGTCCTCGTCTCCGTGCATTGTATGATTCACAAATTGCTTTCTACATGCACACAAAGCTTCCAGATCCACAAAACATCCCAGTGATAAGGAAAAATAAAAGTGTTTTTTGTTTTGTTTTGTCTTTTTTTTTTTTTTTTTCTGGAAACTGCTTCAAATCTTGCTGTATCTATAGAGCCCAGAAGGACATGTTCTCGTTTGCCTGCCTGATTCCATGGTGGTGTGCTGACGGCACGCTTTTACGTTGTGTTCTTGGCTTTGGAGCCTCTCTCCTTTGCAGCCCTGTTTCCCAAGTTCTGTTCAAGTTCAACTCATGTAAATTCTCCGTGGCACGCTGGGTGCTGCGCCCACGTTGCTGCTGCATAAGACTCTGTACTTGGATGCCAATCCACAGGCCTGATGAAATCGCTTGTTGTGTATCAATAATCATTAGTGGCAATGATGACATTCTGAAAAGCTGCAATACTTATACAATAAATTTTACAATTCTTTGGAATGAGGCTTTTTTACTTTGGCCATCTTGACTTGCCCTGTCCCCCACCGCTCTCAGCAACGCTCCCGGGGTCCATTTAGCGGGATGGAAGAAAACTGATGAGTTGCTGGGGGCCTTGAGCAATTCCCTAGACCTCTGTCCCAGTTCAGGCAGCATCCAGGGAGCCCAGTGAAAACACTAGCTCAGGCAGGTGGTTCTAATAAACGGGGTTAAAATCAACCCACCCCTTTTATTAATTAGGGTTAAGAGAGCTTGCAAGACATTACCTATTTTTCCTCCCTCTTGGAAAAATCATTCTCTATAGCATGCCAAAAGCTCTGATAAGGTCTGCAAGAAAGAAACTGCCCAAGGTGGGTCGCTTCCAGAAGTAAACATTGAAGCGTGAATTTGTATGTAGGGATACATCAAGGGTGTGCTCCCAGGGGAAATGGGAATTGGGAAGAGGAAAAACAATCAGGATAGGGACGATTCTAGGCAAAGTCCCCACCTCAGCCAGCTCCCAAAAATCCCGAAGGGACCTGTGGGGACCTCTGGTGTGTAAGGCGCTCCTGGGTGAGAAGTAGACTCATGTTCCTGGCTCATGCGTGTCAGAGTGTAGCAGCAGGGGAGCGTTACAAGCCCCAGGGGTGTTCCCAGAGGATGTTCCCAGGTACCGGCCATTAGTAATGCCCGTGGATGCCGGGGAAGGGGAGACAGGAACCTAAAAGGGGCCCGGGGGGTCTGAGTGGGCTACCCACAGTGCCCCCTACAGTAACTCATATTTAGAACCATCTGACACCTGGTTAAGGTTTTTAAAAAAAAAATCAGCCCAAACAGTTAATTCCCCAGGGATGCCCAGTGGTTGGCCTCATCCCCACAGTTCTGCAAGCTTCTGGAGTACAGAGTCCTACAGTCAGGGACTTGAGGCACACATCTGTCTTACTTGTTCCCTCTCTGGTGGGGGAAAATCTCGGAGAGAGAGAGAGAGAAAGGAAGAGATAGAAAAGGAAAGGAAAGAAGAAAAGGAAAATTGAAGAAATACCCAAAGAACTCGCTACTCTTTGGTATTGGCAGTGGGACACTGTGGTGCTGTTCCCCAGCCCGGCCCAGGTGCCTCTCCTTAGCGGTCACTGTCCTTGCTGGCCCTCAGTCACCTCACCTGTAGAAAGGGTTGATGGCAGTGCCTGGGAGGTAGTTGTGAAGGATGTCTTGGGTTGAAAAGGAGACCCTCCCCACACCTTCAACTTCAGCTCAAGCAGATATAACTGAATGAGTCCAGAATAAAGGTGGAATTCAGAATGTCTAATATTTGTTGAGCACCTACTAGGTGTCAGCACCGTGTCAAGTTCTTGACTGAAGTCGGCCTTGCGTTTGTGGAGGTCCCGTCTCTCAGTCATCTGATTTTATTTTATTTATTTATTTATTTATTTATTTATTTATTTTAGCACAGACAGCATCATGCTGGGCACTGCTCAAGGCTGTCAGCGCACAGAGCCTAACCTCTGACCCCAGGGAGCCCACCTTCTGGTTTTCGAGAGAGACTTGCAGACTGGCATCACAACACAATACCGCAAGGGCGGGAGATTGTGCTGTTAGGGTGAGGGGAGGCTGGATTTCAAGTCCAGAGATGTTAGGGAGAAAAGGAGGGGAGAGTGCGAACCAGGTGCCTGCGTGAGCAGAAGCCAGCAGGAGACTCAGCAGCGCCGCCGCACAGCCCCACAGAGCCATGCCCTGGAATCCGCTGTTTCTTCCTCTAATAAGTGAGCCAAGCCCAACTGAGGCTGGCATTAGCAGAAGAGGGAATTGTTGACTCTTGCAACTGCTAAGCAACAGGTAGAGCAGGGCTAGACCACTTGCTGCCAGGTCCAGATGGGCCCACCGCGACATCACGAGGATGTCTGTCTCCACCACCAAGCTGCTCTGCCCCCTCACGGATCTCCCTTTCAAACAGATTCTCCTCTCCTGACGCCCACCGTCTCTCCAGCTTCCTTCTCTCTGCCCTCAGCCAAGTGGGAAGAAATTAGCTTCCTGTCCTTCCAGCGAAAGTCCCAGAATTGAATTCCATTGGCCTGGCCTGGATCACGTGCCCATCTCTGAGCCAATCCCTGCAGCCGCGGGGAAAGCCGGGCTCTGATTGGCCAGGTTTCAGTCACTTGTCCCACCCTGCACCTGGAGGCGGGGCCAGCTCCCGGCGGTCCCCCTGCACCGAGAAAGGAGAGCGGCGGTTCTCTAAAGGACAGTGAGGGGGACTCACCGGGGAAAGGGGCTCGGGGCCCGGCAGCTGGAAACAGCAGCTGCCGTCACGCCGGACCCGCGAAGGCGTGGATACTGAAAGAGGGCGGCCCTCGCGGAGCCCAGCCGGGCCTCCGGGGCGCGCACACCCTGCGGGCTCCCTTTGCACCGGGCTGGGAAGGCAGCCCTGACAGTTTTGGCTACTTCAAGTCGGCTTCGAGTTGATATTTGTTGAAATGACTTCAGCGCGGGTGTCTGGCTTCCTGTCTCCGCCGCGGGCCTAGACGCAACGTTCGCCGCGAGGAAGACTAGCGCCAACAGGGGAGACAGAACACACAGCGAGCCGTGCCAGCTCGGCGTCGCGTTTCCTTTAACACTCGGCGCGGTTGTACCGAAGTAAAAGAACGGCTTCTAAAAATAAAACAAAACATTATAAGCTCCGCAAATAATTTGGAACAAATGATGGATTTAAATGTGCGAATAGACTTTTAAAATAAATATCCCTCCCGGGTACGGGTGCCCGCGCCTGCGTGCGCCCGCCCGCCCCGCCTCTCCCTCCGCGCCCTCGCCCCCGCTTCCCTCCCTCCCTTTGGGTCCCCACCTCGCCGGGACTGATAAGCCTGAAAGTGGAGGCCTGAAATCATGATGTTCATCTTATTAAAAGGCTTTTATTGAACTCAAGATAATTCAATTTGTCTTTAAAAGCATCCAACTTAATTGAGCGAACACGTTTTGAAATGAATTTTTTAAAATTCATCGTTAGACTCCTGCCCGCTCTTTACAGCCATGGGCAGGTGCGGGGGAAAGAGGCAAAGCGTGGGGTCAGGGCTCTGTGGTCGTTTGATCTGGATTCAAATCCTCCCCAGTCACCTTTCCAGCCAGTTCACCCCCTCCCCACCCTGCACCGCCCTCACCCTGCCTCAGTTCCCAGGAGGAGTAAGGTGTGCAGAGACCTGTAGCAAATGTCATCCAGGCCTCACCGGTCTCCCCTTAGTTCTTTTCGTGTCTGTCCATGTGGGCTCAACTTCTAGCTAGAAGAACTTGCATCCCACCACCTGAGGCTTCCTCTGTCTTCCAAAATCTTCTCTGCCCATCCCGCAGCAGACCTGAAGTGCTGGGAATCGACGTCATTGTGAGCAGCCTGCCCAGGTGATGGGAGTAGGGGGATAAACACCACAGCTCCTTCGCCCTCTGGCAGTGGGGTGGGGCCTGGAAGATTCTCCAAATGTTCCCAGTGTTTCCCACGACCTTGAGGCCCTGAGCACTAGCCCAGCAAGGTCATTTGCTTGATGACACACCCCTGGTGAGGTTCCATCTTTCCCGGGGCCCACTTCCCACTGCCGTCCACAATTTCCCGCTGTCACCTTCCAAGTCAACAAGCGCTTACACTCCAACCTCTGCCTTCTGGGGCACCCAGCCTCCAACCACAAACTGTAAAGTGGTGGCCAGCCAAGTGAGGGGATCAGAGCACCTCGGAGAAAAAGGGCTCAAGGAGCAGAAGGCCCAGAAAGTACATGTGTGCACACGTGTGTCTGTGTTCAGGGCTGCGTGAGACTGTTTAGTTGTCTTTTTTTTAACCCAGTATATCCAAGATACGATTTCAACATGGGATCAATACAAAAATTGTTAATGAGAAAAAAAAATCTTTATGTGTTGGACTTTCTTACAACTTGTTAGATTTCTGGGCCTCTGAGTACTCAGCACAGCACTCTGCTCATAGGGGCCCTGGTGTGGACCGAGTGTTTGTGGCCCCTAAATCCATATCCTGAAATCCTATCCCCCCAACACGGGGGTCTGAGGAGGCGGAGCCCCGCAATGGGATTAGGCCTTTGTAAGAATCACAGAGTTTTCTCAGCCCGCTTCCCTACCATGTGGGAACACAGCGAGAAGATGGCTGTTGAGGAAGTAGGAAGCAGGTCTCACCAGATGTGGAGTCTGCTGGCACCTTGACCTTGGACTTCCCAGCCTCCAGGACAGTGTGTGTTGTTTAAGCTCTCCCTACCTCCGCTCCCACCTGTGCTATTTGGTTATAGCCTCCGAGCTGATGAAGGCAGATGTGCTCTGTCAAACCAAACCTTACAAAACAATTAAATATCAACTTTCCTTTTGCAGACAGGCTTGAAAAGTCATGCTCCGTGGCACAGAGGTGTTTAGCAGAGAAAGGATTGATCCTTCCCGGGGCCGTGCTATGACCACACACACCTGTTCACGGCGAGGGAACCAGTTGCCAAGAGCTTGGATGCTAGAGCCCGACAGTCTGGGCTTGACCCCGTCCCTTCCGCTCCCTAGCTCTGCGGTCTCGACCAGCCATCTTCCTGTGCCTTGGCTTTCTTGTCTGCAAAACGCAGATTTAATATTACTTAGCAACCTTAGAGGTTGCTAGAAGGAGTCAGTGAAATCATGGAAACAGAGTCCATAGTAATTTCTAACTAAATACAGCTGAACCTTGGACAACACAGGGGTTGCAGCACCAAACATCCTGTGAGGTCCGAAATCCATGGGTAGCTTTGACTCCCTAAAAACGTAACAAGTGACCAGAAGCCTTATTGATAACATAAATAGTCGGTTTACACGTTTTGTAGGTTCTGTGTATTACATACTGTATTCTTGCAATAAAGTAAGCCAAAGAAAAGAAAATGTTAAGAAAATCATAAGGAAGAGAAAATACATCTACAGTATCATACCGCATTTATCAAAACAAATCCGCGTATAAGTGCACCTGCGCGGCTCAAAGCCAGCGTATTCAAGGGTTGGCAGCAGTCCTTACTCAGCCCCCCAGTCTTTTAAGAAGCATCATTGGGTCAAATTTTACAGCAGCATATCCATTTAAAATGAAAATAAGTTACCAACTGGCATGTTAAAGTGTTCTACTCTCAGCCCATCCCCTATCCCACAGTCGGCGACACCCGCCCACAACTCAGAGGAGCCACAGCCCCCAGAAGGGCAGGAACCCTGGCCCTTAGGATGCGTGTCCCTGCGTTTCCCCATCCTACCTTCTGGGCATAGAAGTCTTAGCACCCCAGGCCCACGGATACTTCAAGAGGCTTTGAAAATGTTTGAGCTCCAAAATAGAGGATGAGGGGGGCAAAACATTGCGAATTCAGAATCAACAAAGGTTTAATGAAACGTCTAGGAAACCTAACATTATGTCACGTTCATGAATCGTTCCATCTAGTCATTATGAAAATTTCATTACACTTCATTGTATTTGGAACGAGCTTATAGGTGAGATCTCATTTTGCCAGAATCCCCAAGAATACTGAGTGCTCCATGAAGAGCTCGTGGCCAGTTGTAATGAATGAATTTCTTGGAGGCAAGTAATTTTGGTAGCAACATCATCAAAACATCTTTTGATCATAAAAATAAAACTTAGATGGAAATTCTTTTCAAGCCATCCGTTGGGACGTGGGGAAGGGCTTTCTACAGGGTGTCAGTGGTGGGGAAGGAAGAGAAAGAACCTGGAGCTGGCCAACCTCCCCACCCCTTGCCCACCTCTTGCCCACAGGCCCCAGCTCAGGGCTTGGGATAAAGAAAGCATGAAACATTATTTGGTGAAAGACCAGATGAAATGGTACTGCTTTGTCATGTCAGAGGGGGACAGCTGCGGATCATGCAGTGATGATGACTAACTCCTGCTTACTGAGCACATACTATGTGCTCAGTGCTCTGGTAGGACCTAGGTGCATGATCTCATTTAACTTTTGCAGTCACCCCAGAAGTAGGTGCTGCTTTGATCTCCTTTTCCAAAGGGAGAAACTGAGGCTCAAAAAGACTAAGGACTTGCTCCCAGGCCTGCAGCTAGAAGGGAGTGGTGCTAGACCAGGACCCCAGGTCCGTCCAGCTGCAGTGGACACAGATGGCCAAGGGAAGCCCTCTGAGCTCTGCCTTGAAGGGCAGCGAACAGAGCCAAGGCAGGTCCCTGTGGGGGTTGGGAGGGGCTGCCATAGCGGGTCCTGCTGCCTTTGACAAAGCAGCTTTCCCTGGTCTTTGTTCCTCACCCACTGTTGGTAGCTCTTGAGACAGCGTGCACTCCCTCTCCTCGGGCCACCTCTCAGTCTCTGATCTTTGCCCCTGACCGAAGACACATTATTACCCACGTTTGGTGCCTTCAAAACTTTCCACTCCCTCCCCCAAGGTGAATTCACAGAGAAAATGTGAAAATAATATCCAGGCTGCTTGGTAGGAAGGAGACTGGGTTTTGCCAACACAATGTGCAGTAAAAATATCTCTTCTTTAAAAGGGAGAGAGAGCTGTAAAGACTGGAGATCAGTAACATGTAATTATCCTCTGGTTTGGGTGGCGAGTTCTAATAGTTTCCAGAAAAACACAAACCATGAAAAAGGAATGTGCTTTCCAAGGCAAAAAGAGATCTGGGCTTGAGCAGGCCGTGGCCCCAACTTGGAACTACTGTGGCCTTTGGGGTCTTTCCCTGGCAGAATAGGGAGCCACCTACTCCCTTCCTCTCCTGTTTTACTTTCCACACTGGACAGGAGGCTCTGAGAACGTGGACACTGGTTTGCACTCAGCCTTGAATCTGCTCAATCAACAGGTTCCCGTGAGTTGACATACTGGCATGCTCCGTCCTTGGGGGAGCAAGAGGTTCTCGAAATGGAAAAAACAGATTCTCGAGAATCTCGAAACAGATTCTCAAAACAGGTTCTCGAAACAGATTCTCGAAATTCTCGACAGCTTGGTATCCTCTGATACCTATTGTCTCCTATTTCAAAGTAATAAAGCCCCCATTTTAGCTCAGTGCATTGTGGCCCAGAATAAGTACCATCTTTCCCTACCCTCCTTGCTGGCCATGGTACTACGGGCCATGATACTACTGGGATGTCAGTAAAATGTGTCTGCAACTGACAAGTGTTCTTAAAGGGGAGCCACCTGCCCTTCTCTTTCCTCCCTCCTGCTGGAAGGAATGCAGATGTGATGGCTGGAGCTTGAGCAGTCATCCTAGGACATAAGGCCAACCTGGAAATGGGGGCCACAAATGACAGAGCAACAAGATAGAAGGGGCCAGGGTCTCAAAACCACATTGGGCCACACCAGATCTGGACGGCCTACCCCACTGTTATGGGAGAAAGGAAAAGGCATCTGCATTGTTTAAGCCACTGATATTTGGGTCAAAGATAACCCTTATAGCCAAAATTACCTTCAAAATCTCTTAAATTAGGAAATGAAATATAAGAGAATCCAAATCTTTAAAAGTGGGAATCCTGGGGCGCCTGGGTGGCTCAGTGGGTTAAAGCCTCTGCCTTCGGCTCAGGTCATGATCTCAGGGTCCTGGGATTGAGCCCCGTGTCCGGCTCTCTGCTGAGTGGGGAGCCTGCTTCCTCTTCTCTCTCTCTCTCTCTCTCTGCCTGCCTCTCTGCCTACTTGTGATCTGTCCGTCAAATAAGTAAATAAAATCTTAAAAAAATAATAAAATAAAAGTGGGAATCCCACTTGGCATGGTGAGACACTCCCAGCAGGTGTGTGGCTTCCATAAACTCCAGACCTGGTACAGAATGCTATGGAATGCTTCAGGGTTTTGTTTGTTTGTTTGTCTCTAGCGTCTAAACTTATTTTGTACAGATGCACTGTGTCACATTTTCCAAGTTTTGCCACTTTCATGAGCTCCGATTAAGGCAGGCTTTTTCTTGTTTATTATCTCTGTTTTACAGTTAAAGAAACCAGGGCCCAGAGAGATGGTGACACACCGCTAGGGAGGGGCAGGTCTGCCGCTGGGACCTGCCTAGAGAAGGCCAGGCAGAACCCTGTCCAGGTGGCCGGTCCCAGGGGCACTTGACCTTCCCAACGTAGTGGTTCCTGCTGCAGGCTCCAAAGCCAGTGCGCGAGCCCCGCGTGGCTTCAGGATGGGGGCGGGGAAGTGGGGATGGGGACGCTGCGGGACAGGGGCATGAAGGGGCAGAAAGGGGCCATCCAAAACTGTCCAGACACAGGCCACGAGGGTGCCGGCCCCACCACGGAAGCACGAGCGGTCCTTCCAGAAATGAATCTGACCCTCAGGATTAAGCCCGAGTCTCAGCCTAACCTGTCAGCCTACCGGACACCTGGGTCAAAGCCAGAGCCTCAGGCCTCCACACGAAGAGGTCGGCAGCGTGCTGAGTAAGAGAGGCCAGGGAGGATGGGGAGCAGCCCGGGGATGGGGCCAGATGGAGTCAGGGGTTTCCCAAGGAGGGTGGTGATGGGCCGGGGGTCCCTCTGCATCAGAGAGACCGCGAGCAGCCCAGGGGTCCAGGTTGGTGAGCGAGCGCCACCTGGTGGCCAGTCCCGGGATGCCGCCCCCCAGCCTCCCACTGGGGGCTCAGCCTGAGCCCCCTCCCTGAGTGCCCCTCCCCCGTCTCCCTCAACAGCCCCGGCACGTTTGAAATGGATATTGACAATGCACAGGGAGAAGCACGTTTTCTCGTTTTTACATTAAACAGAAACAAAACACCCTTGCGGTTTCCTGTTGCTTCTGAGAGGTCGCATGTGGCAGCGGGGGTGGGGGGTGGGGCGCATGCGCATCAGCTCACCTGCGATGCGCGCCCCGCCCCCAGACTCCGGGCTGAAAGTGGCCTGGGTGGGGTCCGGGCATCAGGACTGCCCGTTCTGCAAACACTGCTCCAGATGCGCGAGCCCCTCCCTTTGCAGAAGTGCTGGGGCAAAGTCCTCTGAGGTGGCGATGCTCCCCAGGCATCTAAGGCTGGAACCTTGAGCCCAGGGACTCCCAGGGCTGAGTTGGTGACCCTCCTGGCTGCTTGGCCCCAAGCCCTTCACCACCGTAGACTCCAGTTTCCCCTTCTATTACCTGGTAAAGAACGGTGGCTCTGACCTACTTGGGGGTCAGGAGCCCCTTGAAACTACATAGAAGGGATGGGTCCTTTTTCCAGGTCTGTGGGTGCCCGCTGTGCTCATGGCTGGAGATGGCACTGCAGGGGGTGGTCTGGTCGGACTGTTCAACTGGATGATCCCCTTCAGTCCTCTTCCGGGCCTCCTGATGTAGCTACTTTTATTAGCCCCATTTCACAGATGAGGAAACTGAGGCACAAATATGCTTACAAACTTGCCCAAAGTCACACGGCCAGTAAATTGTGGGCTGAGTTAGAACCCAGCCTTGGCCAAGTGACCTCATGACTTAAGCCTCAGTTTCCCCTCTGAGAAAAGACATCAGTACACCAGTCCCTACGCGGAAGGGGGGTCAGAGGGGCATGCACGATTGGAAAGCACATAGCAGGTGCTCACTAAAAAGGCCTCTGATTTTGACACACGCAGACGAGTGCAGCGGCCCAGCCACCCCCAACCAGGGGCCTCAGCCTACATGTGGGGATCAGGGTGGGCAGCGGCGAGCGCCCAGAGAGCCAGGGAAGCCTCACTCTTCCAGAGAATGCTCTGGTCTTGCCAAGCTCAGCCTCTTTCTACCCACACGTACTCAGAGGCCTTCGCTCATCACTTCCGCTTTCAGTTTTTTTTCTGAGGCCACACACAGGAGTTTCGTTTTCTTTTCACCCAGAAAGCTGGTCAGGTCAGGCTGACTAGGCTTGTTTCTGGAGTGTGAACAGCAAACACCCACCCAGCTGACGCGTCCCCTCACAGCTGTGGGAGCACCAAATCCAGCCAAGCAAGGACACCCGGCCTCCTCCCAGCCTATCCTCTCCAAGCCACCGTGCCAACGCCTGCCACGGTCCCCACGTCTCCAGGCTCCCAGCCTCTACAGCCAGGATGGCCCAGGCCCCTGGGGACCCTGATGAAACAGGTACTTTTTTCCTTCTAGGGGACAGCAGGCGCTCCCAGTGGGATTTGCACTTTTCTTTCCAGCTCCTTTCCTCAGTTAGACGACAGCAATGATAGCTGACAGTGTCCCAAAGCACGGTGGCTGCGGGAGCCGAGGGGAACCCAGGGTCTGGTCCGGGAGACCGCCTCTGCCCTGGGTACCTCGCACACTTTTCAGGAGCCCTCGGGGGCAAGCGCAGCGTTGAGGCCCTACAAGGGGGACCCTGGGCGGCACCGCTGACACTGGGGTCTGAAGACCTGACCTCACACTCATTTTAAGGAACAACGGAAGTTGCTTTGAGGAGAGGCAGATATGCGAGCCTGCGTTCCCCCCGTACTACAGATAACACTTGGCTTCTGGAAGAAAACCCAAGAAAAGCGAGCTGTGTATTCTAGAGAGCCTGGGGGCTGTGGGTTGAGGGTGGCTTTGATTTTTGTCTTCTTGTTTTGTCATCATTGGCTGGTTTATTCCTCACTACAATCATGGAAGTAGCTGCTCTCTTCCCCAGTTCCCAGGTGGGAAAACTGAGGCACAGAGAGATCCCACAAATGGCAGAGTAGGGGCTCAAACCACGGAAACCAGCCGTCAGAGAACAGAAAAGAGGTCAAGTCGGGGGTTGGGGAAGGGTGCCGGCAGGGTGCCCCCAGGGCCCGGATCGTCCCGGTTTCTGTTGTACTTCCACAAGCGGGACACGAAAGTACTCATCACTCCGCGGGTGAATTTAACTTCTCCCTCCCAGGTGTGCCTTACCAACCTGCCACTTACACCTCATCCGTTTTACAAATTCCCGTTTACAGATGCACCAGCCTGAAAACTCAGCCCGCCAGCCCTACGGGCTCGGCCCTCACTCTGATCTGCGACCCGACCCCACGACACCTGGGCTCCTTTGGGGTCAGGTGGGTGGTAGAGGAAGGAGGGGAAGGCGCTCACCCAGGGGCAGGCTCTTCAAGAATCAAAACTCTTTTCAAGACAAGGCAAAGTCAGTCTCACTGTTGATGGGAGGGAGATGCCCAGCCGCTGGAGGCTGACCTCCGTGGGTGAAGGGGTAGAGGCCCCAGGAGGTCTAACTGAGCCTCACCTTCACCCAGCAAGGATGAACACGTCCCGGTCACAGGGCGAGCCTCAGAGCCCAGCTGCAGGGCCAGACAGTGACAACCCCTTCCCCCACTAGGGAAAGCCCAGAAGGTGAGAGATCGGGCTGCTGCCCTGCCAAGGGGCCCCAGGTCTTCCCCAGAAGGACCCTGCTTTACATTTCCCTCGTGTTCTTGGGAGCAGATGTTTCCTGTCAAGAGGCTGGGCTGCCACCCACGGGGCTCCCTCCAGCTCCCCAGGCAGTGTGTGTGCCCTGTTCTGGGCTCCCCAAAGAGCCACTGGCTTGGGTTTGTGGGAGCCTGCCTGAGAGGAACAGGGGTCGTTCAGAGAGCTCCTTCTCCAGCCTCTGGGATTCTACTTAGGGTCATTAACCTCAGATGGGGATATAATGACCCAGAAGGAGCTGCCTAGGCCCTGCCCTGGGTCATCTGGACAGACCCCTGTCCCTGTGCTGGGCAGACACACTCAGACACTTGCTCATTCAAATGATATTTCCTGAGCATTTACTGTGTGCCCAGCACTGTGCTAGACACCAAAGATAATACAAGGAACCCGGCAATCACAGCTGGGGGTCCTTGGAGACATTCTGCAGGGGACTCCCCCCCCACACACACACACTCAGGGGCACCCAGGACGGCTCCCCAAAAGAGATGGTGTTTGAGTGAGACCTGGAGGTTGGGTAGATGTTGGGCAGGTGGAGAGGGGGGAGAGTGTTCCTGACAGAGGCAGCAGTGTGTGCAAAGGCCCAGGGGTGAACGGGGCTGGAAGGAGCACGGCAGGCTGGCACTCGGAGGCGAGCCCTGGCTGCCGAGTAGAGGGTGCCTGGGGGGATCCCGACCGCGGTCGTCTGGGAAACGGTGATGAAGAATTGAAAGGTGGAAGTGCGGAGGGAGACTTAACGGTTCGAGATGAGCCAGGAGTAAGGTTTCCGAGGCTCGCTTGTAACTGGGCATCAGGGAGAAAGAGCCGTTTCTGCGTGTCTTTAGCGTCCTGGCTTGGGTGAGCTGATGCGCCCCTGATGTGGATGGAGAGCCCACGAGGAGGGGAAGGCACCGGGGGGAGGCGGGGACAGCAGGCCTCCCAGGCAGGCACTTCGCCTCCCCCTACTTCTTGCTCTCTGCTCTCAGTCTAGCCCACCCTGCCGCCCTCTACGCCTCTCTGCTCTGGGGAGGTCTGACGGCTGAGCCTCCCCCGCCCGCCCTCAGGGGCTCACACCAGGCAAGGGATACTCAGAAGGCTGGGGTACCTCCTCTGGTCCCTGGGCTGTGCAGCCAAGGTCATTTGGCCACATGGCTCCCTCCCCGACCAGTGGTGTCATTGCTCGGGTCCCCGGCCCTCCCTCTGCCTTGGACCCTTCACCCATGGGTGCCTCCCCTGCCCCGGGGCTTCCAGCCCAGGCTCCATCCAGGAGTCAGTTCTCTCTCTGCCCCTCTCTCCTCCTCCCAGACCTCGAGCAGAGGATCCTGCAGGTGCTGAGGGACGCTGGCTCCCCCGTGAAGTCTGTCCAGTTGGCAAAGGAATGCCAAGTGCCCAAGAAGAAACTCAACCAAGTCCTCTACCGGATGAGGAAGGAGTCCAAAGTCTCCCTGGAAGGCCTGGCGACGTGGGGCCTGGGCCAGGGCAGGACCGGAGAAGTGGAGCCCGCAGAGCCGGCCCGGCCCAGCCAGGGTAACCTGCCCGCCGGGAGGGAGTGGGGCGGGGGGCCCAGCACGGGCTGTCCCCACAGCGGACACGCGGGGTCTGGGCCTGGGTTCAAATATGGGCTCCCCAAATATGGGCTCTGCCTCTCGAGGGTGCACGGCACCCCGTGGCCACACCTTGTAGATCCGGGGTGGCGAGGAGGGGAGGGCCTCAGGCCCGCACCCAGACGGCACTCAGCAGAGCATGAGCAGGAAGAGTGCCACGGATGACGGCCACGTGGTGATGGGAGTAGAACAGACTTGGCTTCGCGCGGGGTCCCAGAGCTGGCACTCGGCAGGCGCTCCCCGCCCGGCGCGCGGGGGGACGGCACTCTTCCTCTTGGCCCAGAGCTGCGAGTTAGCAGCGAAGCCGGGGGCGTGGAGAGCCGCAGGGCAGGCTGGAAGGCAGGGTTGTTAAACTCTAGACTCCGAGTCCCGATCGCCAGCGCACCGGGGCCACCGTGGAGTGGCCCACCTCTGCCCCGTGGGGTCCCCGTCCCCTCTGCCGCCCCTCATGCCCCCGGCTGCCCTCTCCTCCTCCAGCAGAGCGGCCCCAGCAGGACGTGGCTGCAGTTCCAGAGGAACCTGGCCGTCAGCTCACGAAGCAGCGTAAGCAGCCCGCTCGCCCCAACCCTCCTTGGCCACTTGCGATGGTACTCTTGTCCCGTCCCCCCAGATGTGCCCACAAAGAGGCAGGACCCAGTCAGCACAGTGGAAGGGGCTAGAGGGCTGGGCAGGCTCCCTGATCCGTGGTTGCACCTGCCGTGGGTGACTGCCCTGTGCCCGGCACCATCTGGCGCAGCGAATGTCTTCCCCGCCCCCCGAGAACAGCTGCTGAGCGGCGCTGTTCTTACGGCCACACGTTACCGATGGGGCCCTGGGGCATAGGGGGTCTGGGTCGCCCAAGTTCACACAGCTAGTGAACAGCGGAGGAGATTCAAACCCGGACTCCTCCTTCTCCACCCACTGCCCTGCCTCCCAGAGGAAGACATCTACAGGATTCTGGAAACCCTTGGGCCCTGTAAGGCCCTGATCATCTCCCAGAAGCTGGGAAAGAAGACAGCAAAAGAAGTCAACCCAGACTTGTACGCTATGAGGAGGAAGCACCTTCTGGACTTGGATGAGAAGTCAAGTACATGGGCAATTTATCGGCCAGGTAGGTCTTCACCTGGCGCCCATGCCTGGATGGGGCAGGGCGAGAAGAGAAACCATAGCATCCAATGCTTGTGGGCGCCCTGCCTGGCACTTTGCCAGCCCCAGGTTCCTTGTCAGACCCTCACCGAAGCTTGCGGTGGCCTTGTTGATGGGTCCCTAGAAGGAGGTACCAGGAGAGTGGGTATGCTGATGGGAGTATCCAGGGAGGGCTTCCTGGAGGAGTGACCTGAGGCTATAGTTGCCGAAGGCAAGGGGCCGGGAGCGGAGGTGTCCCACTCCTAACTATAGCAGCCCTGGGATGCGGGGCTCAGCCCGAGTTTGCTAACAGTTTTTGTCAGCACTTTGCCCAACTTGGAATTTTGAAGCTGCCGAAAGAGAAGGCTGGGCCCAGACACCCAAAGGTTGGGGGCCCGGGTGACGTCTCCCACAGTTGCAGCAGGCATAGGCCCTAGCATTAGGGTCCACGACCCTGTTCTAATTCCTCTTAAAATCAGAAAAAGAAAGACGAGTTAATCATGACTCCGGCATCAATGACATTTGCCTTTATCCAACCCTGTCAAAAATGGTAATTTTGAGTATTTTTTTATGGAGGAAGGCACCCAACAGGGCACAGGAGCTGAGGTCCCGCAAAGGTGGGGCTTGGCCCTGCGGTGGAGCCGGCGGAGCCCCAGGCAGGTGCTCACGTGGCCTGCGGGATGATGTACAAGTTCGCAGGCAGGATAACACGGCAGCCGCCGGGTTTTAAACACTGGTGGAAAGTCCCCATTCTTCAAAGTGCCATGTGAGCCAAACAAAGCTTATCCCGTGGCCAGACACAACCCGTGGCCGGCCCCCTCGCAGTCTTCATGAAGGGGAGAGGAGTCCTGGAGCCGAGTGGTCAGGGGACGCCTCACAGCGACAGGGACAGAGGATGGGGTGGGCAGTGAGGCTCCCAGGATCCTCCTGGGGGTGGCAGAGGACACACAGGTAGGGTGACCGCCCCTGGGACATCTAAGCAAGGCTCACCTGGGATACCCGGGGGGCTTGTGACACGCGCCGGCTCCTGGGTCCCGCCTTGGACCTCCTGACCAAGGACGCTCAGGGTGGACATGGGGGCATCTGGGTTTTAACACGCTCCGCCGGAGATTTGGTTGCTGCTCCCTGGTATTTGGAACCCCTGACCCCCAGGGAGGGCAGAGGGCTTGAGTGGAGTATGACTTTGCAGACTTTGGAGGAAGAAATCCGGCCCCTGCAGTAATCTACCAGAAAAATCCAATCAACATGATCTGTCAGAATGGACCCAATAACCACATTTCCATTGGCAATTCTGAAAGCATCCAGATTGGACATGGGAATGTCATCGTGAGACCGACAGCCTCTGGGGACAATGGTGAGTCCCTGGAGAGACACCTGCTCCCTGTAGGTAGGGGTCACTGCTCCATCTGGGTGGGAGCAGAGAGGGGGGACATTCAAGCTCTGAGGAGAAAGGGCAGCTCTCAGATCTCCAAGGTCCTCCTTTGTGGCCTTCCTGAGAAGGAGGAAGTCTTCCTTCATGCCTGGATCAAACCTCTCCTGCTTTCCCTTCATTCTGATACCTTCTGCCTTGGTTTCAATGGGACCTGATATTTTGCCACGAGAAACAACTCAGTGTTCACGCTCCCTCAGTAGAATGTCCCAAGGCGTCACTGTAGTATTTCGTTTGTTCTGAGACACACTCCCCCCACCCCCACCCGCTATATTTTAACATCTTAGAAACTGGGATGCATCTTACCAGCGACATCCTACTTTTGTTAAGATACAGTCTTGCAAAGGAGTGCCCCAGGCACTGGGACAAGAGGGCACAGGGCCCCTATCAGAGCAGCCGTGGAACACAAGTGGCAGCATCAGCCCAAAAGTCGCCGTCCCCGCTGTGACCGGAGAGAGCCGACTCCTCCCCCACCCACCCCCGTCGCTGGGTTTCAGTTTCCTCAGCGGTGAAAGGAGGAACTCTGTTTTAGAATCTAGGTCAATGTCTCCCCAACCTTAGTCCTCTGGCCTCTGCCCTCCCCGATTTGGGCCATGCCCATGTCTGATTATTTACTTAATGTAGTTAAATGGCTTATCTTTCTAGTCTACTCAAATTTATGTTAAAGTTAGCTTTTATAGCCTGACCTTAAGTTTAAAACCAGGAAGTTTACCATAAAGCTAAATGCCGAGAAGAGAAAACATCAAAGCTCTGAATGCTCCAGGTCGAGGGGTGACACGCCGACACCCAAGGAGACTCGCCCTGGTGGGTTCAGAGGACTGAAAGCGTGAGGGAGCAGAGGCCGTGCTCACTGACTGGGTTTTCCAGTGCCCCAGGGACACCCCACACTAACCGTGCTACCGGGTCCGCCTGCTGTCCATCAAGAGCCTGAAACACTCATTCCCATCCGATAGATCCCACCAAGAATTCAGAGGCCAGTCTCCTCTGTCCAGCCAGGACTTTGCGTGTGTAGGGGGGAGGGGGCTTCAGAGGCTGGGAGTCTGAGGTCATGTTGCTGTGTCCCCTGCTAGGCTCCATGGCTCCCCTCCACCTCCCCCCAGTGGCACCAGCTGACCCTTCATCTCAGACATCTCCGGCTGCAGCCTGGGGAGCCCAGGACATCTGCTTGGAGAAGTCTGTGCTCAGACGGGTACAGATGGGACACGGCAACAAGATGAACCTCAGCGGTGCCCCGGCCAAGAGCCCTGCAGCCTGCAGCCCCTCAATCAGCCCCCCAGGTAACCCAGCCTGCCCCCACCCCCCCCACCCCATCCATCTCCCCACTGGATAGAACTTGAGCCATTTTTTGCCAGGAGAGAGGCATGATGGGAAATTCCTTTCCTTCCACCGGGAGGCCGTCTACACAGTGGAGCAGGAGGGGCTCCAGACCTGGCACCTGGGGTCCCGCTCCCTGCCACCCACCCTCCCCGGGAAAACTGTGTCCTCTGTACGACAGGCATGGACCAGGTGAAGCAGGGTCAGAGGAGACGGCCAGCCTGGAATGGCATCTAAGGAGGGGGCAGGAGCCATCTAAGTACCTGGTGTCCCACTAAGTACTGTCCACAGGGACCAGAGAGCCCAGGCTAAGTCCTCTGGTAACCCAGAGGCAGGCTGGGGCCAAACAGCAGCGAGGCAGGGACGCCCGGAGGAGAGTTTCCAGGAAGGAGAAAAGGGAATGAGTTCAGGGAGTTCCATGGGGTCCAACCACAGCGGTCTGTCGTGACCTGAGGTGACAGAGGAGCATCAGGAGGAGGGGGGGACTGTGTGCAACACTTGTCCGAAGTTTGGATGGGAAAGGAACCAGGTGGCAGGCGCTGGGGACTGGCTGTGACCACGAGGAGGCTTTAAGCACAGGTTGGAGATGGTGTTCTGGAGCTGCGGGGCAGCCAGCAGCAGAGACGGGAGCGGGCGGGGGCAGAGAGGGCGGAGGTGCTCAAATCCGGGGGAAGGGCACAGAGGGAGGTGGCGTCCATACCGGCAGACCTGGGTGGCAGAGAGAGCCGGCAGCCCGGCTGTGTGCAGAGGTGCTGAGGGATGCAGGCTCTCGGCTGTGGACTGAGCCTGGCCTGGCTTCAGGGAGGAGAGCCGGCCGGGGAGAACTTAAAAGCCAGGCTGGGGACGGGGTCAGGGCTCAGGGCCACCATCCAGCTGCTCTTGTAGCCCTCCTGACATCTCTGTCTTTGGCTGACCCATAGTATCTGCCACCATGGATGGCCCAGAAGCTTTGTTCGAAATTCGAATGCCCAAACCAGGACCTTCTGCTGAGGAGGAGGTGGCCCAGAGAGTCCGTATCCGTTCATGCTTCCTTGAGGACACCGCCATCGGCAACAGCAACAGAATGACTGTCAGCTCAGAGACAGCTGGTCCAGAAGGAGTTGTAAGGCCTGAGGACAACAGGAGGGACCCTGGGGAGCCAGGCAAGGATGCAGGTGAGCCTGGGGCAAAGTAGGCCCTGTGTTCTCTCTCTCTCTCATCCATCCATCCATCCATCCTTGCGTCCGTCCGTCCACCCACCCATCCACCCACCCACCCATCCATCCATCCACTCATCAACAGTCATTCTCGAATCTCCCATTTCCAAGAGTCTGGAAAGCAACAGAGGGTCATAGCAGAGAACAGCCCTGGAGTTAGTGTGTGGGGTCAAATATTTTTAGCCAAGTGGCCTAGCCCAGCATTTAGCTCTGAGCCTCTGTTTCCCCATCGTGACAGAAGGATGATAATTGCCTGTGGCTCCTGGTTGTGGTGAGGACTGGGGGAGCTCTGCAGGCAAAGCTTGGCCCTGTGCCCGGCCCACACATGCCTCCAGGCATCGATAAGTATTTTTACCACTGGTGGTGTTTTAGGCGTCGTGGCAGGCACTGGGGTGCCAGTGAGTGACGGTCAGTCTCGGAGAGAGGGTACTTTGTTGCAGCAAAGAGACCCTCTAACCAGAGTGGCTCCCGCCTGCGGGAGGCTCAGCACACAGGAGAGGGGGGCCGTCCAGGCTGGCGGGAGGCCCAGAACCCGGGCTATCCCGGGGGGTCTGCACACATCTGGGGACATAGACGCTACAGAGGCCCAGCCATCCGCCTTCAACCGAGCACACACACACTCCCAGCCTCAGTCCATGGGCTTGCCCTTGGCCTCAAGAGGGGCTGGGAAACGGCACCTGCGCCCGGCTGAGACTCAGGGGAGGGGGCTCTATGGCCAACAGGACGTCGCTGGTGCAGCTGGTCGCCCGGCCCCGCTCCTAACCCCTGGTTGTGGAGCCAGGCGACTCCTGGCAGATGGCACAGGCAGGAACAAGGTGGCGGTGGCTGAGGGAAGGTGCGCCCAGTGGGCGGAGGAGTGTGGGCGGCAGGCGAGAACAGGATAGCGGGTGAACGGAAGTGTGAGTGTGACCTGTGCACGCGTCGGGGATGGCAGAGGCCAGAGCACGGTGCCACACCATGGCGGGGACTTTCGCCTCTATCCCAAGGCCGTCAGGAGCCACAGAGGGGATTTGAGCAGGAGAGGGTATGACGGGACTTCTGCCTTCAGTGTGAAGGAAGGATCGGGAGGAGGACCGCAGCTCCCGACTCTGGGATTTGGATGAAGGAGTCATGCCATTGCCCCCCATGGTGAGAAAACCTAGACTAGTCCTTGCCAGCATCCACCAGCTGGCACCACAGGCCCTTGGGCATTTGTGCTGGACGCCAAGAGTGTCTTCCTATCCTGATGACCATGTCCTGGAACTTCCAACAGCGAGAGGAGTCGGTAGAGAGAAGGTGCCCTCTTCCCCACTTCCCAGAAACCTCTATGGAGGCCCACAGGGACCCTGGGGGTGGTGGGCCCCCACCTGGTCTTAGGTGGAACCAGCCGAGACTCCTCTTTGGGGGAAAGAAACACAGCCCTCTGATTCTGAAAGATAGCTAATGCCCCCTCCTTTGTCCTTCCCCAAGGGATCAGCAGTGGCACTGACAAGGCCTTTTTCACTCTGCACCCCTACCCACCCTCCTCACTGGCCTGAGGAACACCTAACTTCTTACTCAGGTGACGGGCAGGAGCCCATCCTAGGACGTGTAAGGCCCGGCAGGTTTTCCTCTTGGGGGAAATGGATGATCAGGGTCTGTCAGTGCTGACGAAAGAGGGTCTCTGTGAGCTGAGGCTTCTGGACAGGCTGTCAGGAGGGGTGCCAGCAGCTCTCAACCCCCCACCTGCTCGGCTCGCTGCGGTGACACCCTGATGGGATCGGGAACATGACCTTGGGGACCCAGTGCAATACGGAAAAGTGAGGCCCCTGATTCAGTTTTATCAGAATTTCAAGACAGAGCAGAGCCTGGAACTGAGCCCAGGCTCCCTCTGAACATGGGCCCAGGCCACGTGTCCATGAGGCCGGCTCTCCTTGGAGCCTACTGGAAAAGGACCTGTCCTCTAGTCCGTACCCACCCCCCGTCACTCAGACCCTTGAGTCTTCCCAGAAATAATGCTATAGCCACCTTAGACCTTCTTATGTCTTTCCTGTATCGGGAAGAAGTTCATTCGCTTCCCAGTTCTGGCCCTGCCCTTGCCCTAAACCGCTCCTTCACCTAGACACGCAGCCGTGAACGAGTCAGAGAAACAGGCCGGGGACGAAGACAGGCAGCTCACAAAGCAGTCAAGCCTTTTGAAGAAAGCGGGCACCGTAAAACAAACAAACAAACAAACAAACAAACAAACAAAAGCAATAAAACCTGGGAGGGGTGGGCAATGCCATGGTGGGCGAGGCGCTGCCTTGATGGAGCGATCAGAGAAGGCACCAGGAGGAGGTGGCATCTGAGGGGGAAGCAGCCAGCCAAGCAAAGATCGGGGAAGGCACTGCGGGTGGAGGGGACAGCACGTGCAAGGGTCCTGTTCAGAGTCCTGCAGGGACCTAGGGAGCACCAGGGAGGGCGTCCCGCCAGCCAGGGCTGGGTGTCTCCGAGCTGGGAAGCCCAGAAGAAAGGTCTGGATCTTCTTTTAAGCGCGCTGGGGAGCCCCTGGCGGGTTTTGAGCAGGAGCAAGTGTTAAAGTCTCACCGAAGACAGTGAGGGGACGGAACAAAGGGGGGCCTGGGGGAAGACGGGAGTGACTGCACCGTCCAGGTGAGAGTGGGCGGGGTTTCGGAGATGGGTCCCCGGCGAGCCAGATGGCTTCGGTTATTTGAGACAAGGGGGCCCCTTGGCAACGGTCCCTTTGGCAACGGCTTTGGCAACGGCTTCTCTTCCCGGGATCTTCTCTCTGAAGGTGCAGAGCCTAGAAGCCAGTTCCCTCACGAGCGTGACCAGGCTCCCGCCGGCAACAGCGACGTCTTGACCTTCATCTCCCACCTTGAAGCTGTGACTCTTGAAAGCGGGGATCCCCAAACTACAGAAGACAGCGACCAGGTGGACAGAACCCCAGACATGGACTCCCAGGGGCAGGCGGAGACCAGAACAAACAGCCAGGCTCTCTCAGGAAGAGCAGGCAGACACCGGTGAACCCTTGGTCCTGTGCCTTCCGTGGTTCATAAACGCTGTTGTCCACCTTCTTGCCTCCTGACACGTGGCTAGCGAGAGTCAGCATTTGGGCTGGGCCTGGCCTGGGGCTGGGCAAAGGCACTTCTGTCCACTGCCTCCCTGGCCCCCTTCCATGATGGCTGTCCATTCTTCTCTCACTCGAGACCTGACTTCCTCAAGGCCCATTATGGCTGCCTGATCTCTTTCCCACCTGACCTTTCTAGAACCTTCCTACCTCCACTTTGATCTCTCAGGATTTCTTAGCTGAACTTCCAGAGAACAAATCCCTCCCCTCAAGGCCCCAGTGGAAATCGCTGGCTAGCCCGTGGGTCAGGTGACCTCTGCTGGCCAACTGTTAGGGACTGTTTGTCATACACCAACATGGCACTTGTGGGTGGGCTGAGTTCTCTTGAAGGCTTTGGTCACAGTGGCATTTCTAGAACAAAGAAGTGGGGTGGGGTCTGGGGGACACTTGGGAAGGAAGATAGAGAAGGATAGAGGGAGGTGGTGGTCAGCCAGGCAGGACCACCATGGAAGGGGATTTACATCTCCACTTGTTACGACCGCATCACACACAGCTACGTGTCCACCGCCCTTCTCAATGCCACACCTGTACTTCACTCTCTTCTGTGTTTCCTCCTCTGGACCACGGATTTCCAACACCCAGGAGCCATGTCCCTTGATGGAGGGAAGGGCTGGCTCATCACAGAGCCTCCGTAAAGAATGTCATTGAACAACACTATTTCTCTTTTCAGTGTGACTGGGGGTGGGGGGTGTTGAGATCCTTGACACACTGATTAGCGCTTGGACCAACACACAGCATTTATGGTATGTCGCTTAAAGGGGAGTCCTAAGGCATTGTTGGAGCCCTGGATCCAGTGATTCCTGAAGCAGGCTCTATCTTTACACTTGTCCATTAGATGAGCTGATGTGTCTGTCCCCTTAGTGTGGAAGTCAGCTCCAGTCGATTTCCCTTTTCTAGCGTGGCCTGTCCCTCTCACCTCTGCCACCCCCTTTCCTTAGCTTGATGCTGCTCAGCCCGCAGGTCTCCGCTGACCTATGACTTCATCCAGGACAGCTTCCCCGTCTCTCGTTCCGGCCTGTCTCTTCTCCACTTCTGAGGCTCCTGCGTTCCCCCAGCAAACCCATGTCTTACTGCTTTGCCATTGCCTTGTTACCTGCCTGCCTCTCCATACTCACCAAGGCTCATTTGGTTGCAGAGGACAGGAAGCTGGGACCCACTTCATACAAAAGGGGATGTGCTGGCTCTTCTAACAGACACAGGTCCAAGCACAAACCTTGCTTCAGGAATGTCTCCATCCGGGAAGTCAGTGTCTTAGGACTCAGCCTCCCTCTTTCCATCTCTGTGCTCTGCTCTCCTCTGTTGGCAAACGTGGGGAGCCTCCAGGCCTCCCGGCCACCCACTTAGGTGCCCAGTGGAAGGACAGTACTTTCCAAAGGCAAAAGCCAGGTTGAATGGCTTTGGTCACATGATCCCCTCTCAGCTGGTGACTGGCCGACTGCCATCACGTGATCTATCCCTGGCTCCAGGAGGGGGGTCAACCGCCCCGTCACCTGGCTGAAGGGCAAGGGATGAGCAGTTCTCAAAAGTTACAGAAAAGGGATTCTGCCTGACCAGCGAGAAGCCCGGAAGTCCACTGTGTTTCCCCCAGCATCAGCCAGTGAAGTTGCCAGGCACAGGAGCCTTGTCTCTTCACCCTGCCTGTACCCCCAGTGTGCGCCAGACAGGCCCCTTCCCGGACAAGGCCCCGGGGCTTCCAACGGAGAGAGACAAAGCCCCGGCCCGTGGTGCGCTGCTCAGAGTCAGCGGGAGAGGTGGCCATCGCCACGGTCCCAAACAGCACTAGTCACAGGGAATTAAGGGAGGACGGGACAGGGGCCACATGCTGCCTGGAGGGTCCAGGAGGCTCCTGGGGGAGGAGAAAACCCCAGATCTCATTCTCCCCCATCGGGCAGAGGGAAGTTGGGGGGAGGGGATGGGGACGGTGTTGCAGGCGGGGGCGCAGCCCAGGCAAACGCATAATGATAGAGCAAGAGGACGGATTCAGAGCACCGGAGCCGAGCGCTTGGGTGCCGGTGGAAAGTGCATGCAAAGAAAACCAGGGCGAGGCCGGCTGGCGGGAAGCAGGTACCAGCCCACGTGCCGGGGAGTTTGGACTAGACACTGCTCTGTAGGAGCCTCACCTGCACACGTCTTCCAGGGAGGACTGGGCAGGTGTGCCGGACAAGGACGCTGGACTCGTTAGGAGGGGGCGTCTTGTTCCCTGGGCTGGAATTGTCTTCCTGCTGGGGGCAAAGTTATTTCTGCCAGCGTGTCGACTTGGGGCCCCCAAATCATTCCCTCAGGAGGTATCCAGTTTGCAACCCGCCAGCAGGTATGAGGGGCTTGAAATGGGGTTTGGCTCACACTTCCTGGGATTGTCTTTCCTCTGCGGTGAGCTGAAGGCGGCTCGCCTCGAAGTTTGCCGGAGGTCTGTGGTTAACCAGGCCGTGTCAGTGGAGAATTGAAATGCGACTCCGAACTCAGACTCAGCCCACATCTCCTGCCCCAGCCAGAATACTCATCTTTCTGCGAGATTTCCCCTCTCTGTATAATTAATTTGTCATAAACACGCTGACAAAGCATTGCCAGCAGTTAATGGGGGCTGGAGGTGAAGGTCAGCACTGGTGTCTTCAGGAAGGAAATTAACTAGCTACCATTAGCTGGCAGGGGATGATGAAGCCCGTCCATCCCCCAGCCCTTTGTTCTCCCTAACTCCCCGGCCACCCTCCCTTCCTTCTGCCATGATATGTGCAAACAGAGGCTGCCGCTCCCCAGAGTTGAACGGGGATGGTTTGCTGCATGACAGTTAGAGGTGATTTTCCCAAGCCACCAGGACCTCCTCACAAATGCAATTCTGTTTTCTCATCCCAGCCTCTCTGCTAGTCTCAGGGTGAGCCCAGGTGGGACTCTTCCCCTGTGGGGCTTTAGCAGGCAGCCAAGATTAGAGGCTTTGAGCAAGAAAGGGTCTAGAGAATAATTCAGGAGGGTTTGGGCTGCAAGTGACAGAAACTTAGCTCACCGAGGCTTAAAGAAAGAATCTATTTGCTCATGCAACTGGGAAATCAAGAGATGGCTTCAGGAATGGCTGGTTCCAGGGGCTCAAGCATTATCTTTCAGGCCTCTCTCTCTCCATCTCTCTGAGAAACTCTCTTCTCTTGCTGTTAGCTGCACAAGGCTTAGGGCCTGCCAATTTAGCAACCCCAGCAGAAAAGGAATTCTTCATGCCAAATAATGCTGGTAGAATATCCCGGGGAGGGTTCTCATTGCTTGAGCATGGGTCACATGCTTGGCCAAACTTATAAGTGGAGCCTATCCCTGGGGCCGAGCCTTCTAGATTCTGAGTCAGATTTCTCCAGCCCTAATGATACACCCATGGTCTAGAGGCACATTCAGCCCCACCAGCCTCTCTGCTCTGATGGGTGAGACCAGAATGCCACCCAACCCATGGGCAGCCGGGCTGCCGCAGCTAAGAAGGACAGGACCAACATTTTTGTTCTGTGGAAAGTTCCTCCCACAAGAGGTTCTGTGAATTAAGAGTTCCCTGGGCAAATAAACTGGAGGAGAATGGTAGCCAGCCTTGCACGATCCTCACGAGCCCATCGCCAGAGTAGTAAAGGCTCAGAAAGGTTAGATAATTGCCCAATGGGTAGAGACAGGATTGGAACCCAGGCCACTGGGCTCCTAAGCCAGTGCTCTGACCCCTGCTGCTGAAGGAGAAGTTTGGGACTCAAAATCTGGCCAGGCTCTCACCGCCTGGCTTCACTTCTCTGTGCCACATTCGCTTGTGCCCTTCCACACCCCGACCTGGGACCCTATGGCTTTTGCTGCCATCAGCGGGGTCTCTACCAGCTGCTGGAGAAGCAGCCAAGCCTTGAAAAGGCCACCAAGCCCAGAGGGCAGGGATGTAGGATAGCGGATGGAGGCCTGGCTGCCCCCGGCTGGGGCTTTGAAACCCCAAGAGGCCGCCTTGAGGCGGCATAGCCAGCTCTGCCTCCCGGTGGGACATGTTGGGGTTTAGGGACGCAGAGTCTGAGACAGAGGCCCTCTCTAACTGTGTGACCTCACCCGCAGGTGCCTATGTCACTGTGCTGAGCCTCGGCCTTCTCATCAGCAGAATGGGCCAGGGAGGCAATCACGGCAGATTGGCTGGAGGCTCAGAGGAAAAGGGGCGGGCGGAGGGCGCGCAGCTGGCCGGGCCACACGGGCGGAACACTCAGGGCGGGGCCTGGCCACGTGCTTCCGCACCTCGGCCCGCTTCACCCACATCCTCGCACTGCCAGGGCCGTGGGCCAAGTCTGGAGACATTTCTGGTTCTCACGGGGGCAGAGGGTGGAAGAGGTTTCCCGCTACTCTTGGAACATATTGCCATCAGGTGGTTTACAACCAGCTTATCTCACAGCGCCGGAAGTGAGCCGTCCCCCCCGGGCCTCGCTGGCTGAAGCTCGGGGGGCGGCGGGCGGGACTGGCTCCTTCTGGGGGCTCCAGAAGACGATCCGTCTCTCGGCCTCTCCAGCTTCTGGAAGCCACTCGCGTTCCCTGCTCGGGGCCCGTCCTTCACCCTCCAGCCGGGCATCGCTGCATCTTCCCGTCCCCATGTCCTCTCACTCTCCTTCCTCTTCTAAGGCCCCCTGGGATGCTGTGGGGTCCACCCGACCACCTGGGACCACCCTCTCCTCAAGATCTCAGGTATGTCTGCAGAGTCCGTGTCACTGAGTAAGGTGATGGGGTCCCAGCCTCTGGGGATTGGGGTATGGGCATCATCGGGGGACAGCATGCTGCCACCACACTGAAGCAGGACAGCCCCCCACAACAGAGTCACGAAGCCCAGAACGTCTGCAGAGCCAGGCTGAGTGAGCCCACCACAGGTGATACTGTTTCCACTCTTAGCATCATGGAGATAAAAGAACAAGTAGGCTGTGGCGTCACAGCCCCACGTGTAACCTGAGTGTAACCTCAGGCGAGTCCCCGCAACTCTGAGCCTCAGTTTCCTTGTCTGTAAAATGGGAAGAAACAAGGACAGCCCTTCATGCCCGGAAGTTCCTCATGAGGTCTTACATTGTGACTCTTGGTTCAGGGAGCATCTAACAAATGCTGATGTCCGGACCCACCCCAGACCCACCGAGGACACTCTCTAGGGGTGCGGCCTGGGCACGTGGATTTTTAAAATCCTTCCGTGGGTCTAAGGAGCCCCCTCCTCACTGAGATGTCCAGAGCTGCCCCCAGCCGAGCACCCAGACACCAGTGGACCACAGCCATAGTTGTAACCCCAGCAGCCCCCTCACCCAGCGCCAAGCTCTGGCTGGCCTGTGTGGCAGGAGGGCATCTGGGAGGAGAGAAGCCGGAGCCCCGCGGTCCTCAGCTCGCCCAGCCACGGGCAGCCGCGAAGCCCGCGCTCAGTTTTCACAGCCTTGGGCCGAGCGCCCTCTGCTGGCCGCGGGCTGGTGGTGGCTCACACTGAGCTTGGAACTTCCAGGGTCCCATCCTGCCCGGACCAGGCCAGGGTGGGGATGCCCACCCATGCCCTCCCCCAAGAGTGGCTGGACACACAACGTTTTGCCTGTGGTTTTGCGTGGTGCCCTAAACCTGTGCACAGATCCCAGGTTAAATTCCTGCTCCGCCTTCTCATCTGGGTCTCCCTTCCCGCGGATGCCAGCGCCCCACAGGCAAAACCCCAGTGCCCTGCAAGAGCTGATCTCTTCCACGGGGAACGCCTCTGTAAGCTGGGGCCCCTGGGACCGCCCCGTCCCTGGGGGAGCCCCAAGGCTCTTGCTTGTGACCCCTATTGCAGCTGCCTTATTTAGACTCCTGATGTATAAACTCACTGAATCCTTCTGTGCCGTCCACGAAGAAAGGGATTCTTAGCCCTTTCACATGGATGAAATACTGAGGCACAGAAGAGGTGGAAATACTGCCCCCGAGGTCACACAGCCAGGGAAGAGCCTGCTGGGGTTACACCTAGGGGACAGAGCGAGGGAAGACAGCCCTGATGGGACTGGAAGGAATCCCCCGTACACAGAAGGCCACATCACGCTTGGGAGACGCCTCCCGTCTGAGAGGTGGGGAGCTGGCGGTGGGGGTGACAGCCTCTGCGAACGCGCAGCCCACGTGTCCTCATGCTGACCCACCACGCAGACGGACACCCACAGGTCTATGTACAGGGTAGGGCCGAAGGGAACAAGCCCACGGCCACTCTGGAGTCAAACTTCAGCCCCCTGCGCTCCAGCTATGTGACCTTGGGATGAAATCAGCATCTGGCTCAGAGGAGACCCCGTATGGCTGGCTTGCCACGCCACGTTCTGAGTCACCCACGCCGTGGAGCTCCCTCCCCATCCTCCGCAAATTTTACCTGACCATCAGCTGGGATAGGACAGAATCCGGAGCCACTCGCCCCTAGTGAGGCCCGTCCAGGCCTGGTGGGCAGCGGCCTCCCCCCGGGCCTGCAGGCAGTGTTTTGCAGAGCTTACCTATTTAACCTCACAGTGGCCCTATGAAATGGACACACCGGGATTTTGCCCATTTCACAGACGAGGAGACTGAGGCTCAGAGGCGTAAGCCACTTCGAGCAGACTTTGGGACATTGGGAAGCTAGGGTGGGCGCCATGAGGCTTGCTTCCAAATGTGGGTTTATCAAGACCCCCTTCGCATCACAGCACCAAAGGCTTTGAAGTTTCAACCTTCCTTGACCGCAGCGAAAACAAAACAAAAAAATTCTGGAAAACTCACTTTGCTCTTCTAAAGGCAACCGCTCAGCCGCCCCGAGTCAGCCCCAGGCCACTCCCCCGGGGTGTGCACTGCCGCTCGGCTTATGTTGTACAAGAACAGTCACTGACACAGGAGACCCGCCACCCAGCGCACGTGGGGACAGGCCCAGCGGGCCACAGGGCTCTCTGTGGGGCACGATTCACGTTTTGGATGAGAGACTAACTGGACGGTTGGAGGACACTCTGAAGGGAGTCAGTGCACACGGGAGGCTCACTCTGGGTGTGAAATTCCAGGCGGCCAGTTTCCTTCGGCTTTATCCGGATCTCCAACTTCGTCTGCAGGGCACTGGAGCTGACCGGGTGACTCCACACATCTCCGAGAATGGAGATGCCCGTGCAGACCGGCCACCTGTGCCCTGGACCCCGTGGGTGTGGACCCGGGCCGGAGCCGTGGCTCTGGCCACCAGGTGGCGCTCCCGATCTTTGTTTGCAAACTGAGCCCAGGCTTGCCACTAACTGGGCAGTGGGACAAGGGGTCACAGGATCCACTTCTCTGCCTCAGCTCAGCCCAGGATCACTGGGGCAGGGGCTAGTGCTTGAGATCCTTTCCAGGGCTGGAACTTCACATTTACAGACCCCTGTCCCCATCCTATCCTTGTGAGCAAGGGTGACCACTCAACACCTGTCACCCCCCGCCCAGAGGTGTGTGTCCTCGAAGTCACCTTTGGGAGCCTTTTTGTCCAGTCCCTGCAGGGGTCAGTGGGGTCTATCTGTCCTAGCCCCTTCTGTCCTGGGGAGACCCTTGATCCTGTGGGGCTCCTGCCTCTTCATGCCACCCCGTCCCCCCAGGTCTGTGTCTGGAGCTCTGACAGCTCTTGTCTCTTGTTGCTTGTCTCTTTACATCTTTCTGATTTTCTCTCCATCTCTGTGTCTCTGTCTCTGTCTCCCTCACACCATCCCCTCCTAAAAGATGACATATTCATTCCAGCAAAGTCGCAAATACCCATGTATCTGTGTAGGCAGATTCTCGGGGCCCCACCCTTGCAGAATTCAATCCACCGGGCCAGGCTAGGGCCCAGGAATCTGCATTTCTTGTAAATATCCTCAGACTCTCCCCTGCTGAAAACCCTCTGTGGTTAGCTCCTAAGCTGCTGACCTAACCCTGCAGACCCTGTTCATCTCCTGACCTTTCTGCCCCCCTCCCTAGGCCCAGCCTCACCAGTCTTGAAATGACTGAAGTCCTCCCGCCCCAGGACCTTTGCACATGCACTCCCTCTGGCTTCCTTTCTCTATCTTTTCTGGCTGGCTCATTTTCAGGGTCTCATATCAAACGTTTCCTCATCAGAGAAGCCCTCCCTGCCGCGCAGGGGCTGTCTGTCACAGCCCCTGCGCTATGTCGTGAGCACCCAGAGCAACCTGCCGTCATTTTATTTCCTTCTTCCTTTAATTAGTCTCTGTTCCTAGATGACCCTCAACTCCAGAGGCATGTGTCCTCTGTCAGTCCCTCTGCCGGGTCCTCAGCGACTAGAACAACATCTGGCCAGCACACAGAGATACAATGTAGGTTTCATGAATAAATGAATGAACGCGCTCCCATTCGTGGTGACAGATGTCCCGTGGGAGCTGGAGACCTGGACCAGCAGCCTATCAGGCAGACCCTTTCAAGGTCTGGCCCCGCCACGGGCCCTCATTCCCTTACACCTTGCCTCCCTGGCTGCTCCCAGACCTGATCACCCCAGTCCAGGAAGACCCCCTTCCAGCCCCTGGGCCCTAGCTTGGCCAGTGGTCCAGGACCAGGCCAGTGGTCCTGTCCCTTCCCTTCACTCGGCCGCCAGCCCCGCTCAACCCTACCCATAACTCTCACTGTTATCGCCCCACCCAACCTCCATCTCCACCCTGAAGCCTTTCTGGGCCCTTCCCCAAATCAACATTTGCCTCTCTGTCCTCTAAATTCCACCCCACCCTCTATGGGTCCCTCGGGGTTCAGCCCAAGGCAGCTGCTGCTCTCTCAAGGGGCCTCGCCACGCAGGGACCCAGCCCTCACTGACCACCCTCGGACGCCAGAGCGGACTTCCGGAGATGCCGGCCGGCTTCCCCCCACGGCCCAGAGGTGCTGCCCCCAGCCCCCTCCCCCAGAGATGTTGCAGGCTGTAGCCGGCTGGGCCCTGTGACTCCCATCACACTGAGGCCAGGGCCGATGCGGGCGGGGCCCAGAACCCAGGACTTAGCAGCTCCCCACCTGGTGCTGCAGGGGGGAAATCAAGACCTCCCGGTCCACCTTGTCCTGAGGGCAGACGCTTTGGCCCAGAGCTGCCTTGGTGGTTCAAACCCTCCCCCGGGCTGTGCAGCTGTGGGCAAGTAGGCCACCTTCTCTGTGCCTAGTTGCCCCTCTCCACCGAGCTCGCAGGCTGTCGAGGGCTCAGGGATCCTGACACCTGACGTTCTGGTCTAGGCCTGACAGAGGAGAGGTCAGTCTTAGAGCTGAGTGAGGCGCGGAGTGAGGCACTGTTTCCCCACAGCCTCGATCAGGCACCCGAAGAGCCGGTGGGTGGGCAGGGGACCCTCTGAACCTCGGGCTTCCGGTCTGTAACTGGCGATCCTTTGTCCATCCTTGACCTCACACCTGGGCAGAAGTGAGGGACTCAGCTCAGGGCTCATTCCTGCCACTCACTGGTGAGCTCCTAAAGGTAGTGGCCATGCCCTCACCTTCGCACACTCATGCTGGGACTCCAGGCCGTGGTCCCTGCCCCCTCGTCTCCCGGTCCCATGTCCCATGTCCGGTCCCATGGTCCTGTCCCTTCCCTGTGTGAGAGCAGACTGTGATCCCCCTGCCGTGGCCACCATAGCCAAGCTGCTTCTCAGACTCCCCCAGGGCCACGGTCAGGCCCACAAAAGATGAGGGTTCATGGTAAACCCCTCGCTGTCCTGATCTACTTCCCTTGGGCCCACCGCCAGGCACCCCGCACGGGGTCAGCCCACGGGCTTGCTCGTGGACAGCCAGACAGCTTTGGGCAGGGCCTGGAGTATTTACAAAGACCCGGGTCTCAGTCCACATGCTGACGTGGGGGCCTGGTGACTGCAGGAGTCATCAGGTTAAGCATTGATTTTTCCAGCTGATTCTGGCTTCTGGGCAGGGGACATCTACGGGAACGGCCAAGTCCAGAGACTTGTCCTGCCTGAGCTGGGGGCTGCCCTCCTGACCCTGCCCTGCCCTCTCCCTTTGCTGACACTTGAGGCCCAGACTGAACGTCCCGTCTGCCCTCGACCCCCAGAACCCGGACTCAGCCTCGCTGCCTGCACACGCCAAGCACGCCCCCCTCCCTGCGCCCCTGGGTGTCCTGAGGTGGTCCCACCCATCCTGGGTGAGAGGGGGACGTCCTCAGAAGCCAGAACCAGGTCTGGGTCTTGACCCAGGAGCAGGGGAGGGCCCGGCCAGGTGACTCTGTGTGTCCCCAATCCCTGCTCACCCCAGTCCTCCCCAGGACTCAGCAGATCTCCCTGGAGAAGCCTCCCAGGGAGGGTCCTGGCAATGTCACTTGTTAGAGCCTTCACAGCTACCTGTCCACCCATTTCCAAAGCTATCCCCGGTCTGGCCACGACCATCCTTCTCTGGACACAGCAGCAGCCTCCCCACTGACCCCCAACCATTCTCCACGCAGCCTCCGGGGCCCTGGGGAAAACGCAGCCCCTGCCGCAACCCTCACCGGCTCAGCATTGGCCCCAGGACCAGCCAGACCCGGCCCCCAGCCTTTCCCGCCGTCTCCCTGCTCCCCGCCTCAGCCCTGCTCACCAGACTGGGCTGCTACCTCGGGGGGCTGGAGGGGCTTCGGCCTCGCACTCGCCCCGGCTTCTAAATGTGCCCCCACGGGGTGTCCTTCCTGCTTCTTCCGGGGGCTCCAGGCTGCAGCTCAGGGGTCCCTCTTCCAGGCAGGAGGCTGCTGCCTCTGGCCCTCTGACAGCGGCCCTGACCCCCACAGAGGGCCCCCAAACCCCTCTTGTGTTGTGTGTGGCTTTGGAATTGGCACCTACCTGCTGTGGTCCCCACTGGAGACAGCTGTGTCGGGCCAGCATGGACCTAGAGGGACAGGGGCTGAGGCAGGGGGTGGGTCCGGCCCCCCACCCGCCTCTCCTAGGCGCATACCCCCCCCCCCGCTGCCCTGTCTCCTCCCAGGAAAGCCCCCTCCCCTTCACTCCAGCTGGGTCCTGGCCTCCGGGTGGCCCCTGGGATCTGCACATCCCCACGAGTCCCCACCCACCCCGTGTACCACGTCATGGGGGGCTGGTCACTGGACTGGTGTTGCTGAGGGGCATGTGCCCTTCCCCATCGCCATCCCAGGCCTGTTCCACACCCCCACACCTGGCTCAGAGGCGGCCTCGGGCTCGGGCTCAGGCTCTGGTTCCAGCCTGCTCTGCCACTGTCGGTGGGGCCTGGGCATGGAGCCCGCCTCGCTGAGCCTTCGGGTCCACCCCACCGCCCCGAAGTGGAGGTGCTGACTGTGTCTAGTGCTCAGAGGGCCCAGCCCTGCATCGGCAGCTGCTAAGCGCTCAGGAGGGCGCCTGGGGTGTGCTGAGCACTCGGGATGGCGCCTGGGGTGTGCTGAGCGCTCGGGACGGCGCCTGGGGTGTGCTGAGCGCTCAGGAGGGCGCCTGGGGTGTGCTGAGCGCTCGGGACGGCGCCTGGGGTGTGCTGAGCGCTCAGGAGGGCGCCTGGGGTGTGCTGAGCGCTCAGGGAACACAGGTGCCTCTCGATCTTACTATCCTGTACCGCGGTCTCATTTCTTTATTTTTTATCATGTCGGCAGCCAGCATATCCCATACCGCCAGGCGCTCAGTAAATGTTTGGTTAATAAACAGCGGCACCCAGGGCTCCGGGACACCCCGGCCTGCTTTATGAGCAGGGGAGTCCACTCCTTTCCCACTGACCTTGAACCTCCTCCTCCTCCCTTGGGCAGGTCACCGAAATACCCCCTTTGTACCGTTCACCGGTAGGGCCTGGGCTCTCCTGTGGCCTGGAAAACTCACCCAAGCGGAGCGTCAAATCCACAGGGAATGATTAACAGGCAGCTCAGGCTCTTGCGAGAAACTTCTAAGCTGTCAGAGATGCAGGCTTTGGGTTAACGGGGAGCTCTGCCCCCACCGTCAGGACTTTGTAAAGAAAAGCAAGGCCTTGCAAAGCCCTGTCCAAGCAGGGAGGAGGGCAGCGAAGGGGAAACTGGGTGGACCTCCCCCGCCACTTGCCACGACAACAGAACTCCCCAAAGCTCCCCAAGGCCAAGGGCAGGGTGATGAACTTCTCAGGCATCCAATTTATCTCTGTCCTGGCTTGGCTTCTTGGCTAGTTTTGTAACCTGGAGGCATTTCCTGGGGAAGGAGCCGCGAGCTTGAGGGTTGGGAGCCCACTGGGCTAGAAACTCACCGAGGCCAACTGCCCCAGCTTGGTCCTCTGCCCCGGACAGACCTCAGAGCTGAAGCTCTCACCCTGGGTCCAGGCCGCAGTTAGAACCCCTCCGATCTGAGAGTGCTGGCCACGCACGGTCATGAATGGGGCCCTGCCTGGTGTATACCTAGCTGGGTGAGGAGCTGGGCACAGTTGACCCCCACTCATCTTCCCAGCAGCTGCAGGGGTGGGGTGGGGCGGTGGGGAGGAGCCAGGACGGACTGGGATCCTCCCCGGCAGGTCAGTCCCACCTGTGCCATGGTGGTCGCTGCAGCATAGGCACAATAATCCAATTCCAGGAGCTGAGCTCAGAGCAGGCAGGCGTCTGGCCACAGGTCACAAAGCGGCTCTGCAGGATTCGGGGGTCCCTGTGCTTCCCTCTGACTCCCTGTGGCCACCAGCTGTGGTCCTGTCCTTTCTGGTGATGCTGCCTGAGCTACAGCCACCTCTGGGCATGTCACACAGTGTCAGGGAAAAGGGTGCCACCTGAGGCTGGAGCCTGCCTTTTCTGCCCACAAGGAAGAAGCAGGAGGGATGGTACTGTGTGGTTGTTAACACTCATGCGTTACTGTTTAAGAGATCTCAGTTCAAATCCTGCTTCCCTGGGTGGCCTCAGGCCAGGTCTAGTCTCTCTGGTCATAGAGCTCCCATCCAAAATGACAACAGTAAGAGCCGGTCATTAGTAGACGCTCCTCAGAAGGCATCTCTTCGGGCCCGGCCTCTGGAAACAACTCGTCTTTATCACCCATTTCATTCGCCTGATTCCCCAAAGGGTCTGGGTGAGTGCCCAAGGTTAATACCCAGGGTTTGGAGCAGGGCTCAGGAGGGCCCATCAGAAATCCCGGATTGATCACTCATCCTCCCCAGCCTTGATTTCCCCGTCTGTTAAATGGGACTCATAATGGGCTGCATGTCTCGGGTGTTCACAAGGTGCCAGGCATTGTTCTAAGTAAGCTCTTTGTGTGTGTTAGCTGGTTATTCCTCACCAAAACCCCACGCGGCAGGCGCAGGGGTGGGGCAGCTCTCCACTCTTCCCTGGGCTGCCGGGAAGAACAGAGCGTCACCCTTTCTAAGAGGATCTGGGTGCATTTGACCCTTGGGGACAGCCATGCATGGGCAGCTTGGTGACCACTCCCAAGTTGGGTCACTATGCGTGGAGGAGACACCTGCCCAGCCTCCCCAGAACACACACAGAGTCAGCCCAAGGGTCCAAGCCCACTGGGGTAAGCAAACTTCTCCCCTTCCTGCTTCTTCTCTCTTCCTGCTTAATATTGAGCGATGTCAGGAATTCTGGCCGTTAAACGCCAGAACCTGCCTTGAAAGACCAGGTGTGTTTCAGCCACTGGGTTAGGTAAGCAAGCATGGAGCCACTAGGACAGCAGGATCCAGGGAGAATGGCTGGGGCTCACCAAGGGCTGTTCTGATCACAGGGAGGGTGCCTTCTAGTGTTTTCTGAGATGAACCTGAAGCCCTTGAGGACTCAGAGACAGGCTCATTGCTGTTGGCACCGTTGGGCAGAGGGATTCTGTAGCTGCATGAGAACAGGAAGTGAGCTCTCCATCCCCAGAAGAAATCAAGCAGGCATAGGCATCCCCTAATCTGCAGTCCTGGGGAGGCTTACGGGGGGCAGGAAGGCAGACAGCTTGACAAGAGGGTGGGGAGTAAACGAGTCCAGGGCAAACTTTTAGAACAGTGCTCGGCTCACAGAACCCAACACGCGCTGGTTACCCTTTAAGGGTCCCTTCCGGTCCAAAGACGGAGGAGTCTATGGCTTTGTCTATATGCCCACGTGCACAGCATGACGGAAGAACGCCAGGCGAGAAATTGCTGAAGGGTTAAGAATTAAGTTAGAGACCAATTAAAGAGTGAGTCTAGACGCCTCCCTGGGACCCCGTGCTAGAATATCCGTGGAAATGTGACAAATTGGAGAAATTCATATTTATTAGAGCTCCTCTCGGCGAGAGTGTGTCTGTAATTGGAAGAAATCTCAGGACAAGCCACCTGCTCTGGGGATGAGACCTCTTCCCCAAAGACGTCCTTGCCCGGTAGAAGGCGCCCCCTATGTGCCTTCTAAGGAGGTACAGCCAGCCCCAAAGGGCTCTGAGTCTTCGGAGCAAGCTGGGCTGGAGGGAATTCATTGCTCAGGATGAAGGAGGGCAAGTCCTGGCAGCTGCCTTGTGCACCAGGATGCACGCGGAGGGACACCCAAGGGCGAGGCTGCCCGGGGACCCTCTGTCCTCTGTCTTGGAATCAGCCCCAAACTGAGGAACCCCTTTCTGGATGGGAGAAGATGGGACACAAGCAGGTTCTTTATGGCAGCAAGATTGTGTCTGTCTTCCTTCCAGAAGAATCCACAGAGTGGGAGGAGGAGTACTGCCCTCCCCCTTTGCTTGAGATACACCCCTGGGGTACCCTCAGTCTGCTCCCCAGAAATGTCTGCTTAAGGATGACCTTGCATGACAGATCTTAGCCCCCCGCCCCCCACCGAGAGTGTGTGCTCCGTGGGGTGTCTGGTTCCCTGCCGTGTGCCTTCAGGACACATGTGCAAAGTGTGCAAAGCTCTTATACACAGTGGATCCTCGATTACTATGTGTTGGAGCAGATTAAATAAAATCAAAGCCCTGTGAGAGATGAGCATGGGTTTTTATTCCCTCCCTGTCATTCCTGAGGAATCACGCCCCTGCATTCAGTGAACCTATATTTCCTCTCCCAGCCCTCTCGGCTCCTACCCAGGCACCTCCGGGCATCTTCTAGGAGAAGCTCAGAGGGCTACCTCACCAGCTGATAACCAGACGTGGTCGTTTTCCACCTCCACTGTTTTGTCTGCGTTGGTCCCCTGCCTGGCGCGCTGGCTCTCCAAGCCCTTTCCCTTCTTGGAGTTCCTGCTTCGTTCCCAATTTCCAAAAGGCCTGAACATCCTCCTTTCTCCCCACCTCCCCTCCTGCATGAGCATCTTCGGGCCGTGTTGAAGACTGCTTCCCTGAGCATCCAAATCCTGCATGCACACAATGGAATGATTTTAAACTGCTTTTTAAAAGTGGATATTCATTTAAAAGCCAGTGTCTGGTGTTAGGATAGCTCTGTTCCCTGATGCAGACACTCACGGTGAGCCCACTGGAGTCGCAGCCAGGCCCCCTGGGTGATGCTAGGATGTGGCGTCCTTGGAGAGATCCACATCTGGGGGAGCAACCACTGTTTTAAAACTTTGAAGGCAACTGTGGAACACAACTAGTGATCCCCCCCCCACCAAGCACTGCGTGTTTCACAGTTAGAATATCAGAACCAAGACCCTCCCAGGGTGGTGACCCTTCCTGCTGGATCTCAACCTGATATGCTGGGAACCGAGGCTCTCTGGGCAGAGCTGTCGGCACCCTAATTTCTGCCTGTCGCTGGCCATGGGTTGGACTTGGGAGTGAGGGCGCCGTCCACCCACCCTCCCCAGTGGCACGGCCTCTGGCTCCCGGTCACCCTCCCAAAGGCTGCTCCGTCTAGCTCTGTCCTCCCAGGTGGTCAGATCCCCAGAGAGAGCCTGGCTTCTGGAAGACGCAAGGTGGGGGGGGGGGGGGGGCGGGGGCAGCTGCAAGGTGGGGTCCCCTCAGACACGGCCCAGCCCCTCCTCTTCACATGGGCCCCACTCCCACCCCACCCGCCTCACTTCCCACCCCAGCTCCCCACGCTGATACCGGAGCCCCACTGTGGCTCAAAGTTGAAAACCTGGGGGGGGGAGCTCTTTGCTTCTCCTCTGCCTCACCAACATACCATCCATCTCTAGGTCTGTCGGCTCCACCCACAAGGGCACCCGAATCTGACACCTTCCTTCCACTCCCATGACATACATCTTTCCCCAGAAGTCCCTCTTTCCTGAGATGGAGCCCCCCCCGCACCCCCCCCCCCCGCCGCCAATCCATTCCCTGCATGGCGGGCAGAAAGAGCCTTTTAAAACTACAGGTCGGGTCATGTCTACACCACGGGTCTACACTAGCAGTTCTCATATCTGGTGCACAGCGGAATCTCGGTAGGGACGTCCCTAGAGTCTGATTCAGCAAGTCTGGGGTAGGGCCCCAAACTCAGCCTTTGTAACAATTTCCCAAGGGCTGCTGCTGGTATGGGCCACAGCAGAAGGATGCGGGTCTACACTGATCAGTACCAACTATAAACCACGCCACAGGCAGGGTGTTAACCCCTCGGCTGTCTGGGTTCAAGTCCTGGCTCTGCCACTTCCTGTGTGTCCTTGAGCCAGTGACTTAGCCTCCCTGTGCTTCCGATCGATCTTCCTCGCGCTGAAAGGGGAGTGACGATAGTGTCTCCCTCTCAGAGTGGTGGTTGTGAGGGCGAAACAAGGTAATGCCATGCCTGAGTTTGGGGTCTCCCCTGGAGCAGACGGGGGACAGGGATGAGGGGCCCGAATCGGGCACGCGCGCCCCCGCGGGCAGAGCGGGAGCTCGGGAGCGGGCGCAGGACACACCGTCCATCACCTTGACAACCAGCTTGCTGCAGCTGGAGGTGAGGGACGGGAGGTATTCCTCTGCCAGCCGCGGCCGTCGAGGGTTGGGGACTGCTCCGGGTGGGGGTGAGCGGGCTGTGGACAGCCTGCTCGAGGGGTCCCACGAAGCGCCCCACCCTAGGAGTCACGGGCAACTGCTCGGGCGCAGGAGAAACCACAGCGAACCAAGCACCGGGTGCGAGCATCTGTGGCTCCAGCCGCGCCCCCCGCCACCCCGTCTAATCCCCCAACACGGGCCCCCTTCGCCTGAGCCGCTATCCCAATCGCCTCCAGGCTGACCCATTCCAGCCTCCTGACCACCAACCTTCCCGTCCCCACAGCCTTTGCAGAGACTGGCCCCCTCCGCCGATGCTGTTCGGGTCTCTGCAGGCCTCACTCCCCACCTGCTCAGCCCTCGGGGTGCACTTTCCCGCTTCTCCCGTGGCCGGCAGCTGCCCTGCTCAGCGGCCTTCAGCCGCTCGCCCCTTCATTCCCAGCCAAGATGACCAGTCTCATCCGCTCCTTCTCATCCCTGCTCACTGGGTCCTGGTCTGTCTCCCCCAACAGCTGGCTTCGCTCCAGGATTCCAGAAGTTGTGGCCTTGGTCATCGGGGCTCCAGCCTCTAGCAGATGTAGAACGCATTCACTGGATGAATGAATGGATTAATGGCTTGAGTGGAAGTAAGTCTGGAAGCCCAGACCATTTCTCACTCCTGTGTCCTCCCTCTGCTTCTCAGTGCTATGCCTCTCTCCTGAGACCACAGACACCCTTCCGACCTTGGGAGCTGGGGAAACTGACTTCACCATGGTGCTGGGAAATCTTTCTAATGGCAAAGCCCTGTGCAACCCATTGACCTGGGAGCAGCTTCAACAGAATGAACAGTGTTTGCTCCTCTGTCCATCCTGGTCCCTCCCAAAAGCTCAGAGCCTTGGCTAGGATTTAGTGTGGTACATGGAACAGAGAACCAAACCATAAGTCACCAAAGCCCAGGTCTCTTCTACCTTATTGCCCCACCATCCTCAACACAGAGCTTCTACTTAAGAGACCAAGGTGGCTGCCTGTGCTCTAGCCATCACGTCCCCGTTCCAAGCATCAGGAAGGGGAAAGGAGTGAAGAAGAGCTTGTTCACTCTCTCTAAGGACACCTCCTAGAAGGCCACACATAGGACTTACACTTACATCTCATCAAACATCCATGTGCCCAGCCACTAAAAATGAGGGTCCTCATTCCTGGAGAAGACAGGGAGCAAATCATGTGGGGAATTCCGCAGCAGCTCTGCCTTGGCAAACTTTCAGGGAGCCATTCTATCATTCTGATTCCTGTCCTCTGTGCCAGGTGCTGATGAAACAGTAGGGACCAGGAGGGAGAGAGCCCCAAGGAACGACTCCCAGGGAGACCGCCGAGACCAGGAGGTGCCTGTTGGCGAGGCCCTGGGAAGAGAGCAGCAGTGCTGAGAAAGCCACGGGGGGCAGAGAGGTGGAAAGCTACCCTAGCCGCAGGAGGCAGAGCAGGCCTTTCTGGGGAGGCGGCATATGGACTGAGGCTGGAGGGACGAGAAAGAGCCATGGACTGTTCCGAGAAGCAGGAAGAGACTTGCACATCCCAGCTCAGCCAGGCTCTGGCCGAGGGCCCCGGGCGGGTTCCTAAGACCCCCTGAGCCACTTCACTCACATACAACATGGGGGCAGCCGCAACTCGCTCACTGGGCTGCAGAATGGGGTCTTTATGGAAAAATGGAGCCCCAGAGGGTCTGCAACCTTGCTATGCATCAGTAGCTCTCAGCTGGGGGAGACCGTGCCCACGCCCCAGCCCCTGCCCAGGGAACACCGTGTCCATTTCCGGAGACCTTTGTGACCCTCACAACTGGGGAGGGGGCTGCTGCTGCTGGCCTCTAGAGGGTGGAGGCCAGCGATGCTAGAAACATCCCACAGAGCCCCGAACAGCAGATCACCCGGCCCCAAACCTGCCCTCTGCAGTCCCCCAGCTACAAGGAACGGAGTCAGGGTCTACACGTGGGGTCCCTCCACCCAAAGCCCACTCTGTCTTCTCCAAATATGTTCCAGAACCCCCACCCCAGAGCCCTTCTGTGTACCCCAGACAGTGGGGTTTTGACGTCTGCTTTAACAAACAGCCACGATGACTCAGACATTTGCTGAAGTTTAAGGGGAACTAAACTCTGTACTTGGAAAGTGCCGGGCTTGTAGCTGTCTCCCCCCCGCACCAGAACCCATTACCAGGGTAGAGTACAGCTGTTACTTTACAGCATTGCTTAGAAATGGCTTGCAATCTCTAATTAGCTAAATTGATGTGTATATTGACTAAATAAATATTCGGCACGAAGCCCGAGTCCCCTCCGCACTTACTAACCCTCAGGAAATGGAAACACAAGACACGAAATGAGCTTCGGCTCAGAGCTGCAGACAGGAATACATTACGTTGCTTCTCAAGCGCTCGGGGCCTGACTCGCTGCAGCAGAGACGGTCCAATCACCGGGCTCCAGGCTCTCCATGACGCACATGTCTGCCCGCGGACGTGCCTGTGTTGCTAAGGTTCTTTCTCAGACTTTGAAAGTCTAGAACAGGAAACTTTTAACTCAATGGGGAGAAACCTGGGGTGACTGTCTTTGTGGGGAGCTGATTTGAGGGGTTGGTGGACGGCACCAGGGTCTGGGGCTAGAAGTCAGGGTCGCTGGTAGGACCCCCGAGGGGTAAGGCAGGACAATTCCCCTCCCCAAGGACTGGGCTGGTAGTGCTCTGTGCTCTGGGGTGAGGAGGATGAGCTCCTTGGGGCAGGGGAGGTGGGGAGGGGCGTGTCCTCGTCTACACCCCCGCCCCAGGATGAAATAGCAAAACGGGGTGCAGGTCCTGTGGCTTTCCTTACCCTGGGGGTGGGCTCTGATCTCTGGGCTGTTGGTGGGTCCTTGGGGTTGACGTTGCACCAGGCTAGAGGGGGGAATGGACACGTGGGGAGACCCAGGGCTGCCGGAGGGGTCCCCCCTGTATTTACTTCTAAAGGTTCCCCACTCCATGGACCATTGGCCTTGGCGCCAGCTGCTACCAGTGAAGCCACAGAGCCCAGAATTCGCAGAGGAGGCTGTCTCGGGAGCCGGGGAGTAGGGAAATGCTCTCCCGAAGAGGAAAAGGCAAGAGCTGTGACCCCAAAAGGGAGGCATTTCGTGGAGTCCGGCCTCTGCCCGAAGCCAGCCCAGGGATCCCTTCCCAGGCAGGATGCCAGACCCCCTCTCCCAGAAAGGCCGATCCCACAAGCTGGAGATGGAGAGGGCCTTGGGGATTACAGTGACCTCAGCCTCCTGGTCTGTGTGATGAGGCTCACGGTGGCCCCCGCAGTGGCAGGGCCCAGGACCGGACCCACCGCCGGCGAGCTCACTGCCGCAGAAGGCAGAGGGGACCCCCTCCCACTGGGTCAGATAGGACCGGGCGAGGGGAGGGCAGTGGGGCCCTCTAAAGCCTTTGCACCCTCAGAGGCTCCCCCAAAAGAGCCTGTGGGACCCCAACATGGGGCAGCTACAGAGGATGCAGGGGGGAGGGAGGAGGAAACACAGACCTCCCCTCTACTACTCTGCAGGCCGGAGGAGCAGACAGTGCGGTTGACCCCGGCCAGTAGGCCAGAGCCAGGCGGGCAGGAGGGACAGTGGCCTGAGAGGAGGGCAGGGTGGTGGCCGGGGTCCAGTCCCATGGGACCTTGAGGCCATGCCAGGAGGAACTGGGTGGTGGCCTGGCCGCAGTGGGCAGCCACGGGAGAGCTGTGTAAAGGACGTCAGCTGAGCTGAGCCCCAGCAGCCCCAGGAATAAGCTTCAGCCTCATCAGGAAGGGAGATCCTAGGCACACAGCTCCTGAGCTCGGCCGGAGCTGGGCCACCTTCCTCGGCAGCTCGGAGGGCAGGAGGAAGCCTGCACTCTTGCAGGACCGGCGGGGACTCCGAATGACACAGAGGGCTGTCCCGTGCCGGTGCCACCACACACCTACCCGAGAGGGGAGGATAGAAAGAGCAGACTGTCGCATGCTGGGCGAGGCTGGGACGGGGCAGGGGAGGCTGGCCAGGGCTGGCTGGCGCCAACAGCACACGCGCTCGGGAACCTGTGGGCAGCTCTTCGGCAGACACCGGCCCTCGGTCCAGCAGCTCCGCACACAGGTGTTTACCCAAGAGGAAGAACCCAGAAAGACCAGGGCAGGCATTCACAGTCTCCTTATCCCAAGAGGCAGAGCCACAAAGGGGCCAGCTGGCCGCAGAGCTGGCCCCATGGTCAAGGCTCCCAGGGGGCCACGCAGCCATGCAGAAGAGGGTCCTGGGGGCACAGCAGGGAGAATTAACCCGTGTCTATCACGGGAGTCTGTCTGTCTTGATAAGTCACAACCCTCCTCTGGTGATGGAAAGAAGATCAGTGGTTGCCTGGGACTCAGGGACGTGACATTAATAAGGCAGGACCCCAGGGAACTTTTGGGGGGTGATGGCAGAATGTTCTAGATCTTGATTTGGGCAGTGATGACACACAGGTGTCCAAACTCATCCCACTTGCCCCTGAAGACCTGTGTATTTCACGGCATGGAACGATACCCTGATAAAAAATATCTTTAGAAGAGGGTCTGCTTTGGGGTTCAGGCTCCACGGTGTCCTCTCGCCCCCCCCCCTCTCGAGCCGCCCAAGTTCCCCAGGCAAAGCAGAAGTTCTGTGCGAGTGGAAAGAACCTCGCACGGGGGCTCCTGAGGCCACCGCGCCCGCCTTCCTGCCGCATCCGTCTTGTTACCGCCGAGCTGGAGAATTGCTCCCGGGGCCGAATCTTGAATATTCATCTGATTTACGGCCCGCTGCCGACAGCTTTATGAATCCGCCCACCGGTACCTGCAGCGGGTCATCAATCTTCCCCCGAGATTGTGCTTCTGCCAGTAACTCATGAATTAAAGAGGCCCCCGGCGGCCCCCACGCCTCCCTCCCTCCGCGGCGTGGCCTGACCAGAAGTCAAAACACTGTTGTCGTCTTGCGGCGGTGGTGGCTCTGGGTGACCTTGGATGACTCGCTCAGACTGTCTGCAGCGAGCTGGAGAGACTTGGGAGCCTTCAGATCTGCCTGTTCCCGGCTGCAAGGCTCAGTTTCCCCACCTGGAGAGATGGGGTGCAGCGGCATCTCTGCCTGTGTCCCTGGGTGGGGGGCTGAGGCAGGCAGGGGGTGTGTGAGCCATTCGGGGACAGAGCATTTGGACACGTCTGCAGGAACGAGGGAGACGGTGGGGCTCACAGCAAACCCCCCAGTGTCTCCCGTACGCAGCATGGGAATGAAGGCAGCGTTCCTCCCTTGAGGACTTTTGGGGGACCCCAAGAGGCACTGAGAAGGCACTCGGCACAGTGCTCTGCACCTGGCAAGCACTCAGTGGGGGGTGGATATGGGGACTGTTGATCTAGGAAGGAACACATGTCACTGGTTTAGCTCTGGGCTTAGGAAGCCCCTCCAAAGAGTTGGCAGAGCCCACCCCCAGCATGGACGTCTGACCAAACTGCTGCCCAAAGCCTGGGGCCGCGTGCGACTGGCTGGCACAGAAGCCCCTCGAGTCTGCCAAGGGGACCACTCTCAGCAAATGGCCCCCGGGGGCTCACACTTTCATCCAGCCCCTGGTAACATCTGCAGAGCATTGGGGGAACCCGTGCCTGGCTCTGCCTGGGTCAGTAGACGGCTGGAAGGCAGAGAGCGGTAGGTAGAGGCAGCCCCTCTGGGCTCAGACACGTCAGGTTAGCATCCGGGGACCTTGGCAAGTCACTCACCCCGTGAGCCTCATAAGCTGGATCTTGGTGTCATGGCTGCCTCGGAGGGGAGGTTGGGGGCTCCGAGAGAGAGCCAGCTGTGAGTGCCTTCTCTGCCACATGGGAGCCCACAGGAGTGTCGGCTCCAGGACGGGTCCCTGAATGTCTGGCTGACACCAGGCACCGCACCGGGCACGGGGTCGGGGGGGCGGTTAGTGCAGATCAGCCCTACCCTTCAGTGGTTTGCTCCACGGGTGCTCATCAGTCCCTTCAGAACACAAAAAGCTCGTGAGACCTGCCCCAAAGACACGCCAAGGGGCATCCCTTTCCAGGTCCCATTCCTCTCCCCGTCTCTGCAGGGTCGCAACGTCCCCGGGGACTGAGGCAAGCCATAGCAGCAGAGTCCCTGCCAGCCTCCGGGGTGGCCTTCCCAGACCAACACGACAGCAGACCAATCCTCCCTGCACAAGGTGCCGTGGCTCCGCCGACGCCTGGGTGCCCTGCCCGCAGCACGGCTCCTCCGTCCGGCTCCCACTCCCCTGCGGAGCTCCGGTGCCCAAGGGAGGCGATTGCTGGGGGGAGCCGACGCGTATTAGGCACGTACTATGTGTCAAGCATGTTCAGAACACCTGACATGCACCCCTTCTTTAAACCCTCACCAAGAGGAAGGTCTTGTTATTATGTCTCTGGTTCAGAACAGGGAGGCGAGGCATGGAGAGGTGAGGTGACCCCCTCAGGGTCACACAGCTCTGAAGTGGCTGACACCAGAGCCTACCCTCTCACCCCCAGCCATGCCCACCCCGGTCCACCTGCAGCTGCTCTTTGCCCCGTGAAGGGGGCATGGCACCGTCAAGGTTCAGTGAGACTCTGCTCCTTGAAAACAAACAGTCTGACCTGGGGAGTCCCCTCACCACTCTGAACCTCAGTCTCTTCTTCTGCAAACAGAGAACAGTGAGCCCACCCGCGACTGGAATGTGACTCAGATCCACCGTGAAGAGGTGCCTAGAGCCCCAGCATGGTGCCAGGCCACGGGGAGTGCCCTCCACTTCCCGCCACACTGCTCAGCACCCGGACCCCCTGGATGTCGGGAGTCCACCGCCAACCAGCCCAATTCTGGGAGAAGGGTACCTTGGAAGGCAGAGAATGGGAGGCGGAGGCCAAAGCCGGGGGCAGCAGCTTGCCTACTTGGCATTCCCTGCAAAGAAGTGGAGGGCAGAGGGGTAGAAGAGCCTGGAGCTCACTGGGGGAAAGGTCTCAGCTTCTGGGAACAGCGTTTCCCGGGGGCTCAGCCTTCACCGCTAGGGTTTCTGACCTATGGACTTTTTACCTTGGCACCGGCTCCCCGAACACGCTGGCAATATTTACCCTGTGGGCGGAGGAAGGGGCCGGCTGGGCGGTGTGCGTGTGTGCGCACGCGCCCTGGAGCAGAAAGGAGAGCCAGGGCAGCCGGACCCAGGCCCTTGAGAGCCCCTGGCTCCTGGAGCCTCAGATGTGGGCTCCCCTCCTGGTCTTTCATCCTTGTTCTCTGTCCCCATCCTCCTTCAACTCTTGCTCTTAGGGCTGAAACGTTGGTGGTTCGAAGATGCCAAACCCACGGCCTCCTCTCTGGGAACTGGCACCCAGGGTGGAGACAAGGGCTAAAAATCCAAACGCCTGCCCTTCACCCTCGCTAGCTCTAAGAACTCCCTACTATCTATAGAATGGGGGACCAAGCACTCAGCAGTGGCGGGTGTTGTCTCCAGCCCTGTGGGTGCTCAGATGATGTCCACTAACCAGATGGATGGAGGGAGGAGAAGATAGATGGATGGATGGGTGGAGGATAGACCGATGAATGTGTAAGTGGACGGGCCCCTAGATAGGTAAACAGAGGTGGGCAGACAAACAAACAGTGGATGTGCAGTCATTCTCCATCCATCGATTTATCCATCCGTCCATCTGTACCTCCAACCATCCACCCATCCATCCATCCACCCGTCCATCCATCCACCTGTCCATCCATCCATCCACCCATCATTCCATCCATCCATCCACCCGTCCAATCATCCTTCCTACCATCTCTGTACGATCAGTCATACGCACATGGCGAGGTAGACAGAGAGAGGGACAGATAGGAAGACAGACACACAGACGGATGGGTAGATGAGTGGATAAATGAGTGGCTGGCTGGTGGCTAGATGTTCCAATGGAAAACTGAATGAATGAGCAGATGGAGAGATAGATGCATGGACAGATGGATTGCTGGATGGCTGGGACCGAAAACTAAATGCTAAATTGCCTCCCTCCCGAAGGTGGCAACAACGGTTGCTTCAGCTCCTGCCTGGTACCTCATACATTAACGCGGCCACAGGGGGCCGGAACGCCGCAGCCCCCACAATCTGGTCATTAACTGACTCACGGAGCTTTTCACCTATTCGAAACCAACGGGGTAGCAGCGTGACATTTCAGATTTCCTTTCAGCAATCAATTGCTTGGCCTTTCACAGAACACAGTGTGCAGCTGTTTGCTGGCTTATATTCTCCTCCAAAGGTGCCCGCGAGCCCCCCGTGTGCAGTAATGGGCCCAGCTTCCCTGGGGCTCGGGGGGAGTGTGTGCCCAAAAAAGTTAGGGGACCCTGCCCCCCAACTGCTTTGCCACATTCTCTCTCTGCAGAAGTGCTACCAATTACCCTAATTACCCTTCAGTTAGGGGGTTTCATTTATAACATAGTGGTGAGGAAGTATTGGAGAAAGAGTTTCCTTGGCAACCAAGTTTTTAAACACAAGAATTCTCTGAGTTTTAAAGCCACTTGTCATCTAATTTCCCCCCTGAAAATTAGCTTGGAACTTTTCAGATGCTGAAATTTTTAGCATAACAGCAGGCTAGCACTTATGTCTGAAACCATGAAAGACCTAGATTTCTCCCCTGCCAGAGGTTCCATTTCCGGTGCCACTTTGTTCGTGGTGGGTAGGCAGGAGCTGCCACGGCCATTATGGAGTAACCGCGGGGAGCGACATTCTCGGACCTGCGGTGGGTCACACTCGCCACACCAACCTGTTTCCCGGACTCGGGCCGTTCCAGATCCCCTCGGCTGAGTTCTGCTGGGTGGGCTGGATGGAAAGACCCCCAAGAGGGCCGAGTGGTCTGGGCCCAGCTCCCCAGGTTGAGAAGGATGGCACCAACCAGCACCCCAAAGCAGAAAGCATACCATTTCAGGGTCTGCTCTCGGTCGAGGCTTCCCTCACTAAAAAATTGCCCGTCCTCAGCAAGCTCCCTGTCTCCTCCCTGTGCCGACAAAATGAATCCCAGCTCAGGTACATGGCTTTTCATCATCTGCTCCAGACGGGGGCAGCCACTCCAGCTCGCTCCTCCTCCCGCAGTCCACGCACTCTACTCGGGCCAAGCCACGCTTCTGCCCACTCAGCCTCCAACCGTCTAGACGGCACCTGCGCGCCGACCCTCGCACTTTACACCCCCAGCCCGCCTTGATCCTTGCCCACGCCCCTTAATCTACCCGCAAATCCTCTACTCTGCCCTTTCGACCCTGGCTTTCCAAATTTGACATCATTTTATGAGGGCTGCTCACATGCTGCTTCCTCTGAACCTTCGCAGCCATCTGTCCACACCTCGGAGAACACCCAGTTTTTCTGCTCTGTCCAGCTTAAGGGCTGCTTTGTCCTGAAGGCACACGGTAGAGTCGAGAAGTCAGGCAGCTGATTGAGATTCTGGTTCTCACAGCCTGGGAGCTGCATTGCCCTGGTGGAAGATGGAAGGATGGATGGAGGGGAGGGGAAGGGTTTAGAGTAAAGGGACTCCACAGTGGTCAGATGAACCCCTAAGTGGAGGCCGGGTGGCGCCCTGGGTAGACGTGCGGATGGATGGGGGCCGTGTGGAGGCATAGATAGTTGGAAGATGAAGAGATGAGTGGAGGGGGAAGGGGTTGGACTGCCGGATGGAAAGAAGTGGGGGAGGGGAGGGGAAGATAAATCGCATATGCAACTCGCTGCCCAGGCAGAATTACAAAGTCTGGGAGGTAGACCAGGAGGCCAACCACCCGGAAACTCCGGAAGGGGCAGAAGGTGAGCTTCTGGATTCTTGTCCGCAAGAGCTCTTGCTCCTGATAGCTTGAGGCTTGGAGTTTTCAGTGACCCTGGGAAAAGGACAGAGGCTCCTATGGGACCAATTCATTAGGAAGGACAGTCCTGATCAGCTCACCTAAGCACTTGGGCCGACTCTAAGGGCCAGGCGGGCAGAGAGCATTTAATAACTATTCATTGGAAAGTGATGGGTTGATCTTGGAGACCTGCCAATGCAGGGAGGCACAGCCAGCTGGGAAGCGCTGGGCATTTTGTTTCTGAGGAGGACGCTCTCTCATATTCTGCCGCAAGAAAGACTGACCCTGCTGTGAGCAGCCCAGCCTCCAGTCTTTGGCCTTGCTGTCGTGTCTGCACAGCGCCAGAACCCACCCAGCAGGGGGGCCCGTGGCCCATGCCTCCCTGTGAGAACCAGCCCCCAGGGTACCAGGGAGGCGGCCCTTCCTGTGAGCCATCTGGGTTCAAGATGTGAAGGACATCAGACTGGAGCTAGTCAAACCCCAAGCAACTTGACTTCTAAGTGTTCTGGGAGTCGATTCGCCCATGAATCCAGGAAGACCCTGTAGATAAACAACCAAGTCCCTAGAGCTGTGGGGGGACAGAGGGCCAGCACAAAGCTAGAAGGACATCTGAACACTGTCCCCTTCCAGGAAGGACAAATCTCACTCGATGTTGGTCACAGACACACTCAGAGGCCACAGGAAGGTGCAAACATCAGCTTGTCCGCTGAGTCTTCTTTCCGGCCTGCAAGGTCTATTCTGACTTGGACAGTTACACAGGAGGAGCACTGCACGAGCCCAAGGGATGGACCCAGGGACCAGGGGAAGGGCAGCGGGCCTCGGCGGGCTTCGTGGCCGGATTCGGGCCTCGCAGTCCTGAGCAGTGCCTCTGAAAGACTTGTCATGCATCTCAGGGAACCTTGTGTTGTGAATAAAACCATCTCTGCGCTTCTTCCCTCAGACTCCCTCCCCACGAGGGATGCAGGCGGCGGGGAAATAAGGAAAGGGGTGCAGGGGGGAAGACAAATCCACTCTGCCTTATCTCTAAAGTGTTTAGCTAAGTGCCAGGCACATAATAAGTGCTCGATAAATAACCATTATTAGGGGCGGAAGAAATGGAGGAGATCAGACAGATCAGAACTTAATTCTGCCACGCAGATCTATTGTGCTTCTGCCCAGGGAAAAAGAGAGAACATGTATCTCAACTTTCCATCTCCCTCTGTCTCTGAGGCTGACTTTGTGGCCGTGTCCTCTCATCCCCTTTTGCCTGCAGCCTGTTGAAAAAAAGAAAAAGAAAAAGCCAATCTGGCATGCTTGGCCGAGCCTCTACCGCCCCAGCCCACAGCCCACAGCCCCTCCGACTTTATGTTTAATTTCCCTGGGTCGGGAGGAAGCATTCTGATGATCCAAGTTAATTCAAAATGTAAATTTCATCTCCTATCGGCTAATGGCTCTGAGCTCCGCTTGATGGAACGGGGGAGCAGCTGCCACATGCGTCACCAAGGCCTCTGGCTCCCTGATCTCTGCTCTTAATGGTGATGAAACCCTCACCGAGGCTTCAGACAGCCGTGGCCTCTGTGCCCACTGAGGCCAGACCGGAGATTACCTCTGCAGACAGGCCGTGCTGCTAACCGGAGGGAACTGTGGGCTGGGAGGTCTACGCCAACCCCAGGGGAGGCTCCGACCGGGCCAGACCAGTCAGTCCCCCGGGGCTGTCTTGGACGGCCGATGCCCCTGTGCCCCTTCCCCCAGATTCGGGAGCCTCAGCCCTTGACAGAGAACGTCACCGTGAGCCAGCGGTCTCCACTGGGGTCAGGGACTCGAGAAGTAGCCTTGAACCCCGCAAGGGCTAGTGCTAGAAGGGCGGCCGAGACCTTCAGATGCTGACTTCCCTCAGGCTTGCTGTGGGCTTGGGGCTGCCCCTGGGCCACAGAGAAGGTCCCTTCCCTCTTCCCGGGAGATGCGAGGGCTTCCCTTGAAGCCAGCTGAGCACCCCACTGCCCGAGTTGGCTCGTGTTCTTGAAGGCCAAACCAGCTTCAGGCTGGGGATCTCTCTCTGTCTCTCTCTCCCTCCCCTCCATGGGCTGCAGGAAGAGGCTTTGGGCCTAGAGGGAGGGCCCAGCAGAGCTGGGGATGTGCCTGCAACTCCGAGCTTCTCGTTGTGTACTGCCCTTCCCTGGGCGTGGTGTCGGCAGGATTGAGCTGTAGGTGAGGGGTGGGGGTGTTCTCAAGTGTGACAAACAGGCAGTGGGGGGCATGCCTGGGGTGGGATCACAGACATGCAGAGGAGCAGCAGGTGCCCTGTTTGGGGGCAGGACGTGGTCTTCTTGTTCCTGAACGAAGCTCGCCCTCTCCACCTCGGCCTTCCGCCCGCACCTGCACCTGGGCTCGCTAAACCCCAGTCCTAAGGGTCCCACTGAAGAGCCACATGGTGCCAACTTCACGGCAGGTTGGAGGTGGAAAGACTTTCAGGGAACGAGGTGGGACACTCTGGCAAAGCTGGGGAAACTGAGGCTCGGAGAGGAAGCGCATGTCCCTGGACCGTGCCAGCATTCTAGCCGTTGGAGGGGTACTGCTGCTGCAGGGGGAGGAGGAAGGAAAGTGGACCCTCCCATGTGGCTGGAGCCCCTGGGGTTCGGAGCATCTAGACCCTCCCTTGTGTAGAGACATGAGCCGAATCCTCCCTTCCATCGCCAAGCCGGTCGGCGAAAGCTTTTTCTGACCCACTGTCAGAGCTGGGAGGCTCTTGGGTCTCCTGACTCTGGGGTTCTTCTCCTTGCTGAGGATGAGGTTGGGGTTATAAAATTGGGTTTAATGCCAGTGCAAGCCGGCCTGGAATCCCAGGCTCCTGGCGGGCCCAGTGCTGCCGCTGCTGGGCTCATGGCTTTTGCAGGTCTCTGTCCTCTCCGGCCCTGTTTCTCTTAGAAGTCGGTGAGATGATTTTCACGGTGTTCATAATAACCGGGAGAGGTTCACAGGCCTGGCATTAGATGACATTGAACCCCGCAATAAGAAAGTCTGTCCTTTTCCCATTGTCTGTGAATCCTCCTGGTCGTCCATGGGCATGAATCTCCGTGGGCTGCACCTGCCCCGCCACCTCCCTCTTCCCGCTCCCATTGCCTTTCTGTCAAGCTAAGAGCAGGCCTCCGATTAGAGCCTTTGGCAGACAACAGATTTCGAATGCCACTTAAGACACACTTTTGGGAAAAAAAAAAAAAAAAGACACGCTTTTGTTTTTGTTGAATTTATTCTCTTTTCAAGCCACGTTATGAGCTATACAATCCATGTACCATAAAATTCATCTGCTTAAAATGCCATTCAATGGTTTTTAATGTATTCACAGGATTGTGCAAGCTTCACCCTAATCTAACTTGAGAATGTTTTTCAGCACCCCAAAATGAAACCTTGTCCCCGTTAGCTAGTACTCCTCCCTCCTCAATGCTTCTCCCCACCTGACCCCTGGAAACTATAAATCTGATTTCTGTCCCTATGGATTTGCCCATTCTGGACATTTACTACGAAGGGAATTACACAATGGACCTGTCTTTCGTGGCGTGTTTCTTTCCCTTGGCATCATGTTGATGTGGTTAGGAAGGAATGCCTATTTTTTAATTGATGGCTGGGATGCAGTGTTTTCTTCTAAAACAAACTTCTTTCGATCTACTCATTTTTTTCCAATTAAGGGAATGGATCGTTTGCTCAAGATATCAGTTATCCGTGGGAGGCAGGCTGTTCACTAGAACTCTCAGATCCTGTCCAAGGGCCTGAGGGTACTTTGGCTATTGGTTCTCTGATGTGGGGAACTTTTTCTCCCCCTCCTCTCTCCCAGAGCCCCCAAGCCCCTTCCTCCATTCTCCCTGACTGTTCTCAAAACCCCCACTGCACGAAGGAAGTTGGGGGGGGGGTGGGGAGGGGATGTTGCAGAGCAAAGTCTTTGCAAACAAATGTTTAGTCCTATCTATTCAACAAACTCAGAGGGACAGCTGTGGTCTCAGCTTCTCCCCAGTCGTTTTGTCCAGAAGCAGCATCTACAACGAGTTTAATTATGCAATTAAAGTCATTTTCCTGGGCTGAACAAATATTTACAGCATATTTTGCTGCAAATTGCTTCGCCTGGAGAAAGGTTCTGCCGAGCGGGCTGGCACGGCTGGCGCGCATTCACACATTTACAGAGCCCATTACCCAGGGGGCCGCACGGCGCCGAGCAGGTGGTAGACAGGCGAGCCCCCGGAGCAAGCGTCAGTGCTGAAACGGTGACAGGTGTCAGCAAAGCGAATGTGTTCTTGGCCCCGCCACGGTGCTACAGTGGACCAATGACGTCCATTGTTCCTCTGCGGCAGCCCTAAATCCCAGCTCTGCGACATCAGAGAAACTCTGGGCTCTGTCCCACTGCTGGGGTGTGCGGGGGTACAGAGCAGAGAGAACATCGTGCGTGGAACAGCTCTGTAAAAATCAGAAACACATCCATCGCGCCATGGTCCCGGGAGGTGGTCCTTGACAAGAACCCACGTGCAGAACCTCTCCAAGGGCACCCCCTGCCCCGTTCAGTTTCCTGTCCAAGCGGGGGCAGGAAAACTCAAGGTGAAACTTCAAAAAAGCAAAAAAATGTCACTTTATTTTACTCCCTCTGGACTTTTCTCCATCTCAAACTGCCATTTGCCCCCAAGAAGGAAACTTCATCGTAGTTCACTGGAGTGATGTCAGCTGACTCAAGGTCTTCTCGGCTTGGGGGGACCCTCCCCCTGCCCAGCTCCCCGGTCTGAGGCAAAGGTCTGGGTGGGGGCTCGTGCAGTATGAAGGGCTTGGCGCTGGGAGAGGACAGATGCCACCAGTGGGGACCATGACTGCCAGAGATAATCCAGACCCAGGTTTGGGAGCCCCACGGCTATTTGAGAAATTCTGGGGGGGTCCCATCATCCCAGGAGAGATGAGCAGGGGGCAGTTAGGGAGACTTTGGGATGATTTCAACTTCTCCCCTCCAGCGCAACCAAGTTGAATGTCAGCCCTGAAGGGAGCGGAGGCTGGTCCTGTGCCCACTTTGGCCTGGGTGGCTGCTGCTTGGGTCCGTGTGTGCCCCACCCCCAGCCTGCCCCAGAGACCCTGTGTTCCTCCTGGGGACAGCCCTCCAGAGCCACCAGGAGCCCAGGGCTGGTCAGCAGTGGGCCACGACGGACTGTGAGGGACCGCGAGCCCCCCATCCCCGGTGTTGTGTGAGCTCATCCCACAGTAAAGACCAAGAGCAGAGTGCCAGGCCCCTTGCTCACATGACCCCACGGTTATGGTGCCCATTTTACAGTTGGGAAAATGAGGCTTGGGGTTTCGTGCAATCACTGGGGAGCATGCAGCTAGGAAGGGGAAGGGTGGTGAGTCACGCCCAGACCCTCTGGACCTCAGAGTCCATGCTGAGCTGGGCTGTTTTGTTTTATCCTCATCAGACCCCAACAGGGATGTTACTGCCCTATGACACAGATAAATGTCACTTTGGGTGACACTGCTGGCCAGAGGTTGAGCTGGGATGTGTCCAAGGTCACCGGTGTTGACTGCCCCCCAGGAAAGGCAGGAGGGCAGGGGCGGGTGGGGGGAGGCAGGCCCTTTCCCATAGACGACGGAACCTGGTGCCCTATTTACTGTGATTGTTAACTGTGACAGCAAAGGTCCCCATCGTGTGCCCTCTGTAGGGGAGCCGGTCAGCTCTGGAAGGCACTCAGAGGGGCACGTGGGCAGCCGGGGCCTCTGGGTGAGGGTGGGCTGAGGAGAGAGGGCAGGAAGAGTATGAACCCGTAAGCCCCAAAGGTGCCCCTGTCTGGCCCGGCCCCGCTCATCTGCCCCTCTGCCCCGAGTGAGCTTCAAAGCGAGTTTTTCAGTATTTGCTGTGTACCTGCCGTGTTCTGGGCTTTAACCCGGACTCCAGCTCCGGGAACCCATGGGGTCTGGGGGGCGGCACCCACGCTGGGTTCCAGCAGAAGGTATCAGCCTCAGTTGGTCTGGGCTCGTGTGTCCTGGGGGCGGGCAGACCGGGCACCCACAGCCCCAAAACCAACTTGGCCTTGTCTACCTTTCGGCCTCACAGGGTCTGGGGCACAACATGGAGACATGGGCACACAAGGTCATCATGTCCTGAATATTGTAGTCCGAGGTCCCAGCACAGAAACCGGGAGCTGCAGGTGAATGTAACACAGTTGGCACCGTTTGGGGAAAGTGAGTCAGGAGCCAAAGGCAGGGATGGAGCCCTTGTGGCCCCCTGGACACTTCTGTTCTGTGTAAGGCACTTCCTCTGGGCTGCTTCCCAGACTCCCAGGGCCTGGTGGCAACAGGGTCACGGGCCAGGGCGCTGGGCAGGTGGGTGACACTGCACGGGGGAGGGACAGCTTCCCGAATGGCCAGCTTTGCCACAGGGATGAGAAGCCTGCTGAAGGCCTAGAACAGGACTCGGGGGCCTCGGGCAGACATCTTAACCATGGAGCCCAAACTCTACCGGGAAACCTCTAACGGGGGTCCAGGAAACTGCCTCGGAGGCCAGCAGGGGCAGAGAAACAGAAGCGCAGTGCCCGGGGTGCCAGCCCTCCCCAGCCTGGGGTGGACGCTCCCCTGCTTTGCCCCCACCCCCAGACGTTCAGTTTCTGAGTCAGAGCACACGCCAAGCAAGTGTTCTGTGCGGAAAGAATAAAACAGGTTTGAAAGCCCTCAATTTAAATTAATACAGCAGATAACGTTTAATTCCATTAAATGGGTTTTCCCCATCAGTGGTTTTGGCATCAGAACATGACGCTTTCTTGGGAGAGCTGGTCAGCGCCCAGCCCTTTAAAGGGAAAGAAAACTCTGATTGCCATTTCCCAGCTCCAACGGATGCTCCGGGCCTCAGTTTCCCCATCTCTAAGATTGATCGAGGTGACCTCGGCTTCACCTTCCACGCAGAGCAAGGCACCAAGGAGCCCAGGGCAATGAGCGAGCTTGCAGGCAGTGGAAGCTAGAAAAGCCGAGATGCCGGGGCGTGGCGATGAAGGGGCGAACACAGAGCTCGCTGCAGGCGTGGGGGGGGTCACACGGCTCTCACCGCCCATGCCCAGACGGGGAGACAGCGAGTGGAGGACACTGTGTTTATCTGCAGAATGTGCCAAACCAGCTTCGGGGTCGTTTGCACTGATCACCCAATAAACACTGTGAGCCCGGGGACTAGGTGAGGGCTTGAGGCCAAACCATGCCACCTGCTCCTCTCAGGGTAGCCCACTGTTGGCACGCTGCTCGGTATACAGAAGGCACTCAATGGATGCTTGTACCCTGGAACTCCACTTGTCTTTCTCTCTTCTCCTCCCTTGTGGATGACAGTTGAGAAAAGCGTTGGTCGAGAAAAGAGTTTATGGACAAAAGCCCATGAAATTGGCCTCCTTTTCCTCCATGTGGGGTGCAGAGCCCCCAGGCCCACACTTTTGTCAAAAAGCACATTTTAAATTCTCCCACTCAGTGATGCAAGACCTACCATCTAATGACACTAACTAGTGGTTTCTAGACTCTAACCGGTGGTTAATTCAGAAAACCCAACTGTGGTGCCACGGTACCCCCTGGTGACATTCTCTCTGCTCCCACGTCCCATCGGGCTCCTTTCTGTTCCTCCATCCCCGCCCCCCACTCCCTTCTTGGGGGGTCCTGGTGTCTCCACCTCCTCTGGACAGGGTTCCGACCACACGATGTGTCATCAGCCTTCCTTGTTTCTTGGTGGCTCAGGTAAGAAAAACCAAGCAAACAAGCCCATCTTTTCTACAAAATTTATTTTTTAATTTTTCCAAGAAGAGTTAGGGGGAAAAATTGGAATCACATCAAGGTAAGTATCAAGGGTATATAAAAATAATTTAAACATACATATCAGTAATAAAGCAACATTGCTTTCTAGCAACAACTAGTAGTGAATCTTGCCCAAGATTTTTCCGAAGGTACTATATACATCTCAGATAACAAGAAATACAGACACACACGGACACAGACACATACACTCATACACTCGTATATACAACTCAAGTACGTTACCGGTGCATTCCAGCTAACTGAGAGCTACAGCGATAAAAACAGCAAAGCCTAACTGCCTAGCGACCTCAGGGTTGAAGAAACGTGCATTGGAGAGTGGATTTCAGAGACCTGCCAAGATTTCCCTCCCTGATCTCACAGTTACTAGCCCGTACTCTACAGTCTTACTGGAAAATGGATCTGCTCATTACAGTAGGACAGGTGGTGTGGGTTTGGGACACCCCGCTTGTTCTTGCTCCCGGTACCCCCTCGTGGACTGGAAAGGGGGTGACTTCACAGGTGACGCCCTCGGGTCTGATTACATCTGGCTGACCCTCTGCTTCAGGGCCAGGACCTCCCTCTCGATCTCAGCGGGGAGGTCGGCGTTAACCTGCTCCTCTAGGTACTGCTGGATGTCTCCCACCTCCTTCTCCCAGAACTCCTTGGAGATGCGGAAGAGCTCCTCCGTGTCGACGTCCCCCAGGCCTGTCAGGTTCAGGGCCCCCTCTTCAGGGATGAAGCCGACGGGCGTGAGCTTGGCGCCGGCTTCTCCGCTGATGCGGTTGAACATCCACTCCAGCACCCTGGAGTTCTCTCCAAAGCCCGGCCAGAGGAATCTGCCGTCCTTGTCTTTCCGGAACCAGTTGACGTGGAAGATCTTGGGCAGCTTGGCTCCCGGGTGCTGGGCCATGCTGAGCCAGTGGGCCAGGTATCGGCCGAAGTTGTAGCCGAAGAAGGGCCGCATGGCAAAGGGGTCGTGCATGATGACCTTGCCTGTTAACAGAAAGGGGGGGTGATGCCGGTCAACGTTCTCATAGGACAATGACCGCACCATTTATCGGTGACCTAATATTGTTGACATTAGCTCGTGCGGTTCTGTCTCGCACTAAGCTACAGACAGGCAGAGACAGAGCCGGAGCACACCGGTCACTCTCTGTGGTCGTGATTTCCCCTCTGCTTTACCTTGGTGTTCCGCAGCCGCTGTGGCCTCTGATCGCATGGCCGCCCCCACGAAAACTCCGTGTTGCCAGCTGACAGCTTCATACACCAGGGGGACACCTGCAGCGGAAGAAAAGAAAGGTCCCTTAAACGCTCTGACACAGACCCTTTGGCTGGCGGCGGTATCTCTCTCTCCAAATGGAAAGACACGGCCAAATGATGTCTAACTCAGCTAACTTTGGCCCCCCTCAAAGCGAAAGGGCGCAAAACTGCTGTCGGCCTCACGCCACTGAGGCCACGCAACAGAGGTTAAACTGGATGGAGCTCCCTTAGGTCAAGGATCCAGAAAGGCTCGCGGTGCCTTGCCAATTATCCTGACTTTTTGGAAGTTGGAGATCTCTGGCACCCTCTGACAAGGTCATGAGAAAGGAGAGATGCCACGGATGTCCCCTGGGAGCCAACACATCCACATTCCCAGGCTGAACGAAGGAGAGCCTCACCAGCAGGTCGGCGGCCCCCAAAGATGATGCCCTCGATGGGCACCCCTTCTGGAGACTCCCAGGCAGGGTCGATGATGGGGCACTGGCTGGCCGGGGTGCAGAAGCGCGAGTTGGGATGGGCACAAGGTTCTCCTACAAAAGCAAGAGAGGAGAGGCCCCTTAGCATCTGGCCCAAACAAGTGGTGTTTGTAAGCTAGAGCCCCAGGGCCTCGAGGCAGGGCTCACCGTCCTGGGGGGTCCACTCCTTGTTCTTCCACGAAGTGATCTTGATGCCTGGGGCCAGCGGCTGGTCGATACCTTCCCAGTAAACGTCCCCATCGCTGGTCTCAGCCACATTGGTGAAGATGGTGTTCTTCTGGATGGTCTTGATGGCGTTGGGGTTGGTCTTCACAGAGGTTCCGGGAGCCACACCAAAAAAGCCGTTTTCTGGGTTGATAGCCCTTAAGTTACCTGCAAAGTTTTAAACCAGAGAAGTAGGAAGTGCGTGCCGAAGACAGCCCAGCATACATTCTCAGCTCTGGCCAGGCTCATTTTTGCACCAAATTCTCAAGTCTTTGCTTCTTTCCCCTGCCTCATTCCTGGAAGAGATTTCTCTTTTCTCATCCAAGCATTATTTTCCACTTCGACACTTTTACAACCCTTTCTTCCTCATCCCTTTTCCACCAGCACTATTTTAACAAATTTATTGTGTCAACAAGCAACAACATATGGTTTGATTTCAATCCAGATTCTATATTAAATTAAAGAATGCTTACAGAATACGTATTCCTAAGGCTTTGCAAGATGTAGAAATAACTTAAAAGATCCAAACACGATTTGGGAGGATCTGGCATGCTTTAAAAGCCGAAAGTTCGCTTAGCTCCAATTACTACTGTCAGCCATTGGGCCTGAAAGAGTCACCTTGTTGGTCAAATTTCATCCAGGCGATGTCATCACCCACACACTCTATTTTCCACCCGGGGAGGCTGGGGTTCATCATGGCCAGGTTGGTCTTCCCGCAGGCACTGGGAAAGGCTGCTGCAAAGTACTTCTTCTGGCCCTTGGGGTTGGTGATGCCCAGGATCTGTTGGTGACAAGATTCCTCCTTAATATGTTCCTTCGTGTCCCCCCTGGTGGTCAGTGGCTCGGTCTAGGAGAGTACTCAGAAGCCTCCCCAAAAAAGAGATTCCCAAGATCTATGTCTTCAGGTATCAAAATGAACACTTTAAATAACAAAGCCTAAAGGAGTGCTACTGGTCCCACTGCACTGGAGTCTTCGAGAGAGGCATGAACCATCATCGGTAGAATTTCTAAGTCTGTCCTCCTTGGGGCGGGTCAGGTCTCGCCCGTCGGAGATGCACTTCCATATACACTTCGACCTCCGTGCCCCCCCCCACCCAAGACCCCACCGTGTGCCTGCAGAACTTGCTACGTCTTACCAGCATGTGCTCCGCAAGCCAACCCTCTTCCTTTGCCAGCCGGCTGGCCATCCTGAGGGCAAAGCACTTCTTCCCAAGGAGCGAGTTCCCGCCGTACCCGCTCCCAAAGGAGATGATTTCCCTGCGGTCTGGCAGGTGCGCAATGAGCGTCAGCTCTGGGTTACACGGCCAGTTGTTCACCAACGGCTCTGCACAGGAGGACACATCCCGGGTGAGCGCGTCACATCCCCACCTGGGGATCCCGCAGGGCAAAGGCCCAGGGTTGAAGGCTCAGCTTATTTGTTGTTTGCACTTCTGATTCTGAAATAATATGCTTACTTTTTAAAGGCAAAGGGCATCCCACCGAATGGAGGCACTTGACGAATTCACCGTCCCCCAGTGCTTCCAAGACGGCCGTGCCCATCCGTGTCATGATACGCATGCTGGTCACCACGTAAGGTGAATCTGTCAGCTCAACGCCGATCTTCGACAGCGGTGAGCCCAGAGGCCCCATGCTGAATGGGATGACGTACATGGTGCGACCTGTGGGGGCCGGTCCGTGGGAACCAGTGAGAAATGATCCCACAGTCACAGAGCAGGGGAGCCTGGTCTCAGGGTCCCCACTGTCGCATCACACTCTTGCTACCAGCAACCCACGCCCCCCCCCTCCACCCCACTGATTTTGAAAACTCTACTGGAAATCAAACGGAATGCCAAAATGAAAGCATTTTCATAAACATGCAACCGAGTTCTGCCAAGCTCTCCTGAATCCCAGAAAGGAGCCAGACATTTTCAATACACTGTGAGTTTCATACATGAATTTAAAGCCATCTGAGGCCACAGGAGTGTTCAGGGCTGTCCTAATTATCATGAGGAAGACATAATAAGAGGTTTGCCTTTGCTTTTACTGGATTTTTCCCAGTCAAACAAACATCTCACTCACCTTTCATGCACCCTGGAAATCGGGCTTTGAACGCTTTCTCAAAGTCCTCCTCCGACATCCAGCGACCTAGTTGGCTGAGGCCAGTTTTGGGGATGGGCACGGTATCTCTTTGCTCTTGGGTAATGATGACTGTCTTGCTTTCAATTCTGGCCACATCCCTGGGGTCGGTGAGAGCCAACCAGCTGCAGATATAAAACACACACAGGTTAGGAATGGAGAGGAAGTGCCGCCATCTTGCATTGGAGCTGTGCCCGGGATTCAGCCAAGCGTCCTATTGGAATGCGCCAGTCCCCTTCGTTACTGTGCTCTTCCCACACCTAGCAGAGGCCGGGCACACTGACGATGTCCCATAACAGTGGACAACCGCACCAGCTGGTGCGCCGTTTGCAAGGACTGTGTGTCTGTATCATCTCACTGCAGACTTGAGCTGCTCGACGCCTGTCGTCCCATCAAAGGCTGTATGGTTCCGCCCTTCATTAAGTTTTTCAACAGTTGACAACCCACCTCACCCACCCCCTGCTGGGTGTGGCCCACCTCCGGCAGGTGCAGAGCAGCGGCGGCACTCAGGGTGTGGAGCTGGGGCTGGGGGCTGGGGGCTGGGGGCCGGCTTACCAGTTGCTGAGTTTCCGCAGCTTCCGGATCATGCCCTCTCCTTCCATCTGGTCCAGCAGCTGCTGGTTCTCCCCCTCGGAGCCATCGCAGATGTGGATGTGGTCGGGCTGACACAGCCTGACGCTGCTCTCCACGAACGCTCTCACCGCCTGGGGCAGGCTGTCAAGGGTGCCCTGGATGACTTTGGCTGAGAAGTTGAGGCCGTTTTGGAGCTGAGGAGGCATCTCCGCAGGGTCGTGCTAAGGGCCACGGGCACCAACGTTCCCTGAAAGAGAAAACACAGGCTTCTTGACCAAAAGAACACACGCCCTCAAGGAAACTCAATGTACTTTCTTGGGCAGCATCTCACCAGACAGCCAGAGCTCTGAGGACAAAAGGAAATGAGTCTACGTGATCTCTAGAAACGGCGGTTAAAAATCTCGACCTACCTTTCTTCTTCTCAGATGATCCCAATCAGAGATCTGAGAGGGTCTTTCGAGGTTCTTCCTGCTGGTGAACCCGCGTTCCCAAGGGGAAGGCCGAGTTTGCTGGTTGGGGGCAGAAGCTCCTGGCCTTAAATCCCCTCAAGGAGAAAGGCCCCACCCCTGGGCTACACCCAGGGAGGCTCGTCTCTGACGTCAGGGGCCGGACTTTGGATCCGGGCCACAGTCAGTCGAGCTTCTGGACCATCTCACCACAATAAGCCCCAGGGAGATAATCATTGAACAGATAGTTGTTAATGAGTGCTGGGAGGCCTTTGTCCCCAGACCAGCCACAGCAAGTTCTTACACAACTTGCCATTGACTAAACTTTGACCCAGTCCGCTGCTGATGTAAAACGCTCCGTCCTCCCACTGATAGGCGGGCTGGATCCCACAGGGTTGGCGGGTGCCCCTCCTGGACCCCAGGGGTTGTTGGCAGCACATTTTGTGTCCCGCTGGGTGCAGAACACCACTGTGGCGAGGTGTCACCATGCAAAGCGTATGGAAAGGAAGTCGCCAAGTGTAGGTGACTACATGGCTCATTGGCAAAAGTCAGACTTCACTGGGGGCTAATAACCTTACTGAGTGTCCCCCGTGGGCCCCCCCACACCAAAAGTAAACTCTGCGAGGACAGGAATCTCTGCCTATTTTGTTAATTCTTGTATGTACAGTTCCCAGCATAGAGTAGGCATAGAATGAGTCACTGCCAAGCATCGTTCTGAGCCGGAGCCTATGAACAGACAAGGAAACTGAGGCACAGAAAGGCCAAGTGGCTACTCCCAGCTCCTGGTTATAGGGCAACAGAAGGAAGACTGGAACATAAGCCCAAGGGGCTCTGGATCACCCCACCATACTGTCCCTTGTGAGGTACCATTTCCTTTTCTGAAATTTTCTACGTATCCTCTAAGCAGTTTCTGGGCTGGATGCAGGTACCCGCTGAGATGACCGCACACTTCTCACTGTCTCTGCAAGTCTGACTGTCTGGGGAGCGAAGGGGGCTTAGTGGTTCCGAGGAATTACACTTGAGCAATGAGACCTTTATGCAGGCTGTAAAGAATTCGCGTTGCAAGCGGTAAGAACTCCAGTCCAATTTAATGATCTCTGGAGCTGCTCACTGGCATTTCGAGAGCACTGGGTAAGAAGTCAGGAGCACGGGGCCAAGCCCCCAGTCTCTGCAGGCAACCCAACAGTGCAGTCAGTGGACACCCTGTCCCTCAGAGGGGGTGGGGAGGGACTTGCCTGCCTCCACCATGGGACTGCAGAGATAATTCTGTGACTGTTTTAAGGAGCTGTAGAAATACAAGCTTCTGGGAATGGCAATCTCAGACCAGAAGTATCTAAGGGACTACCCAGTAAGCCTTGGCTCCCACTGCAACAGTGGGTGTACACATGTCCCCATTTCCCACCAGAATTATCAACCCATTGCCATGTCTCATTTACTCAGATTCTCATTCAACCAAACGAATCTCTCAGTGTAAACAGCATATGAGAGGTTTTCATTTAGTTTAAAATTATTTCCCATTTAGGTCACTGGAATTCATTCTTAGTGGTGCCGTCAACCATATAAATTTGTGTCATGTCTAAATTCAACCACGACGTAATGCCCAGTTGCCGAGGGACACATTCTCAGCGTCCGACACCAGTGAAATTAGCCATTCAAATGCACGGCCATAATCATGCAACACACGCATTAATGCCGGCGCCGTCCATCTCACCAAATGGGTAGAGATTCCCATTTTGCTGATAAAACTGTGATAGGTTTCGTTCCCTCGAAGAGCACATAGATCGAAAACAAAAATGAGGAACCCGAACTTATTTGCCGTTCTAAATGCTACTCATAAATTCTAGGTATTTCTGTTCGGCGTCTTCCTGGAGAGAACCAGCCAGCTCATTTAAAATGTAGGAGAAGTGGACCACCACCGCCCCTCGGCCAATTGCTTAATTACCGCCCTGACCTCGGGGAAGGCTGGCAGGATTCCCTTGCAACTGTCCCTCATCAAAACAACGTGAAGAGACAAACACTGGGTTGCAGATTCACCTGAAAGTACTGAATTTGTTAGAAGAGAGTGATGCAGACAGAGCGGAGGGCGTTGAGGACACAGGGAAGTCTGGACAAAGTTCACTCAGCCCTCTGCTGACGGGGCTGCAGGGAAGGGTCCCTGCTCCGAAGGGAACTATGCAAATTGTGATGGTCTCCGGGTGTGAGCTGCATTTGTCATTTCTGGAGCAAATGCCATGGGGACCCCCTAATTTTTTCAACGGTGGCTGAAAGTGCAAGAGTGCTCCTCTTTCGAGCGACGCACCAAAAGTGGAACCAGACACAACTGCTTTTGTTGGAAGAAGGAGAAGGAAGCAGTAGACACTGGGGAAAAAAAAAAAAAAAAAAAAAAGAGTTTCAAACCCCAGAGTTAACATCTTCACTTCTGCTTGTGAGGTTCCGCACACCCTTGTCGCTGCTGAAGCTGCAGGCTGGCTGCCCTCAGGGTCCGAGGAGGGAGCGAGCAGGACTCCGGAAAGCCTGCACGGAGTGGGGCGGCCGAGAAGGCAGCACGGAAACCCGACGGCGGTCTAGAGCTGCCAAGACTCAAATGGTGTGAGCAGGCGAAGGTGGGGAACGGCTGCCTTCCAGGTAAACCGTGGAAAGGAAGCCATGAACTTAGGTGAGGTCTCACAGAGGATGCTGAGGACAGTTTGACTGAGACACAGATTGACGGTTTTTTCATGAACAGAGAGCCAAAAATAAAAGGCGACAACAACAAAAAAACCCAGAAATACTCAAGACCATCAACACCGTGTGTGGACGGCCTGCAGAGCTAAGTTGAGATGGCTTCCATCGTGTGCTCCGAGAGATCTGGGGGGATTCCACTGGACCACCCCAGAGGACAGTGGGGGAGGCCCCGTGAGACGTGGCCAGAGCCTTCTCACGCACAGCGTTCCTGACATCATCTGTGGTGTGCATCGGGCTTCCATATTGGATCTTTGTTTGAACAAGGAATTCCACAGCCAAAACACACTGGGAATCCACCAATCACAACCCGTTCCTTCCGTGGGGAAGTGAGACAGCTGAGACCCAGATGATGCAAATAGAGCATTTTCCCAAGCTGAGGCTCTGAACTGAGAGACCACAGCCTCCGGTCTCCACGCCACCGCCGATCGGGGTGACCACAAAAATGCCCCTCAGTTCAGGAAAGCATGACCCTTTCTTGGTAAAGAGGGAAAGGGACAGTTTTCCAGAAGGTGATAAACTAGCAGTGTCACTCACGTGTCTTGCGCTAGAGCCAAATTTATATGCGCAAGTCAACGCTGGTCTCCGATGCCAGGATACTACTCCATGGGCATGGACTGGCCCAGCCGTGGCAGTTTCCAAACAGCAAGAAAACATGTTCAGCTGCGCAATGATCTGCCACGGAACCGTTTGCCAGGGCAATCCCAGGTGTGTTTGTTAGGGACAAATATTTACACGTTCTCCACGTATGGGGTAATCCTAATGTCTTTGCAGTCTGAAGGGTACTTTCACAGTTGAATGGGTTGAGTTTCTAGTTTGGAGCCACAGAATCATGTAATTGAAAGGGTCCTTAAAATGTCGTGTTAATCCAGCTTCACGGTTAGGGGGTCTTTTCTGGGGGTGATGAGAGTGTCTTGGAACTAGACAGAGGTGGCAGACGGTAAGTGTCCAAAATACCACCGAATTGTACACTTTAAGATGGTTGGGTTTCTGTTGTGTGCATTTTACCTCGATTAAGAAACAAAAAAGATTCTGTAGCCCAGTCTTTTCTATTTTGAAGATGTGGGAACAAGGAACAGGTGTAGGGAGCAGGTGTCGGGGAAGGCTTATCAGAAGCCCTCCCAAGGAGGCAGGCAGGTATCCAACAGCCTCCACCCAGCCATCGCTCCATGACCCAAGCCTTTCCCCTTCTCCCAATGGCCTCTCGATGTCTTCACACCTTGATCGTGGGCTGCGTGCGCCCTCACCCAGCAGAGACGACAATTTATATCATCCGGGAATCTGCCCTCGGGAGGGTCACGGTGTTGTTTGCATATTCTTTCCACGGCAAGGAGATAAAAATGAATCTAGAGGTAAACCACGGTGCTGGGTGCATGTTAATAAAACGTGATTTTTGGGGCACCTGGGTGGCTCAGTGGGTTAAGCCGCTGCCTTCAGCTCAGGTCATGATCCCAGGGTCCTGGGATCAAGCCCCACATTGGGCTTTCTGCTCAGTAGGGAACCTGCTTCCTTCTCATTCTCTCTCTGCCCTCCCTTCTGCCTACTTGTGATCTCTGTCTGTCAAATAAATAAATAAAATCTTTAAAAAAAAAAAAATAAAAAAAAAAAATAAAAAAAACGTGATTTTTGTGGCAAAGATGTGCCCACAAGACGTGTTCAATGAATGTTAATAACCAGGTGTTAGAACCCTTTTAGAGGGCTGGTTATCTCTGCTTCAATCATTAGTGACCCATGGAAATAGTGACTCCATAAAATCTTGTTTATTTTCTTTGGAGCTGTCTCTGTCGGGTTTATGGAGAGGCATGAAGGCACTCCGGCCATGCAGAAAGGAGGCGCGGGGTGGACTCCAGCGTGAGACGACACATTCATCCCATGAATGATTTCGCCCTTCAGAGAGCTGCGTCACCTCTGCGGGACCCCTGACAGCTGGGACAGAAGCTGCGGCACGGCACCATGACAGGAGAGTCCCCCTCAAAGTCAGGACAGACAGATTCTAGAAGTACCCGCGTGCCATGCCTCCCCTTGCTTCTACCCAGGGTCGTGTGAGACAAAGACACCATTTTGCCTATGTCATTGGGGTCGGGTGTCCCCCAGTTCGTAGCCCAGCATGTCCTCCGTGAGACAAGGATCCCACTCCCAGACAGCCCAGAACCCAGACTCAGGAGCCCTGGGTGGACTCCAGTGCCAGCTCCCCCAGAATCGGGCCACTCTCTTCGCCTGCCCAGCATGCAGGTAGGTAAGACACGCACCAAGGCCATTTCCGGCCATAAAGTCCTGTCGGGTTTTCCCGCTCACATTGGTGGCCACAGATTCTGAGGCCCACGGTGGCTTTGGTCTCCTCTTACTTCCCTCTCACCTACTTTGGGAGACTGGTCACTCTGGGTTTCCTAAGCCTCTCTTCTTGTCGGAGGCTTTGTTTCGCCAAAATGGGAAGTCAACGGTCAGAGGCCAGGTGGTATAGGTACCCAACCACACTGGGTGGGAAAATACAGCTAATCTGGATAAGACAAAACAAAATTAAAACCTCACATTGGCCCTAAGTGTCTACAGCCCTGCCTTAGCTCTCCCCACCAGGCTGCACGCTGAACAGACCCAGGTTTGGGTCCAAACCACCAACGTCCCATCATCCCCTTTGTTCCAGAGCTTTGTTTGCGTAGGACTATTAGGGTGGAGGATCTTAGCCGCGCGGCAGGGCCCCCGTGGGTCTGTGTACTCTAGTCCATTCTCCAGAATGACCCACGTAAGAGCTCATTCTAGATGACCAAAGGGACAGATGTCCCCGGATGGGTCGCTTCTCCTTGATGATCTCCGTTTCCCCATTTCTAAACTGAGATGGCCCTTCTGCCTCCCAGGGCCCCAGATTTGGGGCAGTACAGAGGAAGCCAGCCCCTGTCCCGAGTCCGCAGCACGCAGAGTGAGAACAGGTTCGCCGTGGAACACGGCTCCCAACACACTCACCGAAGAAAGACAGCGGCACCCGGCAAAGCACGGGGGCGAGAAGAACTAATTGCACAGTTACCACAAAAACAATCCAACGCACTTACTTTGCCGCAAGAAAAAGGATACCACTGCGCACGGCAGTTAACTCTATGGGAAATAATGATAGTCCCTCTGGGACTGAACGCCACCCTCCCCTTGTGCTCGCTGATAACTATGCAAATCCTTCCACTTGCCTGGAACGTGGTAGCTCAGAAAGAAAATGCCTTTTCTCGTCCGTGCTGGGAATAATTCCTGAAACTCAGTAAATCTTAACACAGTCTCAGCTCCCAAGGGGGGAGGATTCGTACCACGGAGATTCGATGACACAGTCCCCGGGGTGGGGGGGTCCAACCAACCTGTCTCGTCAGGGGCTGGGGGGGGCGTCTCCTAACTTAGATGTGGAACCTTAAAATCTTTCCAAGTTGAATTATATAGAAATTGAGGCCCCTTAGGACTGTTGTCCTCATATCCTGGTACAGAAGCAAAGCCCATCTCACGTGCAGAAAACTCCATGTTTATCTAACAAGGACCGGAGTCTGGCGGGAAAAGACGCCTGTCCCAGCCCCCTTCCCCAAACTGGCCTGCATTGCTTTGAAGAGATAGCCAAACTACATGCTGAAGGGGGAAAAGCAACGTTCGTGTTTGTGTTTTGGATATTTAAAGAAAAAGTGTGATTGTTGGAGGCATGAGAAATCCAAGAGGGGTACATGGAATCACAAGCCCACAAGGGTGGGGACAATTCATCTCGTTAGGAAGTCGGTGTCTGAGGCAGGAGCCTGGGAAGCCGTGGGTAGGGGACCCTCCGTACCCAATAGACTCTGATTCTTTCATGTCCAATCAGGTTGACTTCTGTCCCGCAGTTCTGCTGAAATTGGGCGAGATTATGCCCATTTTCTTTCCCTGGTTTGAGCAAGGAAGCTGTGAGGTAAGAGCCCTCTTTCTGAACCCTTCTCGGCCTTGTCGGGAGCTGGCATGGGCCAGGACTGGCAGGGTCTAAGGCCTGGTCACATGTAGGGGTCTGGCCTCAGCTGCCCAGCTCCCTGGGCTCACTCTGCAAGCAACACGGCCCACTGTCCGGGGCTGGAGAGGGGTGGCAGGGCGGGGCTTCCAGACACCCACTTCCAGACAGATGAGGATCAACCTCACCGAGCAATTGATGCTACCTGGCCATTAAGGTCACCAGAAACCTGGACCGACTCCACACTTGGATCTGCAGATAGGGTCCCGGTGTCCTGCGGGAGGTAGTGAAATGGAGCCTACGGCATGCACGCGGAGGCAAATATTTGCATTCGTTTCTTGACCATGTGGCCCTAGTTAACTCCTTCCCCGTCTGCCTCTGCAGGTCCCTCTGTTGTTAGCAGAGAACAATACCGGACTTGCTTCCTAGGGTAATTACGAGGATCAGATCTGGTAACTCAACCACGGGGTTGGCACCATTGAGCCACCGCTCATAAATGCTGGAAGGAACAAAGCGCCATATTTTACGGGCGCAAATTCTCTTATTTGCTTAACAATTGAATCCTATGTGGTGCGGGGCGTCGGAGGGAGGGCACAGAAAAAGGCAGAGTCCCCGACTTCTAGGAGTCCGGGTTCTCCTTTCTTTCAGCACCCTCCACACCTCGAACCACACCCGGCATGTAGTAGGTGCTCAGCTAACGTCTGCTAGGTAACCCCCCAGTCCCCGTGGGGGGCAAATTCTGCACCCATGGGAGGCCCGGATGACAAAGTCCCCAGTGCACTGTGCCGGCAGGAAATGCACCCCATGAGTGTACCCGCTCCCTGATCAATCCCTAACCACGGAGTCCGGCAGTGCCTCCTCGGGTCTCTAACTTTTTCCACACGCCGTCCTGTCTGCTCGTCTCTCTCATTTCCTTGAATCAGATTTACGTTACTATGTGTGCGGAAGCGCCGGCTCATTTTTCACTCCTGAGGCTGCCCCTCCCCCCTCCATCAGCTCCCCCGAGGGCACAGGGCTCGCTCGGGCTCATCCGAGGCCACCCCAGCAGGCGGGTTTCTGAGCCGCGTTGTTGACTTTTCGGAAGTCCCCCGGCGCTTTCTCGTCATTGCGGCCGCGAGCCATGGGCAGGGCGCGCCTCCCCCGAGACAGGTGCACCGCCCGGGCCCGCGCGGGGCGGGAGTCCCGCGTGAGGCCCCAGCGGGCTCCTGTCCGCGGAGCGCGGGAAACACTCGGGGCGGGAGACGGTCCCGACAGCCCTGATGAACGGCTGGCATCGTTTCCTCCCGCAAGCTGCTGAAAATACCCTTTCTCACTTGCCCTTTGCTGAGTGCCGAGGCACGAACCAAAGTCCATTCCCGAGCTGGGTACCTAATTTTTATGAATAATATCTTCGCTCTATCAATCATTGTTAACTAATGGGAACATTTGAAGAAATTAATTTAAGCCTGGCGAGAGGAAGCGCGGCCGCTCATCACGAGGCCCCTCCCCGGTGGATCGTGCCGCACCGGCCGCGGCCGCCAGCGCGCGCGGTGACTCAGGCTGGCCCGACCTGACTTCCGCCCGCAGAGGACACTCTCTCCTTCACAGAGCCGCTGCCTCCACCGGGCCGTGCAGAAACTGCTTAATTAAGGCTGAACCTTAATCAACCTGCTAAGACCGGTTTCTCCATATCCCACCCCCGCCCCTAGAAGCAGGGCGGTAGCCCAAGCCCCTGGGGACTGGGTTGCCAAGAAGGTGGGGGTTGGCCGGGGGCGGGGCGGGGGTGGGGTCTATGGGAGGGGCTCAGGTTCGGGGTCTCAAGAATTCACTTGACAGACAGCGAGGTGGGCCTTTGGCGACTTGGCCTCTACATTCTTGCCCAAGGGTAGAGAGCGGAGGAACAGAAGATAGGGACACAGGAAAGGCTGACCTCCAGGAACCCGGCGCGCTCTTCTGTCCCACGCGTCCCCGGGTACCCTGCCCGGAAACCCGCTTCTCCCACCCATCCTGACCACAGCCCACTGGAAAGCCAAGGGTTCGTCTCCCCAGACCTGTAGCATCTCTAGAGGATCCTGTTTGATGTGGGCAACAAAGGCGGAAGAAAAAGATTCCGTTTCTTTACTGTCTACAGCCCATTGACAAGTCCTTGAAAGAGGCAGTGACCTTCCCCAGGGACTCAACTGCCTCGCTGTGGATACCTCGCTAAGGGCAAAAGGCAATCTTAGCCCAACCCCCAGGATCCTGTAAGTCTACTTTAACATATAAAAATTCCTTTGGAAACTTCCTTTATCTCTATCCCCCTAAGCTGGCAATCACACTGGCAATCACCACCACCCCCCCCAAGCATGTGGCCCACTGATAGACATCTGAAGGGTCTCAGGACTGAGTTTTTACCAAACAATAATAAATGACCTTTCCTAACAATAGCCAGCCCCTTCAGGATCCTGGAAACCTTGTTTCCAAAATACCTGGGAGGCGTACACTATCCCTAACCCCCTCCCCACTCGTAAGTATGTAATGGGCCCCTCCTCACGACCCCGTGCAGCTCTTTCCGCCCACAGGTCCTGTCCCCGCATTTTAATAAAACCACCTTTTTGCACCAAAGACATCTCAAGAATTCTTTCTTGGCCGTCAGCTTCGAACCCTAGCGTCTTTTCTACATCGATGTTTATTTCTATGCAACGAACTACAACCTCAGGATAAAAGTTCCAAGAGCTCCAGAAGCATTCGGAGCATTGAGGATTTTTCAGAAAAAAACTGTGATATGCCAGGCGCCAGCGAGATTGGATTTTCAGTGAGCTGCCCTGTGGTTGTAAATGAAAAATTCAGGCGCTTTGGGTCAAAACGCATTTTTAAAATATGCGTGTTTGGTGATTTATATCAAGTCCTTCTGCGTTTAGACATTCCTGCATACGTTTTGGAATGTGTGAAACCTATTCGAGCAGTCCTGAGGCTTTGTTTTTTTCTCTCAGGTGAAAAATCCCAGATGTCCTTCATGTTCAAATGAGTCTTCACAGTTCCCATTTGCCGGAAGACAGCAATGAGATCGTTGCATTCAGTAGGCGACCACCTATGAGGTAGTTCATGTGAATTATTAATGATAAATTCTTTGTGGGGGGGAGAAAAAGAAACTTCTTGGACTTTCTTTGCTGTACTTTTAACAATTGACTGAGACGCCCATCAGATGTCTTCTCGCGAGCTGTCACATTATTTAAATGAGGACACGGCTGACATTTCCAGAGGAGCGAGCTCAGTACGTACCGAAAAGGGAAGGGTCTCTCTGCTTTGATGGGCACCTCGTAGGCTTTTCAAAATAAAGGTTTTGAGTGCTTAATTGTGGAGCGACTTGCCATAGTTCAGCACAGAGTTAAAAGATTCTCAGATACTTTGAAGAACAGTGAAGAAGTTTTGTGCTTCGCTACAAACAGGAGAACACTCATTAAGTGACATTTGAAAGGCACTGATGGAAGGTAACGGCTGCTCAAAATAAACTTAGAAACGCTTCGCTCCTCATTGTTCTTTACATATCTCATTATTCCAGGTATTGTCATGTCAAAAAAAAAAAAAAAAGTTGCCTGTGACATATGTTGTTCCTCCAAAAAAGAAAGTCCAAGGCCAGAGGTGAAACCTACCAGGGCAAGGGACGCCTGGACGTCCTTCCTGAGAGCGCAGAGGTGTCATGACCTCTGGCGGCATTTTCACAAAAAGCCCACTTACTTGTGGCAGACTTGCCCACCACTCGTCCTGTGGTAGCTCTGGCCATGCCTGAGACGCTTATCGCTACATATCTGAGTGCAATCCGCGAGGCCAGCCGCTGTGCTAACTGATTTGACGGGTGAGAGGGGCGTGGGAAGGCAGTAGAACAACCAGAACAACCCTGACTATCTCAGTCCATTGTCCTAGCGGCCTAGTCCAGTGGCTAATCCCAGGGTCGGTATCAGTCCTTGGACGCTCCAAGGGTAATCCCTTCAAAGTCAGCTTCTCTTCTGGGAGTTAAACGTGGTCACAGCCTTGAGCCACCTTTGTTCCGACCTCAGGGCCTTCGCTCCCGTCTCGCTTGTGCCCAGAGCACTCTGTGTGGTTTGTGCATGGTCGGGCCTTCCTCTCCATCAGGGCTCAGCACTTCCTGACACCCACCAACACACTGTCCCCTAATTGTGTTTCCTTCCTGGCTCTGATAATGATGTGACATTTGTGTCTTCATTCGTCTACCTGTTACATCGTGTTACATTGCAGAATTGCAACCCTGTTCTGAGCTCATCTCTTTGAAAACACAGCGCGGTGCTGTGAGTCACCTCGGGCTTGAAAGCATGAAGCAAAAGCATACTTTATATTAGTGATTCATTTGTGTTTTTGAAATTAAACAATAATTTCCCTTATGCTCTGTTCTTTTATATAACCGTGCTGGTAAAAACTCTTATGAGTCAGGAAGTGGGGGGAGAAAGGGGGTCTTTTATCATAAGATGATCAGTCATCACTCACCAGATGTCAGCTCAGCGCCCCAAACACACACTGTTTTAATGGGATGTTTTTCTGGTCATTATTAATTTATTCCTTTATTCATTAAAACTTTCAGGGCAATTTACCAGCTGAAAAGAGAGATGACAGCAGAAACATAGGTGTGTTACAGAAACTACTCAATAAGACCTGAATGAGTCACTTCCAAAAATATTTTAAAGTTTTTCAACAGTAAAAGTATAAAAATTAGGGGGGGGGGAGTAAACAAAGTCTTGGTGGTAATTGATAATATGAGAATACATAAGAAATGCAGTTACTTCATCATTTGCAATAAAATGGTTATGATAATAGCATGGTATTATAAAAATAATGGGGTTATTATAAAATCATAGGGAATTTATCTTACCTTTTTTGCATTAAGATATAATAAAATTACACTCAGAAAATAGATTATCCCTTCTATTATTCTCATGAAACATTAGCTCTGCCTGGGCATTCCACTGGAAACTTCCTTCGTTCTGCTGTGTGTTTCCTTCAGTGGGGACCTAACACCGAATGGCTCAGAGGTTCTGCTTCAGGGCAGAGGGACAGACAGGCGAGGGGGCTGAGCAGGGTCCCACCCCACTCTCAGAGTATGCTGGCCAAGAATCTGGCAATAATTCTGAAGTCAGCATCCCCTTCTCCATTTGGTCATGACCTTTGAGAACTGCAGAGAACCTTCTAGAAGGAGATCGAGTCCCTCTTCAATCAGCAGAGCCACTGTTGGCTGACGAGGGTGTATGATTTGGGGTGAGCTCGAGAGCATGTTAACAGAGGAGCCCCATCTCTCCAGACCCCCACTCTTGCCAGGACATGAGAGTCAAACTCTCCTGTGAACCCGAGGCACATCAGGTCTTTGCCAGGTCCGCCAGGCTAGTTGAGCACCACCAGCGTTTGAGCACAGCAGGGCTCCTTGTGCAATTTGTCCCCATGACGCACCGAGGCACCCTCTGCAAGGCGTTATTTTGACCAAGAGCCTGATGAAGCCACTGCCAATGAAGAGAGCCAAAAGGCCACCAAATGCCGAAGAAGATCGAGTGTTCAGAGTGGCCCCAGCCATTCCCTTTCTGGTGACATGACCAAAGGAATCAATGTCGTCCAAGTTTAGGGGATTCATGAAAACCCCTCCCTGTGTCTGGGAACCACCCTCCAGCCCTCATAGGGAAAGGCAGGTTTAACTACTTGGTCTGTGGTTTCAAAACAATGCCCAGAGAGGGAGAGACGAGGGAGGCAAGAAGCCCAGAGTCCCTGTTGTATGAGCAAACAAGTTGCCTCAGTGTCCTCATCTGAAATAGAGGGGTAAGAACAGTACCTGCTCCCTAGGGCCATGGCAGGAGACCTCCCATGGGAGCCAGCACTGGACGTACAGAGGCCCTCCAACGTGGTAGTGGTCTCCACCTCCATGTGCTCTCCTCTTTCCCAGAGGAGAAGCAAGGAGATCCAGCAGCACCTCCGACGTCACCCTGGTCCTGCACTCTGCGGAGACCTGCAAACTTCGGCAAGTCCTGTCAGAGGGGGCAACCCCCAGGACCCCCACAGCGCCACGCCCCCTCCCAGGAGTGCCGATCTCAGACTCTCCGATCATGTTTCCAGATGAAAGTACACTTATAATTTGTCTGGCTTCTTCATCTCTCCTGAGACAGAGTGACAGCTCCTCTGCGCTCCCCCTCTGTGTTGGCTTTTAACCTTTCTCCCCCCAGTCTTCCATCTCGCCTGCTCTCCTCTCCGGCTCAGCCCCCGCTGTAATCAACTGTCAGCTCAGTATGAGCCCACTGTCTGCCTGGCAACCCGCTATTATGCACTTATTTTATTACTTGGTTTCCTACCCTGATCTTGTGATTCATGTCTAACCTTTACTGACTGTAACGTGATTCCTTTGCTGTTCTTTCTTTCCTGCTCACCAGCCCCCTCAACCTTTAACTTGCCGATGACAGCTTCGGCGAAGGCCTGGAAAACAGGCTTATCTGCAGCTCCCAGCTGACAGTCTTGTTTTTCACTGAGCAATCGGTTTAATCAAATGAAGTGCTGCACTTAATACTTTCAAGTCTGGTTGAATAAGATCGGAAGAGATAAACAGGAATCGAAAAGGAAAATAAGGTGATCCGTGGGTCCCACAGGCACATACCGGACCCCAGACAAACGTCAAGACACGTCCGGCATTTAGCCTGAACTTGCCCGATGGTACCTGGGGGTCATGACAGTGTAGGTTAACGGTCACCATCCTCATGATCTGCGCGTGTAGGATTTCTAACTACTTTTAGAATCGTATGCGACAGTTTAAGAAGGAAGAGGAATCTTGTTGTTTTATGGATGCCCTACCCAAAGGAGACCCAAAATATATACCATCACAGTGACAGAAGGTGGTGGATTCTCTTGCTGTGGGTGTCAGCAACAAGGTGGCAGGTGGGATTTTTCTTGGGGGGAGGGATGCTAAGGAAGAAAGAGGACAGCAAGAGATCCTTGGAAGTCGACGGGTAGTGAGGGCTGGAAAGGAGCACATGAATCATCTTCCCCAATTCCCCTGCATTCAGAAGAGAAAACAGGTCCCGGGAGGTGGAGAAGCTTGTGTGACGACTGAAGCCAGGTCTCCTGGCTCCAAAACCCAGACTCTTCCCAGCCACTCAGCACCCGGAAGCAGAAATCCTATTGATTTTCTTTCAATCCTATTGATTTTCTTTCATTCCCATCTCACGTTTTTGTCATCCTAACGTCCTATGACACTCTCTTGCTTTGCTTTCTCTCAATTATTTGTCCGTGGGTCCTCTCCCCAGCCTCTCTGTGTATAACAGCTTTGTTGAAATATAATTCACACACCCTGAAATTCATTAAATGTAAACAATCCTGTGGTTCTTACTCTATTTGTAGAATTGTGTCACCATGACCCCGATCACTTCTAGAACACTGCATCCCTCAAGAAGGAACCACTTCCCCATGAGCAGTCACTCCCCAGTCCCACCTCGCCCTAGCTCCAAACCACTCTCTGTCTCCATGGATTTGCATATTCTAGACATTTCATGTCAATGTCATCCTACCATATGTGGTCCTTTGTGATTGGCTTCTTTCCCTTGGCATCATATTTTCCAGGTCCATTCATGTTGTCACATTGGCAGTACGTCATGCTTTTGTAGGACTGGATAGTATTTCAGGGTATGGACATGCCATATTGTGTTTATCCATTCCTCTGCTGATGGCTGCTTGGCTGCCTTCCGTCTGGGGGCTTTTATGATCATGGTGCTGACCATTCCATTTTTATCTCTTAATGATACTCCATAAACTTACTTAGTAACTGCAGTTGGCCCAGGCTGCTCCTAATCTTGCCTGTCCGACCCTAAGTCATGATTTGACCAGACACCAAATATCACTGGGCTCACCCCACCCCCACCCCCGTCCTCCTTAACAGGCGCCGTGTCTCCTGTCTTAAACTTGACATTATCTCTAAATGGCAACGTGTTTTGTGAAATGTCTCTGGTGACATTTCTGTTTTTCTCTGCAGCTCCCTTTCTGTACACTCACTTAAAGATCTTTTTAAAATTCTGATATGCCACCCCATCCATTTTCATGTTGCACATCTGTGAGACCCTGTTGACAGGATTTTGTATGGAACGTTTCTGCTTTCCGTCTTTGGATCCCCTCGCTTCCCGAATCCAATCTTCACAACTGTGAGAGGTAGGAAAATCAAAGATTGTGCAAAAATAATGAAGCTGAATATCAAAGACATTAGCATAAACTGTTAGAGACAAAACCAGCATCTGGCCCAGGTCTGTTGGTATCCAGTCCAGCGAGCTTTCCAGCAGACCTCAGGGCAACAAATTTAACTCACCAGGAACAGAGGGAGGGCTGGTAAATGTGAAAGAAATTAAAATTTCCTTTTAAGGGGAGCCTGGGTGGCTCAGATGGTTAAGCATCTGCCTTCAGCTCAGGTCGTGATCCCAGGGTCCTGGGATCGAGCCCCACATAGGGCTCCCTGCTCAGTGGGGAGTTTGCTTCTCCTTCTCCCTCTGCCTCTCCCCCTGCTTGCGCTCTCTCTGTCCCTCTTTCTGTCTCTGTTAAATGAATAAATAAAATCCTTAAAAATATTTTCCTTTAAAAATCATTTCTTGGGCACCTGGGTGGCTCAGTGGGTAAAAGCCTCTGCCTTCGGCTCAGGTCATGATCCCGGGGTCCTGGGATCGAGCCCCGCATCGGGCTCTCTGCCCAGCAGGGAGCCTGCTTCCTTTCCTCTCTCTGCCTGCCTCTCTGCTTACTTGTGATCTCTGTCTGTCAAATAAATAAATAAAATCTTTTAAAAAAAAATCATTTCTTTTCCAGGGGCGCCTGGGGAGCATGGTTGGTTAAACACCCAACTCCTGGGTTCAGTTCCGGTCATGATCTCAGGGTCCTGGGATCAAGCCCTGCATCGGGCTCAGAGTCTGCTTGAGTTTCTGTCTCTCCCTCTTCCTCTGTGCCTCCCTCTCACGCGCATGCTCTCTCTCTCTTTCTCTCCATAAGTAAGTGTTTCAAAAAATTCATTTATTTTTCCAGTGAAAGATCAACAGCTAAAACAGGATATAATTACCACTGGGTACCCCAACCTAAATGATGCAAATCCTCTGGAAATACAGTGCCACAATACGAGCATGACACAGCTTAGAAATGGGGAATGATCACCCCTAGCAAGCAGTGAGCTACCAAACGGCGTCAGTGCTAGACCTCTCCCAGGAATTCTGACGAGGCTGGGTTAAAGTTTACCGCTTACATTCTTTTAAGAAGGGGGTTGTTAAGCAAATTAACAGCGTCCACAAGATTCCTGTCCACTGTTGAAGCTACTTTAGAGCACAGGCTGTTTCCAAACACGCGAAGCAGACCAGGGATCACATGCACGCTCATCTCCTAGTGGGTCCTGTAGCTGGACGTAAAGCGAGCCGTTGATAGAGAGCTCGCAGAAGGAAGTTCCGAGTCATTCGTAATGTTTACTTATTATTTCCCTAAGGAGTTTTATTGTTATGGTTTCCTAGGCTGATTCTTGCCTGGTCTGAAAGTAATAAAATATCTTCTTTTAATTGGAAAATAATTTAAAATGTTACTCATTGAGCCGGGCCTTCTCAGATATTAATCCAAATTACAATGGGACAGACTATTCCAGTCACGATATAGAGATTTACAAACCACTGAGTTCCACCGGCAAGGAACACTTTAAATTGGACAGTAATGCAGACAAATATAGGCATTGGGGTAAGAGAACAAAAAACTGGAGCTTAGACGCATTAAGTTAAACTATGCCCTTAAAAAGGCCATTTTGCAGTAAATATCGGGAGGCTAGACGAAGCTCCACTGCAATTTAGAACGAGAGTGTCGTCGGGAAGGAGAGGAAAGAGCTGAGAACCCAGGGAATCTCAGCTGATCCTCTCGCAAGCACCCAACTTGGGGATGAGTCACTGTCCCCATTTTGTGCAGGAATCCGTGGTCCTGCGTGGTTAACTTGTGTCCCCAAGGTTCTAACGCGAGGACCTGTGGTGGGCATCTACACAAGCAAAAAAGGGAAAGAGGAGCACCTGGGTGGCTCAGCGGTGAAGCCTCTGCCTTCGGCTCAGGTCATGATCCCAGGTCCCGGGATCGAGCCCCGCATCGGGCTCTCTGCTCAGCGGAAGCCTGCTTCCCCCTCTCTCTGCCTGCTGTTCTGCCTACTTGTGATCTCTTTCTCTGTCAAATGAATAAATAAAATCTTTAAAAAAAAAAAAAAAAAAGGAAGAGACCTCCAGAGATGGGCGTCCGTGCAGAGAAGGTTTGCCATCCCACTCAGGCTGCGGGGAGGCTTGGACCGCTGTGGTGTAGACGGCACCATCGTGCTGTGCGTGAGCAGGAGCAGTGCTGGCTGGAGCCAGTGGAGGTAGAAGGGCTGTGGGCATGTCTCTGAGGGCAGAGGCTGAGCCTGGATCCTTGCTCGCTGATCCCCTAGGTCCTTGGCTCATCACAGCCATCGGGAATTTGCCCAGAAGTGGAGGACAAAGGAGAGGACGGGAGAGCAGGAGAAGCCACTGGAAGCACGGGCAGGTGGGAGCCTGGGCAGGGGTGGGCAAGGCAGCAGGCCTTGGAGGGCCACAGGCTTCTTCAGCGTCTGGGTGATGTGGTCGCTTCGCCCAGGGCTTTGCAGGCGGGTGACATTGGGCAGGGTCCAGAGCCATCTTTGGTTGTCTGGGTGGTGCCTCCGGCTTCATGTATGCAAAGGTCAGGGATGCTGTCCAGCCGTCTGTAACTCCCAGGACAGCCTCCCCACAAGAGAGTCGACCCCCCCCAAGCATCAGTAGTGTCAGGGTTGGGAAGCTCGGCCCTGGACCGTCTACTTCTCCATTCGATTTTGTTCTCACTGAGCGACCTTCATCTCTGGGCTGTTTTGCTTCTGTGGCCGGTGGACCTCGGCAGCTGCTGTGATTTCTGTCACCGCAGCCACTAATGTTCCCGGGAACCGTGGCCGCCATTCAGCTGAGTCTCATCGGGTCCGGGCACCACAGTCACCGTGCTTCCTGCTTGCCACACGGTGTCTCATTCAACGCAACGGCAGGTCTGTGAGGTTGATCACATTCTAAATCCTGATGTCTAGAGGAGGACACGGAATCCCAGAAATTGGGATGATTTCAGGTGACGGCAGCTGGGCTGGGAACCACACCCCGGCTTCCGAGTCTCTGGTCATCACCACGGCGTCCGGTTGTCCCATTAAAACCATTCTGGGCTTCTTCCTCGACCCAAATTGGAACACGTATTCTCCCATAATCTCCCTTCCCACCTGCCACGAGAGTGGGAAGCGTGTGGCTACCTTACAATTAAGGAAACTGAGGCTCACAAAGGTCTTGGCTCTTCTGGGGTCCTTAGTAGAGCTGGGATTCTGTACCAGGTCTGTCCCCCATCCTATCAAGCTGTCCCTGCTCACAGGAGCTGTGAGGAACGGGGGATTCTGGAAGGCAGACGTGGGGTCTGTCCCCCTAAAAAGGGGCGTTTATTGTAAGTAAAGACCTTGGCACCCCTGGTCCATACACCCGTCTGGGTCTGGGTTATTTCACCATGGAGTCTTGACAATCCAATTTCTGGACATTCAAGGCTAGACGTCAGGCCCTGAGCCCATATGACAGCTTCTGATGACCCGCCCCCCCACCACCCTGAGCCATCCGTCACCCCAAGACAGAATACAACAATTAACAAAGCCCAATGTCCCACGAGCCACTGCAAAAAAGACACAAACACGGCCTTATGAATATTAGCGTGACTATGTTGGACACGTTTGAGGGTAGCAACTGTACAGATAAACGTCCCCTCACAGATGCAAGCCCCACGCTGTCCTCAGGCGTGATGACCTAGAACAGGCATCAGTGTCTGCCGCGTCCTTAACGTCTGTCCTGACGATTCCGACTCAGGAGCGTTCCATCAAACGAGATGAACATTTCGAGGCTGCTCAGAGCGCGGACGTCCTTGAAACCTGCTCCTTTCATCAGTTCTGCTAGCTTAACTTCCATGCCTGGCCCCGTTTGAACTCGACTCTCGAGCAGCCAAACCCTGCCCAGCACCGTCCCGCATGAGCGAAGGAAGCAGAAAGCTAATTGGTTTTTAAGCTGCTGATTCCCTGCATTCATCACTAAGACACAACCCCCAGCTCCCGCTGGCGAGAGGGCCCGTTCGTGCCAAGGCAAAGACTCAGCAGTCTTTTGTCTCCCTCGCTTTGGCCACTGCTGGTAATTGGAAAATCACCTCGGAATTCATGTTGCAAAAACAAGGGAAGTCCAGTCTCCCGGCTGAGGGGTGCGTGGTCTCTAACTTCCCGGCAGATTGCTGGAGCCAGGCCCGAGATGACTCTCAGAAGAAAGCAGGCCTAGGGCGCTGAAACAGTGGGATAAAAGACACGTAGGTTCACATGAACTGTGGGGCCCTGCTCCCCAGTCTCTGGAACTCCGCACGTCAGAGAGGGCTCGTTTGCGAGAGCTAAAGGCGTGCGCAGGGGTCAGGATGGGGAAGAGCGAGCTGGGCAAGTTAGACTGTTGCCAAGGTCAAGAGCATCAGCTGCGCCTTGACTCCAGCGCACGGCAGGGACTCGGGGCTTAAAAGCATGTTGGTACTTGGATCCTTCCGGGTCACCCAGCCGATGAATGCCAGGTACTGCTCAAGGCTCTGGGGGCGAAGCTGAACGAGAGGGCCCTGCTCTCCGGGGCTGCATCCCAGAGGGAAGCCAACCGTAAGTGAGCAAGCGCATGACGACGATTCCAATAAAGGAGATGAAAAAACACAGGGTGTGCTAGAAATCGAGTGCTGGGGAGGGAGTGTTCTGGTGCGCGGCTACACTGGGGAAAGTACAGCTGTGATAAGAGGAGAGGCCACGCTCACGTCCCAGGGAGGAGGCCTCCCAAGTGGGCCCAGTCCGGGATGGACGAGGAAGCATGAGGCCGGAGCGTGGCCGCCCTGGGGCCGAGGGGGAGCTGGCGTGAGCTCGAAGCCGCTGGCCGGGGCGGGGACACGCTGTCAGCCAGGCTGGAACGTGCTGTCCGACGAGAAGCAGCCGACATCTTGGCCTCCTTCTAGACCAAATGCTCAAGGTCGGCAAACCAAAGACGAATCTCCCTACGCTTCAGCCTGGGCTGTTTAAAATCGTCGAGACTAAATAGGTCCCCAGGGAGCATCTGCATACTCGGTATAACCCGCCGGAATACAATCGGGGCTCCCTCAGACCTGCAGGCGGGGGCGGCGGCCAGGCCAGCGGTCACCCTCCGCAGAAGGGCCCTTCACCCTCCGCTGTCCCTCAGGGCAGACGGAGGTACAGACGTCCCCACGCGAGAGGATCGCAGTTACTGCGATGAAGTTGAAAGCACCGTCCGGAGCTCTCCAGAAGGGACCGAGAGCTGCGAGACAAGAATTAAAGGGAGAAAAGGACTTTCTAAAACATTGATTAGATTGAGTCACCCCCCCCCCACCTCCGTCCAGCTTGAGCTTCCTAGAAAACCCAGCTAGAGCCTGACTCCTGCCCGCGGCCCATGCACGCAGCCCTGCCAGAACCGCCCAGCCTCCTCCCTACCCACTCAGGGGTTCTGACAACTGGGAGAAGGAGGAGGAGAAGGAAGAGGAGGAGGAAGAGAGGCTCAGAGGGTCCTGGGGGCCCCGGGGCAGAGCAGAAAGAAGGCTGCTTTGGAGCCGGGCTCGCCAAGAGATGGGGCACGTGAACGAACACGCAGGGAGTGCGTGTGTGTGCCTGCGGGAGGATCTGTCCAGAGGGCCAGCATCAACCGCTCTTCCCTCCCGAGTGGGAAAAGCTCACGGTGTCTTCAGTTGGCCCCGGTGAGGAAGCTGCCGTGCCGCTGGGGGCTCGGGGGGGACCGCTTGGGTGCCCCGCGCCCCCCTGACTCCTTGCCCCTGCCTCCCAGCCCCGTGCCCTGCAATAAGCTCCCCATGCCCTGTCCCGCAGCGGGTGACTCCAAGACACCGCTTCGTGAGCCGCAGAGCGCGACACAAACATTCATTATGGTCATTCCAGAACTCTCACTGGAGGAAAACCGTGGCTTCATCAAGTGCTTCCAGGCGGGTGCCGACCACCCAAGTCCTCCTGTGTTTCCTTGCTCTGGGACTGAATACTCAGAATCAGTGGGAAAATGTCCCAGAATCGGGGGGCACCAGCTGGCTTGGGCAAATCTGGTCCCAGCATCAATTTTGTTCTGTTGACAAGCGGGCGTCACATTTCTTCCAATTAGTTGCCACTGTTGAAAACTCAGGAGACTTTCCTTACCCTCTAGGTCCTGGCTTCTCTAGAAAGCTGAGACAAGTGTGCCCCACAGTTGGGAGCTGGGAGTGCTATCTCCTTGGGGGAGGATACCCGTCCCGCCTCCAGCTGCCAAGAGCCAGTGACTTGCCTGGTCCCTAAAAGCAAAAGGCCTTACAACCCTCACCCTACATTTAAAAATGCATGATTGACCCATGATGTGTCCATAAGCTTGGGGGCCTCGCGTAAGCAGTCACTGCCCCAAGGCACCAGGTAGGTTTCTGGGGCGCAGGGAAGTGAACCTGATAATGCGGAGCCTCCGAGGGTCTCAGCAACCTGCGGCCTTGGTTCCCCGTTCGGAGGGATCCCCGACCTCAGACCCTCGCCCCGGGAGCCATCCCCGCTCCGCCGGCAGCGGCCGCTCCCAGCACAGAGGGGGGCTGCACCCACGGACTTAGTGAGCCCAGAGGCCCTTGGAGCGTGATCTCCTGGGGATCCGAACCAGTAAGGGTTCGGTACCATCCGCAGGGCTCCCGGGCTGCAGTACCAGAGCCCACGTAGCCTGCATATGGAGAGGAGATGGGCGGGAGCCTGGCCGGCGTCCTGGGGAGGAGTCCAGTGCTCTCTGCGGGAGGCTGGGCGCGGCTGGGAGGGGAGCACGAGGGGGCCCCGTGGCAAGGGGACTGCGGTGTCCTGACTGTGCTGCCGGGTACGCAGGTCTGCACGTGGGATAGGCGTGCTGACACACGCGCACAGAGGCGTGTGTGTGATGGTGACGATCTGAGAACCCTGAGTTGTCCCTCCGGCCGTCTGCTGGGTTGGATATTGTGCCGTGGACGCATAAGATGGGACCCTTGGGGGGTGGGGAAGGGGCACATTTCTTTGCAACGTTCTGTGAATCTATAACTATTTTCAACAAAAAATTTAAAAACCAAACCAAAATCCTTATGGTGCTCTCTGTGTCCCGGCTTCTACGGGAGGATCGTTCCCCCAACTCTGCAGATGCCTGCTCTGTGCTCACACGGATGCGGAGCCCAGCCTCACACACACACACAACACGCACATATCACACACCACCACCCCCACACACACCACACATACCACATACATTATACACCACAGCACACATGCCACACCCACATCCACCACACGCATGTACAACACTCACAACACACTATATCACACACATGACAACATGCATACATACCACATACCATGCCACACACACCACACCACACACACACCCCACACACCATACACACACCACACATACACACACACTATACCACACACACGACCATACACACATATCACATACCATACCATACACACACCCCACACACACATCCGCCACACACATATACAACACACACAATACACTATACCACACACACATTCAACACACACCATACCACACATACCACACATATCACACACATCACACACCACAGCACACATACCACACACATACATCCACCACACACACATATAACACACACAACATACTATACCATATACACAACACACATACATACCACATACCATGCCACACGCACATCACACACACCACACACACACACAGTACACACATACCATATACCATACCACACACACACCACACACACATCCATCACACACATACAACACACACAACAGACCATACCACACACACCACGCATAACACACACACCATGCCCCAAGGTCTCCGTGTGTGCACGGAGCTCGCTGGAGGTTGGGAGGAGACACACGGGACCTGTCGTTGACCGAGACCGCTCTGTAGGCAAAGTCCGAGCCACTTCACAGGACTGCCGGGCCGTCCCTCTGCCCCCTTCCTTTCTGCTCTTTGCCTTCCCTGGCCCGCTCCTTCATAAACAAACAAACAAACAATGAAAAGCAAAAAGTAAACAGGTGCATCCTTCCTTTCTAACCAGAGCGGTCCTGGTACAGCGGGGGGGGGGGGTCTCCCCGTCCCCACCCCGGGAAGCTCGACAAGGGGATCGCCTCCGTCAGCACGTTCCGCCCTCGGGACAAGTGCGAGACGAGCTGCTCCGCACAGGGTCCTCTCCCCTCGGGTCAGAGGCAGGTGCCTGGCCTCCGGGGCAGCCTCTGGGAGCCCCGGGGTATCTGCCAGCTCCCCAGTCACTCATCCAGCGCGTCCAGTCTGCTTTTCAAACTGCTTCTTCCCTCCCTCCCTCCTTCCTTCTTCCCACAAATACTTGGTTGGCTGCTCCCGAGTGCGGCCCTGAGGACCCCAGAGTCGAGGGGAGCCTGTGAGCCCCTCTAGAGCAGCTTCTTGGCAGGCAGCCCACAAAGACGAAGGGCAAGGCCACCTCTCCTGTGTCCTCTGTCACCCTAAACGTAGAACATCGTTCCACATGGAAACTGTCCTTCCTCTTTCCAGAGCAATGATTCTGACTTTCCTTCTGTAGAACATGAGTCTGGGGACGTGCGTCAGCCAAAACCCAGAGCTGCTCTGAACCTACTCCGAGCTCAGCGCGGGGATCCCACTTTATGCCGTAGTATGACAACACTGAGCCTTTACAAGTTCTGTAAACGGAGAATTTGAAGAAACGTCAGATGCCTGTTACGTCCGACACTGGAGACCACCGGACCTAAGGGTAGGCCGAGCCCGCTGCGCATTTATTTGGAACCCTCGGCTCCTGGAACCCGGGAAAAGTGTTGTGTAAAACGATCGCACAAGCCTTCCCTCGCGTCCGTTCGCTCGGAAGCCGTGGGCTCAGGGCCTCGCGGGCGGCGGGCATCGATCTGGCCCCGGGGACGGGCAAACAGCAGAAGGTGACACAGAGAGGACCCTCTCCCTAGGGGGCTCGTCTTCCAGTTACAGGTGTTACTAGCAGGCGCGAGCCTTCCAGGTGGGGACAGGGCACTAGCAGCGCTTCGACGCTGAGAAAGATTGAGTTGACAAGGGACTTCGAGGTTTCGGTTTTCAACAGGGAAGTCGGGAAGGCCTCAGAGAAGGGCGGGCGGAACAAAAAGCTGCCTGGGCCGGGGGTGGGGGGCAGAACAGCCATCCTACTGCGCGGGACAAGAACATTCCACGGGAAGGGAACATTGAGCCTCGGGGAGGCGACACTTCTTGCCCTCCGAGGGTCTCCGGCCGGGCCTCGGAATGGAGCTGATCCGAGCGGACGAACAGGAGGCTTGTGCGCCGCTTGTCACGCGCGCCCGGCCCCCGAGGGGAGATGGGGACCCGGCCGGAGCGTCTCCACGCCAAGCTGAGCAGAGCGAGGAAAAGGGAGTGGAAAAGCCGCTCTCGTGTTCGGGGAGACGACGGGCAGACAGCAGTCGCTTCAACAGGCCCCGTGTGTACGGATTTCTCTTGGCCTTGATGACCTGTCCCCAGGGATAAGAACGTCTCTCGCCTCCTGGTACCTGGAGCCCATCGTCCGTGGGGCGACTTTCGCCGCCTGCTTTCAGGAAGAAAGGGGGAGATCAGACCGCCCTCCCCGCCCCTGCTGGTTTTCAAGAGCCTGAGGCTCCAGAGAATCCCCGTGCCAAAGCGGTGTAGTTTGCGGTGGTACCTTCTGTCACCCTTCAGAGTGCAAAGTTCCTGAGGCACCAGCCTGCTTGCGGGGTGGGGAGCAGCAAGGGGCTATGTGAGGGGAGCAGAGCGGAAGAGACGGTGCTGGTCTGAGGTCCGAGAGGGGAAAGCAGGGCTGGGGTCCCTGCCCTCATGGTGCCGGGGGGCCTGGTGGCATTGAACGGAGATAAGACACAGCAGTGGCGGCCTGGGTTGGGGCGGGGGCTGGGGAGGAAAGAAGGGGCTGATTCTGGGAGTATTTTGAGGCCCATAGGCTCTGCAGATGAATGCACGCGGGTGTGAGAGAAAGGGGACCCCCCACTGAGGTCTTTGGCCGGAGCATCTGGAAGGAGCCCATTCACTGCGGTGGGAAGACGAGCTGGAGTGGGATTTGGGTGAAGGGGCTCGAGAGTTTAGCTCTGGACAAGTTGGGTTTGCCCATCTGACGGGGTCAGGGAGAGCAGGCAGGTGGGGGAAGGGTCTCCTGTCTGGAGACGGACGTGCGGGGGCCGTCTTGCACTAGCGGTGCGTGGAAAATGTGGAGACCCGCCTCCCCCCCAACGGAGGGCAGAAGACATAGAGAGAGAAAAAGGCCAGGGACTATGTCCTAGGACCCCGCTTCTTGCTAAGAGGTCGGGAGGAGGGAGCAGCAGCCCAGGAGGCCAAGGGGTAGCCCTGGAGAGGAGAGGTCCAGAGGGGTGGGGTAGGCCGGGTACAAGGGGCACCAGTTTCTTGCTACTGCTGGGACACATTGTCACAAACCGAGTGTTTGTCATAAACCGAGAGGCCTAGGGCAACACCCATTTGTTCTCGTATAGCTCTGGAGGTCGGAAGTCTACAATGAGTCAGCAGGACCGCGCTCCTTCTGGAGGCTCTTGGGCAGAATCTGACTCCTTGCCTCTTCCAGCTCCCCGAGGTGCCCACATCCCTTAGCTCGTGGCCCCTTCTTCCTCCTGCAAAGCCAGCAGTGCCTACCCCCCTCTCTCAGCCCCCATCACCGTGTGTCCTTTCTCCGGCTCTGCCTCTCCTGCCTTGTTCTTATAAGGACCCTTGCGACGGCGCGGAGCCGGAGAGGAGGAACATCTCCCATCTTGATGTCCCTACTTTCATCACATCTCCCAAGTCCCCTTTGCCCTATAACCTAACATATTGGCACAAGTGCAGGAAGTATATGAAAGAGGAGTGAGCGGGGCGCTAGGGTGGCTCGGTCGGCGAATCGTCCGACTCTTGATTTCGGCTCAGGTCATGCTCTCAGGGTCATGAGGTGAAGCCCTGTGTGGGGCTCGGTGCTAGGCGTGGGGTCTGCTAGAGATCCCCTCTCTCCTTCTCCCCTTTGCACCTTCCCACCTTGCGTGCATGCGCACACACTCCCTTGCTCGGTCTCTCTTTAAAAAAAAACCGGGGGAGGGGTGGTGGTGAGTGGCCAACAGCATCAAATGCCCTGAAAGGTTGAGTAAGGTGATGCCTGGGAACCAAGCATGGACCCATGAGTCCAGAGTCACCTTTGACCTTGGCAAGGGCAAGAATGGAACAGCTTCTGCAGAAAAGCAGGACATCCCCAAACTGTCCTTGGCACTAGATGGTGTCAAGCGTCAGCCCTGTCAAGTTCTCAACGTATCAGCCTCTAGTTAACACATAATCAGGTGCTATTTAACCACGGCCCCGAATCCAGACCTTTCTCTAGTGCTAAACCCACTTGAGAAATTAAAAAATGTAATATCATACCTCTCTATCTGTCCTGTGCCAGGAGATCGAGGGATGCCATTTTTTTTAAAAAGGACGATTTAATGTTGGAGCCAGGAAAATATATCTAGAAAGTGAAGTTCAGAAGACTTGCGGAATTCCAGTGACGCTAAATAATCTTATGATAAGCAACAATTGCTACGTAAGTGAGTGAGAATAATAATAAAAAGGTTAACATTAATTTTGCATCTACTGTATCCCAGATGCTGTGTTATTTTGAGGCACTTGATGTGGATTACTGGATTTATTCTTCACAATAGTGACATTGGGAAGATAGTATTATTAGGCTCAAATCAGAGAGAAGAAAATACAGACTCAGAGAGGGTGAGTAGCCCATTGAAGGCCACACAGCTGGGAAGCTGAGTACCATTTTTATGCCCCGGCATGCTGCCTCCTGGTGCCACATGGCAGCCTGAAGCTTGGGAAGTAGGGAAAATTGGAACACAGTCCATAAACCATCAGAATTTGTCATAGACACTTGATCCTCCAAGATTTTTTTCCAACAACATAAAAGTAGATCACCTTCTGTTTTGCACTAGCTATTAGAACTATTGAAAGAAATTATGTAGAGACAAGAAAGGCCTTCACATTGGCTCCTTCAGAACCCCAGCCCCCAAATTAACCACTGCTCCTGGTTTAGAGTACACATACCCAGATTTCTCCCCCAGGATGCTTGTTTTCAGACTCCATGTAACCAGACTAAATGTAATAAAGTTTTTATTGATGATCTATTTATTTGCCAAATGCTTCTTCTTGCAGAAGCAGGACAAGGCAGAGATTATAATGATAAAGTTCTGGAAAGTTCCGGAACACCCGGTCGACTTTTGCTTAATAGTCAAATTCCCATGCTTGGACCCTGCCTCTTCCCTTCTCATAAACATCCTAAACGATTTTAAGAATTCTTTCCTGGGCCTCCGTTGTCCCCAAACTCCTCATCCCTTGGCCAAGTCCACGGGCAATTCTGAATTGCTCATTAAATAAAAGTTCTGTGTTCATACCAAAGTTCAAAGTATAATGATCCATTTACCCAACAGGCTAACTGGCGTGTCTGAAAACGGACACTCCTTTGCCACCGATTGGTTGAAATCAGTGACCGCAAGAACGCTTTAGACAGAAGCGCTGGGCTGTTTACGTACTTTTTTTGGTACAAGTTATCTTTATGACACTTGAGGAAGCCCAACTAATCATTAGGAGTGGATTAAATCACAATTTATGTGCCCGCTATCAGCAGAGCAATACAAATAAATAAATAGAAACCAACTAGCCTGGTAGAAGGAATTCCTGGTGGCTAGGGGTGTTTAACTTCCGGCTCTTTTCCTTAGGACTAAGTGGCTTCCAGCAGCCCGCCGCTGGGGCCAGCCAGCATATCCCAGTGCTCCCTTCTTTGCTGTGTTTAATTCTCTTTCACGTAGAGCAGGCCCGTAGTCCATCCTGCGAAATGCCACATCCACTGTCCAAGCTAGAAACTCTGGGCACTAGATTACCTGTAGAAAGGCCTTCTGAGCCCCCTATTTCCCAACAGGGGACACCGCCGCGTTAGTTACAACTACCCACATCATGAAGGAACAATCGCTGCATGGAGTAAAAAGCTTCTGGAAGTTTCCTTAAAATGAAGAGCTCATAGATATTGTTTGCATAAATATCACTGGAAAGTAGGAAGAGAAAACCACCGTGATATCTTCTTAAGACGCTAGGATATAAAAATCAGCTTCACTTTCCCGTGTGCCCAAAGAGGCGTTGGAAAAGAATAGTTAAGGGGCGCCAGGGCGGCTCCGTCCACTGAGGGTCTGACTCTTGATTTTGGTTCAGGTCATGACCCCAGGGTTATGAGACTGAGCCCCATGTCGGGTTCTGCACCGAGCATGAGGCTGCTTAAGATTCTCTCTCTCCCTCTCTCTGCCCATCCCTGGGCTCTCCCTCCCTCTGTCTCTCTATCTCTCACTAAAAAAATTTAAACATTTTAAAAAGTCAAAGAACAAGAATAGTTAAGGGCTATGGACTCCGCCGTCCCGCTAGGCCACCAAAAGTTGTCAAGGGCCCTCTCTGTCCCAGGCACTTGGGCACAACTGTCAGCAAAACAAAGATCTCCTGCCTTTGAGCAACATCACAGACAGAAGACAGAGATCAGCCCCCACGAGCCAATGAACAATACACACACTAACGAGCCAGTTACACAGTATTTAAGGTAGAGACGCTCTGAATCACGGTTCCCGTCACCTGAGCAGGTCTCTTAGCCTTTCTGCTTTCTGTGAAAAGAAAACTGCCCCCTCCGTAGGCTCTCTGGATCATTCGAGACATAACACGCCAAGTGCTTAACATACTCAGCTCACAGCGGCTCCCTGGTGTAGCCCTGCTGACAATTTTGGCCTCCGTGCCCTAGTTCACTGTTGAACTCCTTTCCCACTTGGGAGCTTCAAATACTTACGTGCTTACCACCGCCTCACAAAGATTTTGCACACGAGTTAGGGGGCCGGGGAACTTTTAAGTGAGGTGGCTCCTCACCCTTAACTTTGGAAGCCCTGAGCAGACGGAAACACCTGCTGCCCCCCCTTGTTCCCTGCTGCCCCGCAGAAGACGCATTTACTTTGCACTTCTGAGTTTCATGTTGGCCATTGATCTTGTCTCTGTTTAAATCTATTACATTTCTGAGTGGTATCATAGATCCTGTCTCTCCCACGCATATCCTAGGGCTACTGGGTCAAATGTGTGCCCCGGAGGTAACACCGGTCGCAGAGGGAGCTGAGTAGAAGGTACCAGAACATTTGCTTTCCGCAGCCAAGCACTAGCTTGGCCTTCCCAGTCATTCCCCTTGTGGAGTGCACCACACCACACCACAGGCTGACCAAAGCTGATGGCAAGGAAATGCCAAGGAATGTAACACATCCCCAAATGCCGAAATGACAATGCTAGAGGGCAGTGAGAACCTTCTAGCAACCCACGGGGCAGGCAGCTGGCCCAGGACAAAAGTCATCACGAGCCAGGCACCTGGGTGGCTCAGTGGGTTAAAGTCTCTGCTTTTGGCTCAGGTCATGATCCCAGGGTCCTGGGATCAAGTCCCGCATCAGGCTCTCTGCTCAGGGGGGAGCCTGCTTCCTCCTCTCTCTCTGCCTGCCTCTCTGCCTACTTGTGGTCTCTGTCAAATAAATAAATAAAATATTTAAAAATAAGTTTTAAAAAAGTCATCACGAGCATTAGTGTCGCCTGGAGGAGTCAAGTGACCAGTAATCGTAGGACAGGCACCAGATGAGCCCAGGCTGGCCCATCAGCGCCCTGGGTGTTGGTAGGAGACGAAGCTGCTCAAATGTCCTACAGAGGATGCTGGGTCTCCGGGCTCTCAGCAGGGCCTCGCCATCGCCATGGGCACGCTGGGGGACACCTATGACGTGCCAAGCGAAGGTCTGGGTCCTTCAGCAGACACGCCGCAAAGCTTGTATCTCTCAAGGCTCCTTGGGATCCTTAGTGGGTGAATTGGAACAGAGCAGGGACAGGGAATGGCAGGAGAAAGGTTTGGAAAGAGGGACATGGGAGGGCAGATCAAGGAGGGAACAGAGGTGTGTCTGAGGAGTCTGGGTGTGACAAGAAGGTCGTGGGCCCAAGAGTTAGTTGTGGTTTTTTTGTTTTTTGTGGTTTTTTGTTTGTTTGTTTTTCATTCTAGATTAAATGCAGGCAACATGCCTTGCTCTCCGTCCTGATCCCCTAACAGCGGGGATGGCCGGTCTACCTGGGAGAAACTGCTCCACACCCCCAAGGGCCAGTGGGATCAGCTCTCTTCCGTCTCTAGTCTGCTGTGCCCTACAGGCCCTTTGGCAGAAAGCCAACATCTCCTTCCGGGGGCATCTCCTCCCGATCCCACAAATGTTCTCTTATCTAAGAACGCAGGGAGGCTTCTAGAGTCCAGAGGGAAGGGTCGGTTCAGATTCCACAGGGAGCGAGGACTGGACGCAGCGTCTCCTCTCGGCCAGCTGCACCCCCAAAGATGCCAGCTGTGCCGAAACAAGGCCCCGACTTTCCAGATCCTTCCGGAGACTGCCGGGCGTGCCCGCTGCTTTGGGATCAAGGCTGGCCTCCACACGGGCTCCAAATACTGCTGCCCAGCTCTTTTAAACCCATCCACTGGCACAGCCAGCCTGGAGCCTGCCATGCAGGCCACCTCGCGGCCCTGAGATGGTTTTTCTTCACTGTGATCCGCTCGTAAAGGCTCCTCTCCCTTCCCCAGTCAGTGGGGCTGCCTGGACACTCTTGAAGGAACACGACCTTCTGGGATGTCCCCTCCATCCCCACCTTCTCAAATAGGGCCCCTCAGAGGCTCCAAAGGGACTCGTCTTTCAGTGACAGGCCCCCTAGTGGGTCCCAAGATGACCCCTTCCGGTGACTCCTGGGAGCGTCAGCTAATAAGGAAAAGAAATGCAGTTTGTGGTGCAACTTCCCACTTAAGAGCAAAGTTGAGAAAATTGCAGGTTTGTCTCCTCCGCTTTACCCCCTGCCAGTCCCCTTCCTCCATGTCACTCCCCCCGCCCCAGGTGGCTCTTCCCTGCCGCACCTCCCCTCCCATCTCCCCCTTTCTCCTCCGAAGCCGATACTTTTCCCCTCCGAGCCTACCTTGGTTTCCCCTCTCCATGTCCGTCCTCCCACTGGTCTCAAATCATTTTCAACAAATTTGTTTTTAATCGGTAGTTGAAATTTCTAATCACAAATTTATAACATAAATAGCCGCAGAACTTTCTAGCTGCACGAGTGTTAGAGCTATAAATGCAAAATTACCAGAGAAGGCACAAAATAGGTGGTGACTGTTCAAGCAGAAAAACTCATTTAAATGATTTAAAAGAAGTTCTTAGAACACACCATTTTCCCAGCGACCTCCAAATAGTTATTGTCTCCGTATCGTACACAGATTGTAATAGAAACCCCAGACACAGACCCAAGCATCTAGAAAACAAATGCATGACCGCTGGTACATGGGTTTCTTTTAAAAAGTGAATTAAGTTCCTCTTTGTACCATCCAAAATGGGGGGGGGGGCTGTCTGCACTCTGTACAAGGATGTGAAGTAAAAGCCGAAGAACTAGAAGCAACGCGGGGAGTAAGGCGGCCGGCGGGTGGAAAGTGTTTCCGTGGACAGAGAGGGTTCTCTGGCTGTGGGCTGGGGAGAAACCCATCCCCGGCTGGTGGCAGACTCGCTCAGGCCACTTGGAAGCCAGTTCTCCAGGGAGGCTCTGGAACCACATCCCAGCTGCCTCCTTGAGACTGCTTTCTCCTCTGAGTTGCCTGGAGGGTTTGGGGTCCCTCCCATCATCTAAATAAATTTATTCACAACCAGCAAACAAGAAAATTCCACTATCATTTTATTAAAATTTTGGAAAAAGTAAAACAGGGGCGCCGGGGTGGCTCAGTGGGTTAAAGCCTCTGCCTTCGGCTCGGGTCATGATCTCAGGGTCCTGGGATTGAACCCGGCATCAGGCTCTCTGCTAAGGGGGAGTCTGCTTACCCCTCTGCCTCTCACCTAGCTCATGCTCGCGCTCTCTCTCTCTCTCTCTCTCTCTGTGTCTCTCAAAAATAAACTCTTCAAAAAATTTTAAATAAAAAAAATTAAAAATAACATGAATCCGTCAACTGCAAATGATTTTAGTCACCCCTTAGCTCCAGTCTTGTATTTATTCTGTATCTAGCTGGCGACAACAACCCAGCTCTTCCTGGGGATCATCAAAATTATTGATTTCCTTTACAAAGAATGTATTGCGGTGAAATCCGCCCAACAGGCAGGCCCTCCTGCGACCAGCCGGGGCACGAGGTGCGCTCACGTCTGGCTTCGGGGGGTGCCCGTCTCTTCCCTGTTTCTCCCTCGCTCCCCACCCGCCCCCTTTCTCCTGCCTGCCTTCAGGTTTGGGAACGCAGTGCGTAAGGTCTGCAGACCTGGGAAAGGCTAGAGCGGTCCTGCAGCTCCCGGCTCCGACCCCCGCCGGCCTTCCGCGAGGGCCTCCCACCATCCCCACCCCCGCAGGTGCGCCCACTACCCCCTTCCCCTCCATCTCTCAGCGCCCCCGTGCAGGTCAGCTCCGCTTCCCTCCTCCTGCATCCCCCCCCCCGCCTCAGCGCCCCCCGCAGGTGCCCCCCTACAATTTCTTCCACCTCCATCTCCCAGGTCTCTGTGCACCCGCTGCAGGTGTCCCCCTACTTCGCCTCCATAGCCATCCCTCCCAGGTCTCAGCTCCCCCGAGGGTACCCCTCCCCCTTCGGCTCCCCCATCATCCATTGCCCCCTTTCCCTGGCTCCGCCCCTTGCACGCCGACCCCCCCACCTTTCCCGCCCTGCGCTTGCGCACTGCCGCACTTGACCCTCGCCCCCAGGCGGCCCACGAGCGGCAAGCAGTGGCGGGCAGCACGCGGCACGAGGCAGCGGCCACCAAGACGGGGTGGGCTGGGCGCCCAGGCCACGCCTCCCGGGTGAGGGGCCGCCCCAGGGACTAGACTCCAGCCCCCTCCAGAATGCAGGCTGCTCCCACGTGGGCGGGTGGGTCCCAGGGGAGAGGCCCCCCGGGCTTGGTGGGGAGGAATGGGGTCAGGGAGGGACTGGGAGTGGGGGCGCCCCCAGGCCCAGAGGGTGGGCGTGCCGGGGCTGAAGCCTGCTCGGCTAAGTTTGCACGAGCAGGAGGCTGTAGGCTCACCCGCCGCGTGGCGCAGACGGTGCTCAGTCTGGAGCTGTGTCATGGTGGAAAGTTTGCCCAGTCTCCACCTTGCTAGTCCTGGTCCTAGCATGTGCATTTGCTCAAAGCCCACTCAGGCCCGAGCTTCCTTGGCCCAGCCTTGTGCACCCGCCCAGACGCCGCTGGCGCCCCACCTTGCTAAGCCTGAAATGTGCATTTGCCAAAAGCGTACTCAGGCCCACACTTAGTAGTTCTAGAATCTTCCGGACTAACTTCTGCCTTCCCCTAAACTCTGTTTAGGCTCTGTTCCTTCTAGGCCTAGACGGAACCGACTCCTGGGAGGCCAGGACCTTGTCATGTCTTGGTCCGACCCCACTGGGCCCTACTGGGACTGCTCTCTGGTTTCTCACACAGGCCACGTCACCATGGCAGGGACTGAGATCTCTGTCCCTTCTGAGCAGTTTACCAAAATCAAAGCACCGGAGCTGGTCCCAGAAGTCCTATTAGAGGAGGAGGAAGACCGAGCGTGCAGAGGGAGGGAGCTCCCGGGGCCCGGAGATGGGCAGGCCCTGTGCCCCTACGGACCCCTCCAGGCCAAGGGGCCAGAGCGCGAGCAGGAGCCGCTGCTTACTACGGAGGAGAGCGAGAAGCACATCCTGACCCTGCAGACGGTGCACTTCTCCGAAGACGTCAGCTGGCTCAGCCCACAGCCCCAGGACGATGTGCAGGTGACCGTCCAGCAGGCGGGCGGGGGGCCGCAGTCCCTGCTCTGGCTGGGCGAGGGGGCCCCGCCGTGCGTCACCATCAGCCTCCAGGAAGAAGTGTACTCGCTGCAGGAAATGCAGGTCATGGAGCTGCACGTTCTGGAAGGCAGCCTGGCCGGGGCCAGCGAAGAGAGCAAGTTTGTGGTGAGCCTGCCCGAAAGCACTGGATTGCTGAAGGTAGGGCTGGTGTGAAGCAACAGACCCTATGGGGGGGGCAGGGGGTGGCAGGTTGGAGGGTGGGGGGGTGGAGGGTGGGACTCAGACAACTTGAACTTTCTTTCTTGGTTGCTCTTTGTGCATGGTCAGGTAGGGACAAGGGAGCTAGAAACTGCAGTTTCAGGTACACACAGTGAAAAGGCTGCCCCGGGAAAATCTTGGAAGATCTCCTGTTCTTTTCTAAGAGTTTAAAAAGTCACGCCAAGGAGGACACTACAAGGCGCGTTGTGGCTTCAAAAAACAGTGTTCCGTTTCGTTCCCCGAGCCCTGGATGCCTAAGAATTATGGCGTCAGCATTTTGATGGCCAGAGATGATCTTCTGTGCTGCTTTAATTCTTGTGTTTTTCTCTGTGTTCTGTGGTTTCATCGAGGCAGAGGGTCGAATCGAATGTCATTTAAGAGAGCACGTGTGTCTGAAGGCTCACTTTCGTTTGTTAGCTTGAGAAAGGCCAGGACGAGGACCAGCTGCTGGCTGAAGGCGGGTTCGAGCCCCAGGCGGGAGAGCAGCTCTTCCTCGTGGAGGCGACGCCGGGAGATGGAGGAGGAGACGAAATCGTGCTGACCATCTCGAACTTACACGTGGAAGAGCAGGAAGATACGCCCGCAGCCGGTCAAGGACGTGCTGACGAAGCCGACTCGCCAAAAAACACCAAAAAGGCGAAGGGTAGGCCAGTTCGTAGCCCAGGAGATGGTGGACACGAGGGGGCCGCCGTTTTTCTCGAGGGGCGCGGGGTGGTGGTTGAGATTTTCTGTGGTTGACTTTTAGTTGCTTTCAGACTGCCAGGAAATGCGAGAAATGTTGAAGTAATGTTCCGTGCTGTGAATCCAGTCCCAAAAGAGCTGGCGTCTTGGACGTGGATGTTTTTAAAGCGGAGTAAAGACGCTCCTGCAAAGTTCCGTATAGACACAGAGAAGGGGGTCCCTGATCCGCCCCCAGTTTGCAGCCCCAGGTCGGGGGTAGTGGCGCGGGCCTGATGGAGGCGAGAGCAAGGGCGTCGGGGCCAGAAGAAGGAGTGACGTCCAGAAGGCAACGGAGGCACCTTGTAGGGAGGGGATGTTTAGGTGAGGAGAGGGAAGAGGACTCAGAAGCCATGAAGACCGGGGATCCCCGCTCCGGGGCAGCTGGAAGCAGTCCGTGGGCAGCCCCACGGGTGGGTGCTCCAAGACGGAGATTGGGACAGGTTAGGAGAGACCTTGAAGCTTAGTTCAAGTCGTACTTAAACTAAGATCGCGTGGCGGCAGCCCACAGCATGACGACCCTCAAAAATTACTTTTTTAAGCTTTTTAGAAAATACTAGTTTCTCTCTTATTTAAAGCAAGAGAGCTCACTCCCCAAATCTCGGTTTCTAACTCATTTGTACAAAGTCATCTCTGGCCACACGTGGCTGTTTCCTCCCAGCAACAGGTGTCCGGGGCCGGGCGGGGGCTCCCGTTTTGAAAGTCGTGCAGCTGCTTCTTCCTCCGTGTGGTTCAAGTCATTCATTCGGGTTCATGGCTTCTGTCTTCCGTAGGCAGCCGAGTGTGCAGTCTTTGCTGTAATATATATACATTTATATCGTCCTTCGTGCGTATTTAAATCAAGAGATTGCACCCCCGAGTTCCCAGTCCCCAGCTCGTTTTATTTTTCATCTGCTCACAGTTGTGTGCCACCATCCCCGATACTTCCGGTCGCTTTTCATCCCCCAGAGAAAAGTGAGCCGCAGGGACACTTGGGTCCCTCAGTGGGTTAAGCATCTGCCTTTGATTCAGGTCATGATTCCCGGGGCGCGGGGATCGAGCCCCATGTCGGGCTCCCTGCTCCGTGGGGAGTCTGCTTCTCCCTCTGCCTCTGCCCCTTCCGCCTGCTCATGCCCTCCTCAAATAAGTCAACAAATAGAATCTAAAGAAAAACAGTAAGAGACGTGTACCCACTTAGCAGTCATCTCTGGGTGCTTCATTTAAACGGAGTCGACACACAGAGTACGTGGTCTCGGACACACAGAGTACGTGGTCTCGGACACACAGAGTACGTGGTCTCCGACACACACGTACGTGGTCTTCTGTGTCCGGATCTCTTCACTGAGCGTTACCAGCGCTTCAGTCTTTTGTCCCTGAGTGGTCGTGGGTCGTCGGGACACCGCGGGTTTCGTGTACACTTCCATCCATCCGTCACCATTTGGGCTGTGTCTGCATCTTAGCCAGTGTGAGTAGCGCTGCTGGGAGCAACCGCGTACGCGTTGTTTGCACACTGTCTTCCTATTCTTTGGGGCATGTACGGAGGAGTGGAATGGAATTGCTACGGCATATGATCAGTCTCTGTTTCAGTTTTTAAGGACTTCCTGGTTCCCCCAGCAGCTGCACCGACTTACACTCCCCCCAGGAGTGCAGGAGGCTCCTGGGCCTCTACACTCTTGCCAGCACTTCTTTCCCATTAAAAAAAAAACAATTAGAGCCATCCTAGGGGCCATAAAGAGCGACCCCATTGTGGCTTTGATTTGCATTTCCCTGGTGCTAATTGTGGCATAGGAAGGCGGTGAGAAGTTAACTTCAAGGTGTTCTATTTTCACACGCTTCTGGGCCATTATGGGTTTTCTCTGGAGAAAGGTCTATGGAAATCCTTTGCCCGTTTTTCAGTTTTGCTTCCTTTCACCGCTGCCACAAACACCCCGGATCGGGTGGCTTAGAGGATAGGAAAGTGTTCCTTCACAGTCTCAAAGGCTGGAAGTCCGGGATCACGGCGTTGGAAGGCTCTAGGAAGGAATGTGTTCCAGGCTTTCTCTTAGTTTCTGGCATTGTCACAATCATGGCATTTTTTTAGCTCGTAGATGTGTCACTGACTCTGCCTCTTTTGTCACTTAAAATCCTCCCTCCCCCTGTGTGTCTCTCCCTGGGTTTCTTCTCTTCTTCTAAGGGCACCAGTCATACCCACCCTCATCCAATATGATCATAAGCTTGATGACATCTGCAGAGACCCCCTTTGTAAGTAAGGTCACCATTATGGATATTTGCCATTAGGATTTCAGTGTATCTTCGGGGGGGGATCACAACTCAACCCATTAACCTTCTATTTCAAGTTTGTTAGGTGTTGTATCATGAAGGCTGCTGGAATTTGCGAAGTGCTTTTTCTGAATCTGTTGAGATGATGGTGTTTTTCTTCCCCTTCTTTTTGTTAATATGTTGTGTTGTGCTGATGGGTTGTCATGTGTCGAACCATCCTTCCATTCCTGGGATAAAATTCCACTTGGTCCCGGTGCATAATCCTTTTAATAAACTGCTGGGTTTGGTTTACTAGTGTTTTATCAGAGATTTTTCCATTTACATTTATAAGCCTTATTGGTCCATAGTTTTCCTTTGGTGTCTTTGGCTTCAGTATCTGAGTAACACTGTCCTCGTGGGATGAATTAGGAAGTGCCCTCCTTTTTCGTGTGTGAACTTTGAAAAGAATCGATGTTAATTCTTTAAGCATCTGGTAGAATTCTCCAATGAAGCCTTCTGGTCCTGGGGACTTCTTTGTGGGTAGTTTTTTGATTAATGACTCAATCTTTTTATTTGCTATATATACATCTATTCAGATTTTCTATTTCTTCTTGAGTCAATGTCGGTAGTTTGTGTGTTTCTAGGAATTTTCCATTTCACTGGGTTATCTGATTCATTGGCATACAGTCGTTCAAAGTATTCTCTTATAACCTCGCTCCCTCCGTACAGTTGACAGTCCTGTCTCTACTTCCCTTCCTGATTTTGCTTATTTGACTTTTCTCTTTTGCTTCTTGGTTGCAAGTCTAGGTAAGGATTTGTCAGTGGTGATCTTTTAAATGAACCCACTTCTGCTGTCATCGGTTCTTTTGTTTTCCTGTTTTCTATCTCATTTACGTCCACTCCAGTCTTCATGATTTCCTTCCTGCTGCTAGCTTTCAGCTTGGATTTCTCTTATTTGGCTAGTTCTTCAAGATGTGACGTTAGGTTATTGATTTGAAATGCTTTATCTTTTTCAGTGTATATGTTTACAGCTAAAAGTTTGCCTCTGAGCGCTGCTTTGGCTGCACTCTGTAGGCTTTGGTATGTGGTGTTTCTCTTCCATTCGGCTGAGTATTCCACAGTGACTTTGTGATGCCCCCTTTGGCCCACTGGTCATTTTTGAGTGCGTTGTTTAATTTCCACATGTTTATGAATTTTCCAAATTTTCTTCTTTTATTGATTCTTGATTTCATGTCATCGTGGTCAGAAAGTGTATGATTTCTATGCTTTTTTAATTTATTGACTTTTTAAAAAAGATTTTATTTTATTTGAGGGAGAGAGAGAGAGAGCACACAAGCAGGGGGCAGGGAGAAGGCGAAACAGACTCCCCGCTGAGTGAGGAGCCTGAGGTGGGGCTCAATCCCAGGACCCCGACACGGGGCTCCATCCCAGGACCCTGAGACCATAACCAAGCCGAAGACAGACAGATGTGCAACCGACTGAGCCACCCAGGCACCCTTCATTTATCAGTATTTGTTCTGTGGTTTTTCCTGAAAAATGTTCTGTATGTACCTGCAAAGAATGTTCGCTGTGCTGTTGTTGAGTGAAGTGTTCTGTAGATGTCTGTCATGTCTGGCTGATAGCGTTAAATCTTCTGTTTCCTTTGCCGATACTCTAATTGTCTTCTCTGGTGTTGGAGTCTCCCACTGTTACTGAAGTGCTTCTTTCTACCCTCAGCCCTGTCCATTTTTGCCTTAGGTATTTGGGGGTTGTGTTATTCGGCGCATATATGTTTATAATTGTTCTACCTTTGTGATGGATTGGGTCTGTTGTTGTATAATATGCTCGTTTGTCTCTTGTAACAGATTTTGTCTTAAGGTTGCTTTGTCTATTACTAGAGTTGTCCCAGGTCTTCTGAGTACCGTTTGCATGGAATGTGTTTTGTTGAGTTACCCCGTGATGCTTAAAAAAGGATGTGCCAAGTTACTTCAGTGTGTTTCAATGAAATTTGAACATCTCAAGGAAGATTTCTACAAATACATAAACTCTTTATCTTCTTCCTCTTGCAGAAGAAAAGCGAACCTTCCACTGTGATAGCTGCATGTTCACCTCTTCTAGAATTTCGAGTTTTAACCGTCATATGAAAACCCACAGCACTGAAAAGCCACATATGTGTCACCTTTGTCTGAAAGCTTTCCGCACCGTCACTCTTCTGCGGAATCATGTCAATACCCACACAGGTAAACCAGAGGAGAAGGAGATTTCCCGTCAAGGATAAGTGTTAACGTTTATGTATGAATGCGAAATCTACCTATCAGCATATTAAAATAACATGTTTAACATTTAGTTTTCCTTCAGTTTTGCCTAAAAACATCAAATGTTACAAAGATTTTTCTCCTAAATGTCTGGGGTATTTGTGATTTAAAGGGCCTCTTCTTAATTTTTAAAGCATTCTGAAACTGAGTCTAATTTATAGGTTATAAGTTCCTCAGAGAAAGTGTGGTTGCGTCTTGCTTAATAGGATAAACTGTGGGATTTTGCAGGAACCAGGCCCTACAAGTGCGGCGACTGCGACATGGCATTTGTCACCAGCGGAGAACTGGTCCGACACAGACGCTACAAACACACTCACGAGAAGCCCTTCAAATGTTCCATGTGCAAGTACGCCAGCGTGGAAGTAAGTTCATTCACGTACTTGAAGCTTCAAGGTGCTCTTAGTAAGAAGTGGACATGAAAGTTAAGTTCACGCTAATAGAATCTCTTACAAAAGTAAGTTTCCGTAAGATATTATTCATACAAAATCTATGCAGGAAGTAATACTCATTCTATTTTTTGAGTGTAATATAGAAAGTTGGAGGGGCACCTGGGTGCCTCCATAGATCAAGCGTCTGACTCTTGGTTTTGCCTCAGGTCACGATCTCTTAGTTGTGCAATGGAGCCCTGCCGGGTGTGGAGTCTGCATAAGATTCTCCATCTCTGTCTCCCTCTCCACCCATCCCCTGCTTGCGAGTTCTGCGTGATCTCTTTCTCTCTCAAAAAAAAAAAAAAGAAGAAGAAAGAAAATTGTATTTTTTTCTTTGATTACCGATTAACAAAAGTACAGTAAAAGTGTACAAATTTACAAATGAAATTACTTATACTTGAGAAATGTTTCCCAAATGTGTTAGAAAGTCCTATCTGGTGTTTTATGGAGTTTGCTCTGTTCTACGAAATCCAAGGGTATTTGCTCTAATGGAACACGGAACCAGAGTTTTCACTGCAACCTTGGGCATTTCCTCAGTGGAACCCGGGCAGATACGAGGCAACTTGTGGGAAGAATCAGATGTGGCCCATTTCCCGTCTCAGGCACAGGGAGACCACCTTCCTCAAACATCGGTGGTGTGTTATGGTCCTTTCAACCAGATCATTTTATTTATACCTTCCCGGTGGCTCAGCCATGCTCCAAATGTCGACAGCCACCTGAGACACTTACTTTGCCAAGCCAGTTCCCTACGAGGAACCGTGAAGGGCTGCGTGGCTCTCCGTTCGTGCACGCTGGGTCCTGGGTCCGAGCCCAGCTGGGGACGGATCACACACTTGCGGGGAACGGAGTTAAAGGGGAGGGCTGGAATTTAATACATGACGCAACCCCATTTCGTAAACGAGGGAAGCTCACGGACCGGGTCGGGATTTGGTTCCAAGAATTTTTTTCCCACTATTACTATTTTTAAAAATTATTTGTCATCGGAGTGAAAGGTGGTGGCTGTGTATGAAACACGCAGTGAAGGTTTCAAAGCACAAAGCCATCCAAGACTCCGAGACTCGAATGGTCCCCTTGTTGGTGCCCTGCGGGTTCTCAGCACAAGCTTGCGTGTCGGCAGAGAGCCGTCTTGTCTCGTCCACACGCAGCCTGAGGAGAGGTCGACCTCGATGTAGGGGCCCTCACCACCGCCATCGCCCCTGCCCTGCTGCTCTGTTGTAAGAGCGGAGGGAGGGGGGAGTGCGTTGTAGTCGCCTAAGCTCCCCCTGCACTGTCCCTTGACACTGGGGCCTGCAGGAATGTATCCAAGCTGTGGGCAGATTACGACACTCCTGAAAGCTAGTGAACGCCCCTTGTCCCCGGCTCCCTTGGGAGCCACGGAGGACATCTCTGCCCACAGCTGCCTATGCTGCTCTCTCCACTGACCAGACCTTTCCCGCTATAATTGTTAAAATTTTCTCTTTTGCCTTCTCATATACTCGAAGACATCCACTTTGCTTGTAAAATTCTCAGCTGAAGTTCTCCGTTCAGACCTTGTTTTCCGTTCGGAGTCTTCTGTGGTTCTCGAAACGTTCTCCGGGCTTATGCATGCTTGTCCCATACTGGGGGCCAGACCAGGCATAGCTTTCCCGAGATGGCAGGCAGGGCTGACACCAGCTCTCTGACAGCGGCCGCCCAAGGGTGGCTGATTGCCCCGTGTTCTGCTGAAGGCAGATAAGGGCCCGCAGTAAGAGCGTACAGGAGAACGGTTCTAAAAGGTGATCAAACAGACAAGAAAATGATTAAACCGGAGGGAATATGCGATTTGCCTTTTAATTAATTGCTTGGGGTGTGTAATTCATCAAAATAGAAGTTGCTTCCTTTTACTTAAAAGTTTCTTCTTGGCGCACCTGGGTGGCTCCACGGGTTAAGCCTCTGCTTTCGGCTCAGGTCATGATCTCGGGATCCTGGGATCCAGCCCTGCATCGGGCTCTCTGCTCAGCAGGGAGCCTGCTTCCCCCTCTCTCTCTGCCTGCCTCTCTGCCTCCTTGTGATCTTTGTCCAAAAAAAAAAAAAAAAAATTTCTTCTTATAAAGAAACCACTAATACTCATGTGCCATTTAGGGCCCACACAGCCCGTCTCTGTGAAATGGTTCACGGGGAGGTTATGGTCCATCAAAGACCCTGTTTCAAGGCCCCCACGTTATTTACGTGAACATTCGTCTTCCGGCCTCTGCGCGCGGATCTAAACTTGCCTCCGAGACGAAAACCCCAGACTTCGGCCTTCCCTTTGTGACGTACCGTCGGGTCTGAGAGTTTCTCGAAATTACCTCTCCTCGCCCACCGAGGACCGCAGACGCACACGTCAGACGGGAAACATCACCCCGGGGGGGACATAAAGTCACGACCGGTTCACCGGGTCGGGCACGTGTAAGCCGCACTGACGTTACCGTCGGAGCGATTTCCAGATCTTCTGTGACGCTGACTCATGGGAGGCGCTCACGACGCGTAAGTGTTGACCACCCCGTCCCCCTCATTTGTCTCCCAGGCCAGCAAGCTGAAGCGTCACATCCGCTCGCACACGGGGGAGCGTCCCTTCCAGTGCCTTCTGTGCAGCTACGCCAGCAAGGACACCTACAAGCTGAAGAGGCACATGAGGACGCACTCAGGTAGCGCCAGCGGGTTCGGCCCGGCGTCCCCGTTTCAAGGGAGCCCGGACGGAATGTTCCTGGCGGCCCGCGGGAGCCGCAGACGTCAGAGCGGGCGTCTCCATCCTTTCTGGGGACTTGAGCGGCCCCTCTGCGTGCGCTTAGCCCTGGGGGGTCCACGGGGGGGGGAAGCGGACCGCCGTCCAGTGTCTGCCTCCGGGGCTGCGTCGAGGATTTCCGTCCCCTGCTTCACTGACCCTCCTGTTTTAAGGCAGAACGGAAAGCGTGCTGGTTTCCTCATGCGCTTACTTTACTTTTTAGTTATTTTTCATGGGCCTGTAGTGGACACACACACTCGTTTCAGGGGTGCAACAGAGGGACTGTCCGGTCACACACTTTACTCAATGCTCCTCGTAAGTCCCCTTCTGCCCCCGCACAAGCTGACACGCACGACGTGAATACGGGACCGCCGACCACACGCCCCAGGCCGAGCGGTTCATCCCCATGACCTGTTTATTTTATAATTGAAATTTCATACCTCTTAACCCCCCCTCCCCTGTCGGCCGGTCCCTCAACCCGCTCTCCTTGGCCACCCCCAGGTCTCTGCATCGATGAGTCTGTTTTGTCCATTTTGTTCCGTAGAGCCCATGTCTAGGAGAAACCCAACGGTGTCTTTCTCTGCCTGAATTTTTCACTTAGTGTGACCCCCACTAGGTCCACCCGTGTCATTGCAAATGGCAAGATCTCATTCTTTTTTGGTGGCTGAGCGTTACCGCGTTTTATATATAAATACACGCACGTGCGCGCCACTTCTCCTTTACCCGTTCATCTCTCGGATAGTCAGGCGGCTTCCGTGTTTGAGCTGTTGTCAGTAACATTGCAGGAAACCCAGGGGGCCATGTATCTTTCCAAATCACTAAATACCCAGAAGTGGGACTAGTGGATTAGGTGGTATTTGTAGCACTTCCTTTACGTATATTCTTTGTACGAAGACTGTGTTTACGTGTATGTCTCAGTTCTGTAGACCAGGGTGGGAACGGGCGGCTGGCGGGGACCAGTAGCTCCCAGATGGCGGGAGAGCCGCCTGTCTCAGCCCCCGTCCACACAGCTGTTCTTGACGTAATGTTGTTCGGGCTCCAGTCGTGGGGCTAAATGTCCAAGGAAGGGGTTGAGACGGGGGCCTCGGGGATGAAAGAAAGGCTTTCGGCCCCAGGGACCTCTGGAGGGGATCCCGGCTTGCTGGGCGAAGCCCCCGTGCAGAGGGTCACTTTTGTCGTCCATGTCACAGGCGAGAAGCCGTATGAATGCCAGGTGTGCCACGCTCGCTTCACCCAGAGTGGCACCTTGAAAATACACGTCGTACAGAAGCACAGCGAGAACGTCCCCAAGTACCAGTGTCCGCACTGCGCCACCGTCATCGCAAGGAAGAGTGACCTGCGTGAGTGCCTGGCTTCATGAACTTCCTTTAGGGACGGTATTGGTTGGCTCTTAGGGGGCACAGCCTGGAAACCCGTGGAGCCTGGGCCTGAGGACAGGGAGGCTCCTGGTCTGCAGGTCCAGCTGCTGAAGAGGGTTTTTTCCCAGCGGTCCTGGGGTGCCATCTAGTGGCAAAATGGCAGAAGTGCAACTTCGTGGCTTGTTTCTCGTGGCTCTAAGCCCGTTCGCTTCTGGGTACACCTGCTAAGCCGTCAGTCACACGTGTGTTAGCTCTTGAAGGGCTTCCACCGGTACTGTTTAGTTCCACATTGAGCCTGGTTTTACAGATGGTGGAGGGGCTTTGAGACGGTAGAGGGGCTTCGATGATGGAGGGGCTTAGAGACACAGCGTGAACTGCCCCACGGTCCCCTAAGCTAGGAGGGGCCCGGGTGCCCAGAGGTGGCCTGACTCTTAAAGTTCTCATGAGTGATACTGTGCGGACCTTTCTTAGACCCCTCCTGTGACCCTAAAACGTTCCGGGAGCTGAGGTTGCAAAAGGGAGAACCCAAACAGCCCTCCCCTTAGGGGACTCATGTCAATAAAAGGGGCCAGCCTGTGCCCCGACATCCTTGTCGTGACATGGGACGCCCTCTTCATGGCACGAGACAGCACGGAGTGAGAAAGGGACGCACCGTGAGAGACACTGAATGCCAGACTTAGGAGTCTGGGTTTGATCCTGCCCCCACGGAAAACCGGGCAGGATTTAGCAGGGGAGCGACGGTGAGTGTTGAGCCTCTCCCCTTTCTTTCGGGGCTCCTGGGCTTCCCGCTTTCCGTGATCTCACTTCTCTTGCCAAAGCGTGTAACACCGTGATACTCAGAACATGTTAGCACAAGTACAAGTCACGGATTCGCCCGGAGAACGTCTGGAGATGAGGTGCACAGTTTGAGAACATTTCTGGAAGAGTGAGGGTGGTATTTTGGAGCCTTAACCTTTTTTTTAAATCGGGAACGTTCTGTCAACGTTAGTATAGTTACCGGCATGCCACAAAACACAGCCTCGGGGGACTTCTTAGGGCACAAGGGCCACAAGCCTGTTCCCAGAAAGGAAAGAGGACTTTGACAGCAGGACAAAATGATGTAGGTTACGTCTCATCTCGGTAGGGGCCCCTCCCGGATCCCGTGAGATGCTTTGCGAACCCCGAAGTCTTCCTGCCTGCCCCCCCCGGGGAGGTCAGGCTCCCCAGTGACTGGGTCAGCACATCGCAGGTGGACCTCCTCCAGCTGTCCGTTGCGGTTTGGCCTCTCCGCCAAAGGGCCACAGACCACCATGCGTGGGACTCAGTTCAGTAGACATTATTCTAAAGTACATCCAATCAGACCTCACCACACGTCCTAGGTCAGTGACGACAGAGGAAGAAAATAGGGCATCGACTTCCAACAGAACATCTTGATTTTTTTTTTTTAAGTTAGGATAGAGAGGTCCTATCTTTGTTATGCAAAACCGCCTTAACATTATCCTGAAAACCCGCCTACAGCGTGATCAGGTTCTCGGGGCACTTGGTTCGGTGACCGCGTGGGGTCTGCTGTGCCGTCGCTTCCGCGGGACCTCACTGCCTAGTGCAGGGGTGTTCCGTGGACCAGCCAGGACGAGGTGTCTTCTGAGCAGCGTCCGGCATGGAAGGATTTCGTTCCCTGGGAGGCAGTTGGCAATATCGGGAGGTCTTCTGGCTGTCACAAATGGGGAAAAAGGATGCTGCTGGTATCCACTGGGTGGAGGCCAGGGACGCCGCTGAACCCACAGTGCCCGGGACAGCTCCCCCGAGAAGAAACCAGCTGCCGGGGCCAGCAGCACTGAGACTGAGAAGCGCCGACACAGGGCTCGGGAGAGCAGCCAGCAGAAATCATACGGTTTCAGCGCCCGCCCTTCCGTTTCAGGTGTCCACCTGCGCAACCTGCACACGTACAAGGCCACGGAGATGAAGTGTCGCTGCTGCTCGGCAGCCTTCCATGAACGCTACGCCCTCATTCAGCACCAGAAGACTCACAAGAACGAGAAGAGGTTCAAGTGTGAACACTGCAGTTACGCCTGCAAGCAGGTACGAGGCTCCAGGCAATTCGGGGAGGCGGAGGGAGGCCGCGGTGTGTGCAAGACGGGAGCGTTGCAGGCGGCCCTCTGTCGCAGTGAAAATACTGAACAGTCATGCTTTCAGAATAACCAGAAAGCAGCCGTGGCCGAGACATGTCAAAGCGACGGTTCTTAAAAGTATGGTTGACAGGGGCGCCTGGGTGGCTCAGTCGGTGAGGCGTCCGACTCTTGGTTTCAGCTCAGGTCATGGTCTCAGGGTCGTGGGATGGAGCCCCAAGTCAGGCTCCACGCTCAGCGAGGAGTTTGCTCAAGAAATCTCTCCTCCTCCGCCCCTCCCTCCCCATGCATGCTTTCTTGCTCGCTTGCTCTCTTTCCTCTCTAAAACAAATGAAATCTAAAAAAAAAAAAAAAAAAGTATGGCTTACAGACCCCTGCACGTCCTTGAAACCATTCAGGGCCATAAGATCAAGATGATCATTAACTAATTAATTAAGACCAACACAGTCTTTGCCCTTTTCGCTACATTGACATGGCCCTGATGGCACCAAAGCCACTGAGCTGCATGAGAACCAAGCAGGATGGGTCTCTGCTGTCTTCCTCACCGTCCTGCACTGGCAGCAAAGACAGAGGGCATTTTTACTAAGACTGGGTTTTTTTTTAAGATTTTATTTATTATTTGATGGAGAGAGAGATCACAAGTAGGCAGAGAGGCAGGCAGAGAGAGAGGAGGAGGCAGTGACAGTCACATTCAGCCTTGACCCTGAATACGTGCACTGACGAGACGTTGCGGTCTCCCGAAACCCAGCGGCGGTCGGGAGGAAAGCACCCAGCGTGTTGTCCGAGTTGCCAGCTCGACTAGCCTGGACCCCTTCTTCCCTGGACCACTGTTCCCACTTGAAAACACGAGCGACAAACTCTGCCTCTTCCGTCTCAGACGTTTGGCAACACTCTGCCCTTTTTCTGAAAGTAAATAAAACGAGTCCGTCACTTCCAGGAAAATGTGTTGCCAAAGATATGATTTCAGCTGTCAAGAGGAAATACACAATTAGAAATTTGTATTTCCACCACCGGGAGCTTGACAGCTTGCTAACACTGAAGACTTTTCTAACGAGACTGGAGCGATTTTAAGGAAGCATTTCTTCATAGAGTTTCATGAAATGTGTCAACAGTCAGAAGCTTTGCATAACTCAATAAACTGAGATTTGCCAGATGACCAATCAGTCCATTATTTTATAAAATCATTCACGTAGGTAAAAGATCCCCTCAAAGTATAACATAGGTCAGCGGGCTGGGCTGGAATGGAATACAGAAAGGACCGTCTTCCCCATTTGCCCTTCCTCTCACCCTCCTCCCAGGACAGGGTCGCTCCGTCCCACCGGGGCCACACTGTCTGGGAAGGGGGGTGCGAGGAAAGGCATGTGGGGAACAGAGTACGCATAAGAGAGAGCCTTGGAGAGACACAGTTCAGTTTCTGACGGGAACCTAGAAGTGGGCATGTGTCTCCTCTGCGAGACCATAGCATTTTAACTTTTGTTTGACTTTATATGACTTTATGTGTATTTGTGTCCTGCTTCTCCCAATTATATACTCATGTAAATCTTAGTTAAAACTTATGGTTATTTCCTCACTGAGAACAGTTTTGATCACTTTTATGCTTTTAAATAGATAGTAAGATTTGTCCTAGTGATTATTATTTCACTCCCCAAGGAATGTTCCATCACAGGCCACGAGGGGCTGTGGGACCTGCTGGGAGCTCTCTGGTGGCCTGGCAGTGGGGATGCGGGCAGGTTTGGCTCCTGGTCGGGCAGACTGTGCTCCACTCTCGGAATGCTGCCCTGACGGTGCGCGCTGCCACTTTTCCTCATCGTACGCTCCTCGCTGGGGAGGGAGGGAAAGTATAAAATAGCGTCAAGGACGAAAAAATCTACGTGAGTCGCTCAGCGGCTTGTCTCCCTCGCCTTCCCTCCTAGGAACGTCATATGACCGTTCACATCCGCACCCACACGGGGGAGAAGCCATTCACCTGCCTCTCGTGCAGTAAATGTTTCCGGCAGAAGCAGTTGCTAAACGCCCACTTCAAGAAATACCACGATGCCAATTTCATCCCGGCCGTGTACGGATGCCCCAAGTGTGGCAAAGGCTTCTCCCGCTGGGTAAGCTTACTTAAGTCCCAGTAAATCCTCCTCGAAGAGGTTCCTCTGTTTCACTGGCACTGGAACTCGGGGAGTTTAAACCCAATTATAGAAACTTGCCAGGGCTGAAGGCAGCGTCTGTCCTGCCGGAGGGAAGTGGTTCTTAGCTTTTCGGAGTCACCGAGCTCTTGAAAATCTTATGAAAGTGTGGTCTCCCCTTCCGAGAAAAAAAAAAAAAAAAAAAAGACAGTTCTGCAAAGAAAATCCTGCAGATCGTTTTAGGGAATTCTCATACTCCCCAGAATCTGCAAGGACGCCTGCTTTTGGCGTAACGTTTTAACATTGTTCCTGTGAATTAGATTTAGGCTGCTTCACAGAGGGAATGCAGTTTTTAGCACATCTCAGAGACGTTCTTAGAAAAGTGTTGTTGGTACTCTGTTAAGAAATACCTTTTAAAAAAAAAAAGGAAATACCTTTCGTCTTCCATGTTATTTATTTGTTTTTTAGGCTCTGTATTCATTATCTGTCACCATCTAACAAGTTATCTCAAAACTTAGTGGCTTAAAAAGCAACAGACATGTATTCCCACACATTTTCTGTGGGGCAGGAATTCGAGAGGGGCTTGGTTGGGTGGGTCTGGCTCAGCATCTCACATGAGGTTACAGTCTGGTTATTGTCCACTGGAGGCCGCGTCATCCAAGGCCTGGCGGGCCTGGAGGCTCCACTTCCAAAATGGCGGCCTCCCATGGCGGTTGGTAGGAGGCTTAGTTCCTCACCACATGGACCTCTCCATTGGGCTGTTCCTCACCACCCAGAGCAAGGGGGAAGCCACTGGGCCCTTTGTCAGCTAGTTTTAGAAGTGACCCATTACTTGTATTCATTAGAAACAAATCAGTAAGTCTAGCCCACGTTCAAGAGTGGGGGATGGGGTTCCTTTTTGAAAGGAAGAGTGTGGAAGAATTTGTGGCCTTTGAAAAACCAGCACAGATGATGAACCAGATCCTTAGACAATGTACGTGCTCCCGGCTAGCTTCTGTAAAAGTGTTTGAATTATCTGAAGTTGACCCTGTTCATGGGGAAAAAGCTTTATCTTTTCCCTTTGTGTTTTTCTGGGTAATTCCGGAGCGTTAATACTCAAGCTCAAAGTTTCAAATACAAGTAGTGGCAACACTCCAAACATAGCCGTGTTCATACCGAGGTAGCATTGTAAAGATTCAGCATTGTAAAGATTCTGCCCTTCAGTGTGAAGAACCAGGAAACAGAGAAAGAATGAATCCGCCTCATAGAATTCCTCAGAATATACAATCAGAAGTTTTGAAAATTCTTCTTGCGTTCAAGAAAGTGCATCTGGACTTGCTTCTAGAATACGCACGTGCCTTGGAGACAGGGTGGGCTTCGGTTCCACGGTAGCGCACTTGTCATGATAAAGTGAGCCGAAGGAATGTTTGCTTTCCCGTTGCATGTGAAAGTTGGCGCTATGCTGTGGTCTGTTAAGTATGCAGTGGCATTACGTCTTAAAAAAAAAAGCATAGACCTTAATTTAAAAATACTTTACAGCTAAAAAATGCGAACCATCCTTCAGGCTTTCGGCAAGTTGTAATCACTGATCCCAGATCACCATAACAAACACAATAACGATGAAAATTTTGAAATATCGCAAGAATCACTGAAGTGTAAACAGCATCAGTAGACTTGCTCGGTGCAAGACTGCTACGGACTTTCCACTTATAAAAAAAATGCAGTTCCTAAAAGTGCAGTAAAGCAGAGTATGGTAAACTGAGGTGTGCCTACATATAAGACCTCTTACAGCTTAAAGATGAAGAGACAAATACCCAGTGAAAAATGAGCAAAGGGTCTAAACAGACATTTCTTCAAACAAGACCTACAAATGGCCCTTGAGCGCGTGAAATGATGCTTAGCATTGTTCATTGCTTGGGAAATGCAAAGCAGAATCACAGTGGGAACACTTACGGCCGGCCTTGACGCTGGCTACAGTCAAAGGAGACAAATGACAAAAGGTGTGAAAAAATCGGATCCCTCTTATAGCCCCAGTGGGATTTGAAATGGTGACGTCACCTTGGAAGACAGTCGCTGTTTCCCAAAAAGTGAAACATAAAGTTAGCATACGATTCAGCCATTCCACTCCTAAGCGTATGCTCGAAAGAACTGAAAACACAGGACCACGCAGAAACTTGTACACAAAATTCATAGCCGTATCATTCACAAACAACCCCAAAAAGTGGAAACTACCGGCATGTGCATCAACTGATGAATGGACAGAACACTGTACATCCACACAGCAGAATATTATGCAGCCATGAAAAGGAATGAGGTATGTATGCACGTGACAACGTGGTGAACCTTAAAAGAAGCCATATATTCTATGATTCCCTTTCTAGAAAATGTCCAGAATATTCAGAGACAGAAAATAGCTTAGTGGTTTCCAGGGGCTGGGGGAGGGAACATGGAGAGTGACCCCAAGGGCTTAGGGTTTCTTTCGGAAATGTTCTCAGATTGATGGTGGTGATGGTTTTACAATGCTAGGAATAAACCACTGAGTTACACGATTTAAGTAGATGATTTGTACAGTATATGAATTAAATCTCAATAAAACTGTTAAAAAAATTAATCCATTTTTGGTTCCATTTGGAAGTTCCCACTCTGTCCTGACAAAAGTAAACACCTGAATAGATTGAAAAATCAACTCTTGTAGGATCTGTAGGAGAGGGGAGGACACGGGGCCAAGCGCTGGCCCCGAGAATGGAGACGGACAGGTGAACACAGTTGAGGCCGCCCAGAGCGGAGACTCTCGGGCAGAGGCCTTCACGGGAACCAGCGCAGGGGCGGGGAGACCTGAACAGTGATTGAGGACTTGCTGGGGGCACAGGGGGACTATCTGAGAGTTAGAAACTGCAGCCCCACTCACAGGGGCCCCACAGTCCTGAGAGTTTTATCACCAGGAGCCCGACCAGGCTCCCGCAGTGAACATCAGAAAAAGAATCCCCTTCTGCTTCCTTCCAGCAGGAGGAAGGGGAGGAAGGGATTTGAATCACCCCAGAACATTCTGCTCTCCTTACCAAGGTCTCCCTCTGGGAAAACCAGCTCACCAGAGCCTAACCCGCTGGGATATCATCAGAGCTAAGTGCCCCAGCGTAAGGGAGACCCCCGACGCCAGCCCACGAGAGCCATCGGGTCGCACCTGAGGTGGAAAATAAAGCCAAGAAACTCTTGTGAGGTTCATGGTCCGGAGGCACGGTTCACGGACACAGTGAGACCCACTCACGGGCTACAGAACACGCCCCCTCCCCCCACCTCCCCTCCGCTTACCAAAGCCCTGTTTACAGCAGCTCCTTTCCCCTGAGACGTCAAGTCCAGCTATCAGGAAAGCATTACAAGGCATCCCAGAAGAAAAGTCACGATCTGGAGAGACAGAACAGCAAAACCGGGCATGGCAGGGGCATCGGAACCACCCGGAATTTAAAACAGCCCTGATCAACACGCCGAGGCCGCTCATGGATAAAGTCGACAGCACACGAGACCGGGTGAGCAACGAGAGGTGAGCAGAGAGAGAGAAATTCTATGAAAGAACCACGAAGAATTGCTACAATGGAAAAGAAAAATGCTCTGATGAATGAGATCAAAGGAAGACCTTATAAATGGAGAACGGTCCATGTTCATGGATAAGAAAACAATGTCGAAGTGTTGGTCCTTTAGAACTTGATCTACAGATTCATGCGATTCCTTTCAAAACCCCCACGCATTAGGGATGCCCAGTGGCTCAGTTGGGTGAGCGGCTCTTGACGTCTGCTCCGGTCGTGGTCTCAGGGTCACAGGAATCCGCGCTCAGCAGGGAGCCTGCTTGAGAGTCTCCCCCCCCCCGCCCCTCCCGTGCCCACCTAAAATAAATAAATTAAAAAAAAATCCTAGCACATTATTTTGCCAATACCAACAGAATGGTTTTAGAGTTACGTGGGGAGACAAAAAAACGAGCATCACCAACGCAGTACCGAAGGGGAACAAAACTGCAGGACAGATCTGCCTGCCTTCGAGATCACCGTGAAGCCGGAGTGATCACGGCACTGTGTGCGGTGACAGAACAGACACACATGTCTGGGGGACAGAGAGCCCAGACACAGACCCACACCTCCCGTCCGCTGATGTCTGACAAAGGAGCAAAGACAGTGCCGTGGAGAAAATACCATCTTTTCAGGGGATGGTGCAGGAAGAACTCAAATCCGCATGAAAAAAAATCCAGAAGGAGACCTGACACCCTTCCCTAAAATTAATTCAAAATGGATCACAGACCGAAATGTCAAATGCAAAACTGTGAAACTCCTGAAGATAACAAGAGAAAATCGAGGGTAGGGCGGGGACTTTTCAGAGACAACACCAAAGGCGCCGTCCACGACAGAAATCTTCCGGAAACCGGCCTTCACTGAGACGCACGACCTCTGACTTAAGACGACCAGCCCCAGACGGGGAGGAAAGATGTGCAAAGCTCACATCTGATACAGGACGGGGATCCAGAATGCACAAAGAACTCTTAAAACACAACCCTAAGAAAACACACAACCCGATTAAAAAAGGGGCAAGTACTTTTACAGACCCTTCACCAAAGATGTATGGGTGTGAAGTAAGTGCATGAGACGTGTTCCATGTCATATGTCATCCGGAAACGCACGTAAAACAAGACCTCACCACACACCTATCAAAAATGGCCCAAATCCAGAGCGTTGAGGACACCAGCCGCCGCCCAGCACGGGGAGCAGCAGGTGTGCGTGGGCGTTGCCGGTGGGCGTGCAAAATGGCGCAGCCACGTTGGAAGACAGTTTGGTGATTTCTTATAAAACTTAATATACTCTTACCATACGGTGCAGCAGTCACACTCCTGTTCACCCAAAGGAGTAGAAAACTTACATCCCCATAAACACTTGTTCCCGGATGTCTATAGCCACTTTAGTCATAATCGCCCAAACTTGGAAGCAACCAGGACGGTCTTCAGCAGGTGAGTGGATAAACGGGTCCATCCAGACAATGGAAGAGTATTCAGGGCTGCGAAGAAATGAGCCATCAAGCCGTGCAGACATAGAGAAACCTTAAATGCTTACTACTAAGGGAAAAGGGCTCGCACTATACGGTTCCAACCGTAGGGCATTCTGGAAAAGGCAGAACGGACACAGTAACAAGACGGTGGTTTCCACAGGTTGGGAAGAAGGGATAAAGAAGCGGAACACGGGGGAGTTTGAGGGCAGTGAAGCTAATCTGTGTGACTGCAGAATGATGGATATGGTCATCGTACATTTTCCGCACCCACGGAACGAACGACACCAAGAGTGAACCCCGGTGTAAACCGCGGGCTTTGGGTGACTGTGCTGTGTGCATGTAGGTTCATCGGTTGTAACAAAAGTACCCCCCATTCTGGTGGGGGTGCGGATCATGGGGGAGGCTGGGGGGGGGGCAGGGAGCATAAGGGAAATCTTATTATGTCTCCCTCTCAATTATGCTCTTAACCTAAAACTGCCCTAAAATATGAGGTCTTTAAAAATAAAGAAATATGTGCATATCTGGATACTTGAATCCAATTTAATTTTTAGCAAGTACATCGTCCACCGGCTGCCACTCTTCATCACGCAGTGGTTTCCACACCAGAATATGTCATAGAGCTGTGGGCGTCCTTCCTCCCCAGTGAGGACCCCAGCTCTGGACTCCGAATGCCGGGTCCCTCCTCTCTTGAGAAACAGTCCTCTGACACGGCTGTCTGTCCTGTCACTCTGCCCCGAGTCCTAAATAATCTCGTTGTCCTCTCCATTTACTTAAAATCTTAATGCACTTACTTTGCAAAGGCTGGGTGTGTTTTTGGTTGTTCATTACTCCAAAGCCGACGTCCAGAGCCACTAGCCATGAGCTTCATGAATTGGGAGGGAGACTGTGTGTTTGTGGGCACAAGTACAGGCTTTGCTGGGAAGAGGACACTGCGATCGTCATATCCTCCAAAGAATCCTTGGTCCCAGAAGGCTTCGTTTGTGCAGAATCAGCATCTAAGTCAGGGACTGGCAAACTTTCTCCTATAGGGGCCAGGAAGTAATGTTTTCAGCTTCGCAAACCAGTTTCTGACCCAGCTACCACTGTAACGGAAAAGCATCCACAGATGGACAATTCATAAACGAATAGACATGGCAGTGTTCCAGAAAATTTCATACATACATGTATTTATTTATCTGAGAGCAAGAGAGTGAGAAAGAGAGCACAAGCCGGGGGAGCAGCAGAGGCAGAGGGAGAAGCAGGCTCCCCGCAGAGCAGGGAGCCCGATTCGGGACTTGATCCCAGGACTCCGGGATCGTGACCTGAGCCAAAGGCGACACAACCCACTGAGCCACCCAGGCACCCCCAGAAAACTTGTTTTTCAAAAACAGTTGGCCGACTGGATTTGACCCTTGGGCCATCGTCTCCCAACCCAAAATGGAAGAAGTTTCAGTAACCCGTACCATCCCTCTCCACTTGCACATGAATCCTTCCTCTTCTCCCCATACAAACCAGGACAGTCCGGCAGAGCACCACACCGAAGCCGGAGGGGAAGTTCAGTGGGAAATGTTATTTCACCGGCAAGTGGACTGACCCGTCACCAGGATCTCACTTTCCATGCGAACTTCCCAAACAGTGACAGATTTCTAGCTCACGTCATTGTGGGTGTTCCTGTGTGAGAATGCACTGTTAACAGTCTTGACTGGGAAACCCGTGACTTCCCTCTTCATTCTGAGTGTTGCGTGTACGTTCAGTAACTCCACACACGGTAGGTCAGGAGAGAGCCTGGTGGGGCGGTGAAACTCACGTGGTGTGTGAAGGATTTTCTTAAAACTGACAGTCTGTTAAGCTTCTGGTTCCACATCAAGCCTCACTTGGGAAAGTAGACAGATTCCGGAAGAATAAACGTCTTCTTATAGACTTCTATATATATGTATAAATATATAGATTTTATAAACATATATATATATTAAATAAGCTCACTTTTGGCTAGACCGAAACACAACAGAGGGGTCCCCTTTTTTAAAAGCCACCTTTTTTGTACAAGAATATACCAGGCATTGGGCACCTGGTGGCTCAGTCAGTTAAGCTCCCCACTCTTGATTTTGGCTCAGGTCGTGATCCCAGGGTCATGGGATCGAGTCCCGTGTCATGTCTGCTTGTCCCTCTCTCTCTGCTCCTCTCCCCACTTGCACGCACTCGCTCACTCTCTCAATTTAGAGTAAATAAATATCAAGAAAGGAAGGAAGGAAGGAAGAATGAATGAATGAATGAATGAATGAATGAATATACCAGGCACATGTTTCCCTGCTTTCCAATGGCTGGGACTTTACCCGTGGGACTCTAAATGGCATTCTGTCCGTGCTGCTGACCCGCTGTGTACCCCGTGTCATTCCTCCAACAGAGTAACATGCAGAGACACTCGGCGAAGTGTGGCGCGGGGCCAGGAAAGCCGGCTGCCTCGGGGAAAGTGAGAAGAACCGAGAGAAAGCTGGCCGTCCGAAAAGAGGCAGTCCAGGAAGACGGTAATTCTTTTTCAACAACCTGGGTTCTAATCTGAGAGTGATTTTCTTGGGATCACGGCCTGGGTGCTGAGTGTTACCATGCAGGGGACGCACCAGCGTGTGCTGGGCCCACTCTGTGGCCTCCCCCACCACCTGAGGCAGGTTTTGAGCTCCGTTTTGCACCCCTCCCCGCCGGGGGTGGGAGTGGTCCCTGGCCCAGTGGGCGCAGTGGCTTCTGCACCTGTCCGAGCTGCAGAGCGCCCCCTGGTGGGTTCCACACACCCGTCACGGGGGCTCCTGACGGGACTGGCTCAGGAGGCGGAAGGCTGCCCTCCTCAAGCCAGCGGGCTGTTGCCTGTACCTGGCAGGTGCCGTGTAAAGGTCCTGGGGCTGCTGCGGCGGTGGCCACAAACTGAGTGGCTTTAGAGCAACGGAGGCTCACTCTCTCTTAGCTCTGGGGCCCGGAAGTCCTAACTCAAGGTGTCAGAAGAGCTTGTGCTCCCTCTGAAGGTTCTGGGGAGATGTTCTCCTGCCTCTTCCTGCTGGTGGCTCCAGGCTTCTCTGGGCTTGTGGACACCTCACTCCAGCCTTCCTCCCTCTCTGTCTCTCCTCTTCTTTCCAAGGACGCTTGTCCCTGGATGTAGTGCCTGAAAAATCTGGGATCTCATCTTGAGACCCTTAACCTAATTAGATCGTCACAGACCTTTGTTTCACATGAGGTTACAGTCACAGGTTTGGGGGGGTTAGGATGTGAACCTCTGTCCCTTGGGGCCACTGTGGGCATCACAGTCTTTATCGCTGGCCTCAGGGGAGCAGACGTGGGTTCCCAGGTTAGAGCAAAAAGGGCCCGTCTTCCCTGTGAAAGGTTCTGTTCCACGAGGGGACAGACCTAACTCTTATGGATGCGATTTCTTACGTTCTCCATTCCTGTCCTACGAGAGTCTTTGAACTGAAGAGCGTGGCCGGAAACCACACAACCTTACGGCGAAAACAAGCGGAAAATGTTTGGCCAACAGCCTCATTCTTAAGTCCCCTATGTCTGGATCCCAGCCCCAGTCCTTGAGTGTGAATGCTCCTCTGGGTAGCAGCCAGCCTATTCCTCGCTTCTGAGCTGCCAGATAAAACAGGGGCTGCCCAGCTAACTTTGAATTTCGGATGAGCAACGGATACTTGTTTAGGGTGAGTATATCCCACGGGGTATCTGAGATCTGCTCGTACTGACCAGTCCCCGCGCTTGGCAGGCGGGTGGTCGGACTGCAGTTCTTCCGAACCGGGCACGACGAGCTGTTCGGACCTTCCTCCACGTTCCCGCGTCTCGCCACCCGGGCTGGAGCTGGGCCCGGAGTCCCGGCCGTCCTCCCCCAGCTCCCCGGCTTCTCCGGCCGCAGGCACAGGCCGGCCCGCCGTTCTTGCAGGGTACGCTCAGAAGAGAAATGAGCGCCCCAGGGCAGATATAAAAACGACAGAGCCAGTCTGGACCAGATTTGTCTTTTCACTGACGATGTCATAAAACACCACTTTCCATGGTTTTCCGGAGGAGTCCCCCCCCACCCCCGTCTGAGGTCTGAGCCCCCCATGGGGACTCTGCCTGCCACCCGCCTCCCTATTCTACCTCCTCGTGTCCCCTCCCCCTCCCGCCAGCCTGTCGCTCGCACCCAGCCTGCCCCCACCTGCCGGTCCTGAGCACAATCCGGTGTCCTAAGGACAAATGAACCCCCGCGCGATGCCCACCCTCCCTGGCCCATGAAACTCCCATCACGTTCACGGCGGGCTCACTCCTCCCCCTCCCGGGCCCCTGCATCTGCCTTTTGCCCTCACGCCACAGAGGTCCCCCGAGGCTCCCTGTTACCACATCCCACCGGTCTCTCCCTGCTCTGCAGCCGTGGCACCACTGACTGGTCACCCTCCTCTTGACCCAGTCCCCTCCTGCTTGCTCTACATGCCTTCGTCCTCCTGGTGTGTTCCCGCTCCCCCAGCCGCCTCCACTTCTCTCCTCCTCCTACCCACCCCTGCTCCCACCTTGCCTCATGTCCACAGCTGCATCACCGCCACGCCTCTATCACTTCCGCACCTGTGCTCGTGTCTGCACCTGCGCCCATGTCTGCACCTGCACCCGTGTCCGCACCTGTGCCCGTGTCCGCACCTGCACCCGTGTCTGCACCTGCACGCGTGCCTACACCTGCATCTGTGTCTACACCTGTGCCCATGTCTGCACCTGCACCCATGTCCGCACCTGCACCCGTGTCCGCACCTGCACTCGTGTCCGCACCTGCACCCGTGTCTGCACCTGCACGCGTGCCTACACCTGCATCTGTGTCTACACCTGTGCCCATGTCTGCACCTGCACCCATTTCTGCACCTGCACCCGTGTCCGCACCTGCACTCGTGTCCGCACCTGCATCCGTGTCTTCATCTGCACGCGTGTCTACACCTGCATCCGTGTCTACACCTGTGCCCGTGTCTGCACCTGCGCCCCCTCCCCCACCTGCATGCACAACCCTCACCCTCTCCCGCAGCAAGTCCCTGGTGATCTGGAACGGCAGCAGCCTCCCCAGGCCGGGAGCAAATATTCCATTGCCTGGCGAGCATCGCCTCTCTGTGGTCTCCAACTGGGTCGCAGTCCCTCTCACCCTCAGCCTCGTTCTCTCCTGCCACCCTGATCTGTGCTGGTGTTTGAGGCCACGACACACTAGCAGACCCTCACCCACTTCTCAAGGCCACAGACGTGGGACCGGGTCCACCCTGTCTCCCCAAGATGTCCGGGACCCCATCTCAGTGACTCTCCCCTCTGTCCCTGCTACCCATCATCAACCACCTCAACCCCTTCCCTGTGCACTCAGCGTTCTGAAGACCGGGACTCCGGGCCTGGCTCGCCGCTCCCACCATCTAGGGCCCCCAACCAAACTGCTCCCCCAATTCCAGCCAGGCCAGACTCCCCCTTTCCTTTGCCTGGAATTCCTGCTGACTCCCCCCCATGGATCCCCAAGATCTCACTTTTGGATCCCGGACATCTCGGTTCTGACCCCGACCAGGTCAGCCCCACCCCACGTACAGCCCAGGACCGTGCCCCTGCTTTGCACATCCCCACCTGGTACTCGGTGTCACATCTGTCTGATTGTTTACCAAGCGCCAGCTCTCACCTGCGCCAAGGTCCTCTAAGGCAGCCTGGCCCGTGAGCCCACACCAGGCCTGGCATTGGCAGGGTTCATTCATTCCCACTTAACCAAACAGGCAAATACGGAACCCAGCTCTTTATCGGAGAAGAGAAACAGGTGAGACCCAACTCAAATCTTTCGGCCACATTAAAGAGATCCAGGGGCCAGGCTTCCGGGATCCACACTCTAATTGTGTTGGACCCCAGATCGTCCATATAAATGTGTGACTTCTTGGCTAGACACCTGCTGGCTCTCTTGACACCTAAATGCAGTATTTTTTTTGGATTATCTATTCAAGCCTCTAAAAACCTTTGGCCAACTTCTCTCTTCAGAAGACCAGAAGACCAAATGATTGGGGACGGAAGGGTCTTTGAAAATGTTACCCTTGGTTGGTGTCCTGTTGGCCGTGAAGCACAGTTCAAGGGCACCTGCTTCCACGCTGGCTGTGGCCTTTGTGGCTGGGTGGCGGCACCTTGCCCGTGTCAACGCTGAGCTTCCTGGACGCTGACCCTGAGCTAAATGAAGAACAAAATCAGAGGGATGAGAAGTGGGTCCGCCCCGATAGCCTCTACCGCTGGGCCTTATGCTGGCGTTTGAAACAGGAGCATGACCTGGTCATGAAGGGCACGCGGAACACCGCCCGCCCTGAACGCTCGCCTTCCAGAAGGGCAGAAATGGGAAAGCCCTCATAGGTTTAAAAAGGGACAGTGATAAAAATGGGCGTATTAAAACGTGTCTCATATTTTGGATGGTCAGCTCCCTAAGCAAAGGATGAATGGAAACAAGTAACCCGGTTTATGGTAGAAAAAAATACTTGATTTGCATTCCAGGGGCTTTTAACCTGTTTTATCTGGGTAGTGGTCTGGCTTCTACTTTGCCGTGCTGGTGGGTCAGCTGTAGGTCACCGGGCCTTTCAGGGTAGGTCTCTACAAGTCCACGTTCCTTTGCGTACGCAAGACCCAGTCTGAGTGCCCTCCCTGCCCTCCCCGCCCCCCCCCCCAATGCTTCAGGAAACCACAAGCAAACCCACCTTCAGACAACCTTGAACCAACAGACGGAGCCCTGGTGAGCATGGGTTCTGTGTTGGCCCTTCCCCTGGGCAGCCAGTGACGTTCCCTGGGTGTTCTCGGGGAGTCATTTGGGAACTGGGTAGAGGGGGCGACTATAATCAGATTTACAGCCATCTATTCTTAAGTTCCAAAGTTGTGCCGACAGGAATCCGCTGGAGGGTGGGAGGGGATGGTTACGGATCCCAGCGTGGCCCGCGGTGGGTGCCCAGCACCATGTGTGACCCCGAGCCTACTCTGTGTGGGTTCGCCGGCAGCAGGGACAAGTGCCCCGTGAGCAGCTGGCTTTTCTAATTCCGGTGGGGTCATCCCCTGAGCTCCGAAACAAGACAGGTGAGTGGCTTGGCCACTGTAGAGCTCCGTGGGACCTGCATTCTGCAGAGAGCCCCGGTTCTCAGCCGGGGCGAACCTGCTTCCCAGCAAACATACAGCAGTGCCTGGAAACGTTCTTGGTTGTCACGAGTGAGGAGGAACGTTCTGGCATCCAGTGGGCAGAGAACAGGGCTGCTCCAAACACTGCATAACACATGGGACAGCCCCCAGCGGAGAATCATCCAACCTTAAAAGCATAGCGGACCATGGTTTAGAATCCTCTGGAGCTCACAGGTGCCGTCCGAATATTTACACAAATGTCGTGTAAATGGGGAAAAAAAAATCATTGTCTAAAACGTTTGCTATGTTAAACATTGAGGGATTATTTCCAAAAGGTACGTGCACTGATTTCTTACCTTTATTTTAAATTTGCCCAAACCCTGTGCCTTTTCCCCCAAGAAGTTGCCGCTAAGAAGGTGTCTGCTGGGAGGCTGAAGCAGTGCCCGGAAGAGGTGGTTTCTGTCCCCTACGGAGGCGTCGCACCTGAAGGAGTGACCTGTGACGGCTAAGCAGCGGAGATTGAGAGTTCCCGTTTGCAGCGGTTACCTGCTCAACGAGTTAGAAGTTTGTAGAGTCTTCTTTGAAACAACTAAGTTCATGACACTGGAGGGTCTCGATTTTTCCAAAGTTTGGGGTTAGTGCCAGGAATTGTTTGCCTTTGTTTCTTCCTTTTTTTTTTTTTTTTTTTTGGTCCTGGATAGTTCAAAAAGCATTGCCGGTCTTTTATAAGAGGCCCAGATTTTGACTTGGAGGATAAAACCTCAAACCTATGAATTCATTCACTTGATATTGGCAGGGCGGCCTGCCATGAATGGGCAATGATCTGGGGGGGACACTGGTTATTTCAGCTGTAAGTACAGACTATTTAGTCCTTCAGCCAACAGCCAAAGCTAAGATACCTTATGTTAAATTGTACACACCCTTTCTATTTCTAATATGATTTTTTAAACCTTTTAAAAACTAATTTTATATCATTTTTGAATACAGATGAATTTTCCATAAAAATTTAAGGTTACCGTAATATTCTTAATTAGTTCTAAATTCAGCAAAAAAAAATCTTAATATTGGGGGGGGGAAGCTGAGTAGAAGATGAAAACCTTTCAATTAGACTAGATGGTGATGCGTAATTATTTTACTTTGGTCTATGAGCAAGGTTCACTTTTAGAGTTTACAGGTTTCCTAAATTATGTTTTCTAGCAGGTATGAAATTTCCCTGGTGACATTCCATTGTCACCTACTAGGATAGAGTTCATCACCCTCTTCTTTTACTAAAACTACTTTGTTGATGCTTTTTTATATAAGTGGCAGAGTGAGAAGAAACACAATGAAATGTTACTGATAATGAAATGTTTACTCGTGAGGAAATTGTACTTAGCATGTCATGCCCTATAATTGGTATTTCTCCTTTGCCAGTGGAGAGACTTTTCTCAGCTCCGAGCAGCATGCAAAATGCCTCGAGTACTTAAAATTAACTAGTACGCATCTTTATAATGATATATTTTTTCCATCCTTTTCTTCTTAGTGAAGCAGTTGCATTTGTTCTGATCGTCTCTCCCCCTAGTTTAAAATCATCCATAGGTCCCCAATTCTGGTTTTTTGCCTTTACTGAGATGTTATTGGCAAATAAAGTTGTGAGACAGTAAACACGTGCGTCACGATGATTTGCTACACAGGCGCATTGTTAAGGACACCCCCCCCCAATCCGTTTAACTAAACTCAAATTCTTAAAATGCTGATCTGCTGATCTTCAAAGTCCAGCAGCCCCCTGTAAAGTGAACACGTAGAGGCCCTTCCGGCTGGAAGGGCATTATATTCTTTTCATCAGAGCCAATTAACTGAGTTCACATAATGAGGCTTAAATTCTATAGTTGATTATATGCTATTGTGACTGTTGGACTTTTTGTAACACCGTCTTTGTTGTTTGAAGCTGTTTTGCATAACTCAATAAAATGAAACGACTTAAATTGCTGTCTTTGTTTTCTGTGAATGATGGGTCTAAAAAATATCCCCTTTGCCTGGTCAGGAGGTGGAGAATTTGGGCGCTGTGGGTGGGACTGGAAAATGGTGCAGCCACTGCGGAGAGCAGTGGGGATCATCAAAAAATTAAAAATTGAGGGCGCCTGGGTGGCTCAGTTGGTTGAACGACTGCCTTCGGCTCAGGTCATGATCCCGGACTTTCAGGATCGAGTCCCGCATCGGGCTCCCAGCTCCTTGGGGAGTCTGCTTCTCTCTCTGACCTTCTCCTCTCTCATGCTCTCTTTCACTCATTCTCTCTCAAATAAATAAATAAAATCTTTAAAAAAAAAAAATTAAAAATTGAAATTACCATCTGAGCCGGCATTCCGGTTATGGACCCGTAAGAACTGAAAGCAGGGTGTCCGGGGGAGACTTGTGCACCCGTGGGCTCAGCAGAATGACCCACAATGCAGAATGACAGCCAGAAGGTGGAGACAACCCGGATGTCCATCAGTGGACGAGTAGATAAATAAAATGTGAGCTATCCACACGGGAGAACATAATTCAGCCTTAAAAAGGAAGGAAACTCTGGCCCCGGCTACAACAGGGATGAACCTTAAGGACACGACACGCAGTGAGATAAGCCAGACGCAAAGGGCAAATGCCGCGTGATTCCACTCCCACGCAGTCATTAGAATCATCCAATTCATAGTGACAGAAAGTAACATGGTGGTTCCGGGGTTCCGGAGCTAGGGGACCGGGAGTCAGCGTGTAATGGAGATAGAGTTACCGTTTTGCAAGACAGTAAGAGATCTGGAGACTTCTTGCAAAACAATGTTATGTACTCAACACTACTGGACTGCACACAGAAATGGCTAAAAGAGCCCATTTTTTTAAACTGTGTATGTTACTACAATTAAATTTGTTTCATTTAGAAAGAAACATGGTCGAAAACGCCAAGCCCATTTCGTATCCGAACACCATCAAAAACTTCAATGGTACCTTCTAGGTCATTCGCAGTGTTTTGCACGCAGCACACCTGGATGAGATAGCTATTACTCAGGGCTAAGTGTGCACGCTTGGCTTTGACTGGGTTATGTGCCCAGACTCCCACCAGACAGACATTCGGACAGGAGGAGAAGCTCACGTGGTCCTAAGTGCACCACGCGATCTCCGAGGCAGGAGCAGGGACAGTCGTCCCCACAAGAGGGCAGGCATTTCTTTCTTTTCCAGCATCGGGACAGACTCTTCTGCTATTGGAGACTGGTAAGGACACGGAGGTGGAACAAAGCCTTGGCGGTTAGTTTGATGGATTTTGTCCCATACAGAACGATGAACCAAAAGCAGGTCTGACTTCCAGGGGAGCGCGAGGATTTCTTGCCCTTGAGGTGGCTGAGAAGGGGCCTTTACAAAAGTCGCTTGGGAGGCCACTTTGCTGGGCTCTGCGTTTCTGGAACGCCTTACAACGGTTTTGCGATCCAGCAGGAAACCGTTCTGGAATGCCCACCTCTTGCACAATTTAACGTCTCTGTTTGGGGGAACGGGTGTGTGGATTACGACAGTGTTTGACAACAGCGTTACTGTATGAAGTCCTGACAGATGCCGCAGACTGTCCCCGGTCAGTCACTGAGAGGTTTGGGGAGCTGGGAGCAGTTCATACTCCAAAGCGCCCACCTTTTGAAAATGGCAAGAAGCTCTTCTTTTCCAGATGTTGTTTTCTTTTAGAAATGTTAACGCTTTTTGATAACCGTTGAGAAGCTTACCGACCAGCCCCGTGGATGCCTTCTGCAGGACAGCCCAGCGTTAACGGGCAGCACTGTCAGACACGTCCGGTCAGAGCCTCAAAGAATCGACCGTCTCCCCAGACCCCATCTCCTTGTGGCAGCTGATTTTTAATTGAGTGTATCCGACAAAACACGGACTTGAAGCGGCAGCCTAGTTCATGATGCTATTTTAGCAGCTTTTGTATCATTTCCAAGGCATGGCTGTGATTAGGGCCTCATTTCCATCAATCCTTGTATTAGAGCTTGCACAGTTTGGGATTTCCAAAGACACACACGCTGATTCTTCTGTGCATTTGCAGAGAGAGTCCCACACGGGACACTCGCCGTGCTCACAGGGACCAAAACCTGGTAAAACAAAACAAAATAAGCCCTCTTAACTGAGCCGCCGCGGCTGGAAGCCAGCCACAGGAGACCGTAGAGGATGGCTGCAAATAGCCCTTTCCGTGCAATATTCCCCATAGGAACAAGCAAATGAGCTGAAACAGCATGGGGCTGTAACTTCCTGCTAATGAAATATGACAGTTTGTATATGAGTCCAAAGGTCGCTGATTAAAAGACTCATCCTGATAGTTACTATAATCACATCCTAAGGCCTCAGCTATCAGAATCGGTCCAGTGGTAACAGAAAAGATGATGCTAGACAACGCATTGCTTTAAGTCAATCAGCCATCAGTCGCTCTATTGGTAGGAAAAGCTGTGTTTTCCCGAGCAGCCCTGCTCCTTAATGGCCACCTGGAAATTGGAAACTGGAAACACGCACTTGCTCGTGGGGAGAAGCTCAGCTAGTAATTCAGAGCCTGAGAACTTCTTTTCCCCCCAAAATGAGTGTAAGGTGCTTGCAGCATTGAAATTATATGGGAATACTGGCAAAATACTTTTAAAAGGGATTCTAGGATTTTTCTCTTCGATAAAAACAGCTATGTAATCAGTTAAATAATTTGTCGTAAGCGGGGGAAAAAGAAGTTGCCTTACAGCGGCTTGCCCAGCTTTGCTGCTGGTACAGAGGGATTTAAATACGGCTGCTGCCAGGAGTTCAAAAATTGATTTTAAAGGAAATCCAGGAATGAACAGACTTGTTCTGTCCCAGCCCTGGAGCATCGTTAAGCCAGCCGAGAGCTCGGGAGCCGGCTCCTTTACAACTAGTACTTAAGAGTAGGACACTTTGGGAGGAGGTGGAGAGAACGAGACTTCCCAGATGCACGTGTCCCACCTAGCAGTGAGACCGCTGGAGCATGGACCCCCAGGACGAACCTCGGAGAGACCACAGGGTCAGCGCCCCCCCCCCGCCCTCCCCCCGTGACTTCCCCTAGAAAGGGGCCACAATGGCTGACCTTGATCTTTGTTGACTTTGTCAGTCTGGAATTGAGAACATGATCCTGAGGATGTGGATACACGATCCCGTATGAATGATCCACGTGCTGACGACAGGACGCCCAGTCCCTCCGAAGACCCCAATCTAGATGCACGTGATTTTTAAGCAACTGAGAAGAGCCCTGTTCTTCCCCAGCCGCCCGGTTGCAGCCTGGAGAGTTTGCGGGAGGAGCTGGGAGAATGGAGTCTGCAGGGAGGGGCAGGACTGGTAGGAGCAGGTGTCCCGCCTGCAGCAGGGGACAGAGGGCAGCACTCCCACGTGCTCTCCCAGGGACCGCTCCCCGCGGCCACCTGTACCAAGCTCCAGCGTCCTGCTCAGAGCAGCGTCGCCTGGCATTCGGTTAGGTGCTTGTCACTGTGCCGGTCACCTGGTCACTCCATCTGCCTGGGCGAGCAGGTCTCCTCCTGAATCGTGGCTCTGCGTGTGTCTGGCCACACAACACACCTGAGCTTCCTCTGATACCATCAACCTTGGGGGAATTTCCAGTTCCCCCAAGGCCCTCCACAATGGTGGTTCAGAAATCTCCAGGTGTTGGGATGATCTAGGGAGCTTGGGAAAAATACGGACTCCCGTACCGGACCCCCGCAGGCCCGCAGAATTAGATAGACTCTTGGGGGATGGGAAGGGGGCCGAGGGCAGCTGCTCTCCAGGCTGCTCTCTTCCCTGTTCTCACAAATGTTGGAAAAACTGAAGGTGCTTTCAGTAGCCAGGCCCTAAGGATCTCATTCTAGGTGGTTCTACCCAGAGAGAGCGACTCAGCTGTCAACTGACCTGTCAACTGGTTTTTGTTCCAGAAGGAACGGAGGAAGGCAGAGCTCTGGGAGGGACCCGAGCCCCGTGTTGTGGAATTTGCTGGGCCTCCTCTGTGCTTTAGCACTGAGATCACACACTCAGGTGACCGGGGAGCAAATGTGACAGCTGTTTGACAGTGACAGAGCGTAGCTTGTGGGAAGGGGAAGGAGATGGCCAGAAGACTGGGGCTCTGTCTGCGGTGCAGGAGTGACCCTTCCCGGCTGACAGGACACAGATCACGCAGAGCGCGCCCAAGATGGACTGACCGCTGGAAAATGCACTTGTCTGACCCGGCAAACTGTTCTGTCCTGTGTTGAGGCAAAGTTCCACTTTGAGTCACCTAGACCCATTTCAGAAAGAGAGGAGCTGGGTCTTCTTAAAAATTATTCCTACCTTTGAGGGGGCTCAAAGCCTGGGGGCTCAGTCGGTAAAGCGTCTGCCTTGGGCTCAGGTCATGATCTCAGGGTCCTGGGATCAAGCCCTGCATCGGGCTCCCTGCTCAGCGGGGAATCTCCTTGTCCCTCTCCCTCTGCCCCTCCCTGTCCCCTCCTTGATGGTGCTCTCTGCTCTCTTTCCTGCTCTCTCTCTCAAATAAATCAATAAGATTTTTTTTTTAAATTATTCCTACCTTTCATTTTGACAGGTAGGAGGATCTCAGCATGGAGCGCTAGATGTGTCCAAATAGGTAACGTGCTCATACTTTTCAAATTTTTTTGTTTTAAAAAAATTCCATGAGAAAACAAAAATTAGTCATGGGAAGGTGAGGCCTTCAAATGGTAGTCAGCTGCAAATTAGTTAACTAATCAGATTTTTTATCTAAGTGAAATGAATATCAGAAACCTTCTTAGTGCCATTTTACAAGAAGGCTTTTTTTTCTTTTTCTTACTTTTTTTTGGAAAAGAATTTTTTTCAAAAGAATTATTTTTCAAAAAAATTTTTTTTCAAAAAAAATTACAGCGTAATTCCCCCCTTTGTATGCAATTCTATGAGTTCTGACAAGTGCACGGTCGTGTAACCATCACCAGGGTCAAGACTCAGAGTATGTCGCCACTCCGTCTGGCTTTGGAGCCAGCCATCCCTTATTGCCCGCCCCTGGCAACTACTGATCTCTTTATGTCCCCCTTGTCACTACCAGTGTGTCGCAGAGAAGGAATCATACACTGTGTGTTTGGGTCTCGCTTCTCTTATTCCACAGGACGCCTCCCAGTTTCAACCCTGCTCTCATATGGATCACTAGCTCCTTCCTTTTCATTTCTGGGTCAGATTCCATAGTGCAATGTTCTACAGTTGGCTTATCATTGCACAACTCAAGGACATGTGAATTGTCCCTAGTTCGGGAAGATTATGGGTGGAGCCATCATCAACACTGGTGCACTGACACGCATTTTCATTTCTCTCGAGTTGAAAATCCAGAGTCTCCAGGCAGCTATATGTCTAATTTCATAAGAAACTGCCGACCTGTTTCCCGAAGTGGATGCACCGTTCCACCTGCCGCAGATGAGCCTTCTAGTTTCTCCACGGCCTCACCATCACTTGGTTTTGTCAGGGTGTGCCCTGTTTTGTGTTTAGCCATCCTCGTTGGTATGCCGTGGTATCTCGTGGTGGTTTTAATTTGCATTTCACTAACAACTTACAATTTTGAAAATCCTCCCATGGGCTTCTTTGTCATCTGCATATCTTCTTTGGTAAAATGGTCAGCTCTTTAAACTCTTTTTTAAAATTGGGTTGTTGGAGGGTTATTTATGGACTCTGGACACAAGTTCTTTATCAGACATATGTTTTGCACATATTTTCTCACGGTCCATGTCTTGCCTTTTCCTTCTCTTAATGGTGTTGTCAAAAGAGCAGATTTTTTACAAGTTTTCATGAAGTCAAATTTATCCTATCTTTGATGAATCCTCCTGTTAGTGGCACAGATAATCTCTGTATAACTCAAGGTCATAGGATATTTTCCATAGGTCTATTTCTAGAAGTCTTGTAATTTTATGCTTTGCAATCAAGTCTGTGATCTGTTTGGAGTCAAGTTTGCAAGGTGTGGATCAAGGTTCCTTTTTTCACTGAGGATGACCAGTTGTTCCAGTGCCCCTGGCTGGAAAAAACTATCCTTTGTCCATTGAATGCCCCCAGCAGCTGTGTCGAAAGCAGATTGGTCACACATGTGGGGATCTGTTTCTGGACTCTGTTCTTTTCCACCGATCCAGCCTTCTTTCATCAGTTCCAGGCTGCCTTGATTACGATAACTTTAGAGTAAGTAGCAAAACAGAAAATGTGAGTCCTAACACTCTTCTTCTTTTCCTAAATCGTCTTGGTTTTCCAACAACTTTTGCCTCTCCCTATAAATTGACGAATACACTTGTTGATTTGTGCAAGAAAATGTTGCTGAGACTGTGCAGGGCTATACATTTTTAGATCCTTTTGGAAAGAGTTCAGCATTTAACAATGTAGTTTTTCAATCCATGAACATCGTATATCTCTCCATTTAGTTAGGTCTTTGATTTCTTTCATCATTGTTTGTAGTTTTCAGCATATAGATCTTGAATGTTGGATTTATACCAAGTTTTTCATGGATTTTTGGTTTGGTTTGTTTTTTGGTACTATTGTAAATTGTACTGTTTCTGAAATTTTGATTTCTTATTGTTCATTGCCAGTACAGAAATATGCAGTTGAGTTTTGTATATTGACCTTGTATCCTGTAATCTTGCTAAACTCACTTATGGTAAGTTCTATTAGTTTGTTTGTAGATTCCTTTATGTTTTGTGTGTAGATAATAATGCCATCTGCAAATAGAGACAATTCTATTTCTACCTCTCCAATCTGTCTCTGTTTTTATTTTCCTGCCATATTACACTGTCTGGGACCTCTAGTATCACGCTGAATAGAAGTGCTGAGAACAGACATCTTTGCCTTGCTCCCAATTTAGGGGAAGAACATTGAGTTTTTTGCCATTAAGCATGATGTTAGCTATAAGTTTTTTGTAAATGCTCTTTATTGGGTTGAGGCCATCTCTTTCCATTACCAGTTTGCTGAGAATTCATCATGAATGAATGTTGCATTTTGTTAAATCCTTTTTCTGTGTCAATTAAGATGATTATATGCTTAGTCTATATCTGCTGATATGATGGGTTACATTGGTTGATTTTCTAATGTTGAACCGGCCTTGCATTTCAGGATAAACCTCGTTTGGTCATGATGTATTCTGTTTTATATTTTGTCAGAGTTGATTTGATAATATTTTATTGAGCAGTTTTTTCATTTATGTTCACAAGCAATATTATCTACAGTTTTCTTGCAGTATCTTTGGTATTAGGGTAATGCTAGCCTGTTTTCTAGAAGAGTTTGTGTAGAATTAGGATTATTTTCTCCTTGACTGGTAGTATTTACTAGTGAAGGTGCCTGACCTGGACTTTTCTTTACTAGAAAGTTGTAACTGTGAATTTCATTTCTTTGGTAACTATGGGATTATTCCATATTCTTTCTTTTCTTTCTTTATTCCTACCCATCCCCCACCCACCTCCCCTCTGGCAACCACCAGTTTGTTCTCTGTAATTATTGAAGAGTCTGGTGTTTTGGTTTGTCTCTTTTTTTGCTTTGTTCATTTTTTCCCCCTTAAATTCTACAGATGAGTAAAATCGCATGATATTTATCTTTCTTTGTCTGGCTTTTTTTGCTTAGCCTTACACTCCCTAGATCCATCCATGCCGTCACAAATGGCAAGATGTCATTCTTTTTTATGGCTGCATATTCTTGCCTGAGCAGGCTTGGGTAGTTGATGTCTTTCAGGCATCTGCCCATTTCATCTCAGCTGTCAAATTCTAGGGAATAAAGTTGCTTGTGATATTCCTTTATTATCTTTGTCATGTCTGGAGAGCCTACAGCAATTCCTTCCTTCCTTCCTAACGCTGCTAATTCTGTCTTCTCCCTTTCTGCCGCAGACTGTTCTGGCTGGAGGCTTATCCATTTTGTTCATCTTTCCAAAGAACTAGCTTTTTGTTTCATTAATTTCCTCTCTAGTTTTCCTGATGTTAAGTCCATTGATTTCTGTTCTTATCTTTATCCCTTCACTCCTTCTGATGAACTTGGTCACTCTTTTTCTAGTTTCTTAAAGTAGAAGCTTGGGTAATTCATTTGAAACCATTTTTTTATTTTCTAACGTAAGCACTTGATGTTATAAAATTCCATCTCAGTACTGCTTTATTTGCATTTTATAAATCTTGATATGTTGTGCTTTATTTTTAGTCAGTTCAAAATATTTTCTACTTTCCCTTGAGATTCCCACTTGGATCCCTGGGTTACTTAGAAGTATGTTTAAATTTCAAATCTTTGGGATTTCCCAGATACCTTCCTGTTAGTGACTTCCAGATTTATTACATTATGATCAGAGAACACTTTATCTAATGTCATTTCTCTTTAGTCTGTTAGGATTTGTTTTATTGTCCAGAAAAGTCTACCTTGGTGTATGTTCAGTGTGCACTTGAGAAAAACGTGTGTCCTGTTGTTGGGTGGAATGTTCTAAAATGCCAGTTAGGTCAAGTTGACAGTGCTGTCCGGGCCTTTTGTATCCCTACTGGCTTTCTGTCTTTTTGTTCTTTCAGCGGCTTACAGTGGAGAGTGCTGAGGTCTTCAACCAGAATCGTGGCTTTGTCTGTTTGTCCTTTTGGTTTCTGCTGCGCGTATTTTAAAAAGCCACGCCCCCCTCAACTTGGGACTCCGTGTTATTAAATGCTGTGCCCATGCACTTGCTGAGATCACCTTGCAGAGTTGCAAGCTGCCAAGAAATGAATGCTCAAAACAGAGGCCTTGAACATTAGGGCCACTGGGAGGAGCCGCCTGGCCTTCATTGTGGGCCCCAGGGCATTTTGGCCCAGCCTCCCGCAGGGCCTTTGAGTCAGCAGGGGTCAGAGAGCACCGCTCAAAAAAGAACTAACCCCTGGTGAGGCTCAGGATCCGGAGCAGCTGAGCCCACGTCCTCACCCCACCCCAGATGACCTCGGGCAAAGCCCTTGACTTCTTGGATCCTCATTTCCGCAAGTCAATCGACAGGCATAAACGGAGCCTCAGGTAGATGCTGGGAAAACTAAAGGAGATAAAGGGTGGTTCTTGTCCTGAAGATGCTTCCACACTCTCCTTCCTACTCCTTGGGGTTCCCGAAGAACAGACGCGTCCCTGCATGTGTTATCGAGCCTCCTCTCTGCTGGTAAATGTTCAGCAACGGCTTTGGGTGGGAGAACCCTGCTGGTGGGTTTCCCAGATCCCCTGGTATAAGGACTCCCTCCACGGCAGGTTCCAAGCTACCAGCAGGCTCCCTGGGTGTGGAGTTGGGAAGAGCCGCCCAGGCACACACCAGTGGGGCATTTCCACTGTAGAGAGACAACCGAGGTAAATCGCCCCAAGGGCATAGATAATAGTCAAGTGTAGCGAATTAAGCCGGGGAGTGATTCGTTCTGGGTATTTACTACCTTTGGTTTTAATATAATTCATTTACTTATAAACTTATGTCATTTAATTTTGATATTGGCCATGTTTAACCACCGGTATGCAACACTCCTGATCGTTCAGCCATCGGACCTTTGCTCACAGAGACCAATCCTGACGCGGACAAGCGTCCGACAAGCTCCGCCAGCGGGGAATGAATGGGTCCGTGGGACGGGAGGTTCCACAGCAACTCTTCGGCAAAGGGTTTTGGGTTTCGGGATTCCAGCAACGTCAACAGTCACCTCCCTGTTAGAGGCCAGCCCCAGCCCGAGAGAGCCGGGGACATGCCGGGCTCTGATTGGCCAGCCGTGGCCACGCCCCTCCCCGGGCTGGGGGTGGGGTTAGCACCCGGGGACCAGAGCCTGCCGCAGGAGCCCCGGGGAACCTCTGGGTGGTTAGGGTGGAGGGCGGCAGGGGCCGGGTGGTCGTCGGAAACAGTGAGGGTCTGCTACTCGCGGTCTTGGAAGCCCTCGTTCAAGGAAATTCCTTAGAAACGTTCAGTTTGAGGCTTTTCAGTCTTGGGATGTTTTCAGACCTTTGGTGCTCGGGGTTTTCAAATTTCAGAAGTAACACAGACTTGTTTTAACAAAGGAAACGGTAAATAGAAACCGCTGATAAGAGCCCACAGGGTTCCTCATGTCCCCAGCCTCAGCGCCACCCCACCCCCGACCCCACCCGCAATCCCGCTGTTAGCAGCTTGGGCAGAGGGGGCGCCCCCGCCCCCCACACCCCTCTCCTGGCTCTGCAGCCCAGACAGGGCTCGCATGTGGGGGGGTTACTGTGCTCTTGCGGAAGTAGCCCCAGACCACACCCGCGATGCAGCTTGCTTTGTCTCCCCTCCAGACAAATCTCGGGCTTCCCGACCCGTCCGCAGAGAGAGCGAGGCCGGCAAACGCTGGCTCTAGCCAGACTGGCATCTGGAGGCCTCTTCATTCATTGCTCCTACTGAGGGCGGAGAAGTGCAAAGACCTCTGCAGATTTCTAAATTTGGTCAGAGTGTAGGAGGCTGCGCAGGGTGCCTGTGTGCTAAAAATACCAGCCCGGTCTGGGGTGGAGGCTGCCCTGGGTGGCAGGGCACCCAGGATTCGGGACAGCTCCGTTTCATCTCCTCCTACGACCCTTGGCACGCCCACAGGAAGCCGTGCCCCAGGCTACACAGACAGCCGCTAGGAGCTGGTCTCCAGGAGCTGGTCTCCAGGCGACCATTACAAAAGCTGCCCCACCCTGGGGTCTGGTTACCCCATCCTTCAATAGGACTGCAGATCTCGGAACAGACCTAGGTACCACTTCCTTGACATTTACTCCTTTTCAACTCACTTTTAAAAATCAAATACGTTGGGGCACCTGGGTGGCTCAGTGGGTTAAAGCCTCGGCCTTCGGCTCAGGTCATGATCCCAGGCTCCTGGGATCGAGCCCCACATCGGGCTCTCTGCTCAGCAGGGAGCCTGCTTCCCCCTCTCTCTCTGCCTGCCTCTCTGCCTACTTGTGATCTTTGTCTGTCAAATAAATAAATAAAATCTTAAAAAGAAAAAGAATCAAATACATTTATTTTTAAATAAAACCTCACAACAGGGCAGTAAATGGAAAACCAACATCACCTGTTAGAAATAGTAATTATATGTAGACAGCAATGTGTAGCATGATAATAAATAACGTTATTGACATTTTTGAGCATTTATTCTGAACCAGGAGCGGCTCCAGACTCCACAGTACTAACTCACTAAATGAGTTGCCATAATGTGACTCCCTTCCTCTGTTGTCCCTTTCGAGGGGCAGGGGCAAGTGCAGGAGAGAAGACACTCAGAGCAGCAGCCCTGAAAAGAGACGTGTCATCACCTAAACCAAAGGCCAGGACGACCTCCAGCACCCAGGGCCCCCAGCTATGCCGGACTCTGATTCTGACTTGCTTTCCGCATTCGCTTCCTCTATTCAAGTTGCTCAGCCCCCCCAGTGTGCCCGGGGCTGGGGAGGGGGAGTGGGGGGACTCCGCCCCTGCCCCGGAGAGCCCCCTGCTCGAGGAGAAGAGTGCATGTGGACAGGCCTGTGGTGGGCGTCTCCGAGCTACAGAGGTGGGAGGGAGAGGGCATCCTCCAGTCTAGACTGGGGGGCAGAGGGGTGATGCTGGGCAAAGTTTCTCAAACTTTAAGGGTGATCGGAGATAGGTGAGTGGAGTCAGGGACGGGGACAGGGCAACAGGGCAATTCAGGTGCATTAAAGAGATGGATGGAAGTAGCTTTCACGTCCTCACTGACACCCCTATTGTTAACATACTAAGAGGACTGGACCTCAGTTTCTTTGTCTGTCAAATGGGCATAATGGAGCCAGCCTCCTAGAGTAACATCCACGAGGAGGAACACGTCGTGCACGCTGTAAAGCATTCTGGCAGTTCCGGCAAGGGAGTAAACGCTCAAAGTGTCCTTACTAATAGTGACAATGATGATTTTGGCTTTTGGTTTTTCCATATATCCATATCCCCGTGTTTGTGCTCATGTGCACACACCTTGGAATTTTACCAATTCACAACAAAAGTCCCCTGCGATGTCCACATGTCCCTTTTCTCTCCCTGAGACTTTATTTAGAAAGAAGTGGAAATCCAAGGCTATCCTTTTAAGCTAATAGAAATTCATTTCCTTGATGGGGAATTGAAATTCCTTACCAAATGGTAAAAGGAACCTAATAATAAGCAATATTTATAAGCAGTACAACTCCCAGTGTGGGGCTTTCTAAGTCTAATCTAGGCGGGCACAACGTTCATCTTTTACAACCGATGTTTCCCTTTGCAACGTGCCATGGCTTCACAAGGACATCTATCCGAGTAACCGGGCTCCAGCCTGGAGGCAGTGGCTTTTCCTCCTTCTCTCCCCACGTCCAGACGTGCTCAGCATGGCGTAGAAGAGGAAGATGGTGCTTTGGGAGAAATCAAAAATCTGGAATTACTGTTTAATCAGGTGACAGAAGAAAGAGCGCAGGCTGAGTAAGACCAGCCGGGTCTCGGATTCCGGCCACCTCCTCCCATTTGTAAGGGACGCCAGGCTAGTTCCCTCTCTGTAAGACAGGCCACCCCTTGAATTCCTGATTGCGCTTGGCACAGACCCTGGTACCTGGGAAGTGTTAAGTGAGTATCTCCTATTCATTACTGTCCGAATAGACTGAGGATAAACCCATCTTTCCTGCAAGGGACTTGGAGGATCCCATGGGATAGCCCTAGACAGCATCTGCCCTTTAGATACAGCCTTGGAAATTTGGCCAGAGTGGTGCCTAGACGCCTCCGGTGCTGAGCAGGGTGAGATCCAAGGTCAAAGCCAAAAGAGAAACAGAATCCCAGGTAAAGAGGGTTAGAGTTGCCGCTTTTAGAACTTTTCTTTGCGGGGAGTACAAACCAGGGAGACACCTGTGCCAGCTCCCTGTCTCCACCCCAAACACCCCGTGCCCCTGCACACATGATGCCCAGACAAAACCTTGGCTGATCCGGGACACCCACCGAACCCACAGCTGGAGTGCGAGTGGGGAACGTGTGCTGCTCCCATGACAGTAATCACCGTGGGATTACCAGCCCATGGTGAACGTTCCAGGCGCTCCCCAATGCAAACAGCTGGTGCTGATTATCTCATTTAATCAACCATCCCTTGAGGGAAATGCCACCATTATTCATCTCTTACAAGAGAGGAAAGCAAGGCACAGAAAAGTCAAGAAACATGCTCCAGGCTCCCCAGCTCCCAGGTGGACCCAGGATTTGAACACGGGCCGTGTGACTCCAGAGCCCAGGTGCCAGAGCCCCCAAGGCCGGCCTCCCCCCCCCCCACTGCCAGAGCTGGGTGCTGATCTGGGCACCCCGCCATCTGGGCCTCAACGAAACGAACGCCCTTGGCCACTTAGTCCTTGACCTCAGAGGCAGAGCTGTCCTCTGGGAGAGTGGGGCCGAGGGTGGGGACAAGAGAGGCTCTCTGCCTGGGGCTCAATCATCAGATGGGGACGTGTGTTCAGGAAGAGTGGGCTGGCCTTGGTGAGCTGTGGCAGGGAGGCAGGGAATTCCTGAGGCCAGAGTAACAAGGACCCGTCCAGGACAACTCAGAAGTGGGGAGGAAAGGGACACCGCGGCCCCCGGCTCACACCTGAGCTTCATCTGACTGGCTTCGTTCAGACCGAACACCACCGGCTAAACCCAACGGCTAAAGGACAATTCAGTTTCTGGAAACAAATCCGTCCGTTACCTCACAGGCACCCAGGACTTGGTTCCTGTGGGAAGCAGACTGCTGCCCTCCCAAGACATCAGGCCTCCACCCGCCGGGCTCTGGGTTCTGCCAAAACCCAGATGAGCAGGAAACGGACTCCCCCTCCCCCCAGCCTCCAGAAGGAACGAAGCCCCTCGAGGCCGTGTGGGACTCCTGAGCTCTGGATGCGTAAGAGATCAAGCCCCCAAGCGGATGGCCCTTTGTTACATTAGCAGCAGGAGGAAACAGACCCAGTTCTTGTTTTATTTTGGTTAAGCTGTTGATCCTCCGGTGGGGCTGGCGTTGGTGCGGGGTGTGCTGGGAACTTGGTAGTCGCCTGGTCCAAAACCTGCATCTGGGTGTGGCCGGGAGGAGGGGGCCAGCCGGGGGCAGCTGGGGGAAGAGGTGGTACAAGGAGCCAGGAAGGCTGCTTCCCTGGGCCCTTCAGGACGGGAGGCCTGGCCGGCCGGACACCAGAGACACACCCCACGTGCCGTGCGCCCGTTTTCTTTGTCTATCGCGACATTCTCTGTGTCTGAAAAGGAGACAATCCTTAGATTCGTGGCAGAGGAAGCTGCCAAAAGACACCCTAAGACCATGTTATTCCACTTCAGTTTTTTGAAGGTGAACAAGAGAGGCCCAGAAGGGCCAAGGGGCTCATCGGAGGCTACGCAACTGATCACCTTAAATGGAACAACACTGTTTGGTCGAGCTCCCAACTGCTGCCAGATGGTCCTTCTGAACAGATCAGATTTGGCAGGACATAGTAGAAAGTGTGGGTTGTCCCCAGTATCTGTGTTCCTCTCTCGTTCCACTTACAATTTTAGCTGATCGCAGGACCACCCAGTATAAAGATACATTTTCCTTGCAGTGAGGTGTGGCTGTGGGACACAGCGGTGTGGAAAGTGTTCTTAAAAGGAGCAGAGGACCCCCTTCTGTGTTCCTTCCTCCCAGGTGGAAAGGAGATTCGATGGCTGGAGCTGAAGCAACAATTTTGGAGCATGAGGATGGCAGAGTCACAAGTTGAAAAAGGCTAAGACCCCAAAAACTTTGTGAAACCTCCCTAGCCAAAGCTAAGTTAAGCAATAAAGGGGGGAAATTAGCAGGTTTTCTAGAAGATAAAGACAAGATACTTCCCAGATAACTTTTTAGGAAAGGCCTTTTATGCCTTCCATGCTCATTGCCGACCCTTCTCAATTCCCACCCTGGGGAGGAGGCTATTGGGTCACTTTCCTGAGGTGATGCTCTGTCTGCAGGGTCCAGGATGGTTCAGCTTGGCGCAACCCTTGCCTCAAGAGTGCTTCCCATTGGCTATGCCGGTCACATGACCATAACTAACCCCACCCCCCCCCCAGGGAGGCTGAGAAATGTAGAGTATATCCTGGGCAGCCCCTGCTCACACTTAGGGGTCCGTTACTATGCACAGAAAGGATGTTAGAGGTCACTAAGGTCCTTGCCACATGAGGGCGTGACAGCTACTGAGGAAAAACAAATTCAGTAAGGAAGTCCCTTCTCGTCCCATAGGCACAGAGCTGTGTTGTCCGTAACTCGCTCTCTTAGGCAGAGACAGATACTGAAATCAGGGTTGTCCCAGAGAATCCAGGCTGCGAGACCTTGTTTTCCCTTCCAGGAGTCAGGCTGCCGGCATTAGGGACGTATCACCATCGCTGACTCAGCTCGGCAACCTTGTGGGTTTCCTTCAGCTGCTGTACGAGGCACCACAACGTCAGTGTCTTAACACAACACACAGTTGTCTCCTTATGGTTCTGGAGGCCGGACCTCTGGAACGGGTCTCCCTGAGCGGCAGTCAAGGTGTCGGGAGGGCTGCGCTCCTCCTGGAGGCTCTGGGGAAAAATCTGTTCCCAGTCTCTAGCGGCCTCTTCTCTCACCTTCAAAGCGAGGAAAGGCTCATCTTCGCTTTCTCACACCGACACTGGCCCTCCAGCCTCTCTCTTCCACGTGTAAAAGACCCTTGTGATGACTCTGGGCTCATCCGGATAATCCAGAATAATCTCCCATTCAAAAGTCAGCTGATTAGCAATCCTACTGCCGTCTGCGACTTTCCTGCCGCTGCCTGCCGTGGAAGGCGTCGCCTCACGGGTTACAAGGACTCAGAGGGGGACACGTCTCGGGGGCCCTTATTCTGCTCCCACGGCAACCTCGGGGAAACCACTTGTCTTGAGTGTTTCCTCGTGTCTGACTCCCACGGAGACTGGCGTGAGCAAGAAGCAAAGGCACCCAACCGGCCACCTGCGGGCTTCGTCCGACCCCCGGCAGGACCGGCCCTCCCCACCTTCTTTCCTCTGAGTCAGCCGCTGACGTTGTTAAACCGGCCCCTTTCACGTGAACATCCACTATTTCTCTTGACCTGAGGGTAGATCCTGCACCCTGGGCCTGCTCGCTAGGATGATGGCAGGGACTGCCCTGAGCCTCAGCTCCCCGCAGGCCCCCCTGTTCCCTCGTGCTTGTCACCTGGTCCGCTGCTTCCATCACGTGGCCTGCCTGACCCCGCAGGAGAGCAGTTCGTAACATTTGCAAAAAACCAAAAAACAAAAACAAACAAAACAAAAATATACACACACAAAGAAAACCCCCAAAATGAAACAAAACAAAACAACAACAACAAAATCCAGTATGCAGAAGGTGCCCGATAAAGGGTGGTTAATATTACCCCTATTGGCAAAGATGCATTAACACGCTGACTCACTCTCGAGGCTGGGTGTGCATGAGAATTCCCGAGGGAACTTTGAAAACACTTGGTGTCCAGACCAGTTGCACCAGAACCTCCGGGGTGGGGCCCGGCTCAGGGTTCAACTGCCAGCATTCCCAGGAGCAGACCTCCCTCCCCAGCCGTCCCTCTCAGAGAGAGAGAGGGCAAATGTGAGCCTTGTGGAACCATTCACCAAATGCCCGTGGCTCTAACAAGCCTTTGCTGCCTGAGTGTCCATTTCCTGCTGCAGACACCTGAAGGCTGGCTGGAAGCTTCTGGAAACTTCCAACAGTGACTGGTGTGGGCTCCTCGGATCAGTGAGGGGCAGATTCCAGACCCCATAGCTCTATTCTGTCCTAATCACAAACCCCTGGGGTTAGAGCCTTGGCGTGGGCCCCGGACACCCCAGGAGGTCCGTTCTGGCTGCTTTTCCGGTGATTTCAAGTCCTTTCTGCTCCTCATTTCAGGGATTCCGAGGATGGGAAACCAAGGAGAAAGAAGCACACCATTTATGAACCGTGTTGACTACCTCCGCAAGCATTTATGGAGCTCCTACTGTGTGCAGGGCTCTAAGTGCTGGGGACAAACCAGGCTGAGATCTGGCCCTTGGCAGAGCTTACGTCTGATGGCAGGAACAGACCCCAAGGAAAGAATCAAGGGGTCTGCTGGACGGGGCCGGGCAGAGGGTGGTGGAGTAGGTATGGTGCCGGGGGCTGGGGGACAGACAGCACACATGCGGCGGATGGGGAGAGGAGGCCGGACTGAATATGTTTCCCCACTTTCCAAAAAAACATTCTAGCATGAGTTCCACGGAGAAAAAGACTTGAGAGAGAGAGTGCATCTGAAGGGAGAGGCACAGAAACAGAAGAGAGAACTCTCAGCTGCGCCTTCGGAAGGAGCCTCGCCATATTACACGCTGGAGGCCCCGCTGCCCTCCGCCACCCCGCTGGCGTGTGACCACGTTCCTGCTACGTAAGCCCCCCGGCAACCACTGGGCCCCCCACGAGATCGAGCCCGCCCAGGGCCACAATTCAAACACCTTCCAGGCCGGGCAGGTGACCAGGATGGGCAGCAGAAAGGGAGACTGCGTTTTCACGTGAACATGGCCCGTTATTCTTACACACCGGCCACTAATTTGTAATTTTTAGAAGGAGTCCCGTTTGCTAGAAAACACCATCTGTGTTAACTTTGCCTGTGGACTTCCATCTCCCCTCCTAGTTGACTGCTCTGGGTTCCTCCCGGTCCTCCTTGGAACACGGAGTCTCCCCGAGGCTTCCCATGACCCAAAATAGCCATAGGCCGGCTATTTTTACGGGACTGTAATGGCACAGGTCTGAGGGGCCAAGAGCCAGGGCGGTGCTGGGACTCCAATCCTGTATTACACTTTATCATGCAGCACGGCTTGGACTCGGGGGCCAGGGGGCGGGGCTGGAGGCTTTCAGAAGCCCAGGAATGTTCCCACCGGTGACTGCAGGGTGGGGGAGTGCAGGCAGCCCTGGGGGGCTATACACCGGACACCCCAACAGGTGGAGCCCAGCAGGCGGGCGGCCACAGGGAGGAAGGCAGTTTCCTGCCCCACATCCACTCAATCTGGTCCTCTCCCGCGGCCTAAGGGAGACATTTCCCTAAACATTTGCACGGCAGTTGCCTGAGTCCTCAGTCAAAATGCATGCAAATCCAAGGGCTGTGCCCCAGAGTTCATCCTTGCCAGATGCCCTGAACTGAATGCTCCAGGGAGAGGGCTTTCTTTCATCCCCCAAATGCATACTAAGCACTGGTTTTGTGCAGGCGGTGGGGGAGGGGGGGCTGGGTTACCAGAGGGAGCAGAACGGCCTGGGCTCGCACGCCCAGGGGGGAGACGGACTCACAGAACCCACGCCGCGCCCCTCGCAGGAACCGGTGTCCGTCAAGTGCGAGGGTAAAATGTGAGGCAGGATTATGCTAGAATAGTCTTTGCAGCTTCATTTACAAGACCCTCAGACTGGAAATGCCCATCGACAGGGGATAGGGAAGCAAAGGGTGCCTTCTCACGACAGGATATTCTAGATTGCTGAGGACAGAGGAGACACCGAGCCGCAGGGACGCAGCTCAGTACAGGCCGCGAGAGCATACTGTGGACTCCCACACGTACATGCCTCCAGGGCAGGAAAGTTAATGCGTTGGGCTGGGAATAAAGACAGTGGTTAGCCGTTGGGGGGGCGGGGGCGGAGGGGCCGAGGGGCACCGGGTCAGGTTCCATCTCTAGCTCTGGGCGCTGGGTACATGGTGTGTATTTGGGAAGCCTCACGCACCCGTCAGTTGGGATTTGCACCCTGTTTTCACACCTTATCAATAAAAAGTTTACATGAAATAACAAAGCAGGGAGGGGGCTGAGGAGGGGAGGGTGGGCCAGGAAATAGCGCTAAGACACAGGACGCCCAGTTAAATTTGAATTTCAGGTAAACAAGGAATCACTTTTGAGCGTAAGTATGTCCTGAATATTGCCAGACCCAGAGTCCCCAGAACTGGCTCCCTCCGTCCCACCCTCGACCTCTGGGCAGAGGTTGGCAAACAGCACATCTGTTCCCCAGATGGGCCGTGCTGGGGTGCTGCCCAGGCCGTGGACCCCAGCGCTTCAGCGACCCCCAGGGCAGCCCGGCTCTGCAGGGAGACCTGGGACTTGCGGGCAGGAAGCAGAAAAACAAAAGCCCGCAGCCGCCGACAGGACCTCGCAGCCTCCCGAGAAAAACATAAAATGGGGATGACAGCCAGTGTCATCAGAGCCCGATGCATAATGACCACAATAGGTCCTGAGGGGTCCACAACTATTAGGTGCCTCTGTTGTGATCAAAATGCCTGCTGTGTGCCCCACATGCCGATGGGATCCCGGCACTTACCCAGAGGAGAAAGACGTTTGGTAAAAACGTGATAGTCACTGAACGAATGAGTTTTGGTTTGTTACCGTAACCCTCACGGGGGCTGTCACAGCCCCCATATACCACACGGGGGCGGTTCAGAACCCTCCCCCGAAGCCTTGGTTTCCTCCTCTGCAAACAGATGACAGCAACTGGCCCACAGAGCACAGTCTCGGCCTCGCAAACAGTCCTTTGGGCCGGATGACGCTCAGCCTTGGGGCTGTCCTGCATCGGTGGGGGTGTAGGGGCCTTCCTGGCCTTGACCCCCAGGCGCCAGCCACATGCCCCTCCCAGCTGCAGCATCCACCGACCCGCCTGTCCCCAGATACCACCAAGCATTCCAGGGGGCAGACTGCTGGTTGAGGGCCTCTGGCTTGTTATGAAGATGAATGGGGTGGGCCGATGTTGGGGAGGGAGGGAGCAGAACCCCCCAGCACTTACTAGTCGCTATTGATGGGGCATCTCACGCCAGGGCTGGCTTCTAAGCCTCACTGTGCGCTCGGACACCCGGGGCCCGCTCGGAGGACAGGCTCTGAGGTGGTGGGTCTGGGCCAGGACACATCTCTAACCTGACTTTGTTTACTGTCTTCTGTTTTTGTATATCGTTGGCCGGGAAGGGGAGCTTGGTTTTTTGGCTTTTGGTTTTTCTCGGAGTTTTTTTTGCATTTTGATTTTTTTTTAAGTTGCCTTCGAATAATATTTATGTTGAGGATGGCGTTTCCTGTGCCTGAGGGACTGCCTCCGGGCCTCGTCCTAGTCCCAGCCCTGTGGGAAGGGCTCCAGGAGGGCTCCGTCAGCCACGTGGGAAAATGCGCACCCAGAAGCGACACTGTCCTGCATCTAAAGCCCACTGCTGTTTCCTCCTGGCTCTTTGGCTGTGGGCAGCAGCCTGAGCTCTGGGAGCCTCAGTCTTCCCCACTGCAAAATGGGGCCAGTGGTGCTCACGCCCCCCCGCTGTCAGGGGTCTTGTGGGAATTAAACGAGATTATATACACAGAAGCTCTTGAGAAGGCTGAAAAACAACAGTCACTGTCAACTGGAAGGCAAGGTCATGTTCAGATCCATGGCGTGGAGGCCAAGGAGATGCTGGAAAAGCCTGGGACAGGCCAAGGGGGCTGTTGCTGGTGACTCTGCGGGTGGGTCTGGAGGGTAAGGATGGGCTGAGAAGATCCATGACGCTCCGGTGAAGGGGCCCCTGCAGGACGAGGCTTGGAAGAAGGAGCTCTGGGGTCAGACAGGTGCAGACAGGGGCAGCCCGGGAGCGGAGAGGCCTGGCTGGAGAGGCCGGTGTGTCTGCCCACCAGCAGCTCAGCTGCCTTCTCGCCACACCGGTGGGAGGGGAAGTCCCGGTCCCCCGTGGAGAGCCGCGGAGAACAGTCACCATGCCAGCAGCCACCTCCCCAGGTGCCAGACCTGAGCGAGCAGAGAGGGACTCGCCCAGCACCACTTCCTCGGTCACCAACCCCATGTGCCATTTTGGAGGCTGGTCCGGGCCTAGGGGCAGGCAGCGACTGACCGGGTGGCCTGGATGCGGGAAACCAAATTGAAAGTACGGAACACCATTATTAGCCCCCCTTACGAGTGAGTAAGTTGAGGCTCAGAGAGGTGGGTAACCTGCCCGTCGGTCACCAGCGAATACACAGCAGAGGGCCCTGACGGACGCCTTCTTCCCCACTGGCCTCTCCCCCCCAAGGGACTCATTTTTGGCCCAATTCCTCTCAAAAGATGCTAAACATTCTCCTGCACCATCCGGTTTCTCTGTCTGTGAGAGCTGCCTGAGGGGAGACCCAGGACGGAGGCACTTGGAATCTGAAGATGTTGTTTCCCCGGGGACAGGGACTACACACCTCCACCAAGCAGCCTCCTGTCCTCCTCAACCTGAACCGGTTCCCTTTCCAAAGAGCCCGGGGGGAGGGGCGGCCTCCAGGAAGTCAGGCTGCCGGGGGCTCTGTGCTGTGCCGAGGTCTGATTTCAGCAAGGAAATTGGCCAAGTCAGATTGCAGATGTCAGAGAAAGTTCCTCAAAAATCGTGTGGCAAGGGAGGCAGAGAGGAGGGTGTCACACACCTCCCACACTTTGGGTTGACATCTGCGTCCATCTACCTCAATAGATTTCTCTCCTGCAGCTAACACGCAGGCCTGTTCTCTTTCCAGAATTGCTTAAGAGTAAAAACAATGCCGCTGGGATACCAGGTCGGCCTGACAGAATGTGACAAGACCATTCCGCCTCTGCCGTCTTTTTGCAAAACCCCGTAGCCCTGGTCCAACCATGAAAAAACACCAGGCAGACCAGGATTGGAGTGAGTTTCACAGAAGTCCTGAGCAGTGCTCCCCAGGATGCCCAGATCATCCAAAGCACCGAATACTGGAGAAAGTGTCACGACCCAGAGAAACGAGGCATCTCGAACGCGTCCCGGACCGACCCTGGAGCAGGAAAGGGAGGGGAATATTGGTAAACTCTACACGACGTGTAGAATTTAGTGGATCATAACGTGCCAGTGTCGGGCTCTCAGCTGGGACAACTGTACCCTGGTCGGGTAGGATGATAACATTACGGGAAGTTCAAACTGACGGAGGGATATATGAGAACTCTCCGTACTGTCTTTGCAACTTTTATTCCAAGTTCAAGGGCACCCTTGAAGTGCACAGGGAGCCCCAGGGAGCTTGTATATACAGAACTGTGCAAAGCCAAAAATTCCAACATCCTTTTCAGCCCTTCTGCCCCACATCCACTCCCCAGTAGCTAAAATGTGATGTGTGGCTTTTCCTTGCCTTCGGGAGTTCTTTCACTTTCTTTTTTTTTTTTTTTTCTAAGATTTTTTATTTATTTGAGAGAGAGAGCACAATCAGGGAGAGGGGCAGAGGGAGAGGGAGAAGCCGGCTCCCTGCTGTGCTGGGATCCAGACTGGGGGCTCGATCCCAGGACACTGAGATCGTGACCTGAGCTGAAGGCCCACAACTACCCAAATAAAACCACCCAGGCGCCCCGGGAGTTCTTTTAAAATGTTCTTCCAATGCCAGAGGACCCATCCTTTCAGAGGAGTCCCGAAGCAGGGCGGGGATGTCTCCGGAAAGGTCCCACTTGGTCTCACTTCAGATGACATAAAGCCCGCACAGTCTGAGCTTCCCCCTGGCGCCAGGCCCGCTGCCTCCTCGCCTTGTCCCACAAAGCAGAGACTGTCGTTAGCCCCATTTTCAGGAGGAGGAGACTGAGGGCCTGAATCACAGCCAGCAGGGATGGAGCTGGGATTCGGGCTAAACCTGATGGCAAAGCCCTCACCAGTCACACCACCTCCTGGGGCTTCTCTTCCACTAGGGTACATGCCCCCTCTGCCTGTCCCTGTCCCCACAGACCAGCCACATCAGTGTCACCTGGGGGCTGGCTAGAAATGCCTCCAGCTGCCCTAGCCTGCTGGGTCAGAATGTGCATTGTAAGGAGCTTCTGGGGCCCCGGTGGGCACACAGAGCCTGAGAAGTCAGCTTGGACACTCTCCCCTTGTAAGGGACTCCAGCGAGAGGACCCCGGACCCACTGTGACTCCGGAACCCACGCTGAGAGCGGGGACAGCCAGGCCAGGAGGCGCGGTGATGTGGCTCAAGGACATCCGGGTCTCACGCTTCAGCCGGGCACTTAATTGGCATTTTCCTCTTTCCGGCCCAGGAAAACGGCTTTAAAAAGCTCCCTTAGAACACAGCCCTGGGAACCCTGGCATGGCCAGTCCCTCGGGTCTCTGGGGAGGCCACTCTGCCAGGCCGGGCAAGGCCAGGAGAAGATGCACGGATGCAGAGGTCCGGGCTGGCCCCACACAGGGCTCCCCTGCAGCCCCGTGGGCAGCTGACCACCCACCCCAAGGATGCAGCCACGGCGGTGCCCACGCATTTTGGGGACTTATACCACCTCCCGCACAGAGTATGCCCTGGGGCAGGGAGGCAGCTCGAGAGAGGGTGTAGACGCAGGACACGCTCTTCTCTCCCCCGACCCCTGCCCTTTGTGGGTTCTGGAGCTCTGCAGACTGGACATAGGACTGTTTCAGCCACCCACAGCCCGTGGCCTCTGCAAGCTGCTGCACCCACATCCCAGCCTCGACTTCCCCATCTGTAAAATGGAACGTCTCCTGAGACGAAGCAAGAGGGTACCGTAGAAGAGGGCAGCAAGCCCTGGCTCAGACTCGATGAATGCTAGAAAGGTCAAAAATTGACAAAAAAGCAGGAGGATCAAAATGGGGTGTGGCCGGATACCCGGACAGCGCCCGAGGGGCTCTGCACCCAAGTGAGGGAGCCACGTCAAGGGGACACCACACGGGAGGACACAATCCTTCCTGAATATGGGCACGAGTGCTCTCCCCATGGTCGGGGCCACCGCAGGGCCCCCACCAGCTCCAAAATCCAAGGGCAGGGCCTGGTGACGAATGAAAATTCAGGGCACTTGTTTGAAAAGTTCTGAGAATTTCAAGACAGTGACCGCAGAGTGTTAAACCAAGCGTGGGGGCCTCAGAGTTCGGGGCCCTGAGGAGCTGACCAAGTCACAGGCCCGGGAAGCCAGCCTTGCCTAGGGGCCTCTCTGCCCTGAGAGTGAAATCTAGAGACCGCTGCGGACAGAGGCCTTTACCTTCCCCCCAGCCAGGCCCGTCTGGCCTCCCCTGGTGGCTCCCCCTCGGTTAAAGTGCAAATGGGTCCGGCGGTCAGTGTGGCCCACACCATTATCAAGAGGGGCAGGGGGAAGAGGGGAGGAGGCTCTGAGAAAATTCAAACTGTCAGCAGACAGCTACGAAAGATTGAGGCCCTTGGCGTTGGCGGCCTGCTGGCTGTCATGACACCTGTCGTGATACCAGCGACGGCACTTCTCTGGTTCCTGCGGTCCAAGAAGAAAATCATCTCATACAGAGGGACACCATCACCCCCTCCCCCATTCCAGGCAGTGGGCCGGCAGGCCCTCCGAGCCTTCTATACAACCCTTGGGCACCCTGCAGGGGGGAGTCCGGCATCGGGTAGAACCCCGTAGCGTGGGGGGGACCTTCCCAAAACAGCCCTGGGAGACCTCCGGCCAAGGGCAGCCAGGGGGACAGGCCTGGGGCCTACAGACTGGGAGAGGCACGCTGGGGAAGGCTCCTGCTGAGGACTTGACACCTCCTGGAGCCCTTCAGATGGGGGCACACAAGGGAAGGGAAGAAAAGGAAGCGAAGGGATTCTGGGGGTGCCTGGCTTGCTCTGTCGGTGGAGCCTTGCAACTCTTGAACTCAGAGTTGTAGGCTCGAGCCCCATGGTGCACGTAGAGATTACTTTAAAAAATGATAAGGGGCGCCTGGGTGGCTCAGTGGGTTAAAGCCTCTGCCTTCGGCTCAGGTCATGATCCCAGGGTCCTGGGATCGAGTCCCGCGTCGGGCTCTCTGCTCAGCAGGGAGCCTGCTTCCCTCTCTCTCTGCTTGACTCTCTGCCTACTTGTGATCTCTGTCTGTCAAATAAATAAATAAATACTCTTTAAAAAAAATAAAAAATAATGAGAATAAACTCTTCAAAAAGAAATAAATAAACAAAGGATTTTGTCAGGGGCATCACCAGAGTGGCAGGCAAGGGTGGCAAGGCCAGGTGACAGGAGGAGCATGGGAATGGAGGGCAGGGGATTCACTCCTCCCCGCCGGTAGCGGTGGCCACAGAGAGAGACCGGGCCCTGCTCTGGGGGTGCCCAGACTCTGGGGCGACCACAGGCGGACAGCACCCCCAGCCAAGCATGCCCCATGCCATGTGTAAGTTCTCCCTACAGACATGGTGACCAGCACTGTTCCACGTGAGCTCAACTCACCTGGGAACAGTTCCGCGACACACCACCACCAGTCGCTAGAGGAGGAGCCTGAGGGTCAGAGAGGAGCCTCCTCTCTGGGCTCACGCAGCTGGTCAATGGCAAAAGCCGGACTTAGCCCAGATTCAAGTCACATTCATTTTCTTCTGCCGTCTCGCTCCTCCCAGCATGCACAAGCGGAATCCGTCTCTCCTTACGGCAGCTCAGAGAAGTCAGGGGTCCAGGGGGCTTGCCTGGGGTGACAAGGACGCAGCAGTGGGGGCAGGAGGCATCATTTGACCTAATTCTTCTTCTAAGTGACATTTGATTTTTGGAAGGAAGTCCTGGGCTCCCTCCCCCACCACTGGTGGGCTTCAAAGGTGGGCTTCCCCACGGGGTCCCATGCGTGTGCTCAGAAGGGCCTGTTCTTGGTTAATGTTCTGCTGTCAGCATCTGGAAGTTCTCCATTATTTCTGAAAACAGGCCTCCATTTTCATTTCACATTGGGCCCTACAAATTCTGCTGCTCATCCCATCCCACTGTGCCAGGGGTCATGCAAAGGCAGGGTCTCACCCCTGGTGGAACATTCCAGGAGCTGGCTGGCCAGACCACATTCATTGCCTTGATGTGCTCATTACTGGAGCCCGAACTGCCCCTTATAGGGGCAGATCTGCAGCCTTTGGCTGGGCCGGAACTGGGGAACTGGGCTGCAGCTAGAACACCTCAAGACGGGCAAGGCCTTACCAGATGCCCCAGGAAGATGTTCCCCCTCCCCAGAGATCCTGCTGTCTACCCCTCAACCCCGCACTTCAAGAAATTTGCCAGCCGCTCTCCCCTTCCCAGTCTGGGGCAGGGTCGCTGTCCCAGGAATGGCCGTGCCTCCTTCTTCCCCAGTTTCTTCCCTCCATCTCCTCCTCCTGAGTCCGAGCACACACATCCTCAGGCTGTAGATGTTCCCTGCATTGGTTTCCTGCCCCTGGGTGGGGTAGGATGGGGAGGTGTTTATGCCCCTCCATTTGTCTCACCCAATGCAAAGACAGTTGTCACCTTTGACACCACTCTCACCACCCCCTTCCTATCCCGCAGTATGCATTCCCACATCTTCTGGAAAGAGTACTTAGAAAGTTCTTACAGGATGCCCATCCCACTTGAATCCCTGTGGCTTGGGCAGCAAAAGCCCTACTCCCAGAATCCAAGGGTGGCTGTGAGGCCCAGGCCTGACAGATCAGGTTATTCCATCCTCTAGGCCTCGGCAACTAATTCAGGGAGAAGAACGTGACTCAAATTGATATGATCTGAGTTAATTCTATGAAAGTGTTGGGAAGAAAGAACCTGACTTTCTAGTGGAAAGGGAAAGTGGGGAGAGGTAAACTTTGAGCTGTCTGGGGCCGATGGGAAAGGAAGACAGAGCCAGAGATGGAGAGAAATTAAGTCCCGATGACAGCATTTGAGCCCCTGGATCCAGCCGTGCCTGAAGCTGGACCAGATCATTTCAGTCACACGAACATTGTCTTTCTGGGGCACCTGGGTGGCTCAGTGGGTTAAAGCCTCTGCCTTCGGCTCAGGTCATGATCCCAGGGTCCTGGGATTGAGCTCCGCATCGGGCTCTCTGCTCAGCAGGGAGACTGCCTCCCCCTTTCTCTCTGCTTGCCTCTCCGCCTACTTGTGATCTCTGTCTATCAGATAAATAAAAAAAATCTTTAAAAAATAAAAAACAAAAAACATTGTCTTTCTTATGGCAGTTGAGTCAAGGTTTGTGTCACTCCTGCCAGAAAGAGCCCTGAGCAATGTACTGTCTCCCTCTGTTGTGAAGGATACAGCTGCACATGAACAGAACCCACACTCGGCTCTCCAGCACAGTTGTCCAGGACTTGGAGAAATTACTAAAGCTGGCCAAAAGAAGGTTTTGGAAACCAGCCCGTGCCTCACACTGGTTTTTCTTTCTAAGTCTCTTTGGCCAGGAGTCCTTCCAAAGAGAGCTCTTGTGCTGTCCTGCAGCACGGAAGAGGTTACATCCCTTATAACAGGGAGAATCCTGGTCCCAGTTACAGGGTCCCTGAAGAATTCCCGTCCCCTGAATGTGGGCAGGACTGTGGCTATGACTAAAGGTCACTCCCATGAGTAAGTTACTGATTCGTTGACTTGGAGTTCGCCAAAAAGGAGATTATCCTGGATGGGCCTGACCAAATCAGGTGAGCTCTTAAAAGGAACCAGGCCTTTCTGAAATTAGGGATTGAAAATGTGAGAGAACCTAATGAGGGCAGTCACCTGGCAAGACCTATGAGTAGCCTCTAGAAGCTGAGAGCCATCCCTAGCCAACAACGAGTGGGACAATGGGGTCTCGTTCCTGAACTGCCAGCAACTTGCGGGAGCTTGGAGGTGGGTCTTTCCCCACTTAAGACTCCGGATGAGAACACAACTCAGCCCACAACTTGTCTGTAGCCATGACTGACCCTAAGCTGAGAACCCAGCTAAAATGTGCTGACTCCTGACCCACTCACTTATAACCCTGAGATAATAAATGGGTGTTGTGTAAGCCACTGAGTTTGTGGGAATTTGCAGCATTGGGGGCCCCTGGGTGGCCCAGTTGGGTAAGCATCCGACCCTTGGTTTCGGCTCAGGTCGTGATCTCAGGGTGGTGAGATGGAGCCTTGTGCGGGACTCATGGGGTGTGGAACCTGCTTAAGATTCTCCAAAAAAGGGAAGAAGGAAGTGAGGGGGAAGGAAGGGAGAGAGAGGAAGGAAAGCAAGAAAGAAGAGAGAGAGAGAGGGAGGGAGGGAGGGAGGGAAGGGGGAGGGAGGAAGAAAGGGAGAACAGGAAAGGAAAGGGCAGGGGAGGGGAGGGGAGGGGCGGGAAGGAGAGGAGAGGAGAGGAAAGAGAAAAAAGAAATGTGTAGCATTGAAAGCGCACACACCTCTCTGCCTGGCTCACTCTCTCTCCTCACTCAGGTCTCTGCTCAAATGTCCCCTCCCCAGGGGCCTTCCCTGACGTCCCGATTCAGGCGGGCTCCTGTCCCGTCACCCACCACCCCGTCACCCGTGCTCACAGCCCTGCATCACGTGGTTGCTGATTGAGGGCCAGCTCCCCTTCGGATCGGGAACTCCGGGAAAGAGCCTTGCCCTGTCTGTGCCCCGGGCCCGGGAACTGGCCGGTGAGGAGGCCTCCGTTAGCACCAGCCGAACAAATGAGTGAGTGAGTGAATGAACGAATAAGGAAGTGAATGACGAGCCACCAACTTAATTGCCCGCGAGCGCTGCCAAGTTGCAGCTCTTGTGGGGAGCAGATAAGACTGCGGTTTCCAAAGTTCCGGTTCCTCTTGAGCAGCTGAGATGCTCCCCATGACCCCTGTGGCCGGGGCCGTGACTCCCCCTCTCGTGGCACGTGTGAACAGGAGGCTCGGCGGCCTTTTCCCCAGAGTCCCCTGGCGAAGGGAGGCCGGCGTCCCAGGGCCAGAGCTGCCCCCCAGTCTGTGTGGTCTGGGCCTATTTTCTGACGTCTCCATGCCTCGGTCTTCTTATCTACAATATGGGTACAGCAAGAGTTTACCTGGCTCCCGAGGCTGCCTGAGGATTAAATGAACACATACACGTGCAGGCTGGGAACGGCCCCAGCCAGTGTCCAGTAAGCAGGTGTTAGCACAGAGGCAAATGTGCCACGCTATGGAGAAGGGTGGTCTGGGGTCAGTCCCTCCCCTCCCCCGCTTCTTGGGTGCAAGCTGTGGCACGCGATTGGCCTGATCTGGGGCACGGCCAGGCCAGAACAGGGAACGTGACAGACCATTAGTACGACGATGTCCCACGGCCATGGGTAGAGGGGCTATGTTGGTAGTTGAGGGGGTGTTTTGCCATGTTGCTCCTTCTGGGGGACTTGCCCGGAAGAAGTCCCAGTGCCCCCCCTTTCCTGTCCCCAGCAGCCCCTGAGTCTCTCCATTCCCACCACCAGCTTCACTCTGGAAGACACCAAGGACACAGAATGCGCAGCTCCCAGCCAAGAGATGACACAAAGGCAGCTCTTTGGTGAAGACAAATTGAGGAAGGGGGCTCAGGCCTGATGGGCCCCGGGCACTCTGGCTGGATGACCCTGGAGAACGCAAACACCTGCCACGCCCATCGCCAGGCTAGTGTCCAAGCAGGGAACGCACCATCTCCAGGAGTGGGGCTTGGCCAAGAGCCACAGCCTCCCAGGGGACCAGAGGGAGGAGCATGAGCATTTCTCACAAATGGTGAAATACACGTTCCCATCTCTGGCTGGCTTCCACCCCAGGCTCCTCTGTGCCCCCCCTTCCTTCCTCCCTCGAGCTGGGTCCCCAAGTGTAGGGCAGAGCAGAAGCGTCCTGGAAACGCGGTGTCGACAGCACGTTGCCCCAGACAGGCCCCGTTGCCTTATCTCACCCCGGCTCCCAGGCCTGGCCGCCGGCGCATTTCATCACCGGCCCCCTGAGTGAGCTGCCCGGCCCACTGAAGCTGTGCTCAGCACACTCGGAGGGAAAGCTCCCAGTTGACATGCCAGTAAATTGACTGAGGCCAAGCTCAACTTAGGATCGGGCAACCTTCAAGGAGCTCCCAAGTATGGACACAAGGACATGCTCCTCAAGGGACGCCGTTGTCTCTGTGACGGGCCCCCTAGCCGTCCCCACCTGTCTCTGCAGCCAACCTGCCACCCAGAAGGGATGACCCCCACCCTCGATGGAGCAGGGCGGATAGACAAGAGAGGCCCGTGTTCACTGACAGCCAGGGGCCGGCTGGTCATAAATCAGGCCAGCTCACCGGCCACAAGAACCCCAAGCTGGGTCATAGCCACACAGGGTGGGGAAACAGAGGGCCTGTGGGAGGGGAAGGCACATGTGTCCTCGTAGCTGCTGGGCCTCGGTTCCCCCCCTCCCTCCGTGTTTCGTCACTCTCTCTCTGACCCTGCCAGAGGGAGCTCCTACCTGGAGTCACCTGGGGAACCGACAAAAATGCAGATGTCTAGGCCCACTCCAGCGATTCCAAGGCAATTGGTCTGGGGTATGACCCAGGAATCAGGATTTTAGAAGCCCTTTGGACGACTCCAAGGGCAGCTGAGGTTGAGAACACAAGCTCCAGGTTCAGAAGCAGAGCCATGGCCCACAGGCTTGAAGGCTGGCCCCCACCCCACTGCAAAGATCACACAGTCTGAGGTGTGACCAGAGCCCTGGAATTGTGCAGTGCATAACGTGTGCAACTGGACCCAGCAGCCGTAATGGGGGCACAGGAGAAAATGAGTATCCAATCTCCTTTGTTGAGAAATTACTATGTAAACGTGCAGATTTGAATCCTGGTCTCACTGTCTGCTCAGGGAATTTGTCCTCAGTTCCTCCAGCTACCAGTCATGGAGCTGATGGTCTCCGGAGGGACAGAGACAGAAAACAGAGACTCTCGCAAATGAATATAAATAACAAATTTGACACATGCGCATGATGGAAAATATCAATAAGGTAAGTGTGGGAGGCCGAATAATGGTGTCTCAAACTCGTCCATGCCCCAATCCCCAGAACCTGTGAACACCCTAGGTTATGTGGCACAGGGAATCGGGGCTGCAGATGGAATGAAGGTCACTGAATGGCTGACCTTTTCTATTTTTTCACATATCCACTAGATTCCTCTGCCTTAATTTGAAACACTATGTACAATTGATATATGTGACAATTTCATATGCATGGATAAGGGGGCCTTAAAGCTGTGGGGTCACTTAGGCAGACAACAGGATACAAAAAGGCATTGGGGATTACAGAGCGGAGTGGGAACGTGTAGGCAGATTAGAACAATCCACTTCTAAGGGAACAAGTTAAAGATGGTGTATGAGTTTTAAATTTCTACTCCTTATTTTATTTACATTTCAGTTTACATTGAGGAAATCTTCATTGTTTTAAATACATTTAATTATTAAAATTATTTATTCATACATTTATTTATGGAGGGATAGTGAACACGTAACATTACATTAGCTTCAGGTGTGTGCCACGATGATTTGATGTTTGTGTCCACAGCGACGTGATCACCACAATAGTCTAGTTAATGTCCCTTGCTATATATTGTTACAAAAAATTTTTCTTCTTTTTCTTGGGGTGCTGAGAACTCTAAAGTCTACTCCCTTAGCAACTTAGCCATATGCAATACAGTATTATTGACTACGATCACCACGCTGTACCTTCCATCCCCAGGACGGGCTTATTTATCTCAACAGCTGATCTAGAGGTGAAGACATTATCCTGGATTGTCTAGATGAGTCTGATGGAACCACAAAGACCCTTCAAAGTGGAGGATAACACATACTTAATGTTACATGTCAATTACACCTCAAGGAAAAGGAAGGGGAAGAGAAAACTAAAAGAACGAAGCAGAGAGACAGCAGATTGAGGACCTCCTCGATGTGGCTGGCCTGAGGATGGAGGAAGGGGCCACGAATCGTGGCACCGTCTCCTGCCAACAACCCAGATGAGCGGAAAACAGGTGCTCCTCGAGCCTCCAGAGGGGAGTACAACTGGCCAGCATCTTGCACTTGGCTTTGTGAACCCCTGCACAGAGCTGGCTCAGACCCTGCACCTCTGACACACGTAGAACATGGGAGTAGGAAATGCGTATAGTGTCGTCCGGTTTGGGGGTCAGAGAAGGAGGCTTCCCAGAGATGTGGAGTTTGAGGTGAGACACACAGGATGAACAAACATCAACCCAGCAAAGGGGAGAGGCAGAGGTGCAAGGGCCCTGAGGTCAGAGGAGACCTAGTACAAGAAAGGGAGGAAGGGAATGAAGCCCAGTGTGGCTGGAGCCCCAGATTCCTCACCTGTGAGATGGGATTGTAACAGTGTCCCCTGACTGTGACGAAGTGGGCCCGGGAGCTGTGTAGCAAAGTATCTGAAAGAATGGGGTCTGCAGTCAGACCAGACCTGCGTTCAAACCCTAAGTCTTCTGGTTACAGCCTGGGTGACTTTGGCAGGCTCTTCCCCTCTCTGCACCTCAGTTTCCCCATATGTCAGGCTGCTGTGAGTTTTAGATAAGAGTGTGTCAGGCATGCTCAACAAATGCTGGGTGTCACTGTTAGGAGACAGAGGCCCAGAGCTGGAGAGGAAGGTGCTCGGGTTCGGAGCCTGGTGGCTGAGCTGGGTGGAAATGAGTCTCCCAGTCCCGGCCTTGGACAGGCCCAGCTTCTCTCTTTGCAGGGCCATAACCAACTGAGGCTGAGAAACTCACACCAGGAGAGCTCTGTGAGTGTGAATGTGCACGTGTGTGCACATGTGTGTTGCAGAGCATGTGGGTGTGTTACAGAATGCATGCATGCAAATGTACACATGAGAGTGTGAGTGTGAGTGTGCAAGAGGGTGTGTCTGTGTAAATGTGTGAAATGCCAGGTGTGTCTGCACATAAACAGGCATGTGTGCTGTGAGTATGTGTGTGTGTGCACCTGTGGATGTGCAGGTGAGTGTGTACATGAATACACACACATGAATAGGAGTGTGCATGTGTGCATGAATGTACCTGGTGTTGTTGAATAGAAGAGTGAAGACACTTACATGGTTGTAGGACAGACAGTGGCCAGTAAGTCCCTATGTTTGATCAACATCAGTCCAGCCAAACAGGGACAGTGGAAGAAATATTTAACAAAAGGCTCCTGGCCCTGGTGGGTTTCTTGCAACTATAGGCTCTCATTTTGGAGTTCTTCCAGAAGGCAACTCACCCTCGAGGCATGTTTCACTGAGATGGTAGGGGAGGGGCAGGGAGCAATCCTTCCCTTCAAGGGACTTTGGCAGCCCCAGCTCTGGGCACTTACTCTGTACTGGGCACCCCGCTAATGACTTCACAAGCATCATCTCATTTAGTTCACCCAACAACCATGTTGTTCACTTTACAAACGACAAAACTGAGGCTCAAGGAGCTACATAAGACTCAGTGTGATATACTGAGTTTTGAAGACTTTAATTCTCTATCCCTCTCTGTATATAAAACACTTTGCAAATGACTTTGCGGATGCAGCCATCAAAGTTTAGGGGCGCCTGAGTGGCTCATTTGGTTGAGCAACTGACTCCTGGTTTTAGCTCAGCTTGTGATCTCAGGGTTCTGGGATCAATCCCCACATCAGGATCTGTGCTCAGCGGGGAGCCTGTTTCAGATTCTCTCTCCCTCTCCTCCTGCCCCTCTCCTCACTTGCATTCTCTCTCTCAAATAAATTTTTTTAAAAAGGGTAGTGTTTACTTCCCCACCTCTAGAATCTGGGTTGGTCTTGTGATTTGCTTTGGATCCCAGAATTGCTGGAAATGATCTTTTTTTTTAACATATACTTTTTTTTTTTTAAGATTTTATTTATTTATTTGTGAGAGAGTGAGCACAGGCAGGCAGAGAGGCAGGCAGAGGCAGAGGGAGAAGCAGGCTCCCTGCTGAGCAAGGAGCCCAATGTGGGACTCGATCCCAGGACGCTGGGACCATGACCTGAGCTGAAGGCAGCCGCTTAACCAACTGAGCCACCCAGGCATCCCTGGAAATGATTTTTTACCATACGTCGGCTTAGGCTCAAACAGCCTTACATGCTTCTGTGCTCGCTCTCTCTCTCTCTCTCTCTCTCAGACTCCTGCCTCCATCAGGAGAACAAGCCTGTCAGAGAATGAGAGACACACTAGCCAGTTGTCTCCATCACCTGGATGATAGCCAGCTGCTCCCCAGAAACAGCACCTCCGGCTGACCCAGCAGCTGACCACAAATGCATGAAGGATCCCAGCTCAGACCCAAGGACCATCCAGGGGATGGTTAAGCTAAGTTGCTGAGTCCCCGAATCATGTTGTTTTAAGCAACTAAGTTTAGGGGTCATTTGTCACACAGCGACAGCTAGACGATACACTCATAATCATACAATGCCAGGCTCATTGGACTCCACAACCCGTGCTCTCGACCCCTATATTCAGCTACCTCCAGAAGGAGAATAAGCAACAAAGCCCAAAGCTGCTAAAAATCCCCCTCTGGCTTCCGAAATGTCATGTACACCTTCTTTGGAAGATGTCTAATCCCTGCTGTTACCCACCTTGAGACCTCCTGGCTGGGTCTGGCTCTTTTGCCCCCTTCTCTCCCCAAAATCCAGTGGGGATGGGGCACTCGCGTCAGCCTGTGTTTCCCCCGAGCTCCCATTTGATCAACACCGACCCTGCTCATTTGCGAAGTCTGTTCAGAGTGTTGGCAGAACTAACCCAGGGTTTCTACACGTACATATCAGCAGCTGTGATAAAAACCAGCTGTAAGCTCTAAAAATAGCCTCCGCGGGCTCCCAGAGAGGCCAGATTCCCCACTACAGAGAAGAATGGACCCCAAGGTGGGGGCACCATCTTCTGGGGAGATGACCACCTGCCGCACGCCGGGGAGAGTCCTGGGCCAGGCCCAAAACCTGCCTGCGGGCTGAGCTGAGCCTGAGTCCTGGGAGCAAACTCCTCCAGGAGATGGGGGAGCCGGGTCCTCTCCTCGGGGAAGTCGAGGCAGGGCCCAGAGAGTTCTCCAGAGCAGGGATGTCAGGTGGCCTTCTTGTCAAGTCCCTCCCTTCCCTTCTACTTCTCTCTTCCCACGTCATCCCCTTCATAAATAAAAGATCAGGCTGTGGAGGGAGGCGACCCAGGATCCATCCCCGCAAGCTGTGACTTCAACCCACAAGCCTCAGCTGCCTTGGTCCCATGGGCCCGTGCCTCGCAGGGCAGTCCTCAGGACGTGTGGTGTGGAGCTGAGCACAGGGACAGGCCAATGAGCCAGTGTCCAGCAGCGGCCATTCCTCCCTAGAGAAGGGTGGCAGTGATCGATCCCTCCGCTCTTCCTCTCCCTCATCCTTCTGGCCCCCAGTCCTCCCCCTGCTCCCCTTGGGCCCCTGGCCTGGCTCCCCGGCAGGCTCGGAACTGGGGCCTGTCTTGCTGACCTCCACCTGCAGCCTGGCCCCACTGCTGGGACTTGCCCCACATCCAGCTCACAGAGGGAGCCTGGGCAGGCACGCTGTCACCCTCCTACCTCTGTCAACTCCCACAACAAGCCCTGGGGGCTGTTGGCTTCACGGCTGTATCCCAGCGCCTAGAGCGGTGTGTGGCCCATAGTAGGTGCTCAATAAATGTTTGTTGAGGGACCAAAGGAATGAGCAGGTTTATGATCATTCCCACATTACAGATGAACAACTGAGGCTCCAAGAGGTAGGTTAGCCTTAGCATGTAGCAAAGCACAACCCTCGGAGGCTGAGGGAACCCACGCTTGGGTGGATGAATGGTCCCAGAGGCAGGGTTTGAACCCAGTTTCTCTGGTACCAAAGCCTGAGTCCTAAACACCGATGACTACCTATTCTCCCACCTCTCCTAGCTGATTTCTCCAGCTCAACATGCTTGCCATCCAGAGACCGTCATGCACACGCTGTGTGGCCTTAGCTAATACACAACCTCTCTGAGCCTTGGACTCTACCTCTGTAAATTACACAGGAAACCAACCTAGCTGCCCTCGGGCAGAATTTTCCTCAGCTCATTTTTCATCCAGTTTCTCCGTATCTGGCGCTGGCCGTGGCATGCCGTTGGTGCCAAATAAATCTTTGTTGATTAATTAATTGAAAAGACAAGTTTACTTTAGAGCACAGAAGTCTGCCCAGAAGCTCTGGGTCGATTGTCTCCGGGAGCCTATTTCTTCTCTCTCCACTTTAAAGAAAGAAACTGCAGAAGGCAAGAGAGCCACTGGGCGCACGGCTCATCCTACATCAAAAAATAGGCAAGTGCATGAGAAGCTTTCCATTAAATGAAACATGGAAGGAGCAGAAGCCACGTGGGTTATGATCCCAGCCTCAGGGGAGGGTGTCGAACACCAACTCCTGGTTCTACGCTCTTGGCTGAGAAACGTTCCACTTTCCTCCACCCCCACAGGAAGCTGATGGCTCTTCCCTTCTGTGCCAATACCTTGCCAGGCTCTGAGAGATGCTGGTGAATGAGCCAAGCCCACTCCCGACCCTGAGAGGGCCATCCAGAAGGTTCTGAGGGGAATCCCTGTGGTTCCAAAAGAGCAGCCACGAGTTCCCAGTGAGCACCTTCAAGTGGCAGGTGGGTGGGTTCTGGAGATCAGAGAGAACTTTTCAGAGAGGTGGGGGTGTCCCCTATCCCCCCAGGGCCAGCATCAAAAGTGGCAGCCACCAGGGTGGCAAGCCCCAAGTCCCTTGCAGGAGCCTCCAGGGGGTAGCCCCCTTTTCCCGCACCAAGGAGAGGCTCTGGGCTCTCAGGACATCTGGTGCCCTCCCTGCCCTCCACCTCCAGGGCTCCCCAGCTCTGCCAGGCTGCCCCGTCCAGCAGAGCCCCTCCTGGCCACCACGGGGGTGAGCAGCTCACAGACAGCCTTGTCTGCAGCTCCCCGGCCAGCCCTCGCCAGGCTGGCTCACAGCAGGAGCCGCACACACTCGCCTCCGGTCTGTGGGAGCAAAAGCTCACTCTGGGCTTGAAGAGAGCTGTGGG